>NC_085922.1:1351360-2687720 GCF_035222485.1 Podospora pseudoanserina | reverse complement strand
GGATGAATTCTGTCCTCTTGTATATCTTCCCCTCATGTCCCTCCCTTCTTTTTCGGAGTTCGGTTTCTCTTTTCTCTTCGACATTCGGGAAAAAGTGGCAAAGGGCTTCATCACTTACACGGACTTGTTATCCACCTCGAGATCCAGTGCGCCAAGAGGAAGACAGGGACTGGTGTTAGTCACGGATGCACCTACAACCCTGGAGGTGTTAGTCACTGTGCCACGTTTAACCCTTGGCCTGAGCGCAGGACTCATCTTTTCAGGTCTTTTCGAAGATCTATATAACTTGGGCGAAATCGTCTTATTTGTTGTTTTATCCTTCCATTATACGCTTCTCAGACTATCAGAAAGTCTCTCAAAGTTTCAAGAACACCAAGAACACCGTTCCTCAACACCACACCACACCTTCACCACCCACTCCTCACTCAAGGAAGATACAAGGAACACAAACTCAAAAATGAGCTGCCCCTGCTCCCGCTGCTTCAACGGCCTAGGCCACCACTACTCCCCACCACAAATCCAGCCCCAACAACAACAACAACCAAGATCACCCTACGGCAGCACCAGCAGCTCCCTCCTCAACAAGCTCAAGAGGAAGACGAGCATCTCCAGCATAGCCTCGAGCACACCACTCCTCAGCAGTTCATCCCAGAAGTGAGAGTGGCCATGGTCAACAATTGACAGAATGAGACCACAGCATGCACCGGGTCATGAAATGGAAAGCAACCGGTCACCACAAATGAACCACTTCACACTGGCTTCCGTCAGATACACACAGAAAAAACACCGCTCGTAAATTATACCACACCACAAACACCACACTTATATCAAGGGAAAGGAGCCCAAAGAACCAACAACACAAAAAGTAAACAACAACCACCAAACACGACATCTACACCTTGTTAGGGTTGCAGGCGAAGACGCAGAAGAAGGCGACAACCAAGCAACGACATGATCTGCCACGTGGAGCAAGAGAGAGAGAGAGAGGGAGGGAGAGAGAGAGAGAACAGACAGGAAGCGATACCCAAAAAGCAGGAGCGAGGTGTTTCCTTTTGCTTACTTTTCTGGAATTTCATGAAGCGTTTTGGGTACAGTTTGGAACTGGTTTATGAAGATATGATTTTGGACGCATTGTCGCTGGAGGATTTGCGAATGTTTATCAAGAAGGAGTTCTTCCATTTTTTAAGGAGTTTATATAGTAGCGTTTCTCTAGGGTTCAGTTGGTATCCAAGAAGTCTTTGAACTGTATTCGTAAATGCAGTATGGAGTGTTTCGTTCCAGTGAGCATTTGGTTAGAAGCCTAAAACCGGTGACGATTATTCTTCTTGTGTACCGATTTCCTCATCGTCTTTACTGTTCTTCAATCTTCTCAAAGCTCGTCATCGGTTGAAAGAGCACGACACGAGTATTGCATCTCATAAGCCGCAGGAGCAAAACAATACCTGCGGTCACATTCACACACACACACAAATTACATGGATAAGCCAGAGTTCCGTATTACTTAGACAAAACCTAGCCATGTAATGAACCCTTGTTATGCCCAAACTCAAATCAACAAAACACAGACACAGACAGGACCTGACGCACATAAAAAGAGCTGTAGTAGGTAGTAGCAATGCCAGAAACACGACATCAAAGGAAATTAAAAGAAAAAAAGGCCCAACCGCAAACCTCCCTATTCAGTACTGTTCCTGTTTGGGTCCGCCCACCCCTTTCCCGTTCTGCTGTGCGCCTTCTGGGCCGTGCCAAAGAGTTATTAACCCTCCTTGTGGTATGTCCTTTGCCATTTTCATGCTGGCGTTCTCCTCTGCGGCTGTCTAGGAGTCATATCTGAAGTCCAGCCAAAAAGAGCCGCGTAGCTTCCCATGGCGAATTCCAAACCACTTCCTAAGAAGCGTAACTTGCCCAACCAACAACAGCCCGGCGTAGATTCCACACGGAGTAGGTAGACAGACAGACAGACAGACAGAAAACCTTCCCTCACACACGGCTCCCGCAGATCTAACCATATCCGGCCCATCCGATGCAAGAAAACCGTCCCAACGCCCCAGAAACAACAACGGCGCACAACGCTAAGGAGACAAAATTATCGTTTAGCAGCAGCCACCGGACTGGTTGTTGGAGACACCCTGTCCAGGCGACACGTTGACGTTCGCCTTGGTGTTGTTGGTGGCAATGCTGCTGCCCATGCGCTCCTTGATCTGGCGAGCCATGGTCAAGAAAGCCTGCTCGACGTTGCTGGCGTTCTTTGCTGATGTCTCGAGGAATGGGATGCCCAAGCTGTCGGCAAATTCCTACAAAACGCCACGGGTCAGCACGATGCACACCTTGTTGCTGCGGGGGCCAACGGTCCCGAGGCATGTGATCCCGACAGTTGCGGGGAAATGTGAGCCTTACCTTTGCGACTTGGTAATCAACCACCTTCTTATCCGCCATATCGCTCTTGTTGCCAACCAGGAGCTTGTTAACGCCCTCGGTGGCGTACCTGTCGATTTCTTGGAGCCATTGCTTCACGTTGTTGAAGCTGTCCATATCGGTAACATCGTAGACGACGCAGATGCCGTGCGCGCCACGGTAGTATGAGGATGTGATTGTGCGGAAGCGTTCTTGGCCGGCAGTATCCCACTGTAACTTTCGAGTTAGCCGGTGCTGCTGTTGCCCATCTTTCTCTTTCGGGCCGGGGGCATACAATCTGGAGCTTCACGGTCTTCCCGTCGAGTTCGATCGTCCGGATTTTCTGCATACGGGTTAGCCGCTGCTGGTGGGGTTTCGGTTGTTTTTGGGAACGCATACGAAGTCAACGCCGATCGTGGAGATGTAGGACTCGGTGTAGGTGTCGTCGGCGAACCGCAAGAGCAAGCAAGACTTTCCGACACCGGAGTCTCCGATGAGGAGGAGCTTGAAGAGATAGTCGTATCTGGTGTGACGTTAGAAGAGGCTGTACGCAAGGGACTGGCCGTAGAACTGCAGGGGCGTGGCCAGTAAGACAGTCGTGGGAGAGACACTCTGACAGAGGCGGTGGTTAGCAGGCAAACAAAGCGACAAGAGGGCGGCAGACGGCAGGGGTTGGTGGCTTGGGCTCAACTCACTACTCGGGATTCATGGTGGGCAGCGGTGATAGCGATGGGTGGATATCAGGATGAGGAGTCGGCTCGACGGTGGTGGCGGTGGTAATGGTGATGATGGAGGGGCTCGGGGTACGGTTCGCGCCGACAACAGTTGAGAGAAGGTTGATGATGTGTAGAAGGCAGCAGGTCGGTCGGCGTCTCTTGGAAAGGCTGCGTCAGGGCGTCAGAACAACTGGGGGTGGACCCAGCTTGATTGGACCGCTGGAGACAAAACGCAGGGGCCTACTAGGGGGCGGCTCACGTGATGCTTATCGGCTGGGCGGTGTACTCGACACCACTGTATCATGCGTACCTATCAACTGTTGATCGCGAGCAAAGACGGCGGAATGAGCAAGGCGATGAGCAAGACGAGGAGGTGTTGGTGGAACGAACATAAACTGGGGGCTTGTATCTTTTCAAATAAATATTTTCTGGAAGAAAGTTACAGTTTTGTGCCACCGTCAAGTGGGCTGTCTTTCTGGGCTGTCTCTAATTAACTCTTAGACAGCAGGATCTTCCCAGATGGTAGCCGCCTGACTGATATCGTCATCAGCTGCCAGAACCCAAAATATTCCGCCCGGTCAGGAGTTGCTCTTTTTTCTATGGTTTCCAGCGCATCTTTACCGGGCTTGCCGTCGACTGACTTTCCACATGGCCAGCGGGACGAGATGCTGGCTTCTTGGGGCGTGCCGTTGTATGTCTTGGATGGCACCATCAGTGCGTTTGAGCCACATCACAAAGCACACAAGCCATTCTGTTCTGCCTCTGCATAGATGTGATACAGAGGCCAAAGAGCGTCCTGTGAGACTTCCATGATTCCAATTTATTTCTTAAGGTCTACAAAAAGATTATCTCTCAGACATGACATGTTGCATCTCTCACTTATCGTCTTATCCGAGAGCCCCGCTCCGAGCACAGCGCCAGGACCACATGGCAATGGAGTGTAGCGCCGACAGCCGTTCATCGCCAGCGCCGCAAAAGAAATTCGGACACTGACATCATTCCGACAAGCACCACCATCCCGGCACAATCCGTCTTCTATACTTTACGCCGCCAGCAGCACTCACCGATCGAGGACTATAATATCACTCTGCCGTATCCAACCGTCAATGTCTACACCATCAAGAGCTCGAGCTCTGCGATCAACATGCGCATCAACACCATGGACAGCTCCCGCAGCTCCCACAACCGGTAGACAGCTCCAGCAACCCTCAACCTCACCACCACAATCACAACCACAACCACCATCCCACCTACCACACCAATCTCGCCCCCTTTCAACAACAGTACCGGCCCAACCCGCAATAAACTTCCACTCCCACCCCCCGCTATCCTTTCCCTCCTCCGCAGACCCGGACCAAAAACCCCCAGACAAAGACCGCAAAGTCAAGCTCGGCAAAAGTGAGCCGCTTCCCCCTTCCTCTCCCCCTTTTGTTCCCCCAGTTCATACTAACATTGTCCCCTCCCAGCCCTAAGAACCCTCCAATCCCACCTCCCCACCATCCTCCTCTCCCCCCTCCCCCAAGAAATCCTCTCCCCCTCCATAACCTTGCACCTCTTCCCCTCCACCCACCCCCACCTCCCCGCCGTCTCAGGCCGAATCTCCTACATCGCCGCCCTCTTGTCGTCACCAATAGCATGGAACCGCCTCCCCCTCGTCGGCAACGTCCGCTTGGAAATCCTTTCCGAACGAATGATCAAAGACCCTCACTACTCCTCCCCCGCGTTCCGACAGACGAGACCGAAGGATGCTTTTGGGGAGCAGCTGATTGTTAGGTGGAGGACCACGGGGGGGAAGCAAAAGTTGGGAAAGGCAAAGGGGGAGAAGAATGGGTGGTTGCCTTGGGAGAAAGATGACGGAGGGAAGCAAGGGGGAGTAGACACGGAATATAAAGCCCCAGTGGGGACGGCGCAGGGGGTGGGTAGTGGCAAAGAGTTTACCGGGTTGTTTATTTTTGATTTTGACACGGAGGGGAGGATAATCAGTCATACTATCGAGCATGTTGAGCAGGGGGGGGGGAGGGGGGGGGGGGGGCTAAGGTGGTGGGGTTGACGGATTGGTTGTTGGGGGTTTAGAGGGGGGGACGGGGGGCCTTGTCCTGCTTTTTGGGGAATAGGGGGTTGTTTTGAGGGGTGGGAAGGGGAGGTGATACTGGGGAAGCAAGTGTGTGATTATGAGTTTCATGTCTATGCTTATGAATGAATGGGCGGGGTGTATTTATGGTTATTATACATCAGGCGTAACAAGAGGGGGGTAGGTGCTGGCAAGCGGTTATGTGAGCATTGGGAAAGGGGCTGGTGGGAGTTGGAGGCAGATGTAAAATATGATACCACCCTCCTCTGTGTATTTTACGAGATCAAAGTCAAAGTTGCAAACATAAGGCAAAAACAAAATGCATTCAACTGTCAAAGCCAAAATGCGACTACAAAACAAGGATATGTTGGACATCCTCTCTTTCACTCATCCAAAGAAAAACAAAAGAAACAACAAGCCGTGTTAAAACAAGCCTGTCCCCCCGTCCCTCATTTTCTTCCCATCCCCCCAACCTAAGCCCTCGTATCACCCCCCATCTCCCCGCTCAGCTCCCGTGACGTCGTTCCCCTGGCCCTCAACCCCTCAGCCTCAATCTCGATCCCGTTTCCGTTGGCATAACCCCCGTTCAAAACCTTCTTCACCCCATTGATTTTCTTTTCCTCCCCCTTGCCGGCAGCACCACCCTTAGCAGCCAAGTACCCGTCCAAAGCCCGCTCGGCAGCCCTGACAACCTCCCTCAGCGCCTTTGCGGTCTCATCATCTTGTCCCCCCTTTGTCCCGTTCATCCCCAGCAGCTCCCTAATATGCGCGTTGAGAAACACACCCTCCAGCTGCTCAGGCTTCATATCCCTCGCGCCGCTGATCCGTCCTTTACAGCTGCTGCTTCCACAGA
This sequence comes from Podospora pseudoanserina, assembly GCF_035222485.1. Classification (NCBI taxonomy): domain Eukaryota; kingdom Fungi; phylum Ascomycota; class Sordariomycetes; order Sordariales; family Podosporaceae; genus Podospora; species Podospora pseudoanserina. The sequence goes on along the minus strand of NC_085922.1, from coordinate 2,681,686 downwards.
AGCAGTCGAACGGCTGGGCCATGGCGTATTCAGTCGAGGGGTAGAAGAAGGTGAGTTCCTCCCCGACTTTGAGCCCTTTTGGTCCGGCCATGACGACGAGGTTGGTGGTGTCGAAGATGAGGGAGGGGTCGCACGAGTGGTTGATGTAGAGGAGGTCAGAGTTGAGGTTGAGGTGGGAGTTGATCCCGCACTGGACGGTAGCATAGGTTGGGGAGGGGGCGGGGGTGCAGGGGGGGAAGTCTAGCTTGGCGAAGAGGCCGAAGGGGGGGAGGGTGATGAGGGAGAGGGATCTGGTTGTGAAGGAGGTGTCGTCGGTGGCGTAGATGACTTGTTGGATGGTGGGGTGGGAGGGTTGGGGCCAGTGGGGGGTCACGTGGGACATTTTGGCTGTGGTGAGGGCGGGAAGGTTGGTGATGGGTGGTGGTGTGGTGTTGATGCTCCAACAGATGGATGTTTGGGGTAAACAAAAAGTTCAAGAAACTATCTTGAAAAACAAAGAGAGGAAAAGAGAAAAAGAAAACGCAACAGCAAACCGAGATAGTACTCTCCCCTTTTAGTACAACGCCAACGGTCAACCGGCAGTCAAACCCACTCTTTGTCTCCTCACCACATCCCACTACCGTATCCAACCAACACAGTCGGTCGTTGCTCGGCTTAGAGGAGGCAACACCCCCCTCTCCTCTCTCCCCATCCCATCCCCCATGGCCGGGATGATGGTAGCCAGGTGTCCACCTCAAGCATACTTTACCAAGGCAACAACCCATCAAGCGAGAGACGCAACATGAAAAAAAAAAGCATATGACAGAGCCGCCCTTGTTACTCGCGGCGCGCGCGATTTCTCATCCTTCACCACCACCACCACCATCACCTACCATCATCATGATATGTCAGGTATCACCATCTCTTCTTACCTCATCATTGGAATTGCCCCTCTATCATACACCTATCAATTGATCCAATATGAACCCCTCCTCCCTCTGTCGTCAATCTCCCCCATAACCCCCATAACACTGAACATACACCTGCTCTGGCCAAGAAAAATCCGATCGCGATATGCCCAACACCAACCAAAACCAGCCTACCAAGAGCCTCAGCATACATAAGGGCGGGGTTGCGTTGTTTTTTCTTCATATCCTTGCACTATTCCCACTTCATGACCCCCAAAAAGAAAGGCGGGGTTTCCTTCGGCTTCCCGGCATTCAACTCACCCTTGTCCACCACCAAAGGTACGGTAACGAATACCGCGGGGAAGAAGAAGAACAATGAAGAAGAAAAAAACTTGCCATCTTACAAACCCACCCCATCCGCAATGAGAGTACGCGGATGCGAGTTTCAACCTATGAGGAACGGCCGGGTTTCCCAATGTGGCACTTGTGTGTTCCAACTCCCTCCCCCCTTCTTGCTTGTGCCTGTTTTGTGGTTACCATGAAAATCCCTGTCAGTCATTTCATGCACGCCATAGATGCGCTTAAACCTTTCAGCAATGCCCTGTGTACCAAGACCAATCGCGTTTCCAAATCCCCTCCTCTCCTCTCCATACCATGGGGGTTGGGGTTGGCCTTCCCCCATAATAAGTGGTATATTGATATGTATAGAATCGGGGTAGCGAATATAACGTCATGGCGCCAGGGGAAACAATGAGGCTTCTTTGTCCCACTATCTTCGGCGTGGGGGAGGGCTGGTAAATAAAAACTGAATAAGATATCTACCACCCGCCCAAGATGTTCTTGTTGTTGTTGTTGTTGTTGGATACAGGCCGCCTCTTAAAATAGGTGAATGATTCGAACGGGAAAGATTCTAGAAGAGAACTTTCCCCCCGAGAAAGGACTGGAGAAGGGTAAAAAGCGGGGCCGGCTGAACGGTGTTAGTGTCAACGTTTTAGCGGGGTTGATCCCCCTAATATCTCGCTAGGGCAGACTGTAACAGACATGTCGAATGCTTGACCTTTCCTCCAACGCGCTCCGGATCTGCAGAGACAGGTGACAGAGAGACGAGTTTGGAGGTGCAATATGCCAGGGCACGAGAGGGACGTTGGTGAGGTTTGGAGTGTGATATCTGACTTGTCACTAGAGAAAAGTGATAACAATTGGGGGTCAGCCATCAGCCTCGATTCCCCCCTACCCCCCCAGCAGGTCTTGATGATCTGAGAAAATTCCAGACGATGTCAACACCAGCAAGCCCGAGGTTGACGGGGCTGATATCAGATTCTCGTAGAAAAAAAAAAGAAAAAAGAAATGGCCGCACGTGGCTCTCACGGACTCTGTATGAAACATAACATCCATCCATGTGGGGGACAGGGGGCTCAACCCGTCCTGAATGGTACCGAGGAGCTTCAGGACACGGGAGAGAGACAGAACCTCGCAAGCCACCGTCATGCTCCACCGTCTGTAAGAAGCAAGTCATTCCTGCAGAGAGCAGCCCATCCCGCTGTGCATCGGCGGGTACGGTCAATGATCGATGGCGCAGAGAAAAGAACGGACTGCGTGGCATCAGACTCGGTACTGCGCGGTGTCTTAGGGGCTCCCCCCCTCCCCCTCCCCCATAGAGCGGGTCGCCCGTCACAGTGTCCCACCTGTCAAAGGACTTGAGATGCCGGGTTGGGTTGCCAGATATCCCACCTTTTTACCATTTATTTTTTACGCTGCTTGCCTGTTTGGTCGACCCGGACTTGTGTCAACTGTGGGTCGGTTCGCTGAGCATTATCGTGGATATTATCGTGTCCTCGTGTCCTGGCTGTTTAACCAGAATGTCACTTGGAAAATGGGACCTATGGCCGCATACGCTGCGGGCAGCTTTCGAATCCACTCTAGAGCCACCAGAACTACATGCTCTTCCGCTTGGAAACATGCCGTCGGTCCGTTTCTCGTAAACAGCCATGCTGCCCTGTTGTTTCCAAAACCGCCAGACGGCTGGAGCGGCCGCCCTGCAGGACATAGTCCGTAGTCGAGGACAGACGCTAGGAGACAGGCGAAGCATGTATAGCGGGGAACGTCTCGATGGCGTGGGCTTGATAGAGATCCATAGCGTCACCGGAGTGGGTTGCGGCTTAAACGTGCGGCCTTAACACGCCCTTTAATCTCTGGGATGCCAGACCACCACGTTCCCGCGACCTGTCACCTGGACAGCTTTGCATAGATTTCGACCCCTGCTTGGGATGATCAAGATTCCGGTTCAGTCCAAGGATGAGGGTGTTCCGCAATCATCAGATTGTGAGTTTATTATCCGTGCGCTGCTGCCGGGCACCATGTACTGCCCCCCATCATCGAGCAGTCGAATCAGCCGGGCTCCTGAGAGAGCCTGGCAGACGAGTCACCACGCAACCCTGTCCATCAACCCGCGTCCGAGTGGGATGCCACATGCAGTGCTGGAGGCCTTTCGATAGGAGCAGTGGGCTGGTCTCACTATCGGGGGCCCATGGCCAAGGTGGAACTGTATCTCTCGCCCTCCCCTCAAGGGAGGAGTCTTCGCTCAGGCCTCTTTTGAGAAAGGCAAGTGTGTGGGGGACATCGGGTCCTCGCAGTGCTTAAAGAGGAGCTGATCACCAGGTGTCTTCCAGTCGACCTGCTCAGCATTCTTCATCCTCTTCAACCTCTTCAGACGCCGAGATCCGAAGCGAAGCTAAACAACCAGTCCCTAAGGTTCCTATTAGAACACTACCACCGTCAAAACATAGCACGGAGGGACCGGAACCAACCTTCACCAATACGCCGTATCCAGCGATAGCCAATCCGGAGCTTCCCAAGGTATGTTGCATGAAATGCAGAGCGGGGTGCCACAGGGCTAATGTCAACCTCTTCCACAGATGGCGCATTTACTTCCTGCATCCTCCTTCGTTTGCCAGGGCAAGCCTCAACCTCCTCCCGCTCCTACACCTCCCACTCCCAATCCTCCAGAGCCTCCTTACTAAATCCGAGGGCAACCAAGCTTGGGATAACGACGATAAGGAAACGGCCTTGCAGATATGGGTCGATCGAAACGACAGATCCCCTTGATCGACCGCGGGTCGGCCCGTGTGGCGCAACCTCGGCAAATATGGAAACGAACATGACGCGAGGGATTTAAAGAGCCTCTATCTGCTACCTCGGCACTTCGGGGCTGGCTGAAAGGGCGTGAGAACATGAGTGGGACCATGGGTTTCTCTTGGGAAGCGGGTTTGTAACAAGTATAACGATGGCTGTTCGGTATTGAGGCTGGTGAAGAAATGAAACACGAGAGAAAGGCGGCGACTTCACATGCATTACCTGGGAGGCAAAGCACTGGTTTCAGGTGGAACGCTGTTTGAAGCATTCATAGCATTAGCAAGCGAGATTATGCATTCCCTATGCCAACCCTTCCTCGTGAAGCCCGTATCCAACCACCTGGCTTCTGCTACCTGTTCTCGTTGATGAACGAAGCGAGACCATCCTCGGCGATCATGAGGATTTGCATGTTGGCCAGAGACTCGTTGACGCAGGTGGTGCCGTTTAGGAAAGCACACCAGAGCTTCTGGACAACGTTGTCAAGAGTGGGCAGTCTCAAGTGGCGCGTCTCTGTGTCTTCAGTCGTGGTGGTGATGAGGAGACGTTGAGCAGCAGGGCAACGGTCGATGATGTGAAACAAAGTGCCAAAGATGGAATCGGACTCGTAGAGGCTGAGATGTAGCTCCTCAAAGGCACAGGCAATGTGCTTTATGCGGGCGGTGTCCTCTTTGCGAAAGAAGTGAGACATGGGCGAGCTGAAGCCAAACTCATCGTAAGGTTCGAGCTCGCCAAGTAGGAGCAAAGCATCCAGGTTGAAGTTGAACCAAACACGAGCGTCACCCTGTGCGGGCAACACACTCGTTTCTGGGGCGGCCAATCTCGGCGGAATCTTCCAGGCAAAGGTGAGCTCGTAGTGGCGGAGAGCAAGAGCGCGAGATTCGCGGTTTACATGAAGCAAGACCGGGATGGAGCGTGTCGTTGAACGCTTGGCCATTTGGGCGTGTTTCTGGGTCTTGCACCGGTTGTCCACACATGCTGCCAGAACGATCCTCGGTTGGATCAAGACTTCCCAGATAGATAGTCGGATTTCTGGCGGAAGATCACCAAAGCAGGTGAAAATCTGGGTTGGTTGTTGTTTGGAAATCCCCTCATCCAGGCCATCGTGGACAACTTGAAACTCGAGCCGGAGCCGGGTCTTTTCCTCGCCCCGGTTATACCACAATAGAGACATGTTTGCTGTTGAAAGAAGGGCTAGAAAAAATGATCAATATCCAAAAATGAGATGTAGTTTGCAGTTTGTGAAAATCGGAAACAAACGCCACGGAGCTTAATGGTTCGATGAGATTGAGATGGCAGGTGGCTAACGGTGTTTGGCAAAGCTCACAGTTAGGCAACCATCGTGTAAGCCGCGCTCTTTACAGTGGTGGCTGTTTTTTCCCTAACACCGGGAACATGCCCAGACCGTTGACAAAGCTTAATCGGTAATATTTAATCTTATCAGATTGCTAACAGCAGACCGTTTGTTTACTTAACAAGCCAACGGTGGGAGATAAATCTCAGATAAATCTCAGATAAATCTCAGATAAACCTTATCGTCTGCATATGCCCTTTTGATATCTATTCAGAGCGACCTAAGTCAGGGTATTTGATGGTTGGACGTCCAAATAGCCTCACAAGCTTTTATGAATGGACCCACCGTACAGAGTGTGCGGCTTATGCCGGCAATGGCCCCTCGAATACGTAAGAGATTGGTTGAACCATCTGATGAATTCGTCCAGCTTCCCGTCAGAAAAGACAGCCAGCGGGAACGCCGAAGCCGGCCTCGAATCTGGGAAGTTTAGGGAGGTCGTCGTCGACAGGGGCCCGCTGAGCTTCTGCACCCAGGGATGTTCTGCATTACAGAACGCCACCAGATGGCCAAGCCTACCCCTGTGAGGCTCTGCCCGAAGTCTTCTCGTAATGTCAACAACAACCTGAATCGCTGTACACCAGCTCCGCAGTCGGAGAATCCAATTTCCGCAGGAAATGGCAATCTTGAAAGGCTTCGGGTATCTACCAGCACAGACCGGTTGCGGGGTGCTTGGCAGTTGGCGATGCATCTGGCACACCCGGCGGCAGCCATGTGCCAAATGTCAGGAATATCTGGGAAGCGCCACCATCCATGGATTTTCTTTTTTGGAGAATTTCTGATTGGATGTCTTGAAAGAGAGTGGATGAAGGGCATGGCGTGCCAGCTCGATCCTGGAAGCTGTCCATTGATCCGAACTCTTACCGCGGGGAACAAGAACTGAGAATCCTATCTGCACGTGGAATGCCCAGCGGGAGGAGCCAGTGTGCTGAAACCAGTTGGAAGATGCTTCTGGAACAGACGTTGTAACATGGATATATTGCACTTTGAAGATGAACACAAGTTGCATACGGACACACAACAGAAGAGACCTTTTTGACCATTGAAGTCTGAAGAGGCTCAGAGACATTGGGTCAGCCCCACATATCCGTTCGGCCGGGAGATGGTTAGCCTACGTGGGGTTTCTTGGCCCATCTGCCGCTGCTGACTCTTGGCTTTCTCCCGTCTGTCTTGTTCACATGCTTACGATTGATTCTCTTGGGCACCCGCCCTCTCACAGAGCGCAGCCGACACTGGAAATCTCGCTGGAACTATATTCCTCTTCCTGTCTTGCCAGCCGCTTTGGACATCGCTTCAGCTTGGTCCAGACTCTTGGTACCCCTCACCTTTTGTGCACCTACTCTGTCCGTACAGGTAATCTATCTTTCCTGCAGTTGTCCCAGCTTCCTAGTTGTCTAACCTTTGCCAGAGAATAGGCCATCACCAACGGGTGAAGACTGTCCATCTCTGACTGACAGTCCCACGTCGCCATAACAGTGACTTCCTCCGTGTGGGGAAACCTGGAGAGCGTTGCAAGTGGCTTGGCACCGAATCCCCAGGAAAACCCCACCGTGGAACGTGGAGTGCTTGGATGCAGCCCAGAAACTGTGCTTCGATCCCTTGCCCAACCGCACGACATCCTCTTGTCCGAGGACCAACCAACCTTTACCAAGGCCCTCGACGAAGCCGTTCCCGGTCGATCGCCCCGTGTAGTCTGCACCGAGAGCACTGTGACAGCAGCACCGTCTCGTCTTCGCTTTGGTCTTTGTCCAGTCATCAAAAAACACCCGTGTCCAGACGGAAGCCTTCCATTTTAGAGGCTGCCAATTGGTGGGGATCTAAACGTCATTTGGAGAAAGTGACGTCCTTACCAAGACCCCGGTTCCATTCCGCCTGGAGTTCCATTGTGTGCCCCCAGTGCCCCCCCATCAACCCCCCCGCCCTGTCGTCTGCACCTGTGACGCAGGAGAGGCAGGTCAGGAAGCCTGGTTCATCGACGCCTGGGCTGCCGTCAACGGCTGGCATAGGCCTTGTGGTTATGTGAGCGATAAGCCACCGGAGAGGCAGATGACCTTGACAATGACAGAGACTAACCAGTCAACCACGGGGCAATAAGTTCAGACGACGGGAACTCCTCGGACGGCCGCTCCCTCGACCATCTTTTGCTGTTTGCCTCGTCTTAAAATCTCACTACATCCTTATCCATACACTACCCACCGTTCCACGCCTCAGTCCGCCGCCCCGAACAGCTCGGTCGAATTGCCGCAAGTAGCAGTTGGTTGTTGGATTCCTGGGTACGTTGCGTCTCGTCTCTCTCTTCTCTCGTTTTCTTATCCCGGACCTGGGGACCAGAGTGTGGTGCGCCGCTCGGCACATCATTAGATGGGCGCATCCAGATTGAGCGTTCGGGCCTGCGGAGGAGGCTTCCTAACCCACTACGTCCAATCACTCCTGACCTCCCCGCCTTGTTGCGCTTAGACAGGCCACATGCTCTTCGAGCTGTGTCTATGATTGAGATGCCTAGTCCCACATGCTACAACTCATGAGTAGGAGGACAGCTCCGTGAGTGCGGTCCGTGGAAATGGGGGGTCCACTCTGCCTCAATATCTCTATTCCTCCACCTTCCCTCATCCCCATCCCCGAGCTTCCCGCCGCCATATAATCCCGAACTGTCCCGGCCGAGGATCGGTGTCTTGTTTGTCCCCATTCCCCCTAGGATCCAGCTCGCGCTTTTCTCGCTCCTTTCCCTCAACCATCTTAAGAATATTTCACCTCTGCATTTCCAGTGGAATGCCACCTTACTGTCTTCAAGATTGTCACTACTTCTACCGCACAGCTCTGCGCGGCCTGAACATCAGCACCTCCGTCTCGCCTCTCTACGCTTGAATCCAGATCAGCCCAACTGACAAGAAATGCCTACACAAGTCCGTCACTTCGCCACACCAAGAGCTCTTGGTGAGACTCTCACCCTTCCACTTGAGCCGGCTGAGTCGAAACCTCAGTCACCGCCACCTGAAACTCCTCGCACCATCGCAGACCTTCCAGTGATTCCAAAGCCGAGAAGAAACACAGTGCTCAAGGCTCGCAACTACGACATGGGTCCCTTTCGTGAGGAGAAGACCAAGGGAGGAGTCACGTACGCTCATCAGGACGAGTTACCCAAGCTGCCCATCCCAGCCCTCGAGCAGACCTGCCAGAGATATCTCTCTTCTCTCAAGCCGCTTCAGGGCCCAAGGGAACACCAAGATACCAGGAATGCCGTTCAAGAGTTCCTCAACAATGAAGGACCAGAACTGGACGCAAAGTTGAGGGCGTACGCGGAGGGGAAGACCAGTTATATTGAGCAGTTCTGTAAGTTGTTTGCTCGCTGGTCATGGAATGAAGACTTTTGGCTAACAGTCAAGGGTATGATTCATATCTGAACTTCGATAATCCGGTCGTTCTCAACCTCAACCCCTTCTTCCTGCTCGAGGATGACCCTACACCAGCCCGCAACAATCAGGTGACGCGCGCTGCGTCTCTGATTGTGTCGGCGTTGGAGTTTGTTCGAGCTGTCCGCAAGGAGGAGCTCCCACCAGACACCGTCAAGGGGACGCCCCTGTGCATGCACCAGTATTCACGGCTCTTCGGCACCGCCAGAGTGCCCACTGAGGATGGGTGCCAGATTGAACAGGATCCCGACTCCAAGCATCTCATTGTCATGTGCCATGGCCAATTTTATTGGTTCGATGTCTTGGATGACAACTCTGACGTGATCATGACGGAGAAGGATATCGCCATCAATCTCCAGACTATTGTGGACGATGCGGCACAGATCCCCATTCAAGAGGCCGCGAAGGGCGCCCTCGGTGTCCTCAGCACCGAGAACCGCAAGGTCTGGTCTGGTTTGAGGGATGTCATCACCAGAGAACCAGGTTCCAACAATGCCGACTGCCTCAGCATCATCGACACAGCTCTCTTCGTGGTCTGCCTGGACTACACAGAGCCTGCCGATGCTGCCGCCCTCTGCCAGAACATGCTTTGCGGCACCAGCGAGATCGAGAAGGGTGTCCAGATTGGCACCTGCACCAACAGGTGGTACGACAAGCTGCAGATCATCGTCTGCAAGAACGGCAGTGCCGGCATCAACTTTGAGCACACTGGTGTCGACGGTCACACGGTTCTTCGCTTTGCCAGTGATATCTACACCGACACCATCCTCCGCTTTGCTCGGACCATCAACGGCAAGGCACCAGCCCTCTGGTCATCCACCAGCCCCGACCCCTCGAAGCGTGACCCTGAGAGCTTTGGCGATGTCAGCACCACACCTCACAAGCTCGAATGGGACATGATCCCTGAACTTCGCATCGCTGTCCGCTTTGCCGAGACCAGACTCGCCGATCTCATCGAACAGAACGAGTTTGAGTGCCTGGATTTTGCCGCCTATGGCAAGAACTTCATTACCAGCATGGGCTTCTCTCCCGATGCTTTTGTCCAGATGGCCTTCCAAGCCGCTTACTACGGTCTCTATGGCAGAGTGGAGTGCACGTACGAGCCAGCCATGACCAAGACCTTCCTTCATGGCCGCACTGAAGCCATTCGCACTGTTTCGGAAGAAGCCGTCAACTTTGTCCAGACCTTCTGGGCTGACAATCCGGCCGAAAACAAGATTGAGGCTCTCAGGCAGGCCTGCCAACGTCACACAGCCAACACCCGCGACTGCTCCAAAGCCCAAGGTTGTGATCGTCATTTGTACGCCCTGTTTTGTCTCTGGCAGCGCATGGTTGACGATGACTTTGGCTCCAATGGCGATAGCACCAACGGGTACTCTTCTCCGGTAGATGGCATGTCTGATATCAGCTCTTCCCACGGCAGAGCGGCCGAGTACCTTATCGACAATGGCACCACCCCCTCGTCTGCGGTCCATGCCCCCCCCGCGGCTACCACCAACACCAACGGGACCAATGGCACGACCAACGGTGACGACGCCAACAGCAGCGTCATCCGCAACAGGACCAATTCCGCCTCATCTAGACACTCCTCCCGTTCTCGCTCGCCTAATGGATCATCTCATCAACTGCCCCTCATTTTTGCTGACTCGGGTTGGGACAAGCTCAACACCACCATCCTCTCCACCTCCAACTGCGGCAACCCATCCCTGCGACACTTTGGCTTCGGCCCCGTGTCGGGAGATGGCTTCGGGATAGGCTATATCATTAAAGATGAGACCATCTCTATTTGTGTCTCCTCCCGCCATCGCCAAACCAAGCGTTTCGTCGATACCCTTGAGTCCTACCTCTTGGAGATCCGCCGGATCCTGCGGTTGACCGCAGCCCAGAGAAATGGAGGGGCGGGGGTTGCCAGCAAGCAGAGCAGAGCCAGGGAGGTGGATGAGATGAAGGCCAAGCCGAAACTTACACACAAAGATTCCGCCACTGCGAAGGCCAAACTCCGGGGACGACTTATCACCGGCGGCAGTGATCTGGGGAGGAAGGGAGGGTTCAGTGTGAATGGGAGCGTGAGTCCGACGGAGGATAGCCTGTTGGGGATGAGTGAGGATGATGAGTTGGGCGGTTGTAAGTTTTCCTTTTTGATACGGATGTATGGGTGATAATGATGACTAACCGAAGAAATAAAAAAATAGATGGCTTCTTTGACGCGGGGATGCTGCTTCAGGCGCTCAAGGCGAGGGGGGAGAGCTACGAGGGTGGGGAGACGAAAGCGAGTGAACGGGCGACGCAGCAGGCCAAGAGACGGACGGAGATTGGGAAACGGTTGAGGTTGGTTGATTATTGAGCTTGGCTATTGTGATGGGAGGGGCGGAGGTTGGAAATATGTCATCGAGCGGGTTGGATTGATTGTGAATGCCTGGGTTTTCAACAACTTTTTCGAGCAGATTGATGGATGGGGAATGTTTTTGTTTGTTTAGCGTGCAACAAGATACCAAATTCTACAATAGGTTGGAAATGAGCAACACACCAGGGGAAAAGGTTTTGTCTGGTTATGTCTGCTTGGGTTGGCAATACTATCAGATCAGAGGGTTCAATTTTCTCGTTGGTCTGTTAATGTTTGTTCCCATTAGGCTAGGAATGTTGCCGTTCAACAGATCTGATCTTGATGATACCATAACAAGTGTGCTCCCCTTCTCTTGAATCCGGGGTTTTCAGTAGTAATGTTCGGCATCTTTGTGTACTCGTACTTTGACAAACACCAACTCATCATCATCATCATCATCATCCACGTCTTTGCTCTTCTCTTGGAAAAGCCCAAACTTTTGGATACAACGACGTTATTGATATAGTGACATATAGATATATATATGTTATTAAACTCAAGCACGCCACAACGCCCAATCCTACAACACAACACAACCCACCCCCTACTTCCCAAACACACCAACCGGCCAACCGGTACACCATTATCAAAGCAAACATCAAAAAACACAAACCACCATCAACCAAACCCTAAATCCAATTGAACACAACTCTCAACTCTCAACTATCTCCCCATCCCCCCAGATCGTACAAAGCTTACAACACAAATATAGATCCACGATACCCCTTGCAGCTGCTCTTCTCTTCAGGCGATTCCTCCACCAGGTGTTCTAATCCAATCAGACACACCTGGTGGAGAAAACACCCAAAAGAGAACAACAGCCCCAAAGGGTATCGCGGATCTATAAGTACAAAAACTCGTACATAACATCCAACAACAAGATATCCCCAACAAACCACCACCACCACCACCACCCAAACAAACAAACAAACAAATTTGGCCGCCTCCCCACCTTTTCTGAGAAATAAAACAACATTTTCCAGCGAAAGAAGATGAAGAAATCCAAACCACCACCAATCCTATTACTCCCCCCCCTCTTCCCCCTCCCCAAAAATAGGTATCTTCATAGTAATAAATGCTTTTTTGTTACCCAAGAAATAATTCAGAAGAAAAAAACAGAAATTAAGTAATGTTTTTGTTGTATGCAATCAAAGATGTAAAGCAGATTTTTGTTCGAAAACAATACCAGACGTTGGAGGAAAAAATCACTGCAGCCTCTTCCTCTTTCGGTCGTCATCACCCCGGGGGTCCATGTCCTCATCCTCCCTCTCAGCCGTGTCAGTCGGGTTCAAAATATGAGCCATGCTTCCCCGTCTCGTCGGCGGCGCCGAGTGATCCCTCACCGACAGGTTCTTATTCTCCCGATTGGCAGAGTTCCAGGACCAGTTGTTAAACGTGTCGGCGGCAGGTGGGTTTCCATTGGAAAATGGGGGCGCTGGGGGAGTGGCTGGACGGGAATGAGGTTGGGACGAGGGTTGCAGAGAATAGTGAGAAAAGGTATCCCTGAGATGCTGGCTCTCGGGGGGTGGTGGGAGCCGGCTGGGTGACGATGGCCATTGGGACGAAGGTGGTCCGGAAAACGGGGGAGGTGGTTGGGGTTGCCAACCATGAGCACGGATATCAGCCGAGGTGTGCCTTCGACCCAGAGCACCGGGATGCAGATCGGGATTTGACAGGTGGTGTGGCCCGGGCGGTGGCGGCGGAGCAGGGGCCCGATTGGAAGACGGCGAAGATTGGCCTGTGGAATTTCCTCCTATCGAACCATATGGTCTCCGGGTGCTCACCGACAACCCAGACGGCACCGCGGGGCGGTGGTCATGGTAATAATTTGGGCCTCGGGGCTGGGGGACTGCGAGATTAGACCTGCGGGGATCGTCCTGGGGCAGCTGGCGAGGCGAGACGGGCGCGTTTTCGATGTTGGCAAAGTAGGGACGGGTGCTGGCGAACAACGGCTCGTGGGGTTCCTCGAGGCTGCGGAATATCTCCATTTGCCGCTGCACCTCGATCTGCAGTGATGATACTAAAAACGGAAAATATTAGGCTATACTGGTACCAAAAAAAGCTCCGAGATGCAGCCAGCACTTACCGTCCCGGTGTATCGGGTTATCAAGGCTCGGCGAAAGGGCCATCACGGCGCGTGACAGGTCTTGATTAAACTGCAGCAGCCGGCTTACCGTGTCCATGATGGCCTGGTTCTTGATCTGCATGAACTGCGAGTTTTCTTCCTGGCGCTGAAGACGAGCACTGAGGTCGTAGAGAGTGTGCTCGATGCTGTTCACCCTGGGGTCGCCGCCTTCTTGCATGGGAGGCATTGGCTCGGCCGGAGTGCCAGGCTGAGATGGCGGTGGCTTCTGGTTGCTGTACTCTCTGTGAACCAGTGCATGTCGCGAGGCCCGGCGCTTGATTTCCCGCAGACCAACCAGGTCTCCCCGCTTGAAGTTGCCGTTCCCATGCTTAAACTCCCACATGGTCGAGTCGGGAGTCCCATGAGCAAACACGTCACTCACTATGCCATTATCAACACTCTATCTCACTGGATAAAAATAGAACAGCCGAATGCTTACCCTTATGGAAGCCGTACATGTTGAGCTGCCGCACAAATGAAGAGATATTGGTGTGCTTGAAATATTGCCTGTACACTCGTCAGAAAATGCAATTGGCGGCTGTTCAAGTCAACATACGCTAGTACTTTGGAAAACTCATGTGAGGGCTGCATCACGAAGCTCTCGGAGCTCTGGGTCCAAGAAATGAGGTGCTGGATCGTCTTGTCTTCCAGCATGCTATCACATGATTTAGTATCCGTCCATGGCCGTACGAGTGGATTGGCGAGGCACCATACTTGTAAAGCTTGTGAATGAAGGCTGTCTGAACAATCTTGGGCTGGTGGACAGCCGGGGCTGCGGCTACGGGGGCCGGCATGATGATGTTGTTCTCGGAGGAAGCTTGATGGTTGTGGTGATTGCTGTTGATCTGGGCCTGGATGGGCTGTAGACGCTCGTTCGACTCGTTACTGGCGTTGCCGCCGCTGGCATTCACGTCGCTATCGGGGCTCTTGGTGGCAGATTGGGGTGCGGAGGAGTTCGTAGGGGTGGTGATGTCCATGGGCTCGCCCGGAGAGGGTGCAGACATCTGGATGGTAGGCGCAATGATTGGTATCGTCCTCGCGCCCATCGAGTCCTCAGACCCTTCGTCCAAATGATTCCTCGGCGCTCGATCAATAGCCGCGGCCATCTGCCCTATATCTCATATAAATAGGCGTCAGCAACTTGAGGGCGCAAGCGACATCGGGCAACATCGCGAACTCGGCGCGACAAATGGAAAACCCTGGGAGAGGACTCCAGAAAAAGGACCCGCCCGAAACAGGGACCGGCGCATGTGCTCGATATGCCGGTGCGGGTCTTTCCGTCGTCTTGGACGTGCAAATGTGCAATGTGCAGCTCGCAGCATCAACAGCGTCCGGCGGGCGTGCAATTGGGTCGGGGAGAGTGCTTCGGGCCTACCTCATAGCTTCCTGGGAGATGTCAATGGGTTGTCGAGTGGGCAAATCGCGCGCTGGGCGATCTGTCGATAATAGCTTTGCCGACGGATTTGGGGAGGATTCCCTGTTCCTTGCCGCACTGCCGTAGCTCCTGGATAGCTTGCTTGGACCCGCTTTCCGACACCAGCTCCTGGAGAGCACGCGCCGCCGAAACACACTTGACGGGCTGCTCCGCGAGAAAAAGAAGAAGCGGAGAGGTCAACGTTCTTCGGCAATGGATTTGGATCGTCAGACGTGTGTCGTAGCTCGTAGCTCAGTGGCTAGCGGGGACCGGAGCGGTGGTAGGTAGGACAGCGTAGACGGACAGTTTGGTAAGGCAGCCGTTGTGGGAGGGTGGCGGCCGAGTATAAAAAACCAAGCAAAAAAAACAACCAAAAAACCAATCTACCTGTCGAGAAAAAAAAAAGACGGCAGGTTCACGTCGGGCTAAGAGTGGGAGAGAGAGGGGGGGTGGGCAGGAGGAGAGAGACGTCTTTTTTGTCTTGTTCGTGGTGGCGCAAAGACTCGGAGCTCAAGCGATGGGACCGTGGTCTTGTCGATGTCGGCTGATTGGTAGAGACTCAGGCACTGGAGACGATCCGGGGGACCACCAATGCAAACAAAACCTATACTGTCTGGAGGCTTGCGTGATTCTCGGGTGATGTTGATTAGGGTCGGGACTTAGGACCGAGGTGAGGTGGAGGAGAGATGGAAGGAGGATGGAAGTAGAAGCAGACGCAGAAGCAGAAGCAGAAGCAGAAGCAGAAGCCGAAGCAGAAGCAGAAGCCAGAGGAATGGATGGGATGGATTGAATTGAATTGGATTGGATGGGACGGGTTGTATCCGTGCTGGAAAGGCTTGACACAGGCCCGGGCACCGCTACAGCAAGAACCTACATGCCGTTTTAGTGCTGGTGCTGTGCATTGCACAGCTGGGGTTGGGTGAGGGGGTGAGGGGCTACAGGGGAAGCGGCGCGCCATGGCGGGTATGTGTGCCTGTCTTGGCAGCCCCAATTTCGTAAGGGATGGTCCGGGCGCTGTCTTCCTATCCTACCATCTTTTCCCACCGAGTGCCAGTTTGTTTCCAGAAGGTGACTTTTGATGTCGACATCTGCTTGGCTACAGCAAAGATAGGGGCAACGGGGAGAGGGGAAAAGGGGCACCTCTACTAGACAACAACAAGCCATCGGCTGAAGGGAATTGCCAGCGGATGCGGCCCTGGACACCTATGGAAGAGCTGCCACTTCGGTGGCTTACCGACTCTCGGCCGCTCATCAAGAACTGGACAAATAAATGGCCTTCCATTCCGTGACGCCACATTCAAGAAAAATGCAGATTAGGGCCCGGCCGCCCTGTTCGCACATGTCGCGCAGGAGAAAAGCTGACGGCGGAGGAGCCAACCACGATGAGGCACATCCCGAGGGAAAGGGGGAGGCTCGATATCGACAGCCTCTCGTCTCTTTGGCGGATCTTCAGCTCAGGTCCCGGTTTTTCGTCTCACTTTGCCACACCGAGGAAGTGAGACTACGGATAGACGGCGTGCGGAGGGCAGAGAAGCTCTAGAACCTCTAGAACGTCGAGGCGCGATGATCTCTTGAAGGATAAGAGAAGCAGTTGGCAGTCGGCCGTGCCACGCTGGGGGCCGGAGATAGCACTATAGGTGCAGCACTACTGCAGGGCGTGCGCAAACGGGCACCGGCCTGAGCGGGCACCAAGAAGCAACACCTGTGCATCAGCCATGTCCTATATTGACGGTACAGTTCCGTCCACTCCGTCCTAT
The DNA here is from genome assembly GCF_035222485.1 of Podospora pseudoanserina. Classification (NCBI taxonomy): domain Eukaryota; kingdom Fungi; phylum Ascomycota; class Sordariomycetes; order Sordariales; family Podosporaceae; genus Podospora; species Podospora pseudoanserina. The sequence goes on along the minus strand of NC_085922.1, from coordinate 2,665,230 downwards.
CGATGGGTCTTGGTGGGAAAATATCAAGATGAGAGTGGCTAGGTAACGAGCTGAAGACCACCCCAATGGACACTACCCTATCTGACACGATAGACGTCGTGTGTTGCCGCAAGCCCACCTCGTAGGCTCCAGCACTCACCGGACATCACGGAGCTCTCTCGAACTGAGCTTTGCTGACTGAGATTCCCAATTCGACTGGAGGCAAATATGACAAGTGATTCCAGTCTGTGAGAGCAGCGTTCCCCCATGAAATCCCAAACCCAGGGTCACGAGAGTGAGATCGATCTGGTGGACCGTCGTGACCCCCGGCAGATGCCGTGACCACTTTTGGATCCCTGTTCTCCCAGAAGGTGGGTCCCCGTTTTCTGCTCCGCACCGAACCTTGAATCTCGCAACCACTCACGTTGCATCAAAGGGTCGACAGTCTCGACCAGCGAACCGTCTTTTTTTTCTTTTCTTTCTCCCGGAGTTGGGTAAGAATCACGGAATCATATGGAACCAAGTTGGCGGGTCATAGTCAGCTCACCTCGCATATATCGCATATACTGCATCACGTCGCCGCGGATTGCTGAGTGATGGCCCCGATAGGGTGCCTTCAAAACTGCACTGCACTGACTACACCAATTGTTCCCAAACGGACGAAGGCCATGTTTCACACTCCTGTTCTTGACATGCCAGGAGCCCCCCATGCGTCCAAATGGGAGAGTCATTGTTATTGCTCGGCCGGTCTGGCACGGACCTGGTGATACAATGCTGTGGTAGCACCTTCGTCCAATGTTCTCTGGATCATTTCTTGGCCTTGTAACTGGGAGCCTTCTACAGATCTCGCGCCCGCCAGAGGGGCAGAAATCGCCGATCTTGGTCCTTGGGACAAGAGAGAGTCTGTCCAAATTGAGATCTGGTTGCAGCCGAGGGCGACTCAGATTCCCGTATTGCATTGCACCCGTCGACAGCATTTTCGTCGAGCTCGCCATACCCTATCATGAGTCCGCCCTCTTGGCAGCCTCATCCCTCTGTATGGTGGCCATCCTGACAGCACCCGTTCTCTCTTCTGTTTCAGTTTAGTTTAGCTTACCTATTCTATCAGATGACAACTTCACAATCAGCCAGCTAATCACGACTTTTAGACAGCTGACCACATCAACCAGGTCTTTTATAACAAATTTCTCCCACCGATATCTCTCCCTTTTCGGCCTTGCCAGCCAGGAACACCACCCACCTGCCTACTCCGTAAACCAAGGGTCACAACAACGAGATATTGGCAAACAATCCTGGCTCGAGGGTCACACAACAACACCCGAGCCCTTCCATATTTTTTTTCATTGTCGAACAACTGTTTCTTACCTCTTCGTTCAATCACCTGGTGTCTCACCAAGAATTTACGCCTCCCCCAGACTCGTAGGGGGTGGTCTGGGATTAACCCTTATCGGGGCATTTGCACACTCAAGAGCCGAGCTGTCGATTCATCCAGCCCTTGTTTCCTCGGCCATATCGAAACTGGGGATGATGGTGTTATGCCACCCACCACCACCACGGCCTCGTGATCACCGTTGTTCGAAACACCGTCGTCATGCGGCGGCGCTTTTTCCTTGTTGCAAGACCATTCTACGTTTTGTTGTTGTTGACTTTTGCTGAAAAACACAGTATTCTATTTTTGGGAACCACAACCCTCCCCCAATGGGTAAACAAGCGTGGTAGATGTGTGTGTGGGGTTGAAAGGGGGTGGCGACCACCACAACCACAACCACAACCACCACCACCGCCGCAGAGCTACCTATACCTTCCTGCCTTACCGAACACGCCCTACCTGCACCCGCCCGCATTTTCTTACAACACGAACAGTTTTCTTTCTTTCTACCAGGTATTCAGCTATACCAGGATTACTTATTATTTTCGATAAACCATGTTTTGATTGTCTCTCTGCCACGTAGCTGAGACTCCTACCCTTCAACCAAAATCTTGTTAACAAGGGACCTACTACGTCATTCAAACATGGATCCAGGCAGGGCAAAAGTAGGCTTCCGCACGGAAGATGGGGATATTTGTCTTGCTTTATTCTTTGTGTAAGGCGGCGGCTCTTTGGGGGGGTGAGGCGCGGGGGGAAGCGGTCTGGATTTGCATTTGTTGATTTATCTTCGGTAATTTGAACCGAGGAGACAAGATGGGGTATGCCTGCTTTAAAGAAGTAGGTTCGGGGTGATGATGAAGCGAAAGAGGGGGGGGGGGAATGTTCGGTAGGTAGCCGGAGTGAGAAGAGAAAAAAAATGGACGGGCTACTTACATGATCTTGTCGACCATCATGAGTTGTTGGTTGAGGTAGGTAGGTAGGTCCGCGTGGCAACGTTGCAACGACGACGCAAGGAATAGACAAAACAAAAACGAGAAAACGAGACTACTGTCGTGTTTCGAACATAGATATCCGTTGGGCGGGGGGGCTTTTCTTATGCAGTGGACTCGAGGCACTGCATGAGGCCGAGGGAGGAGGCTTTGCTGAACCCAGGCCGCTGCTGGTTGCAGCGTAAACGATTGGTATAGCTCGTATCTGGGTCGCATGCACAATAATCTATCAGGTGGGCATTTTCATGGTTTGGTCAGGGTGATAAATGTTAACGTGACTCGATAATACGATTATATCTTTACCTATGTATGCTAATCCTTTTCTCGCAACCACACACATACACTTGAACACACCAAGGCAGGGAATCTTCATGATAATTATCATTATCCTCATAAGGATGCAGTAATTACACCCAAAAAAAGTCAACAGATATTGCCAACCGAGCTGGTGTTCTCCATCCTGCTCAAGGCACCACATGTAAAAAACCTAGCTCACGTTTATGCTACAATCTGAAGTTTGAGTATTCAAGCATCATCCACACACATCACCAAATCACAAAGTCATAACCATAAGGCAACCTCTCTATTCACTACTTCCCCTACTACCCAGACAGAAAAGCATCCACGGACCCCTGCACGAGCCGCATCCACCTCCCCATCTTCCACCAACCAACCCTCTTAAGCCTATACCACCGCAATCTGAGAGTGCCCCTTTACATGAAAAAACAAACAAACAAAATAAAACAAAAACAGTTACAAAACTCCTTCCTCCTTCCTAATAGCCCACTCGCCACCCCAAACTAAATAAAAAGCAATACACAGGATATCTTTGACGCTTGCACCGACAGGCAGAAACCCCCTACTCTCTGCTTTGCCTCCCTTTTCGCAACCATCTCCTTGCCCTATTCTCAACAAGATGACCAATTTCCTTTTCTCCATCCTTCTCTTATAAGCAAATATTCCCGCTTTTCCCGCTTTTTCTTTATTCTTCTCCTCTTCATATTCTCTCTCCATAGCAAAATTCGTGCCCCAAAATGATCAAGCAAAGCCAAAATAATCGCTACCAGCCGTGATAGCCTTGAGAATTTGGCTGCGGAGCGTGTCGTAGCTCTCGTACTCGGGAAGATCGAGTTCTAGAGACCAAAAAAAGTCAGTCATTTTATTCTAGTCTTGATTGAATAAGGCACAACTTACGGTTGAAGCACGTGTGAGAGCTGGGCAAACGGTCCTTGTTGCCATAATCACGGTGAATGTTGAAACGGCTCACTCCGTTCATGCCTTCCAGCTCCTTGAAGCCGTTGAGCGGCACCTTGGAAGTACCGGTGACGAACTGAAGAAGCTTGGCCCGCTCCTCCTTGTCAAATGAGCGGATGGCGCGCCAGAACCACTGAATCTGCTGCGAGGCCGCAGTGTAATTGTGGTACTCGGTGTTGCTCTTCCAGTCATCCACATCGATATCGGGGAGACCGGAAATGAGAAGCTCCAGCTCCTGCTCGTTGAAGATGGCAATCAGCTCCTCGGGAATGATGTCATGGAAGCCTAGAAGCCAAATGTTAGTCAAAGCCATACCCCAAAACACACATAGCAGGATTCACATACCCTTCAAGAAATGCTCCATCTGGTCCTTAACCGACGTAAGCAGCTTGTGCTCCACAATCAAGCGGACGTATTCGCTCTTGTTTTCCTCAGTGACAGGGATGTTGCGGCCATCTGGAATGAGGTCCACAGTCTTGGTCACACCAAACTCATCGTCCTCGACCGAGAAGGTCTCGGTGATGATGTCAGTAATGTCGTTCTCCAGGATCCAGACAAGAGACTTGTAGTAGTTTGGATCAAACGACTCCATGTCCTTGACGGACACAGGCTTGCCGAGAATGCGCTTGTAGACCGCGCGGCTGAAGTAGCAGTCCAAAAGTCTGCCCTCGTAAAGGGCCTTGCCAATGATCCGACCAATAAACTTAAAGAACATCAGATGCTCCTCATTGATACTGCTGAGCTGGTTCGGGTGAAATGTGGTGCGGTCAGAAGACACGGGAATGAACAGGGCGTAGTTGGGGTCAAACATTTGGCGGGCGAGCACTTGGAACCACTCGCGAGTGACACCGCCAGCGTCAACACCCTCTTCGCCGTGGAAGCGAATGTTGAGCTTTCCAAACTTCATTTCGTCTCCAGTCTTGAAGTACAGAGACTTGAAAGAGTCGTGGAAGACGTGCTCACGGCGAACTGACAACTGAAGAGGGTTATACTGAGGCCGAGTCTGCTGGGTACCGGTCTTGGAGTGCACGCTACGGTTGAAGTAGTTGCGCTTGTTGTCGAACTCGAGAACCTTGGGGTTCTTGACCAGGAGCGAGAAGGTGCCCGACATCAGCTTGGGGTTGTGTCGGACAAGTTCGTTCAAGATCCGGCGATGCTCTTCAGTAAAGCTGAAGAAAAGACCCGCAATACGGTTCTCAGGGGGCGGGCTGGACAAGAGCAGCTCCTTGTGCTGGACCGAAGGTGCGTCACCAAGAGTGGTGTTCTTGCAAACAACCATCAGGGACTCGATCAGCGGCAGCAAAATCGTTGCCACATTAAGCATGTTCTCGCGCTGTCGAATGGCGCTCAGGCAGGCGCTCAGCTTGTCCCACATAGTACCAAAGGTTGGGTTCCAATACAAGGAACCAAGGAGGTCTTCCTTGGTGCCCTCCTTGCTATCCTCGGCCTCAGATGCGCCCTCTTCCTTCTTGCCCTTACCCTTGCTGTCAAACAAATGGTCCAGGGCAGTAAGAACACGCAACAGCTTGTTCTGCTCCGAAGCACCAGGAGAGAACTTGGCCAGGGCGACGCCCTGAATCTCAGTGCCGGACTCAGCCTTGAGAATGTATGGGAGGAGGTCGTTGAGGTCTGACACGATGTTCTCGCTAAGAACTCTAGCCTGGCGCACGAGTTCCTCGCCAAAGACCTTCTTGGCACCGGGAATGTTGGAAAGGTTCTTGATGGTTGAGATGGTGTTTTGGAATGTCTTCGAGCTGCATTCGCGGGCCACAAAGATATTGACAACCAGCTTCAAGTTGTGGTCTGGGATATATGGGGGCGTCAGCTGGCGCACCTTCTTCTCCTCTGGCTTGGTCTCCTTTGTCTCCTTGGTCTCCTTATCCTGGGCATCCTTCTGGGCGTCTTCCTGGGTGGGCTGATCGCCAGATGGAGCCGCAGCCGCAGCAGGAGGAGCTTGAACATTGGCCATATTGACAGCTTCTGTGTTGGCATGTTCGACAGCAGGCTCAGAAGTCTCGCCCTTGGCCCTCTCCTCCTCTTTTTTCTTGGCCTCCTCTTCCTTCTTTTTGGCTTCCGCTTCAGCCTCTTTGCGTCGCCGCTCGAGTGCTTGAAGCGGGTATGTGACCTTGTTCAACAAGTCGGCGAGGAGCTGCATGACAGCGCTGCTCTCCATAACCAAGCTGCGATCAAGAAGAGCCAGGAGACAGTTGATCGCGTACTTCTGAGCCTTTAGGTTGACATCCTTGCCCTTACCCTTGCGACTGAGGTTTCGCTTGAGTGTGGACGCCACGGTCTCGTGTTCTGTGAGGAAGAGAGACGGGATGTGAGCGTTCTTTGTAGCAAGATCCTGAAGAAGATCGAGACACTGCTGTACGATCAAAAGGGGCGAGACTTCCGAGTTGTTGGTGAGATGGTGATTATGAGTGCTGATGTTGGTGAAGGTACGCTTCAGACTCTGGGGCGTCTTGGTGGCATCCTTCTCTTTGGCCTGCTTTGCCCGAAGGGAGAGCTGACCAAAGCTGCGCTCAACCGCATCCATATCCGTGCTGCCATCCTGAAGAATCTGAAGCAGAGTCGAGATAACCTCCAGACGGTTTTGTCGGTTCTCGCAGACACACGAGAATACGTCGAACAAGTAGTTGCGGATGGACCCATGCTGGGTAATGAACATGAGTCGGAGAAGCGTGGCAACGCCGGCCTTGTCAAGCATCTGCACAATGGTGCGGCGCTGGGGCTTACCGTCGTTGACAGCAGCTGGCTCGGCGAGGACCTGTCTTCCGGCCACGGCGCGAGCATTAGGCGGTGGGCCGCGATATTGCTGGCTGCTTTGCTGAGCCAAAGCGCGTGCTTGGGCTGCCAAGTCGGGTGGCAACTGATCCATTATGTCCTCACCCTGTTCCAACAAGACTTGCTCGCGCAAGGCTGGAGGGAACGTCAGCAGGATACTCGCGGCGTCCATTTCGGCAGCCTCTGCAAGTCGTCGGGCAGGATCATTGTTGTTCTGGCGACGTGCCTCATCACGCTCGCGGCGCCGGCGCTCTTGACGTTCTTGCTGAACAATCTCGTCCCGGAGCTCCGAGGGCAGTGCTTCAAGGAACTCCTGGAATGCCTCTCTATTTTCACCCTCGGGAGGAGCTTGTTGACGGGCCTCGGATCGTCGAGTGGTCAATGTCTGCGCAATCACCTCCTCTCTGAACTCTTCGGGAAGCGCAGCGAGATAGTCGGGGTCGATTCCCAGGTCGGTCACATCCACCGTCTCGCCGTTACGAATGGTCGTAATGATGCGCTCGGTAGGAGCCGCGGCGGGTTGCTGGGCAGCTTCGGGGGCGGCGTTGTTAGACTCGACACCTTCCATTGCTTGGGGCTCTTCTTGGGCTTGTTGCTCGCGGTTCGTCTCTGCAGCTTCGGCTACTGCTCGTGCAGTCTCGGCAGCGGCGAGTTCTTGGGCCTGGCGCTGGCGCTCTGCTTCTTCCTCGGCCTCCTTCTTCTCCTTGGCCGCTTGCTGTTCAGCCTTCTGGGCCTCGTACTCCTTGAGGGCCTCTTCACGCTTCTTGCGTTCTGCCTCCTCCTTCTGTTTCTTTTCCTCGTCGCGAGCCTTCTGCTCCTTGAGTTGCTGGATAGCGGCTGGCGCAAGGGTGCCGAGAACACCCACCATAAGGATGGACACCTTGTCGTGATGAGCAGGACCAAAGATCATACCGGCTTCTTCCTTCCACCGATCATTAGTGCGGGCCGCTACGAACTGGACGGCTTGAGCGGGCTCCTGGTACACATCGCGCCGAGGCTCCCAGCGACCAACACGATTGCCAGTAACTGCATCCAAAGGGATGCTAACTTGACGGATTTCGCCATGAGGTCCTTCTGAGGTCAATTGAAGGCTAAGTGCGGGCCCGGCACCGTGGGGAATGGGCATATTCTGGACCAAGGTGTGGATAACGGCAAGGGGGCCGTCAGGAGTAGCCATGGCTCTAAAGGATTCGGGTAACCCGAGAGAGCTCCACGGAAGAGACTGCCGGTCGGAGTGACGAGGAGACTGATCTCGGCCAGATCTATGGCTGGGAAGCAACAGCGGGTTCCTCTGACTGTCAAGTACTGCGGGAGGAGCGCGGCTCGTATTGCCAAAGTAATTTCTAAAGTCTGGAATGGCGTTAGCACGGTGTTCAGCTGGTTGGCGCTCAAGTAATTTTTGTGATGCTGTCCTGAGAGCCTGTGACAAGTCCTCTGAGCCTTCGTTGCCCCCATCAACGCTGATTTCAACACTGTCCAAAGTTGCTTGCAAATCATCGAGGCGTTGAAGGGTTGCGCCAACTTGTTGCCGCAGACGAATAAAGAAATCAGAGAGCCTACCGGAGGATCCCATGTGCCGCAGATCTCCAACCCCAAATGGAGCGGGGAACGGGTTTCTTCGACTGAACCCGCCTCGGACGCGGTGGTGAGGCTCAACGGCCAAGTCCCATCCGAGACTACCGGAAATATTGCCAGGGAGGAAATCATCATGGGGATGTCCCTGTTCGTAATACATGTCGTCGTCAACCTCTTCCTCTTCCTCTTCTTCTGAAAACCCAGTTAGCAATCCATATCTTGACTCAGTCACCCGAACAAAACTCATACCGTCATCTTCAGGACCACCATCGTCCATGTAGTGTTCGTCGTCAAACTCGTGGATGTCCTCGCCATCAAGCTCATCGGCATCGCCGGCAGCAGCAAGGCCCCTAAGCTCGAAGCGACGGCGGGTGATAGACTCCAGTTCCGCGAGCTCTTGCATCATTTGGGCGTTGTGAAGGTTCTGGGCTTCTGCCTCATAGTCAAGTTCTTCCTCACCCTCTTCATCCTCCTCGTCCGTCTCACTCTCCCAACCATCATCACCATCGTCGCCAATGGGATTTCCTTCCTCGTCCATGATCTCGACTTGGTCTTCGACATCCTCCATGTCTTCAGAGCCGACCTCGTCTTCATCATCCTCGTCGCTATCGTCTTCGTCATCCTCGTCCATATCCTCATCTTCGTCGTCGTCTTCACCCATGATGACTTCGACAACGCCAGGGTCACCAGGAAGACCCTCGACTTCGCCCATTTCGCCAAGCTCTTCTTCGTCCTCGTCGCTAGGGTTATCCTCCTCATCTTGGGACATCTCGTCACCATAGTCCAACTCATCCTCGTAGACCTCTTCGTCGTACATTTCGTCGTCATCTACCCCCATTAGTAACAGTTCGTCTATTTGAGCAGCAAAATTGGAGAATATACCATCTTCCTCTTCATCCGAGTAATAATCATCCTCCCGTCCGGGCTCGAGCATGCCGAGTGTGGAGTTGCGGTAGAGGTCGGGGGTTTCCTCGCGCTCGTCGTCCATGTCGGAAAGGGATGACGCAGACGCAAAGTCGTCCTCCGGTTGGTCACCCGTCGCGGTGGCAGGAATTATGTCCAGCTCACTCAGGGCCGATGCAGTCTTTGTCAAAGACCGCAGCACGCGGAGAATATGTTTGATGGTGCGCTTCACATCGGGATAGGTGAGGTCGATGTCGGCGATGGATGCTGTCAATGTGGCAAGGTATCCCTTCTCATACATCAACCGCTTGATTTGAGCATAAGATCTGGTGAGTCCCTGATCCTGACTTGCGCCCCTCGAGTTGGCGTCTTTGTCCTTTTCCCCGATCATGTGGCTCATCAACTCGGCCAGCGCAATCATCCGGGGATAGCGCACATCGAACGACTCCCCAGGAGTGGAAGCGTCCTTGTAAGCACGAAGAACCGTGTCGAGAACAAATCGACGTACAAACAGAAGATCGGGCTCGTCATCATACTCCCAATTGCCACGGTGTCGGTCATACGGCTTCTCGCCGGTACGAGCCACAAGAGCCACAAGCACGCTCTGCGCCTGAGCAGATGTCGAAGACTTCTTCTTAGCCACCGGCGTCTCTGCTGCCAAGCTGGCCGAACCTGGAGAAAGCAGGTCATTGAGCAGATAATTAAGTACGCTCGATCTAGGCTTGATGGGGGTGTTGGTTTGCATCGGCGCACTACGCTTGAAGTTGATGAATTCCACCTTGGCACGCGTATAGCTCTGTAGAAGTTCTGTCAGGCAGCTGAGGAGGAAGCACCGGTAGATGAAGATGGGGTGATCCTCTGCCTTGAAGGTCGGCTTGGAAGACTTCTTTTCGTCCTTCTTCGGCTCGGGAACCTCTTCGTCTGCGGGAGCCGGTGTGGCATCTTCCTCCGCACTTGATGTCTCGCCTGCAGTCTTGTTATCAGTCTTGCTGGCTTCCTTGGCTGGCACAGCCGGGACCTCCTTGTCATCAACCTCTCGGTAATTGAGAAGCTCGCAAAGCAAGAAATGAACCACGCCATCTGGGTTTTCAAGAACAGGACGCTTGATGTCGAGCGGAGTCTTGGGCGCGTCTGTCATCTCCTTGTCGGCAGACTCTGTCGACGGCTTCACATCGTTGATGCTCAGATCCTCAGTCGCCTGAACCGTGGGCTCGACTGAACTGTCCTTTGGCTTGGCTTCCTCTTCTGCAGCCGGCGCTGGCTTGAGAACGATCTGGTAGTTGGAACGTGAGGAAGACTCCCTGGCCTCAGGGACCGACCACTTGACTAGCTTCACGAGCTGACCAGTGGTTTCCACAAACAACTTGGGCGACCGAAGAGCGACATGCGAAAGGTGTTTGAGGAACGTCTGGGCGTCGTAGTTTCGGCCGCTTCTCGAGCTTGACGAGAGGAACTGGCGAATCTCATTCTGCATCACTTGGCGGATGATGTCTTCGTCTTCTACTATGTGACGGAGGATTGTCATGATGTAGTCCGTGATGCGTGACCGGTTGAGAGGACCCGAGCCGCCAGCACACAACTGCTTTGCCATGACAAACAGGCGCTGCAGATTTCTCTTCTCGCCCACCGTCTTGGCCATCCCATGGTCCCTGGTGAGAATGACAAGAATCCGCAGCACGGAGACAGCAAGTGCCTCTTCCTTGCCGATGCGCGGGAGGATCTCCAAGACCGCTGAGAGCAAACCAGAACGCTCCTTGAGCGGTATTGTGGGAACCTTGGTAGCCCAGACAGGCTCCTCAACTGGGTCCTCCTCTTTGGCAGGCGGCTTCCACTTAATATCGGGAAGCTGCTCCTCGTCAATCAAGAGCGTCTCGAAGACCAGGAGCACATATGGCATCCACGGAGGCAGCTCCTCGCCAGAGTTCGAAGGAACTTGGAGAAAACTGAGATATTCTTCAATGTATTGCCTCAACGTCGGCAGCGTGGATTTAAAGAAGGAGCTGTTCTGCAGCAACAGTGACAAAAGATGAGAATAGGCCGCAATGGTCCCACCGTTGGCCTTCTTGTCAGCCTCATCATTCGCATGGAGCGACAGCAGGGCGTTGGCAAGAATTTCGCCGACCTCGGTCCGCTTTTGTTCGTTGTCTGTCTTGAGGATCATGTTCTGAATCAAGTCCGAGATCTCAAAGACAGAGTCAGGATGAGCTCTGATGACGTCTAAGCACCGGTCAATTAGATCGTTGGCCAGTCGCGCGCGCTCGTCGTCCAAGTCCTCCTTCGTAACCGAAGGGGGATTCGGCGGTACAGCGGCGACCGATGACGAGGTCGGTGCCTGTTGTGTGGGCGCAGCCGTCGTAGAAGGGGCCTCCTGTGCGGAATGCTGGCTTGAGCTCTCATTACTGGTGTCGTTGGACTCATCAGACGAGTGATCTCCCGAATCGGCTTCACCGATAGCATCATGGATGAGGCTGTTGATCCCCGGCATGGGATCCAGTGCCATTGGCTCTGCTCCCAAAGGCACAACTGGCTGGGAAACCACCGGAATTTGGTCGGGTTGTGCTTGTTCTGGCTTCGGAGGCGGAGGCGGCTCCTTGTATGCATCCTCTTCTGGGATAGGGTTCCGCTTGAAAGCCCATCCCTTGCTGCTGTTCGCAGGATCGAACGCCCTACAGTATTCCATGGCATCCTCGAGCTTTCCGTTCGCGCGGTAGATGGCCTCCCGGCTGAGCTCCTCGTCGTTCCCCTTGTCGATAAGTTTCTTGACGTTGACATTGGCTTCACCCTCCCAGTTGAACGACACACGCTTCCGATCCTTAAACACTGGGGGCGGACCTGTCTTGTCAGACCTGCGGTATGCGTTGGACTCAGAATCGGCAGCGGCAATCGTTTGAAGTATATCAATCATCTTACTCAAGACGACCGTCTCGACCTTCTCCGCCAGTTGAGACTCCCACAGTTTGCGCACCACAGGCAGAATGGCCACCCTCAACTCCACGACGAGCTGATGTCCAAACTCGCGGTTCCGCTCTGCAGCCTTGGGAAGGCTGGTGGAGGTGAGGGACTCGGTGACATTCTTGCCGCTAACAATGATGTGGTAAATGTCCAGGATCCTCTTCATCCCCATCGTTGCTTGCCGCACCTTTGGTGACTCCTCACGAGCAGTCGAGTCAGCTGGGACACTGCAGATATCATCAGCAAACTTCTCGAGCATGCTGCTCAACAGGTCAATACCGCCATTCTCCTTGAAGGCGATAAGGACGGGTAGAAGCAGGGCAGTTCCTTGACGCTCCGTCTGCCGAGTTACATCAATTAACATGTCATGCAAGGACTGGAACGTGGTGGCGAAGTGCTGGAAGTCTAGTCCAGCCAGCTTGTCTTGATCCAGCTTATCTTGGACAAATCTGAGCTGCTCCAGAACTGTGGTGGCCAAGGTTTCTGCAATTGTCAACTGATTGGAGCGGCTGAAGTTGTCGAATCGTCTGGGCAACAACACTTTGCTCATCGTCTGAAAGAACGGGAGAACATTGCGGTGCAATGAACTCAAAAGATCGTGGATGGTGTTGAAATTCTGCTTGTGAAACCACTGCTGCACCTCTTGTTTCTCTGCGGTTAACTTCGTGGGTTCCGAGGGCTGGGCTGAGGCCTCGGTGCCAGAGGCCTGCGGAGCAGCAGGTGCAGTCTCAGTAGCAGTGACACTGTTGGCAACCGTGAGCTTGGCAACTGATAGCTCAGCACCGTCTGGAGAGGTAAGACTCTCTGTCCAGCGCTTCGGAACCAGTGTCCTGATGGCCAAGTCTTCCGTCACGGCGTCGCGTAGCAGTGCTCCAAGTGACTTGATCAGCTTGTCATACAGATCATAAGTATTGCACGGCGGGATGACAATCGAGCCCAGTCTCGCGGCGTATGGGAAGGACTGGTACGAAGTCTTGACCAAGCTCTGCAAGCGAACAATGGCCTTGATGATATCATTGCCACTGGCCACTCTACGAACCAGCTCCGGATCCCACTCGCCCTTGTCGTTCGATAGTGAGACTCCTGACACGAATGGCGCGAAGAATGGTTCCGAATCATCTCTGGTCATGAGTGGCTGAAGCACCCCGATTGTGTCATCGATTCGGTTGAGAAGAGAGGGGATCCCCAAAACCGGGCAGCACTCTATGAGGTGTGAAAGCACTTGCGAGAGCATACGCGAAGCCGTCGTCTTATCAAAGCCTTCTGGGAGGGCCGGAGACTCGGAGAGATTGAGTAAGAGTTCGACACCCCCGTTCTTGACGTAGGCCTGTTTGAGGTTGGTGTTGCTAGCAAACAGAGCGCTCAGGAATGAACAAAGCGCCCAGATGTATGGTGTAACCTCGTGATGCACCTCTTCCGAACGCTTCGTCGCCTCTGGAGCCCACTCTGGAGATTCGCCGGCCGCATCCACCATCTCGACATCAGCATCATCGCTCACATCTTTTCCTTTCTCCTTGGATCCAGATGAGAACGGCGTGCCTGCCTTGGCAAGCAGCGACTTATCTGCGGCATAGATATTCTTTTCCGAGTCTTCAACCAAGAGGTTTGCACCCCAGCCACGCGCCCCCAAGCCTTTTCCTTTTGCCTTGTCGTTGGCGAGATGAACGACCTTGGCTGTCAGATCGAGGACGGAGTTAGAGATCGTTGGACGCAAGCGAGGATGATGACGGGCAAGCTCGTCGAAGCTTGAGCCAATGTTGGCGGCAAGATCAAGGTCAGACCTCGACATGATCTGGACGTGTTCGGGGCTGAAGAAAATTTCCAGAAAGTGATCAAAGGACCTTGACGACACCACCATCTTCATACCGGCATTGTTGAGGGAGATAGAGTTCAAGACCTGGGGAATGATATTGATGGCATCGTTGGACGCAAGGACGCCGTGGGCAAGGGGACGCTCCCGAGACTCGTTCATCATGTCTTCTGTGGGTGGATGCGGACGGCTATCAGCACTATCAAGCAGCAGCGAGTCGTTCGAGTAAGCGGGCGATGCTGCTTCCTCCGGGTTCTCCTCAGGTCTTGGCGAGCCCTCTGGTTGAGGAAGGCCAACCTTCTCACCTGTGAGGGTGCTCAAGAAGCTCTGTACCATACCCGACTCTGAAAGGGCCGCAAAGCTGGTGGGGTCATTGTTGAGGAAGTCGCTCAAGAGCGTGACTGCGTTTGTCCAAACCACAGAGCCATAGAGACGCGGCTCTTCAATGACGGTACGGAGACTGACCAGCAACTTGGAGTTGTCGACCAGGTTTCTCAACAAGCGGTCTGTATTGGCACCGAACGAGAGCGGGCTCTGCAGAATGTGATGGAGGAACTTAAGCAGCCATTTCACCGTCTGCTGATGATAGAAGGGAATTCCATAGTCGACCAGCTGCGCGTGGAATTCGGGCTTGGTCCCTAGTCCCTTTTCTGCCAGCTCTTTGGATGAATGGACAACGTGGATGATAAGGTCGGCAATGGCGTCGAGGCCCGAGGCGTTGCTGAGTGCCGGGAACGCCACCGTGTAGTTGTAGACGATCGTGTCGAGGAAAGCCACAACCATGCTCCAGTTGAGCTGTGCCGTTTTGGTGCGGAGCTTGAGAATTTCAATCAGCACCTCCAGCAGTCCGTTGGAGGTCATCTCGGGGCCAATCCGCTGCGACACAATCATGTGGAGAGCCAGACCAAACAGTTTCGAACGCCACTTGTCAGCATCCGTAACCTTGCCGTTGTCCATGTCGGGGTCGTCCTGCTTCATGCTGGCAACAGCCTTGCGAACCACATACATGAGAACGCCGTGATTAACGTTCGCATTCAGAGCGGACACGATGTCTTGATACTTGGCTTGGATGCCAACGATGCCCTCCAGTGTCCCGAGCGCAATGGCCTGTAGCCACAAGGGGGTGTCCTCTGCACCGTCGACTGAAGGGTGAATCAACTCGGCAAGCTGGTACACCAACTGGTATTTCCGAGGCTCATCGTTGTCCTGTTTCAGGACCTTTTCGATAAAGGTTTGCTCGTGGTGGATGGAAGCAAGGTTCGTGATGGCCAACAGACGAACAGCCAGGGCTTGGCGTCTGTCTTCGGTTGAGCCAAGAAGCGCCTTTGCGATTCTCAGACGGTTCAAAAACTCATATCTCGAAGCTGCGGGCATGTCGTCAGGGCACTGCTTGAGGAGATCATAGATAGATGTCGACTTGAGCACAGTCTGACGGATCTCGAGTGTCTTGGGCCCCGAGGGGGCATGATCGTCCCCGTTACCGTGCCTATTGGAGGGACTGTCATCAGGACCTGACGGTCTGTTCGAGCGGGGGGTTTGTGAGACGCTGGTGGCGCTGCGTCGGAGAGGCGTGGGAGTTGGTGGAATGGTGGACGAAGATGCACGGTCTGACGATTGGGCCTCTGGCGCTGGGGTCTTTGTGCCTTCAGCCTTGGGATAATAGACGACCTTGAGATCGCCCCAGCCGTTCCACCGACTTTCATCAGTAGATCCTTGAACCACCAATGAAGCCAAATCGTTGGCATACATGGATGCCACATTCCTGGAGCTGGCGCCTGACGTCTTGTCCTTGGCCTTGCTCGTGGGGGCGCCTGGGGTGGTAGGTGGAACATCGGTGAACCGAGCAACAGGGGCCACGGGTGTCTTGACAAATGGTTGAGCCAGCAGGTTGACGCGGTCCAACTCAATGTTGTAGTGATTGGCAAGCAGGGCTGAGCTCACTTGGCGAGAGGGCTGCGTCACGCGCTTCATAGACGCATGATACCGCTGAGCAAGCTCCAGGGAAACCTCAAGAGTGGCACGAACAAGAGTGAGAGATGTGGTATTCAACAAGTCGTTCAGACGGCTGCTACTCCCATATATGCTTCGGTTTCCGCAGTGCTGGAGGAGCATCTGTGAAAAGTTGAGTATGGCGATGATTAGCTGGCAATCTCCATCCTCCCCGAAACCAAGCTGGCCGAGACGATCCTTGCTCCATGGCTGGTCATCACAGTACTCTACCGGCGCCGCCTGGTTCAACAGAAGCTCGCAGGTGAAATCCCTTGTCTGGAAGCCTTCGTTCAAGCCGTGGGTGGCGCAAAAAGCCTCCAAGATATTGTCAAAGCGGTTCAGCAGCGGGATCCAGTGGTACAAGTCTCCGCGCGGGAATGGCCATCTACTTGGGAACTCGCCAAGCTTCTTGGGCAGAAGTGGTAATGGTGTTGAGGTTGTCTCCTCGACATATTTCTCGAGCCACGGCGACTACCACACACACAAAGTTAGCATATCTGGACTGAGGGGCACAGCCAGCGGGGTAGCTAGCACGACTGAAGCTTACCAAGGTCTCCTTGTGCCGAGACTGCATAGTTTTGGTGATCTTGCCCATCTTGACGGAGCGGCTAAGCCGCGTGGGCAAAAGGAAATCGACGCTCCCCCTCCACTACCCGCACGTCCCACCAACGGACGGCAGCCTTGTTCGCGAAGCCCGCAGCCTTGCGGAAGAGGCGGAAGCTGGTGATGCTTTCAAGATGTGGGCGAGTCGATGATGGGAGTCGTCAAGTGTCGTGGCGGGGTATCGATGTGTGGTGTCGTCGGGTCGTGATAAATAAAGTGCCGCGGCAGCAGCGTCGTGGTTGGGTGATGGACCGGCCGATGGTTGAAGGCCGATGGATGCAATTCGACGGGCAGCAGCGGAAGACAGCTGCTCGATGCTAGAGACCTGGTCCGAGGACGGCCAAAGACGAGTGCAGGTCGCCTTGAGAAATACAGGGAGTCGGTCAAGTATCTTGTCTAGTTGCTGATGTTGCAGATGGTCTTTTTGCCCTCGCCGTGAGTTGCAGGCGTGCCGCAGTTTGATGGGAGTGGGTTGTGACTTTGCGAGTGGGAGAAAGTCTCGGTTTGGGGATTTGGGATTTGAGGTCGAAAAGAGCAGAAGCAACCAGTGAAAGGCGTCGAAGCCAATGACGGCAGCTGCCAGTCAGGTACTGCTTGGAGTGATCCCGCGGGTCCACTGCTGCCCGCCGGGTGACTGTTAATTCTGTGGTGGGGCAGGAGCTTCTGTTTCCACCTCACTACGTCCGGAGCTTTTCTAGGCTGGGTACAGTGTACACTGTATTACAATACACGATACTGCACTTCTAATCAGCAGCACTTCAGTTGAAGCTACACGGGTGGAAATCTTTCATTTCTTATAAATCACACTGTCATATATATGATTGCTCCTTCCCCGCCCCCCTCAGAAAACTCTTTGCTGCGGACCTGCCTGGAAATGCATTGCCAGCAGCAAACGTGGAGGGGCAAGCTGGGCGTCCCAAAACCCCCACTTTGATAATGGAGCCAGCCAGCCCAGCTGCCTTTCACGCCATCCATCACATGGATAAGGTGGTGTAGGATTGTGGAGAGGTAGTTGTATGTTACGTCGTGGACAGAATTATCTAGACACGTCGAATCAAAGCCTTAAGAAATAGCCAACAAGCCTTGTAAGATAGTCAAAGAGGCATTTCTATTCTCATCCAAGGCATGGACCATCTCGAGAGACATGCTGCCTGTCCTTGAGCAGGTAATGTCTATCTTTCAGCGTTTTGGTTGTCCACGATGTGATATTGTAAAGCTTCGAGATATGCCTTAATGACATGTCGACTTACAATTCCCTCCATCATATTCCCCCAAAGCCACCCAGCTAGTGTCCCTCGACAACCAAATGTCGAACAAAGGGACACACATGTCTGCCTCTAAGAAGCCGGGCCATCAAGCTTACAAATTCTACATGTCATACTGGCACTTGGAGAGCACACCTGGCTTACGCCTGACATAAGTTGGCTGAACCTACCACAGGCAGCATGAATGGGTTCACCCCGACGCCAAAGTCCCAACAGAAAGCGCCTTCGGAAATTATACCTAGCCAGGAGATCTGCCAGGCAAGAGAGTCCGCGGTTATGCTCAATACAACCTGCTTACGTGCACTCATGGATCTGCAGGGTCGCATATCCTTGTTTTTCTTTCCTTCGAGAAGCCGTCTATTTCTTGAAACCATGCTGCATTCAGAAACAGAGCAGCGTCCAAATATCATAGCTCTCAATAGTAGACTGCTGCATCATCAGGGATAAGAATCACCAAAAACATAGGGTATCACAGTTTCACAATTTTTGGCTGCATGGGTCTATATGAGCAAGTCAAAAAGGGTATTCATGGTTTCTCTTCCGTCGCTCAACCACACGCCTTCCCGGTGGAACAAAAACGCCGTTGAGGTGATTCTCAAAGAGACTCATGCTGACATTCGTGAAGACCGTTTCTAAAGCCATTTACACGTTCGCAGATGAGCCGGCCAGCCAGCACGCCGTACCCATTTTCCCAAAGCAACCCGAGAGACCCATTGAACAACACTCATTCTTTACTTGCGCATGGAGGAAGCTCTGCGCTTGCGAGCATCAACCTTGGCGGCCTTGGCCTCGGTGACACGCTTGGCAAGGATAGCGGCATACTCATTCTGTGCTGATAGTCAGTACATGTTGCAAAATCATCCCTAGAGTACGAAATACGTACGGCCTCATCCTTGACCTTCTCAGCCTGGCGGCGCTTGAGCGCAATGCGGTGACGCTTGTGCTGGAGGCGCTGGGGAGTGACGAGACGCTGGATGCGGGGAGCCTTGGTGTAGGTCTTCTTGCCCTCACCCTTGGGGGTGACCTCGCGACGAATGACGTACTTGCGAACCTAGTTTCGACAGATATTAGCACTCAGACTCTACCCGAAATTTGGG
This sequence comes from Podospora pseudoanserina, assembly GCF_035222485.1. Taxonomy (NCBI): domain Eukaryota; kingdom Fungi; phylum Ascomycota; class Sordariomycetes; order Sordariales; family Podosporaceae; genus Podospora; species Podospora pseudoanserina. The sequence continues at coordinate 2,646,658 of NC_085922.1, read as the reverse complement.
ATGTCTAATCCTCAAAGCTCAAGGGTAGGCGATGACGGATATGACCGAGAAGGTAGCACATACATCGTCATCCTTGCTGAGGCCGAAGAAGCGGCGGATCTTGGTGGCACGCTTGGGGCCGAGGCGCTTGGGGTGAACGGTGTCGGTGAGACCGGGGATCTCCTGCTCACCCTGCTTGACGATAGCGACAGCGAGGACGGAGAGATCGGCACCGACGATGCAGCCGCGAACGGACTTGCGCTTGCGTTCACCAGTGCGGCGGGGGCGGTAGCAGGAGTGGCCGTCGGAGAGGAGGAGGCGGACACGGGTAGGGGCGATAACACCCTGCTTCATTGGGAAACCCTGCTTGTCGTTGCCACCAGTGATGCGGAAGATATAGCCCTTCCACTCATCGCCAAGGGAATCGGCAGGGACCTCAGCGCCCATCTAATTCGGTCGGTCAGCAATTCGGTTCATTCGAGAGAGATGTCGGGTATTTCGATGGTACATACGCGCTTCCTGTGAGAATTGATCAGTTAGCTGTTTCCTTTTGAGTCGAAACCTTCTCTTCGACCACTTACTCGAGGAAGGGGCGGAGCTTGCGCTCATCTTCAATGTCGATGAGCTTCTGAGAGCCGTTGGCTGGGTAGGAGATGTTCAGCTATCGAGGGAAAATCGTCAGCGCCGATCGGAAAAGTCGTCAAAATCGCAAGTTGAAGGCGGCAGCAATTGCGTATCGATTGTAGGAATTCGTAAATGGGTATGGTGGCTCACCTTCATGTTGGCGATGATGCTGGCAACGACGTTTGTTGACGATGGACTCCGGGTCTACACGGGAAAACAAGAGAAAGATTTTGTGTGCTCACAGCGATGTGAATTCTTAGGGCACATTTTCTGCCGACGCTAATTGGGCGGGAGCACCTCACCGCCCCACTCTGCCAAAGTGAATCGCGGACCTCTGGGCCAGAGTGAATGGACTGTGCCAAGCCCCGCCTGGCCTTTTGGGTGGGGCCTCACTTTTCAGGGACAACATCTTTTGATCCATGCCATTACATCTGAATGCCATGTGTGCGCTTCATCTTCATGAAGGCTATCTCAAAAGCCATTTCTGATAACAAAGGTCTGCGAAAGAACACATAGGACCTCAAGTCAACATCCAGACTCTCACTTCACCTTTATTTTGTGCGAGAATCTGCTCAGGAGTTTCTTCTTTGTTTTCCACTTCCTGTCTTATCTTATCAAAAAGTGGCCCTCATCGCCCCTCCTTGAAGACTGAAGACTGAAAGCGAGGTTCACGATGGAGGAAGACAGAGCCCTCGTGGATGTGGGCATCGCAGCCGATATCGAGGCCAGTCAACCACCACCACCTCAAAATGTAGTCAAACAGCCAAAGAAGCGATTCGTCGGCAGACGTACCGCCGCCGAGGCCGCCGCAAAGAACAGTTCAAGCAATGCTTCATCATCCATTGAAGACAGCGGAGCTATCCAAGGTACATTCTCACCACCCCTTATTCACAACCCACCATGCTAACACCCCTCAGTGGCCCAACCAAGGAGAGCCCCCAGACTCCTCAACCAAGTCCCCCCCGAAATCCTCAACGACCCCGCCCTCAAGTCCGCCATCTCCCTCCTCCCTTCAAACTACTCCTTTGAAATCCCCAAAACCATCCACCGCATCCGCTCCCTCTCGGCCAAAAGAGTAGCCCTCCAAATGCCCGAAGGCCTCCTCCTCTTCGCCACCACCGTCTCCGACATCCTCACCCAGTTCTGCCCCGGCATCGAAACTCTCATCATGGGCGACGTCACGTACGGCGCCTGCTGCATAGACGACTACACCGCCCGCGCCATGGGCTGCGACCTCCTAATCCACTACGCCCACTCCTGCCTCATCCCGGTAGACGTCACCAAGATCAAGACCCTCTACGTCTTTGTCGACATCTCCATCGACACGACCCACCTCCTCGCCTCGCTGGAGCGTAACTTCTCCCCCGGCAAAACCATCGCTCTGGTAGGCACAATCCAATTCAACGCCACCATCCACGGGGTCAAGTCCACGCTCGAGAAAGCCGGGTTCAACATCATCGTCCCTCAGATTGCCCCGTTGTCAAAGGGTGAGATATTGGGGTGCACCTCCCCCAACCTGTCAACGTACACGACCGACCCGGTAGATCTGATCCTTTACCTCGGTGACGGGCACTTTCACCTCGAGTCGATCATGATTCACAACCCTTCCATCCCGGCCTACCGGTACGACCCTTACTCGAGGAAACTCACTCATGAAGTCTACGGTCACGACGAGATGCAGGGTTTGCGGAGGCAAGCGATTAAGACGGCGAAAACGGCCAAGAAGTGGGGGTTGATTCTCGGGTCGTTGGGGAGGCAGGGGAACCCGCATACGTTGTCTCTGATAGAGGAGAAGCTGACAAAGATGGGGATTCCGTTTGTGAATTTGTTGCTGAGTGAGATTTTTCCTGGGAAGCTGGGGATGATGAGCGGGGAGGGGGAGGTGGAGTGCTGGGTGCAGGTTGCTTGTCCACGGTTGAGTATCGATTGGGGGTATGCGTTTCCTAGGCCGCTGCTGACGCCGTATGAGGCGCTTGTGGCGTTGAATGAGAGGGAGGATTGGGGAAGTGGTGCGTACCCGATGGATTATTATGGGAGGGAGGGGTTGGGGAGGACGAAGCCTTTGGCTGTTTGAGATAGTAACAAGTAAAATTTGGTCATGATATTCACACTATCTCAGCCCAATTGCCCCCTATGCTACAGGCTTGCTTCGATGTTGACGTCAACTCGCCTCCTTTTGTGGTCTACCCAGCTACATGTGCGCGGGTTGCGATAGTTATCCTCCCTGCTGGCCAGGCCGGTCGTGATTCACAGCAGCCATCGGAGTGACCAGTTGTTGTTGTTGAGAGATAAGCTTTTACGCCATTTCCTCGTGTTCTTTGAGAGTACATTTCAGACGCCCCATGTTTAGGTTCAGCCCACACAAACCGACAGTTACCACGTTCATACCCCCCTCCCCTCAACATTTCTCCCTCCACTCTACTATCACCCCCCTTTATTCTTCCCCCCCTCGACCCTCTCCCTCTCCAACCCCGAGCTCGTCACCGGCTCAGGCCGCCCACTAAACACCAACTTCCACTTTACAATCTCCACCACCTCCAGCTCATCCCCTGTCCCCCCATCCCGCTGTCGTTTCCTCACCACCGCCAACGCATTAACCAATTTCTTCACCTCCCCGAAAAGTTTCTGATGCTGCCCGATGTACATGTACACCTTTTTTATCCACGGGCCCTCCCCTGTTGTCTCCCCTTCTACATAATCTGGAAAGACCTATTGATTGTTAGTAATTCGAAAGGGAGGGAAGGAGGGAGGGGGGGGTGGGGGGAAGGGAGGGCATACCAACTGTCCTATCTGGATTAGCTCCCCAGACTCTGACTGGGTGAGGTTGATCGCCCCTTGTAACTCCAGCAGCGCAAGGCCGTGTGGTGTTTGTAAGAGTTGCGGGAGTGGAGAGTTGACAACTGGGTGGTCGGGGGAAGTGAGGGCTGGTGGGTGTAGTTGAACAGATGTGGACATTGTTTTTGGCAGGTGGTGGTTGTGGTGGTTGTAGAGCCTACTTAGGACTGCCGTGATGGTAAGGTGCTGCCGATGGATATTTTGAGCATCGGTTCGGGGATTTCTCGTAAAATGTCCGTTTGATGTCGCTGATGTTGAGTTCTACTGTCTCCAATCTCACAGAGGTGGTGGTGTTCACTGATGATGCAAGTAAACGCGTCAAAGCTGGATTGCGGTCGCGAGTTTAGATGTCGTCGCCGTCTGACTCGGTGAGTTAAAAAATCCCAGACAGTTTTCAACAATCCTGGTCTTCAATCCGCGTTCTTGGAGATTTTCAACCACAAGTCACTTTTTGTATGTTTGAAGAGTTGACAGCGCTCCTGTTCATGAGAAAGATGATGATGCATGTTGTCTATATATGCATCCCCCGCATAAACAACCCCGCTATATGCATACCTCACAGTGTGGGCTTCCCCCTTTTCAACTTCCCCCCTTTTCAATTCTCTCCCAAAAACACCATGCTTCTCAGTCACATTTCACCACCTTCGCACTCTACGCAGATAAAAATGCAGTATATATACAAATAGTCTATCTCTGACACTTGCCCCTCCACCTGACCCCCATCCCATCTGTTTAAGTATCCAGATCCATCGATAGAAACCGAGATCCCTGAGAACTGATATGACCATGCCGCTATAAACCCTTTGCCATGCTCAGCAAGTAGAGAACCCCTTTCTAATCTCCCATATCCTCCTCCCCGCAAGCAAGTGGTGTAGCGATATGTCGCAAAGGATGAGCAGCATGGTATCGGTGTTGAGAGCGAGTAAGGCTGCCAAAGACACATATCTGATGTTGTACAGTCCTAAAAAGCAAGGGGACGCTCGCTCTTTGTCGACTCCAATTACATAGTAATGTTGGTGTGTTGTTGCCATGAGGAATATTAGGTGCGTGTCGAAGCAAAACAGAGCAAGGGGTATACGCGCTGCTAGGCGTAAAATAAACAAAAAAGCCGCCGTGAAAAAGTGGAAAAAATAAGGTACAGCCAGTCGTCCGAGCAAAAGAAAAGGAGGCGAAGAAACACGCGCAACGAAATGCAAATTGATGATCCCAGCCCTGCCCCCCAAAACGCCACCAGCCCAGAGCCACCAGGGTATAAAAACAAAAAATGCCGCAAGAGAATCGCCCGGTCCTACTAGAAGCTCGGCTTCGTGAGGACGCGGTACTCCACGTAATCCTCCCCGTCTATCTGGATCAGGAAGGGTTGGCTGACCAGAATGCCCTTGAACGGGCCGGTTTGCTTTCGCTCGTACCTGATGGTACCGTTCATCAGGACGTCTCCTTCGTAGCCTTGGCCCTCGTTACGGATGCGTGTGGCCTCTTGACTGGCCCAAACGTTGTTCAAGCGAGAGATGTTTTCACTGAAAAGCTCTCTGCGGTTGGCTGGGGTGGCCGATGACTCTCGGGGCGTGGCGGTGCTGCTGGCACGCTGATCAATGCGAGCCTGCGCCTTCTCAACCTTTTCAATCCCGTGACGGGCGAGCTCATGAGTCCTCTCGATCTGGGCGATGGCCGACGATGACTTGCGGTTAGCAACTCCGAACTCGGGATTAGGGAGTGAGTGTCGGCCGCGGAGCCCAGTTTGACGACGAGGCTCGTTGGTCTTTGAGGCAGGCGAGCCGGAAGCAAGACCATGAGTGACGCCATTAGCTCCCTCGATCGAGATCTCAACGTCGTTCTTAGTGACGGAGGTCCCCGCGGCGATGTTCAAAGCAGCACGCTTCTGAGCCTCTTGGACGGCTTGTATCTCGTTTCGGGCGCGGTCCTCAGGTGCCTCACCCTGGTCGAGCTGGTGCTGGCGAACCCTGCAATATTCCTTGACCTCATGGCGGGAGAGACCTTTGAGATGAGGTTCAAACTCGAGAGCGTCCCAGGTGATCCACAGTGCACCAGGCCCACTAGGGAAGTTGCCATCAGCGATCACTCTACCATCACGAGTCTCCTTCGCAAGCCTGATCCTGAACATGTCATTAGCACCCAGGATACCGTAAACCGCGTGCTTCTCAATCGGGTCATCTTCACTGGATTGTTTCCAGTATCCCAAAACGATGCGAGTTGGCCGGGTTCCCGGAAGGGCCTCCGCGGGCTGTTGAGGGGGGGGGGCAGGCTCTAGCTGGGCTGAAGTAAAGGATCCTGTGACCTTTCGTTTCTTGGACTCGGGACGGCTGGGAAGGGTGGCAGGATCGGGTATCACAGCGCCGTAAGCAATGAGAGGTTGGTTGGCCGTTTCAGGGGGAGGATTGGTGGTGACTCTCTCAACCGCGAGCTCGGCAGCTGCTTTGTCGGCTATGTTGCGCTCCTCGGGGCTCTCATTTTCGCCAAGATTATCGGCACGGATCTTGACAAACTCCTTGATCATGTGATGATTGAGACCAACAAGGTGGTCTTCAAAGACAATCTTCTCGAAGATGACCCAACTCCCACCGGGGCCAGGGGGGATCGGGTAGCGTTGATCAACCTGACGTTTGTCGCGGGTAGTTGTCTGGATTCTGGTTCTAAGGCGATCCCTCGAGTCAATGAAGCCGATCACGGAATGCTTATCAGCCTCATTTTCGACCTGAGAGTCGCGCCAATATCCAATGATGACACCTTTGACGCCTCCAGAACCATGAGTCTTGGCAGGCCGGGCTTTGACACGACCTTCGTGAGGACCAGGGCTGTCGTCTTGGATAGAGTCAGCATAGTAAGTGGAAGTCCGCTTGCGCTTGCCGGTAAGAATCGCAGATGGATCCATGTGGACGTCAGCTATATCGGATTTATCCTGGTTGACGGGCAGCTTCCTGTTGGCTTTGGTGCCAACAACGATCTCGTCTTCCAGGTGATGAATGACAGGGCTCGAATCGACACTCATGAGATCCTGAGTTTCGTCGACGGGAAGGCTCGAAACGACACTCATAAGATCGTCATCAACCAAGTCCTCTGTCGTGTCTTCGGCAGGGTTCTCAGCAGCGTCGTCAGGATGATCCTCAATACTAGCAGTATCTGTTGGAGAATCTGGTGGGGGGGTGAGCTCTTCGTGAAGTTCGTCCTCTTGGAGTTTGTGCCCATCCAGATCGGTACGTCTAGCGACACATTAGTTGACTGCATATGAAAACAGAACATCTGACTGACAGGATGAGAATGTGTTCGAGGTTGTATCATGAGATGCTTTGAAGGAGTGTATACAAACCAGGAAAGGCAACGAATTGCTCTTCGAGAGCCGTGGCCAGAGGAGAAATACTGCAGCAAAACACTTGTCTGTCTGAGCCACCGCGGTAGGAGATTGTAGAAAAGTGGGATTTTGAGGGCAAGGGGGTGCAAATTGTGTAGATTGTGCTCAAGGCAACAAGGGACGCGAAGCATAAGACGTCATAAGCGACTTGAGCCAGGTTGGAGCTCACTTCAACATTCCGACCTCGAAGTCTGTGCTCGAGAGGGCTCAAAGTCCTCTGAGATGGCAACAACGAAGGCTTGACGAAGCCAACAGAATCATAGTCAATGGCTCGTAGCCAAAGTGTATCCCAGAAGCCGATCGACTTTGGCAATGACACTCGTCATCTGATCGGCCACCAGGACTAGAGAGAAAGAGAGGAGACTGGCCTGATGTGTGTTTCTGAGGCTCTGGGGATGACTTACTTGTCCAAAGACTCTTGCTGAACTGGAGTCTCAACAATGGGCGATTCTGGCTTCTTGATCTCACTGGGACGACTGTTGTCAGCGTGATGAAAATAAGCAAAGTTTTGGGAGCAAGAGAGCAATTAATAAAATGTTCCACGAAAGCTGTGATACCGTGCGCATACGACGCAGACTGTGTTGGAAGAAAAAAAATGAAAACCTGGCTGAGAGCAAATGTGCATAGAAGAACTGGCAGGAACGAGTCGCATGCCCCTCACAGCCATTGCCCTCCATCACAATTACCAACACAGAAAATAGAAGGAACGACTTACCCATCAACCGCTTCATCTTTGACAGTCTCGTCCTTGGGTGATGGCTTTGGCGGTTCAACCGATAATGATGTAGGCTCATCCATCATGGCAGTTGGGGCACCTTCTCTCGCAACAGGCACGGAGACGGTAGTCTCCATCTTGTCTGTTCCAACTGACATCCGTAGATAGTCAGTCAAGGCTCTGGGTGTTGTGTGATTTGCTGATATGTAGCAGTGTCTTTTGGGGATTGTCAGTCAGCGATGTTTAGGCACGAAGACGAATGGCGGAATATGAATCTTGGTGGATAGGGTCCAACTGGGTGGCAATCCAAGATGAATAATACGAGACAGAGCTCGTGAACAAAAGCCCACCAAAGACCTGAGCAAGTGACGAGCCAGAGGGAAAACATCAAAAGTTGCCACATCTCAACCCATTACATGAAATAAAAAAACATTTTGACCAAGTGTGAACACGCATGCAAGACCTTGTCGTATATGACGTGATTTGAAAAGAGACACGAAAAGAAGCACAAAAGCATTGATAATTGCAACTAGATAAAAAGAACCGAAATACTCACGTTAATCAGCAAAGTAAAGCTTCAGTTTGTTTGTCGCAACACCCAACAGGTGATGCTGATCCCCGACTTTGCGACAAGTTGAGAGGATCGGTTGAGCTGGGAAGGCTTGGCGCGTGGATGTGTTTGTGCTGACCAAGTCGACAGGATGAAGCTGATGATGATAACAAGATATTAGTTGCGAATCAATCAATCAAATCCAGAAGAGAGCCCTTCACTTACTTGGATGGCCGAGCGTAAGACACAAACAGTGAAGTTTGTTAAGCTCGAGTTGTTTTTGTTGTCCGGATTCTTTCCACTGGGACGCGCCGAGACACACACGAGACTCGGGCCGGGAAATTCACTGTAGTGCGTGGGTGCGCAAGTCGCTTGGTTAGGGACACTTTGCTGCTGATGATAGAGAGCGATTATCTGATAAAGTTGAAGCGGAGACAAAAGAAAAAAAAGTCGCAGAAAAGAGGCAAGAGGTGAAAAGAGGGAAAGTGCGGTGGGCAGACTAGGTGATTTATTTAGATAACAAGGTGGGTGGGAATTGAACCGAGGGAGACAAGGTTAATAATTCCTGGGGTGTGTTGTGTATTCGCACTCAGTTGCCGGGTGCTGACTTCACGCAAAAGAAAAAAAAAAAAAAAAAAAGGTACATATCACAAGTACCGAGCTCTGCTTCCTGCGTAGGATGGATGACGGGATGATTCACACTGGGCTTCAGCCAAATTGCACGAGTTCCATCGAGTAAAACTAACTAAGCGAGCTTTTACGCTGTTGCCAAGTTCCAGTCTTGCCATTGTGAGATTGAGACTGTCGAGCAAACATACCACCCACTTTTAATAGCTCTCTCTGATGTAGTTCCACATGCCAGATTGATGGAAGTTCACAATCAGATCTATCTCTTTTGTGATGTCTGGCCCCTCTTGGCAAAAAGCCGCTTGTCAGAAAATGACTCTTGTCAAATGATGCTTGTCGAGAGAGAAGGAGAGAGACAGCCAGACAGAGAGGAGGAGAGTTGTTGGGAATAGATAAATGGAACATAAGCGGCCCAGTTCCCTGCATTCGCACCTTCTAACTTGAGTATTCACGCAGGGCTGCAACTTTGCAGGGGTTGGCTTGAACCATCTGAAACATGGTGTCTGTTGCATCAGTGTGATCCAATGCAAAGCGTTCATCATCTCTGGCGACACAAGATAAATAAGGCGATATGTGCTTTGCTTCTTCTCGCACCTTTTTTTTCAGCGACTGGTCATCTGTTTTCTCAGAGGAGATACTCGTGATGGGCCGAGGCAAGTAGGACCGAAAGAAGATCGAGGAAGGAAGCGATAAGTGGATAATAAGTCGAGTGTGGTGATAAGCGTCGATATCTCTCTCCGTTAGTACCATGCTGATCACTTGCGTGTCAACTGGCCACGAATTAATAACCGTATTATGTTGATAAAACAAGACCTTAGTTTTGACTGATGCCCCTCTGTATCAACCATTATAAAAACCTGGAAGCCATGAAACTGGCAGGAGAGAGAAAGAGCTTTTTATTGCAAGAGCGGTCTCGAACTTGTTGCCCATTGTGGGAAGGAACACGCCCCACTTTAGTCTATTCTGATTGGTCATCTCTACAGCCAACTTCTCAAAGCCTAAAATCACCAATTCCAAGATCGAGACGTCAGGTGGGTGGGACGCCATGCTTTCTCAAGGTTACCTATTTTATTTGTCTCACCTAAAAGTGGTCGTAAGAAAAATGTAGTCCTTTTTTTTTGTCATCTTCCGAAGAGCCGGTGTTTCCAAAGAATCATGGCTTCCTTATCTTTGGAGAGCTCTTGGTCTTTGACTTACCTAGACTCACTTCCAAAGGCAGGCTCGGAGATATCCATTTTAACCAACCCCGAAAACACACCTTGTCCAACAAAACAAAGCACGCCACTTTTCCATCATGTGATCCCTTTCCGAGTCACTATCCCATGATTCGACAGAAGCGGGACCTACAGTAGTTGCCTATCCTAGGTCCTACTTTTACATGCGGCCTGTCCAACAAGATAGAATGCTTCTGATCGAGATGACAAGATAGGCAGACAGGAGCCACGCAATCCCGGAAACACTATATCCTACTTCCTCAGAACTCAGCTCAGTCAAACCAACTCCTTCACAGCCTTCAGACTCGTACCAATAACCCAGCCACTTACCACCCAACATGAATACCTACCTCCCGCATCTGCCCAGAAGAGTCGGAAGAGAATCTCGCCACCAACCCTCCCGTTCCCAATGGTTGACGGAGGCATCCCCCATTTACATTGCCTCTCTGTCAGTGCATTCAGCAAACCTCAGACTTTTATTTGCACAAACCTACCAATCTCTGATGCAGTTTGTGTGTACCTAGGTTGTGAAACCTTCAAATTTCCTATCAAATATCGAGATGAGATTACCGTGCAACAATGTGTCAATAAGGATCTCGTTCTCAGTGTCACATTTGTTTTTCTCGAAGCAGTTGGCTTCAAAGGAAACGCAGCTCTAGTGGGCTGTCATGTTTAGAATACAGCTGAGCATCAGAGCTGTTGACATAGACTTTGCTCGGCTTGAAACTGCATAAATCGCTTAGCCCTGGTGTATCTCGGGATACCAGCAATACCTGAGTAGTATCTAATTGCTTTGATTCAAAAACTCGAGGTGCTTTTCAGTCTCTCACGCCCCTTCAAAAAGGGCTTTCCGCATACTAACTGCCGCAAAGGTCAACAAGGCATAGTTGAACTGGGTATCATAACTGATCTATCCATCTATTTCTCCATCGCTCTAACCAGTACTTTTCACCCTTCCGTCTATCCCCCCCCCCCCCCCCCCTCCCCCTTCCTCTCCCACCACCTCTCCCACCCCTCCCGCCCCGTCCTTGATTCCTCCCCCTCTCTTCCCACCCCTATAACTCCCATTCCTCCCATCAAACCTCTCATAAATCCTCTCCTGCCCAAACCCCCCTTCTCCCCACCTCATATAATTAATAACCCCATGATCCACCACCGCCATCAAAACATTCCTCCACCCATTCTTCAACCTAGCATACAACCTCCCATGATTCCCCTCCCACTCCCTCTTCGGCGGCGCCCAAGGCGTCTGCTCCAACAACCCAAGTATCTCCTCCATCTGCGGCACCTCGCTCTCCTGAGCATCCACCACACTCAGATAAAAGTCCGGGCTTGGATGCCTCAGTTTTGTCCATTTTTGGGAGGACTTCCACACCAGAAAGTGAATCTCATATGGTGCTATCGATGGGAGAGGAAAAGGGAGGACGGGGGAGGGGATGTGCCTTTCTATGAGGGAGAGCTGAGAAAAGATTTGGTTGTAGGAGCGGTAGAGGCCTGGTTTGAGCAAGGGACCGGATTTGGGCGGTGATGGGGTGAAAGAGGGGAGGAGGGAGGAAAAGAAGTTTTTGATTGTGATGTTGAGACGGTAGGAGGACTGATTCGGGTTAGGAGGGTTAGGAGGAGCGCGGAGGACGTTGTAGCCGCAGCGTTTGAGATTGGAGTAGACCTGAAATTTTTGGAGCGAGATCTTCCCGCGGGTGCCGTCCAGGCCGATGAGGAGGGCGTAGGCTGCTTGGAGGGAGAGGGGGAAGCCGTCGGCGTATTCGTCTTCTTCGTCTTCGCTGGCGCCCGTCGGTTGGGTTGATGGGTCGACATCGGTGTTCTCGGCTTGGGGAGCTTCCCCTTCGACAGGGGCGGCAGGAGGTGGAGGGAAAATCTCACCAAACTCTTTTGTGGGCCACCACAGATCCAAGGACCCTCTCTCTACCAGATAGAGCGCTTCCTCGGGAAGCAACCAATCCTTCCCCCTCCCTGGCCTATCCTTCGCCTGTCCCGTCACTGCCCTCCCCAGGTTCTGCGTAGACGTGCTGGACCCCTCCAAAATTACAACTCTGTCCCTGATGTGCCCAAAAGGCTTCCTTTCCTTCTTCCCATCTTCCGCTTTTGAATCCTGCCATTCCTCACCCTCCTCATAGTCCGCCCACCAACCTGGGAAATACCAACCACGTACAAGATTGGCGCCACTGTGAATGCGAGTATAACTCAGAACCTCCTGCATAGCAGCTCTACTCTGCTCGAGGGTGTCGGCCTGGAGTTGTGTGCCATGGGACTCGAAGTCTTTCTCGCCTTTGCGAATTGTCTGCGCGGAAATATGTGTGTTCTTTTTGAATAAACTGGCAAAGACACGGAAGTCTTGTGCTGCAGCGCCTTCGTCTTCGAGGAGGTCTTCAGCGGTTTCTTCAGCTGGGGCGTCTGGGGTCGCGGTGGTTGTGTTTGCTGTGGGAGGAGGGGCCGCAAGGGCGGGGTTATCGTCGTCGTCGAGGGCCATTCCGTGTACTTTTTGTGGGATTCGCCGGTAAAGTATTCGTTGCAGCCAAGATATCGTCTAAATTCAGAGAAACCTTAACTCGAGGTCACAAGCTCTGTGTTTTGTGGTTGGTGGACGGTTGACTCCTAAATTTTTGTATCTTTGCGGCGAGCAGGCTTTCCGGCATGGATGACCCACACTGGAGTGGTTCCCGGCAGGCAGCGCATTTCCACCAACATAACCCGTTATTGGCAAGTCGACCACACACCATTGTACAGAAAGCATCAAAAGTGGTAGAATAAGTTTTCTTCCTTTTTATTGTCTTTGGAATATGCAACCGTGAGCCAAGACTCCGTCAAATGTCCCCTAGCTTCTATGTGGCGTCTCTATGTTGCCTGGCCTTCTGGTTGACTAGTCTTGCTTCTTGGTTTTTGGGTATCATCTTATTCTCGTCGCCTCTCGACTTTTGCACTCTTTCCGTTTGGGTTGCTAGCTGGTGCGTGAGATAGTACTCAACTTCAGCCGGCGCCCAGTTTAGCGCCAAATGAAGGGGGTAGATAGTAGAATGCGTAGGCAGATACATGATGCCGGTCGTGCATTGTAGTTTGCTCCAACCTCCTATCCTGTTTCTCACTTGGCCAGTGGGTTCGCATGTAACGTTACTCTCTCAATCCTCGGTGTCTCTTCTCCGTCCTTCTTGACCGGTCTGCCCTTCTTGTCGACCTCCAGCTGTTCAATCTTGGCCAAAGTAGCCAGACTCTCGTCTCCAATCAGCTTCCCAAACACCGTGTTCAACCCGTCCAAATGTGGCGCGGGGGCGAAACATATGAAGAATTGACTGCCGTTGGTGTTAGGCCCTTTATTCGCCATACTCACGACTCCTCTTTCGTGGTGTTTAAGTGTTGGTCGGATCTCGTCTTCGAAGGTTATCCCGTATATCGATCGGCCGCCTTTCGGGTTATCTGGAGGTGATGGAACAGCGGGCGCGCCGGTCTGGAACATGAAGGACGGAATTATTCGGTGGAGGGGAGAGTTGATGTAATAGTTCGAGGCGCAGAGGGCGAGGAAGTTCTACGAAATGTTTAGTGGGAGCGAAGGCGCAAAGGACATATTAGACAAAACATACCTCTGCAGTCTTGGGGACGGCCTCGCAAAACACCTCAATTTTGAGGTCCCCAAGAGTCGTGTGGAGCGTTACTGACATGGTAGCTGTGGTAGAATCGATCAAGTGTTGTGCTTGCTGAGGTTTGTTGTGACAAAACGCAGTGAACGGGTCTGGGCCCGTGTTGACGTCGGTCGTCTGAACAGGGGCCCTTCTATCAGAAAAGCTTGGCGGGCAGAAGCCACATGCCTTGGGGAGCTATGACCACCATCTTGTTTCATGTTCATGTTGGTGTTCTCGAGATGGACATGACGACACCATATTTTGACTGGGAGAGCAATCGAATGTCTAAGCCTTCCTGATGTTTGTTTGTTTGTTTATGTTCTGGATGGTATCTACCAGGCTCGTGTCACTTATCATTTGGCTTGGTGTACCGGCACCTCGACATTAGCTTAAACCGTCTCACAAGTTTACAACGGACATCACACGTGCCCGCACTTCGATGATTAGAGAGAAGCCCGAAACTCCCAACGTTGGCTGGAGCCAAGATGGTTGCTTTTGGACCAATACATCGGTCAGCAAATGAGTCTAGTTCTGCAGGAACCACTGATGAGGATCCGTCCGCCCGCCGCAAGTCATGATTTCTGATAGTGTATGTGTTTTGTTAGTTGCTGTAAGGAACCACGATCCACTTCGGTTCCCACCTCTCGGCAGCCCTGAGCTTGGACTTGGACTTGGCTCTTCTACTTCGTAGCTGGGCCACTCGCACAGACAGGGCAGACAGGCATTCAGATTTCGATATCGCAAGGCTGCCTCTCTCAGTCTCTCTCACCTTTTTCCTATTCTCATCCCGCTGGCCCAGCAGTTCAGCCGTCTCAGCTCCTGCAGGCAAAGCAAGCCCGCTGAGACTGTCGTCGTCTCTGCCGGGGGCGCTGGGTCGTTGTGTCTTTGTTCCCCCCACTCCACCTATCCCGCTGCCGCTGGTTTCTGTTAGAGATCTCGAAACCTCACATCTCGGACCTAGCAGCTTTGCCTCACACGGAGCCTTCCCTCCTTAATTTATAGGGCCGTGACTATAGCTGCCGACCGCTGGAAGTTTAAGGCGGGCCTTGGTACTAGGAGCTTTTGGAAAAGGACCTACCTTCATACCTAAGTTGCTCCCCCTCAAGAAACCTGAAAGGAATTCCCATTTCCCTTTCGGCCTTGGTTGCAAGGTGGGTATCACTAGGTTGTCGCATTGTAAACTCCGGGGTCGGTATCCCGCTGTGAGATCGCCCAGCCGCAGAGTCCACTGTAAGGCAAGGAACCCGCAGGAACACGCCGGGCTACAATCTCGGCGCAGACAGCACCCAAGTCACCAACGCACCTGAGCGGCCGAGCTCGACGACACAAAGACACACGGCGGCTCGAGGGGTCTTTTCATTTGGCCCCCTCCTCCCCTCTCACACCCCCCCCAACGACTGCTAAAAAATAAGCCTGCAGCACAGCAGCCTCCATTCGTACTCCATTCGTATCCAACCCGTCGTTGCTTGCGTCTTGCAAGAGATCCTCCACCCACCTTGGAAACCCCCCTTCGCCCATTCCCCAGCAGCACCGACACACGCGACGAAAGAAGACCTCGACTCCAGTAAAGTGTGCCTCGCTGCGGCGGACGCCGAAGGTGATGTCCATGGTTGTCGCACCCTCACCCAGTTTATCGATACAGCGCCGGCGACACCCCAGACGAGCCCCTCACCTCGGACAGCCCTCCACCTCGGACAGCCCTCACGCCCGATCCCAACGCTTCAAGCCGACGTCTGCGGGACGGTCCTGTTATTGATGATCGGCGAAGGCCGCCGCGGCTTGCCTGAACGACAATAAACAATAATAACGGTAAAGTTTAATTGGAACCGGTGCAGGCGCCTCACCCACCAGCAAGATGAATAATACAGCTGCGACTGTGAGGATATCCGGGCCTCCAAACAGTAGCTTTCTGGTCGGCTACCCGGGCATCTCGGCGACACTGGTGCGCTCCCCTTCCTCTTCCTAGCTTTTGGTATTCGTATGCAAGTTGAATCGACAGGGCGCATTGCTAACATCGTGTAGCCCAGGATAGTAGGCAAAGTCGAAATTCGGCCGGGTGCAGGCTATACAGCGCCAGTGCAAATATCCATGGTTCGCATATGCTTACAGCGACGAGAAACGATACATCCAGCGGCGGAAAACATGGCGCGGAGGCATCTGGGCACCCCGAGACGAGAGACGGTCGATTTAGTAGGGAAGGAAGTGCTGCTGTTCCGGTGCGTGTCGGGAAAAGAGGCCGAGAGCGTGATTGCGATGGATCTGCCGTTCCAAATATTCATCCCTTTCGGACGGGGCGGCGAAGAAGTAAACCGCCGCATTCCTCCAGCAAGCATCCAACTAGCCAGCCGAATCGCCGAAACCTACTATGAGCTGGTGGTCACAGTCCAACAAGGCTCGAGCATGCAAAACCGATACGCGTTCCCAATACCTCTTCAACGATACGACACCCTCTCCACATTCGGCATGTACAACCGCCCAGAAAGCAAGGTGGTGACGGCGGACAACATTGTGACGCTGGGGATTTCGCTGCCAAAGTGGAGTTATGGGCCATTAGATCCCATAACGGTGTACATTAAGCTCGCGCCAAATCCGGACTGGCTGAACAAGGCGCGGAAGGTGACGATACAAAAGATTACGCTGGCCATCGAGGAGGAGATCACGTTCAACCCGGAAGGAGACGAGCCAACGAAGAAGGTCAGCAAAATCGCCAAACACACGCAGCAGGTAGGGACCAAGATCCCGGAAACTGGATATGTTACCAACTTGGGGCTCGTGTTTCCTGCGCGAGACCTTAGGGATTCGGAGGGTATTGTGAAGAGGGGCAAGCCGGGATTTCCGCTATATGAGGTCACCAGCTTTACGACGACGTCGATACTGTACAAAATTGAATTCTTTTTGACGATCAAGGTGGGTGCGCGCACATGGAATTTTCAGTGGCTCTTGTCTAACCTTTTTGCTAGGCACATCTAACATCTGCCCGCGATATCACATTACGGCAACCAATTGTGATTTGTCCAATGGACCAACAGGCTTGCAAAGAGGAAATGGATGCTATTGAGCAAGCAGCGAAAGATGCCTCACATGTTGACCCAAATAACCCAAAGTTGCCGGATCGAACGATCATCTTGGCACACGATAGGGAGGCCATTCGGTACCTGGGGCTGTGCGAAGTTGGAGGGATGAAGAAGATGCTGATCGAATAACGGCCGACAGCAGATGGATGGCTGGAAACGGGAAGCACCAAACGAAGAGCGACGAACCGCCGGATTCAACCTATCCATCGCCCTCTGGATCGAACTCGCGTCGCGTTCTTTCTTTTCGGTTGTATCACACGAATTTCTTGCGTCAAATAAGTTACACCTTGACTAAGACGCCGTCACCGTTGCTCAACGAGATATTTACGAAGACAACCGTCTGACGTTCGGAAGAGACAGCTCTCGGATATAAAAAGAGTCCCACAGCGCTTTGACAACGACGAAAGAATAGAAGGACCTTGAGGCCCCAGTACACCATGCGCAAGGGCCCGAACCCAGATTGCTGGGAATGAAGAAGCCTTTATATTGCGCTCTACTCTAGCCACTGACCAAATATATCGCTTCAATGGCGGGGGTAGTATTATAGCCCAAATGAGCGATGGGAGCTCTAGATGGACTAACTGACGTCCCTATGGGCCACTCGGCGTGGTGGCCCAGAGAGTTTATTATTGGGGTGATTTGGAAGGCGTTGAAACTTGAAAGAAGGGGAGGGGGTCATGTTTCTGATGACATGGTGTTATATAAGCGGTTGGGATCATGATGGATTTGTTTGATGTCCTGAAATGGACGGGAATACCCCCTATTTTTTGCATCTGATGATGATTTCTTCTGTCAGCTTCAGGGGAAATGGAGGGGGGGGGGCCGTTTGGATGTATATGTACCTATAGTTAAACAACGCCACCCGCAACAAGGTTGGTGATGATGATGAAGGATTAGTTGGATGGAATTTGATGGAGGAGAAAAAGATGATTTTAAGGTGGTGATATCCCAACACCAGACATCCATCCGATTTTATCAGTGTTTAGATGCAAAGTAACACATATGGGCACATACACAGAGTGAAGCGATCAGCAGCCAACTCGCCCAATGTTGTCTCTCTCGGTTTAGCCGTACACACATACACACATACACACATACTTCACACCCCTCTAATTCCCTTTTTTACTCTCATCTCACCAGACCATCTTTATTGAGCTATTTCATAAAGTCATACTCACTTCCCCTATCATCCCCATCCAATCCCCATCCCCATCCAATCCCCATCCCCATCCAATCCCCATCCCCATCCAATCCCCATCCCCATCCCCATCCCCATCCCCATTTTATGCAAATGTAAAGTGTTATGTAGTAAAGAGACAAAAAAATTAACAAACCAAGCAAACCAAACAACCGAGTGGGAGAGTGAGGAAGGTAGGTTTTAAAAAAAGGCAAAAAAAGAAATATGAAAAAACCATAGGAGGATATCTAAAACTGCTAACCATGAAAAAAATAAAAGCAAGAATAAAACACAATAGAAAGCCACCCCACCCAACCCCAGAAATCATCATCATCATCCCAAACCAACCAACCAACCCCATTCCTTCCAAATGATTGTGTGAGTAGGTAAGGTGAGGTGCTGGTTGGTGTAATGATTCCGTGCCCCTCAGCGCCATAACCCCCCCTTTACCATACTTAACCCTAACCTACCCCTAATCCCTAATCCGAAAAACACTACTCTTCCACGTATCCTTCCACTAGAGTTTTGTTTTTTCTGTGTTTGTTTTGTTTTTGTTTATGTTGGGCATGTACCGTCGGGGTCAATGTGGCTACGTCCCTTGACAAGTCTATCTATGACTTGTCTGCAACCCCCCCTTAACAACACCAGGTAAGTTAGCAAAGTCGACACCCTCAAGTCCAACTCCCTCACCAGCCTACACCACTTATCGTATGGCCTCAAAAATAAAGTCCCCCAAATACATCCCCTCTAAACCCACCCCCCATCCCTTCCTCCTCATGATCCTCCGACGAAATGTAAGAGTGATTCTACCCCCTCCTCCTCCTCTTCGGATCCCTCTCCGGACTATCCGTCACCACCCCGTTCCCAACCCCCCCAATCTCACTCCTCGTAATCTCCTCCGTCCCGGCTGGACTAGGGCTATTAGTAGCCGAAGTAGTCTCAAACACCCTCCCCGTATCAAACAAGCCATCCTGCCCATTGATCCCCAGCCCAGCACCCCCACCCCCACCCAACATCCCATTATCCGCACCCGCAACACCACCACCCCCAAACTCTGCCCCACTACCAGGAGCATCCAGCGAAAAGTTAAACTCATCCGGATGACCACCCGCGTTGAACCCATTGAACTCATTGTCCCCAAAGCCGGTCTGGTTAGCAAAGGCATTGTTATCGACAAACTGGTCAAAATCGACAGAGTCGAAATAACTAGTGTTGACGTTGCCGTTCTCGTCCATACCGGGAATCCGGCCAGAAGGGCTGAGCGGACCAAGGAACTGGGTCAGGTTCTCAAGCTGAGAAGCCTGCTGAGCTTGAAGGCGCTGAAGCGCGTCAATTTCTTGCTGCGTCGCCTGGAGTGGTTGCAGCGGCGGGGGGATAGGCATCGAGGCGAGGATGGGAGAAAGCGATAAACCGGCTGTGGTTTGTGGGCTGGCAGCGGGCAAGGAAACACCGCCGGGACTAGAGACAGATGGGATACCGCCGCCGTTCATGGACGCGGCCGGGGTTGTCGCAGCAGAGCCATTGTTCATGATGCTCAGCATCTTGTTGCGGTTCTCGTTGCTCATGCCTGTGACCGGGGTGGTGGCGGCGACGTTGGGGAGGTCGATGCCAGTGCTGTTGACGTTGACGGCGTTGGTGTCCTGGATGATCTTCATCATGCCCTCATGTGGGTTGTTCTGGAGCTCCTTCTGCATATAGGCAGAGGTCGAGGTGGTGTCAGCCGGCGAGGTATCAAACACCTCGGTGACAGTCCCAGACATGCGAGTGTTGTACGAAGTCTGGGGCGCCGGCGAGGGTGTTGGGGACGGAGACAGGGATGTCACCACGGTCTTGTTTGCTTGGTGATGTGGGACAGGAGGCAAGAGACGCTGCGCACGTTTTGGCGTCGCCGACCCAGCAACGTTGGGAGCCCGTTGGTTGACGAAGCCGCCCAAGTCCACCACGCCTCCCGTGGCCATGTTTGTGGAGCCGTGACCTTGAGCATTGGGAATGATGCTGGCCAAAAGATCTTGGACGCTCTGAACCCCACCCTGCTCCTCCAACGACTTTCGAAAGACATTGGCCAAGAAGTTGAGAATGGCATTGATGGAGTTCTCGTGCCGCTCGTGCATGGTTTGAAACATGACCGCCTGCTGATAGAGCGAATTGTGATCTTGCCGTATCTTGTTGAGCATGCCCGAAATCGCGAGTTGCTGCTGCTGGATCCTGTCTATCTGATTTTTTACTTGTATCAGATCCTTTTTCTGGAGCGGACCGACTTCGTGAGAAACGGAGGCCCTGCCGCCCTGTGACGCTCCATGGTTTGGAACACCGTAGGCTTCTTCGGTATTATTGTCCTCCTCGCTCTCCGCCTCTCCGTCCTCCTTCTTGATCTTCTTTTTACTGCTGCCACCCTTTGGCTTGTTGATCAGCCAAAGCAGGTTCGGATGCCCGCGTCGGAAATACGGGTTTGAGTACTCGCTGGGACTCTTGTTTTTCCGCTCGCTCGCTTTCATCGAGTTGTCGGACAGCCCGACCCGCTTATGGAACCCATACATGTTGAGCTGTCGCACAAACGAAGCATAATTGTTATGCTTGAAGAGTTCGGGGATGAGCGTTTTGGCAAACTCATCTTCGTCCAAGACGATAAATGAATCGCCCTTGTCAGACCAGCGGATCAGGTCGGTGTTCCTTGACTCATCGAGAAAGCTATCGAAAGATTAGCAATTTGCAACGTGAACAAAGTGATGAAAGGGCCCGCTTACCTGCTCAGCTTCTGAACAAACGGGGGGATCTGTTTCCTTTTGGCTTGCGCTTCCCTCTTCGCCTGAGCAGCCTTCTCCTCTAGCAGCTCGATGTTATCATGCTCGTCTACAGACGAATTCGTCTGAAGATACCGAGCATCCTCGGCAAACCCGTTCGCCCACGGCTCCCCCACCTGATCAAAATGGCCTCTGTTGCCCGAATGGACAAGAGCGCGACTGTTTCCTCGGCGGGCCAGAGCGTTTGAAGGCGCCGCAATTGGCTGCGCAAAGGCGCCTGATGTCGGCATCATGAACTGATTGACATTTGTCGTTGGCGAGTCGACGAAGCCGTTTCCATCCATTGTTCCGTTCCACCCAAACAATCGATCCGTCTGGACAGGCGAAAATGTCTGCTGTACTGGGGGGATCGGGATCATCGAAGAGGCGCCAGGGGCCGGTCGTTTTCTCGGGTTGTTCGGCGAAGACATAACACTGTGAAGGCGAGCGCGCGCCCAGCCGATTGGGGTTTGCTTGACACCCCTCGATATAGCAGATGGCGGTTCTTGACCGTTAGGCTAGGCTCGCCCTAAGTTTTGTGGCCGGCGTGGTGGCTGCAGCCCTCGGTGACTTTTTTTCTCGCAAAAGGCCGTCAAGAAGCTGAGGCCAAGGCTGTAGTCTTCCTTGTTGTGGGCGGTTTGAAGCACTGCTGAATCCGGTCGATTTTCTGATGAAACCAGCGAGCTCAGCACATAGAGGGAGATGGATCTAGTCGGAGGGTAGACAAGCGAGAGAAAACTCTATTCAACTCAATCTGTTATATACTGTGATGCGGAGAACAGCTTGCTCAAAGGCAGAGGCGGTCCAGGCACCTGATCCACGCGCGGGTCTGTTATTGTTCCGCGGCGCGATATCAATGGCAATGTGTGTGTGTCGGGCCTGCGAGAGTGTCGCAAAAGCGGAGAAGATAGATGTCTGGCTCGGCGCCGGGTTCTGAACAGGGCTTGTGAGGTGTCTCGGCGGTGTCGCGATATGTCAATGGGCGTCGTTGTGTGGTAGATGCTGAAGCCTCGAAGGCAGGGTTCCTGCTGAACAATGGCTTGCGTCGGGGTCTCAGTCGCCGGCTTCCGCGCTGCTTGATTTCTGGTCACGTCTGGGTGCCTCAAAGACGTCGCTGAGAGGGCTCACAAGAAAAAGTTTGGAGAAGAGTTCACTGGGGTCGTATGCTCAGGGCGCAGAGCGGCAGAGGATCGAGTGGGAAAGGTTGGGCTTTGCTAGATAAATTCAACACGGTGTAAGGCCACTTGCTGGTGATGAAGGCTCACTTGCTCGTCATATGAAGTGGGCTTTGCCGGTGCGATCGCGATCAACACACCGATTTTCTCGCTTGCCGAACCAATCAGCGGTGGCACAGATAACGTCCTGTCTCCACACGCGGGGTCGACGTCCCAGCCTGTCACCCAAGACAGCTTCTTTTTTTCTGGGCGTTTGAAAGGAGGACCTCAAGGCGGTGGCAGCGGCAGTGAGGCTTTGGACACTTTCTCTCCAAAGACGTTAGTGACAGTTAAGTTTGACAGCGCCGTTATGAGGTCCTATGCGTAGTCTGAAGTTGTGGCCTTAATGCCTGTCAATGGTGCGGCCGTGCATACCTGCGGAGCTGTCAGGAAACTTTTGGCCTCACTGTCGATACGGATCGTAGAACACCTTGGATTGAATGCCAAGAGATGAGTTGCAGTTGTAAGACCGTTCAAGTGGGACCAAGCCAGTTTCCCTTCTCGGTCTCGAAAACAACAAGACAAAAGGCCATGTCTGAGCAGTTCTTGGGCTAGGAACAACAGCAGATGTGAGTTCGCATGGAGAATGAGCACGCCACCATGACATGAAGACCCATATAAAACCCCATTGAGGCCGGGGCTCGCGGAGCTGTTGTTCCGGACAGGCATGGCACCATGGGGACACATGGGACGGGACTTGGGCATCACTACCTTTGCACTGAACAACGGAGGAAGGTGACAGGAGATATTAGACAATAGAAAGTGGGTATCTCTTAATGGTTACCATCCGACTGGTGGTCAGTCTCTCTTATGCTTGGCTTCCTCTACTTGTAAGAACAATGCAATTGTATCATAAGTCAGATAGCAACTGCTCCTTCTACTATCTTATTGCCCGGTCACGCTCCCGGTCCCGGTTCCAGGCCCTTGAAGATGAGCCCCCAGACCGCGAATCCCGAGAAGACTTCTTGCCCTCCTTAAGAGCCTGCGCCTTTGCTAGGGGGTCAATAACAACCAGCTCCTCTTCCGCCTTTTTGCGATAGCTCAGATCCTTTCCAAGCTTATCTGCAGTAAAGCTGAGCTGATGAGACATCCACCCTTCGTCATCGCTCTCTTCCTTTTCTTCCTTATCCCAGGCTTTGCAGCTCTGGCAATGGGCAATGAAGTGAAGATCACAAACCTCTCCTTCGCCCTCCTCATCATCACCATCATAATTGATAGCTGGCTGGGCTGTCGACTTCTCAACTGGTGCTTGCTCCAGCTTTGACTTGAACGACCGCAAAAGCGCCAAAGCCTCCTCTTCCTCCTTTACAGACTGCGTGCCCGGTCTCCGTTTCCTCCCACGCACTGCAGTCTCCGGTATCATTTCCTCCAAGGCCGACTTCTTCTTCTCCTGCACCGGTTCGGTGTAAATTGTTCGTTTCATCGAAGCCTTGACGGCAGCAATCTCCTCGTTAGTCCTTTCCAGCAAGGTTTTCTTTTTGTCATCTTCCGGTTCGGGACTTGACCTGTCACTTTCCTCAACCTTTGGCCGTTGTTTCTTTGACGGAACAGGCTCCGGACGATCTGGATTCCTCGCTCGGTTCTTTGGTGGCTCTTCTGGCACACGGACTTTCACATCATCCTTGTGCGTTGGCTTTAAATCCTTCTTTGAAGATCTGACCGGCATCGTCTTTGGCGCCGGTTCCTCGTCTACATCCATGACAATTCTTGTGTCGAACTTTGGCTTCTTGAGAACTGGCAGGTCATCACCCTCACCCTCTTCGTCTCCAAAGCTCAACAACTGCTTGGCTGGTTTTCTCTTTTTCTGCTTCTTCTCCACGGGAGCTGGTTTTGCTACTTGCTGGCGTAGCTTCTTCTCCCTCTTCTTCATATCATCGAAAGGGTTGATGAGGATCTCGATATGGGTGATTTTGATCGGATATAGTGGCCGCTCGTCATTGACCTCCGACTCGCCAATCTTGGCCAAATTGTAGATGGTATCGCCCGCCACGCGCCCAAACACGGTATTCTTCCCATTCAACTCTTCAGCCTTGCCGAGAGTGAAAAAGAACTGGCTGCCATTGGTGTCCGGTTTTCCTTCGTTCGCCATGCCTAGCAATCCTCGCCTGTTGAACTTGAGACGCGAATGGAACTCATCCTTGAAGTTGATGCCGTCGGGGCCAGCGTTCTGTCCTCTTCGCTGGTCCATTGGCCATGGATCCAGATCACCGCTGTATGCGCCGCCATCGTAGATGGATTCTCCTCCATGTCCTGTCCCAGTCGGATCACCGCCTTGGAGAATGAAGCCGGGAATGAGACGATGGAATATTGTGTTATCGTAGTAGCCGTCGAGTGCTAGCTGAAGGAAGTTTCGGCATGTTAATGGCGTTTGTTTCGCAAACAGTTCGATTGAGATTTCGCCGAGAGTCGTGTGGATGATGGCCGACGCCGTCGGTTGTGGCTCGAGATTGTAGATGGCTGACATTGTGGATTAGGTTTTACGCGCCCGAAAGCTGGCCCGCGCCTTCGAGATGTGAAGCGGGAAAAATGTAACCAAAATAAAAAGATGACGCAGGGTTGGAGGCTGAATTGACATCACGTCTTAAATCTGGATGACAGGAGCACAGGCGCGAGCTTCCCTGTCAAATGTTCCAAAGTTGCCGGCCGGCATCGACAAGGCACCGCCACAGTTCAAGATCTGGAACTGTGGCTGGCATGTGCTTGCTTCAAGGTGTGTGTCGCAGAAGCAGCACTAGAAGTGATGCGATGTGATCTGTTATTTTTTGTCTTTCGTAAAGCCATATCTCTCCGTTTCACGAGCAGCTTGTTGCCGCAGAGCGAGTCCCGAATACCTGTGCCTTTCAGTTGGTTTGGATGTTGTGGCTGTGCCATCTGGATTCATGATGTGGTGCGGGGCCCAGCAGGGGACAGGCCTGGGCGGCCTGCTTATCACCGACGGTCCAGCTTGGAGCTTGCGTCTTCAGGCTACCCGCATCCACTGGAGCTCCTCCATCGTCGTGCATTCACAACCAACTTGCCAATCCACTTACCAGCCTCTCGACCCTCTAGACAGCCTCCCGAGCCGGCCTCGACTTTCGCATTGATACCTCGCGCCTGTTTTTGCCCTGCATAACCTCCAAAACCACCATGAGCGACCCCAGAGATCCAGCCTCCTATCGGGTGACGCCCAGGCTTCGCTACAACACCGTCGGTGGTGTCAACGGACCCCTCGTCATCTTGGACAATGTTGGTCTCCCGCTTCTGCTTCCGCCTTACCACAACCACATCTCTGCTAACTCTGTGATCCTTCTTCCAGGTCAAATTCCCCAGATACAATGAGATTGTCAGCCTTACTCTTCCCGATGGGACTGTGCGTTCCGGTCAAGTCTTGGAGGCTCGTGGTAAGCACTGTCGCTATATCAGGGACCTATGCTGTTACTGACGGTATCTCTACAGGAAGCCGCGCCGTTGTGCAGGTATATACCAACCGAAACGGAACACAAGCGATCCACATATGTTAATCGATCTTGCAGGTTTTCGAGGGCACCTCTGGCATTGATGTGAAGAAGGTGAGACTGCCGAGCGCATTGGGAAATACATAGGCGGCAGCTAACTCCAACTAGACCAGAGTTGAAATGACCGGAGAGAGCTTGAAGCTCGGTGTCTCTGAAGACATGCTGGGTCGTATCTTTGATGGTTCAGGTCGTGCCATTGACAAGGGCCCCAAGGTCCTGGCTGAGGAGTTCTTAGACATCAACGGCAGTCCTATCAACCCCTACTCGAGAGTAAGCTTCACTACATGCCCTACCAAATCCATGCGCTAATAGAGAACAGGTGTATCCCGAGGAAATGATCTCGACTGGCATCTCGGCCATTGATACCATGAACTCGATTGCCCGTGGCCAAAAGATTCCCATCTTCTCGGCCGCTGGTCTTCCCCACAACGAAATCGCCGCTCAGATTTGCAGACAAGCTGGCCTGGTTCAGCGCAAGGGTGTGACAAACAAGGGCGTACATGACGATCATGAGGAGAACTTCTCCATCGTCTTCGCTGCCATGGGTGTCAACTTGGAAACTGCTCGTTTCTTCACCCGCGATTTCGAAGAGAACGGCAGTTTGGAGCGCACCACCCTCTTCCTCAACCTTGCCAACGATCCTACGTAAGTAATGAACCACCAACGCTGGTTTTTGGGTCTGGTTATTAACAATAACGGCAGTATCGAACGTATCATTACACCTCGTCTCGCCCTTACTACCGCCGAGTACTATGCCTACCAACTCGAGAAGCACGTCCTCGTCATTCTCACCGATCTTTCGGCCTACTGTGATGCTCTTCGTGAGGTCTCTGCTGCTCGTGAAGAAGTCCCCGGTCGTCGCGGTTTCCCCGGTTACATGTATACCGATTTGTCGACCATCTACGAACGTGCTGGCCGTGTCGAAGGCCGCAACGGTTCGATTACTCAGATTCCCATTCTCACTATGCCCAACGACGACATTACCCATCCCATTCCTGATTTGACTGGATACATTACCGAGGGTCAGATCTTCGTCGACCGTGGTCTTTACAACCGCGGTATTTACCCTCCTATCAACGTGCTTCCGTCGCTGTCCCGTCTGATGAAGTCTGCCATTGGTGAGGGCATGACTCGCAAGGACCACGGTGATGTATCCAACCAGCTGTACGCCAAGTATGCCATCGGTCGTGACGCGGCCGCCATGAAGGCAGTCGTTGGTGAGGAGGCCTTGTCTCCCGAGGACAAGAAGTCTCTGGAATTCCTCGACAAGTTCGAGCGGACCTTTATCAACCAGGGCCCGTACGAGGGACGCACCATTTTCGAATCTCTTGACCTCGCGTGGAGCTTGCTTCGCATCTACCGCAAGGACATGCTCAACCGTATTCCTGCCGACATCATTGACGAGTTTTACTCGAGAACCCCATCAGACCGCAAGGGCAAGGACAAGGCCCCTACCAAAGACACCAGGGATACCGAGGTGCCCCAGGAGGAGAACCTTATTGATGCTTAAACGAGGGTGCAAGATAACCGATGCATAGAGCCTGGGGAGCGGAATGCTCCAGTGACCAGGTTTGGGAGAGTGTTCCTTTTATTAATGCGTTCAAGCCTCTGTTTCCTTCTAGGCTTCGTTCTGTATGGGTAGTGCAAGACTTGTATATGATAGTATCGGACTGTTTTGGCGGGTTGCAGATTGGAATTCGACAGTGTTTTATGGTTACGGAGTATAGCCAGTGATGCATTTTAAGCATGTTGTTTTGCCGACTGCCATTGCCATTGGCGCGCATGTATACCCTGGCTTGTGCTGCAACGGTGCCAAAAGTGCAAATCAAGAGAATGCTGAGATAGAGGCTTGCTTTTGAGTGAAGCATAATAGGTCTTTTTGTGAGGATGTCTGTCATTGTTTCCAGAGATACTGTCCAAGACCCCGACTGACAGCAGTATAACACTGAGAGACAGTGATAGGTAGTCTCTCCATTGGCTTGGCAGGAATTCAACTAAGCTCCAGCTTCCTATCGACAGGGGGAGAAGAATGCCGAGATAATTATCCCCGCGTTCCTTCGTTTCCATCGACAGAGCTCCAACGGCGAAGGCAGAGCCGCTCCAATGATTGCTTGTTAAGACGTCATCCCATTCGCGTAGCTGCTTGCAATTATTGCGCGAATGTTTAGCAAGCAAGTGAGTTGATGTTATTTTGAACTGGGGAATTCGGTGTTCTTGTTGCTGGGAGTTTGGTGGTTGTAAGTGACGCATCCCATTGAGCTGATGATTGTTTTTGGTCGTGACCAAATAAAGTATCATTTTTGCTTTCATTGGTGTCAATGAAGAGCATCATTGGAGGCTTCAATATCCCATGGCTGCAACGGTTGTGGAGAATCAAGGAAGGTAGCTAACGGTCTTTGCAGTCACACAGCATTCGGCATCGTATATCGAGAGTTGGATGTGTATGTATATGCCGGCCCGCGGCCACTCGTTGCGACCGCCGACCGACCTGGACGGCGGGATAACTGGGATCTTCCCCCGTGTGACGCTCACTTCACCTCGTGGTCACACCCTCGTTTACCTCCTCGCCTGGAACGAAAAAGAGTGGCTGGTTGGCTGGCTGGCGTCAAGGTTTCTTCATCCCAAATAACCGGATGCAGGTTCGCTCTTTCCCGCCTTCACCACCTACCGGTCTGGAGATCTCCCCTCTCTTTGCGCGTGTGTGTGTGTGTACCTGGTGACTTGCCTGCCTTGGTTGGAGGGTTGCTCTGCTCGTAAAGGTTCCATACTGATGGGATGAGATTGGGGGTTGGTAGCTGTGGGTTATATTAAGGCACCGTTCTCGCCTCTCTCTCTTTCTCTCTGTTGACTCTTTCCCCTCAACTCATGACCTGAGTGAGTCCTACCTTCCACCCTCTCACAGGTTGGTGTCGGCATCAAAACCAACATCCCACCATGCGTCTCTCTCTCCTCCCCCTGGGAGCTTTCCTCCTTGCCACCCCTACCTTATCCGCCCCCTCTTTCACAGGGGAACCAGACTCCTCAGGTAAATACTGGCTCTTCGGCCCAGGTATAACAGCCTCCTTCATCCCCTACGGCGCCTCCATCTCCAACCTCTTCATCACCGACAAGAACGGCATAGACCGTGACATCGTCCTCGGCTTCGACAACGCAACCTATTACTCTGTCGATCCAGTTCACCCTCACTTTGGCGGCGTGCCCGGCCGGTACGCCAACCGCATTAAGAACTCGACCTTCACCCTTGACGACGATGGAGAAGACTACCACATCCGTCCCAATGAAAACCCCACCGCAGCCCACCCAGCAGGTGTGAACACCCTCCACGGCGGCCCCGACGGCTGGGATCACAGAAACTTCACCGTCGTCTCCTACACCAAGTCATCCATCACGTTCAGCCTTGTCGACCCCGACGGGAAAGAGGGGTTTCCAGGGGAAGTAATCAGTTACATCACCTACACTTTGTCAAACCGAACCTGGGACGCAAAAATGGTTGCTATTCCTACAACAAAGAAAACTCCAATCATGCTGTCTAGTCACACCTACTGGAACCTAGACGGGTTCGCAAACACAGAAGCTCCTACCGCGTTGAACCATACATTTTACCTCCCCTTTTCAGGGCAGACGGTGGCTGTGGATAGCATCCTCATTCCCACGGGGGAAATCTCCCCTGCCCCCAAGGGGTCCGTCAACGACTTCTGGTCTGCACCCAGACAAATAGGCGAGGGGTTTTCCCTTGAGGGGATCGAGGGAAACTGCGGGGGGGGTTGCACGGGTTACGACAACTGCTGGCTCGTCAACAGGAACTACCCCTACGATTGGAGGTCGGAGGACAAAATGGTGGCTAGTCTGGCGAGTGAGTGGTCGGGAATAAAACTGGAGATTTGGTCGGATCAGGAGGCGTTTCAGATGTATAGCTGTAATGGGATGAACGGGAGCATGCCGATCAAGGCGACGCAGGGGAGGGATGACGGGACCGGGTCGAGAGGGGTGGAAAAGTACGGGTGTGTTGTTCTGGAGGTGCAGGATTGGATCGATGGGATTAATCACCCTGAGTGGGGGAGGGGACCAAAGCAGATCTTTGAGCCGGGGGGGGATCCGTATGTTTTGCAGGTGAGGCATCGCTTTAGCGTTGATGCTTGAGACGGAAATGGTTGAGAAAGGGGTCGGTAGGAAGCAGCCAGTATTGGAGAGTTACATTGATAATGAAGACGAGATATATCCAACTTCTCATGAGCCTTTTTCACACCTAAAACACATAAGCGTGCTTACATCTGCGGAAGACCCTTGATCCGCTCTCAACTTTACAATTGTCGGACCCAGTCAAGTAGTTGGCATCATCAAATCATTCTCTTGGTCTATAGGACAGGTATCATCTTTTTAAACAACTGAAAATAAACGCAAATTCCAATACCCAGAAACCAGCCACCCATGCTTTTCCCATTTTCTATTTCCATAGCTCAAACATCATTCTCATAATTCTCAGTCTTCATGTCCAACAACCCCAACTCCTCCTCTTCCTCCTCTGTCCGCTCATACTCCTCGACGGTCATCTGCTCATCAGGCTCATCCGGGTTATCAGCCAAGCTCTGAACATAACTGGCCGCCAATGGGTCAGTCAACACAATGGTAAACTCCCTCTCACCCTTAATGGCAGAATTGAGCCCATCAAAGAAGTCGTTCCATCTCGACGCCTCGGTGCTGTCCAGAGAGTCGTTCTTGCGCTTAGTCTTCTCCACGTCGGCATCGGCTTCGAAGATTTGTTTGTGGAGGTCATCGCGGACCTGGGTGAGGAGACCCTCGACGGTGGTAAATCTTCCACCGAGGGTGCCTGGGTTGACGGAAAGGCTGAGCTCGGGGCATT
The DNA here is from genome assembly GCF_035222485.1 of Podospora pseudoanserina. Lineage (NCBI taxonomy): Eukaryota > Fungi > Ascomycota > Sordariomycetes > Sordariales > Podosporaceae > Podospora > Podospora pseudoanserina. The sequence goes on along the minus strand of NC_085922.1, from coordinate 2,616,515 downwards.
CGAGCTGGCAGCTCTCGCTCTTGAGGATATCGCGGGCAAGATCCACAGGGGTCTTGATCTTGATGGTGACCTTCTTGCCCTTCTCAGGGACCTCACCACCCGTCTTGACGTCGTTAGACTTGTAACCGCAGTCATCACAGCTCGTGTTCATGATGACGACTTGTCTAAAGTGGGGGATGTCGACCATCTTCATGTTGGTCGTGCAGGGGTGCATGCAGCCCGGGCAAGAGGCTGGGAACTGGTAGACTTGATCGGGGATGATGTCGCCATTGTCGTCAAGGCCTTCAGTGTTGGTGTCGGCGAGACCGAGAGCCTCGTTCTGCTCAGGTGTACGGAGGTACTCGCGCTTCTCCCACTTGCCAACGCCGTCGCGAGGGTCAGGGGCGATAAAGCTGTTGCCAGCCGGGTCGTCGACAGACACACGGAAGGGGAACGCCTCTCCGGCGAGCATTTGTCTGCCCTTGGCAATAACTTCAGCAACTTTGGCGGCCGCCTCAGGGGTTTCCTTCATACGCTTCTCTTGGTCGAAGACGAGATCATCCACGATGGTAGTTAGGAGGCCCTCCACGTTCGTGAGCTGACCCTTGCCAGCGGGGACCTCGACATCGAGCTCGATAAACTTGACGGTGGCAGTGTCGGACTTGACAACCTGGCGCTGGAAGTCCTCCATATCTCTTAACCGGAGCTCGTAGTGGACACCCTTGAGCTGGAAGGTACCAGCAGGCTGGATCTCGTTGTTGTTGAAGCCGCAGTGGTCGCAGTTGAAGGACATGATGATAATCTCGCGGAAATAGGGAATCTTGGTGAGGAGGAGGCGTGTCATGCCCTATGACCATGATTAGCATCGGCGCATTCGTTAATGTGCAACCATCCAAAGTTTGCGGCTCACATTCTCGTGGCAGTTCATGCAGAGGGACTCGATTTCATCGATGGGCTTGAAGTCATCCTCGGCCTCGTCATTGGCCTGGACGGCCTGCTCGACCTTCTCGCCGATAGGGTTGAAAAGCTCTGTCATTTTTGCTATTTTGGTGCTTTGTTTCGGTGGTGTTGATGGGATATGGCGAGAACCTGGGAATAAAATTTTGGAGGGGTAACTAACTTTGTGATAAAATCGTTCTTTGGCGGGGTAGTTGACCTGCCAAAACGGTTGTGCCCCACTATAGGTTCAGGAAGTCATGGAGATTATGTCATAACACTAGGCACAACCTGACGCTGCCCCAAGGTTCCGGAATGTTCTTATTTCGATAGCTGAGCCTTGGGACTCATTTCGACATGAAGTCGGCAAGGCTCAACCCAGGCGAAGGTCTTGAATTTTTGGATTGCTCCAATAGAGCTTGGAGACCCGCTTTTCGAGACCTGGCCCTCTTCTTGCTGTTCGCATTGGACGCTGGCTTCTGAGAGGATGTCGTCTCGTGTGAACCTGAAGTCTTGGGCAAAGATGGGGCCGCTCCCGGTGCCGTGGTCTTGGACACGTTGTGGGCCGGTTTGACAGTACGGCGAATGATGGGAGCTGGAGCCGGAAGCTTGATCTCGGCTTTCGAAGAGCAATGACCACACTCGATGTGCTTGGTTGGGCCAGATGACCGAGGTTCTTGCCTTTTCGCTTTTTTGACCTTGGGTGCCGGAGGTGTTTGCTGTTTCTTTTTGATCACTGCCTTTTTGTTCTTTTTGAAGACCAGGTCACTGCCCTCCCCGAAAGCCAAAATATGACCACAGGCCGTGCAAATATGCTGTCGTTGGACCTCAGGAAGAGGAATCTCATGCTCGAACATCAAGTCATTTCGCTGCCTGAGGATATATGCCGACGTCTCGGGAGCCGTAAAGGCTAAGAGATGACCTGCATCTGTCAAAAACTTCAGAGTCGGACTCGGATCAGTGGCCGCCATCTTCTCGGAATATTTTGTCGTCGACGACGAGGGCGAAGGTCGAATGAATATGGGTTGTGTTGTTGAAGTTTTAGTCGTGATTGATGCAAGACCCTTGATTGTAAATGTGGGTCCAGCGCCACAAGCCACAAGTTGAAATTTACGGTACTGTTGCAGGGTTGGTGAAGAATGGATATCGAAAGAATGCATTTTTGCCTCAGCCCTATCACGCTTTCATGCCGTGAAGGAGAAAATGGAGTTTAGGAATGTTAAAAAGCTTCAATAATTAATCTATCCGGGTTCATCCTCACCTATGAGTTTCTCTTATCACTCAACCCTCCACAGGCTATATGGTTAGCTTTGCATTGCCTGCAAGGTCGCGGATCAAGCATCCAGCGGCAACTTCTACAGGATCTTTCTTTAACTCACTCAGAAGTGTTTGCTATTTCTTGTATGTAGCACGTTCCTGCCGAGCCTTGTTCAACCAACGAGCCGTCTATTTTTTGCAGCATTCGAGGTGCTGCTCACCCACCGACCCCCCCGCACTGGAGCCTTCCAGGATTAACCTAGAGTTATGCCATGCTAATTCAGGGGCGCTTTGTTCTGGACCCTTGGTCCGTTCTCAGTGGGCAAAAAAAGATCACGAGATGCGCCTTCGACGACAGAAAGGGTCCAGCGGCTTGAACTCCCTTGGACTAGCCGCTGCACAGGGTATTGAGTCACGAGACCTCCTTCCCTCCACGGAAAATTCTTCTGGATTTTGCCTGGTGCGACCTGCAAGAAAGCAAACTGTGCATGTGCAAGCTGCAGTCGAGAGCTGACCCTACATGGAGCACCTTCTGTGTAAGTGGAGAAGTTGGAAGTTGGAGGGGAGCGGTGAGACGACCAACAAAAGGGTCAAGACGTTGTGAAGAGTCGAGATATTATATGCAGACATGAAGGATCGATCTTCAAGCTTGTGAAGAATAGAACCCTTCATAGCCGTATTAGTATAATCTATGGAGAGAACACCAACACCCTATAAAAACCAGGCTGTGATTGCTCGTGGTGGAACCCAGCGGCTGGGTTCTGAGGCGGGAGGCGACAGGGGTCTATCGGATGGTGGGGTGGCGATTGGCCAATCAGAGAGGGAGCTGGCGCCACTGATAGCTGCTGGACGATGTCACTGGTTCCGGCCTTCAACTGCCATGTATGTCTCGAGCAGCTTTCTTGCCATGTGCATTTGCCCACAGCATGAGCTCATGGATCGTCGCTTGTCGATGGGACTCTTATATCTTCCCCCGTGGAAAACGTGTGTGACGTGCGTGGCAGCTTGACCATCGAGGTTCCCACTCTTGTACCCATCAACGGCCATCACGGGATCGAGACTTCCCCTCTCCACTACATTTTTCATGCCGTGACTTCCTCCCTTCTCCTTGCTGTTTCCATGACCTCTTTGTCTTCTCACACAAGGTCTGCTTGTTGAAGTAGCCACGATAACGATACTTCCGACCGTTTGATTTTGTACGTTTCACCTACTACCTCTGACAACGCAACTCGGAAACATCAGCGGATATATATAGCATTTTCTTTCCCAACACTCAGCCGCTGGTATCCCGCTCATAGTCAGCGCGGGATACGACCTGTCAGATCGTTTGGCATTTGATACCCCGTTTTTATTTTAGCTGGCTTCTAATCGTCCAAGACGTACTTAGCAGCTACCACGCAATATGAAGTTTGGGAAAAAGTATGTATCTGCCTGCATTCGTGATTGCCCCTTACTTACACTTGTGCTTTCCTAGTCTTCCAAGAAACCAAGTCCCCGAGTGGGCAGGCTCTTATATCGACTACAAGCGCCTTAAGAAACTCATAAAAACAGCAGCCGACACAGCTGCCCACAATGGGGATCAAGTCGACTTGGCTGGTGGGTTCACTGATCCGCAACGCCCTTTCGTTGACCTCGTGATCTGACCCTTGGACCAACAGAGTTTCTGTTTGCCCTCGACCGCGAAGTAGAGTGCGTTGACCAGTTCTACACAAGGAAGCTCCACGAGAACCAGCGACGACTGCAAGCCATCACAGACAGATACGGACCAACACCTCGCGATGCCGCTAACATCGACGAGGAGGAGCTCGAGGATCTGATAGGAGCTTTACTCGAAATCAGAAACCAACTGAGGAATCTACAGTGGTTCGGAGAGATCAACCGTCGAGGCTTTGTTAAAATCACAAAGAAGCTGGACAAGAAGGTTCACACGTCGGATATCCAGGAGAGGTACATCTCTACCAGGGTCGACGTTCTACCGTTTGCCACAAATCTTGACACCAGCCAGGAGCTTCAGACAGTCAACACGTGGCTTTCGGTGCTCAATGAATCCAAGAACACCAATGACGCCAAATCCGACCGCTCAACACGGTCTTACGGGCGACCCACGAAACTGGACGTCGATACGTCAGTGCTCAACGCACTAGACCAAGCCGTCCGGCAAGATAATCTAGATGCATTGACGACCGGGTTAGCTGCTGCAAATCTCGCAAAACAAGATCAAACCGACGCTTTCCAAAACCTCCTGCGCAGCCTCCTGCAGCGCGCCATCTCGGCCCGGTCGAAAAAGGTCATTCCTGTGCTTCTGGAAAGGATTTCGGACCTTGATGATCCCGACGACATCAATGGGCGGAATTGTATCCACAGGCTGGTCACTCATATTGGCCGGACCAAGACCGTTTCTTCCAGAAGCGTGGAGGAGGTGAAGCCGGATCCTCACTTGAACGCATACCCTTTTCCGCCGGGGGTTCAATACGCCCAAAATTATCTTACCCCAGCGACGTCTCCTCTCGCCACACCACGGGTGTCTGCTCTCAAGGAGACGGCCGGTCTCTTGGGCAAGGATGACGAGGCTGTGCAGATGCTCATGTACCTTTTGGACAATCTCAAGCCAGCACAAAGGGTGGCTTTGAAGGTGAAGGATAACTTTGGACGCATTCCACTGCATTACGCCGCTCAGTTTGGCTTTGTGGTGGTGTGTCAGATTTTGATGAAGAAGATGCAGGAGTGGGGCATGTTTGATGTCGAAAACGGAATCGACGCCCCTGAATGGCAGGACAAGAACGGAGAAGCACCTCTGCATCTCAGCGTCCTTGGTGGTCACGCTCTTACGACCAAGGCACTGCTTCAAGGGGAGAATTGGCAAGGTGTCAGTGATAACAAGGCGGAGATGAGACGGGCCATCTCAAAGTCGAGTGCTGTGTTGGCTATTGCCACCAAGGCGAACTTTGAGCATATTGTCGAGATGTTGGTGCATGCGGGGGTTGACATCAACTGGCAGGATAAGACGGGGGAGACGGCGTTGCATATTGCCGCGAGGTTTGGGCATGATGAGTGTGCGAAGGTGTTGTTAGAGGGGACAGCGGATCAAAAGGCGGATTTTGAGTTGACGGAGAAGGCTTTTGCTTGGACGCCGCTGCATATTGCGGCGGTGGATGGGCATTTGTCTGTGGTTAAGCTGTTGGTGGAAGCCGGGGCTGAGGTGGACAAGCCGGATTCCTCGGGTTGGACGGCGAGGGAACATGCTGCTTTGAGAGGACATATGCCTATTGCTCACTTTCTTGCTGCTCAGAGCAAGGAGGGAGAGGACACGGCTAGCAATACTTCTGATGACGAGAAGTCGGTGACGGATAATGCGGCTGTGCCTGACAAGGCGTCGTTCCAGGAGAGACGATCGAAGGGCTCTGCGCGCAAGGCGGAGCCGGTCAAGTCATTTGGTCATCGGTATCTCAAGGATGAGAGTCTGGTGCTGGTTAGCTTGGGCTCGATGGACATGCGGAAGAATCTTGAGGCGGTAAAGCTGGACAATATTCCGCTTTCGAAAGCACACACGACGGAGTTGGACACCACGTTGTCGATTGTAGTGTCGGCGCAAGGGGCTCAGGGCGAGCCAACTATGTTTGACTTGCCTGTTCACGACAACATCTCTACCGAGCCTGTCGTTTTTACTACGGTTGACGCCAGCAAGGTCAAGCTGTTTTTCGATATTGTTCCTACCTACTCTGGGAACAACGAGAATAAGGTCGGCCGTGGTGTTGCCCTGCTCTCGAGCGTTCGACCTACTATTGGGACCAAGAGGATGAATCTTCAGGGTGATGTCTGTGTGCCCATCATGGGTGCCAATTTTGAGGTCATTGGCAGCGTCAACTTTAACTTTTTGGTCATCACGCCATTCTCACACCCTAGCATGGAGGTCACTTCTGAGCACACCTACTGGAAGAAGTTGGCCTCGACCATGGTCATTGGCCACCGCGGCCTGGGCAAGAATATGACGTCCAGCCGCTCCCTCCAGCTGGGCGAGAACACCGTCTCCTCCTTTATTGCAGCGGCCAACCTCGGCGCTAACTATGTCGAGTTTGACGTCCAGCTCACCAAGGACCACGTCCCGGTTATCTACCACGACTTTTTGGTCAGCGAGACCGGGTTTGACGCGCCGGTTCACACTTTGACTCTGGAGCAATTCTTGCACATTAACCCGGACAAGTCGAGGACTATTCAGGGGAATAATGGGACGTCGCCTTTTTCGTATGCCGTTCCGGAGAACAAGCTGCTCGAGAAGACGAGGCGGAGCAACTCGCCCGGTCCGAGGCAGAGGTCCATGTCGATGGACTGGCCGGATCACAACAGGCAACATCGCCTGTCCAAGCAGGAGATGGAAGAGAGGATGAAACACACAAGGGATTTCAAAGAGAAGGGCTTCAAGGCCAACTCGCGCGGGAACTTCATCCAGGCGCCGTTTGCGACGCTGGAGGACCTGTTTGTGAAGCTGCCGCAGAGCGTGGGGTTCAACATCGAGATGAAGTACCCGATGCTTCACGAGAGCGAGGAGCACGAGATGGACACGTACGCGGTCGAGCTGAACTCGTTTTGCGACACGGTGCTGCAAAAGGTGTACGACATGACTGCCAACCCGCACCAGAGGAGGAATATCATTTTTTCGAGCTTCAACCCGGATATTTGTCTCTGTTTGAGTTTTAAGCAGCCGAATATACCGATTTTGTTTTTGACGGATGCGGGGACGTGTCCGGTGGGGGATATCAGGGCGAGTAGTCTGCAGGAGGCGATTAGGTTTGCGAGCAGGTGGAATTTGCTGGGGATTGTGAGCAATGCGGAGCCGTTTGTGAATAGTCCGAGGTTGGTGAGGGTGGTGAAGGGGGCGGGGTTGGTTTGTGTTAGTTATGGGAGGGAGAATAACGAGCCGGGGTTGGTGAGGAGGCAGGTTAGGGAGGGGGTGGATGCTGTTATTGTTGATAGTGTGCTGGCTATTAGACGGGGATTACTGACGCAGGATGGGGGGGGTGAGGGCAAGGGGAAGAAGAATGGGGTTGAGGATAGGGTTGAGGAGGTGAGGGAGAGGGTTGGGAAGCAGGTGTTGAACGGGAATGGGAATGGGAATGGGTTTGGAGGAGGGGATATTGGGTATAGTTCTTGAGAGGTAGTTGTTTGGAATAGATATCGATGGGAATGTGTTTAGAAGGTTTTAGAGAGAGCATTGCGAAGATTTGAAGATGAGGTTCAACACCGATGGGAGGAGTCGTTTTAGCAGGAGTTTTGGGGTTGGAGTATTGAGCAGAGCACATGAGCCTAGAGAGATGCGGCGGACTAGAAGTACCTAGATGGATGATTTATCATTACTAGGTACCTTTGACGGAGCACGATTGGCACTCAACAACATTCGAACGAGCATTGTTTCGCTAGATTGCTACTGGTCTGTGATACATGCAAGTGTCTATGTGAGGTTCTGGCGTGTTCACAATTTGATTCGAGTGCTCTCTTTTACAGATTTTACTTGACATTTAGTTGCTTTTGCATTTGACTCGGGTAATCTTTTCTAGGTTCCATGGGGTGAGTTAAGAATAGAAACAACCTAATAGTTCATTCTCGACAGGTAGTTTAGGTAAGTCAGATGCAGAAGCGTGCAGCAAATTGTGGCGTCAATATTGAAACGGTAGAGGGTTGCTTTGAGATATTAAAAGGGAGAGTCGATTGATGTTTTATGGACAGAATTGTGATTTAAGTTCGAAGGAAGGTAGATGCAATGTGTGGGGAAGTAAAGTGAGGATTGGTGTTGGCTGCCTCCCGGAGTTTTGTGCCCTTGTTGAGGGGACGCGCCATTCGTTGTGGCTGAGGTGGTTCGGGGGATTTGGTGGTGAGCTGGAGATTTCATTGTGAAAAATGAAAAGGGAAATTGGAGGATGACGGTAGTGGAGGAAGAGGCCATGCTTTGGAATTTGTGGTTGTTGAGAGGTAGGTGATCACTCAGTGGTGAGGTGGGTAGTAGTGAGCGTGAGTGCTGGAAGTTATCAGCTTTCGATGGCATTCTCCAGAAGCTGACGTCGTCTGGATTTTATCGGTGGCATTGCCAAAAAGACATCCTGTTGTTTGGGTCACCTCTGCGGTTGTTGTTGAAGATGACGGAATTCGCAAGGCCTTCTCATTGAGCTGAGAAGAGGCTAGCTACGGTACACTGATAATGCCCGGTGGTGGAAACGGCTGGCTCCCTCTGCACACTACTTTCTTCCGCCCCTTCTCTGGGATTTTTATATATGTATGTATGGTGGTGATGATCGCCCCCTTCTCGGCCGTCGTCACAGTCGTCAGCAACAAAAACCAAGACGTTGTTTGGTCGAAGACAAGGTTGCGATTTGCCCCGCCCCCTCCCCCTCCATTAAACGCCCTGCGCAAGCGCAAGCTAGATAGAGCGAGCGGTCGTATCTGCCCCGCTGCGCATCTCCCACTCAGCATTCTCACTCAGCTCAGCTTGCTTGCTTGGCTCTTTTTCCCTCCTCCAAAATCCGTTCGACCACTTGCGCCCTTGATTGTCAGGCAACACACACCTCGAGGGTTGATTTCCTCACGAGTTTTGGCTTTTACTTTCTCATACCCACACACTTCCCTGCGAAATCTTGCTCTCAACGACCGAGCACCTAAGCTTCCACCCTCAACCAACCCCTCCATTATTTGCGCGCGATTGACGAGGCAAACGCCAAAGCACAACACCAGAACCCAATTCTCGTAGCTCCAGCAGATCGAAGAGTTTCTTTCTCGCGCCCCTTCCAGACATGGCAGGCCCCGGATCCCCCGGCAGCGACGGGCCAACCTATGCGCCGCCTCCTCTCCCCTCGGGCTGGATTGCCCAGTGGGATGCTGCCAGCAAGAAGTACTACTATGTGCAGCTCTCGACTGGAGTCTCGCAATGGGATCTCCCGACCGAGCCCGTTCCCTTTGGCAACACTCCCGCTGCCCGCTCCGATCACCCCTACGGCGTACCTCACCCTAGCGCCGAAATCGTGACGCACCCCGACGGCTCCCAGACAGCTAGATACCCCGACGGACGTCTCGAGCCGGTGAACCCGAGAGAGGATGGCACACGAGGTGTCGGCGGTGGAGGACAGAGTGACAGGGGCCTTGGTGTAAGTTTAGCGGGCAGAGGATCTTTTGTGGAAGGGCCAAAAACGACTTGCTAATGTTTGCTTTCGTTGGTGGATAGTCTTTCCTCTTGAACACGATCAGCGGCGGAAAGCAGGGCGGTGGCAGCAGTGGAGGAGGTGGGCTTGCTGGTGCTGTTCTCAGTGGACTGGCGGGTGGCAGCTCCGGAGGCGGCGGCGGCAGCGGCGGGCTCGGTGGCAAGGTCGCGTCCCAGCTCGTGTCTGGCATATTCTCCTCTGGAAGCAAGCCTTCGTCTTCGCCCTCGAACACCTTCAGCGGTCAGTCGTCGTCCGGACACGGTGCTGGAGGTCTTGGAGGGGTGATCGGAGGTGTTGCTGGTCTCTTTGGCAACAAGCAGAGCTCGGTATGTTGGTCTGGATGTTGAGATGTCTCGAGCGGCAGCTAATTGACTCACAGGGCAACAACTTTGGATACTCCAACTCGGGTGCCACGACCTACAGCGGTTCGGCCCCTCCCACATCATACCAACCTCCCTCGCAGCCAGGATCCTCAACCTCGGTCCACGGCGGTGGCTCATCTTCATCCTACCAGTCAAGCTCTCAAACACACCATCAAGGCTCAAGTCAGTCTTACGGGCAGTCTAGCCAATCCCACACCGCACCATACGGACAGCAGTCTTCTGGCGGCGGCTACCAGTCGTCTTCTTATGGCGCCGGACCCGGCCATGGTCAAGCGCACAGTCAAAGCTATGGCGGCCAACACTCTTACGGTTCGCCCAGCGGCCAGCCCAGCTATGCACCCCCACCAAGTCAGCCATCCTACGGCCAGCCACACTATGGAGCGGGGGCTGCGAGCTCATATGGTCAGCCGTCGTATGGCGCACCACCACCACAGGGAGGAGGCTACGGCCAGCAGCCACCGTATGGAGGACACCAGTATTCTCAGGGTGGTGGCTATCCTGGACAGTATTAGGGCGGAGACGTGTGTCGAAACGCAGAGTCGTGCTGGTAAGCCGTGATAAGAATCTTTTTTTTTCTTGGTGAGCTCAGGGGCTGACACGGTAGAAGGGGCGGCCCTTTGGTAACTGGAAAAGGAGACGAAGAGTGATGAGGATTCTAATGAGGAGGTGGGAAAAGCAAGAAACCGAGACTATTTACATGACTCTTTGCTTTTGTTTATATCAAAGAACTCTTAGATTTTTGAATGTTATCATAGCGTAATGTTTTGCCTTTTGTTTCGTTTGCCAATTTTTTTTCCATGTCGGTGTGGTTGGCTTTGGTTGTATGATCTGTTTTGTAGATGATTGATTTGGGGTATATATATTTTGGCAAAGTTATTTGAGAGGTATGTGGGGTATTTGTGTATGGCTTTTTGATGGTAGATGATAGGTGCTTCAGTCGAGTTGAGGTGTCTGTGTTGAGTGAGTCCGTCAAGACCGGATACGAAGTTCAAAGATGTACGATGACGAGATGTCATGGTCTTTTTTTTTGTGGTGGTAGAAATTGAATTAACATTAGGGTGGGTTAACTATGTGTCTTGTTTTTACGTGTAGACAGTACTGGACACAAACAATCACTGTGTCTTTTTTTCGTCCTTGGTGAATTGACAGTCGTTGCTGTCGATGATGAGCGACGAAAGAGCCCTGCTCACGCCTCGTGCTAGGAACCAGCTTGTTATGGCTACCAGGATGATGTACCCTGCTGTTGGGGCTAGCGAGCGGGGGAGGAGGTTGAGGAGGAAGGGGTCGAGGATGAGGTCTGCTGCTACGGGGGGTGGGTTGGACATGAGGGTTTGGTTGGTGGTGTAGAAGTCTGCTTTGGCGAGGAGGCGGAGGAGAAGGAGGGAGGACCGAGTAGGGGGGTTGTTTAAGTCCTTGGGGGGTGATGATGATGGGGATAGGGGATTAAGGTAGGAGGTTAAGGAGGGGAGAGAGGGGATCTCGGTGATGGGGAAGGTTTGAAGGTCGAAGGAGGTTGGTTGCTGGGGGCTTTGTTAGTGAGTGAGGGGGGATGTAAGGGGGGATAAGGGGTGGGGGGATTACAGTCGCTGCCCAGCAGATTCGCACTTCGTAGCGTTGGGCGGGGGTGAGGTCGTGGAGGAGGTACCATGATTCTGTCCCGGTTGGGTGGGAGGTTGTGGGGAAGGATACCGGGATGAGGGTGCGGAGGGTGGATTGGTTGGTGGGGAGGGGGGTGAGGCGGTTGAGAGAAGTGAGGATGGTGGTGATGGTTTGGTCGCTGATCGGGAGGTCGACAGCTGGAGGAGCAATGAATATCGTCTTCTCTGTGTTTGCCGAGATGGGAGAGACAAAAAGAGAGAAGGTGGTGAGAAGGAGTGTGAACGGCTTCATTTTTGGACAAGTCTCATGGTGGTGTAAGTGCTTGATGAGACGACTGCCGGGTCAGGGTTGCCGGAGAGCACGTGTTTCTTGGGAGTTGGGGTTAAACGAGGGCGGGTCCAATTTTTTTACCCCAGTTTCTTCTTCCCCGGGTTCTGAGCCAAACCAAGAAGTGTGGGGGTTCAAACAGCCAATCATACAGACGGAATAGAGAATCACATGCCGGTTCTTCAGCGACCACTCGCCAGCATAACCCGGACTGCCTGCCCGTTCCAGCAAGTGGGTGACGCAAGGACCGAGGAAAATGGACCCGCGCCAGCACGAGGATAGCGCCAGACCAAGAACCACAAGCAAAAGCCCGTGAACATCAGAGAGTTTCGTCTCTCGGGTTTGACCACCATTGCTAAATAATCACAAGAGTCTGTTCGAAAATACCCGACACGGTTTGAGGATTACCTACGAGACCTACGAGTCGAGTCCGTTCCTGAGACACACTCGCATCTTTTGTTCTCCTTCAACCAAGGCCCCCCTCCCAACGGCTGGCTTCTAGAACACCCCCCCCTTTGATCCCCAATGACCGCCACAGCGCACTCGTGATTGTTATTCCCGACCTCCTCACTCCTGCCTTCCCACCACCGTCGCCGTCGCTTGAAATGGCGCCGACAATGTCGAAGCCGAGCGCCAATAGCGCGGCCGCCCGAGACCGAACAATTCGTGGCATCGTTAGCCAGTTGACGTCCATGTACCTCCAAAACCGCACCCGTATATCTCGCGCCGTCTACATCACACTCTTTGTCGCCCTCATAAACAGGGTGCGACATGCTATCCAGGAGCAAAAGGCTGCCTCGGTACGGGAGGCGACAAAGCGCGCCGAGAAGTCTGGTACAACATCGACTGCAGATGGAGAGGTGACAAAGAAGAAGAAGGTGGAATTGAACCGGGAGTTCTTCCGCTCGTTGCTAAGGTTGTTGAAGATTGTGGTGCCAGGATGGAGGAGCAAGGAGACGAGGCTGTTGATCAGCCACAGTTTCTTCTTGGTGATGCGGACGCTCATCAGCTTGAAGGTGGCGGCGATGGATGGTGCGATCGTCAAGGCTCTGGTGAAGGGCAACGGAAGGGAGTTCTTGATGCGCATTGTGTGGTGGATGTTGATTGCTGTACCGGCGACGTTTACCAACTCGATGTTGTCGTACCATCAAGCTGAGCTTTCGCTGCGGTACAGGACACGCTTGACGCAGTTCATCCATGACAAGTACCTCTCGCAGCTGACCTTTTATGGTATTTCTGCGCTTGATGATCGGATCAAGAACCCAGATCAACTTATTGCTGTCGATGTGGCCAAGTTCTCGAATAGTTTGGCCGAGCTGTACAGCAACTTGGCCAAGCCCCTTCTCGACATGGTATGCCCCCTATTTGCCTGCATACAAAGTAAACATGACTGACACGACCAGACAATCTACACATTCTCCCTCTCGAAATCTGTCGGCGGAGAAGGCGTCGTCTTCATGTCTCTTCTCGTCCAGCTCTCAGCGCACGTCATGCGTGCGTTAACACCCCCATTCGGGAAATACGTGGCCGACGAAGCCAGACTTGAAGGCGAGTTCCGCTTCCAGCACTCGAGATTAATAGACCACAGCGAGGAAGTCGCCCTGTACGCCGGTCACGAAGCGGAAAAGGACACCCTCGACAAGGGCTACTTCACCCTCATCAAGCACGTCAACTACATTCTCCGCCGCCGGTTCTACCACGGCTTCATGGAGGACTTTGTCATCAAGTACTTTTGGGGCGCGCTCGGGTTGCTGCTGTGCAGTGTTCCTGTCTTTGTGAAGCTCCCTGGCCAGGTGACGATGAACATGGGTGACAGGACTGAGACCTTTGTGACCAACCGTCGCATGTTGCTGTCGGCGTCGGATGCCTTTGGGCGCATCATGTTCTCCTACAGGGAAATCATGGAGTTGGCGGGTTACACCTCCCGTGTGTCGTCGCTGTTGGAAGTCATGGATGATATTCAGGCGGGGCACTTTGAGAAGAAGCTTGTGTCTAGCTCGGGCACCGAAAACAACGAGGCTGTCCTCAAGGGAAGAGGCAAGGTTGTTGAGAGCAACAACATTGAGTTTATCGATGTGTAAGTCCCCACCTCCTTTTCTTTTCGTCCCCCCCTCTAACCTTTTCAGACCCATCATCTCCCCCAACGGCGACGTCCTCGTCCCAGCCCTAACCTTCAAACTCACCCCGGGCGACCACCTGTTGGTCGTCGGCCCCAACGGCTGCGGCAAATCCTCCCTCTTCCGCATCCTCGGCGGGTTATGGCCCGTATACGGCGGGACAGTCCACAAACCCCCCTTCACAGACATCTTTTACATCCCCCAACGCCCTTACCTCTCCCGCGGCTCCCTCCGCCAACAAATCATCTACCCCGACGGCCTCCGCACCATGCGCTCCAAAGGCGTGACCGACTCCGATCTCTTGTCCATCCTGAAAATTCTATCTCTGGAACACCTGATCGACCTCTACCCCGAAGGCTGGGACGCGGAAGCCGAGTGGCGCGACGTCTTGTCTGGCGGGCTACAGCAGAGGGTGGCAATGGCCAGGCTGTTTTACCACCGCCCTAAATATGCCATTTTGGATGAGTGTACCAGCTCAGTGACGCTCGACACGGAAAAGGTCATGTACGACAATGCCAAGGCGCTGGGGATCACGCTCATGACGGTGAGTCATCGGAGGAGCTTGTGGAAGTACCACACGCACATTTTGCAGTTTGACGGGCAGGGGCACTTTGTCTTTACGAGGCTGGATGCGGACAGAAGAATGAAGCTGGAGGATGAGAAGGAGGATTTGGAGGTGCTGCTGAGGCAGGTGCCCGAGTTGGAGAGGAGGGTGAGGGAGTTGAGTGAGCTTTAGTGGGACGGTGGTAATGATATTTTTTTGGAAAAAAATAAAAAATTGGAAAGCAAAGGTGTGTATTATCATGAGATGGAAATGCAAACAGAGCATAGGTAGACATGGTTGTGGCAGGGTGTGTCGTTATTTCGGCTTATTCTTTTTCTCGATAATCTCAAGAGATGGAAGGGGCATACCTGGTCTAAATAAGAAAGGGGACCAATATGTGTTCTTTATGTATCTGTTGTACTAGTATGAGCCGTGGTTGTTTGTTGGCTTGCAGGTATCTAACGATGGCGAGTTATGTAGGGAGTACTGAATGAATGTCATCACAGAGTATCACTTGCACAATCCAAAATTGAAAGAGCTTGGATATCCTTTTATTTTAAAGCCTCCTGTCTACAAGACTCTCTGGACATGACCGCCCTTGCAATGACAGTCTAGCTACCGTATCCCATCCATCGCCATGATTTATCTATGCTATGCCTTTCCAACGGGAATGCAAAATAGGTACCCTCTTCCATCTCGGCAACAGCTTCTTGCGTTTATGCAAACGAAAACTCCCCAGTCAGTCATACCTCATCCTCCTCGCACCCTGCGCCACCCCATGAGCTTTACTCAGCCGGGACATCGTACATGTTGGTTGTTGGTCTGTCGCCGCCATCGCCGACAAGGCAAATGAGTCGGTATTGTGCGCGAAATAGAAGGAAATTCCCGACAGGTCCTTCTTGACAGCCATGACCCCAATCGCTCCAGCCGAGGGCTGGTTCCGCACTCCAGGATGCCCCATAAAGTCGTTGACAATGAAGGACTCCATCAGGGCAGACTCATCCAGCTCTTCGATATCTTGGCCACTAGGTCCGCGCCGGGTACAGTGAAACAGACGCTCAGCACACTTGGCAGAGGCAATACACGTGGCCATGTGTTCGCCTGTCCCGCTGGTGACAGCAGCTACCGAGGTCGCCATTTCGTCTTCGGGGTCCTCCGGCACAACAGCGGTACCAATGCCGACGAGGGCAGCAGGCCCAATTCGGCCGCGATGCTTCATTCCAATACCCCCAGAAGAAGATCCTGCTGCAATGTGACCCCTGTTATCAATGGCGATGGCGCCGACCGTGTCTGTTACGAAATCCTCATGGCCGCTACCGAATTCACGGCTACGTTTGGTGCCAGCAAGAGTTGGCAGAGGCTGTTTCTCCTCTTCTTTTTTCTCTCCGTCGTCAGAGATATCGCCTCTATCGCTCTCCGCAGTGCTTACCGAACCGTCGTGTGCCGAAGCGGCCGGGGATGGTGCTTTGTTCGTCCCTGTGAGCGGCGTGAGGAAGGCGGCGGCATCATCACTCACGCTTTTCCGTACTTTGGGCCGCTTTTGAGATGGCCTCGAGCGCCCTTGAAAGGCGGCACTGACGTAGCTCAAAGGATTTGGGGTTCGCAGGGTGTACGATGAGGACCTGGACGAGCTGCTGGGAGTCGACCGCGCAGTGGTAACCGCAGTGCCTGCCGGTGATCCATTCTCTCCCAAGGGCGTGCCAGGGATATGAGGGGAGTCAGGTTGACCTTCATTCCAAGTTCCCGTCAAGATTGCATTGGTGTGATCTCGCCCCGACGACTGCCCAGCAGGGTCGGCGGCCTGTTCGTAGTCTCCAGCGCTGGACTTTTCAGCAGTCCTGCCAGAAAAATGATTCGAGGGGTGCAGTTTGGCTTCTGCCCGTTTTAAGTCCTCGTTCCAGCGGAGATATCTGTCCTTGGCATTCTTCGAAACCAGTTGCTCGTTGGGGACTTGGGGCATGCCATGTTCTATCCCGAACTCTCTGGCACCCTCTCCAACAAGGATGTTTGGTGGAACTCGGCGGAGTGACAGAGGACGACTGCTTGCGTCTAGAATCAGCTTGGCTAGAGATATAGGATTTCGCACTCCTATCGTCGAGTTAGTTCAAGTCTCCCGTGGTAGCTATGTGAGCACATCATACCAGGAACGGCACCGCAGGCACCGCTTCTTCCCAAGTGGTCTACCACAGTCGCATCACACTCGACAATGCCGTCCATGGTCAAGTTGCTGCCGAAGCCAGCATTGGTGATTTCCCTGTCCTCGAGGTATTTGATAGCAGCTTCCACGGCTTGGGTAGCAGAAGCACCAGCTCTCAGAAAGCTCATGCCCAGCTTGGCCGCTCTATGCTCGACAATCAGTATACCTGCTATGTGAGAGCATAGACCGAGGACGAACAGGGCTTACTCGCTACATGCACTGAGATGCACATGTTCATTGGCAACGCTGTGGTAACCGGCACCAGCATGGATAAAGATCGCAGCAACCGGCTGGGGCTGTTTCCTCCTCCAGACCCGGTCGGCAGCCCCATCTCCAGAGGATATTGGTGAGAGTTCGGGGCTACTTGAGCTGCGTTGCATCGTCGCGAGACGTAAAGGCCCCCCCCCCCTTATACCACGGGTTCTGCGAGATAGGGCGACCCGATAGGGCGTGTTGATGGTCGTAGGATTTAGGACCGGCGTGCGAGCAGAGGCGAGGTGGAAAGTCAAAACGGGGGGGATTGTAGTCCGGGGTAAAGAGGGCGTGTGGCGACGCTAAAGTCCTGTCATGGATACATGTGAGGGTGAGCAAGAGGCAGGACGGTGATCGTGAGCGGGCCAGGGGCGCGACGATGGATGGAGACGGGAAGGTTAGGTCTTTGGTGGGACGACAGGCAATTTACACAAACGATGCTGTATAAGGGTGCTGTGATAAATAAATTTGGTTTGGTTTGCCGGTGGTTTGAGACAAACTCAGGACAGCGGAAAGGAGGTGTTTTGAGGTGGACGGTTGATGGACGAAGAAGATGCAGTAGTTGGTGATTTCCAAGAGTTTGACCAAACCACGGATTCCCGGGCGTCTTCGGATCTACGTCAGGGTGTGCAAATGGCGGGAGGAAGGTGGTTTCCTGGGGTGGTGGTTGCTTCTTGGGTTATGTGGACGGTGAGAGCTTCATGGCGCTTGCCAAATGTTTACTGCGGAGCTTTTTGGATTTGGAGCCGACCTGGCGGATGTTGGGGACTGCAACCACAACGAATCATGATTGATTGACATTGAGACGAGAATCCTCTAAGATGACCTCTGAAAGCCATGCCATGAAAACAAGGCTCAGGAACTTGGACCTGCCATCTTCTAACAATATCTTGAAGCTCTTGGCTAGACATTCGAGACCATTACCCAGAAGGTGAGAGTGACACTGGAGTTTAAATGTTGAGGGGAAAGAGAGCCAGAGAGGTTTTGTCACAAGAGCTTCTGTTGACCGCCATAGTCTGGCGGGGCTCTCTCTTGGCGCACAGCCGCAGAGCCACCGCAACATGGATGGAGCTCGCTGCTGGCGAGACGTAATCTTGGACCTCCAACCTCCACTGGGCGCCGACTGCCTGCCACCTTCGACGTCCGGCTCACGATCCCCCAATTTCCATTCCCGTTCCGCAAAGCAACACTTGATTCTTCAACACACGAGCTGCATTCGGCCGCAACCCCATCGTCAACATGGCAAACCAAACGCCGGCCGTTGTCATGGACAAGTACGTCGCAGCCCCTTAAATCAAGCCCCGCTCTTCCCAGTCCAGGTAGCAGCCAGCTCCCAGCTTGAAGGTCATCGTCACTAACATCATGCGCGCAGCGGCACTGGCTTCTCCAAGTTAGGTTCGTAGCTTCGGGTATCGACCGGTAACATCCTTCTCGTAAACAACATCTGACCGGCTCTGCCCAGGTTTTGCCGGCAATGATTCCCCGTCCTTCGTTTTCCCGACCGCCATCGCGACCAAGGCCGCTGCCGGTAGCGCCGGGTCTGGCTCTGGCCGTCCGGCCGTAGCGAACAAGCCCTCTTTCCTCACTGGCGGTGCTGGTCCGACCGGCCATCTCTCGGCCAAGCGCGGCACTGAGGACCTCGATTACTTTATTGGCGACGAAGCCATCGCCGCCTCTTCTGGCCCCGGTTACGGGCTGCACTACCCAATCCGACACGGTCAAATAGAGAACTGGGTGGGTCTAGTCGCATCGGGTTGGAAGAGGAAGCACAATGCTAATACGAGGATACCCAGGATCACATGGAGAGATTCTGGTCCAACTCCATCTTTAAATATTTGAGGGTCGAGCCTGAGGATCATCACTTCCTCCTCACCGAACCACCCCTGAACCCCCCCGAAAACCGTGAAAACACGGCCGAGATTTTCTTCGAGTCTTTCAACTGCGCCGGTCTATATATTGCCGTTCAGGCCGTGTTGGCTCTTGCTGCCTCCTGGACCTCATCCAAGGTCACCGACCGATCCCTGACCGGTACTGTTATTGACTCGGGTGACGGTGTCACCCACGTCATCCCCGTGGCCGAGGGCTATGTTATTGGATCATCGATCAAGTCTATTCCCATTGCTGGACGCGACATCACCTACTTTGTCCAGTCACTCCTGAGAGACCGCGGCGAGCCCGACTCGTCGCTCAAGACGGCGCAGGAGATCAAGGAGCAGTACTGCTATGTGTGCCCCGACATTGTCAAGGAGTTTGACCGCTTCGATCGTGACCGCAGTCGCTTCATGAAGCACGTTGTTGCGCACCCCGGCGGTCGCCAAGCGACTGTCGATGTTGGTTACGAGCGCTTCCTTGCTCCTGAAATCTTCTTCAACCCCGAAATCTACTCGTCCGACTTTTTGACTCCCCTTCCCGTGGTGGTGGATGGCGTCATCCAGTCATCCCCTATCGATGTGCGCCGCGGTCTCTACAAGAACATTGTCCTCTCTGGTGGTAGCACACTCTACAAGGACTTTGGTCGCAGATTACAGCGTGATATCAAGCAGTTGGTGGATGCCAGAATTCGGGCCAGCGAGGCTCGCAGCGGTGGAGCCAAGAGCGGTGGTCTTGATGTCCAAGTCATCACGCACAAGCGACAAAGGCACGGCCCCTGGTTTGGTGGCAGTTTGCTTGGTCAAACACCCGAGTTCCGGTCCTACTGCCACACCAAGGCGGAGGTATGTGTCCCTCATACTGACCATATATGTCGAGCAATGATGGCTAACTGTCTTATAGTACCAAGAATATGGCCCAAGTATTGTTCGGAGATTTGCGCTGTTGGGTGGCCCTGCAGGCTCTTAGAGTATGGTGTTTTTTTGTAGTAAAAGCAAGCGATGTTTTTGGAGAGGGCGGTTGCGTTTCTGCCGGACGGCGGCGCCCAAAAGAGATAGGAAAGACATGTTTTTTATTCATTTGTTGATTTTTAGACCAAGTGACCTTGAAGTGGTGGAACCCGGCTTCGGGGATGGCTGCCCAGCCGGCGTCTCCGCCCCCCGAGCGCAACCCCCAGGCCGTTTGATATGGACCGGGCAGTCTCAGCTGCTTTCCAGACTACCGAGTTCCCGGCTCGGCAATCTTTTGACGATCTGGGGGCTGTTTAGCTTCGGCTCAACCCCGCGTTTTGTCATGATCCTTTATGCGGGGAAGTGTCTTTTTGGGGTCTGTTGGGACGTCACGATGTTAGACATACATAACCTCGGATATAAGTGCATTTTGTGATGCTTCCTTCGCTCAAGCGGAAGCTGGGGAAGGGATTTTAGATGGTGGTGGTGATGCGGGGAAGTTTTGAAAAGTGACTGATTCTTATGTATCATGTGTTTGGTCGATGTGATACTTTATTATGGGAAGGTTTAATCCGGCCGGTCAGGAATTCTTGGAGGATCCGATATATCCGGCCTTGTCCGGGGCGGTCCGGCTCCGACTTTCATATCATAAGGTAGGCACCCTCTCCGTTGATTCGATTGATCGGTGGAGTCTATCAAGAACATGAGATGATTGCTGTCTTGACTGCCTGATGGACACTGAAATCCGGTACTGGACTGAATGATAACGTGATGATGGTCGTGATAAGTTAAAAATTTGATCCGAACTATGGAGCGATGATGATGTGGTTTGTTTTGGAACGGGCCGTTTACAGTGGTGGCGTCGACTTTACACGAGCAGCGGCTGTAGTTCTAGCGCCCTATCGCTTGGTTCCGGGGCAGCGGAAGGCCTTTCTTCCATGCATGACACTGCATTGTGTGGAACGTCACAACGGCCTAGGCTTGCTGCGAGGGGAAGGGGGGGGGGGGTTATCATCAAGATGGACAGAACATCAGACCACCTTCTGCGTCCGTGGACTTGGATATTGACTGCCGCGATTGACGGTTCAGTTTTTGAGGGGAAAGGTTTCAATTCGACAAAATAACGGCTTTTAAGGACAAGTTGATCAACAGTTTTGGGTAGCAGAGGATTTAGACACATAAAAATTGTGGTTCCATGACGTTTGGTGCAGGCGTGATCTTCCGGGGATAAACACCAGTCAGTTTTGCTTCCTCGTAGAAACAACAACAACAACAACAACAACAGAGCTTCCAGGCGGAGATCACTCGGTCTTTTTTTCTACGACATAATGTTAAGAGGGGGGTAACAGTGCATTACAGCCTCACAGAAACAAGCCTTCCACTATGTCTGATTCTGGAAAGGGCCTTCCACCTCCCTGTAGTTAGCCCCAGTTTGGTAACAAAGGATAAGATCATACGTTTTTCCCTGACAGCACTTTCCCGCCCCCCCTTCGCAGGCAGGAAAAAATCTTCGATGATGCAGCAGATCTCGTGTCTGGACCGCAAGTGGTCTCCTCATTTCGTGAGGGGGTGACTGAGACACAAGTGTATATAAAGGTCACACGGTTACCTCATTTTGTACATCACAGTTCAACTTTGATTTCATCAGAACCAACCTATCTCATACTCAAACGCCAACCACTATTTTCAGAGAAGAAAGAGAAGGAGTCTGTTCAAGATGACAACCTACGACATCCCAACCGAGCAATGGGCCCAAGTAGTCGAAGCCCCCGGCGGCCGTACGTTTCCCACCCCCATCCCCACCTATATCTTGACAACCACAACTAACATCTCGCGCCCCCAGCCGCCGTCTACAAGAAAATCCCCGTCCCCTCCCCCGGCCCAGATGAGGTCCTCATCAACGTAAAGTACTCCGGCGTCTGCCACACCGACCTCCACGCCATGAAGGGTGACTGGTATGTTCCCCCAACCTTCACTCTCCCCATTCCCCAAAACAAAGCTAACAACCCCCCTTCCAGGCCAATCCCCACTAAAATCCCCCTCGTCGGCGGCCATGAAGGCGCCGGCATCGTCGTGAAAAAAGGCTCCCTAGTCGCCGACGACATCAAGCTAGGCGACGCAGCAGGCATCAAATGGCTCAACGGCTCGTGCCTCTCCTGCTCCTTTTGCCAACAATCCGACGAGCCCCTCTGCCAGTCTGCCCTCTTGTCGGGGTACACGGTCGACGGGTCGTTCCAGCAGTATGCCATCGCCAAGGCTGCGCACATCGCGCGGATTCCTGAGGGTGTTGATCTTGAGGAGGTGGCTCCTGTGCTCTGCGCCGGGATTACGGTATACAAGGGATTAAAGGAATCAGGAGTGAGACCAGGCCAGTGGGTTGCTGTTGTTGGAGCGGGTGGCGGGTTGGGGAGTATGGCGGTGCAATACGCCAAGGCTATGGGAGTGCATGTTATTGGGATTGATGGCGGGAGTGAAAAGGGGGAGAGTGTCAAGAAACTGGGGGGGAGTGCCTACGTTGATTTTATGGCGTCCAAGGATTTGGTTGAGGAGGTCAAGGCTGCGACGCCGGATGGGTTGGGGCCGCATGCTGTGTTGCTGTTGGCTGTGTCGGAGAAGCCGTTCCAGCAGGCGACCGAGTATGTCAGGAGTAGGGGGGCAGTTGTTTGCATTGGGTTGCCTGCGGGGGCGTATCTCAAGGCGCCCGTGTTTGATACCGTGCTTAGGATGATTACTATCAAGGGGAGCTACGTGGGCAACAGGCAGGATACGGCTGAGGCGTTGGACTTCTTCCAGAGGGGTTTGATCAAGGTGCCGTATAAGACTGTTGGATTGAGCCAGCTGGGCGAGGTGTACCAGATGATGGAGGAGGGCAAGATTGTGGGGAGGTATGTGGTTGATACTAGCAAGTAGACAGGGCAATGGGGAAGGGCTGGCTGTGGGTAATGATTGTATGTGAGCGTTATTATGTATCCTGAAAATAAGAGAGTTAAAGAGTCAAACCACCCGAGTTCAACTGCCTCGTCTCCCCAACCGCCTCAAAAGTCCCGTTATACAACCTCAGCAACCCCTGCGCTGAGCTCTGTCCCGGAGCCATCCAAGAGACATTATGCTGCTTGCTCCCCAACCCAACAAAAACACTCTCGTCATACCCCGTCTCAACATTCAAAACATTAGGCATGAGCTGGTGGTGTAACCTCGGGGCTTTGATGGCCTCGTACATCTCCCCAACGGCACTACGTCCCTGATCAATGGCGGACATGATCCCAAAGGCAACTTGCATCGTAGAAGAGATAATCCTCGATCCGCCGGCTGCTCCTGTGGCAAAGAAAAGGGAGCCGTTGCTGGCGTGTTCGACAATAAGGGGGGTGATGGAGGACAGGGGGCGCTTGTAAGGGGCGATGAAGTTGTTGGGCGAGGGCTCGAAGCCGAAGGAGTTGGGGCGGCCGGGTTGGGAAAAGTCGTCCATTTCGTTGTTGCTGGAAGGGGGTTGTTAGCTTTGTTTGAGAGAGCGGAAGCGGGGGCTTACAGGATGATGCCAGTGTCGGTCATGATTTTTGCCCCAAAAAGCAGGTTGATTGTCGTGGTGGAGGTAACTGTCATGCCTGTCTCGTCAGACGCAACAAGGTGAGAGGTTCCCGAGCTTTCAGCAGCGTACACCGATTGTGGGTTGTACACGTCCAGAGCCTGGGTCTGGTTATCCATGATCATCTTGCGGATTTGTTGGGCCTTCTCCTCGCTCAACATGGTCTTTTGGAACGCTGTCAACCCTCTGATGAAATCAGGGTCACCAAGTTCTTGACGTGCTCCATAAGCAAACTTCATCGCCTCGGTAAGCCTGTGGGCAGTCAAGCTCTTGTCTGCCAAGTCCTCAGGGGGGAACTGCTCCATAACCTTGAGGATGTTGAGCGTGACTGCGCCGCTGCTGGGTGCAACCGTCGTGTAAAGCTTGAAGCCGCGGTAATCAATGCTGAGGGGCTGCTTCATGCGGATGGTATACTCTCTCAAATCGTCATGCGTCATCGTCCCGTTATTCTCCTGAACAGTCTTGATAATCGAGTCGGCGATTTCTCCTTCGTAGAACGCCTCAGGTCCTTCATTGGCAATTTTCTCAAGCGTACTCGCCAACCTCTTCCTCGTAATCCTATCCCCCAATCCCAACAACGTCCCATTCGGCGCAAAATCCTGCGCCCAAACCGGATCGCTCACCAAAAAGTCATCATTGGCACTCGCAGCCTTCATGTACTTGACCAAATCCTCGCCAACCGTAAACCCCTCCCTCGCAACCTCGACAGCAGGCATCACCACCTCCTTCCACCCCAACCTCCCATACTTTTCCTGCAGATACCCCAGCCCTCTAATCTCCCCCGGCACCCCCACCGCCAACCCCCCAATCACTGAGGCGTTTCGATCATGTTTGTACATGTCTTTGTGCGCAGAAGAAGGGGCAGTCTCCCGGTAGTCGATGACCTCATGGCGGCCAAGCTCGTCGCGGACGAGCATGAAGCCGCCGCCGCCGATGCCCGAGTGGTACATTCCTATTACCCCCACGCAGAGGGTTGCTGCTACGAGGGCGTCGGCTGCCGTCCCGCCTTTGGAGATCATGTCGATGCCGATTTGGGAGCAGAGTTTGGATTCGGAGGCGACGGCCCCGCGGGTGCCATTTGGCGCGGTTGAAGGGTCAAGGTTGAGGACGCATTGTTCTTGTTCTGGGGAGTAGCGAAATGGGGCCGGAAGGCCGGATGTGAGGGTGAAGGTGCTGGCTAGGCTGAGGGCCAGGGGGAGGATGGAGATGTCTAGGTGGTGTTAGTTTTGGGGCTGAATAAGTTTGGGAAATAAAGAAAGCGGACTTACACATGGCGACGATATGGTTTGTTACCCTTATATACAACTATGCATATGTCCAAAAGGCTCGTCGTTGTTTCGTCGCAACCAGCCTCTTACCAACCACGACACAAAATGTACAACGGAGCAAGACACGAGTGCAAGATAAAAAACAGAAGCAAAATCCCACTTTTCCCAACCAGAAATAGTGTATTCACGAAAAAACCGGGAAAAAAACCCTATCCGTTTCCGTTTCTCACCCTTCCCATCCTCAAACTTACTCCCCACTTCAAGAAAGAGGGAAGGCAGGCACTTTAAGCAAGAGCAAGATAGATAAGCCTTGGTGGTGATCCCCTGTCCCACGCCGCTTACCCCAAAAGCAAAGCGGAGTTGGTTATCCATTCCACCATACTCAACCCCAACCCTGCGCTGTTATCTCCTTTCCATCAACCAATTAGCGGAACAGTGATTGCCCATTGTGATCGTCAACGTCATCTGACAGTTTATCTCCTTCCTTTTTCTCAGACCGACATGTGATTATTCAACGGGTTCATTCATTTGCACTTTCAGGCATTTTTTTTTTGTCTGGGTATATACTCAAGTTGGTTTTAGCCACTAAAAAGATGTTATTTGTTTGTCTATTCATCGGTTCATCTTCTAATCCATCCCCAAGCCTCAACCAAGTCGTCGTCGTTCGTCCAAAAAAAAAAACAAGTGAATGAATGTACACAAAAAGGCTCAAAATTGCCTGGGCTCTCTCTTTCCCGTCTAGGGCTCAGAGAGAAAAGAAAACATTTCCACAACATCAAAATCTCCAAAATCCATCTATGATACCCAAAGTGGCTGACTGATCTTACACGCTCCCCCCTTCCCCGGAAGATAGAATGGCGATACTTTTACGCCCTCGCGGGCGTAGCCACTCTTTTGTCCCTTTTAAGCTCTAACAACAACCGTCGGTTATTTAAAAAAGCTTAACCGGCACCGCAGCCCCAGTAGCGGAAGCGACACCGCTTACGACCGTCCCGTTAGCAGCAGTAGGGAAAGGAGTGGCGCTGGCCTCGGCGGTGACAGTCACAATCTCATCAGGGGGGCAGGCCTCCTCGTCACCCTCCTCGACGACCTCCTCAACGGGGGTGGTCACAGCAGCGAGTTCGTCAGCGGTGGTGGTGGCGGCGACCTCGGTGGTGGCGGTAGTAGTGGTCTTGTTCTTGTTCTTGTTCTTCTTGGTCTTGACGGCCTTGTTCTTGCCACCGCCGACGGTGACAAAGACGGTGGAGACAGCGGCCGCCTCGGTGACGGTGACAGTGACGGCACCGGCAGCAACACCGGCCTCGGTGACGGTCACGGTGGCGGTGGCGGCGGTCTCAGTGACGGTGACGGCGCCCTCACAGACTTCGCAGACGGGGCAGGCTTCCTCGGGGGCGTTGCCGTTGCCGTTGCCGTTACCATTGCCGGCACCAGCGCCGGGGGTGACGACAGCGGTGACGGTGGTCTGCTGGTTGGGCTTCTTGACAGTGACGGTTCGGGTGCCGGTGGAGGTGAGAGTGGCAGTGGTGGTGGTGTCGACATCGGCAGCAGGGGTGGTCTCAGCGGAGCCGGGGACGGCAGCGGAGGTCTCCTCGACGGGGGTCTCACCGGCAGCCGGAGTGGTGGCCGCGGCGGTCTCGCCGGCGGGGTGGCTGACGGTGACGGTCACAACGTTGACCTTGGTCTCGGTGGACTTAACCTTGGTCTTGACCTTGGTGGTGACGACACGGGGGGTCTCAGCAACACCGCCGCCACCGAGGGTGACGGTGACGACGCGCTCGCTGGTGACGGTGTGAACAATGCTCTCGGTCTCGGTGGAAACGACAGTCTCAACAACGTGAGTGCTGGCAGGGGCTGTCTCGACAGCAGTTTCAGCGGGAGCAGCAGTTTCGGCGGGGGCGGTACCGGTGTTGGTGATGGCAATGCCAGTTCCGGTGATCACAGGGGCGTCAGAGGGGGTGAGAGTGGAACCAGTGATGAGACCGGAAGAAGCCTCTTCAAGAACGCTGGACTCGATGGCAGGGACCTCGGTGACGGGACAGACGATCTCGGTGAGGACGACGGTGTTGGTGACGATAACGGTCTCCAGGGCCTCGGTGGGGAGCTCAAGGAGATCCTCAGTCTTGGTAGGGCAGTCGATGACCTCGGCAGCGCAAGAGGTGATGGTGAGCACCTCAGTGGTGGAAACGGTCAAGGTGGTGATACCGGCCTGGGCGGCAGTGGTGGTGGCGGTGCCATTGACGAAAGGAGCGCTGGTGATGGCAGTGTCGACGGCAGACTCAACACCAGTGGAGAGAGGAATAGCGGAGGAGAGATCAGCAACGCCGGTTCCGAGAGAGGTAGCGGCAGCCGTCTCGGCAGCCGAGCTGCTGGAGATGAGGTTTGTGGTGTTTTGTCGCCTCCAGTGCATGTTGTATCTGGGGTGAGAGTAGGCGGTGGTAAGGGCGGCGAAAAGGCCGACGGCAAGAGGAGCAGACTTCATCTTGAAGGTTGATCTGGTGTATATCTCTGGGTAAGTTCGAAGTTGATGTGGTGATGAAAATGTTCAAAGTGCGCCTGGCAAAATATTCGTTTGTTTGAGTCTTTTGGAAAGCAGCGAGAGATCGACTTCGCAGTAAAAATGAGCAAACACAGTTGCTTAGAGAGTGTAGATACAAGAGAAGAAAAAGAATTGAATGTCCAGACAAGCAAAAGGAATGGTGCTTGACCAAGAGAATGAAGGTTTATTTTTTTTGGAAGAACGTGAAGAAAACAAGAGGAGAAAATAGGGAACACAAAGAAAACAACACCTGGGTGGTGAGGTTCTTATGAGGGGGCCACCATCAGGCAATCCACACCAAGGTTCCATCGCCCAAGAGATGTTTTCCGAGATTCCCATGGGTGGGGCTTGGGGGGGGAGGGGAGGAGGATGAACCCATGTCTGTTTCCCAAGCATCATCAACCGCCTGGTTCCTCTTCTCAAACCCCACCGTTAGGTGATTGCTCTCTTCGATTCGACTGCCGCGAGAATGGTGGTTGACTGGCACACTGGGCGGTTTGCCGGAAATCCAGGAGGCTCTGTCGTGACACCGACAGGGGTGCCGTAGCCAAGATCAGGGGGCAGATGCAGGAACCGCAAACCTGAGACAGGCTGGGAGCCAATCATTTTGCCTGACTAGGGCACCGTTATGGAAAAGGGGGGGCTTTTTCGATTCTGCTGTCTCCATACTTCTGAAGCAGTGACATCAGGTATGAACCCTCAGGCGTTCATCGCCCGTCGGTTTGTCCGTTCAAGATCCGAAAGGGTGGACAGCCGTGACGGCTTCAAGTTGTCAAGCATCATCCTTTTTTGCTTTCCCATCCATCCGTCCGTCATCCGAGAGATAAAAGTTTGCACGGTTGATCTTCAACCCGACCGATTGGTGAAGATGGGGGCGGGGCAAAAAGATCACTGAGGCACACAAGGTTGAAAATCATTCTTTAATGATCAGAGGTCAAAACCAGGAAGGTGGGCAAAGGTGTCTGAGACAAGTGATCGCCAGCGAGAAGTCTGGTACAGTGCTACGGAGAGGTACTATAACAGACGATAATAGCCCGATGGGTGCAGCTTAACTGACAGCGGTTGTTGGTGAAATGCGAGACTTGTTTCGCTCACTTCTTGAACTCGCCTATTTTTCTGGATTTTATTTAGAAAGAAAAGAAGCGGTACAACAATCGAAGTGCAACCTTCTCTCGTCAAACAGTAGAGGGGGTCCAACCGCAAAGAAGTCTCAATATGCCTCGGCCAGTGCCTTCTCACCCAGCAATCCTCCCGACCACTCACCTCACCTTTAACAAGCTTATTTCCGTCATCCACCCTCTCCGGATCCCAAGTTTGTACAACAATATCATTTCGTTGGCATCCTTCCTTACCATCATCACCACCGCCATCAACATCCTCTGCCCTGCCCAGCCCTGCCCAGACCTTATCCCCTCATCAGGGGTCCAGTTTCGAGACTCCCTTCTCCCCAGTCCCCAACTCAAATCCATTAAGGAGACCACCAGTTTCATCCTCCCCGGTTCTCCACCACAGCTACAACACCCCCCAATTTCCATCGCGACGTTTGAACCAAGACTCGCTCCCATTGGCCAGCGCTTCAAGAAACTCTTCTCCTTCTTCATGCGATTTTCCAGGCGCGTCAATCATCGTCAACATGTTGCGTGCTTTCGCATAAACCAGCGTCAACACACGGACAATGATCCTCAACCAGCCTCACCCAGAGACTATTTCTGTCCTTCCTCCCCCCTCCCTTCTGCGCACGTGTGACGGTTGTTTTGGAGATCGGATCAAGCATGATAGCGGGAGCGGGCAGCGCGGTAGCGGTGACGGACATTTTATCCATTGACCAAGCCCCTATCACGGTCCATACCAAGTCCCAGAGATTCCAGAACATTGGTTACCTAGGAAAGAAAGGCAGGAATGATTTCCACACTGCCTGCTCCCCTTCTTATTTTGCTCTCCCGTGGCTTGCTGTTGGGTGATCACCGTCATCTGAACTCGTGATCTGTGTGATTTTCAAGTTTGCTTCTGCTGACTTGTTGATCTGTCGTCGGCATTTGCGTGGCGTAAGCGGGTGAGTCCCGTCCCCGGGTAGGTCGCGAGGTTGGGTCTGGTACGGTCCGGTCAGGCCGGGAGATGGGCTGTCGATGATGTAGGTAGAGAGAAAGAGTGCAAACTTGGGATGATGAGAACATGTCAGCATGGGGGCTATTGCGAATATCGCCACTTGTTGGAGCATGCTGATATCCCCGACGGCAAAAATTGTGAGCATCACTGTCTAGACATCGGCACATGTAAACTGTTTCTGTTCTGTTGAGTCGAAAGTGGCCAATGCCCTGCTGCGCCCACCACGCAAAATGCCAACATCAAAGTAACAACACAGAGATGATCAATTGGCCCGGGTCAAAGAACTCTGTGGCCGAGTGGTGTTGTTGAGCGAGTACAAGTCAGACTCGTTTCCCCAAAGAAAGGAATGCTGTCAAGCGACGTCGGTAAAAAGCACCAAGAATACAATCATCACTCGCGGAAACCTCGTCTAGGTCATGCTCTTTAATATGACATAGAATGGGATCCCGCCGGGTGATGATTGTATACTTGCAGTCCTCTCTTCGCCATTCAGTAGACAAGCATCCCATTCTTCCAGGATACAAGCCAGTCCCAGTTGTACTAGCTTAACACTACTGCCTGGCCTAGAACCCCCTTCCCCAGCCTTCTCATTCCTTTGGTACAGTATCCTAATCCACAACCATGCAAATGTATATATACACAGCCATCCATCTAGATGCACCCCCATTCCATGTTCATGCCGTATACCCCAACAACAGCGAGACCTGCCTACTCAGCTGCGTCCCAAAGCCCAACTCAAACGCCTTCCTCGCCCTCTCCTCCTCCGCGGCCATCCCATCCTGGAAATCGTACAGATACCTCGAGAAAGTATACGCCAGATTCTTCCAGTGCATATCCCCGGACTCGGTCAACCTCGGCTTCAGCTCCTCAATATACCTCCGCGGCAGCGCCCTGGCAAGGGTTATCTTCATCTCCTGCTCTAGCTCCTGCGCTTCCCTAAAAATCCCCGCAACTTCATACTCTGGCGTCCCTGGCGTCCCAAACCGAATGGCCTGGCGGAATCGTTTGGTGAATGGTATCGCTGGGTTGAGGTAGCTTTCTGCCCTCCTCAGAGCTCCAAACCTGAATTTCCTGGCCAGCCACTCGCAAATGCCATGCTCGATTTGCTCCCGCCATTGCCTGGTGAGTTCGCATTCGCGGTGCATGGCATTGACAGTTTCCCGAATCTCTAGGTGTTTGAGAGATTCAGCCTCCGACCTGTGCCTCTTGGCAATGTTATCGACGACAGAGCTCACAAGGTCGATACGATCAGCTGTAAGGGGCCGTGCCGAGCGAAGAATGCTCTCCAATCTCCGCGTCGTATACCTCTCAAAATGAAGGTTAGACTGAACCCCCAGGAGCCAGAGCGCTGTCTCCAGGTGTCGTAACCTTTCTGCGCCAGCTTGGAGCCAGGCCGTGTTTTGATCATGAATCCACAACGTCTTCGTCATGGCCAAGACTCTCCTAAACTGTCTAGCAGCCGAAAAGTTCAGCAAGCCTGGACGTTTCCCGTCTCCTGAGCCCAACAGCAAAAATGTGGTTTGGTTGAGTTTTGCGAGGCGACCTTGGATGAGCGCCTTCGCGCTTACCCAATCGCCATGTGTTACGATGATTTCGCATAATCGCCTGAAAAGATCGGCATTGGGGGCCCAACTCTCGTTCAGACAAGCCTGGGTCAGCTGAACAGCATCTAAGGTGCGTTCAAAATCCAGCAGGCCTTCAATGATAGCCTCCATGATCGGCTGGCTTAGCGGGACGCGCTGGACGTAGTAGCCCCGTATCCTAGCTACGTCTCCCTCGACAGCCCACCAAAGGCGGTTGATTCCTTGATGGCGATCTCGTTTGAAGTGGGTGATAGCCACCCTCCTACGTAATCTCATGCCCCGAGAATCGTGACCGAAAAACCTCCGAAGAATGGTATGGAAGCCCAGAATATCGCGGCTTGCCCGGTAGTGATAGAGTAGACACAGCAGTGTCGCCTGCGTTGGCCGGAAGCGACTGACATTGAGGAATGAATCCACCACGGCTTGGGCGAGGTCGTGCTCCCCAAGATTCGTGAACCCCCATATAAGAGTGTTGTAGTTTTGGATCGAAGGAGACACCTCGCAGGTGAGAATATTGAAGCAAATCTTGGCCACAAATCTTTCCCTCCTCCATGGGTTAAACTCGGAGATAACCTTCATATTGGCTTCGTTTAAGCGAGCCCTCTGTCTAGCGGCATCTTCTGCGTCCAAGAAAGCGTCCTTGTAGCGCGGGTTCCCATCTGACCGGAGCATCTTGACCATAGTCTGCGCAGAGTCGGGGCTGTTTAGCGCTGGATGCGTTCCTGGTGCCTCTTTCTCGGTCCTCCAATAAGCCACTTTGATGAGCCGGTCGACCAGACTATTGACCATGGCGACTGTTTTCATCCTGGCTATTTCGGTCACCGGCTCCGGGGTCAACGGCTTCATCATGGCTTCCTCCTCAGCCAAGGCGTTACTCAAGACACTCAACGTTGCAGAGCCTGTAGCTGGTCTTGACAGCTTGTGTGATTTCTCATACGGAGTGACCATCCTAGTCTTGCATATATGATTCAAGACGTATCGTAACGTCGTTGGTGGTGGTGGAGCTAGCTTCTCCTGCTCGGGCCGGGGCCGAGGTATTGGTCGTCGTCTCCGCCCAGCTTGCCGTGGTGGTTGGGGCGTTGGCTCGACTGTGCTCTCAGCGGTCGAGGATGACGAGAGTTGTTGAGTGGCTTCCTCAATGAGGTCTTCAGATGGCTCCGGAGCCCCAGTCGCTTGATCAATCTCCAAGCTGTGCCCGTTTGCCTCGGCAAGCGCAGCTAACCTCTGCTTTGTCTCTTCAATCTTCTCGTCGAGCTCTCGTCTCCGACGATCCTTCTGCCCAGCATCAAACACGGCGGCCGTGGCCATGATAGCCGTGTAGCAGGCGGTAAAGACATCGCTGGCCAGAACCTTTCGTCGTCCGTGGGCTTGGGCACTGGTCGTCAATGGCGTCACCCTTGTCGGCGGCGACCGTCGGGCTATGGTGTGTGTGGTTCGATGGCACGCCCGACAGTGGCAGCCCTGCAGCCGGGCTGCCATTGACCAAAGGCTTGTCATCCTCGGGGCATGCCGGCCAATCTTGTGTTGGGACCGACTGGGTGTTTTGGTGTTGTGTTGTGGGCAGTCTAGTGGGCTGAGCTCAAAGTGTTGACTGGCCCTGAGCTTTTTGTGACCTCAACTGAGTTGAGCAGTCACGAAGGCGGGGTGGCCCGAGCTCCCGCGCCAAGTTGTGTAATTATGGTGTAATACCCAGTAATTACACGAGCTGTATTGGGGGCCCGCAGTCTCAACACCAGCGGGGCAGGAGTGCCCCTCCATCGCGTCCATCACGAGAAGCTCATCCTTGCGTCGGCTGTCCAAGCTCTTTCATACACATACACATCTTCACTCATCCGTTGGCACTAGAGCCAGGACCAATCTCACAACATGTTCGCCCTCACACTCACAGCCGAGCTCTCCGGGTATGTTTACGTATCTCGGCTCTTCCATATCATGAGCTCATAGCTTACATCCATCCCACACAGAGTAACAAACCTCCGCCCAACCGACACAAAAGAACACCCCTTCTGGTACACCTTCAAAGTCCAATGCACCTCCTGCAGAGAAGTCCACCCCAAACCCGTAGGCGTCAGCAGATTTGTATGATCCCCCCAACCCCCCAACCCACACCACACCACACTCACTCATTTCACCACTCACACCCGCCCACAGGAAGAAAACGAAATGTCCGGCTCCCGCGGCGAAGCCAACTTTGTCTGGAAGTGCAAGAACTGCAAGCGCGAATCCTCCGCCTCCATCCAAACCGCCCCAACCCCCTACCAACAAGGCGAGCCACCCAAGTCCCAAAAGATCATCACGTTCGACTGCCGCGGCCTCGAATTCGTAGAATTCATCCCCGAGGGCGAGTTCGAGGTCGACGGCCTAGAGTCCAACACTAAGTTCACCGGCGTGGAGCTCAACGAAGGGGAGTGGTTCGAGTATGACGAAAAGGCTGGTGATGAGGTCAGTATCAAGGAGTTGAAGTGGGATATTGTAAGGGCTTAGAGAGTTGAGTTATAAGTCGCATTGAAACCTTATGGTATTTCCAGGGGGACAAAACGCCCCATCGAGTCTTATTTTGCGCTGTGATACCAGAAGGTAATACTTCTCCCTAACGCCCCCGGTCCAGTCCAGAACCCTATGCTTTTGCTTGAAAATCATAAAACGTCTGTATCTCGCTCTTTCTGCATTCAACACCCTGAAAGCCGCCCCTAATAAACTCTAGGATTATTCCCCATTGGCCTCCAACTTCCTCTTTCTCTTAGCACTCGGAGAAGGCGCCAATCTTGCATTAGCCGGCTCCACGTTCAACCCATCCGGTGTCTTGATCATCCCATAATCCCCCACCGCCAATTTATTCCCACAGGTCAAACACTCGTCCCCAGGCGGTGGCTCACAAAAGATGCTCAAGCAGATACTGCACACAAACCCCGTGTCCACTACGTTCCTGTGGCAGAAACACGCGGCCCTGAAATCTACCGAGTCCGCCGCCGGCGTAAACAGGCATTCTCCCACCGGCTTCCTCAGCTCATCTCCCTCTCTTTGTTTGCCTGTTTTTGGTTTGCCCATCAGTGGCCCGGAGCCGTCATTCTGTGCTGCTGAAAGCCCGGAAGATGCGCTACCCACTCCAAAACCGAACATGAGGTACTGTAGGATGCCTTGAGGGTCGGCGGCTTGAATAAATGTGCCTTGGGTTATGAACGAGGCTTGCTCGAGGAAGGTGGCACTGCCTCGGAGGGCAAGGGTATCGATGGCGATTCGGGACATGGAGGCTGCGAAGACAGCGTTCATGGTGGGGATGTATTGGGAGGCGGCGGAGTCGGAGACGGAGATGACGAGGATACGGCCGTGAAAACCGACCAAACCGGTGCTTGCGGTTGTGCCTGGGGCAGTGGTTCCTGCAGTAGAGTTGGAGAGTGCCTGGCTCGCACTATAGGCAAGCGCCGTCTTGTTCATATGAGCTAGGGCGAGTGTTAAGGCGCCTGACATTTGAGTTGTGGTCTCGTTGAGGTCCGGTGGTATCGTGCTCCCGATGAGCTCACGGAGGGAGGTTACGAGGGCGTGTTCGATTTGGGCGTATTGTGGGAATTTATTCGCTGTGTTTAAGAAGGTATCCGTCTTGCCGGCATCTCGCATCTCAACATCCTCTGATGGTGGTTTTGGGGGCGTTGGATACAGCCATACAGCTCGGTTCGTGTGTGCGGCTAAAATGGCGATCTGGTTTGTGTTGCTTAACGCTAGGTGGGCGTTGATGAATATCTGGATATTGGCAATGGCCTTTGAGAGTGGAAGAACGTCCCCCAGTGCTGCCCAAGCGCGTGGGTTTGTATCAATGATGATGGTGGTCAACGAGGGCACATCTTCGAGCTTGGAGACCTCGTAGTGCTCGGAGGCGTCCACCGCATCTTGGGCGCTCATTCTTTTCGAGCCGTTCCCGCTGCGTGGCGAGGTGTTTTGGATTGAGTTCTTCGTCAGAGCAGTGGCACTTGAAATCGATGAGGGGTTGGATCAAATATGTTCTGTTCGGTAAACCGCAATTCGTAGATAGATAAGGTAGTCGTCAAGACGTCACGTCACGTATGGTTGAAGTGGCGCGCAAGGCTTTACTCAGTTGGAGTCGATTTTCAGTGGGCCGTCTTTGCTCGTATACATTGAACTTGGCAGGGAAGGTCCGTCGCGTATTCTGGCTCAATTGCGATGGAACGCGTCCCGAAGATAAAAAGTCAAGAAGAAACCCTGGTCGATCCTGGCTGGCATCGCGCTTCCACGTGAGGCTAAGACCGCTTCGGGGTACCCCTCCACGTTGTGGACAAGAAAATAGGGACCTTCAAAGATAGTGAATAGGCCGTCAATATAGTCAAAGGACCTCGAATCGTTAATAGAGGTCTTGAAAGAAGTTGAAAGGCATTAAAAATTAGTTAAGAGGCCTTGAAAGAGAGTTGAAAGGTCTGCTGATCATCATCTGAGATCTGTTCATTGACTTTCGAGGCATGTTGGAGTCCTATTATTTTGTTCACGCACCCCTCCAATAGAGATGGCACTAAGCTGGCTTGGGCCGCTATTCGTGGGGGTGGGGGCGCAATCAGATGCTAAAGGAGAGAGAGCTCCATCAGCCAGCATCGAGGGGCAACTGCCATCCCCAGAGGGCGGCTCTTTCTCGTGTCACGACAGATTCGAGGTTAACTTTCCAGATTGGCGGCTCTGGACACTTTGTCACGTTACTCCGGGTCTGGTCGATCCTCTGCCCTTTTATTCGTCACTTTTCCATATCCTCGACGCCTGCGATTGATAAGCACCTGAATCCTACGTTTGATTTCGATTCATCTTATCTCACCTATCTATACGCCTACATCTTGTCTGACACCTGCCATCCCTTTGACAAAAACCTACCCGCCACCGGCCTAACCAGACCCTACCAAACCTTATCCTCCAAAGATTAACATTTGCACTACTGCAGCCACAAAATCACCAACCTTCAACACACATCAACATCAGTCACAAACAAATTACATGGCTACCATAGCCGAAGCGGCCGCGGCGGCGCCTGAGCCTCTGGGAAGGCTGGATCAGACACTGCTCATCTTCGCAGGTCTTATGGAAGGTGGAAAGGAGGACGAAGAGACTGTCAGAGAACTCGGCGAACTAACACGACTTCTTAACGATGACGTCGAGGTTACCAAGAAGGGCGAGACATCTGTCACGACTGTGATTGATAGCGACTGTGTCGATACCATACTATGTTACCTCGACATGAGACAGCCCGACGTCGTACGCGCCCACGCCGCACTATGTACCTCTGCCTACCTCAAAGCTGCCGGCGAGGATGGCGGCAAGAAATTGGCCGAGTTTTTCCATGACCGAGTCCGACGGGGGACCTACGATGACTACATTGTTGCCTTCTGCGTCGCTGCCACCATCTTCCCTATTGTACCCGATCTCACATCCGAGCTGTTCCTGAGTGAAGGTTTTCTTGCCAGTCTAGGCCCGCTTATGAGGCGGAAATGGAAAAGCAGAAAGGTCGAGACGGCGTGCTTGGAGATGCTGAATGCCGCCTGCATGAACTCGGCTTGCCGAGAGGCTGTCCGAAAGTACTGCACAGAGTGGCTTGAGGAGATCGTCGAGCAGGATCCCGACGACGCCGTCAAGTCCATGCATACGGTCGATCCTGACATGCACCTCCAGGAGGGATCTATTTCTATGAGACGACACTCTCTGCAAGTCCAGAACCTCGCAGCAGTGGTACTGGCGAAACTGAGGGTCAGCCAACACATCCTTACCCCCCCTTATTGACGTATTTTGTGCTGCCTTTTCATGGTGATGATGTCTGGCTGACATCACGCTTGAAGGCAGTTCCATCTACCACAGCCACCGCCGGCCCGGAAGCCAGGATACAACCGGCGACGACTAGCATCGAGGACTTATCTAAGCGGTTCACCAGGATGCTGCTAGACGAAGATGAAATCGAGCATGTCCAGCCGTCGATCGAGGGCTTAGCCTACGCGTCTCTCCAACCCAAGGTGAAGGAAAGTTTGTCCAAAGACTCCAAGACACTGAAACGTCTTGTCAAGGCTCTCGATGAAGCCCCTCCCAGGTCCCCGATGATTTACGGCGCGCTCAGCATTTTTGCCAATCTGACCAGATATCGACCCATCGAAACAGACGAAGAGAAAAGGATACGGCAGCTCAAGGCGTATGCCAACGCTGCTGGAAAACTACAGCAGGTTGACCCGCTAAACGAAGACGAGCACGTCACAGAAAGATGCAAACGCGTTTTCGAGGCTGGGCTTACACCAGTCCTTATCAAGCAAAGCAAGAGTGGTTCTGCGGCCTCCTTGGCGTTAATCATA
The DNA here is from genome assembly GCF_035222485.1 of Podospora pseudoanserina. Lineage (NCBI taxonomy): Eukaryota > Fungi > Ascomycota > Sordariomycetes > Sordariales > Podosporaceae > Podospora > Podospora pseudoanserina. The sequence goes on along the minus strand of NC_085922.1, from coordinate 2,579,519 downwards.
TCCATCATCCATGCCCTTTCCACCCCTCCCCCTCTCCGCGGTCAACTCGCACAGCAGGGGGCTGTCCGTCTCCTCATCGCCGCATGGACGGCCCTCCCAGAAACGGAAAACGGACCTAAACGTGCGGCTGCCCAGGCTCTAGCGAGGATTTTGATCTCTACCAACCCGGCGCTTGTGTTTGGGGGCACGAGACCGATCCCGCAGAGCGCGGCTATCAGACCGTTGGCGTCTATCCTCACCCCAGACCCCACCGCGGACAGGAGGGACCTCTTGCCTACGTTTGAGTCGCTTATGGCGCTCACCAACCTCGCCTCTACGGACGATGACACGAGAAAGTCTATTATTCGGACGGCGTGGGATGATGTAGAAGAACAACTGTTTAATCCCAACTCGAGGGTCTGCACGGCAGCGGTGGAGTTGGTGTGCAATTTGGTTCAGGACCCGGAGCAAACCCTTGCGTTGTTTGGGGATGGGAGTCCGAAGGCGAAGAATAGGGTCAAGGTTATTGTTGCTTTGGCTGATGCGGAGGACCCCAAGACGAGGAGCGCGGCGGGGGGCGCGCTGGCTAGTTTGACGGGGTTTGACGAGGTGGTGAGGGCGGTTGTGGGGCTGGAGAGGGGGGTGGAGGTTGTGTTGGGGCTTTGTAGGGATGAGAGGGAGGATTTGAGGCATCGGGGGGCGGTGGTCGTGAGGAATATGGTTTTTTCTGAGGGGGAGGTGGGGAGGCTGGCGAGGGGGAAGTTGGTGGAGGGGGGGGCGGTGGAGGCGTTGATGGAGTGTGCTAAGGGGAGTAAGAGGAGGGAGGTGGTAGAGGTCGTGGTGCAGGCTGCTGAGGGGTTGATGGGGGAGGGGGGAAAGTAAGCTGAGGGAGCGGGTTGTTTTAAACACTGTTTGTTGGCATCGGGGGCAGGAGTACATTGGAGCGGAAGATTGAGGCTGGCAAAGGAGCATGATTTGACATGTGAGATTAGCTTGACATGATGGTATTATAAGATTATTGTAATGTTGGTAATCTAAGAAATATCCTAACTCTGTGGTGGTGGTATCCCATTGTGTTTTTCAAGATCCTCCAAACTCACACACATATATATAATACTACACACGCTCACCTTCATCCCTCCGCCCCCCCATCAAATATCACTACTCCCCCATCCCTCCCCAGCAATATCTTATGCACCCGCCTACTAATAGCCTGCCCAACCGCCCGATCACTAAACCCCCCATCCCTATTCGTCCCCTTCCTCACCGACTCCCGTATCAACGGCCCCTCCTCCTCCATCGCCCTCTTCAACCGACTCACGCTCTCATACTCCTGCGCAATCCCCACCGCGATCGGCTTCGTGACCCGCCCAACCTCCTGCAGCATCCTCACATAAATATCCTTCGTCTCGGTCCCAGTCCTGACCTGCCCAGAGTCCATGCAGAACCCCGCCTGGGTGTCATTCGTCTGATCCCTCAACCGCCGGTACGGCGCAGTGGAGATGTGCTGAGTAAAAACGGCGATTTGCTGCGAGGTTTCAATCGGGGCGTTGGTGTGGTGGATGAGAGCTGAGTGAACAAGCTGTAGCTGGAGGAGGGATTGCTCGACGAGGTCTTCGTTGATTATTTTTTGGTTGTTGTTGGCCGGCCGGTTGGGCTGGGTGCTAGAAGGGGGATCGAGTCCGTCACGGACGGCGGAGACAAACTGCCTGTTTCGAGCGGACTTTTTCTTGCGGAGGAAGGGGTTTAGGCCTTCGATTAGGTAGATCAAGGTAAATCCGGGAAAACTGGACTTCATTGAGGAGACATGCGAGTCCAGGTTTGGGGTGGATGGGGAGAGGCATAACTCCACAAACCGAGCGGCGGGCATGATAGCCATGGCGTACTTCTCCGTGTCGGTTCGATGGGGAACAGGTTCCCAGATGGAAAGGGAAGGGTTGTATTCCGCGTCTACCTTTCGCTTCCAGCGGACGATGTTGTCAACCGGGGAGCGGGAGGATTGGACTTGGACGGAGAGGTCTTTGAGAAGTTCCTCGGTCTGGATTTTGATGGTTGGGTTGAGGCCGATGGGGAGGTCGACGATCATTTCGGGGGTAGAGACCTTTTTGTCGGTGCGAAGTTTGTTCACTTCTGCGAGGGCGGCTGCTTTTTTCTTTTCAAAGGCTTTGGTTTCTTTGGCAGCTTCTTTCTCGAGACGCTTGCGCTCTCTTTCGGCGGCGAGGGCGGCGGCTTTGGTTGCTTTCTCTGCTGCTTTTTCGGCGGGGGTTTTCGTTTGTTGCGTTTTTCTCTCCTCATCTGGGAGGTCAACAGCATTGGCTGATAAGACACCTGTGGTGAACCTCTTGTTCCTTGATTTGGTAACTGTCGGCGGCCGCTTAGAGGTTGACCCAGAGGTGGTTTTTCGCTTGGAACTGGCAAGGTCCATAATATCAGGGAGATCGTCTCCATCGGAGTCCACATCATCCATGGCGTCGTCAGAATCGTCAAGCCAAATGACCTCTGACCAAGTCTTGCGGAAGGGACGAGATGGCTCCGGCGGGTGGCCAATATCAGAGGCTGGAATGGGCGCCGAGCTCGAGATAGGAACCCAGTCAGCAGTCTTGCTGAGTGTGCTCTTTGCTCGCTGCGTCAGCGCCGGCGAGTTTGAGATGATATCATCCGCCATAAGATTCCGCTTCGGTACAGCTGGCATCGGCTGTTTCCCCTTATCTTGGGGTGTCTCGCTCACAAAAAGCTCGTCGTCAGACAGAAAGTCCACTTCTGGCTGGTCAAGACCTCTCCGCGTTGGTGCAGTCTCCTTGCCCCTGGGTGGCGAACATCTGAAAGGGTCACTGTCCGGTTCATCGTCAGACAAAAGGTCTATTTCTGGCTGGTCGAATCCATTTTGCGTAGATGCAACCTCTTTCCCTTTAGGTGACGGGCTTCGAAAATGATCATCATCCATTTCACCTTCCGAATCATCAAGCCCGGGTCGGTAGAACTTTCCTCCAATGTTCTTTACTCCTTTAGGGACAGAGCTACTCCGTTGCTGATCCCTGGGCTGCGCAGAAGGTGGAGGAATCGAAGCTGCCAATGACGGAGAGTTCCTTTTTGGACTTGATACGATTGAGTCTGCTGCGCTTATGCGGCGCTTCTTGGTCGCTGGTCCTTCTGCGCTAAGCCCTTTCCATGACCACCCAGTTCCAACCACTGGGTTAGCTGCCAACTCATCGTCCGAGACGAAGAGGGCATCTTCGATAATTGGTGATTTCTCCCTAGGTGGGCGCCGTTTGGAGCCTGCAGCCGGGAGAGATGGTTGGCGAGCTGTGGGTGGCCGAGGCGGAGAGCTCGCGAGAAGATCGACAATCTCGGTCATCGTATATGAGGCAGAGGCGCAACCAAGAGATCCTTGTAACGTGATGTGTTGCTTGTGGGGTAGTGTAGTTTCTGGGGACCCTCAAGTGCCGGCCATTGTTTAAATGACGTCGGGGGGCAACAACACAACGCCGATGTTCTGGAGTCGAGACAGTTTCTCGTTAGCTAAAGAGACGCGCCATGAAGCGCGCGAACCTAGCGCCATATCACGTGAGAAGCTTAACTGTCTGCCACCCCTGTCGGCTCCCCAGGAATAAGCCCCGCTTTCAACGGTCGTCAATGTCAAGTTTAGAAGTTTCACCTGTCAAACCCCATTTCAATGCCAATAATTTCCTCAACATCTCCATTCTTCTAGCTGCAGATATTCCGAGTGTCTACCTTCCTCATCTGTCTCTAAGGCAAGCCGTGTACGGCCGTACGGAGGTCTCCAGGGCGGAGAATAGGAAGAGCTAAGATAAAACAACCATTCGGGGAATAATCGCACGTGGTCGATCTACGCCATGATTGGTGATGACTTACCACAGTGGTCATTGCTCGGACCTCCTTCTCCTCTCACTATCAGAAGAAGGATGAACTTCTCGCCGCTCTCCGCCTTGGAAAAAGGCAATTTCTAAAGTTGGTCCTGATGTCGTGATGGATTCGGGTCTCGACCTCTTGCAGATACCGTCCGTGCGCACGGCCGTTTTCTTCCCCACACCAAAGAACCGAGCGCACATGTCTCAAGGGTTGAATTGAAGGGGGAGAGGGATTTCCAAAACATTTCTGCTTTGGGAAAGAAACGCTTCCTTTGCTATCGGACCGGGTTCCGGGGAGCGGGAATACGGCACCGCTCCGCTCCGATGGGAACGCCGGTGAGGAGGGGGGAGACTAGTAAGTCTCCGGTGGCCTCTCCCCATGGGGTATCACAGGCGTGTCTGTCGGGTGTGAAAGACGAGTTCGAGACCGAGGAGGATGACAGTGGGATCATGAAGGGATCAGTTTGTATGGCAGTATATATTGAAAGAAAGAAACATATGTCATGGTTTCAGGATCCATGAAGCTATATGCCGTGTCTCTTTAGAAACTCATCAAGCTTGGTTGTAACTGGAGTTCTATGCATGGGCTCTACACTCTGTAGACTTTGCATGAAGGAAAAGGGGTCAAGGCGTTGCATGTCGGCGGCATTGCTGAGCGATGTGCTGCCAAGCCAGAGATTCTGAAACTGTGGTCCCGCCTATCAGCTGTCCTATTTGAGTGTGGACACTTTGAACATGGAGTTGATCACACTGACGGGTGACAGCTGGACATTTTAACCATCAAGAGGAATTCTCCGCTGCGGTTATCTGCTGAGGCACATGTACATCACCGATTTCTCCGGACCGGACTATTGGTGGGTGAGGATGGACCAACAGCTCCGGACCTAGGGTCTGGCTTGTGTGGTCTTGGGGACGGGAGGAGGACCTAGGTAAGCAAGGTAAGCCGTCCCGTACCGCACCGGCCAGCCGGGACGGATATCTTTGGGCCCGGCAGCCGGAGCTATCAAGCGTCTGACTGGTGGCCAAAAGAGGGGCTGGGGCACCTGATTGAGCAAATCTTTGCTGCGTCTGGTGATCTTTTCTTGTTGGAATGCGAATGGTGTGGTGCAACTTTGCTTCTTCAAGTTGGGGGATGCTAGGTGGGGGTTGACACTGACGATAACAGGCCGATTATGTTTGCTGTCTGTAACCTGTTCCGTCTTGTGGCCCCTTCTGAAGATACCGATGAGATTATCGAGGTCTGGAGGAAGAGGCGTAGAAGGTAGAAACTAGTCCATGATTGGATGGTGCTGCCGAATAGTGGTGTTGTGCCTGCAGATAGTGTTCCCCCAAACAGTGAGTGGATGAAAACTGGTGCCTTGTTCTGCAGCTAAATTCGTCTAATCCAGAAGTTGCAACCCTGTGCTGCACCTCTGGGCGAGAAGTTCAGATGCAGCTCATCCCAGACTCCACTGTGAACATGGAAGCACACAAACAAGATCTGGAAAGGCAGATCGTCATGTCCAAAGTTGCTGGGAACAGACGGAATGTCCGATATATGGGTGTTGTCTCGTCCTTCACCACCTTAGACCTCGGCGGCCGAGTCCACCGGTAACTTTGAAATATCCGTAGAGTGGGAGTCAGGTCTACCATAGGAAGCCCAGCTGTCACCTGGTGGCCAGAGCGTTCGGCCTTTACAGGGGAAGCACCGCGTCCCCAGAACGGAGGGAAGCCGCCGTCTGATGTGCGCACTGGGAGCTAGTCCCCTTTTGGCATCTGGTTGCTTGGTTCTACTCGAGCTAACGCTGCAAGGCCGTCCCGCCTCGGGCACCCCCAACACGGCCTGTGTGGTGACACTGATGGACTGGAAGAGAACTGACAAATTCCACAGGGCACAGCTGTTTGTGGGGGAAGTTTGCTGCTGAGGGAAACGGTGAGTGAAAGAGCTGTCATTATTATTCTGCTGCTGCAATATCTATTTGTGTGTTCATCAACTGCTTGCCACTGCTTGCCACTGCTTGCTTGTTCTGGCTTCTGAGTGGGCTGCTCGGTACCTCTCTCGCCAACAAACTGAGCTCACAGCTGAAGGGAAAATCTTCAGAGTTTTCTCCTGAGCCGCCGTCTCACCGCATCGAGCCACCAGAAAAACACATACAGCGACTAACAAGCCATTGACTGGCAGAGCGAAAGACAGAAAAAAAGGAGAACGAAACACCCAAAAAAACAAAAATAAAAAATAAAAATAAAACATCACCAGCCTGGAAGCGAGAGGCTCTCGGCGTTGCGTTTTGTGCGATCGTGTCGTTCCGGTTCGCATCCGGAGTCGATAACTTTATAGCGAAGCGACTCCAGGGACCCCAATCGGCCCCAATCGACCCCAATCGACCCCCCCGGCGCAGCTTCAGGGGACGCGTTTGTAATTTGCGCCACCCTTGTCGGCGCAATCAAATAAACAAGGGGACCTTCCAAGCGCCCCTGGCATCAGACAGCAACTCCCCCAGAATACCCGCCGACGACACACAGGAGAATTCACGAATTTCCAACGACAAAACATATGACGCCTGCCAGACGACCGAGTGCAGAAGCATAAGCCCTTTTGCGGGGTCGTGGCTATTCGACAGACAGACGAATATTCTGCCTCTGCCTCTTCTGCCTCTTCCCTTTTAACCACCGAGAGACGGTTCGTCCCGTCACACGTTCCACGATTGGGCCTAGCTGTACCTACCTGTACGAGCTCAAGGACGACTGCGGCAAAAATCGAGTGGCCCGTCCCACCGCGCTGGTTCAAGTCGATTGATTAGATCGAGACCTACTACTTATTAGAGCTCCACGCCCCCAGTCCCGCTTCGCTGCTATGGCAAGCTCACCACCAGCGTCGCCGGGCACACTGCCTGCACGGCCAATGAGCGCCATGGTCCGCCCGGCTCCGAGAAGTAGCAGCCGCATGAGCATGCAGGGCAAGTCGGCCGGAGGAAGCAGAGCCTCGGACGAGGAATCAAAGACCGCCGTCAAAGTTGGTGAGTACACAGCATACCTCGGATCCCGCTTGGTGAACCCCCGGCACGCCGTCCACCGACTGTGTGTCTCGCGTGCCACCGCTGCCACGGACACCTGCATTTCTGACATGTTGAGCAGTGGTTCGCGTGCGCCCACCTCTAAGGCCCGAAGACCCGGGCTTCGAGCTTATACCTCAGCGGTTTCAGCGATCCATGGTCCAGGTGCATTCGCCAACGAGCCTGTCGATCGAGTCACCGCAGGGCCGCAAGCTTTTTGTCTTTGATAGAGTGTTCGGCCCCGAAGTTGGCCAGGCCGGAATATGGGAGTATCTAGACGAGGGAGTCAACGCCTTTACCCAGGGGTACAATGTATCCCTTCTCGCGTACGGCCAGTCCGGCGCGGGCAAATCTTACACGATGGGCACAGCGGGTGACCAGGAAAGTCTGGAGCAAATGGGTGAGTATACTCCCCAACCCGCGCCAACTGCTAGACGGTGCTGACTGTGATATTCAGGTGTGATCCCACGCGCCGCCACTGCGCTGTTTGAACGGTTGGAAGGTTCAAAGATCAACCCTAACCGCAGTTCCATGTCACAGCTCCGAACACCGGCTCGGTTCTCGAACCCGCCTGTCAGTTTCACGAAAGGGGCGGAAAAGAACTGGACCTTGCGCGCGTCATATGTCGAGATCTACAACGAGCAGTTGAGAGACCTGTTGGTCGACGATACCATCCCATTTCATGAACGGGGAGCCGTCACGATTCGCGAAGACGTCAAGGGCAACATTCTTTTGACCGGTTTGCGACAGGTGGAAGTCAACTCGGTGGACGACCTGATGCATGTGCTGGAGCAAGGATCGATAGTTCGACAGACGGATGCGACAGCGATCAACGCCCGATCGTCGCGCTCCCATGCCGTATTCAGCTTGAACCTGGTGCAAAAGAAGAGCAAGCCGATGACGGGAGCAGAGAGGCGCATGTCGATGCCGGTGGAAGGCTTGTCTGGGAGCGAATCTCTGGTAACGACCGACAGCAAAATGCATTTCGTGGATTTAGCCGGCAGCGAGCGTCTCAAGAACACGGGTGCCCAGGGAGAGCGGGCAAAGGAGGGTATTTCGATCAATGCTGGTCTGGCAGCACTCGGCAAGGTCATCTCGCAGCTGTCTTCGCGACAGGCCGGGGCGCATGTGTCGTACCGGGACTCGAAGCTAACACGACTGCTCCAAGACTCACTGGGCGGGAATGCCATCACGTACATGATTGCCTGTGTCACGCCGGCCGAGTTCCACCTGAGCGAGACGTTGAATACGGTTCAATATGCGCAGAGGGCCCGAGCGATCCAGAGCAAGCCGCGGATCCAGCAGGTTGAGGAGGGGGACAAGCAGGCCATAATCGATCGTCTCAAGGCCGAAGTAGCATTTCTGCGGGAGCAAATCCGGAGTGCAGAACGCGGCGGGGGAGAGCGACGCACCCTGGCCCCAGGCGAGAGGCCCGAGCGGCAGAGTGAGCGGGAGGTGGAACTCCAGAACCAGCTACTGGATGCCCAGGAAAACTATACGGCTCTGAGCCAGCGGCACGCGAAGCTCATTGCCGAGCTGGCGCGGGCTCGCGATGAAGAGCAGTTGGAGAACCAGCTCGAGAAGAACCTGGGTGACAGTGCCACAGAGCGGTTAAATCGCTCCAATAGCTTCGCACAGGCGGTGGAACAGGTTGTGCTCGAGTACGAAAAGACGATCCAGTCTCTAGAACAGTCGCTAGCGAGTACCAGGGCAACCCTGTCCAGCACTGAGGGATCTCTGCTGGAAAAAGAGTCCAACTGCGCCTACGCCGAAACGATCAACAATCAGCTCCAGGCCCGGCTGCAGAAGCTCATGGACCGCGAGGCCAACACCGAAAGCTACCTGCACGACCTGGAGACCAAGTTGGACGGCCACACGTCAGGCGAGGAAAAGAACACAGCCATCGTCATGGAGTTACGCAAAGAAATTGCCCGGGTCCGCGAAAACGAGGCTGCGTGTGAGAACTACATCTCGACCCTGGAGGAGCGCCTTGCCGAGGCTGACCAGGATGCTGAGCTGATGCAGCGTGAGATTGACAGGCTGGAGCAGGTGGTGGAGCGGCAACGCAGCCTTGGAAAGCTGGACTCTTTGTTATACGAGTTAGATCAAATCCAGCCTACAACTCCGGCTCCCGAGGCCGAAGTCGGAGCCGCCAACGGCACTGCCACCAACGGAGCCGGCCACCGGCGCACGGCCAGCCGGAGCATCGCCGACCATTCGCGCAGCCACAGCCATGTCAGCCGCCATAGTCAACTGGAAGAGACCATCCCCGAGATTGGAGAGGAGGATATCCCGGAGGAGGGAGAGGAGCCAGTTGATGGGCAAAAGAGGCCACGGAAATTGTCGCCGTTGGCCAACGACGGCGAGGTGCTTGAGTATCCCGCGAGCCCGGCTCAGTCCAAGTTTGTGGCCGACAAACTCGAGACTATGAATCAAGAGCTTCTCGGTCTTAGGGTTGAGCACGAGGCGACACTCAACGAGTATGATCTCCTCCATGCCAAGTATGAGGAGGCTCTCCGGGCTTTGGGCCAGCTGCAGGATATGGTGGACGAGGCTAAGCACCCTAGTCGCCAGCGAGATTCGATTCTCTCGGTGACATCGCCAATGCTGACAAGACCTACCTCATTCCTGTCTGACGCTAGAACTAATGAGACCAAGGATACCACGCATCTTTCTATGCGGTCACTCTCATCAGAGCTTTCGTCGGCTCTAGAATCTCCGTCTACGACATTGGATGTCTCGGATGCTGGCACCGCTGTGCCCAAATCTGGTTCTGCTCCCGAGTCGCCAACGGAGCCCACAAATGGCGCCGATGCCACGACCGAGGTTCACCGGTTGAAGGCTATCGCCGCGGAGAAGGAGGCCGCAGAGAAGGAACTGGCCGAGCGGTACGCTCAGCTGGAGGAACGGCATCAACACGCCCTCGACATGGTGGAAGAGCTCAAGACCCAGGTCGCCAGGGCTCAGGCCGCCAACGAGGATTCCGGCAAGGCCGGCCATGTCATCCGCCGCAAGTCTAGTCAAACACTCATGATCATCGATCGGGCTCACAGGTCATTTGCCTCGCTCCGAAACATCGCCGCCGAGCACTTTGAGGATCAGCCAGATGTGATGCAGAACTTTGAGCTCAACCTCAACGCCGCCATGCACGAGCTCCACGCTCGCTCCGAGAGGATACAGGAGCTCGAGACCAACATCGCGACGGCCAAGAAGGAGATGGAGACCAAGATGACCATCATCTCTGGACTGACCCGTGAACGGTCGAGTTTGAAGGCTGCCTCGCCTATGGACATGGCAGTTGTGTCGAACCTCCGGAATCAGCTGGAGCAGAGCGAGATGCGCATCAAGGAGCTGCAGCAGGCGAATGAAGTTCGGGAGAAGGAGCTGGAGGCTCAGTTTGCGGAACTGCAGGAGCTGATCAAGCAGACGGCCGTGAGCGCCAATGCTACCGCCGCCACGAACGAGACTTCCGAGGAGGCGGCTGCTCAGTTGGCAGCTCGTGAGGAAAAGATTGCTGAGCTGGAGAAGGAGCTGTCCACCTGGGAGGAAAGGCATAGGTCTGCTGTGCAGGCTCTTCAGGATAATGAGGAGCAGCTGAAGAAGACTATCAGCGAGCTCGAGGCTCAGGTTGCTTCTTTTACTGCTAAGCTTTCGGAGGTCAAGGTTGAGGAGAAGCCTGAGGGTGGTAATGAGAGGGCAGTTGGTGAGACTCCAAAGCAAAGCGGGGGTGAAGACACGAAGCTTGTCGACTTTCTCCGTACCGAAATCGAGGAGTACAAGGCTCTCATTAACACCAGCCAGACAAAGGTGGCCGAGGCTGAGAAGCAGCACCAGGAGACGAAGGAGGCTTTCGAGCAGGCTATCAAGGAGCGTGATGAGGCGGTCAGCGAAGCAGCTGAACAGAAGGACCTGGTTGCGAAACTCGAGGCGACAATCTCTGACCATGAGCAATCTATCAAGGCTCATCAGGAGAGCGTTCACGAGTTACAGTCAGCCCACCAGAAGGATGTTAACGAGATCATGCTGGCCGGCAGACGTGATCTGGAGTCTCAGCTGGCTGCTCTCAAGACAGAGCATGCCAACCGGACTAAGCGGCTTGAGAGTGATCTGACTGAAGCTCGCGAAGAGCTCATGAAGGTTGCCACCCAGGTAGCCTATGCTCTCGGACTGGATGTCAGTGTCGAGAAGATCAGCGACCGCATCAGCGATCTTGCCGGTGCCCAAAAGGCGCTGTCAGAGGAGCAAGGCAGGCGACTGGAGCTTGAGCAGGACATTGTTGAGCTGTCCAACATCAACGACACCATCATGCGCGACCTCGAGGCTGTTAGAGCCAGCTTGGCCGAGGTGCTCGCTGCCGAGTCGGAGAAGCAGAGGGGCCCCACCGGGCAGGGCTTCCCTGTCAAGGAGCAGGTGGCGTTGGTGAAGAAGAAGGTGGTCGATCTCGAGGTCAAGAACAAGAAGAACTCGCGGCTTGTGGAGGAGCTTGAGGACCAGCTTAATAAGAATTTCGACCAGGTCCAGGCTGCTAGCAACAGGCTGTCGCTGCTTCAGACGGAGAGGAACCAGCAGCTGGAGGAGGCGAATGCTGCCAAGGTGAGATTGCAGGGCGAATTGGATGCCATCAAGGAGGAGTATTCTGCTCTTCAGGTACGTTTTTTTCTGTCCTCTACTTATTTGCTATCGGAGACTAACAATCAGCCAGGCCAAATACGACAGCATCCTCCCCAACGACTCAACCGACACCCCCCAACGATCCAACTCGCAAACCCAGCAAAACGGCCACGGCGTCCGCAAATCATCCTCGGTCGCCTCTTTACCCTCCCCCCCACCAGCAATCCCCCTCCCGCCCCTCCCATCCAACAACTCAGGCACCACATCCCCCACTCCCCGCCCCCCCTCCAAGGACGTAGGCGGTATCTCCCAGATCCAAGAAGACCAGGAAGCGCGCATCCGCCTCATCGAAAAGCACCTCAAGGCAGAGAAGCAGCTTACCACCACCCTCGAAGAGGCCTTGACTGACCTGGAGAGGCAGCAGCTGGCGATGAGGGCGGATTGTGACGCCTGGAGGAGAAGGGCGCTGGAGCTGGAGCAGGAGATTAAGGACCTGAAGGAGAAGCCGCAGCAGGATAACAGGTGGAGTCTGCAGCAGGTGGAGGAGGAGAGGAGGAAGAGGAGGGATGCCGAGATTGCGAGGGCGCATTTGGAGGAGAGGATGAACACGATTAGCAAGAAGAAGAAGAAGGGGAGCCTGAATTGCTTTTAGAGGGGGCAAGGACGGCAGGGGACTGGCGGTGGTGGTGGTGTTTGGAATGTGATGAAGAGGGTTTTGGTTGCGGGGTTGGTGGTGGTGTGGTTGGTGGTTATTGGGGTGCTGGCTTTGGTTGTGAAGGGGTTGTGGAGGGTGGTAGGGGAAAGAGAGGAAGAATGAGTTGTGTGGGAGTGTGTGTGGTTGTGTCAGTCATGGCCTTCTAATCTTATGATGTGGATGTCCGTTTTTATGTCCCTTTTTTTTTTTTTTTTTTTTGGCTTTTATTTCTCCACTGTCTTTTTTTCTTCTTTTTTTTCTTTTGCACAGCTTTATTTTTTAACTTTGTCTTCTCTGATTCCCCCTTTTATTTTACTTTACTGTTCTTATTTTTATTTTTATTCTTTCTTCTTTTCTTGTCTATTTTTGAACAGGGACACATCACTTTGGTTGTTGGTTTGGTTTGGTTTTTGTTTGGATGAATAACTTGTTCCTTGTGCTTGCGGGAGGGAATTGGAATGGGAATGGGTGGGTCATTGTTGTGGTTGTGGTTTTCCAGTTACGTTTGTTTATATAACACATCATTCCCTGTTCTCATGAACGAAGAGACTTCTTTATACCCCCCCTCTATCTGCAGACAAACACATATCAGTTAAGAAAGAAAGAAAGAAAGAAAGAAAGAAAGAAAGAAAGAAAGAAAGAAAGAAAGAAAGAAAGAAAGAAAGAAAGAAAGAAAGAAAGAGAAAAACGGAAGTGAAATGGAGAGTAGGTTCATGTTAATGAGATGGGAGTAAAAAAATATTTGAATGAGAACTTTTGTTGTATGTGTTTGTGACATGGTAGTTTCTGATATGGACTTGGTTTGGTTGCAAAGTGTTTTGAGTGTTTTGTTGTCAGGTGTGGTTGAAGGGTTTTCTACGATTATCTTGTGTTATTTTACGTACCTATCTTGAAACGTTGATGTTAAAAAGAGAAAGATGGAGGCTGGGCTAGATTATGTATGAACCCGAGGGTTTAAACACCTTGCTTTGGGGCAGGATGTTTTAAACAGGATTATACTCGGCTACTTTGCTCCAGGCACGGTGGGATCAGCCAATGGGCAATCCAAACTACAGTTGTAGATATTATCTATTTAAAGTATATTTCCCTCATATTCTAGTTTACAAGATATACCAATCATCATCCTATGGAGCTCCTTTCCTGGGTAAGGTAGTGATCTCGTTTTTCTACAGTGGCTATACACCACCAAGCCATGTCAAGTGCCGATTTTGATGGCCTGGCAAGTACCTAGGTAACTTAGTCTATTGTGTTCCCTCTACCTTTTCATTTTACATAAAAGCAAGAGGTAACTAGAACTCTCATAAACTTGTCAAGATCTGAAAATAGTCTCTGTTTCCCAGCTTCCCTGCTCTCAGTCTGGCTCTCTTTGTGTGACAATCTCCTTGCTACCTTACTGAGAGTCAGTCAAAGATGACGATATCACTTACACACCCTCTACCTACCAGGTAGGATCGTGAAAATGTTTATGTCATGACATCGTAGGAGCAGGCAGACAAAGACTAGTTAGTGGGACGGGAGGTCCATGTGGAACTGGGAATAGTCTCAAGTATGACGAAACGCATACATACATCGGACAACTCAAGAGAACTACAATCCTGCAGTTGACGGGTGGCCGGTCTTATATAGGGGCTTTCCCTCGGCTTCCTTCAATCTACCCACATCCTTGATACTATGCCGTATGCTTAATCTTAATTAAAGTGACTCTTTCTATCACATGTGCCCAGCTCAGGACCACCACCGCGTGTTGTTGTTCCCCTTTTCCCCTCCTCCCATACGTCCGGAAGGCCCCGGTTGTAGGGGTTGAGGTATGACGTTGTTCCTGGTGGCGGGCTGGCTGTCTACAGGTGGGGTCGTCTCTTGGTCTGGTCTTTGTACACCACAGTTCTGGGGTTCGAGGATACGGAAGGAATGAGGGGCACACACGAGGGAAAACACAAGAGTGCCATGACTCTCGTCCCCAGTGACGATCCGGACTGGGCGCTCTGAATAGGTTTAGATTTGTTGTTAGTTGGTTAGTTCGAGGGTACTTCCGCTGCTCCGGAACTGGTGGATGGGAACAAAAAAAAACATGGGGAAATATTTCGCCCAGTCCAGTCCAGTCCGAGCATTTGAGTTTTATGGTGGATTAAAAGGAACAATCAAGTTCGAGGCCCCCCCTTCCATTGGAGAATGTGGGGAGTGGTAATGCCCCGCGATTCTGGGGAAAAGGGGGCATAAGACACACACAACACACACACACACACACATAAGAGGACACGAGGGAAGGGGGGGCAAATGGATAAGGACAAGGAAAGTCACTGATGGTTATCCCTGGTTCGTTGGATGCACATGCTCATACCCGAGGTGTATGTGAGAATATGGCTTCCCGAGCTTCCCTTCATCCCCAGGAAGGCGGGTTAGCCTTGGCCCACCGGCACTTGGGAATGTCCCGGCAGCCGGGCAGCCGCAACTGTCCAACGTCGTTGCACACACACACACACACAGACACACACCCGTCTTATCACGATAGCGGTGGTCCACTGCAGGAACAAGGTGGTACCCCGGCTCATGTTCGTTCGTTCGTTCGTCTCGGTCTTCGGTATTTGCTGTGAGGGAGAAAATGGACAATAAAAAGCGAGGAGCGGGCCGGGATAGCCGTTCGAGAAGAAGACGGTGCGTCATGTCCTCGACTTTCCGAGGTGGCCATCCCGTGATGTTGGGAGTGACGGACGATGACGCCAGCCCATCTGGGGATTCCATAAAGACAGGTCGTGACAGCAACGGGGGCAGCCAACGGTGATGGTCGCCAAGAGGCGCTGTGCTTTGAATGCGGTTGGGATCAGTGCGGGGAAGGCCCGTCTTATGGCGATGCGGCGTTGCGAAGGCATCATGTCTTTCCCTGTCCAAGGCGCCTCCTCCGTCACCGAGGACCCCACCGGGTCTCGATCCGGTAGCGGCTCAATGCCAAGAACGAGATCGCTGTAAAAGGAGGGGCCCGGCAGAGTGTGGGGTAAAGAAGCAGCAGAAGGTGAGGGCAAAGGAGGAGGACCAGTGAGGTACCGGTACACGGCCTTGGAGAGTTAAGGTTATTTCCTCTTATGTTTTAGCTGATTACTTATTAGTCAAGTGTTTTGTTGGTACATTGAAGATTATTGAAGACGGCATATTCGAGTGTGGTGTAAGGTATCATCAGTATGAGGGTGACTGCATTCCCACGACGGCGGGGTGGTCCCTGCAGCAGCAGCATAGACAACGACGGGAGCAGTAGTATTGACGCTGAAGAAGTGCGGCTTGTTTGGGAAGCTGCTTGGTCGCGTAGGTAGGGCATCGCATCGCATTGCGACAACAGCCAACCGGCTGGGCTCCGATAGTAGCAGACACACCACGAAGGGGTTGAATCGATCAGGCATACGGCGGCCCGCAGACGTTCGTTCGTTCGTTCGGTTACATGCCGCTGAAGAGGTTTGTCGAGATGATGGCATCCACAATCCCCATCAGATAAGGACAAACCCCCACTGTCTGAAGTGAGGCGCGCGCCATTTTATTAGGGGCGCTAGGCTTTGACGGCTGAGAGAATTCCAAATTCCAACTCAAGTCGTCACTTTGCAGTCTCGGGCCGCTTCCAAATAGAAGGTTGTGTGTGATAGATGCAACTCTCTCACAATCCAAACACGGCAACCGTCTGTCTGCTGGGCACCACTGACACCGTTCCGGTGACCTCGAGGCAACCCTGCCATGCATCTGTGTTCCCGGTGCAGCACACACTCCACAGACTGGGAGCAGCCTGCCGCGTCCGGAGGAGACACTTGTGCCATCTCGACTCATCATCCACAGGCGAGGCAAGGAGCCCTGGCTATTCGCCGCACCGGACTGCCGCATGCCCGCGTCCACCGCACGGCTGGCACCGGCCCTTCGTCTCAAGGTGTGTCGTTTCAGGGGAAACAACTTTTCTTGAGCCTCTAGGTCTCTCTTTCTCTCTTGAGTAGGCGTGCAAATAGGGCTGGTGGTCTTCTTCCCCTTTGCGGTAACAAGGACCCGTCAATGGCAACATTGCATGTCTGGTGTGCAGCGAATAGTCAGTGGTCGGGCGGAAGGAAATCCACAACGGTGGTCTTGGGGCTTGGTGTCTGGGGATGGGCTCGTGGCCGTCTCTCTGCGTCGTTGTATCGGTACAAGCTCCGGTCCGGCAGAGAGCTGGGAAGTGAGAAAAAGAAAATGCCCACACCCACACCCCTCCCCCTGAATGCCTCCCCTCGCGCTCCCCCATCCCAGCTTCCACCCTTCACCCATGCACCGTGTCCATCCAGGCGGGTATCCTTCGTCTCGTCTTCTGCCATAATACAAAAACGCCCGCTCCTCCCCAACATTGTCCGTCAGTCCAGCTCACCCAATCTCCCACTCATCTGTCCCACCTCCTTTCCACCCTCTACCACCACTACTTGTTCCTACCGGCTGCTCCTGTCTGGCTTGGCTGGGCCATTACTACTACCGCTGCGACGAACATTCTCCCGCTTTGCTAAAGCACCAAAAAGTTTCTACCCCGCCATCACCAACACCAACACCACCATCATGGGCGAGCAGTCTCCCAAGGCGCCAGTAGTGGCCGAGGCCCACGCTGTTGACACTTTCCGTGAGTTCTTGTCCCGTCCTGGAGTATAGACAGTGAAACTGACAGAGCGGCTTTTCTGCCTGCTCCCAACAGACCCTCCCCAGAAGATGCTTGACAGTAAGTTTGGGTCCATGTCGTGCGCCAAGGTGTTGTGGCCCTGTCGCGGGGCGCACACACACAGCACCTGGACGAACGGAAGCATTGGAGCTAACCACGTTTGTGACAGAGCACCCGAGCAAACCTCACTTGAGCAGTAAGACATGACCCCACCCCCCGCTGAATACCCCGCGGCCGTCCTCCTTGTCCCGAGCCTGGGCGCGCCTGGGCGGCTGGTCTCTACGTCACATCGCGCGCTGACACCGGTACCGCAGGTCTCGAGGAATATCAGAAACTCTACAAGGAATCCATCACAGAACCCAAGAAGTTCTGGGGGAGGCTGGCGCGTGAGCTCCTGACCTGGTCCAAGGATTTCCAGACTGTCCACAGCGGCTCCCTCGCCGGGGGTGACAATGCCTGGTTCCTGGAGGGTGAGCTCAATGCGTCATACAACTGTGTCGATCGCCATGCCTTCAAGGACCCCAACAAGGTCGCCATCATCTACGAAGCCGACGAGCCCTCGGACGGCCGGAACGTCACCTACGGCGAGCTCCTGCGCGATGTCTCCAAGCTCGCCCACGTGCTCACCCAGATGGGCGTGCGCAAGGGCGACACCGTGGCCATCTACCTGCCCATGATCCCGGAGGCTATCGTTGCCCTTCTTGCTTGCAGCAGAATCGGCGCCGTTCACTCGGTTGTCTTTGCCGGTTTCTCGGCCGACTCGCTTCGCGACCGTGTCATCGATGGCGGTTCCAAGGTGGTCATCACCACCGACGAGGGCAAGCGTGGTGGAAAGTTGATTGGGACAAAGAAGATTGTCGATGAGGCTCTCAAGCAGTGCCCTGATGTCGGCCACGTGCTTGTGTACAAGCGCACCGGCGCCGACATCCCCATGACCGAGGGTCGCGATTTCTGGTGGCACGAGGAGGTTGAGAAGTGGCCCTCATACTACCCCCCCGTGGCCGTCAACTCGGAGGACCCTCTCTTCCTCCTCTACACCTCCGGCTCTACCGGCAAGCCCAAGGGTGTCATGCACACCACCGGCGGTTATCTCCTGGGCGCCGCCACCACCGGAAAGTATGTGTTCGACATTCACGATGGCGACAGGTACTTCTGCGGCGGTGATGTCGGCTGGATTACCGGTCACACCTATGTCGTCTACGCCCCACTCCTCCTGGGTGTGTCCACCGTCGTTTTCGAGGGTACACCCGCCTACCCCAACTTTTCCAGATACTGGGATATCATTGAGCAGCACAAGGTCACACAGTTCTATGTTGCTCCCACTGCCCTGCGTCTCCTGAAGCGCGCCGGCAACCAGCATGTGCGTAACGAGATGAAGCACCTCAGAGTTCTTGGCTCCGTCGGTGAGCCAATCGCCGCCGAGATCTGGAAGTGGTACTTTGAGGTTGTTGGCAAGGAGGAGGCTCACATTGTGGACGTAAGTCGCTCACCTTCGGCCCTGCAAGAGACCACCTCTCACTGACGACTAATCACAGACGTACTGGCAAACCGAGACCGGCTCCAACGTCATCACCCCTCTTGCTGGTGTTACTCCCACCAAGCCCGGCTCTGCCTCTCTTCCGTTCTTCGGCATCGAGCCTGCGATCGTCGACCCTGTCTCTGGCGAGGAGATCCATGGCAACGATGTCGAGGGTGTCCTTGCCTTCAAGCAGCCCTGGCCAAGCATGGCTCGCACCGTCTGGGGCGCCCACAAGCGCTACATGGACACTTACCTGAACGTGTACAAGGGTTACTACGTGAGTATCCGCTGCCTCTGCTGTTGCAAGGCTTTCAGACTAACAAGTGATGTAGTTCACGGGCGATGGTGCCGGTCGCGATCACGAGGGCTTCTACTGGATCCGTGGCCGTGTTGATGACGTTGTCAACGTCAGCGGTCACCGTCTCAGCACGGCTGAGATCGAGGCCGCCCTCATTGAGCACGCCTCCATTGCCGAGGCGGCCGTCGTTGGGGTTGCCGACGAGCTCACCGGTCAGGCTGTCAACGCCTTTGTGTCCATCAAGAACGGCGCCGAAGTCGATGATGCCCTCCGCAAGGACTTCATCCTCCAGGTCCGCAGGAGTATTGGCCCCTTCGCGGCGCCCAAGGCCGTGTTTGTTGTCCCAGATCTTCCCAAGACCCGCAGCGGCAAGATCATGAGACGTATTCTCAGAAAGATTCTTGCCGGTGAGGAGGACCAGCTTGGCGACATCAGCACTCTCTCGGACCCATCTGTTGTTGAGAAGATCATCAACATTGTGCACGAGGGCAAGAAGAAATAAGCGTTTGTGAGCATGTTGTGTGCGGGTAGGGAAGAGGGATGATCGGAATGGGAGATTATATATACCACTATACGACCGACTTGGGCTGGGTTTGAAGGAACGGCGTCCCCTGGTTGGATCAAACGAGGCATGGCAGAAAATAACTTGGGCATGCCAAGTTAATTTTTGGTTTTGGGAGTCGGGCATTTACTTGCTTTGAAAGTCATTTTTTGTTTTTGTTTCTGGTCTGGGAGAAAGCGTGGAACGCGTTGCGAGTTCTGTTTTGTTGTAAATGGATCTTTGGACGTTGGTTTCCTTTTTTTTTTTGGATTATCATCGATGTCTTAAAAGATGAGATATGGAGGGTGGATGTTCCTACTGGGAGATTGGGATTTTCCGTCTCTGTCTATTGATTTGCTATGGTAGCAAGAAACACAAAAACAGTTAAAGTATTGGAGGTTGCTCGGTTGCGTTTGGTGTTGTGAATTTTTATTGATCGCTGTTGGCAGCAGCCCGCCATCGCATAGCACTTGACTCTACATCACAACAAAGGGATCCGGAGTTTTACTTTTTCTCATCAACATACAACCATCATCACCACTTCGGGCCTTGAGAACGGCTGTCCCTCAGCCTATTTATTCCAGCTAAACGAGAGATGTAATTTGTGCTGAACCAAGGCCTACCTACACACACACTCAGTATTTCATGAACTCAACAGTTGTTATCGTGAATCGAAGACGAGCTGAGATCGGGGAAGACTGTTGCGAGTCAAGGTGATAGATCGCTGGGCCATGTTGGGGGGAAGCAGGTGTTGATGGAAAGCCTTGTAATAGATGCATGTTTCATGTTATTGATTCATCTCGATTCGACTAATTCGGCACACTACAAATGTGTTTATATAGTCTTTCGGTCTGATATTGAGCTGATGCATCGACCTTCTTGGACTGTAAGAATTTTAAGTGGGGGCGCTGAGGTCAGAGAGATTTGTGAGACGTCGTTCGGGGGTGACAGAGCATAAGCATATATACGTGAGGTGCTTGTCTGTCTGTGTATTCTACCCTCACGGTCTATCTGTCTCTCGCCTTGACTCGATAATGGTTGAGAAGCCCGGGAGAACAGCACCCTGCCCACAAGATATTTGACACACACAAATATGACAGCCCGTGTTATATTGCGAACTACACCTTGCAGGATAGCCACTAGGCTTTCAAATATGGTCAATAGGCCTCTGAAGATAATTAAAAGGCCTATTGATTTACTTTCGAGGGCATGGTTTACAGCATTGTATGGGCCAACTTACTTTTGCTGTGTCAACTATTCTGTGGGCAGGGTGCCTGTCACCAAGAGTGCAAGAAACCTCGATCCCTAAGGGCTTGAGATGTAGGCCTTACTAAGATCATCATGTGCTTCTGCCATAAGGATACAACGTATATGTGCTCAAGAGGCGTGGTGCTGTATGTGCATCATCCAGCATTTGAAGATGAGAGGGGAATATCACTTGCAGATCTGGAAGATTATACGCATGTGGAATCTTGGAGGGAGTATATCTGACTTCCTGGAGGCAGAAAAGGCGAGCCTTGCACAACCTGTCTAATATCCGCCACTGTCTGCCATATTTTCGTCTGACAACAGTAGCGACTTTGGAATCAACAAGCCGGATAACTCGGCCCACAGGCCACTTCTGAGGCCTCCTGGCCATGGAGACCCAAAGACAGTATCAAAAAATCGTCATCCTGTAGTGGATATGGTCGTCTTGATAGGTCAAGATGTATAAGCAATGCGGGGAGACACCTTACCCCGAGGTAACAGAGGCGCAGATGACAGGTTGGACCGGGCGGGCCAAAACCGGAAGCTCGCAGATATTGGGCCTGCATATGCATCAGACGGGACGATATTTTCATCTGTTGTTGTCAAACCTGGTTGTTGGTGCTCTCTTTGCTGCCATCGTGGACAAACGGCATTTTTATACTAGCTGGATGTTTGGATCTTGTGTCGAACGGTTATCTGGATCTTTCTTTCATTGGTGGCACTTGGCATTTCTGCCAAAGTCCGATCTCTGAAATCTTGATGGCCATGTTGGAGATCAGGTCGCAAAGAGGCTTAAATCCGATGTTGCCGTGTGAAAGCAGCTATGGACGCGTATGCAATGACATGGTCCAAGCCCGCTGTCTCCCTTGGCATTTGACAGTTCCGGGTATCTCGGAGTTCTGCAAAAAGGGAATCAAAAACTGACTTTGTGAAGGTTGAAAAAGATATTTTCAAGTGGTGTGTTGTGTATCGTGCGACTGAAAAATTGCCGGGGGTTTCCAGGAAAATATCCAGCACCGACACCCGTTGACCGCCGCCTAATTTGTATATTCCGCTCTCAAGTGATCTATATTCCACAGGCTGGTTGCGGTGGTGACCTTCGGGTGGCGCCGTAAACAACTTTCAGAGCTGCGCAGCACAGTGCGAGAGATTTGCAGAGGATTGCTCAGCAGGAAGCGGGGAGTTGAGCGGCGGGGCTGGTGCTCACTGTTGTCCGTACGCAGAACTGATCCGAGGTCAACACCGAGCAAGGCTGGTGGGCATCTTGATGGTTGTCTGCACAGATCGAAGGTTGTCACCCCGCAACCCGCAAAGCAGCTTCGTCCGACATGTTGCAAAAACAGATCGATATCAAAAGGCTAATTCCCAAACGAGATGGGCAGAAGCTGGCGACTCCACCAATTTAAAGCTGACGCTACTCTAGGGTGGATGGCACCTGCTCGCCTTTGGTCGAGGCTGAGGGGGTGGCCAGGGGCAGAGGCCATCCTGGGGTCTGTTTGAGTGCGCTTCTGAAACCGACACAAGGGATCATTCGCAACGGCCGCTTGGGTTACGTAGTGTAGCCAAGGGACCTTGGCGTAGCTATCTTGCTTTCTTGGAGGTTGGGCACAGTGTTGAGCTATGCAGAAGAAAGTAGACATCGTGATAGAAGAGAGAAAAGCAGTGAGGTCGGCAACACTGTCGGGGCTGGGTGGGCTGGAATAAGGCTTGCGCATATCCGTCTGAGGGGGTTTGAGGAGGATGCCGTTCCAAGCTGCTGACAGACAGCCCCAGGCGCCTGCCTCACTGGCATGGCGGACCCCCCTGGAGAGAGCTGTCATGTTCGCACGGTGCAGCGAAGCGCTGGGGAGTTGTCCAAGGCTTGTCGTTTGCTGGGCGGGAGTTCTTGTTGTCCGCTGTCTCCTGGCCACTCACCAAGCCGCTCGCTACACCCATCTGACAAAATACGGTGCACTGCCACTGGTTCCCATCATTCTCTCTCTCTTTTCAACCAACAAAAGACTTCCCGTTCGCCTGCTTTGTTCCTTCCTCTCCCTCCTTGCTTGCGAGTCCATCGATTCGCCTCCACTCTTGAATGCGGCAGAGGACTTATAGAAGGACCTCCGCAACATTCTCTACGGCCGACAGCTAGACACTCTGGTCTATCCTTTCACTCCTAATACCACTCTTTCGTTTATGGGCAGGCGGCATACATAGGGAACGCAAATACGACTAATTGAATTATGCTTCTTACCAAGGCCTTCGCGGCCGCCCTCACAGCTGCAGGTCTACTGTTCCAAAATGCGATAGGTATGCTCGATTGCTACAAACCAAAAGGTGCCATTAGCTGACACAACACCCAAGCGCACTCTGTACAACGAAGATCGCTGTCCTATGTAACGCGCATTGAGGACATCAACATCCAAACACCATCGCATCGGGTGCACGCCCATACCTCATTCGACGTCACATTCCACCTTCACAGCAAGCATCAAATTGTCCGTCTCTCATTGGACCCAAACACAGATCTCTTCAGTGATGACGCAGCGATCCAACATGTCGGTGCCGATGGTACAATCACCAAGGTCGAACCGCTCGACAGGCGAGCGATCCGTGTGTTCAAGGGAGAGAGTTGGGTCAAGGAAGACGGCTCGACCGAGTGGAAGCATGTGGGCTGGGCTCGAATCAGCTTGATCCGCGATGGGAAAAATCCCATCTTCACGGGCGTATTCACCATTTCAGGAAACCACCATCACGTCAAGACTGCCAGTTCGTATCGTGCGCTCGCGATCGAGGGCGACCCCGAAGTCGACGAGGAGGATGACGACTACATGGTTGTTTGGCGCGACACTGATCTCAGCCCTGAGCCTGGCCATGTCGATCTCAAGCGTGATCTGGGCAGCATGGAAACCTGCGCCTCTGATGACCTTCTTTCCAACCAGGGTTCCAACAGCCTTGTGTATCGGGCCTTTAACGAGCCTCTGACAGAAGGCGCATCTATCAGCCCTCGGGCTCTGTTTGGGCGGCAGGATCAGATCGGTGGAAACGGTGCTGGTGTCAACTTGGCCGGGTCGATTGGTTCGACGCAGGGATGTCCGACCACAAAAAGGGTTGCCTTGATCGGTATCGCCACCGACTGCGGTTACACTTCCAAGTTTAGGAACAAGGAGGAAGTGCGAGCCAACATCATCGATATCGTGAACTCGGCCTCGGAGTTGTACGAGAGAACATTCAACATCTCGCTGGGTATTCAGAACTTGACCATCAGCGATGCTCAGTGCCCAGGCACACCCCCCCAAACCGCGCCCTGGAACACGCCCTGCAGTGACAGCATTACTATTACTCAACGTCTGAGCCAGTTCTCAGAGTGGCGCGGCCGATGGGAAGGGGACGGCAATGCTTACTGGACGCTGTTGACGAGCTGCGGGACTGATAATGCCGTTGGCCTGGCTTGGTTGGGGGCTGTCTGCCAGCGTGGAGCCACGCAACAGGGGAACGAGACCACGGCTGCTGCCAATGTCGTTGTACGGACATCCACCGAATGGCTTGTCTTTGCCCACGAGACTGGACACACCTTTGGAGCTGTTCATGACTGCGGACAGGGTTCATGTTCCCGCGGCGAGGACAAGCAGTCACAGTGCTGCCCACTGTCGAGCCAGTCTTGCGATGCACAGGCCAACTTTATCATGAACCCTTCGACAGGCAGCGGCATCACGCAGTTTTCACCCTGCAGTGTAGGCAACATCTGCAGCTTCCTTGGGCGTAGCTCCCAGCGAGCCAGCTGTCTCGTCAGCAACAGGAACCTCATCACCATTACTGGCCAGCAGTGTGGAAACGGCATTGTTGAAGCTGGCGAGGACTGCGACTGCGGCGGGGAGCAGTCCTGCGCGGGCAACCCATGCTGCGACCCCAGGACTTGCAAGTTCACCACGGGCAGCCAGTGTGATTTCTCCAATGATGAATGCTGTACTGGCCAATGTCGTTTCGCGGCCCAAGGGAGCGTCTGCCGTGCTAGCACCGGTCCTTGCGATCCTGAGGAGAGGTGTTCAGGGACAGCAGCTGCTTGCCCAGCTGATGAGAGCCGTCCAGACGGAGATAGCTGCGGTGAACCTGGCGCTGGCCTGCAGTGTGCTTCTGGCCGCTGCACATCCCGCGACCTTCAGTGCAAGACGATGATGGGCCGTTTGACCACAAACAACGATACCTACTCATGCTCGAGCAGCGGCTGCACCTTGTCTTGCCAGTCCCCCGAGTTTGGGCCCAACACTTGCTTTTCCATGCGACAGTATTTCCTCGACGGCACCCCCTGCGAAGGTGGTGGCAAGTGCTTCAACGGTAACTGCCAGGGTACACAACTCGGCAAGCAGGTTCTCGACTGGATCAACGACAACAAGCCAATCTTCATCCCGGTGGTTATCGTTGTCGGTCTTCTCTTCCTCATGGCCGTCTGCAGCTGCCTGTTCAGCTGCTGCCGGAAGTCGAGCAGAAGCCACCGCAAGATTCCCAAGCCGGTACCGCCACCATACCCCTACGGCAACGGAATGCCCGCCATGCGTGGACCAGCACCGGGGCAGCAAGGGTATCACCAACCACAGCAGCAAGGGTGGGAGCCAATGCGCTCGACGCCGTATCGTTATGCCTAATGATAAATATCTCGTTGGTTTTTTTGGGGGGGGTTTTTTTTGGTCGGAAACAGGAAAGGGGCATAGATCATTTTGGGAAGGAGATTTTTTCTTGTTTGGATTTTGCCTGCTGGACACACACAACCGAACCTCTTTTTGTTTTTTTGCATGCATTAGGATGGCGTTTAATCTTTTCTTGTCTCTCCTTTTGTTTTCTGGATCCTGTCTCAAAAGAGGTGGACAGGGCTTGTCGATATCTTACCCCTCTTCTCCCGGAGGATTGAGGAAGTCAAAATTATGAGGATATGATTTCTTGTCTGGAGTATAAGCTGGTTGTATATGGTCTTGGCATCTTTGTATAGCAAGTATAGGACTAAGGGTTGCACGATGTGTGTTGGCTTTTTGTACGAGATGTCCTGGGTGATCGCGATATTTGTATGTAGTGAAGAGAAAGAGAGAGAGAGAGAGAGAGAGAGAGACGTATCAAATGGGTGGCTGTTTTGTGTTTCTGCAGGAGGAAAGAATAGTTGGGGGTGGGAAATATGCAACAAGTTCAATCAATGACTTTGGAAACGCTCTTAGATCGTGCCGTGAATGATACATAGCACACACTCGCTGGGTGATAGGACTGCTTTGACCATTCAATACCCAATTCATGCACCGATAAATATATACAAGCCCCCCCCCGCCCATCTAAACAACCAACCCCTCCTCCAACGCCTCATCCCTCTCCAACCTCTCCAACCCATTACAAACAGCCCCATATACCCTCAACGGCACCGCCACCTCAAAGCTCTCACACGTCAAATTCTCCACCGCCACCATCACCAAACCCCCTCTATCATCCCTGCTAATCTCCTCGAGCAACGGATGCCCCTTACTCTTCACCACCTGCCCTCCATTCCCACCAGTATTCACCCCGCTCAACCCCAACCCTACCCCTTCCTCTCCTCTCCCTCTCAACCTATCCCCTTCCCCTTCCTCCTCCTCCTCCTCTTCCTCCTCTTCCACATCCCCTAACCCCCCCTTCTGCTGTTCCTGCTGCCGGTTGTTATTGTTGCTGCCAAGCTGCGGCTCCAAATCAACAGGCACCACAAACTCCAACCTAACCCTCCACCCCAGCCCAATCCCCGTCGTCTCAAACTCCGGCGTCGCACTCACCGGTATCGTCGGCTGAAACACCACCCTCCGTCCGTACATGGCCGCCTCGCTCTGGCTCACCCACACCTTTCTTGTCACTCTATAAACACTCGCCTCGCTCCTCAGCGCGAGCCCCGGATCGAGAATCTTCTCCGACGTCTCCAGCGCGGCGTGGACCGCGTAGCAGGGTATCTCCGCGTTACTAAAATCAATCACCAGCGTCACAATCTCTCCCAACCTGTAGGCCGGTCGGGCAAGCATGACCACCCCCACGCGGCGGCCGTTGCGCGCAATCTCGAACCGGTTGGTCGACTGTTGGCCCGGAGAGGTGGTCAGGTTGGAGCGGAGGATGGCAAGGTCGATGGCTTCTTTCGCTGTCGGTGGTGGTAGCCCGCCGAAACCGGCGTCCGACATCGAGTACGTCGATGGACGCCGCGAGGTGGGCATCGCTGTTGGGGATAACAGCCCGGCAGTGGGGTTGTCGTGGGATTTGGTGAGCAGCTCGTCCACGTAGGACAAAAACGAGGCCATGGTTGATGCTGGACCTGTTGTGGGGGGTGGGGGTTTTGGTTTGGAGACCATCAGCTGAGAAGAGGATGACGACTCCTTGCTGGCCGGTTTTACGACCGCCTGGTCTCGCAGGATGATATACGGAGACATGAGGTCGTGCCCCAGAATCTCGCCGTGGCTGTTCACACTCCCTAGGACGCGGAATGGGATGTCGACTGATTTGACTTGTTGCTCTTTCGCTCCTCCAGGCCGTTGGGTGCCAATCACCAGGCTGTAGAAGATTTTCATGGCTTTCCCTCGGTGGGTTGGTGGCAATCCCTTGGGGAGCTTGAACGTGTATTCATAAGCCATGCTCTCCCCGGGTCCGAGCTGTAAATCAACAAACAGGATTGACTGTGGTGTTGACAAAAGGGGCACCGCCTTGGAGCCCGCGAGCCCTCGCATTTCCTTAATCGTGCTGAGCTCGCCGCCGCCTAGCAGTTCTCCAATCGAGCTGGTGATACTCCCCCATCCAAAGCTCCTCAGCAGACCGCTGTCCCGCTTAGTGTTCGTTTCCAACCCAATAACACCACCCCCGTGCCCACCAACTACCGCCTTCCGCTTCACCGCTTCAAACGGCGCGAGATTCACGAGCGATCCATCCAGCGTAAATGACCCTTGCACCTGCGCATACCCCATCATCAGAGATTCCGGCGGCCTCACCGCAGTAGGCACCAGATTTGACGTCCTCCTGCTATGGGGCGGGCGCGGCTGCGTCCTAAGCGGCTGATGTAGCACATACTCGGAGGCCAACGTCTCGGATGAGTTGTTACTCATCGAATAAAACTCGCCACTGCTTCTGGGTGTTCCCGCTATACTCGTAGTCGACAAAACCCTTGCCGGCAGCGTGGCTCCGTGCTCGTTAATCGTCGGAACCTGGTCTCGCTGACGTATAGGCAGATTGTTCAGGAACCCAGCCGTCGCTCCACTCGAGCTAAGCAAGTCATCCTCTGAGCGTCCCGGGCCCGGCGTTGGCGGCATCCCAGGTGTTATCGGCGTAGCCGGTGAAGCTGCCGCAGGGAACCTAAACTCTGCCAGCGGATTCGGCGGCTCTGACGTGGGCGAAATCTTCGAACCTCCGACCCTCGGTGTCCCAGGCGCAGTTGAGCCACCCGAGCGCCGCCCATTCAGGCTTCGTTCGGGTGGGTATGACGCGTGAAATAAAGGCGAAGATTGCGAAGCTGTTAGTCTCGGCGTAGTTGCTACACATCCAATAATCAGTCCCCTACCCTTACCCTCTCCTCAAAATCACAAAAAACTCACCAGACCGCGGCCCATTAAACAAGCCAGCCCTCGGCAGAATCTGGAGACTCGAAGCTCTAGTATGACCTCTCCCCGACCGCTTAGAGCTCGCAGAGCCAGCAACACTCTGCCCATCATCCCCACCACCCCCAATCGTGCTCACCGACGACCCAATCGAAACAATCGACACAGACCGCTTATGTCCATGCCCATTCCTCTGCGTCCCCGATCCAGACGGCGATGACACGCCTCCACCATTACCACCACCAACACCACCCCTCGCTGAAAGCGCAGGTGAGTTCGGCGTCGCGGGCGTCCACGGAGTCGGACTCTGAATCGAACCCGCCCTCGCTCGGGAAGCCGCAGACGGGACGGAAAGCGAGAGACTCGACCTGTGATGGCCCCTGCCCCCGGCAGCAGCAGCCGACGGCGGCGCGAGACTGCTGCTAGAACTGTGCTTCGACCTCCCACCCGATGATGATGATGCGCCGGGGTGTAAAGGGGAAGGTTGGCGCAGCCGTTCCCGCTGCGAAAAGGGCTTCAGACTACTCAGCGGTGTTGAGACATGGTTCTTGCTGCTGCCGTTGCAGTTGTTGCTGCCTGGTGGACGGGCGACGTTTTTGAACGTGATGGTGCACTTGACCTCCTCGCCAGCGAAGACGACCTGCTCGTGCCAGCGCACAAAGACTCGGATATTACTGCTGCTGCTGTTGTTGTTGCTACTGCTGTTGGGGCCGTCGGGCGACATTTCTTGTTCGTGTTTTACGGGGACGTTCGGGATATCGGAGGAGTTCGAGGGAGTGTACGGACCGTCTTGTCTTGTCTATCAATTGTTCGTTCGGAAGTCGTCGGGGGTATCGTCTTGTCTTGCGTTGGAAGAGAGGGGAAGAGAGGCAGAGAGAGAGACACAGAGGCTAGTATGCTTGCTGCTGACCAAGGAGAGGAGATTGTCTATTATGCTGGATCGTTAAAACCGCTCGATTCACCAGCATTGCTGATGGGCACCAGCATCTTGCGGCGCCAAGTGGGTGTCGAGGGTTCGAACGGTGGTTGTGTTCTCTTTCAATGGCCGAATCTGGGGACGAATAGCGCTGTGGACACGATCCGCGCGGCGCAAGATCCATGGTCCCCATGAGCTCACAAGCGAACCCCTGCCAACTGCTGGCACCCGGAACCTGCACGTTGAGACCCTAACCCTGGGCTCCATCTCCCCTTAAAAACACAGCCATCTCTGAACATCAACTCCATCTCCAAAATATCCACTCTCCTCACAGGTCTCCAAAAATTCAGGATACCGCCGTTCAGAAACTTGACAAAAGACCTACATTTAGGCCTCGAAGGGAGAGGAGGCATAAAAAAGACATCAAATCCGGAGTGCGTGCCCCCTGAGTTAACAGGGGGGGTTCTCCATCATCTTTGAATTGACCCCGACCCGATTTGAACGGATAACCTTTCGATCTGGAGTCGAACGCGCTACCGTTGCGCCACGAGGCCTTGTTGATTTGTTGAAGAAAGAGCGCGGTTTCAAGGTATATGTTTGGAGCATACATCATAGGCATATCAGACTACAAATGAACAACTTCTTCGAGCCACTTACCGTGATCAAGACGGCATCATGAATTATCCCAACAATCTCGAAAAGAGATATGAGATCTTGCTAGAAAACATGGCAGCTAAATTCCACCGGGTATCGATGCTTACACTTCCCAAACAACGCCAGCCTTATGTATTCCGACATATGCACCATTTAT
Organism: Podospora pseudoanserina; assembly: GCF_035222485.1. Taxonomy (NCBI): domain Eukaryota; kingdom Fungi; phylum Ascomycota; class Sordariomycetes; order Sordariales; family Podosporaceae; genus Podospora; species Podospora pseudoanserina. Next base: position 2,549,800 of record NC_085922.1, on the reverse strand, counting down.
ATGCACATTTCTCCCGTCCTCTCTTAACATCATGACACTGTGCTTCCCAAAGAAATCATCAAAACAAAAGAAATTCAGTTGACTCTGAATGCAAAGAGATCTCACAAAAGCAATGACCTGTGGTCCCATAGGTTTTCGCCAACTCCCCATCCCATGAATGAACAAACGAAGAAATAGGGCAGATGTTGCTTCTCTACCTAGTGGCCATCATTCGCGAATCCGTTTGCCAAAACGTCATTGGGCCTTTCCAACCCTCTCTTGGTGCTGCTGCATGTCTAGTTAGCTTCTTTCTCTGGTGGCAACAACGATGGCGGTTAAGAGACAACAAATTGAAATCATTTCGTCGCGCTTATGTAACTGGCTCCTGAAAAGCGATGGTTGAGATACTTTGGTAGGCCAACGAGGCCGCTGTTGACTGTTGCCAAAAGAAAAAAGTTGCTTACCAGCGAAAAGGGGAGCCCGGCTCGATGCAACGGAAGGAGGTCCTCTAGAGCTCCTTGACCTGGAGAGCCGAGGGACTAGAAAGGTTTCCTGGCCCTGCAGGTCCTGAACAGAACCTGAGCTTCGTCCGCTTCCCCTGCTTCCAATGCTGTTCCGTGGGTGGTGACGTCCTGAACCACCACTGGCTCGTCTATTACCAGTGGTGTCAAGCTTCAGGCTTGCCATGCCAAAGTCCCAGCCGTTGTCATACTGATGTACACAGTGCGGCTCCAAAATCCCGCAATGATCCGTTAAAATCTTGTACATTCTCGTCTGTAAGTCTTGGGCGTCAGGGCGGTCGGTAGGATGAGAGGAAAGCATGTGCTCAACAATATGAAGCATAGGGGCGATGCCTTTGAATATGTCGTCGTCCTTCTCCTTTTTCTGGGCTTCCTTGACCAGTAGGGTCATCCAGCTCTCGACCTGAGATAGGTTCCGATGAAACGACGAGTCAGGGACAGCACCGCCCCTGCTAGGGGTCTTGTGCTTTGCGGCCCGATGTGTTGCGAACGGTCTTCCGTGCTTCTTTACCAGGAAGCTGAGGAGGTCCAGAATTATGCAACCGAGGGAAAAGATGTCTGCCGCTTGGGGACTCAGGTGAGGCGTGGGTGCATGCATCATGGCCATCGGGTGCTGGCTGGAATCGGGGGTGGAACGGCTGGTGATATAGTTGGGGCTTTCAGGTGAAGCTGTCGTGGATGTCACGGTTCCTCGGCGGTGAAACGAAGTTGACGATGGTGAGCTCGGTTTAAACCACTGCTCCGGCGCCGCGTAGTCATATGACTCTTTGTCGAACGAGTTTCTGTCCAGTCCAGTGTAACCAAGCAAGTCTGAAAGGAAGATATGGTTCTCGCTGGCAAACAAGACTGTGGAAGGCTTGATGTTGCCGTGAGATAGGCCTCTGTTGTGAAGGAAACACACCGTGTCAATGAGACAGTGGATCCATTCCATAACCTGTCGCCGTCGTGCCTTTTTCTCCATGTTCTTGAAGCATGCTGGCGTTGTGGTGAGGAGGCCCTTGAGAGTGTAGTCGGCCGCATTGGTGAAGAGGGCATAGCCATAGCCTTGTTGAACATAGGACGCCCAGTAAGAAGCGAGATGGTCGTTCTGGACGTTGCGAATGCCGTTCACGTCGAACAGAAAGTCTTCCGGGCTCGAGTAGCCGCCGCCAATCGGCATCTTCACACGACAGAACACGGTTCCTGGGTAGCTTGGAAGCATGACCTTGTCGAAGAAAGGGGTCTGGCCGGGGACGTGCTTCTTTTCGACCACCTCCAGCGGAACCACCTCGCTATCTTGGTAGATGACATGCTCGCCCTTGCGCAGAGGTCGAAGTAGATAGTAAAACTGCTTTTCGTAGAATTCCTGTTCCAGCCTGCTGTCTCTAGTAGGGGTCAGGGCGAGTCGCTCAACTTGGTCCCGAGCAATAGGCAGGTCCTCGTCGTCCCACGAGTCGTCAATCACGCCGAAGATCTGGTCAGGGACTTTGAGCTCAACAAGAATGAGGAAGATCCTCTTGGCCTTTTGCTCGATCCACTCCCAATAAGTCCCATCGGTCAAGCCATCGCCAAAGCCCAGGGTGCGGTCGAGTCGCTCGATTTCCTCAGGAATAAGATGGCTACACACAAACATGCGTGTGACTGTGCGTTCAATGGTGTCGTCGTCCCACCACATGGTGCTGTGACGTCGGTTAGGAGTCGTTGTCATGGCCCGGATATGGTGTTACTGTGCTGTTGATGCTGCCGGTGGTAGTTGTGTGATGAAGAAGCACAATACAAAAGTAGTATTTACTGAAGAAATCGCTCCTTTCTGGGGACAGGTGTTCAAAGAAACCTAGAGGGGTACCCGAGTTCGCCGCCGGATTGTTGAGAAAAAAAGTACAGATGGAAGGAGCAACTGGACGGAGGGGCGGCCGCAGGTAGTGTGAGGTGAGGCGTCTTAACATCTCCGGTTCGTCGACCCGGCTCACCACACACTATAATTACAGCAAGGCAATGCTCGGCGTCATGAAATGTCTCAAGTTGTACTCCATGTACATCATATGTACTTAACGGCCACTACTCCCAGGTCTCTTCTTACTTGTGTGCTACGCAGGTGGGCATGTCTCCCCACAGTGATGCTGATATCAAGAAGGGAGTTGACTGGAGATGGTGGTTTGTTTCATTGGCTGACTGATGGCTAGAGATAAGGAATACAAGCCTCTGTTTGGCTGGCCCTGTTCTGGCATGGGTTCCATCGTCTGCACCTTGCTCAACGCGGGATGGGGGCGTGTATCTGCCAGGGTCCCTGCTGAGTACCGAAGATGAGGCACAGCCCTGATATAATTTCAGGACGATTCGGTTCTGACCTCTAGCCCTCCCGCCGAGCTCTCTCGTGCAACCCCTCCGACATTGTCATCGTCAGTTGACTTGGCGGGGTGGTTACGTACCGGTCAGATGATGTGCCTATTTATGATTTGGATCGGTGATGGAGACACCGTTTGGGAAGTCGCGAGGCTGTTGTTGAGGAAACAGCAGTCGGCTGAAGTCGGACAGGACACGGAAGGAAGAGCCCGGGGAGGAAGGGACGTGGGGGAGAACCCCACACTTTTCTCAGCCCCTCGTTGCCCGTCACTCCCATCACTCCGCCTTTTCCAGTGCAGCGGGACACCACGATATTGTATCTGTAGGTAGTAGTGAATATTCAGCATGAATTCGCCTACTAGCTCCCATGCATTCAATACTTGCTCTTCAGTTCAGTTCGACACAGCGGTGTTCCTGACGCGAGTGTTGCACTTCAACACTCGGCCGGGTAAGACGAGCAACCAGATAGATCGACGCCGTCTATCAAGTGTCACCCACATGCCATCCAGAAGTCAAATGACAGCTATCTAGAATGTCTCGTGTCAAGCCACTTCTTGACCGTCGATCAAAGGCCATGCGAGACCCTTGATTCTGCCCAAGAGCAGGTGTCTTTAGACGATATCAGTCTTGGCAGCTCCTGCAGCCACCCACACCATCATTGGTACGACAGATGGCTGTAGATGTTGGCTGCTTTGTTACACACAACAAGTTTCCGGGCACCAGCATCCATCGCCACACCGCCCGGTCGTCCTTGAGGCATTTCCTGTTGCCATGCTGGCGGAAGATAAATTCACGAACACGACTTTTGATCCGATACTATCCCATCGTACCTCGGCCAGATTGTAATTCTTGTACTCGATCCAAGTACTTCACCCAGGCTATGCTTATCTCCCCACGCCAGACGCGTGGCGTGACTTTTAATACCGGCCTGCAGGACGTCTGCCCGCAAAACTAATCTTTTTGGGAGCGATACCATATTGGCGGGTCTGTCTGCTCAGCGTGGCTGTCCCAGAACACGACCCTGTGGCGTTTGCCCTTTCTTTTCATATGATACTGAGACAAAATCTTGGAGGGAAAAAGAACAGGAATTCGACTGGTGAGCTGCCGACTTACACCGTCCCTCGGAGAAACCCACAAGACGAAAAGCAACATGCTAGATTCGCATTTGCCGTCAGACAGACTCAAGAATCGAGAGCAAGACCGAATCGCGGGGGCCTGGCGCAGAAATTAAAGGATTTACCCCTCCCTCTCTCTCGAGCTCGAGACCCTTGGAATCGATCTTTTGCCCAAAGCAGGAATAAAGTTATCGCTATCGCTGGGGAATGATGCGCAACAAGGATTATCTACTCCTCCCCCACAACCCCTGAAATGAAGCAACCCCCACTTCTCTTGCTCAAGTCAACCCAGGCCCAGGTTCAGGGGTGACAACCCACACCAGGTTTCCCGTCTCCAGTCACCACTTTAGCATCATGCGTTTCTTGATCTTGTTCCCACCTGGTGATGCCCCGGCCCGGCCCACCGGCTAGTACTGGGGTAACGATATTCCTTAGATCTTGGTCTGAAGCACATTATGACACTTTACCACTAGGCCGAGTACTTTAATTCGCATCATTGGAGAGCTAACAAAGTCTAGTTTAACGCAAAAACCATTATTACATTATCTCGTTGATCATGCATCAGAGTCAACCAATATCTATGCACAGCTGGGTATCGAGTTCGTTCCTCTCCAAAAAATGCACCAAAACCAAATGTCCAAAACGCCAATGCTCAAACGACATGATCCAGTTTCCTCTCCATCTTGTTTCTCAACCATTAGACTGCCCTCTGGGCAGCATCCATGTCCGTCCTGGGCACGCTGCCAGGCGCCTCCTTCTCTCCGTGCCCGAGCTCAGAATCATCCCCCGTCTCGCTCTCCGCCACTTCCGGCCCAGCACCAAAGGTCGGGGCATAAGCGCTCTTCGCCCTGATCCGATCACCAAACATGTAAAAGATGACCGGAATAGGCACAAGCGCCACACCGATGCAACCAAGAAGCGTGCTGGCCCACTGGGTGCCCATCCCTTCAAACATGTATCTCGCAAACAGCGGGAAGGCCGCTCCGGCCAACGACCGCAAGAAGGTGTTGCCCGCGATCGCCGAAGCGGCAAACATCAGATACGAATCGACGAGGTAGTTCAGCGCCTGTAAGAAGATGCTGGCTATCCCGAATCCCGTCATCAAACCAGAAAGTGTCGGCCAAATCCAGTGAATATCCTTGGTAAAACCCGTCCACCCGAACCAAAACAACCCAATCGCAAAAGCCACACCTCCAGCAATGACAGAGGGCAACCTCCACTCAGGAACCGGCACCCCATTGTTGGCAGCCAGCTTCCTCGCATACCAAGGCTGCTGCATCAACACGGTAACACCGGCGATGATCTGCCCGATAATCATGCCGAAAAACGTGAGCCCAGCCACACCGGCAGACATGCCGTGGACCCCCATGAAAACAAACGGATACGCCGTCAAAAAGAGATAGAGCAGCCCGTAAATAAACGCCATGTATACCGACAACAGCGTGACGATCGGCTCGCAGAAGAGAAGCCTCATCGGCCGGGAAAAGTTTTTTGTGATCAACTCCTTGACGTCGATTTCAATCTCTTCCTGCTTGGCGTGGATGCCCCAGTTGAGGGTCCTCCTCCTCAGCTCGGCGGCTTTGCTGACCAGAATAACAGGGGGATAGGTCTCCTCGAGGAAGATCAGATCGATAATAAAAGCGACAGCACCCATGATCGCAATGAGATAGGCCGTCCACCTCCACCCGATGCTCTCATCCTCAACCATGAACCCGCCGATAAACGGCGCCAGCATGGGACCGGTAAAGACAGTCATGCTGAACACGGTGATGGCCATGCCACGCGTGCGGTTGTCAAACATGTCTGAGAAGACAGCTGCAACGACAGCAAGGGGGCAAGCACCGAAAAAACCGGCAAAGAACCTCGTGATGAGGACGGTCTGGAGGTCTTTGGCGGTTCCGCAGGCGAGGTTGAAGATGGTGAAGCCGAACATGGAGGCTACCAGGGGTAAGCGACGGCCTTTGAGCTCGGATAGGGGAGCCCAAAAGGTTGGGCCGGTGGCGAAGCCGAGGACGTAGAGGGATACACCGAGGAGGGAGACGTCAGGGGATACGCCAAAGTCGGTTGCGACGGCGCGGGTGGCGGCGGAGAAGATGGAGGAGCCGAAGGAGGCGATCATTGTTGTGTAGCCTAGCATTGTTGCTGTGAGAAGTCTAGGGAGTGGTTAGCAGTGATGAAGGGATAAGTGGGAAAGATGGGGGGGAGAACGTACTTCTTAGCCATGGGCCAGTTTTGAGCGTGGAGGGGGTCATCAGGGCCGTCGAACTCGACGACGAAGTCCTCTTGATTGGGTAGGAGGGGTGGGTATGGCTTTCCGGCGCCGAAAGGGGGAAGGGGCTTGACGAGGGAGGCACGGCTTCGTCTGGAGCGGAGGGAACGGCCGACGGTTGCGCTGTGCTGGCTGCGGGCGGTCTGGATGCGGCCGAGCTCGGTTGGGGGGAGGTCTCGGGAGGTGGAGACTCGGGACATGCCCACGCCGACTATGCCGGTGCCGACGGTGGAGGGTCTGCGGGGCCGGGCCGAGTGAGAGGAGGAGGCGGAGGATACCGAGCTGGCGGAGATGACGCGCTCAATCTCGGCGCTTGTTCGGTGGGGGAGCTCATGGTGGGTTGGGGTTGGTGAGATTGGGGTGGCGGCGTCGTGTTCTGCCGCCTCGAGGGCGCGGTCGACGATGTTGGGTCCCATCGACACTATCGACACTGAGAAGAAGCTGCTTGATCTGGTGTTGAGGGTTGGTGGTGATATCAGGCGAGTGAACTGTGAGAAGAGCCAAAAAGACTAATACCAAAACGAACAACTTGAAACAGAAGTGTTCGTCAAATCGTGGTGTAAGTGATTGATTAAGATTTTGCCATCAGATCTTTCCAAGAGGGGGGAGCCCAGATCTTATAACAATGACGAGGACATCTGGGGGACCACCATCCAGTCCCCCCCCTGGATCTCTGTTGTTCTTCAGCTACCCGATTGAGTAATCCCTATCCGGATTTTCTTACCAAGGCAATAGAAGGGTCACAGTCATAGCATACTACGGGGGATACTCTCAGACCCAACGGGAGATCGATATAGCAAAGAAAAATGGAGCTTCTTTTGCCCAATTGTCACACCAATTCCTCGGTGAAAGTGCGTCTAGTCCACCCACCCCCTGGTTTGCTGGTGCCCGTTCCCGAGGCCGGGTTGCCTTTCGAACGGCGCCACGCACGGAGGCGCAACAAAAAAACCAGATGACAAGGTTGATCGATGCGGCCTCGGCACTTCGCGTTCTTGGGAAGCCCACCTTGGCTTACTCACCACCATACATATGTACAAATGCTGTAGCATTCCGGCTTGATAACCGCATCGAACTGCATGTCAACTACAGAACTCTCTAGCAGCACCCCTATGACTCGAACGAGACATTTTTCTTGTAGAACTGCCGTTGATTGATATCAACGTAGGTTGCTGAATCATGAACCAAAAAGGAAGATGCACATTGTTGGTAGCGGGGACACCGACCCTTTGCCCATTTCCAATCTGGTGCCCATTGAGAAGCTAAACAAGGACCACCCCTTTTCATTCCAGGCGATGCAGGCAAGACGGAGTCACGGAGCTCGAACCGGTGATCCCCGCTGGGCCCATTATCAACTTCCATTCCCCACCATGACAGCGTCCTTGGTGGGGTCCTGAAAGTTTTTAACATCAGATCAGAAGAGCCCAGAATCCCTCCGTTTTGTTCTCTCATTAGATCCCCTACACCGACACAAGCAAGATTTTGTGTTCAGCTCTGATCGCAATGAATTAATCCCGACCACCGAACGACGGGATGTTGACGATGATGAATGCTTTCGCATCCGCATCCGGTGTCATGATAGCAGCTGGAGCGGATATAAAACGGGAATCTGCTCCTCTTAAAAACGAACCTCGGGAGGCGAGACGTAGCTCCAAACTCCGGACATTTGGTTTGTGGCTGCGGGATTACGTCAATGCCGTCTGGTCTCAGTGGCCTACCAACCCCCCCCCCATGCAATTCGCCAATCACAATCAACACCACCACACCGGACTAACGTTTTTTTTCCGTCCACGCTTCCCACGATACAACAGCTTCATTTGAATTGCCATGTGGATACGAGACATGGGGGAGCGCAGGTGAAAACTTTTTTCCCATTGACGGATGATTTCCCCTTTCCCACAATTTGACGATAGTCGATACGAACCGACTCATGGGCTGTCCCGCCTCCCATGTTTTCTTGCTGCCCAACAAGGCTGTTCAGACCATTTAATCCCGCCAATTGCCGATTCTAGCCGCCAGTAGCCTTGCAGTTCGAGGTGAGTTCACGATGTTACGGACTCTTCCGCGCAATCAGGAACCCTGCCCTTCGGGCCGTGAGGGGATCCATCTCGGATGGACGTCAAGCTTTTTTCTGCTGCTCACTTCCCGCTGGAGTGGCTTGCATGGGTGCGTCACGATGGTTCTAGATGGCGCCAGCCATTCGGTTCGTCTCCACTGTGAGGCTGTATCTCACCTCACCTCAAATCACCTCACACCCCAATTGTCATCCTCCAACAGCGAGGCAGCGTCTTCGAGAGACAAGCCGGCTGTCTCTGGGTAGAATCTCCAGATCAACACGTACCCTCCAATGCAGATCAAGGCGTATAGGGTAAACGTCAGCGGCGGGCCCAACAAGTCCATCAACATCAAGAAGGTCAGGCCAATGACAAAGTTGGCGCCCCAGTTTGTGGCCGTTGCTATGCCGCTTCCCAGCGACCGCACGTTGAGGGCAAACAACTCGCTCTGCATCCATGGGACGTTTCCGAGGCCAATCGCATAGCCTGCCACATAGATCATGATGCTGATCAGGATGACGACTGGAGATCCGGGCGCATCGCTATCTGTGACTCCGCTCAGAAAGAAGCCAAAGGCAGCAAGGAGTAGCCCAAACACCATCCATGGAATAGACCAGAGAAGGATGCGTCTTCTTCCAATGCGGTCGATGATGAGAAGAGCCACCAAGGTAAACGCGAAGTTGGTGACTGCCACGACAAGGGAGGTAAGAGTCGGGATCGGGAAGCCGAGCATCTCGAAGATGGTCGCCGAGAAGTACATGAGCGAGTTCTGAGACGCCGTGTTAGCATTGAACATGCGCCATTGCTCATAATCGGAAAACTTACAAAACCACACAATTGCTGTAAGCCCTGCAATAAGCAAGCGATCGCCAACGCCCTCTTATTTCTCCTGATGTTGAACAGCTCGTCGAAACCTTCGGCCCAGCCGGCCTTGCTATCACCTCTCCTTCTTCGCAGCCGTCTTGCATCTTGTTCTTCCCTAACTTCGATCTCAATGCTTTTGACCGTAGCATCGACCTCGCGGGCAGCAACCTTTCCGCCAGCAACTTTCTCAACGACACCCCTAGCTTCCAATCCCCTCCCCACCATGACCAACCATCTCGGTGTTTCGGGCATAACCGTCATCATGAAAAGCTGCACCACTGCTGGCAATCCTCCCAAGCCAACCATCCATCTCCACGCGGTCTCTGGGTGCCCATATTCCCCAAATCCATATCCAACAATGTACGCAACGACCTGGCCCAATGTAATGAAGATGACGTTCATGGTCACCAACCTCCCTCTGTGTTCCGCCGGGGCCAGCTCAGCAATGTATAGCGGCACGACGAAGCTTGCTGCTCCCACCGCCATACCAACGATACTCCTCCCAACCACCATCACCCAGACTGTTGAGCATGCTGCTTGCACCCCTGCTCCCAGAACAAACAGCACATCTGCCACGAGTATTACTCTTTTCCTTCCGAGACTATCGGCAAGAACCGACGAGAACGGCGAGATCAAAAGCGCGAAGAGGGAGGTGGAAGCGGTGATGAGTGACTTGTCGAGGGAGTTAAGCGGTCGGTTGGAGAGGGACTCGCCGAGGGAGACGAGAGTAGATGATATGACGCCTGTGTCGTCTTTGGGATTGGATGTCAACACCACGCATTTCGTGAGTGAGATCAGGATGAGAAAGCACACATACAACCAAACAGCAACCCTGATATCCCCGCCGACAAGGTCAACAGCCAGATAAACCAACTCGGCGCTGCGGGGATCGCTTTCCCGGATTCGAGACCGCCGGCTTCATCGCCTTGTTGTTCATCATGATCCCCACCAGCATCTACCCGCTCCGAGGCCGAAATAAGAGGTTCCTGCGCGCTGCTCATCACTGCGGTTGTTGTTGTGCCTGTTGTTGTTGTTGTTGTTGTTGTTGTTGTTGTTGTTGTTCTAGATCTCTTATTGGCAAATGCATATCGCGGTCTTATCGGGTACTATCCAGAAGTGTATGGAGTAGCAGCACGGGGTTGACAATGAGAACCCTGATGGTCACAGACGGTCGGTTTGATGTCCAGATGTTGGCAGCAGGCGGCGCACCGAGGGAACAAGTGACAAGTGCCAAGCACACAGTGGGAATTTGATGTAGGGGTGGGAAGGTGCACTGGGCCAGAATTCCATCCCAAGTTGGGAAGCGCGCAAAGTCCAAGAATGGAATTGAAACAAGCTAGGGGTAGCACGCACGGTCCATCACCGTTTCAACGTCGCAACGGTCGTTGAGCTGTGCGCTTTGCTACTGCTGCCACCGCCGCCAACAAGTCGTGACACCAAAAAAAAGCCACACCAGGGAGAGCTTTCTAACTTGCACTCTCTTTCTCATCCCATCTTTCTTCTTCTTCTTCTTCTTCTTCTTCTTCCAGTCTCTGTACTATACCTTTTCTTCAGTATTCTTTTCTGGCAGAAGAATCCAAGACATTCCTACCTATCCGAAAGTTTAATTTCTTAGCCATCAGCAACGCGCATAGCTTCAAGCTCTCAACCCCTATTAAACATAATCACCACCACATAGACAACATGGCGCCCTCCCCCTACGCCGGCCACCCCTCCCGAGGGGACAGCTGGTTCGCCCCCCTCTCCATCGACCTGATCGTCAAAGTCTTCAAAACCACCTTCTTCCACCCCTTCATCGCCTGGATCATCCCCCTTTGCTTCCGCGCGCAAAACATGCACTGGGACGCGCCCCCCATGCTCGTCTCCTTCGCCTGGGCCGGCGCCATCACCCTGATCTGGATGGCTGGCGTGATTAACGACCGTCTCGCCTTTGGCCTCCCTCGTGAGGTGGACCTCAGCGAGGAGGTCATTGTCATCACTGGTGGCGCTTCCGGGCTCGGGTTGCTGATTGCTGAGGTCTATGGTATGCGCGGCGCGACGGTTGCCGTGCTGGACGTGGAGGAGATGGAGAATGGGGAGGCAAGGGGGGTGACGTATTACAAGTGTGATGTTGGCGACAAGGAGCAGATCGCAAAGGTTGCCGAGAAGATTGAGCGCGAGGTTGGTTGCCCCTTTTTCCTCCTCTATTTCACCCCCTTTATATCACTAACCTTCTGTCGATCTGTTCAGCTTGGCCCCCCTACAATCCTGATCAACAACGCAGCCGTCGTCCTCGGCAAACCCCTCTTGTCCCTCTCCCTCCCCGAAATCGACCGTTCCCTCACCACCAACCTCCTCTCCCACTTTTACACTATCAAGACCTTCCTCCCGGGCATGACGCGCTCCGAGACCGGCGGAACGATTGTGACAATCTCGTCCGTCATTGGCACCCTCGGCGCCGCGCAGCTGACGGATTACGCCGCCGCCAAAGCTGGCGTCACCGCTCTTCACAAGTCTCTCTCGGCGGAACTGAAGGAATCACACCCCGAGATTAGAACAATGCTTGTCACCCCGGGGCAGCTCTCCACGCCTTTGTTTGCTGGGGTGAAGACACCCAACGCGTTCTTCGCCCCGGTGGTGGAGCCGGTTGATGTGGCGAAGGAGGTGATCAAGGCGATTGACAACGGGCAGAATGCGAGCATTGGGATGCCGCTTTATGCGAGGTGGGTTGATTGGTATAATGTGCTGCCTGTGGGTGTGCAGAAAGTAGTAAGGGGGTTGGCCGGGGTGGATAGGGGGATGAGGACTTTTCAGGGAAGGGCAGGGTCGGGGTTGGGGAGGAAGGGGAAGCTTGAGGCTTTTTAAAAGTCGGCGACTGGATCGCGAGGTGTGGGGGGTTGTTTTTTTGTAAAATTAGGGGAATGTACATACCGCGTATCAGCGGGCGGAGGGTTTTGCATCATTAGCAAGCGAAAAGAACATCATCATATTTGTTCTTCACTACATAGCCTTTTCCTTCCGCTCGTTCTCGCCAGCAGGGTGGTCCAAAGCCCACTGGACCCCGGATAAATCACTATAAGGAGGGAGCTTGGCCTTTCCATCCCCCTTTTTGTACTTCAGCCCTTCCAAGTCGACATTGTTGAACGCCCTCACGCTGATCCCGTACCCCTTCTGCCGAAACTCGCGAAAGTCGATGCCCAGGCTGGAGCCGCAGTTACCGCAGAAGAGGTGGTCGATTTGTTTGGTGTTGAACTGGTAGCGGGAGAGGCGGGGGAGGCTGTCTTCGGAGAACACGACTGCTTCTTTGGGGGGGACTGTTGATTTCAGCACACTATAACGGGGGAAAGGGGTGGGATGAGGGGAGTGAGACGTACAAACAAGCAGATACCCAACCCGTCGACAAATCGAGCAGTTACATTCCATCACTGTCTGCTCTGCCAGCGGGGGGGAGAGGGTCACGGTAAAGGTTATCGAGCCGCAGTGGCAGGAACAGGGGTAGGTTTGCTCGTTTTTGGTTGTTTCACCACTGGGGGTGGTGGTGGCAGGCTCCGAGGTTGGCGAGGTCGAGGTTGCCATGCTGAAATTGTCAAGAAACTTGTATAAAGGGAAGAAGGCTGGGGCAATCATACCAGCAGTTACTTGACCCTCGCTTGTACATCAAAGTTGTTTATATAGAACAGAGCTCGGTCTTCGGATAATCATGCATACTATGAACATATGCGAGGACGGACCAAAGTTCCCGGCTTGCTTAGATATCATCGTGCTACGATGCAGACAGCCAAATAAGCTCTGGGAAGGATTGTGCCGGCTTATCTCATTCGAGATACGACCTACCACACTCGTCATATTGGGTCACTCAACTAACTCAACACATACCAGGAGGGCACCTCACACTCATGCAGAAGAGAACGCAGTAATGTCAAGTTTCTATTGTTAGATGCCTGCTAGATGCCACACTACTCCAAGATAGCATACTATGTAAACCACGACAAAAAGAAAATCGTCGCTCGACCTGTATCGTTATAAAGCTTTCAATGTTGACTAGCCAAAACCACGCTCTAAACCAAATCATTCCCATCGCTCCACTATTCAAATATCATCGCATGTATGTTTAGCCCCAACCTTTTCTCCCAAAAAGCATGCATTTATTTTTGGTAAGTTTAGTTCGCACCCCCATTCCAACGCACCGTTGCCGATGTGTACTGGCAGCGTCACCGTCTTTTTATTTTTCCCGCCCATGCTGTAATATCTCTCTGGCTTTATTCTTTACGACAGGACTCGAAGAGCCCCAAACTGCCCACTGTTTTGGGCCGGGTGATTTCAACCCCAAAGCGCCCTACTGCTCATCCATGTCGGGGATGATGAGAGGCATGTCTCCGATACTGGGCTTGTTTCTTGGCTCGATACTTTTCTGGTTGTCGGCACGGCATGTAGGCGGGTTGTGCTCCAGCAATAATCGAACTGGTCGTGTACAGGTCCTTGTAAGGTTTGATCAAGCGCATATAGGGACTGGTAGATGACCAATGCCTTCTAGTGCTGGGCATCAATTCGGTGTATCGTTGACTGGTCGTTTCTCCGGCCTCCTCAGTTCATGTTGATACCGGTCCGCTTCTCGTCGATTCTCGGGAATTCCGCTTCCTGTACGTCCCGGGGAACACGTAATACTAACAGGTCGGAGGTTGCCATTCGAAAACTCCCGCTAGGGGCTCCGCGCTCAGGAATCCAATCCTATAGGCATCGTTGCAAATGTTGATCGAACAGACGGCCCCCCAAACCTCACACAGAGCAGCCTATTCGCCCAAGCGCCCCAGTCGAATAGGATCTGGGGCGGCGCCATCTCTCATTGGGAAAGAAAGCGGCATGTCGTTGCGTATTCGTAGGTCCGAAAGCCCCTTCTACCGGAAGTTAATGATAGCGAGTCGGTTATCCAAACCATGAACCAGTCTCTTGCCCTCGCAGTCCCACTCCAAGAATGGCAAGGAATCACCCGAGTCGGATCCCGTCTTAGGGGTCTGCCACCCAGTATTCGGCATCCAGCCGGCTTTAGGGACTTGATGTTCACCAAGCTTCCAGATCAAGATTCTGTCATGTGTTGCTACAGCGATGTGCGATCCGTCGGGGCTAATGGCGAGGCTATTTGCTGCAAGGGGTGAATCCAAGGTGATCGAGTACTTCGGCCTATTCTCCAGGCCTCCAAGTACGTTCCAGACAAAGATGCCGCCATCGATGCCACATGACACCAACAGCCTCTCGCCCTCCGCAGGGTCCGCTTGCAGCGGTTGCCACTGCATAGCGGTGATAGCGCCGTCATGGGCTTTTATCGAACGCCGCCTACTGGACTCATCCCAAATCTGCAAGTCATAGATCAGTACATGAAAACCTTTAGATGCTGAAGAACAAACTTACATCAATGAAACCCGCTTCGCTGCCAGTGGCAACAAGGCTAGAACGCCAGTCGAACTTGACATACTGGAATCGCTCGTCCTTGCGTGTTTCAAACTCTCTGATCTGAACAACCTCCTTTTCAGTGCATCGGAAGGCAGTCAACATGCCTTGACCGCAGAGAATAAAAGAGCTCTCGCCGATCCATGTGGCATCGACGGGGTAGCTGTGAATATCGTAGTTGAGGATGTGAGACATTGGATTCACCGTGGTCGGAGACGAAACCTGGATCAGAGTCCGGGGGTTCTCCAGTCCATTGGTCATATCCGGTGAGATGGCCAAAAGGAACTTGTCATTGGGACTCCAGCAGAGGTTGGTGATGGGGGAGTCGAGGCCTTCGAAACGGTAGGCACTGGTACCATCGGCAGCCCACACCCCAAGACGGGACTTGTTTCCTATCTCAATCCCGAGGGCGATAAGAGCGCCATTGGAGCTCCATGCCATGGAGGTGACGGTTGAATCATTGGGGAGGTCATCACCAAGATGGAGGTACCGAGGGGCTGTGTCCACGTGATCTGGCAGGGCGGCGTCTGGGGCGGCTCCACGCGGAAGCGTCCAAATGCGGGCTAGCGCATCGGTCCCGCCAGTCGCCAAGATTGATGGGTCTTTGGGGTTCCACTTGCTGATGAGCACGATAGGGTTTTCGCTAGCTTCTGTGGAATCATCGGCGCCGAGTCGCAGAAACACCGTGTCTTGGGTGAGGTCCCGTGTGTCGTCAACCTGTGTGCCCCGCGAGGGCCCCTCAGTGTGAGGGATTGGTGATGCGGCCTGTTCGCCCTCCAGGGGCGATGGGTAGGCGTGGTTGTTTTCCGCGCCGTTGTGGTGGTGGTGGTGGTGGTCAATTTCCATGGGGGTTGTGGCAGAATCCGCCCCGTTGTCGTAGCCGTTGCTCAGTCTCTGCCGCTTAGCGGGCGACCCATGCGACACGGCGAGATGCCGGTCGACCGCGCGCTTTCTTGGGTTCTCGATGTCTTCATCGTACTCTGCATCCTCGGATTCTTCTGCCTCCTCCTCCACCTCATCCTCCTCCACCTCCATCACGTCGGGCTGGAACTTGAGCGGTCCAAACACCCCACGCGGTGTCGCCTCGGCCGTTGCCGGCACATCACGAGGCGCCTGCAAGAAAATTGTCAGTTACCCCGGCACTACCGCCCCCTGGAACCTGCACCACCCGCCAATTCCATGCAGACCGGAATGGGGGGCGCCAGCCCACAGGTCGAGTCAATTTCACAACAACAATGAAATCGGGCCACCATACCTTTTGCTCAGCAAACTGTCTCTCATACGCTTCAAACTGAAGGCCTTTGTTGAGAAGGTTCACCAATGCATACGTCTTGACGTGCGGAGCATAGTCAAAATGCCTGTGAGGCGTTTGGATCCGCCACTCCTTTTGCAGCTTGGCGGCGGTTTCCCGATAATCTGTCTGAGGTCAGTTTGTCTGCTTACGTCTTGCTGCTTGCCTCGCAACTTTGTTGGTTGCTCAACGCGTGAAACACGAGAGCTGGCGGGGTGAGCTGAGCTGTTCTCAGTGAGCAGTCCACATACTTGACTCCAATAAGTACCTAATTGTCAAAAGTCAGCGACTGCAGCGCCCTCTCACCAGGCAGTCCGGAGGTTGTCGGGCTGAAGGGATGGGGTGGGCACAGAAACAACGAACCTCCAGATGAGATAGTTGACACGGTTAGTGTCGAGTAATTCCTTCATTGTCGGAGCACCGGGGGCGAAAAGGCGGCCAAAGTTGCGGGATTTCCAAACTCAGTTTCCAGCGCAGGTGGTGAGGGTATTTCTGTCCAATTTGGTCCGTCGGCGAGCTGGTGACAGGGCGATTAGGGATCTGGCATTTGTTGGTGATGGAGAATGAAAAGGGACCTCGAAAGCGCAAGGTTGAGATTTGGAGGTTGCAAGCGTTCGGGCCAGCGATGGCCCCAGCGACCCAGAATCCCAGTGCAGGTTTGCCCAATGAGGTGTGGGTTCCCACCGGCCAAGTGGTCCCTGCCGCTTGTTATTAGGCGAGCGACTAAAACCGCACCCCGGACGCTAAGCCAAATGGGAACAGCAACTTACCTCACCACGCTCAAACTTCACCACGCCAGGCCAATTGCATTTCCCCGTCCGTCAAATGGATTGATGCCCTGCCTGAGGGGACGGGGGGAGTCTTGAAGAACAATTGAATGAGCCACAGACAAACCCCCGATAACATCATCCTGTCTTCAAATGGCTGACCTCCCTGATCTGACGAACTCACAGACACCCATGACATGCTGTCACCAACCGTGACGCTCAGACTGGCGGTAGTTTGGTTTTAAGTTTGGATTCCGCACCTCCAGCTTGTTTGTGACAGGAGGTACAGTGCAGTGTTGTAGCTACAAGGTGGGTTTCTCCAGATGGTAGCAAGCTTCTGCAAGCCTGACCTTTTGCTGCACGCCATCGCCCTGCTGAGCGAGTGAGACCGCTCTTTTTTCTGCCCTTGCCCCGCGCAGGGCCTATCCAGGTCTCCCACGATAACATCACAGGTTGCTGATGGCAAGCAATTAACTGTGTGCCACCCGCTGGCCTGCGAGTCTCACGCACAAAGAAGCTATCTGGAGGTGCTCTGGGGCCAAAATGATACACACTGTAAATAATGTCGCAGGGCTTTCCTGGCCTCGCGCAAGCGTGCGACCGAAACCCGTTCTTCGGATTGAACCCACACCAATACCAACATTACCGTGGCTGGCTAGGTTTACGCCGGCTGCGGAATACAGTTTTACGGAACGGTACATGACATCCTGTCCCTGCTGGAACCAACACAAAGCCAACCTCAGCTCAGCTTGTCCTGTCCAGCACGGCCATGGCCGGGTTCAGTATTCCATCTCACCCTGTGTGCGGTTGCGTCAAATCGACACTCGACCTGGCCAGATCTGATGCCATCTCGCCTGTGCATAATTTGGAGAGAATGGAAGGGAAAGGTGAGCGGGAAGGGAGGTACTGCAATTAATCGAAACGTGGTGCTTTGCCGAGACCAATCAATCCATAGCTTATCACCCACCACCAGTGTGCCAGTCCATGGCCCGCCGGCGCCATTTGACACATACCGTCATCATCGTGGCCGAACTTCGAGCATGGCCCCCGCCTCTTCGCTACTAAGCGGAGGCCTAGTGCCGCCCTTGTTCGATGCACAAGCTCCCAATTAGGCTCTGCAGGCCGTTGTGTCGCGCTTCTTTGTGCGGCACAAGAATGATGTGGCCGACCGTGAAATACAGCCCCTGGCGCCGTGGTGCTGTACGTTGTGGACAGCAACCGAACACTGATCATGTTCCAAGGACCCGATGCAGATCGGCGGCGCGGGCAGTTGAGCGGTGCTGCTGCAGGCAATCAATCAATCAAAGCCCATCTGAACGTATCTGCCTGTGTTTCCTTCTCCGGAGCATCGTGGCACCTAGTGTACCGTTATTCATCCAACAGTAGCTGAGGGCGCGGGGAGGGGAGGGGAGGAGACTGCTGCAAAGAACAATCAACAGGCCTTCCGGAATTTTGACCAACCAAATTCGGCCAGAGCCAGTGTCGTGGTGTTCTGGGCAGAGCCAGGGTTCATGATCCGGGGTTTTCGATCTTGCGGTGCGGGGAATGCTGATTGGACACCATTGTTGCATCGTGACATGGGTTTTGTCTGGTGCTGGCTGCTTCTGGGAGGTACCGGTACTGTTGCTCCCACCACCGCTTTGTATCCGAGATAGGTATCTCGACATGCAGCGAGCCTGAAGAGGCGGGTTCGAATTACAAAATGAAACCTTGTGAAAAGAAGATCGAGTTGCGTCCGCCGCCCAGTGGCAGCAATGAAAGATCAACAAGAAGCACCCGCAGGCACCAGTGCCACTGGACTGCAACCAGCTTCAACGGGGTCGAAAGGAGGCTCCCTAGTGACCCCCGCCTTATCCGTCCTGTGAGGTTTTGTAAATAAGATCAACTCGAGATGACTGCGTTGCTTACCGCAGTACGGCCCACAAACCTTACATTACAGTAGGATAAGAGGATGACAGAGTGGCACAAGTTACGAAAGCAGTGCCCAAATATTGAATGCAACGGACGCCTTCGACCGAGGTGGCGTACGATCTGCGGAGCGGGGCATTGATGTGTGTGCGTGTGTGTGGTGTCGCAAGCCCTGCAGATGCCACCAAACGATGTCCGATTTCTCACCATGATGAGATAAATTCCCGTCGAAAATGAGCTGTCCTCGGAGATGTGAGGAAAAACGAAAATGAAATTGAAAATGACAAGAAAACCACCCATGTTGGGCTTGACCTTCGACCTTCCAGATTCCTCACTCTGACCTCTGGCTTGACCGCTCGTGCTCGTGCCGCCCGAGATGAGATGGCGTGGACTGAAGTTGGATGGCTCGTGCGCAATCTCAGATGTCGTCCCCACTCCTTCTTTGTGCAGGGGCCTGCATGAAACAACCTGGGTCCTCGTGTTGTGTTCGGGCGGGCGAACCCTGCCAGCCTGCCAACCCTGAGGAGCGGCAGCCTGGGCGCCTGAGGCACGAACCGCCCTGAATCCTTTCCCAAGCCTGGAAAAACTCCGGCAAACGGGAGGGCCCGACGTCAAGACACGAAGGCGCGATAGGAGCACCACCTTAGACAAGCCGTCGGATCAAAAAAGTACGGAGTACCCAAAGGTCAACACCCACCATGCCGCCCCGAATAAACATCCCGCCAGTAACTCGCATCTGCCTCATCGTGCTGCTTGTCCAGTCAGTGCTGAGCGCCGCTATACGATACCGACAATGGACGGCCAACTCTGAAATCGTTATCCCATATCTGAACCTGATCCCACAGCTATCACTGGTCTACCCCTGGACCTTTTTGACGACGACACTAGTCGAGAGCAACATCTTCACCCTGAGCATTGCCGGCTTCACACTCTACCATGGCGGCCGCTACCTCGAACGTGCGTGGTCAGGCCGGGAGCTTGCCAAGTTCCTGCTCATCGTTTCCCTTGTGCCAAATGCCTTGGTCTTTGCTACCACCATCTTCTTCTTTGCCCTGACAAGAAATGAGGGGTGGACGTATGTTACCACTTGAGCTGCTATACCAGAGCGCATGACCAAAGGCTAACCACCTCTACACAGGCTCATGACCATCGCCGGAACCATCCCCATCCAGATCTCCTTCCTCGTCGCCTTCAGCCAGCTTGTCCCCGCACACACCGTAACCCTCTTCAGGGGCATCCTCTCCCTGCGGGTACCTCGATTTCCCCTCCTTTACATCGGCCTCGTCATCCTCCTCTGCCTCACCCCGATGCTCACTGCCGCTTCGTTCCTCCTCGCCATCTATGGCCTCATCGTAAGCTGGACCTACCTCCGCTTCTACAAGCCCGTCTTCCCCGATCTCGATGCGTCGCAACCCGCCCACCTCCGCGGCGACGCCAGTGAGACTTTTGCGTTCGCCCAGTTCTTCCCCGGCCCCGTCCGGCCTCTGGCCTCGAGCATCTCAGATCAGGTGTTCATCGTCCTCGTTGCTATGCGCCTTTGCACACCCTTCAGCGCTGCTGATGTATCAGCCGCCCGGGGAGATCACCACCACCACAACTTTGCTCAGCGCGGTGTGCCGGGTAGTGCTCGCGCCGAAGCTGAAAGGAGGAGAGCTCTGGCGTTGAAGGCGCTTGATCAGCGGCTACACGCTGCCACGGCGAATGCGGCGGCCAGGGCGTCGAACGCACCGCCTCCACCAGCGGTTGTTCCTCCTATTCCCTCGGCGACGGGACCAACAGTACAGAGCCAACCGCAAGCTGGAGCGCAAAAGACCATGACGGTGCAGGGTGGAGGAGAGATGCTGGGGGAGACATCGTATAACCCTGATGGAGATGACCACAAATAGAGTGGTTATAAGTACTATAGTGAGAAGTTATGAATACCGGAGAGCAGATAGAAAGTGGAGGTGATGATGGAGGAGAAGGGCAAAAGGGAGGTTGGAAACGTTTTAATGACTGATTACTACCCCCTTAATTTTATTCGCATCTTTTTTTGGTAAGCCAACGGAGCGAACAGAAGATCTTTTTATGGTTCATGGAGTTGGAGGTTTATCAAAGAAACGGAATTGGGCGGTAGGTAGGAAATACCTTGTCAGCTTCCGTAGTTGTTATTCATATAATGGAGGGATGACTATACTATATGCTGTTGACAAAATTGAAAGATCCCATACCCTGTGTTTCGCCTGGGCTTTTTGACACTTGGTAACTATCGTGAACAGCAACAACCATAAGTTGTCGTTGCAAGCGGTGGAGAGCCTGTCTTAGTCTCTCACTTCTTACGATATCTCAAAAACAACAATAACACATTGCGGCGTGGGCATATCCAGTATAACTATCTACACATTTCCGAACAAGCACACTGCTTGATCACGGCAAGCTACTGCATCCTGGCTTGTCAAGCTCACAAACAAACCACAGCCGATCGCTTCCTACCGGCCTGCTTGACGGCCTACCGGCCAATGACATCATGGTTGCTGCGGCCCTGGAGGGGTTGCATGTGGCCTTGTAGGTTTCGGCCGGCTGCTGGGCTGGCCGGAAGGGTCAAGTCAGGAAGGCCGCGCCGTTTAATGCTATGGGTCAGATCGACGGATGGGGAGGTGCAGAAGGAAACTGTCCGGCTGATGAGGATTCAGGCAGATGGGAGAACGTGGGTTGGGGGTGCTGGCCTGATATGCTGGCCGCGTCTTATAGATGGTGTTTTATTTGCCTTGTTGGACAGGGAGATGATCACAAGAACGGGCGAGTGTGGTTAGTCTTTGTAGGGTGTCACTGTTGTTCGGTCATTTGATGTGGTGTTGCCCCTAGTAACAGGTGGCAGGCGGTTTACCTGTCACATTCCACCATGGAGTGTGAGCTTGTGCTTGTAGAACAACCTAAACTTCATGGGTAAAGATCCCTTTTCGACTGCTTCTTGGTCAAGTTTGAGGAATCTTTTTCCGAGACTCTAGCTTCAGGTCATGGCTGTGCTATGGGCGTAGAACCGCCTCGGGAACATTGATCGATGTGCGAGTTTCACACGTCCTGACGTGACAGCAAAGAACATGTGTTGTTGGTCCACGGAGTCGTTTAGACTCGGGACTGAGGTGTTGATATGTGCGGCAATGGTGTACATGGACTAAAGATGGATCTTCACTCAGCAGGAGGCTTAACGAAATAGTGATCTAGGGCAAGATGCTTATATATATCTTAATTATCGCTACTTTCAGAACCTACCTGGGTAGGTTGGCCCCATCGCCGGAGAGAGCAGAATCCGCGTGTGACAATATGACAGTGGCACTGAGACACCAAATCACCAACCGAAAGACAGCGCTGAAACTAAATCTTCGAGCCACAAACAAGCAGCACACGGCATCTATTTCGGATATCATACCGTAGCACGCATACCCCATCACACTCGTGACATCCAGTCTGTCTGTCACCTGTGTCAACGGACCAAAAAGACAAGCCTTTTCCCC
Source organism: Podospora pseudoanserina (assembly GCF_035222485.1). Lineage (NCBI taxonomy): Eukaryota > Fungi > Ascomycota > Sordariomycetes > Sordariales > Podosporaceae > Podospora > Podospora pseudoanserina. The sequence continues at coordinate 2,527,795 of NC_085922.1, read as the reverse complement.
GTTCCACTTGCCCGTCACACAACCCCTCCTCCTCAAGCTGCTGACATGGCAGTCAACCCTCGAGGGAGCGGTTTCCGGTGAACAAAAGGGAGCAACCAACATCCAACCCCATATGACACCCTGCATCTCCTCTCTGTGTAACAGCAACAAAAAAGAAACTCTTGTAAAGAGAAACAAAACCCGTGCGTTGCATAGCACATGCCCTGTATCACCGTTCCATACATACCAAATCCCATCTTCGAGTTTCGGCAACCAAACCTCTTTCACATTTGATCCAGACCATCGTCATCTCCGTTCCCGTTGTTGTTCCAGTGCCATCGTCGTACACATCCATCCGTCCCTTTCCCCCTTATCTCTCACCTCGGTGAGTTCCCCAAGGCGAGGTGAATCCACACCTCCGATATCAAGCCAGAAGCCAAGCCGGGGAAAAAAGAAGATCAATCAAAAGGTCGTAAAAATCAATCCACCCACCCCCACCCACACGCCCTCCAAAAAGCGGGGCTGCACTAACGAAATGAAGGGTGTGTGCATCCAACCAACAAAAAAACCGTGCCCATGCCGCCGGTAGGAAGGAGATAAAAAAATAAAAATGGGCCTGGCTTGTTTGAGATGGGCCGCGCTCTCCGCCGAACGATTCGATCTCACACGCTTCTACCAGGCACCTTCCTTCTCCCCGGCGGCACGGCCAGGTTTTCTGTGGGGCCCCCGTTCGTGACGCTGCTGTTGTGAACCCTTGCTTCACATCTGGCGGCGGTGATGTGATGGTTCGTGAGATTCTGGGGAGAGGTTCATTAATATCTCAATAAGAAGGCCCCCCCCCTTACCACCAGCGGGTGTTATAGACAACCGACCGTCCTGATGATGAGATGGGCGATAACTTATCTGGCATTTGATAAGATCGCCCAACCCTACTCGGTGTGTAGGGTACCCATCTACGTCAGGGACCTTTCACCTCCACCACGCACACCAGACGAAGAGTTCCAGTGCAGGAGCTGGAAGCCCATGATCAACGATGATCATGCGCTGCGACGGCGGTGAGAGAGGGAACAAGACGAACCGCGGGGGGGAAGGGGCGGTTTTCCATCCCATCCTTCCAATCCCCAACCAAAAAGGAGGCAGTGAATGATGAGTTGTCAACCTGTCGGCTCTAGCAACGAATAATCCATCCACCACCCACCCATTATCTCTTGTCTTTCCTCTTCCCCAAAATGCTGACAACTGACTACCCACGATCAAGCCTTCTGGGCATTCTCTTGGCACGCAGCGAAGACAACGAAAACAAGAGGGGTAAGAAAGAAAAACGACCGGGCTAACGCTGCACTACCTTCTAACCCCAACCCCAGAAAAAGCCGATTCGGGCCCTCACCACTTCACGTGTCTGCGGGAAGAGAGGGGGGTAACCTTAGGAACGGGGGCCGAGTCTCGGCAGCTGGGGTTGATGACACAAGGTTTTCTGTTGTTAATGCATGCACACCGTCCGCATGACTAATGAAACGAGGGTGATCTGTCCTCCTTTCTGGTAAATGTTACCTCAGTCCACGATATCAACAGCACAAAAACTTCCTTCATTTTCCACTCGGGGGGCGTCTTTCTGGTCGTGGTTCATTTCAAAACCCCCTGCCCAACCAACATGGGCCCCCGATTTTGATCGAGACAGATTCTGGAAATGGTGCAAAAACGCGCGCCAAGACCCAACCGAGAGGTGCGTAACCAGAAGCTGCTGCTCTGCATGGAAAGAAAAAAAGGCCAACGCATCTGACACATGATGCGTCTGCATTTTCCTTTGGTCAAATGCAGGTTCGGCGGCTGGTCGGATACGGTAAGGTTGGAAAATAAATACATATAAAAATGCCGGGCCATCGTCATGTCACAGCCTGAACCGCCCGTGGTAGTGGGGGGTGGGGAAAGGAGACCACAAGCGAGCGAGAAGGGCAACAGTTGGCGTTGACGGTTCTTCGAACCGGGAGAAGGAAAGTGAGCAAGATAAATACCACTGCATAATAAGCGAAAAATGGTAAATCAAAAGAATAACAAAACCACCGAGAAAATTGCCTCCGTCTGCCACCGCAACGGGAAAGAAGAAGCAAGCAAAAGCTGCAGCATTGCTACCACGGTACAGGCACAGCAGGGGGGGTGCACAGTCATGTCCCACAAGCCGACGACGACGACGCTATCATAATGTATGCGCCCGTTCTGTGGAGGGAGCACGGCATGATTTGAGCCTGCCGCCCCGGGTAGCCCTCGACGGTTTCTTTGTCTCTTTTTAGAGCTTCCCCCCCTCGATCTGGCTGAGCGTGCCGACTCGTACACCTACAGATCACGTGATATGACAGTAATTGGCCACAAGAGAATCACGCATTTAAGCAAGTTCATTTCTTCAAATGGTTTAGACTACCCGTAATTCAAGACCAGCCCGATATGACGCTTACCTAACATTCTCCGCAAGACGTGAAAATGGAAAACGGGACCCTTGCCCAGGGAGAAGAGGAAAAGGAAAAAGCTGGGGTGCCACCGACCCACACTCGCGGATGGTTCCAAGAGAGACATTTCCCCGTTGCATCCATTTGGACCCCCCTGTCTCTGCCCTGGTGTCTGCCCACCCTCCTCAGACACACCCACCCATCACTGCAGAAAAGTGTGTGATGAGTTGAGCAACCCGGTAGGAGCGTCAACTGGGGGGAAAAGTGGTAAATGAGGGATGGTGAAATCGGTGAGCGAGCGGGCAGGTGAGTAATGAGATAAGTATCCCAACCCCCTCCCCCCAGCCCAGGGAATGCAGCAAATCGGGCACATCGGACCTTCCATCTTCGAATCCCAGAAGAGATCTTCAGTCTTTGCGCACAACCGCCGCCTTTCACACCGGCTTCCACCCCCGTCCAGCCGCGGGTGTCAGCCTGTCAGCACCAAAATATGCTGTGTCGGGATCGACCCCAAGGGACCGGCGGGTTACTCTCTCTCGGCTCACCAACAGCTGATAAGCCACATCTTTGCTTGTTTTTGCTTTTGGAGGCACATCTCATTCGACTCTTCTGCAACAGTAGCGGGCAAATGGCAAACGAAAAGATGCCACTACGAGTTGAGCCGGGCCTGCATATTCGTGCATGTTGCAGCTTTCTAGTTGGTGATCACAGCGTCAGTTCTTGTCCTCCTGTAAGAGGTAGGTCCCAACACGTGCTGCTGTTATGGGCTCTCTTGTGTAATCACCGTGTGCCAGACTTTTGCTTTTTTGGAGGGCAGGCTTCACCTAGGTGTCTCGTTTAGGATCATTTTTCCACTGTTGAATAATTCCAGTGAGGTCGGACAGTGCCGCAATCGAGACCGAGCTGTGCCTTGGTGAGACAGAAAAGTATGGACCTGATAAGTTGACCCAGTTGAATAGACCGCTTATTACCCAACCCAGAGGGCTTGGCACTGTTCCCTTCGAAAAGAGGCACGGCAGGCAGTTGGATAGGTGCTGCTTGTTATATGTAGGCTGAAGGATGGCTGGTATGCGGCACTGCCCCGTTTGCTTATCGACGTGAAACAGCCTGTTGTCAATGTCAGACGTACCTTATATCTGTTTAGGTAGCGGGGAACTAGATCTCTTACTGCCTGTAACTGGGATCTGATATGCCATCAACGGGACGATTGCTTGTAGTTATGTCTTTCGAGCGAGCTTGAAACGAGGTGGGTTAGGTACGGAGAACAAGGATAATGGGGGAGAGGGAGCGTGTTGACTGAATCAAAACGAAACGTCGTTTTATGCTGCGTCCACTTTCCAACTCGCACCATTAACCCATCGATCAGCTCAGATCAGATCCAGATCGAGACTGGAAGAACGCCGGATGCCCGCGAGTCGCTGGTGGCAGGTTCGAGCCTGCCTGCCTGACACACCTAAATAACCCTGAGAGCTCATCCATCTCAACTGCCACCTAAATGATATGTTGCCCAACCCATGTGCATGGTGCGGGTTGCCTAAAACTGCAGTAGCGGCTAGCACTACGGGAGTCACCCTCTCGCCCTTACCTTACATAACCCTCTTCTGCCTTCTATTCTTGCCCCTGGAACGTGCGCGCAGCCGGTGAGGGGCAGAGAGGGGCAAGGGGCTGCCGATGACCGTTTCTTGGGTCCCGTCGGTCGATGCGTCCACCTTCGGGCAACTTGGAAGAAAGAAGGGGGGACGTGATCGGCTTTCCGTCGGGGCTTTCCCTCTATCCAAGTTGGAAAGGTACTCAAAGATTCGAGTTCAAAAATTCTGGATATGTCTCTCTTCGCTCAGCAGGGTGCCTGGGGGTTTCGTCGATGGCGTTTGACCATACGGTGATTTCAGCGTCATGCTGACACTGAAACACGGACGCGGCATGTGCGTCTATTCTTCCTTCTGGAAGGCTCCCAAAAACCGCTGGGCAGAGATCAGATCAGATTGACTCTCTGAAAATTTATGCGTGGGTAGTGCGAGTTGTCAAGACTCCGGAAAGGTTTACAAAGAAAGGTACGCCCTTGATGCCCCACTCGAGCCTCAATTCCTACATCAAGGGTATTTTTGATGTCAACTTGAGGATTTCAACGGTCTACCAGACTTTCTAATCCCAAAGCGCCCAAGGGGCGCTGCTCACAACTCCATCAAAACCACCTACGGGATGCATCAATGGCCGGTTTGCGGTGCACCTCACCGTTGAAGTTCCGAGGTCTATATGCCTTACACGAAGACATTATTGCCGGCTTTTGGGAGTGCTTGAATCGCATGCAGGACCAAGCCGCCTGCTTGGTCTAATGTAGGTGCTGTGGTGAGCGAGAGATGCCAACTGCAACCCGTTCTCCTCAAGGTAGCATTTGTGAACAGAAGATCCTCCGAGATAGATATTCCCGTCTCTCGGCGTATTCACCAGCCGTTTCATCGACCAGGGAAATCATTTATATATCGGCGATCATGCTGTCTTTATCACTGTGTGGCTGTATAGGTACCGAGGCGAGAATGACAGCATGATCGTGTTCCCCCAGAGGAGGGGATAATAAGAGCTGACGGCTCGAGATTGCTCCCGTCCTGTACAAGCGAGAAACAGGCTCGCAGTCACGGTGCATGGCAGGCGCAGTTATTTTCCGATGATTTATCGAGCTCCAATTACGGCGGACCAGCTCATTTGGGGCGATAGGGTTCTGCGTCGCATCGTTGGTGACGGGCTGGCTGGTGGCTCGCTGGCTGCCGCTTGCTCTTGGCTGGCTGGCTGGCTGTGGTTTGTGGTGGACTGGTGGTGGACAGTGGGCACGGGAGAGTGGGTGTGGGGCCCCCCTGTCTGTCTGGTTGCTGAGATGCGGGCGGGACGCATGGTGGAGGGCCGGCCGGCTCGTTGCACCGTCGCCACAGTTCTGCGGTATCCACTCTCCAAAACGAAATGGCGTAGCCGCTTCCTCCGGAAACGCCCTCCCCTGGAGGAGAGGTTGGTGTTCGGCCACCGACGTACCGACCAAGTACCTGGTACCAGCTCGAACCCTTGGGGATGCGGCCCTGGGGAAGCACATCAGCCGCCGTCAGGCTGAGGAACCACACAGCACACATCCTACGAGAACTTGTTTGGACAGGCACCGCCACCGAGATACACACACACACACACGGGGAAAATATGGGATGAAACGCTCGTTACCTGGTGATGCCTTGGAGCGGCGGGACCGAGCCCACGCGTCGTGCATGAAATCATCGACCCAAATGCCATCTTGTTCTGTCATCTTGTGTCGCTCAGTGATCCGTTTCATCCAACAAAGAACAGCCGATTGTTTGTCGCCATTGTTAAATTATTTCCCGATATCGCGCAGCTGGACCTATCGTGGTTCGTCATTTGGTCTGCGTCCCAAAACCTCGATGACAAGAAAAAGAGATGGAATGGAATCGGAGCAAAATTGGAAAATCCAAACTGGAACTGCAGAAATGATAAGTGATGCCTGTTTCGGCGTGGTCCTTGGTCTGTTTAGCGATGCGGCACTAAATTTTCAAGTGGCGGGTAGAGGCTCCCACAGCACAGCTTCGGCATGCTGGTACCAGGGACCTGTCGGAAACCTGGCGCGACTTGCCCACCCTCGTGCTGCAAGACATGAGCGGAACAGCCAAAGGGCCATCCCTCCACTCGCTTCTCTGGGCAGGGCTTGGCATGGGTTGGGGGAGTTGCCGCTGCGAAACCAAGTCGTACTCTTCCCATCCCGAGATTTCTTCCCGGGCTTCTGTTCTCTTTCCCTTCTTTCCCCCCTTTCGGCCTCTCAACTGACCTGGGCCGAGTGCTTCCACCAATCCCTTCCAGTTGCTCTCTATCATCTCCGTTTGCTTCACGTCTTGTTTTTCACCACCACCACCACCCCCGACCTCGCGCCTCCCTTTTACAATTGTTCCACTTTACCTGTCGCCTGAGTGAAATTGGCGAGCCGACGCCCAGCTTTTGGAGCTATCCGCCGTCGCCGTGACTCCCAAACCAGCAGCTCCCTCCACCATCTCGTGTCAGCGCGACGACACGTATTTTGCTGTCTCAACGGCGCCACCTATAACTCCCTGGGTAGCTAGCTTGATGGAAAGAGGCGTCTATGCTTAATCCAAAGCTTGTTTTTTGGTCGTAGTGGTACCTGACAACGCCCGCCACTGTTACCCCCTTCCACGTGCATCGAACTCCCAAGTCAGCCAACCTTCCCGGTGGCCCATCTCCATCGGCCTTAAAGCACAACAACATTATAACGCAACATGGCGAACCATCACCCTTCCCCTCCGATGCAGATGCGGATCCATCATCCCCCTCCTGGCGCAGTTGGACCTCCCGGCCCGCCTCCCCCTCTTGCGGCATCGCGTCAGACATCGACCTTGTTACAAATGAACGAGGTGGTGTGGATCCAGCTTGGTATGTCCATTCAACACTGCTGAGGCTGGTTGTCACGCGACGCATGAGTACTGACGAAGCTGCAGGTAATTTGGCTGAACGCATGGGAAATCTGGAAGAAGCGATGACATGCTATGAAAGAGCTCTTACAGCCAATCCAAACTCCATCAATGCCTTAAACGCCCTCAGTGTCGTCCTGAGGACGCAGGAGAACTTCCCCAAGGCGGCGGAATATCTACACGCAATCATCAAGCTTGATGGGAACAATGGCGAGGCCTGGGGCAGTTTAGGTACGCCAACCCACACAGTCAGTTTCGGTGCTACAAAGACTGACAACTATCTCTACAGGTCATTGTTACCTCATGATGGACGACCTTCAACAGGCATACCAGGCTTACCAAAATGCCCTGCTGAAATTGCCCAACCCCAAAGAACCACGCCTGTGGTACGGCATCGGTATTCTCTATGATCGATATGGCTCGTTGGAGCATGCCGAGGAGGCATTTGCCGAAGTCATGGCGATGGACCCGCAGTTCGACAAGGCTCATGAGATTTACTTCCGCCTGGGCATAATCTACAAACAACAGCAGAAATACACCCAGTCGTTGGATGTAGGTCACCAGAACTCTCCACGACGTTTTGCAGATACTGACATGATCTACTGCAGTGCTTCAGATACATCGTCACCTCTCCTCCCGCTCCATTGACAGAGGAAGACATCTGGTTCCAGATTGGACACGTACATGAGCAGCAAAAAGACGTGAGTTTCGCCTCTATCACGTCTGACCCGCCAATGATATTGACCTTGTTCTAGTTTGATAACGCCAAGGCTGCCTATCACCGTGTCCTTGAGCGGGATCCCAACCACGCCAAGGTTCTCCAGCAACTTGGCTGGCTGCACCACAACCAAAGCCAAAGCTTTGCCAGTCAAGACAGGGCCATCGAGTACCTGGAGAAATCTGTGGCAGCCGACAACTCGGATGCACAGAGCTGGTACCTTCTCGGCCGGTGCTATATGCAGCAGCAAAAGTATCCGAAGGCATACGAAGCCTACCAGCAGGCCGTATACCGCGATGGGAGAAATCCCACCTTCTGGTGTTCCATCGGTGTGCTTTACTACCAGATCAACCAGTATAGAGATGCGCTCGATGCTTATTCGCGTGCCATCCGCCTCAACCCGTTCATCTCGGAGGTCTGGTATGATCTGGGTACTCTGTATGAATCGTGTAACAACCAGATTGCCGACGCCCTTGACGCGTACCAGCGTGCTGCCGAGTTGGATCCCAACAACCCGCACGTCAAGAGCCGATTGCAACTCCTGCGAAGTGGAGGACAAAACGGCGCCCCTCCCGGACAGGCACCAACTCCCACTGATGTTCACCCACAAGCTTATCAGGCTGCAGGTGCAGTTGGTCCTCCGGGTCCTCAGTGGGCTGGCTCCGGCCCGCCGCCGCAGTCGCAACCCCCGCAGCCGATGCACAATGGTGCTGGACCGGGCGGTCCCAACTCGTGGGCTGGCCGTGTTGCCGAGATCAATCCTCCGCCGCAGCCCCCCAACCCGTATGCTTCCGACCGAAGCGAGCAATTCCGGGGTCAAGCTCCTCCCATGCAACGCCCGCCCAGTCCGAGACAGGAGCAGCAGCCGAGGCCGTACCAGGAGGCAAGCAGAGGTCTGGAGCCGCACAGGCGTGGTCCTTCGCCTCCCCCGGGTCACTACGCAGCTCCCCCGCAGCAACAGCCGCCTCCTCCCCAGATGGCTGGACCTCCACCGCGTGTGCGAAATCCGAACTATGGAGGACATGCACCCGCCGCCGTTCTTCAACCGAGCAACGCACCTCCAAATGGAGGGGCCCCGAATCCTCTCATGCCATACCGCACCAATAGCCCGAGAAATGACGGCCGAGCCCCCATGCATGACAACCGTATGCCTTCACCAAAGTCGGCCTATCCCCAGCATCAACCTCCTTACCCCCCGCACCCGTCTGAGCAGGCTGGACCCAATGGTCCTGAGCCTGGTGTCCCTCATCCTCCTCATCAAGGCATGCCTCTTGACGGTCCCCATCACCGGGAGCAACATGACCCACGCCCTCCCTCGGTTGGCCCCAAGCGCATGCGTGAGTGGGAGGATGATCGCGAGTCTAAGAAGCCTGCCACGGAAGAGTCGCGCGGACGCATGGAAGATCTGCGGCACCGCCGCCCTTCTACTCCTCCGCGCCCTGAGTATCGTCGCAACTCATCGGAAGCCCACCGGTTCGACGAGCGGCGTATGGAGGACCACAGACGCGTAGAGGAACAAAGACGAGTAGAAGAACAAAGACGAGCTGAAGAGATTCGCCGTGCGGAGGAGCAGCGTCATGGCAACGAAGGGTATCACCCATCTGAGGCTGCCCATCATCCCCAGTCACATTCTGTCCCTGCTCATCTGCCCCCAATGCAGCAGGGCCCGTCCTCCATGCAGGGCATCATGCACGATGGACCTGGTCCTCAGCCCGGACCGAGCCACAAAGACTATCCCCCGGCACAAGAGGAAAGGCGGATAGAGCATTCGCATCCTCCGGCCCCTCACCCACCCCCGGCGAATGAGCCCGAGCGCGCCGCCCGAAAAATGCATGTCAATGAGGACTACGATGACAGTGAGGAAGAGGATAAAAAGGGTGACATCATCTCCGGGCCTGCTTCTGGTCCCAGTTCAGCGACAGCTGAGATGAAGAATGGAACACCCACCAGCGCCAGCATCAATGGCATCATGAGCCAAAAGGTCGAGAGCAATTAGGACGAACCGATTGGCCGTTTTCTAGTCACGACTTGATTTTCTTTGTCACCGAGGGCGCTCTGTTTTGTGCGTCTTATACCAGCGTTTGCTCACGCATATTTGGCTTGTTTTCTTTCGTGTGTTAGGCGAGGGAGCGGTTGGTTTCGTGTTTTCGTAGAGTAAGTTCGGGGCATGGAGTGTAGGGGAGGCAGGGTCCTGTGCCATTGTCGCAACTGGGAATGTACATGTGGAATCGGATAGGAATGGAGAGCTTCAAAAGCTTTATTTGGCGGGGCAACATCTTCGGGGTAGTAGTTCGTTGGGTTTGGTGTTTTGTCATGTATGGACTCTTCTTTCGAAGCGTTGCTTCACAGGGCGATCAGGCATGGTCGCAGTAGTTTAGTTGCTATCCACAACATTTTCCTTGTTTGAAAGAGTTTCTCCGGCAGCTTGTAACTGTCTTTTAGCTTGATATTTGAGAAAAGCCAAAGTTTGGTATGGCGTATGAGCATGGCATGGAAGTCACGTGACTAGCACTCGGAGCAATCGTGCAGCGAAAAGCCTTGCTGGGGGCATCACAGAGTGGGGCGTGATTGAGAACAGGAGCAGTTCTCAGTGGGCTGAGCCAGTTAGGGCTCCGCTGCAATTGGCCCGAGCGCCCAGCTCCATTTTCCACACAAAAATTCAACCTACCTCCAAATTTCAGGACGACTTTTCTGCTCTTGTGGTTCGGACCTGGGGGATTTTTCCATTTCACATCACGGTAAAACCGAGGACATCAGCAACCATGTCTCACCGCAGTGAGTAGCGCCCTCTCTTCGAACCTCGAATCCCCCCAGTCTCGATCCCAATTTCGATGTGGCGGGGGCTTCAAGATGGGCGAATTCTGCGACAACATCTCTGGAGATCTGGAGCACTGCGATTGTGGCATCGGGACTGGGCGAGAAGTTTGCAAACGGCGACAAAGGACTGACAACATCGAACAGAGTACGAGGCCCCTCGCCATGGCTCTTTGGCCTACCTGCCGCGCAAGCGCGCTGCCCGCCATAGAGGAAAGGTCAAGTCGTAAGTGGAATATGAAAACCTTTCCCCCCTCAGACACCAGCCTCGGCCGAAAAGATGGAGGCTAACTGTTGTGCACCATGACAGCTTCCCCAAGGACGACGCCAAGAAGCCCGTTCACCTGACGGCTGCGATGGGCTACAAGGCCGGCATGACCACCATCGTCCGCGACATGGACCGTCCCGGTGCCAAGGCCAACAAGAAGGAAGTGGTGGAAGCTGTGACAATCATTGATACTCCTCCTGTACGCGCAACACAGCCCGCTTGGCTCTATTTATGTCAATGGCTAACATCTTTTACAGATGATTGTTGTGGGTCTGGTTGGTGTAAGTCATTACTGTCCAGCTGAGGAAGAAGAAGAGACGGCCGAATTAACACACGAAATAGTACATCGAGACTCCCCGCGGTCTCCGCTCCCTCACCACCGTCTGGGCCGAGCACTTGTCCGATGAGGTCAAGCGCCGCTTCTACAAGAACTGGTACAAGTCCAAGAAGAAGGCTTTCACCAAGTACGCCAAGAAGCACTCCGAGAACAGCGGTGCCTCCATCACCCGCGAGCTCGAGCGCATCAAGAAGTACTGCACCGTCGTCCGCGTTCTTGCCCACACCCAGATCCGCAAGACCCCCCTCAAGCAGAAGAAGGCCCACCTCATGGAGATCCAGATCAACGGTGGCTCCGTCGCCGACAAGGTCGAGTTCGGCCACGGCCTCTTCGAGAAGCCCGTCTCCATCGACACCATCTTCGAGAAGGACGAGATGATTGACGTTATCGCCGTCACCAAGGGTCACGGTTTCAGCGGTGTCACCGCCAGATGGGGCACCAAGAAGCTTCCCCGCAAGACTCACAAGGGTCTCCGCAAGGTCGCCTGTATCGGTGCCTGGCATCCTTCCCACGTCCAGTGGACTGTTGCCCGTGCCGGTCAGATGGGTTACCACCACCGTACCTCGGTCAACCACAAGGTTTACCGCATCGGCAAGGGTGATGCTGATGACAACGCCGCCACTGAGATCGATGTCACCAAAAAGACCATCACTCCGTATGTTGACCCCTTTTTGGTGAAATATGAAGAGCTCAAGACTAACAGATTGCAGCATGGGTGGCTTCGTCCGCTACGGCGAGATCAAGAACGACTTCGTCATGGTCAAGGGTTCCGTCCCTGGTACCAAGAAGCGCATCATGACCCTCCGCAAGTCCATGTTCATCCACACCTCCCGCAAGGCCCTCGAGAAGGTCGAGCTCAAATGGATCGATACCTCCTCCGAGTTCGGTCACGGTGCTTTCCAGACCCCTGCGGAGAAGAAGCAGTACCAGGGTACTCTCAAGAAGGACTTGGCCGCCAGCTCATGAGCGGCGTCCGGTTTCTTATTTTATCGTTCATTCAATGGCAATGGTGTCACGGTTTTCACAGCTTTGGGTCGGGATAACGGGATTCTACCTAGCATTATCAGCTTAGTTTAGAGCTGCAGGAGAGGAATGGGAAAATGAACCAATTGCCATTGACTGTTTGTGATGTGTCGATGTGTTTTTTTACTATCAATATATACCCTTTTTGTTCAGCCTATCTAGAGTATGCCGAGTGGTCGATGTGAAATTTGCCCCCTCCAATCTTCTGGTCAGTGGTCACACCCCATGGCATCAAAGTGGGTCCTTGACACTGCCTCTGGCTAGGGATGCCCCGCGTCAGCTTACTGGTCACAGCTTCCCAGCAAGAAAACTGCGGTTACATCATCGGCCTTTGCCCAACTCGAGAACTGCCGGCTTTGGTTTGCTGCTCATGACCATGATTGCGCCCTTTTTCAACGGAATTAGTCGAGTTATTTTGTCCCACAAGGCTTCCTCCCTCTTTCAGATTCCATTTTCTTTTTTCCTTTTGACTCATACCAAGAACGCTTCGACGTACTCGGACACAAAGCTTTGTGTTTCTTGTCCACGATTCCCACCAGCTCGATCGTACCACTCTGTTACCTGCGTAGCTCTAGCCACTACACCTACCGCAGCTCCATTTTTACAAACATTACGATCTTTCTCCTCCGCGTCAGGATTCCCCCGACAGAAGCGATTCTTCTCCCGCACTGCCGCCGTCAAGATGTCGGACGAGGATTATCTCGCCTTTTTGAACAAGGCCAACGCTTCTTCGTCTAATACCACCCAAGCCGCGAGTAGTAGAGATAAACAGCACTTTAAACTTGTCGACCCCGGTGTGGAGGTTCCGGAGAAGCTGAAACAGGCGGTTGAAGGAAGGGTTTTTACGGCTGCGTCGTCGGAGGCGGAAAGCCCGTGTGAGGTTGTGGCGTTGAGGTTGGAGGGTGATGGGGGCTTGCCGGATGAGGAGGAGTTTGCGAGGATGATTGGGCATACTGATCCCAAGGGGGCAAAGGTGGAGATCAAAGATCCGGTGGATTGGGATCCGGAGGGGGGGAATAATGAGGTTTTGGAGGCGATTAGGGAGGTTGGGAAGGGAGGGGATGTGAGGGTTTATGAGGTTGGGGGGGATGAGAGGGGGGTGAGGGTTTGTTACTTTTTGGTGACGGCGGTGGGGGGGAAGGTTTTGGGGGTTGTGGGGGAGGGGATTTTTACTTGAGGAGGAGAGAGGCAGTTGGTAAGGAGGGTTTGGTATGGAGAGGTTGTTAAGTCTCTAGGTTTATTCTGGGACCGGTTCTACCTTTGTCTATTTTTTTCGAGACGGTTTCTAGTTCCTGATGTTGGGATGGCTTCAGCTGGACAAGGGGAAGAAAGTGGTGTAAGAAATGCAGGGGGAGGCAAACGGACAGGAAAAAGCAAGATCAAACCGGGCAGCAATACCAAGGGATGGATGGATGGAAACCGGCAAGACGATGAGGCTGTCATCTGGTGTGTTTGCTCGATGCTGGGTGGTAGAGCGGTGAACGGCTGGGCCAGCCACATGGCATAACCATGGCAGACAAGGTGATCTTTTTGGCGGTATGCAATCGTCGCCAAGAATACGGTAATAGCCCAACATAATCCATAATTTGCGTGACCCTGTGGGAAAAAGGTGCTTATGATGTAGGTATCGATATGCGGGGGCGAGGTAAGCCATCGGGTAGCTGCCGATTCAGCTCCATGCGTCCCGGCACTCGCCTTTTGGCCTTTCCTCTCGTAGGACAAGAACCAACAAAGGGAGAAGAGAACAATGGAGCCGTACCCGATACTGTTTTTCTCTTGCTGCGGGTCTTACCAGGACTCGGGGCACTTTTGATGGAGTCACTCGAAGCCGGCCAAACTGGTTTGGTTAGGTCAGGTTTGGAAAGAAGCAACTGTCTATGTGTATGTGCCAAGGCTACAAGTAGGAAGACAAAAGAGCATTTTCCGTCCCATCCATTGCGTGAATGTTTGCCCCAAGACGGGGACGTGCATCTGCAATGCAGTTGATGAGAGTGGGAGGAGGTGCAGTTACGTTTTTTTCTTTCTTTCTTTCTTTCTTTCTTGCGTTCATAGTGAGGCAGGCAACCTGCTGGCTAGTAGGAGAGGAGGGAAAGAGCAAACATTTGAGTGGCAGAGAGGGAAGAACGTAGAGGTAGGCGCTGTGGTACGGCTTTAGGTTAGCCCCACATTCCTGGTCCTTTGGAGGTAGCTGGGTGGTGCTTGCACCACTTCACTTGTTCAACTTGCCTACCTTATTGGACTTGAGCGATTCTTTCTTTTTGAAACATTTATCATTAGCTGGGAGCAACACCAAAAGCCAGAGTCGTCTGATATTTTCAGAAGGAGCAGTTCTTTTATCGATCTTTTTTTTTTCTTTTTTTCATTCATTCATTCAAAGCAACTTGCACTTCACTCGCAGAGACTCGAGAGCAACAGCCATGTCCCTGTCACCTGGAGGAGGCCCATCCGGTGGTGGAGTAGGAGGAGGAGGAGGAAGTGGTGGTGGGGGCAACAACCACCACAACCACAGCCACAACCACAATCACAACCACAACCACAACCACAACCACAACCACAACCACAACTTCGGTAGCGGCGGCGGTGGTGGAGGTCCATCTTCATCTTCGTTTGCACATTTCCACAATAAGAGCTTCAACAACAGGAAGTTCAGTTCAGCTTATATGAACACGACGGCGACGACCAGCTCGGGATCACTTTCATCGTCATCATTATCAAACGACGACGAGGACGACGGCGACGCTTTCACTTCTGTCATGCGCGACCGTCAGGCGAGGGGGAAGGACCCCTACAATTCGGGGGATGGGTCTGAGGGGAGTGACTTGAGTGATCGGGAGGGTGGGGTTGGGACGTCGAAGTTGAGGTTGGGGGGTGGTGGTGGTGGTGGTGGTGGTGGTGGTGGAGGGAGGTGAGACTTTTCTTGCTTTTCATACTTGTTGTGAGATGGGGAAAGTGGAATAACTGACATTGGTGTGTGATTTACAGACCTGAGAAGGAGGATTACGCGAGCAGAGAGCTTCGTCAAAAGGCGATTGCCTTTTTGGATAATCCTGAGCTGCTGATGATGTATGCTCAGAGTACGGGTGATGTTCGTCTTTTCTTTCCTACGGGTTTCTCATGCTCATTTTCTGACCATGACATCCTTCCCGAGTAGAGCATACCAGGTGCCCGTCTCCATTTTATGCGTCTCCTTTGTGGGTATGACGATCTCCCTCAGCATTCTTCCAGCAATAAAGTGGCAACGTCAGGTTCACGGTTTGCCAACCGACCTGATCACCCTAGACAGCAAGCTCACAATGTCGGTGAGAAACGTCGCCGATAGACAGTGCTGCCTCTACTTGGAGCCAGTTATGGGTTTCCCAATCACTACACAATTCTTTCCCATTGGTTTCACCACTTCGTTCCCAGCTCGCTCGCTTGTGTCGAGCTAAATTTTGTGGTTTTTCCTGTCTCTTGTTTAACATCAGCGAATGTCTTCTGTTTCAGTTTTATGGAGATTTTCCAGGACTTTGTGAGATGGGGTTTGGCATCGAACCTGTCGTCTTAAGGGGCATTTGGATGAATTATGATGACATGACACGGGCACAAAATAAAAAAAGGAGAAAAGGCAAACGGAAAAGAATACCAAGATAGCATGGTTAATGAGTGATTCTTTTGCCGTTGAGCAATCATATGCGTGGCAGCACGGACGTCGAGTCTTCTGTTCCAAGGCAGTTTCATGAGGGGGGTGGCTGGGGCTGGACACTACATGCAAGAGAGCATGGGCAAATTGGTTAGTTACTCCCTGTCTAGACCAGTTCAAGTACACCATCCCTAGGTTCATTCATACTCTGTGTTCCAGGACTGTTCTGTGCGATATATATATGATCTCTTCCCTCTCCTCGTCCAGGTTCAAGCAAGGGCAACCAACTCCGTATCGAAAAACCAACAACCTGACCGCAGACGCCTTGCTTCCCTACTCCCCAGTAACATCAAGAGAACCGACCAACTAGTGAAACTCGGCATCTACCCTCCCATACCTCACCCCGTCAACCTTGAGCTCGAACCCCAGCCCCGCACTGTCGACGATCATCTCGAGGGTAAAATCCAGATTGTCGAACTCAACACCGCGTGTGGTTGTCAGTCTGGTGAACAGATGCCTGGGCACCGCGCTGAGGTCCGTGGTCAGCGTGCAGACGTGCACCAGATCCCGAGTAAAAGCCTTGGGCGGCTCATCAGCCTGGCAGGCGATGAGGTCGTCGGTGACGACCAACGACTGCCCCGGGCGGAAGTTGCGGGTGTAGTGGAAGGCGATGGGTTGCATGGGCGATAGCGCTTCTCCCTGTTTTTTTTTTTTCTCTTTTGTTGGTATGTTGGAACTGGAATACGGGGACGAGAGGGTGGGAGACTAACCTTTGCAATATGCCATTGCATCCTGTCACTGACCATCCACCTCTCCCACAGCGGCGACCAGTACCTCTCCGCCACAGAGTGCTTCTCCTCGTCGTACACAGTCGCATACGACGTGCCATAGTGCATTCTCGCCTTTCGGGATATGACCATGTTACCTTCCAAGCCGCGCAAAACCGCGCCACGGACGACGGCCGTCCAGGCGTATACCGGCTGCATCACCTCCACCGAGGGCCGCTCTCGCATGTCGATGTTGGCCTGGGAGGGTCTCTCACTATAGGGAGGGGGGGCGGCGCTGGTGAAGTGAGTCTTGAGCTTGCGGTAGAGGTAGTCGCTTTGTCCGAAACCACCGACGAGGATGATGCCCGAGACGATCCCCCCCAACGCGCGGAGGTTGTCGACTTGACCTTGGACGAGTTCGCAGACTTCTTTGACGACGGGGTCGAAGATTTCTTTGATTTGGTTGGCTGTCATTACGAGGAAGCCCGAGTCGAGGCCGGCTTCTTCGTCGTCGGGAAGGCCGGGAAACCTAAAGGGGGTTGTTGGTTAGGTTTCCATGAGGGTGAGGGAAGAGGGGGAAAGGGGTACGTACGGCACATTGACCTCCTGATGTTCGTCCTCGTTGAAATTCCTCTTGACAAACTCCTCGAAATACCGCAGTCCCATCTGCCATGTCTTGCCCTTTTTCGCCCTCATGTCATCGAACCTGCTCTGTCCGAGTCTGGACTTGACATGCTCTTCGAATCGGTAGTTGAGAAAGGCGCTACCGCACAACCCGCCGGTTCCAACGGCTGATTCTTCTACTTTTATGGGGTTCAGAGAGACGATTTTGTAGGCGATGAGGCTGGGGTGTTTTGTCAGCTTCGTTTGCCCTTTTCCCGGGCTCAGGGGTAACTGCAAAAGCAGCAAGAACTCACTCGACCGTCCCGCCACCACCGTCACAAACAATAAAATTATCCCCAACCTTCAAGTGATTAGGCTGTATCGCCTTCAAAGTATACACGGCCGCCGCCTCGGGCTCACTGATAATCTGAATCTGCCCCCCCGCCCCCATCCCGGCCCTCTCCGCCGCCTGCAAAGTAGTGTTCTTCGCAGCATCTGACCAGACCGCCGGGCAGGTGAGAACAAAACTGACCTTTGTCGAGGCCATAAACGTCTCGCCGTATCTTCGTGTGAGGGTGTCCATTGTGTGTTTGTATATTTGCGTTAGGTAATCACTCACGGCGTCGGCGACCGTCTTCTTGAACTTCTTAAGCTGGGCGGCGGTTTCGAGGGGTGAGACATAGTATGGTAGTTTCTGGGAGCGGTCGAGAAAGAGCTTGATGCACCGGAGGCGGGACTCTTCTGGTTTGAACTGGAACCCCCATTTTATCGTTGGGGCGGTGCCTGGGGGTGAGTTGGAAGGGAGGTCGTAGGATAGTTCGGTGGGCACCTTGTCTGAGGTGATGCCGTTGCCGCCCGGCCAGGTTTTGATGATTTCTATGTCGTCGGGGGTGCCGGTGTAGACTGCTGCTACTCTGTGTGCAATGTTAGTGATATGTATATGATGAGATTTGGTGGGATGGGGTGAAGCTTACCCCGAGAATGTAGTTCCAAAGTCGACACCAACGATTAACCTGTCGTTGATAACCGCTGACCCTCTGGCCGCCTCCCTAACCGGGCCATTGATAGCCTCGGCCGCTGGTGGCGGTGATCTTTGAGTGCTGGTATTGCTGCTGATGGAGGTGTTGTTTTTGATGTGATAGTCTCTGCTTTCCCGATTCCGCAGATTCGTTGATGAGTGGATGGGGAGAGGGATATTCATGGTGACGGTGGCATCGACTGATGATGTGGTGGTGATACAAGTGAAAACAATAAGAGAGACGGTCCACCCCTTCAACCTCTGCCAAATCCCATATCCTGAACGCCCGTATCCACAACGTTGATACCCCCGAACCCGATAAAACTTTCCAAGCTCCGAATCCCTTTCTGAACGAGAAGCGACTTTCAATCTTGTCCAAGCAATCTTTCCTTTCCAATTATTGAACACCCAAAGTATGTCTGCCTTCCGATGAACCCCTCAACACCAAAAGTCAAAGATCACCACTCCCCCTTGGCTCCCTAGCCAAGTCCCCTCCCAAAGGTGGCCGCGTGGAAAATGACGTAAATAACCTGCAAGGTCCCGTCCCACTAGGTCTCAAGTCTTCGTATACGGCCAAGAAAATAACCACAATTCATATATATATCTGCCTTTCAAAGCTTCCTGTCGTCTCGAATGCTGCTGCCTTGCCCGGTCGTGCGTTGTGGTTCTCTGAGGCTGGATAGCATTGGACGGACTGGGATGATGGGGTAAGGGGAGAAATGGGGTGGGGGAGCGCCAAGCAGAGATGCCCCTCAGCCCAAGAGCAAGCAACCCGCTGGCGAGCTGCAAGGCTGGTTGGTGGTGGTGGTGCTGTTGGTGGCTTGTTCACTACTGTATTTTACTGGCGGCCATAACGGGCAACTGTTCGTCCTTTCCTCCCCAAAACGGTGGGATGAACTGCCAACGGACCGTCCAGTCCGTTTCTTTCTTTGGGGGGGGTTTTCCATTTTGGCAGGTCCAGTGCAGGACAGGGATCAGGAACAGGAGGGTTTCACGTGATGGCGTTGCTACTGCTACATACAGCCTTTCTCTGGTAGCATTATTTCGGGGATTAAATAATATGGAAGATTTTTGAAAAGAGCCGAATGCGAAAACCAACAACCGATGCGGCCTGGTGATGACGAAAGCTTTTTCAGGCCGCTACGCAAACATCTCGCTGTCGATGTACTCGAACCAGGCAAACATTTCTTATCCATTTGCCAAGCCGCTCAACTTCCCTAATCTCCGTCGTGATGTTTCGTGATTTCTTCCTACTCGGTGAGAGATAAGAAAAGAATGGTGATCTTCTTCAACAAGTTGCTCATTGATAACCGATTGCCTGGCCCTTGCACGGGAATCCCCGATACAATCCACTTTCTTCCATAGCATCTCATCAAATCATATTCGCAAACTTCCCCATGCTGCTTTCAGTATCGAGTTCCTGAAGAAGGACGTTCCAAAATCTGATAATTTTGATACGTTCTTATCTCTCTCCACCGCGCACTGGGTCTTGTCATGGGAATTGTACTTGATGTTCTCAAACATACCGTCAAATACGTTCAGCTTACGTGTGATGTGGTGTTCCCTCCCTCCTCTAGAACCCTCTCGCCCGTCCGTGTGTTTGTTGCCCAAAAAAGGGGGTGGCAAAAATGCCCATCGCCAATCCATCTCCTGATACCAAACAGTAGATCAAGAAAACCAGGCAAAAGAAGCAAGCCACTCCCGGTATCCCGAGGCCCCCGCGCCGCTCAATTGTCTCAGTACAGAGAAAAAAGTTCGGACTAAATCCAAGACAAAAAACGCGGGTTAAACCGAACAGAACAAACAATCAAGTTTGTTCAGCTTTTGCTGGCTGTCAGCGGCTGGACACCCCGTTGGCTGTATGTAAGTAATAGCTGGTTTTGAAATCCAAAATGCAAAGAATAGGGGGGTTGTGACACTCCACCATAGCCCTATCTCAGATCTTCTTACCTCTTAGACGCCATCCATTGATGGCATATGCCGCTCTCCCTATACCTAGGGTATCCGTAGATACACACAACTTCACCTCTCTCTTACCAAAATCACCCTTTATACAACAGAAAACCACCCCGTAGCGACCTTATACGCCTATTCTCCATAAATGAACGCACAAAATGCCACCTGGTATACGCCCCATCTCATCTCACACTTATCACCCCCCAATAACAACGACAACAAAGTCAAAACAGCTATATCAAAGCAACATTTTTCGATTCTGAGTGGTGATAAACAATACTCCCATCCCCACATACCAATCCAATCATCAGCCCCCCTCCCCCCTCCCTCACTCACAACTCATCCCCATGAAACACCTCAGGTACACCACTTCGTATGACGTACAAGTAAAAAAAAAATTGTGAAGGTTAGGTATGTAAACTTATATGTCGAGGTGTGTGTAAAAATAATAATAAAGATAGTACCGTGTAAAGATTCAACACCCCCCCAAACAGCAGCCATAAAGCCAGCCGGCTGCTGCCCCCCGCTCACCCTTCAAAAACAGTGTGTGCGTGTGTGCAGTGGTGCGTGATATGTGCGGTTTGTGTAAAACAACAAAAAATATGAGCAAAGTCCCCCTCTCATCTTCTCTCCCCATCCCTTCTTGAAATATTCTAACATAGGAAAAAACAAGCCCCCCCATCCGACGACGATACATGTGAGACGCCAAAATGATATGATGATGATGAGCTTTGCCAAGAAAAACAACAACAGCCAAAAAAGCAAGCAAGTGACGATATGTGACACAAAACTGGCTCAAAGCTGGCTGGCTGTGTGCAGTTGAAAACAGAAAAACCCAAATATCCCAATTTCCTCACTCAATCTATATGGGGGTATTTGAAACGACAGAAATTTGAGATATATGAGAAATAAACAGAAAAAGGAAACAAGCCACAAGGTATTAAAATCTAACACTCGACAAGGCGGCACCGTCCTTGGGGGTATTTGCGAGATCGAAAGACTGAAAAACGAGCCCCCACAACCGAATTCGATCCAGAGAGAAGCATTGTAACCGAAAATATCCGCCGTCGTTTGGCAGAGTCGAGAGTGAGCGATGAGACCAAATCAAGTAGAATCCTCCCATCCCAAAACACCATCCGATGAAACCCAGCCAGAAACCAAGACCTTTTATTTTCGCCGCCGTCACCAAGAGAAAGAAACGTCGCACCTTAAAACCGACTGCCCGCCGCCCAGATGCTTGCCGAAGCCGAAGCCGCCCAGTCACCCTCGTCATAAGGGGGAGTGGGCCACTTGTATTCGGCAGCCTTCTTGTCGTAGTTCAATGGCTTGGGCGTGACAGCTTCTTTGCCGTCACCAAAAAGCATTACGTTTCCGCTGGCGGAGGGCGAAGGGGTCGGGTAAGGGTTCGTCAACACGACATTGCTAGCTGATTGCCTCAGAGGCTTCTCGTTGTCGAGGCGCTTCATGGCACGGTGGGTCGAGGTCAACACTTCATCTAGAAGTTCGTCTTCCTCGTTTGGGTCGTCGTATTGGTTGACACCGTGCGCAGCCTGGGCTCTTCGTGTCCTGCTAGATACGGGACCAGTTCCTCGGGAGGCGACAAGCAGATTATCGACCGATCTTGGTTGGTGGTGAGGGAGGGAGTGGTGGCGCTTGAGATTACCGCTTGGCGTTAGTTGATTCACTTGATGGGCCGGTGGCGCAGGAGGTACCTCGGCCATTTGCTGACCCTCGCGGAGCGTCTTATCGAGGGACTCATACGTGTCTTTTGGAACGGGGATGGGTGCCGGGTTGTCGATCACCATTGATGAGCGGTTGCTCGCCCATGGTCCACAACCTGCCTGGGCCTCCATATCGTCAGAGCTGGGCGACATGGGCGTCTGATGTCTGCCCGAGAACCTCCTCGCTCTTTTCCGGAGGTGCGAGAAAAAGCTCTCCTTGTGTCCACTCGGTGGCGACACCAAGCCAGACTGTCCATTGAGAGCTCGTTCTGCCTGTTGCCTGTGAAGTTCAGCGTAGTGATTGGTGTTCGATTGGACTGAGAGCTGCCTGCCAATCTTCTTGGAGGACTTCTCTTGAACTGGGGCGTGTCTCTGAACCGCATTCGCATAGGCGTCATTGTACACTGGTGCGGGTTGGGCTGTGACAGTCTGCGATAAAGGTGAGATGGGACGGATGGTGGGAAGAATGGGCATTGGTGCGACGTTCGAAGGGCCGTTTGTCCAGGTTGCTCTTTTTGCGACCGTGGGTCGTGGGGCAGGCATAACCGGCTGTGATGGCTCGACGGGAGCGGCAGGTCGAGCGATCGGGGCCGGGCGAGGAGCAGGAGCAGGAGCAGGAGCAGGAGCAGGAGCAGGAGCAGGAGCAGGAGCAGGAGCTGGTGCTTCTTTCGGGGCGGGCTGCGGAGCGGCCATAACCTCGACACTCTCGGAGCGACCAATGAGCGACTTTCTGAACCACGAAGACGGCTTTGATGTAGCCGTTGGCGTGGTCGCATTAGAGTCCTTTCCTCGACTGATGTCAGACTGTTTACGACCCAGGATCTTGGACGCAGACTTTGGGCGCAAAGGATCAACGGCATCGGCAAAGTACTCATGGGCAAGCGCCTGAGTAGATGTCGGTCGGCTCTTGGGATCCCACATGAGGCACCAGGTAACAAACTGGCTGAGCGACGAAGGCCATTGGGGAGTTTGCAAGATGGTGTCCATGGAGTGAGGCGCCATCTTGGGGAAGGAGAACCCGAGCTTTCCAGCAAGACGGGTTCCTTCCCTCCACTCTCCACCGCCGACGCGCGCACCAGCCTTGTTGTACCAGTTCCCTGGGCTTCCCATGATTTCACATACCCTCCAGACCTGGTCGACCTCATTTCCACCAGGGAAGAGAGGCTTGAGGGTGGCCACCTCCACGGCCATAGCACCGACCGCCCAGATATCCACCGGGGCCGAGTACTCGCCCGCCCTCAGCAGTACCTCTGGGGCACGATACCACCTGGTGGAGACATACGTGGTGTAAGGAAGCTTCGAATGCGTCTCACGAGCGAGACCAAAATCGGCAATCTTGACGGTATAAGATGGGGGCGTCGATGGTGGCGTGACAAGAGCAGAATACCGTCTGAAAGAGTTGGTGAAATCCGAATGAGCTGAAGTAGACACGAGAATGTTCTCTGGCTTGATATCGCGGTGGAAGAAGCTGTGAGCATGGATATGCTCCAAACCTTGCATGATCTGGTACAGGATGCTCTTCACGCTGGCGTTGTCCAAGCACTTGTGGTCCCTGGCCTTCATTAGTTGGTAGAGGTTGCCCTCCATGTACTCCATGGCGATATGGAGCTTCCTGGTGAATGGATCCAAAAAGATGTCAAGGGCCGGAACCAAATGAGGGTGAGCGGGGAGCGTCCTCAGGAACACAACCTCCCTCAATTCCAGGCATGGCTGAAACGACTCGAAAGTCTTCTTCATGGTCTTGATGGCGACCTGTAATTGATGGTCAGAACAGCAACTTGGTCAAGGGAAAAACAATAAGCCATACCACTGTACCACGACGGGCAACACTGGCGCCCGCCGTCCGTACTCGCGCGAGCACGACACTTCCAAAGCTTCCATCTCCAATCTCCTTCAGCACCTCGAACCTGTCTTCAAGGGGTAGCCCGTTGTTGGTGACCAGCTGGGTGGACCCGCGGCGGGTCAAGTCGTGTGCGACAGTCATGTTGATGGTCGTAAATAATGATGGATATCCGGTTCGAGTGTTTTGTGTCTTCGAGGACTTGCTCGAATTGACAATGGATCGGCGCCGGAACCAGCCAACACACGCCCTGTTGCGCGCAGTGAAGCGCGGATAATGCCGAGTCGCAAGTGGAAACAGGCTCTCTAAAAGAGCAGTGCGGTTTATCGGAGCATTCAGTGTCCTACAGGAGCAACTTTCGCGAGCGTGTCGAGGGGTCGAGGGGTCGTCAGAGTGTGCGATCGATTATAGTAGTGGTGGAGATGGCGCGACGAGGAGCGGACCGTGTGAGTGAGTTCTAGATAGCGTGTGGCTGACAAGGAGTGTAGGCAGTTGGAGTTGTTATTGTAAAGGAGCGAATGAATAGAGCTGGGTTAATGAGCGACATGAAATGACAAAAGTGTATTGTGGAAAGATGTCCTGTCGAGGATGGATGGCAGGGAAGACGGCCGAGGAGACGACCGTGACTGGTATCTCTCGCGTTGCCGGAGAGTGTGGGACGAGGACCAGGGCCAGGAAAAAGGAGCTTGCGGGCGTAACAGCAGGCCTCCTAGCGCGAACCGAAGCGATGGATGGATGGATGCAAGAAATGGCCCAAAGGATTGACTCCAGGGGGTCAACAAGACGTGTGGGTTTGTTTACCCTGTCGATGGATATTGACTCGGACGATTGCGAAACTGTCAAAAGTCGAGACAGCGTCGGGGGAGTGTAGGGTGGGTGAGAGCGGCGGTGGTGACTGGAGCGGTGTCAGTGTACAGGTCACTGCCCTGTCCAGACCTGTCCTGTGCTGAGTGAACTGAGTGAGAGGGTGAGCTGAATGGTCTCAGATGTCCGTCTCGCTCTGTGCCGTTTGCTGACAGCGTCGCGAAACTGAATACAGCTGATGGGGGGACGAGCGGGCCAGTATTCCGGAATGGCAGACAGAGAGAGACACGGCTTGTTCCTCTCATGGGATGAACGAGTGCAACAGGACGGGCGGTGGACGGTGAACTGTTTTTTTTGCACAACAATTGCTGGCGCTCTGGGAAATGGGTCCGTTCTCTTAGCATGAATTACTGGGGCCGGGGTGTCTTCGAGAAAAAACGATAGGGGACCCAATCTCGCTAGTGATTCGGAGCAACGCTGCTCTCGAGCGGGCGCAATTTGGGCTAAGATGTGAGAGACCAGGGTTGAAAAAGAAATAATGTTACCGTCGCGACAAGAAGAAATATCTGATGAAGCCGTCACGGCACGGATTGGGCCGAGTGGCGGTTGTCGGTTTGTTGACAGCGAAGGTGATGCTCGAGTTTCTCAGTCACCTCAGGTCTCCCCAAACAACGGCGGATAAACAGTCGTCGTCTGCTCCCCTCCCGCCGTTACGGGCTGCCTGGCTCCGCATATATCCGCAGTGCTATTATTGTTGAATATTGACGAGAGGAGACAGACTGAGAGATAATCACATCCACATTCTGTGGCTTGTCGACGGCAGAACCAATGACACCTCCCTCCAGGAAAACATTGCAGCAACGCACGATGCTTCTCCTCAGTTGGCAGCGTGCCAGCACACACCGTTCAGTGGTCAGTGGCTGGTGATCCCCGCCAGGCCCCGCACCCAACTGGTGGCCGCTGGTGGCTTGAAATATTGCGGGGGAGGGCCGTTTGTGACGGTATTGGGGTGAAATTCAAAAGGGTCCGTTGCCAAACCCGACTCGTTGTGCCAGCCTTGGCTGCCCCAAAAGGTAGGCTGGATTCTTAGCGGGACAGAGGCAGGATGGGCGGGAGCGGGAGCTTTCATCAAGCTCTCATGTTTCAGGAACTGCAACCCATCATCATGCTGCCCTGCTTCCAGAGAATTTGCACACCCTCTGCACATCGACGATGCCAGATTTCACCAGAGAATCAAGAAAAGGCGTTCCCAATAATGCCTCGCACTAATTTACCAGTTCACGTGTCGGGCCCCACACGCTCACCCTGGCTTCCTTTCCCGATCACAAGTCGTCTTCTGCCAAGCCGCCATTTCACCCCATTTTCACCACCACACGATGCCCTCTTGATATTGATGGAGCTGCTCAAATGAGACAACCGCCGTGGGGTCTCTCGGCATCCCGCTGACCTCTCATCGTGATTACCAATCTCGGAGCAGCGCAATTCTGGCGGACAGCGTGACGGTCTACCGTCGTAATGTACGGTGCCTGTCTCCCGAGAGCCAGACGCATGTTTCGTCCATCTCAACAGCCTGCAGCTGGATGGGTGGTAGGTGGCAGCGAATTGATGTGCAGGTACGCTTCCTTTTTGGACGTCGAATCAGCTTTTTTGGCGTCTCTTGGGTGTCCCGTTAGGCTACACGCTACGTTTCTGACGTTCTAGAAACCTGGAGCTTTATCTGTCCTACCTCAAGATTCCGACATGTTGTGTTAATCTCCGAAGTACCAGCTACATACAGGTCTTCCCTGGTTCAACAGCCAAGTTCGAGTCCGGTTTTCCCGATTTCCTCAAGGGTGTGTCTGTGCGACGTCCAGTAAGCCATCAACCCCAATCCGAGAGTGGTGGCACCGCAGGCTCATCATGGTCATGATTGGAGATGTCTACGAAGTGGAACAGCCTGAACTCGATTTTACCAACAGAACCTGCTCGCAGCGCGCAGGAGGTTGTGAGGATTTACTCAGGACTGCGTCACGAAGGTTGTACTGTTGCATTCAACCGCTTTGAATGTCTGCGAGCTGCAAATAGACTGCCATGACGCTCAATGACACAAACGGCAAGACACCATGGCGCGAAGGCGGCGCTACCTACTTGAGCCTCGCCTCCAGCCGCTAGCTACCAAGGCAGTGGGTTGACGGCACCACAAGCTGAAACCCAGCTCGAGGCAAAAGAAATACCATGAATATCAGGACGAGAAACAGCAGACGCTCAGGTTGACTGGGCCCGTTCCATCGGCAGATTTTTATATCGACTCTTGCCGCCGTTGGCGGTGAACGTGGTGCATCGTCCTATCAAGCCATCAAATCACATGGTGACTTAAAGATGTCCCAACGACAACAGATCATCTCTGCGAATCCCGTCACTACCAGATTCTTCACTACCCCATCAGGTTTCCCAACCCCTCCAAAATCTTAAACCATGATGTCTGCCCCTCCTCGGCGCTCTTACCGAGGGGCCGGTGGTTGAGTCTATGGATAGAGCTAGCCCATCTTGAGGAAGCCCGGACTCCGGGCGAGCCGGGGGCAAGGCTCATGGGCCCCGGAAGCTCCCCCGGTTCGACTAATCCTTCCATAGCAATCGATCAACAGGCACGTGTGAGTGGGTAGGATCAGGCGTGTCAAACTTGAAGGTGTGCACGCTGGAATCATGATACCAACCCTCATTTCATCTTGTCTTGTAGGCAATCTTGACGCCAGACGCCAAACGCAGAGTGTGATCCGCCTCGGGTTTGGGCGACACCATCGAAACATCAAACGCGGACATGGTTCAAAGCACACTCCACATCACGGTCCGACCGACGACGACAAAGTAACTCTGTAAAACCGTTGGATGCCCCGCAAATTCGACGACGTGTTCTAAAAGCGACCGAAGAAGTTTAT
Organism: Podospora pseudoanserina; assembly: GCF_035222485.1. Classification (NCBI taxonomy): domain Eukaryota; kingdom Fungi; phylum Ascomycota; class Sordariomycetes; order Sordariales; family Podosporaceae; genus Podospora; species Podospora pseudoanserina. Next base: position 2,500,500 of record NC_085922.1, on the reverse strand, counting down.
GCGAGCGGGGATCTTGTTTTCATCCTAAGGTGCACCGTGCTCTATCTGGAACGGCTCGAGATGGGAATATCGCAGCTGTTTCTTATGCGACCACCACGCAATGCCACTGCTGATATTTGATAACAGTTTATCCTATCCACATCCTGCATGTCCCTGTCCCCTTTTTGCTGCATCTGTCACTCACAGGCCAATCACTTCTGATCAAGGGAAATGACCGATTGGTTCCCGACTGTCACAGCTGGTCCGGGTGGCTGGCAGTTGGACCATTCAACTGCCGCTACCCAAAAAAATATCAGAACACTTTTTGCCAAGACTTTCGGCGATGCATTTCCAAACAAAGAAAAATCTCCACCACAACCCACAACATTGACCACCAAAAATCAACAAAAAAATGTTGATGACACCGGCAAAAACATACAACACCAGGGATTCCCCAGTGGTCACCCACCTGAGTACTAGTCTGGCGGTCAATTGCTTAACTAGGGGAGAGCGGACGGGATCCCGTGTATTCAACTGCCTATGGTCGTATGTGAGAGGGGGACGTGGATGATGAGGTTATATAGAAGGTCTCAAAATCAAAAGGAGCGTCCCAGCTGTTCTTCGGCGTTGTTGCACAAGGCTGTCTTGTTCTTTGTGTAGTTGGTGGGCTCGCACTCTCTGTTCAACTGCCGACCAACATACACAGTAGTAGGAGGGGTTGAAAGCGCCCTTACTTGGACATTCTTGCTGCTTTGCCTGGAAAGTTGATCCGAGAGAAGGTTTCACACATCATGGGTTAGGACAGGATATACATTATCCTGTCAGACTGGCAGGCTGGCTACTACCGACTTGGGTTTATCTAGTCTCTCGATTCAAGATAGTATATTGAGAGAAAGCTCGCAACCAAGTACGAAGAGGGGAGGCAAGAAATCCGCAGCTACTTTTACCGATTGGAGAATGGTTCCACTCCTCCTTGATGTTGGGCGGCGTTCCACTGTCCTCCTGTGTCCTGCTTCCTTTTTTTCACCACGTCCCACCCTCTTCACTAGGTAGCTGTCTTCTCACCAGCAGAGCCTTACTCCACGCCTGCCCGGGTCAGGCGCAGTTTTTGAAAAGAAAAGAAAAATTCCCTACAGGCACATACATACTGCATACCTCAGATGTCCGTTGATATCTCCTTTCAAGCCCGCTCGCTACCAGTCTCAATCAAACTGGCTCAGGCGCCGAGTGGTGCACCTACCTAATATATGACGACCGGGCCAGCTCTTTATGAACATATCTTTCGAAGCTCTACTTGCCGAGCCTCAAAAAAAGTCATACTGATTAGTCCAGGCTGCCATGCATGCCGGTAGTATGATAACTACTGGACTCTCTCGGACTTCTCAGCCTCGGACCTTGTTTGTGGGACTATACCTACATTTGGCAATATTGGATAGTCTAACTAAACATTTCAGGTGGTACAAAGACAACATAGAGTGTGATTGGATTGTTGTTGCTGTTGAGGAAAAGAGCCTCATTGTCTGGCTACCATACTCACGGTAAGAGTCCGAGTTGTGTTTGTGCTACCATATAGGTATTCCGCGAGTGTTTGTTTTGGGGCATAAGAGGTATCATGACCGGTTCTCTTGGCTGTGTTTGTGTCACCATATGAACAGTTGATGGGCAGTTCTGTTTTGGGACATAAGAAATATTATCAAAAGTTTTCTCGCGTGTTAGAGGTTAAGATTTGAGATGTGTTGGTTGTTGAGGGAGGAATGATGAGTTGATTTCCGGTAATTGTTAGATGTGATCGAGCCACCTGTGTTAAGAAACACCACCACAGCCCCTTTGACGCTGAAGAGCTCTTCGTCTGTATTATATTCGCATTGTGGCAATACGACCGGGCCGTGTTACGAGCTTGGGCTTGCTGAGAACATTGCCAACTGTCCTGTGATGTGGAGACTGGAGGGTCTCAGAGTCCGAGATGCGTTGACTCTGCAGGGCATGGATGAGCGTCAGCTCCATGGTCGAGATACATTCCAGTCCCCTTTGATGGGTGTAACCGAGTCCGAGAGATGGGTATTGGAAATAGATGGAAGTCCTTCAACCAAACCTCATCTGGCGAGATGGGCAACTCTCGACAGGTATAAAGAAGGGCCATCTCCCCCCTTCAAACCACCTCATTCTACCTCTTCACCACCGGCCTTCATCTCATCATCATCATCATCATCATCATCATCATCATCACCAGCCTTCAACGAACAAAAACCACCAACACCAACCCCCAGCCATCAGCATGAAGTTCCTCGCCACCCTCCTCACCCTCGCCGCCTCGGCCTCGGCCATCGACCTCTACCTCCACACCGACAACAACTGCGGCGGCTCCAACGCCCTCCGCTGCAACGGCATCAACCCCAACACCTGCTGCGGCACCAACGCCAACGGAAGCCCTTACCAGTCCGTCGCCGTCCGCGGCATCCAGCAGGGCTGGAACATCCAGTGCCGCGGCTACGACAACGGCCAGTGCAACCGCCTCCAGACCATCTCGGGCAACAACGGGGGCAACTTCATCTGCAACCGGTCCAACGGCTTCCGGTACTCCGGCGTCGGGTATAACTTCATCGGCCGGAAGCGGGCGATTGATTCTACCCTCAAGCCTGAGTGCCAGAGGCCCAACGCCTTGGTCTTGGAGGACGGCTCCGAGTTTGATCTCACTGGGTTGAGTGAGGAGGAGTTTGATGCCCTGTGGGTTTTTTTCTTTCCCAACTTTACAGACACAACACTAATTGAGATTTTGTAGTGTGGCGGTTGGTCTCCAGGCTAATAGCACTGCTGATGTCCCTGCCCAGCTCCAGTCTCTTCAGATCAAGTAAAATGGATCAGGTAGCCATGGAGAGTTATACTCGCACTCACACAGGGCTAGATGGGACGCCATTTTTTGTCTAGGGTGATGCAGTAAATCGGGGAAGCAAACGGCTTCTGCCGTTTGTGTGCCTGGGTCACAATCGTGCTGTTGACGAGGTCTGGCCTTGGTGATTTTCTGGCTAGGTGTGCTGTGTTCAGTCAACATTTCTTTTCTTCTTCTTTCTTTGTTCGAAGAAACGCTTAGATTACTTTTGTCTGCCCGAATAAAAAGTATTGGATCCTCAACGGTTGATACTGCCGAGACTGCAGTGTGTTTCCGAGAGATGGGTATCTACAATATGAAACCTTTGACCTCTGGTCTTAAGAGATGGAGTGGCGATTGCTTGGCTTAAAGCATGAAGAGTGCCCCGGTCAAGTTGGTGCTGTTTCGTGGTGTATCTGTCCTACCACGGAGGTTAAGACGAAGTTGGACTGATGACTCAGCCAAACAGGTGGCACAGAGCTCACTCAAAAAAGTGAATTGGTCATGTGATTAGCTGTCTATTCATTCTTGACAAGAACCAGATATGTTTCAAAACACATGGGACAAAATGTGTAAAAAAGTCCAAAAGAACACGAACTCCTGCGGAAGTTTTGGTATAATATGCATCAGCCGTGAATCGAACACGGGGCCCATCGATGGCAACGATGGATTTTACCACTAAACCACTGATGCTGTTTCTTGTGGGGTTGTTGAAGAATTTGCCTAGAATGTAGGTATGTAGTGCTAGCAATGGGCGATGCAAGAGAAGCACTTTGTCATGAAACGTAGCGTACCCGTTTGGCTCTCTATTTGAGAATTGTCATGTCCATATGAGAATAAAAGATTGAAGACAACAGAGGGAGTTTTCCTGCCTATGGCCGCTGAGAAGTATGACCGCGGGTAAAAATCTGTTTCCTTTGCCTTGCTTGTTGGTTTTGAAAAGGGGTAATGTTTACGTGCCTTGTTGGGAAGAGATAGACAAAGAACAAGGTTTTGTGGCGTCGAAATCAGGGGAACCATATACCACATCCCGAAGCATAACGCCATACTATACAGCTAGGCATTGTGAATCTACAAAACATCGTTTCATGAGCTATGCCTACCCTATCTTACTCTCGTTTCCTAAACAACCAATGCAAATGCTTTTAGCCCCAATTTTAATCTATACCTCCAACATCCCACCCACCGCTCACTTCTTTCCCCCCAAAAGTGCCAACTTCTCGAACCCCGTCACCACCGGTGCCGTTTGCTTAGCCCTCATAGCCTCCAAACTCTCAAACAGCACCCCATCCCCGCCCACCGGCCTCCACCCCTCTCCATCCTCCCCTTCACCCTCAACTTGCTGTTTCTCCTCCTGCGGCCAAACCTCCCCAACAGCCTGCCTACACCCCTCCAGCACAACCCCCATCGCCTCCTCAATAACCCTTGCCCGCTCCTGCATATCCCTCCTCACCAACCCAAAGACCAACCTCTCCACCTCCCCCTTCGTCCCCTCCACCCTCTCCACCAACCTCCTGACACTATTAACCAAATACTCCTCCTCATAAACCGTCCCCTTCCTCCCCCTCGCCCTCTTCTTCTCCTCCCTCCTCCTGTTTTTGCTTGTTGCTCTCGAGACATTGGAGCCAACAGTCCCCACGCTCCCAGCCTTGCCGGTATACCTCGTAAACATCGACGCGCTCGTCGTCGCCCTCGAGCTAGCAGCAATAGAGATATCATCCGGGATGTCATAACCATCCGCGTTCTTGCTCCCAAAGGGGTTCTCCCCCTCGTAAAACGCCAGCGGGTCCTCCTTTGCCTTCTTGCGGAGCTCAAGGATGCGCGGAACTTGCGCCTTGAGTTGGGCTTTGCAATCAGCCAAGAACTCAATGCTGGAGGAGAAGGCATCCGCGAGGCCGCTGTCAATATGGCTCTCAAGAAGGTCACGTCGCTTGTGCAGGGCGACAAGCCGGAGCGCATCGGCAAAGAGGTAGCCCTTGCAGAGGGATTGGATGGCGGATTCGATAGAAGAGAGGTACTCCATGTGGATTGTTGCCGCGGCGGCATAGTCCTTTGCTTCGCGGAGGGCGTCGGCAAGGTCGCTTGCTACTTCTTCTAGTCGCTGAGCGGTGATGGGCGGGTCTTGCTGCTGGGCAACGTAGAGGCATTCGCGCCAGCAGGCGGCGCCCGCTTTGAGGTAACAGTCTGTGGCGTCGTGGTAGCTGTTGAGTGACTCGTAGGCTAGGCCGGCTTCCTTAAACTGGGAGATAGACTTGAGGTGGGCGGCGAAGAGGTCGGTAATTACGCGGTGGTGCTGCTCGTCGTGACGGTAGATGCTCAAGGCGTGCTGGTAGAGCTTGTGCTTGACGGTGTACGTCTTCACCTCCTCGAAATCGCCAAGAGCCTTGAGATGGTCCAGGGCTTTCTCGTGGTTCCCGAGCTTGTCGTCGATTGTGTACTTTCGCTGGAGCTCTGGCATCTTGTGAAGTTCTTGAATAAATGGGAGATACTCTCTGGGATCACGTTGAGACTGCTGGGCAACCAGCAAAGTAAGTTCGAGATTGTACAAACCGAGGGCGTGGTCGTAGAGTCTGTTGACATCTACCAGGAAGCAAATGTGCTCAACAGCACGTTCGGCTAGTGCCTCATGTTCTTGCATAAGATCGGCAACCACGCGCAAGCCATCATCGAGGGCTGGTGGGTTCTTGCAGACATGCGCTGTGATGATGTTTTGGAGGTTGGCGTTCTTCTGGGTCTTGAGCTTTGCCAAAACAGCATCACAGATCTTGTTGATCTTGCTTTCTTTAGCAGCCGTTTCAGCTTCTTGCGACTGCGGAGCTGAGCCAGCCTTGGTGTCCTTGTACATAGTCCGGGTGACATCCTCCTCCCTAAACAAAGTCAGCAAACGGCATCAGATGATTCTGAAAGACTCAAGAAACTTACTTGAGAGTGGACAAGAACAAGTCAATGTTGGCCGTATCCTTCACCTGCTCCAAGAACAAGCCGACGTGCTCCAGGAACTGCTCCGGTCGGTGATCATAGAGCAGGTTCATATCCACACGCTGAGTGCGGCATGTCGCAAAAGCAGCGCCATAGTTCTTGGCCTCGATAAGGTCGCGGATGCCGGACAAAACCATAGCCCGGGGATAAATTGTCTCAAGATTGCCACGAGGCATCTGAAGCACAATGCTCATCCTGCTGGGCATGGCAACGACCAGCCTGCCTCCCCGCTCGATACTCCGGCATCGTTCGTCATTCTCGGGGTCGTCCTGGGGAACCTCAAGCTCTTCTTCCGTAGCCAAGTGAACAAACTTGACGAAGTGGTTGGTAGTTGTGAAGATGAGATGATGCTTGGTAACAACAAAAGAAGTACAGTTCCTGGCCAGTAGCGTCGAGTTGCAGTAGAGATAGCCATTCCGAGCCTGTCCAAAAGCCAGGAACTCGCCTGAATGTGTAATGTAACTTGTCCAGGGCAAGAAGTTGGCAAACTCGGCAGGAAGCGGGAGGTGTTCTCCTTCAATGATTCTGCTCAGTCTGCCACGCCAATCCTGAGCAATGACTCCATCTTCCTCGACAACTGGTGGCACTATAGGTGTTGTAATGGTTGTGATGGAAGTTGCATCCGTCTTTTGCCACCCGTGTTCGTTTGTTTGTGTGCCATCAAATGTGTGCCTGACAATCTCCATGTCTTCCGACATTTGAAGAACGTGAACCTCATTTGAGCCAGACAGGCCAACCTGAAGTACATGTTCCTCGTATAACTGGGCATGTGTCTTCCTAAAGGAAGCCGTAGAGGCAAGCTTCGGGGGTAGCATCCGTGGTCCCTGGATGATAAGCTCGAAGAAGCTAACACCACCTCGGTGCAGCACGGCCATCGAGTTGCAATCCCGTCCGATTGTAACGTCAATAATAGGAGACTCGACTTCGAGTTCGTCAAAGGCCATCGGAGGAGGCACATTAGCCGTCCGAAAAGGGGTGAATTTGAGTGTCTGACCGTCAATTACGGCAACAGCTCCGAAGTCGTGAGGAGAAACTCCCGGCCCACGGGCGATGGTGAAAATGTACTCGTTGACAAGTACTTTGCCTACACAACTTGTGAGACAACTGAGGAGAATAGGGAGTAGAGAGGTTATCTTACCTGCTGTCGCCGCAACACACAACAGTGGTTTCTCTGCATGCCAGGCAAACTTTGAACTCTGGTGGTGCTTGCTACCACCGTCACCACAGAGGAACTCTTGTTTCAGATACCAGTGGTAGTTGCCTGTAGTCCATAGCTGTACTCTATCCTTCATGATAACAGCTAGAACGGTTGAGTCCGAGTTCCACTCAAGCGCCAGCTCTGCAGCCACATCAGGGGAGTCCTGGGGCGCTCGAAGTGTGAACTGCCCATGGCGCAGGCCATTTCTTTCAAAGAACACAACGTCAATACGGTCCGAGATACGCTGAATCCCGGCCATGAGATTTCCCTCAGGCCGCCAACTCAGAGCGCCCTCAAGCCCATCCACGGGTTCACTGACACTGTCCAACTCACCATCACGGTTGTACACCCGGATCACACGTCGTTGTCCTTGCTGAAGGAAGTTGACAGCAACATACGCACCATCACCTCTCCAACTGATCGTGCACCGACCATCATCGTTTGAGCTCAAGGCGCCCTCGTCTACCTTCTCCGGAATAGTAGGGTCTCGAAGCCCCTTGGCCTTGGCGCCCTTGCCGATAAACTGAGTCTCCTTCTTGCCCCATCCGACAGAGACATGCTTTGACAGCCTCAAGTCCTCTTCGCTGAGGCCAACCTCTGAAATAACATCAAAGCTCCGGCTCATGAAGAGCACCTTGGCATCCCCTGTTGCGATGGCAAGTAGCTCTTCATCTGGTGACCAGCGAGCAGCCGAGATAGAGGGCGACAATGTGCCTACGATCTCAATGTGCGCTTCACCAGCGGCGGTTTCTTCGTCTTCAGTAACAGTGACAATGTCACCGCCGGCCATGATGACACATGTTGTCAATGTGTCGCTGAAGTAGTGTATACTCCGGATAACATCTGGACTGCCATCTTCGTTTGGGCAAAGTGCATCCCATGTTGCGATGTTTCTTGATTTTCTATGTCATAGAAATTGCAGTCTTAGATTATATGCTTGTTTTAACATGAGAATGATGAATATGTATGTATCTTACAAGTGACAAGGGGGACGCTCATGAGTGTGCTTCACCACCCTCGAGAGTTCGATCCGGGCATCATGGGCGGTTGGGCCACGGGCAACAATCACCTCATCCCTGGAGACATCCCAACACGATGCCGAGAAGGGGGCCGAAGCCGAGGCGGCGGTAGGAAAGGGAGAATCCGGGACGGGATCCCTGAAGACGCTGTGGCCGATGTTGCGCAAGTTCCGCATCTCGTCCGGTCAAAACTCTTTTCTTGGTATGAGTTTTGGGTATGAGTCAATCGCTGGTTTTAGCACCGTAGTGGTGCGATCATTATCAGGATATAGCTTCTTTCGGGACTTTTCGGCGGCCACCGGTGCCCAGGTGGTGAGAGCTGAGAGCGGACGAAGTGGGTAGTTCAGAAGGGTAGCACTCGTCTATTTCCGTAGTGAAAAAGTGGCAAAATGTGAATAAAAAAGCGACTGAAAATTTTAAAAGAGTTGTAGTGTGTATGTAAGTCGAGGGGCTCAAGCCTATGCTCATGCAGCTCGAGTTAGCTGATTTTTGTCGGTGTTTTTCAGCCTTTGATATCCGTCTGCCAAGTTTGACCGAGTGACTCGATGTCTCAAGGCTATTCACAAGCTTGTTCTCCTCGAAAAGATCACCACCGTTCTCGAGAGTCAATGACACTGATGGCTGATAGCCCCTCTCTGCCCCTCCATAGACTGAAGCTTTCGAGAGCCCAGGGTTTAACCAGCCTCAAAATGTTAGAGTCAGTGCGCTTAGCTGCGGGGTCGGTCATTGGCTGTGGCTTGCCTTGTACCGGGGTACCAAACAGTCCGCCTTGCTTTAGCGGCACACCGCGGGAAAGTATTTACCACTAACAAGTCGCTGGTACCTTTGCCAGGGCGTTCAAGCTTCAGTGGTGGTGGCCATTGCTCTAAATAAACGGGCGAATCAGAACTCGCCCTACTACAGCCGGACGCGTTCCAGAGCTTTGAAAGCGAGCAATTGTTGAGGAATCAGGCCTGCAGGGTGCCACAAACAAGGGATAGAGCTTTCCCATCCTTCCCAATCGCACCACCACCGACAACTGACCGCCCGACTGTGAAACTACTTAATTGCTTCATATATCACTTGCTTCTGGAGTCTGGGGTAAACTCCACCCTTCTCTCTCACTCGTTGTTATTCAACGTTCGTTTTCTTGCCTTCCCATTGCCTTCTAATAGCCTACCCACTAGACAGCTAGAAGACGACGACAACTCATTACCCCAACAAAAACATGGACGTCGCCTACAATCAACACTCTTCCTTCAGGCGCAAGTCCCGATCCTCGGGTAACCTCACCCACCTCTCCCTCGCGCCTCTAACCTCCAAACTCCCTATTCACGATGCCCACGATATCCTCGACGACAACGATCTCACCACCCCAACCTCCGCTCCCCCAACAGTAACCTCCTACTCCTACCTCCAAGGCAAATCCGCCCCTACCACCCCCCGTCTCCTCTCCCGCTCCCCGGGTCCCAACAACCGCTCCGCCTCCGTCTCCGGCGCCCGTAAGTCCCGATCCTCAGTCTCCCTCGCAAAATCGAAATCCTCCTCCCACCTCCCCCACAACCAGTCCCGTGCCTCCCATCGCCTAAGCTCAACCTCCCTCCACACTTCCCCCACCACCCCACGCCACCGCTCCTCCCACCACCCAAACCAGCTGAGACAAACCGACCGCTCCGACTCGGATTGGCTCCTCCGCTGTGGCTCCATCATCTCCCTCGAAACCCGGGAATCCAAAGGCCAAGCCTGGCTCTCCACCCGCGCCTCGTCTACATCCTTGGCTGGTCACTCTCCTCAAGACGCCGAAGACGAAGCCTTTGAGCGGGAACTCGCAAGGGAAAGAGAAGAGCTGGTTTATGGCTCTCGGCACACCCCCCGTCACCTATCCCGTCACGCCTCTAGGAGAAGCAGTGTCCATCTTGACGGCAACGATGATAACATCTCCTCCCCGGCCTACAGCCGCTTTAGGAGCAGATCTCACTCCCGGGTTGGGTCTATGACGCCAGGCGGAAGTAGCCATAGGATGACAACCTTTGTGGAGGATTACTTCAACTCTAATGGGTCGGGGTCAACTCCTGTGGCGGAGAACCCTGACGACGAGATTGCCGGTCCGGATTTTGTCAATTTTGACGAGGAGCTAGAAAATTACACTGTGGATGACGCTGAGTTTGTCACGGGTGATGGGGCAGAAGATGAGGCGTACGTGAGGAAGCTGGTGAAGGGGACTGGGAACGGGGGTGTAGGGTCTTGGTTTGGCCATGTGCTCGGTGTGAAGCTTTTTGCCGTTGAGGAGGACGATGAGGAGGAGTCGGAGGATGATTATGATGGGGAGACGACGGATGGGGAGGGATCAGGACATGAGATGGAGAGGAGGGTGTCATGCTTGAGGAGGCTGGAGGGGCAGAATATGAAGACGATGGTGGATGAGAGTATCCCGCCGCCGAAGGAGAATGAGGGTGGCTGGCATGATGCTGCTTGGTTGTTGACCGTTGCTTCGAAGGTATTGCTTTGAGAGGAGTGGCTTGTTAGAATGTGCAAGAGACATGGCGTTGGTTTGTGTTGTGCCATACCTGTCTTTACGTTTGTCAAGCTTGCCAGGTAGCAATTGTGGCTTCGAGTTTTTTACCCTGGCATCTTCACATACCCTACTCTCTTTTTCTGCTGGTTATTGGCTTTGGAGTTTTGCAAACTTTCCTCTGCTTATATCAGGGCAGGATTTGTGAAGTGTATGTCATTCCAGGGCGCTGGTTGGCCTTGTGGTTGGCACGCATGTCGACCTTCGAAACTGCTATCCAGTCCATATCAATGGCTGGAGAGTTCAGTTGAACGGGATTGCCTCTTGGGAGCCCTCCCAAACACAACCACGATATGGCTGGGGCAAAAAGACGATGCTCCCGGTACTGGTTTAGTCAGGCCGGCGGCTGACTGAGAAACCCCAACAACAAACCTCGCTCTTCTTATCTTGTGCCGCTGCACTGCGATTGCACATTCCGGGGAGCCTTTTCCCTCTCAAGAGCAACAGTCCAAGAGATGCACAGAGTGATAACCGATTACAAGACCGGCAACACCCCCAGCCTAGAACAGTGGGCTTGCATGAAGGAACTGTTCCCAGAAAGATTGCTTATTTCTATACCCACTTAATGATTGTCATTTTACAACATGTTTTCCCCCAAATTTGGAAGCGAGCAAAGAGAAAGATATGGTTTTACATGTAGCTGGATATAGAAAATGTCTATTAAATCAGCTTCTCCCCAAAAAAGAAGGTTCTTTGCGTTAACCAAACAAGTCTTGGTAGTCTTGGAAATCTTGGTATCAGAAGATTGTTGATATGTACCTTATGTAACCCCGCCCGCCGGTTAGGTATCTTGTTTCACGATAGAAATATTTCGGGACACGATGGTGTTTCTCGAGAGAGCGAATATTCGCAACCCCGATTCTCTAAACATGGAATCTTCTAGCTCTGCTTATAATTCCATCCCATCCTGTTGTGTCTGGCTTCCAATACTCTCTCTTAGTGCCAAGACTTGAACCAAACCCAAAAACGCTTTGATCTCTTGGGTACCATCGCCATGATAGGCTCCTTTTTCTTAACCCATTAGTGCGTGCGTTGGTGGTGAGGAGGGAAAAAAAAAGCCGGCCGGACTTCACTGCTGATATGTATGTATGTAGTCCTGACGCAAAAAAACAGGTTTTGGGAGTGTCACGATGCAGTCCCCTATGCAAGTCGAGGGTCTAGAACGCTCAGATTGAGGGAGGGAAACAAGGAAAAAAAAAAAAAAACGGTGAGACAAGGGGGGCTAGCTTGACATGTCTCTGAACTTTCTCTCTCTGTATGTACCACTATTCCGCGCCCTTTTTCTCGGAAAACCAACAAGTCATGAACTTTTGCTCTCTCGCCGTGGGGTCGAAACTTGCAGCGGAAGCTTCCCGGTCCGATATTACTGATCGACTTACTTTCTGTGATGGTGTTGAGCAGTGTTTTTGCTAGGAGGGCAGAATTGGGGACAGACGGCGCGCCCAGGAGGCTGTCGTCACTGGTGCCCGTTTCTTCGATATCCGAGTACACATTTCCCGAATTCGAGAATGACTGACACTTATCGAGATGAAGTCGTCCGAGCATGAAAATACTAGATACTGTAGTCTAGCGCCTGAGGCGCTTCGATCAAACAACAGCCCCGGAACGAAAGGTCCTGCTGCTCAAGACACCCAAGACACGCCGATGCACAGCCTGAGCGAGGGATTGATAGAAGTGTCTCGAAGGAATATGTATATCCATAGAGCATGCTGGCCGGGAGTCTCGGGTTTCGTGGAGGACGGACGTCATCATTACACTACAAGGAAGCCTTGGCGGTTGATATAGATATCGTCGCTCAGAGCGGCTCTTTCTGTCAGCGGCGTTCAAACCCATCCGCCTGGGACATGTTTCGGGCGCCTGAGTGCGACAAGACGATATTAGATGAGCTGAAAAGGGCCGCATTTAACTAGCTCAGAGCTGGCCAATGCCCTTGCTATGGGAGCTGACGAAGATTCCAAAGCCACGATCTGGTCCTCGTCGTCAGACCGAAGCGAATCAGCACTGTGTGGACGGCTGACAGGTTCAAAGGTTGGCTCACAGGCAACGCCTGAGGCACGTTCTATATCACTACTCAGTCAGGGCACATTGCATTTGAATCTGTGGAGCTAACTCAGGAGCACTGTCCGGCTCCGATGATGGTGTGACCGCCGATTCGGGCGGTCGCACGCAAGGAAGCACCTGAAGTTGCAGTTGACGGGATTCCGCGGGCTCTCCCAGCCTCCGTTTTGTTGCGGGAGACGTGCAGGCGTCCCGGCCTTGGCTCCCGTTGGTGTACGGAGATCTAGTATAGAATAATCAAAAATGGAAAGGGTAGAGAATGATTACCAGTCCTCAACTAGCCTCCGAAAGATATGCTCATGCGGTGTAATAATTGTGGTGTTGTTGGCCGTGTGTGATGCCGAGCCAGCACCGCCTCCGAAGAAAGATGCAGGTGGTGCCGATATCCGGGCTGTCGGAGCTACTGCGGCATTGTGTAGGGACTGGCATCCCACCAACCACCTCTCTGACACGGCATCGTGACTACACTACATGTTGTCGTTGAAACAAAACTCGGCCTAGTTTGGAAATTATTGCGGTATCAAAAGAGACGAGGGATGTGGGTGGTGGAAATGGATATCCTCGATAAAAGCACTCGTGGCTCCCCACCGATCCGCTGGAAAACTCGAACACGATGCAAACGGTCGACAAAACGTTTTTGGGCTCCAATGGAAAGTTGGTCAGGGATCCTTGCATGGGGCCGGGTACTTGTGCTCCCAATGACGACACCTGGCGGAAATGACGTCGATGTTGAGACGAACTGCCTCTAGCCCCACTTGCCAAGAGCCTATTGTGGAGGAACCCCATCTAATGATTGGCTGTCGAAATTTGGTGGGGTTATGAGATTCAACCACCGTCGAGGTGCTCCTGTCGAGACCTTCATTCCGTGACTCCTCTTGTCGACTGAGTAAGGGGGCGACAGCATCTAGACCCGCTACTCCACGATGTGTTTTCTCCGGTGGATTCGTTGCTGGTTAGCGATATTGCTTGTATCGACCGCTTTGTCGATGACATCGCTCACCAGCAGGTTCTCGTGGTGGTGCTGAGCATCGTTACACAGCAGGAATGTGTCGAGTTTGTGCCCCGGAGTACCGTCCAGATTTCCGCGATTCTGGCAGAGTGGTGTTTCTTCCAAAGATCCGGTCCTTCCATCGCATGCATGGCCTCTTACTGGGTGTTTGTCCGGTCCAGTCCGATAAGGTACCAAAGGGGAGAGGGCATTGAGGGGTACCGTCTATCAAAAGCCCACGCCGAGAGAGGGGTTGTGACAGATCGGCCTGGACCCTGCATTTGTCGGTCTGCAGCCAGATTCAAGTCTTTCGAAGCGTCCTTTTGACCTTCCGTGTCGAATCACGGTCAGCGGCATGGGACCATATGGGCCTGCTCGATATGCTGTATCGTCGTCGCCAACGAGAGATAAGTGGGAGAGGAGGCCGCATTAAAAAATATGAGCACCACCTGGTCACGCCACGGGGGAGCAGAGTCGTGATCAGCTCATTCTTGCGTCACTTGCTGAAGCCAGACTGACCTCTTGAGCTGTGGTACCGTGTCGTATGGGAAGGTCACCCTCGCTTGACGTCGAGCCCCGCGATGGTATTGGAAAAGACGCTTATTGTAGGCAATAAAAAAACAGACAAGAGAGAAAAATAAAATGGGAGAAATACTTCCAGTGGAATTTATCACACAGATGAATTCCATCAGATGAAAATCGAAAGATAATAGAATTCCTAAATCCTTGTCAGCTTTTCCCGTGTTGCTGGCACAGATCAGCGCACGGGCCCGGTTCGGTTCAAGTTTGAACCCTGGAATGGAAGGCACCTTGTGCATGAGAAAACCGATGAAGAGTCTAACCGATGAGGGGTGGTACTGAGCTGTGTCTGGATTGGGGGTTATCGTCCATATCTGCCTGCCACTGGAAGGTAATCCGGACAATTTTTGGGGCGTTTATATGACTTTGGAACGGTGGAAATAAACAGTTTCTAAATCTCTAGATACGGAATGGAGCAAGATAATGTGGATGTGTGGTGATTGATGGCCACACGCGCACAAATGGAAGCCATTATTCTCGAGTACAGGTGCGCCCAGTGTGTGCTACGAGAACCCAATTGGGGAGCCATGACGACTGCGGGGTTGAGTGTCGAGACTAACCTCGTTTTAGCGATAATTAGTGGGTGGACCCCTACCTGCGGAACCTCAACAAGAATGGCAAGGAGAGGTATTGTACCTGTCTGCTGGACCTGGAAAGCACAGCAGGTTGTTTCCCCTCCGTCTGAATCTGTGCCTGCATGAGCAATCGGCTTTCTAGATCAATTCTCCCATGATTTGCAATTTCCAGAGCAGCGACAGACACCAGATCCAGTCCGAAATGCTGCGATCTCTCCAGACACAGTAGGTATTACTCCGTACCTGGGCTGGGTCGTTGGTGCCAGTACCCTTGCGTCACCCGCGTCACCACCGCTGCACCTCTGCACCTCAAAACGGAAGTGACGTCTGGCCCAGGAACCCCCGAGCACCTGCAAATGCCCGTCCGACGTGTTAAGACAGCTACGGGGGGCAGCGCTGGCAAAAGCAAACCAGACAGAACGATCGCGAAGAAAGTGCGTGAAATAGGCCATCTTGCTTGTAGATACAGTAATAGCTGGCTCAAGACGGCCAAGGGACAAAGAGAAGCTAATGGATGTGTATTGGCTGAGAGCTGAGCGAGGTGCCGCGGTGCTGAATTACTTATTGCTTGTGTGCGATTAGCTTTTTCACTGGGTTGCGGCCAGACTGCCACCCGTTTTGGCAACGCTATTTATTAACTGTCGTGCCAGATCTTATGCCCACCCTCTTCTCCACCAGCAGGACACCCAACCTACCTATCATTTACTTTACCACCCTTTAATACTTTGCTCCTACGTTGCCGGCGCAGCTCTACAGAGTGCCAGCTGGACAGACAAGCCTTTACACCACCAACCTCCAACCTCCCCTCCCCGCCCGCGTCCGCCCTCCACTCCCGGATCCCTACAGGTCTTGTCGTAAAATAGTCAGTCACGCTCTCCTCTTTCCTATCCATTCCTGTGCCGGGGCCGCGAGGGCTCTCCCGGTACCATCAAGAGTCCCCTTTACCCCTCGACCCCTCGCTCCGACCCGACCCCTCAACCCCGCCGTGGATAAAATTTCGCCCTTCATCAGATCCTTTCTCGGGCATACACACACACACACACACGCACGCACACACACAGGATACATGTCACAAGAGCCATCCATCTCTAACTATCTGAATCAGCTCCAGCTGCCATAGCCACCCTCGCCCGTATCACACGTCGCTCCTCTGTCTCCCCCGTGGTTGATTCAAGGTGAGTTGAACATTATCCTGCCGAGTTCGAGGCTCCACCCCTCACTCCGCAGCCAAACTCAGAAAGTCACTGGACTCTCCGTTGACGCGCAAATAATAAGGTTCCCGAAAACCTCACCCCTGCCAACGGCCTTCCTCGTACGCCGCTGCCAGACGTGTTTTTGTGCATACTAGGGCAGCCTGGTGGTGCAGCCGCCCTTGTTTGGAACCTCTGGAACCAGTCGCCGTCTTTCTGACCTTGTTGCTATTAGAGACATCCTGTAAGCCCATCCCCCGCCTCACCTCTCACACGCATACACCCAAGACCCAAGAACCCCGTCCCCAATCTCATCTTCATCCTCGCGCTCCACCACTGGCTGCTTCCTCCGCTTCCTTTTGTCTCCTGCAAGGGTGCGCTCCCCGGTACTTAAGAGGAGCCGGGCCCTGCCAGCGCGGCTACAGCCGTGTGTCCTTGGCCTCCCATGTTTCCCCTTTCAGTCTTTTTATCCCTTTGCTCCTTATCAGCATACCTCCATCCCGTTCCACAGTAACAAGCATATCCGCTCCGGAGCACAGCTTGACTGCCCCTTGCCACCATGCTCAAGTCAGACGAAGATTCGGTCTGTAATGTGTCCGCATCTCAAGGCGATCCATACTAACCCAGCTTCTGGACTGCAGGACGACGAAGTATACTTCGCAAACATGCCAGACTTCGGTGACCACGTCGACAATGCGATCTTCTCCCAGATCCTGGAAATGGACGAGAGCGACCATGAGAGGGACTTCAGTGAGCCACTGGTCATCAACTTCTTTGAGCAAGCACAGGACACCTTCGAGAAGATGGATCAAGCTCTGTAAGTTTATATCCGTGGCTGGAGCGCAAGAGGAGTGTTGTCTACTGACAGCATGATGTGCAGAGCTTCCAGAGATCTTAACGAACTCTCTACTCTAGGGCACTTCCTGAAGGGATCCTCGGCCACCCTTGGTTTTAACAAGATCCGGGACAGCTGCCAAGTTGTGCAGCAATATGGACACAAGCTCACGGTCGACGGAGTGTCTGAGCCGGACGAGAACGTATGCTTAAAAAAGATCGCCGAGGCACTCCAGGCCGCCAAAGTCGACACAGCCGAGCTCGAGAAACAGATGAAGAAATTCTTTGGAGCCGAATAAAACGGCAACATGCCGTCTCTCGACAACACAACGATGGACGGCAACAATCTCGAGTCGAGGCGGCACCGATAGTCTATCCTGTCTTTGCGGGAGGCCATCATGTGTTGGCCAAAACAGGCCCATCGTGAAGCAAAAGCTAGTGGTGGGGAGGAGCAGTTTTCTCAATAAGAACAGCACGTTTTAGGTCACGGATTGGCTAGTGCTGGGTATTGTGGAAAGCAATCGTAGCTTGCGGAGCGGCGTGAGAGGGAAGCACTGCATTTGATTTCAGCGGGTTGCATGAAAGGTGTGGCATGTCTACGGAGCAGACATTATGGTGTAGCCTTTGGTGTGATAGTGGTATTGTCCACAGTTCTTCGATTCAGAAGTTTATACTTTGTATTCTTGAAGCTGCTCAGGTCCACTTGTTGCTCTCGTTAGTGCACAAGTGAAGTTCGACAGCAGCATCACCTCTGGATGGAGTAGTAAATACCAAAACCTTTCTCATATTGTTCAGGGTGTGTTGGATGAGCTGTGGTGCACGGACCATCGTTCTTTCCTTCTGACTTCATCTGCAAGTTGCCTTTCAACACTTGCGCCGATCTTGGTCAAATCTACGTTCTACTCTGTTTCCATAGAGCATCTAATAAAAGGAGAAGAGTATAGCGAAGGAAATTCCTGGGCTCTTCTATTCTCATTGCGGAGATTTGAGTCACCGGCCGGTCGGGGTCGCAAGCTAGGGCCCAATCTCACACACCGATCTGCTAAGCCTGGCTTGGTCTCAACGACAGCCCCACGAAGGTACAAAATCTCAGAGCATATATTTATAGAAACCCAAATTACCCTCCCTCAAGATACCGATCAAACTAACTGACTATAGACAGCCCATCGACTCAAGAAAAGTCCAGCACCATGCCTCCCAGGCCCAAACCGCCACCACCCACGCACTTTCTGTGCATCCCCTTGGTCACACCCACCTCTCGCCCCCAACTAGCCGCCTCGCTCTCCGCCTTCAAGGAAGAAGTCACGCTCCCTCCTCCGCAAGGGTTTTCCCTACCAGAGACGGCTATTCGACCTCTGGGAACTCTACATTTGACACTTGGCATCTTCAGCTTCCCGCCGCCGCCGTCGCCGTTGGTGAATGGTGATCGTTCTGGCGCGAGCATACCACCAAGCGAGGGTAGACTGGAGAAGGCAAAATCGATTTTGGCTGGGTTGAATTTGAGGGAGATGTGGAGTTCTGTTAAAAAGGAGGGTGAGCCAGACCAGCCGAGGGTTACGCTTAGGGGTCTGGCGAGCATGCACCCGCTGCCGAAAACCGCCGTCTTGTACGCCCCGCCTACGGATGAGAACTTCACTGGTTCACTTCGGAGGTTTTGCGATTCTGTCAGGGAAAGATTTTTACAGGTTGGGGAAGAGGGGGAGAAGTTGATGGTGGAGGATGGCCGGCCGTTGTTGTTGCACGCTACGATTGTAAATACTGTTTATGTCAAGGGGCGGGATAAGCAGAGACATAGGGGAAGACATGGGAAAGAGAGGATGGTGGTGGAGAAGGCGGGGGATATTATCGAGCGCTATGAGGACCAGATCTGGATGAGGGATGTGAGAGTGGAAAGGGTGACTATTTGTAAGATGGGGGCGAAAAAGGTTTTGGATGGAGAGGGGGGGGAGACGGGGGAGGAGGAGTATGAGGTTGTGGGGGAGGTTGGGTTTTAGTTGGGGATGATCAGGGTTGAGAACTATCGATGTTGCCTCCACGTTGATGCTGGTAAATAATCATGGAATATGCCCCAGGTTGTTGTTTGTTACCTACCTACGGTGAGGGTAGGCAGCTCCCAATCTGATAACATTTTGGCAAGCTCAGCAGACCCATGTATATCACTCCCCTGTCCCGTCACGAGCGAGACGAGCCGCTGGGAAGATGGAGCTTGGGCCACCCCCACAGGGTCCCCCTGCCAGAAACGAATGTGAGGGATCGCCCAAGGCTGAAGGCAATCAAACACCACCATCCATTCCAGCAGCCTGGAGCCGCTATCTTACTACACACACTTCCTCGGATATTGCCCCCTAGGCTGCAGGTTTCTTCCAAGAGCGAGATTAATCAGCCAATCTTACAGCGTCAGACGGCGCGGCGGTGGTGGTAGTATTACTTACAAAGCCAACCCATAAGAAAGCCATCCCCTAGATGCTCCCCACGAGCAAACGAACCAACACCACCACCACCACCACCACGACAGATCACCAATAAACAACAACCACCACACCAACACGACATCCAAATAACGACATGCCCCACTCTCCAAAACCATCACCTTCTTCCAACCGTCGCCGCAACTTGAACCAACCCCCCTCATCAACAGCCACAACAGCAGCGACCACGGCCCTCACCCGAGCCCTCTCACCAACGCCCATCCCTCGCTCCTCCTCCCTCGCAACCCCCTCCTCACGAAATACCACGTCAAATCTCCATCCGACAACCCCATCTCGAACCTCCTCCCTCTCCCTCTCCCGCAACCCATCCCCATCCCCGGCCCGCCCAAAAGAAGAACCAGGCCACTACAACATGCAGGACAGTTCAGAAGACGAGCTATCAGCGCTCCAACAAGAAAACCTCCTTCTCAAAGACGACATCAACGCCCTCGACGCCCAAAACACCCTCCTAAGGGACACCCTCCGCCAGGTGAAAACAGACCACATGCAAGAACTCGCCCAGCTCCAAGACCAAATACGAGGGTTGAAGGAGTTCGTCAGTAAATCGGGCAACGGCGGGGCGGGAATCAACGGGTCCGAGCAAACAACAAGCGACGAGGTCTTTGAGGAGGGCATGGGCAAGCTAGGGAATGGCCTGCAGAACTGGGTTTTGGTTTATTGGAGGAGGAGTAAGATTGGTAGGTGGAATTTTTAACATTATCTGACAGAATCGATCTGGGCGTAATGGGAGGTTTTGGGGAGCTCAATGAGGCTCTCAACTGTGATGCATTTTGTCGCTCCTCTATTAGGCACAAGGAGGCTCCCACATGCAAAAAAAGACATGCCGTAGAATGTGAGAGGACGAGGCTGCAAAAGGATCAACCAGCGGTGAGGATATTGCGAAAAGGCTCTTTCAACTAATACTGCGGCTCTTTCAAAACAGACCTCTCCCACGCCAGCGAGGCTACCCTCACAGAACTTGACCGCCTAGTCCCAACATACAGAGACCTCGTCTCAACAGCCAAGATCCACCTCCTACAGTCCCTCGTCTCGCGACTGCTCACCGAGTCAATATTCAACACCTACTTCGTCGGTTTATCCCCCTCAGAAGCCGACAAGCTAGCCGAAGCCGAAAAGTCATTGGGCACCTATGGTAAGCCAAACCCCCTAATCAGAAACAACACAATCATCACAAGTATGAACAACTCACCGCCCACAAGCAACCTCCCCTGAAATGATGTCCCAGTGGCGCTCCCTAACCCTGGCCATCCTCCAAAAGGACGCCAGCGGGAAGCTCCAAAGAGAAACCTCGACCATCGTAGACGCCCTCGTGGCCAAAGTCAACAGGCTGCTCGACGAGATAACATCCTCAAAGTCCAACGATGCCCGAGACCAGGGTCTCCGGTCCCTCATCGCCAGCGCTGTCGATCTGTCACGCCTGCTTGCTGTCCAAAAAGCCGTCTTTGCAGTCCACATGCCTCAAGTCCTCCCCCACCAGCAAATCATGTTTGACGCCGGGACCATGGAAGACATCGGCGGTGAAGACGAAGAGGGCCTGTTCGAACGAGAGATCTCCTGCGTGACATTCCCCGGAATCATCAAGAGAGGTGACGAGACTGGCGGGCATCTTCAGTTCCGGAACGTGATCTCAAAGGCAAGAGTCCTCTGTTGTCCCGAATAAGAGTTTGAGCCGCAAAGAAAGGAATGGGCGTGATGCAAGATAATGATAGCCGCCGAATTTGTCTCCACTTGGGCTACTGAATGGTGCGTACGGTACACGTACAGGAATGCGTATGCCGGGATCTTTTCGTCGTAGAGGTCGGGTGCACCGATCCTTCGCAACCCAATCTGTCAAACCTGCCGAATAGAGATGCAGACCGGTATGCCGGCTAATGTGCCTTGACTGTGGTATTTCATGATGTCGGGATTCTTCCATGCTTGAACTTCCGAGCTGGTGACCTTTTACAGTCCATCCCGCATGCTCTGAATGGAGGAGGCCTCGCTTGGGTCAGCGAGGGTACAAAAATCTCAACCAACATGGCAAATGGATTGCAGATGCAGTGGCACGCTGCATGGTCCGTGTTTTCGAGCCGAAACAAAGTGGTGAGATACTCCATCACCCCAGCGGTCGGATTTGTGGGCAAGCAGAGCCTCAATCTGTGGGGAAACTTCCTAGTTTTGATTCCAGTTGGAGTCTTGTCGCTCACAGACGAACATGCTTTGATGTCTGGCTGTCGGTTGTATCGCAACTGCGTCGGATCGGAGGCTAAGTATTAAGCAGGTTTGTCGCAAGCTCGATGTGGTTTTACCACAGGAATAGATCTCGGCGTTGGCTCCTCGATATCTTATCCAACCAGGTGTTCTGTAATCTGGGGAGCAAATCGAATTAGAGTATAATTCCGCCGGCACTCTATTATCAGGCCCACACGGCGCGATCCCTTCCCGCGTTGGTATATGCAATATATGACTCAGTTGGTGGGAATGAAATCGGTCAAAGGCTACTGAATGACTGGTTAAACCATGCAGATGGCATCCGTCCCGTCCTGGCCAAGGTCATCAGCTCTACGGAGAAGCTACAGCTGGCAGCATGAGAGAGTGGTAGCCAGTGAGTTGAAGCGGAGCGGTGGCTGCAGGAAGACTTTGGCCAAGGGCTAATGCGGCATGCTGCGTCGCTTGTATAGACTCAAGCTATGTGGTTTTTACCCGCGTGAATCATTCGTCAAGCTTGAGGTCGAGATGACCCTCTAAATAATGACGACTGTGAGGAAATGGCGGTCGAGACATGAACAGAAGTGGCAGAGAAGCCACAAGATAGCAAAGAGCATCTTAACACCTCGACCCAGAAATGCATGGCTCCAGGCCCCGAGGGTGGTGTGGGCTCCGGCAGATGGTGTCTGCATGCGGCAGAAACGATGCATGGACTCCATGTAGCTGGATGGATCATGCCGCGTCTGTAAGAGGAACGAGAACGAAAAACGTGACTGGTGTTGATCGATGTAGCGGTCGATGTTGCGTTGAAGTGGAAATGGAAAGGTTGATAACATCCTGGAACTCCCGGAAACGCGGACGTGACTGCTTATCCTGAGTGAAATGTCATTTCCAAAATTGACCGGCGCCACCCACACATCACAGCTCGGCCCCAAATACCATTCAACAACACCACCCGCACTCTTCACAGCTGCCCCTCATTTCCATCCAGTCTTATCAGACCCAAGTTTCCGCTTCTCTTTTCCAAAGCATCCCCCATCCCACCGTTCTCTCTCTTGCTGGGAAACGCCCACCACATATTGCTCCATCAACACAGCAAGAGAACACCGCCAGCATCGCATCTGTACGACGTCAGCTCCGTCTCGGTTTCCTTGTGCCGTTTCAATACCGGCCCCTTCCTGTGCCGTAGCTGTGCGGCTTTGCGCTTTGAATCCGCGATAGCACACTTGATACCACCCAACACCTGCTCGCCTCAGCGCCCAGCTAACTGCGTAGGGTTTGGAACCAAGAACACTTGCTTGGTCCCTTGCCTGCGTGTTGGCAATTACTTGCAGTAGGACTTCCCAAGGACTGCAGCAGCTTGCGATTTGAATCGGATCGGTCAACGGCAATCAGCACATAGCTGAGTGAAGGAATAAGCCCCCTGCTCACCCATTGGACCTCGCCAGCCCCCGCCAATTGAGACCCCCAACACCCCTCACAGAGCACTCGCTCCCCCTCTTTCTTAAGCTTGTCTGTCACCGCCACCCCGGCGCATCGGCCATTACCACCATGGCTGGCCCTGGTTTTGATCCCAACGAGATTCACAACTTTCTTCGCACGTATCCTTCAAGCGACTACACTGGAGTGTACGGCTATTCCCAGAATCCATACAGTGACGGTGTTGAGACTCCCCGATATGCAGTCTCGATAGTCAGCGGTGACTTGCCAGATGGTTCTGAGTTTGACCATACCAATGCTGACGTCCAATCGTCATATACAGCAGCGCCGAGCGTTGCGTCACGAGCATATACCACCACATCCACGATGCAGTCCAGTACAGCATCTGTATTCAGCCGATGGGATGACCAGAGCTCGGTAGGCAGAACTTCGATAGCGTCCGGACGAAGAAGTATTGCGGCGCCACCAGCTCCTACCAATTGGGCGCAGCAGACTGGTGAGCTGTGGTGCGAATTCAGCGAGCTCAAGGGCTGTTCGGCAACATTTCGACTTGATGACGAATTTGGTTGGATTGAACACCATGTCCGCCACTTGAGAGAGAAGTTGCCTGTGCAGTCACGTTGCTGGTTCTGCGATGACTACCCCTTCGTCGCCGAGTCCCCTAGCGACCTGTATCCCAGATTTTACGAGCGCATGCAGCATATCCGCTTGCATATAGATTTCGAGCGGGTGACAAGCGACCATATGCGTCCAGACTTCCACGTCGTCGAACATATGTATAGACAGCGTCTGATTCCCGAACACACTTATCGCCTCGCGATGCAGTTCGATGAGTTGCCGCCACAACTCCAGATCCCAGGGACGCCAGGCGCGGCTCCGCCGTCATCGTCTTCATCAATGTCACGACCATCGAGAAATTTGTCGAGTCAGCATCGAATGGATGAAATATACTCTCAAGGATCGGGATATCGGTCGAGACGATAGGGGACTGTTCACTTACCTGGTTTAGTTCACATTACGAGGGCGAAAACCGCCGTCTTGCGAACAATCTGGTCTTAACAGTGCTCTCATGTCTTCCAACTGCATCCTGATCCGTTGAGTAAACAAAACAAAAAAAACAAAAAAGAAGAAACAAGGAGAAGGTGGCTGCTGCCTAGCTTCGCGTTAAAACAACGCGTCTCCTTGCGCCACGCAAATCGCGAGTCGGATCTCGGTTGGACCGGGTTTGATCGCTCGACATGGGGCCGGCCGGACGGAACTCCACTCTTCTCCGACTTGGCATAACTCCGGGCCCGGGGACTGAGACAAATACTGTCCTCTTTTCGGGTCTCTTGGATGACTGTTGGGTTTGGGGGCCGTGACAGGGGTTGATGGAATTTTCTTTGTTGTCGAGAATTTGGAAGTTCGGGGTTGAGACTCTCCACCTATTTGACTATTTCCTGTTTCATCTCATCACTTATACGTTTTTATGAAAACCCCAAAAATGCAGGAAACCGAACCATGCAGTTTGATAGTGTGGCTATTGGATGACTTGCATATCTTTCCCTTCATGTCTCTAGCGTTGTGTGGTAATGTGTGGTTTGACAGACGGGGTTGGCAAGGCTGATTTTGAGGAGGACAAGGTGGGATCTGCCTTGGGGGGGATGGGCTTGATTGAACCGGTGTGCTGGGACCGCGTGTACGTGTTTCGAATCGGATGAGGGTTGGGGTGATGCAGGGAGGGGAGGTCGGATGGGAGGTCGGTAGTTGGAATTCGGTCGATTTGGAAATCAGGATGGGGAAGACAGACGGGTTTATGATGACGACGTTATGATTTTGGCGGTGTATCGACGGGGTATTTTGGACGGGGTCTCTTTCGCTTCTTCGAAAGCTGGTCTTTTTTTGGATTCGTTTCTTCCCTCGGGCCGATGGGGGCAGGATGGTGTGAGGGAATATTGTGTCCGGGTTGTTTCGGTTGTCCTCTCATCGAGTATCTCCGTCAGGTGGGTGGAATTTGGTATCCGACTATGTGGAGGAAGGACGGCCTCATGTCTGAGGCCGGAAGGATGTGGACTGAAAAAGGTTCCGCGGACCTCTTCGGACATAGGCTGTAGGTACCGAATGATGACGCTGGGAAATCAAAATCCTTTGACACATGGCTTTGCAAAATGGAAAAGTGAGTAGAAAGAGCAAAGTGATAATTTCTGCAGATAGTCAAGTAGTTGCGTCGGGTAGGTACGATTGTGGGAAAGTGCTCTTTCTGAACCAGTGAAAAAGTGAAATTTTTTTGCTTCCCCAGCTCGCCCCTTCCCGTCTTCCCCGGAGGCACTTTCCTTTTTGACTGCCCGAGTGCCTACCTAGGGTTTCCTTCTTGCCCAAGCCCTTGTGACCGTGACACACACCATGACTTGTTGACCGCTCATAATAGAAACCGGTCTGTTCTATCTGTTTCCTTGGATGTGGCGATACCGAAGGAAGGCGCAACTGGAGAGCTGCATGAAAGTAAGGCGATGGATGACAGGGCAAGCTGAATAAGGCACAGCAACTGATGGATATTATCAGATTGATTGGGTGCGTATTACCTATCGACATCAGTCATCCCACTCGAATGGGTTGTTCAGATCTTGGTTCACACGTGTAAGCTACCTAGGCATCCGGGCATCCGGGCAATGTTGAATGCCCGGTACTTTTGTTCGAGATATCCATTTGCACACTTTGCACATGCTTTTTTGTCCTGTTAGTAAGGGGGACGCGTGGTGTGGACTGATGAATGGGTGAGTTGGTAGCAAAAGTGAAAGATGTGACAAACTTCCAAGAGTGGCTATGCTGGAAAGCCTGGTATCCCATTCGTGACATTTGATAACTGAGATGGCTGGCTAAAGTGCAGGGCGAGAGCTAACAAAGCTGAGCTGGGGTGGTGAAATGATTCCGTTTAAAGCTTAATCGATGAGTATACAAGCACTTGACGGCTCACCTGAGCATGTTCTCCCAGGTATAAGCAAGTTTAAGGTCAAAAAAGCCAAGTTCCAACAGGGTATTGCTTTTCATCCCCTTCCTTCTGTGCTCATCTCTTACAAGATATCAAGCCAAATAACCGAACCAAAAAACGCAATGCTAGCTACCGTAAATACATCAAAAATCAAAAAGAAACAAATTGCTCCACGCTCCCTAACTGAACCATAGCACCTGGCCAATGATCCTCGCTCCTGACCTTGAAAATGTCAAACTAAATTCCCCCTCTCTCCCTAATTCTTGGATATCATTCTTCCGCTTGCTCGTCTTAAATTAATGAAAGGTTTTGTTGTTATATCTCCACCCTGACTGATTTGATACCCTCTCCCTTCCGATTGTCTAATCATCCCGTCGGTTATCTTGGTCATCGTCCACCAAGATCACTACCGTGACTGTAGCTGCGTATGCCTCTCTGATTGCACAGGCCATACTTTACCCATATTAGCACCACATGGAATAGTAACTGTAAGAGATAAAAACATACCAGGTCTTCCCCAAATCCGCCACAACCGCACTCAATCCCCAATGCGCGCACCAAGCCCTAGCCAGAACCTCATTATCCGACACCCCAAATGCCTCCACCACCAGCACCTTCTCATCATCCCCGCCACTCAAAGTACTCGGACTTGACACCCCCGTTCTCCCTTGATTGTTATGTCCGCCACTTGCCCCCTGTCCATGAGTCGTGGGCGATAAGCTCCTCGCGTTTCTCTCGTTCTGCCCATGACTGTGAGTTCCTGCCCCGGTTCCAAACACCCCAGGCCAGTCTCGCACTTTGACTAACTCATCCGCTTTGACTGGTGTGTATACATAGTCGAAGAACAATGGATGAGGACCGTCAGTACAAGGCCAGGCGCTGATGAAGCTCACGTCAAAGGTGAGTCGTAAAGGCCAGGAAACACCATCGATGGCGAACTGGATGCTGGCGTCGTACCACTTTGGTGGGCTGGAGGTGTCGGACTTGGTATTGGTTGATCGAGGAGTGTTGGGGCGGGTGTTATTGTTTGGTCCGACAGGACGGAGGTTGAGGAGTTCGATGCGGACTAGATCGGCAAGGTAGCCGTCTTCGTCGCGGTCGGGGGCTACCAGGGCATATTCGCTGACTGGGAAGACTTGTGTTGGGGGCCCGAGGGGATCAGACCGCTCAGACATAGACCGGATATCCTCCGGCGTTACCTTGTTAGGGGGTCGTCGGGATCGAATACGTGCTATTTGAGAGCGGGCAAGATCGCCAGTTGGACGAGCCGGCCCGACCCAGCCTCCTAATGAGCGGCAGGTAGGTGCGAGTACTTTGCCTACGATGGAAGTGGCGGTCCAGTAAGTATAACTGTTACGGTACTGGAAGCCACAGCTGGGGTGAATGTGAGTCAGTAGAGCCAGATCGTCAGTGGCTTTGTCTGGATCAATGTCAAGCAGGGAATTCATTATAAGAAAAGGGAAAGTAGGGCCCGGGAGGACAAGCCCGCTGAAGAAGGCCATGGCGTGGGAGCTGACAAGATCGAGGACGCAGTCTTCATCTCGTTGTTTGAGCTCACGCAGGGTTTCGGAAAGATTGGGCCACTTCATCATTTGGGCGAAACGCTTGAGCATCTTGACTTGACGACGTTTGAGTTTGAAGCGGAGGCGGATATCGTCAGGTGTTGGACCGTAGGCCTCTACGCGGACGTTCTCGCGCCATCGTCGAGCAAGGGCGAGGCTCCATTGTATCGTTGGTGGTATTTGGGCTAGTAACCTCTCTCTGGCATCGGTCATGTGGTGTCTGGAATTGATTCGAAGATCTAACTCAATGCTCAGGAGGAGCTGGTGGAAGAACTTTCGATATTGCTCAGCGTTGGCAGCACTGGTGTCGAAGATGAACTTGGTCGCCACCTGATTTTTTAGATTGGTAAAATCTATCCAATCAGGTCGTGAGAGCACCATGAACAAGTCCATAATTTGCGTGTCCAGTGTCTTGTGTGGGCTTCTGTGCTTGTCTGGGTCTCTGAGTAGCCTCCGGTAAAGGTTTTTGTACATCAGGTCCTCATCATCGTCCTCCAGTCCCCTTTCCAAATCTCTGATGCGTGCAAAGATGGTCTCGAGGTCAACCTCTCGTGGCTCAATGCCTGAGTCGCGCAACGGGATAGTTGTTGGGAGGACACTCGCGAGTGATGCCCAATGGTTGAGAGTGATGGTCCCTGGGCGTCTTCCAAAGCAGAATGAATAACTGGGTTGTTCAAGCGTTTCCCACGGGTAAGTTGCCGGGCCTGAACCCAAAAGGCACAGGGTCATGAGCTGTGTCATGGAGTCATGATGGTTAGCAGCGTCCGTCTCCTCGCCACGGTTTCCTGCTACTGTTGCGAACATGGCATAGTAGTGATCCGAGACATGCGGTATTGGGCGTTTGTGTCCCTTGAAAGCGGGGACTCCTCTCGAGATGAGCTGCATTGCCGGACCCAGCGTCAGCTCTTCGGTGCTAGACATGCCGGAGGGCGGCCATTCCGTCAGGGGCCCGGCATCGTGGGAAGGGCCGTACGTATCCTCCCGGCCTTTCCCCTTGGTTGCATCCGGGTTGGTCCGCCTTGGTCTCCGACGTGAGGCAGATGGCCTCAACTCTGAGATGACGGGCTCTGATTGCCTCCGCTGGCGGTACACTTCCCCAGTGCTTGCCCTTCGTTGTGGGTCTTTCTCCAGCTTATTCAAATCATGTTAGTACACACATCGGTCTGTCGAGAGATGTGAAGAAGCATACAAATTTGGATATTTTACTGGCAGTGCTCTTCGCCCGTAAGAGCCCCCAGAAGCTCTTCTTCTTGGGCTGTTCCTCGTCGGCCATGGCGAATGCGCGCGGGCGCCGAAGCGACTTGGAGTATTCTTTGTCCCTCAAGCGAGTTAATAAGCTGGTTGGAGACAACTGGTAAGGGGTGTCCTTGAATCAATCTTTCAGTGGACACGCGTCTCACAAGAGGTGGCTGCGCCTGTTCTTCAGTTTGTGAGATGCATCACGTTGGTTTCGAGATCCGAGAATGCTTGGCAAAAACTACGAGAGGGGAAAAAGAGGCTTGTGGGGTATAGAACAGGAAAAAGATGCAAAAGTCGGTCAGCGACACGGCGGAAAAGAGACGTCGAGAAAAGGCGAATTGTGAACACGCAAACGAGCGCCCGAGTTTTCGTCGAGGGTGAGTTGAGTGGAACAGCGCAGAAGCTTGAATGGTGCACGGAAAGAGTGTGCAGCGGCCCGGTCGATCCAGAGAAATGCCAGCCCAGCACCGGCGGACAGCCTGCATGCTCAGGTGATGCAAGGGGTCTGCACCTCGGAGCTTGCACCTCGTCTCATCACCAAGAGACGGCTTTTACCAATTGTCTTCAATCCTCGTGTCAAGCTCAGACATCTTATCAGCTGCCGACCATCATTAAGGCACCAAACGATCTCAGATACCCAATGGCGGACATGGTGCTCGACTGCAGCCTTGTGGCCCAACATCAGTGCCACTTCATCGCGACAAAACCTGGATGGGACTTCTCCCTCTTTATTTGTGGCATCAATGGCCTGATATTGTCACAGGAGAGATGAGATACGCGGCTCTCACCAAAAGCACAAACCCGGTGCAGTCCGCAGGTTGGGTATATCAACTATCGATGTGCCAAGCCATGGGGTTATAGACACACTTCCAGCCCAAGTCGAAAATCGACTGCACTCGATCTTTGTAACCACAGCATTGACAGCAGCTGCATCCTCGGAAGCGAATTAACTCTCTGTTTCCCAGAAGATCAGCTGAGCCGAAGGGATGAAATGGTTGCAAGTTTTCATTTATGCTGGGGCTTACAGCCAAGCCTCTCTCCTGTCATCACTCGGACACTCCTCGTCGAAGGTTGCAAGACCGTACAAGTAAATACTGACATCAAGAGAAGGCTGTTCCCATTATACGAGGTTTGTGGAAGCACTTACAGGTATTTGCAGTTTTGCACATCACATATCCCAATGCTGGAAGAATGGAGGCTGGGTGATGTAGTATCACCGCAATTTATTTCAGCGTCTCGTCGAAAATCCGCCCCAAGACCGCATACGTAGTTGGGGGCTATACATGTTCAAGGCGGCAGTTTCGCATTATATATCTAGTGTGTTGCAGTCCCTTCTCTGTCTTCCTGTATCTCATTCTAACATAACCAGCCCCCCATCATCTCTTGTAGCAGGCCTAGGCGCATCTTCTATGGAGCACGAGGTTGGGACGAAAGGCCCGAGGGGGCGATCCGTGAATTTGCGGACGAGACAGTACACAGACGACATTATTCATGTGCCAGCTCCCTGCTTCTCAGTCTGCGGTGAGTGGCTCAAGGCTCACGAAAAAAAAAATACAGTACTAATATATCAATAGATACTGCCTATCTTGAGGCGCAGATGGTTGGCAAAGATCCAGAGTTGTGCGAAGAGGACTCTGTGTTCTACAGCTCATACAATGAGTGTAGAATGTGTATTCGCGACATGAGCGACTATGGCATGTACGGGATTACGGAAAGAGAATATCTCACGCCTACTTTCCAACCGTGGTTGGATTACTGCGAATCATTACCACCCGTTCAATACATGACCAGCACCGATATGCCAACCAGCACACCAACCACCCCAGCGACCATCGTTAAGGTCCCTGAAAGTACGGACAAACCTGTCATCGACATCAGTCCCGCCACTTCACCCCAAACACCCAGGGCAGCACCCATACCCAGCACACCGCCTCCTAACGAAGAGCCCATTGCGCCATCCACTGGTATAAACATAAATAGTATCACAACCGACGTTCCGTTACCTAGCGAGCCGTCTTCTCCTCCCACTCCTGCAAGTTCCCCAGGGAGCAGCCCAACCAACGCCAGAGGTACTGCTCCATTATCCTGTATGTCAGCGCCAATACCACGGGTTTGGTCCCATTGTTATCTGACATATATCGATCAATAAGCTAGCTCCTCAGCGTCTCCCTTTGCACTGGGTAAGTACCCCTTTATCACATTTTCTTTTTCGAGTCCTAACATGTCTCAAGCCGGAGGTAAAATCATTGAAACAAGCTTCTCGACAGCAATACGAGCCCCTGCCTCAAATACTTCTGGAGATGGCGCTTCAAAGTCCCCAGAAACCACCGCTTCACACTCACCAGGTATTTCTGCCTCAAACTCGGAGAGCACTCTGGCCCTAAATACATCTGGCAATTCTAGTACAAATCTCTCCGGGCCCCCCACCTCAACCTCTTCAACTCCACCTATCCCAAGCTCACTAGACACTCCAACCCTTACTGGAATCATCGCGGGCTCAGTCATAGCAGTACTATTTCTCCTAGGGGGGCATCATATACCTGATCCGTTCACAACGGCAACGAAGCAAAACACCATCAAGCTCTGATACCTTGGCCTAGTGGCAAGGCTCAACTTCACAGCAAATCACTCACACCAAGGGTACCACCAGCGGAAGTGCTAGACACATGGCTTCGAGAGCTTGCGGCCGATACATCATCTCGAGGATCGCCAAGAGGGCTTTCATATGCCGAGATGGGCGAACTTCGTGCTCTCCGTGAGCTTCGTGACTTGCGGGCGCTTTGTGAGCTGAGGGAAATAAGGGTATTGAGGGAGTTGTCGGTTTCTACGGGGGTTGTGGAGTTGGAGAAGACGTTTGATCTTCCGAGGTATGAGCTTGATGGGGGTGGGGAGAAGTTGAGAAAGGAGAGGAGGTCGGTATAACCTGCGCAATGAGGGAGGAGATGGTTGAGCTGATGATAATGATAATAGCAAACACGGTGATGATAGGGGTTATGAGCATACAAGAAAGGTCTAAACCCAAAACATATGAGTAAATACGAAGCAAGGCTTTCGCATTCGAGCATTCAGGTATGAGCCAAAGAGTGTGATATCCAAATGCCTAACCAGAACAGCATCAGCGTCAGGTACATTCAGGCCCACGGCCTAGGCCGCCATAGAGCGACGACCAAGGGGTCAACTGCTCTGTTGCCAAGACCTGGATTGATTGGAAACGAGAAAGTAAATGCAGACAATACAGCCGTTCGGCAAATTATAAGGGTATGCCACTGGCTGGATATCTACAACATCTTCATGCAATGGCAGTCGAGGTTGTACAGTAATTTCAGGTAAGTGTCGATCACTCGGACGAGGCTGTGCCCACAAACTGCACATTGCTGGAGTATTTACATGTATGATGCATCGTGACTGAAATGGCATCTCGTTCTGCATGCAGCTGAATTCGACGATCACAGCGAGATAAGTAGTATTCTGGCCATATATTTCAGCTCATGCTGTTTCCCTAGTAAGCGGTACCATCTCTCCCTTCCTTCTGTTCTCAAGTTTCATCAACCCCGCAACAAGCCCTCTCACCCCCAATGAAATGGGAAAACGACAGCTATCGCCTATGGGCTTACAAGCACGGCAAGAGGGTGAGGGATCTCAGTTGCTGCCAGCTATGTGCTTCTCTCTCTGCGGTACGTTTTGGATCTTGAATTGGAGAAGAAATGGCGTATCTAATGCGAATCCCGGAATGTCATTAGATAGCGCATATATGGAAGCCCAAAGGCTCGGCAAAACTGCAGAACTGTGTTCAAAAGACGCAGCCTTTCTTTCAATCTTCGGGAATTGTACCGCTTGTATCAAGGATAACTCGAACGACACCAAGTATTCAGAGATCGAGAAGGGTTACATCAAGCCAAACTTTCAACCATGGCTGGACTACTGCGAAGTCTTGCCGGCGATTCCGATATCAGCTACCAGTGGACCGACCAAGATGATTGAGTTTCCCGCCGATTACTTTGACACTGTAATAAAGACCTACTGGAAACAAACATTACTGGGCCCGAATAGCATCACTTCGTTTTTGGAGACAGTCACACAGATTCTACCCAATCTGAAGTCCTTCAACCTTACTGATCCCCAGGAAACAACTTCGACCACTTTTAGCAATGCTACCACTACGAGTCTATCTTCATGTAAGCTGGTCTACTCTATTCCAACGCCATGCTTCATCATCTAACGCCAACACGTCTAGCTACTAGCACCTCCGCAACTGCCACACAGTCAGGTAAGTAACCACCCACCAACCACACTGCCAGATAACATTCTAACGAAACCCCAAAGTCTCAGAACTCGAGCTCGACCAATCCGGAACCCCAACTACACTAAACAGAAGCTCCCTCATCGGTGTGATAGTAGGCTCAGTAATAGGCGGACTCCTCCTCTTGGGTGCCATTGCCTTCATGATACGACGCCGGCGGAAAAAAGAACTCATTCCTCGAACCGAAGACGCAAACGACGGGAAGGATGCGGTCTGGGGAAAGGCACAGCTACATGGCGACTCTATACCCGTCAAACCAAAAACATCCCTGCAAGAGCTGCCAAATTCTTGGCTTCGAGAGCTACCGGACTCAGGTTTCCGGGAGCTTCCACTTGGTTCTGACTCGACAGAGCTTCCTATATCGCCCATGTCGAAGGAGCTTCAGGGAAGTCAGAACCTTCCGAGGTATGAATTGGATGGTGGTGGTACTCATTTCGAGAAGAGGGAGGGGGGTGGGAGAGGTGAAATGCTTTGAAGAGTTGAGAGTCGGTGGCTCTGTATCATGACTGGAGAAAGGTTTTAGGGCAGGAGGGTACATGAGGATAGTAACGCTCAGAATAGGTTGAACATAATGAAGGGGTTGTTATGCACCAATGACGGGAATGGCTGTGCCGCCTCCTATGACTGAGAGCAATATCAGGTTTGAGAGGAGTGCACGGTTGCTTTCCTGGTATTTAATGAGTATACCTCGGTAGGTAACCTATATCAATTCTCATATTCATTCTCGCGGCAAGATGAAAGGTACATATATAGATAGACGACACCTACCTTATCTTCTATCCACGTAGATACCCACCGCAAAGAAAATCGACCAGACGAAGTGCTGCTACGGTACACATATGAAGTTCGGTAAGCCTGGCCCCCAACAAAGGTGTCAATGCAACAGCTTCCTATTGCCAAGCATCAGCCGCATAAGAAAGCGAGTAAGTGGGTGTATGGGATGCATGGGAAGCATGGCCAGGGCATACTTTTGAAGCTGTCACTGGCTGGAGATTATATGAGCAGGCCGAAGCGGCCACCCATGAAACATGCGAGGTGCTGTATTTACATGCAAGTTGACGTTGATCGCTGGAACAAGGCTACCCCTAGAAGAGCGCTTTGGCGAAGTATTTGCGTGTATTGGGCGTGTGATTGAAAGTATGGCTTGTATCTATGTGATGGGAGCAATATATTGGAGCTGTCGGTGCCCGTAGGTACTTGACTTGTTACCCAAGCCTCGTCCCAAACTTCTCTCTTTCCATCAACCGTACCTCTCTGTTTCCATGAGCCACACAGGAGCGCTCAATTCATGGCCATACAAAATGTAGGGCGCCAGGTTGGCACCGACAATCTGTCCTTGCCAGATCGCTGTACTGGAATGTATTGCGGTGAGTGGTCTCGACTTGAATCAAAGGTCGCGATTTGATGCCAACTAATACCAGACTTTGCTGGGTTTCTTGATATGAGGAATGTAACTTCATACGCATGGTCGACTATCTGCAAAGTCTTTCGAGGGAATTACGACTTGTGTATGAAATGTCTCACAGTGGGCGCTTCTGATCTCTCCCACATTCAAAGAGAATTTCTCGACCCTAACTACGGACTCTGGGTGAGCTTTTGCAGCTTACCACCATCCGATGTCACCTACCCGGCCGACTACTTTGAAACCTTGACCACGACGAAATCGGTTAAAACCAAGCTTTTCAACCATGATGTTTCGACGATTTTGACAACCCAGACCATGATCTTGCCCAAAGCAGAGTCCTTTAATCTTACAGCCACTGAAGCCTCCGCAACTCCGAACAGTGCTACAACTACTGCTTCACTCTCAAGTAAGTTCATATCATCCCCCACTCTTTTAGAGTGTTTTCTGACATGTCTTTGTCCAGGGACCGGCGCTTCAACAACAGCCACCGGGCCAGGTAAGCCACACCTCTCGTCATTCCTAATACAAACAATTATTCTAACCCTCGAAGTCACTGGATCCAACTCAAATGACGACGAAGGCACACATTAGGCAGAAGTGCCTTGATCGGAGTCGTCGTGGGCTCCATGATAGCAGCGTTCATTCTCTTTGGAGTTGTAGCCTATCTGATTCGAAGAAGGCTAAAGAAGCGAAGGGCCGACAATGGCATATGGGACAAGGCACAGCTTCACGGGGACTCTTTGACTGCCAAGCCGCATAGACAGGCCAAGAAGGATCCAAACTCGACAATTGGTGAAATTTGCGAACTTCCAGTTTCACCAGGGACAACAGAGCTTCAGCAGACACCGGAAACTCGATGGCATGAGCTTGATACAACTGCGGATCAAGGAGAGAAGGGTGACCGTTCTCAATAAATGATCGTGAGATTGGGGGTGTTGATGGTGATAGATTTGGTAACCTGGAAACGAGGGAGTACTCGCCTTGGCGACAAGCTTGCTAGGCAATGGCAACAAACACGATGAAGGAAAATATGCCGTACATCTGTTGGAAGGGTATCATACTGCCCAAGAAGGTGATGCGCAGATCGCATGAGCTGCGCTATACTCCGTAGCTCAGGTTCCATGCATCTGTCTTGATAGCATAAACCAAAGGTTCTGGTACAACATGAGCTGGAATTACTGGTAAAGATCATTCACAAATATACGACTGTGCCTCATGGTTGATAATCAGTGTTGGAGGGTATTCTCGCCATGGCTCCGGAAGAGTAGATCCAGGAGAACTACATGACCCCATGAACCAATTCCATTCAATACTGAGGTCCAAGCCCTATTTCCATTCTTCTTCTCATGTGACTTTCTTACCCGATATTAGCACGGTGATTGAGATTAAACCCGAGAAAACAGCTACCGAAGTTGTACAGCCATCGATGCTCGGCGAAGATGCTCAAATCCTGCCGCCCCCGTGTAATTTGTCCTGCAGTTAGTGTCATCAAAACACAAGATTTCTTCAAGACAACAAAGACGAAGTTGTCTATACCGACACCACCCAATGCCAGACAATGTTTATAGCGAAAAACAGCATCTTACCAAACACCAGGATGGAGTTTTCTAGCATCGTCCTTCACTCTTTATCTCCAAGACTGTAAAGACTGTATCCTTGAGCACCAAGCTTGTTGAGCATGCAACCGATACTAAGGCTGTGGACGAGCAGTATCTTCAACCAAAATACAAGGCATAGGCATGGTTTGACTACTGCAATTCTCTGGAAGTGAAGAGACGCCTGAGCCCCCATGGTATGAGCTAGGTGCTAGTGTGGATTATAAGGATGTGGTTTGGTATGAGAAATGGTCTGAGAAGGGTGAGAAGAGAGTTGAGCAACGGGATAATGGAAGGGAAACTGTCCGTCATGGTATAATGGCTGCTGACGATACCAGCTGAAACTGGCGAGTTCTGGGTTCACGGAAGATACAATATTGACAAGGCCCCAAATAGTATTGTATCGGCTGTTATTGAAGCTGTCGACAAGAGTGAGATTGAAGGGGTGAACATGAGTGGGTCAAGGGGTGCAGCTAAAGGTGGGACCGGAGAGCTTTGGCAATTCACCGCCTTTCAGGATGCGGTCGCACTGGCAGAATCCAGAAATTTTCTGGAGGTGAGTGCTGGACGGAGCCATTGGATTGCACTTTTGCGCCCGCCCCAGCAACAATCCTGTTCTGCAACCCACACAATCATCAACATTCACAATGGCCAGAACAGTCAACGGTTCAGGCCGTAAGGCGAAGGGTTTGTTCATTCAAAATCGGGCAAACAAACAACCGAATACTAATGGGTTGGTTCACAGCTTCTGCCACGGAGAAGAAGGCCGCCAACGGAACCCCCAAGGCCGAGAAGCGCAAGGGTTTGTTTTTCCCACCATATTTGTCTTGGAGCGACAATTGTCTAACTATCTCTTCGCAGCTACTGAGGATGCGTCCCCCGTCGTCATCAAGAAGCAGAAGCCCGCCAAGGACGTTGTCGCCGAGGAGGCCCCCAAGAAGTCGGCGCTGAAGGAGAAGAAGCCAACAAAGGAGGAGAAGCCCACCAAGAAGGCCAAGAAGGTCGAGGAACCAGTCGAGGAAGAGACTGTGAACTTTAAGGAGGAGGACGAGGAGGTCGACCTTGAGACCCAAGCCCTAGTTGAGGCCCTTGACAGCGACAACGAGGAGGAACAGCCAACGCGGATCAGCGAGACCTTCCAGAAGGGTCAGGATGTCGGCAAGATCCCCAAGTCCAAGAAGGCGAAGAAGGAGAAGAAGGAAAAGGAGACACCAGTCAGCAGTGGAAACCCCGGCGTCGTTTACCTCGGACGCATCCCCCACGGTTTCTACGAGCACGAGCTCCGGGCGTACTTCGGTCAGTTCGGCGATATCACCAAGTTGAGAGTTGTGCGCAACAAGAAGACAGGCGCCAGCCGTCATCGTGCCTTCATTGAGTTTGCGGAGGCTGAGGTGGCCGATATCGCAGCGCGCACCATGGACAAGTACCTTCTCTTCGGCCACATTCTTACCGCCAAGGTTGTGCCGCCTGAGCAGGTGCACCCTGACCTCTTCAAGGGCGCCAACCGCCGCTTCAAGGTCGTCCCCTGGAACAAAATGGCCGGCAACCAGCTCGAAAGACCGCTTTCCGAGTCGCAATGGCAGGCCAAGATCACAAAGGAGGAGCAGAGACGGCTTGCGCGGGCTGAGAAGCTCAAGGATCTTATGGACTACGAGTTTGACATCCCTCAGCTCAAAGCTCCCGAGGCCAAGCCACAACTGGAGAACGGAACCGCCGAGGAGGAGGCTCCTAAGGAGATCGAGGCCCCTCCCGCCCTCGAGGAAAAGGTTGAGAAGAAGATTGAGGAGAAGATTGAAGAGGTTGTTGAGACGGTTGTCGAGACCAAGGTGACCAAGGTCAAAAAGACTAAGGCTGCCAAGGAGCCCAAGGAGGACACACCCAGAAAGGGGACAAGGAGCAGCACGAGGAACAAGAAGACGAAGCCATGAGGGGCATAATACCTAATATAGGCAGGGAGAAGAGTACTTGATACCCCGACTCAAGACAGAAAAAATTTCATTGTTGGCCAGTTTTTAGTTGATTTTTAAATACATTACAATTCACACACAAAGTTTCATGGTGAAGTAGCATGTCCGCCCCAAGCGAACCTGGCACCCTCATTTGGTGAACTGATGTTTCACGATCAATTCGAGATATGTCAGGATTATAAAGCGCGGATAGTTTTGTCTACTTCTCCCCAAGAGATGAAAAGGCCACATTTGCTGTTACATAAATGCACCAGCGGGCGGATTCCAAGAATATTCGGGGGGAAGGGTGAAATATGTAAAGAAGAAAAAGGGAAAGTTTCTTCGCGGCTGGCAGAACCTGGAGTTGGTAAAAAAACCCACGATTGGTCCGTGACCTCGAAGATTACGTAATATTGGTTCCCACCTGTGAACACCATCTCTTGCGCCGCTCTGCGGCTGCTGCATGCTGTAACACGGTAGCATTTATCAAGATGCAAGCCCTGACTGAAAACCTCCTTGGGGGACCTCGTGCTGGCCTCTCAGGCCTATAGATGACACGTAAGAATATGCATTGTTTCTGAGCAAGGAACAGTTCTCTTGTCTTCCAAGGGCGAGGAACAGGCCGAGCTGACGTGGAGCAACGGATCGGAATTCATGGAAGTGGGATGCTTGCTGCGGCGCACACGGCGGGCACTCGCTGAGCTCTACCTTGCTGTTTCAACACAAGTACTTGTTCCACGGCCAGCCAGGCAAAACAAGACACATAGGGCCACATTTCTGCTTCTCTTCATCATCCCCCGGGCATTGATTCCATGACCAATTGCTAAAATCTGCCCCGGAAGCCATGTCCTCTTCTTCCGCGCCGAAGGGCAGCTCTGTCCAATCAACAGCACCAGGTATGTCCCCCATGTGGGCTTTGCTGGGGGTAGCACCACCGCCCAGCAAGCGAAGGGCCTGAAAGAGTGCAAGTGGCCAGACCGCAACTGGTCCGACGGGGAGACCCTACGATTATGTTCTGTTACAATACATGCATATACCGGAGCCTATCACCTTGCCATCTTGTCTTTTTTCCTATTTCTTCTTCCATGACGAGGCCTAGATCTCCCCTTGACATGCATTTTGCGCTAATCATACAATTGTTGTAATTCACCACCATTAGTTCCCGCCTCGACCGCATCTTCAAACACCACTCCTAGTAGGAAGAACAGGAATAAGAAGAAGAAAAATACCAACAACAATAATAATAACACCAACAACGGCGGGAAGGGTAGCAACGGGAACAACAACAGCAGCAGCGTAGCAGCGCAGAAGCAACAACGAGAGCCACCACCAGGAGAAAAGGATGGCGTTGAGAGCGCCCGGTCTCAAGAGCCAGAAACTCTGGTATGCGCAACCTACTATGTTTGGAACTCTGGTCATTTGCCCCCTCCCCTTGCCTACTACCGGCCTCGGGACCGTGGGTTTCATGTC
Organism: Podospora pseudoanserina; assembly: GCF_035222485.1. Taxonomy (NCBI): domain Eukaryota; kingdom Fungi; phylum Ascomycota; class Sordariomycetes; order Sordariales; family Podosporaceae; genus Podospora; species Podospora pseudoanserina. Next base: position 2,461,083 of record NC_085922.1, on the reverse strand, counting down.
GTTGAAGGTGTACTAACCTATTGGGTAGAATGCGCCAGGCAGCCCCTTGTCCCCGCCGCCAGATAAGCTCGAGCACACCTTTCCGCTAGCAGACGAGGCGCTCGAATCTGTGAAGCCAGAAGACGAACCCGAGAAAACAGTAGAGCCGGAGGAAGAGCCCGAGCCTGAACAGCCAGAGGAGGAACCCCCAGCCAACGGTCATGCCGACACAAACGGCTACCAACACAAACCAACAGAGAAAACGACGACGCCCCCGCAACCACCCAGCAACACCAGACTGGAAGCTACCATGTCCTCCTCACCAGATAACTCGGCTCTCCAAGAAGAGGTAGAGAAGCTTCGCCAGCAATTGGAAGCTCAGTCAACAGAGATTACCCAGCTGAAAGCCGACCTCGAAGAATCCGAATCCGCCAAGGACCATGCGGAAACCCAATACCAGACCCTTCTCGGTCGCGTTGAGAAGATCAAAGAGACCCTCGGCGAGCGCCTCAAGCGCGACAAGGCCGAGCTGGAAGAGGCGAAGGACCGGGTGGAGGAATTAGAAGCGCAGAATGACCAGCTCACGCAACAGATCGAGTCCCAAAGGGAGGAGACGGAGCAGCTGAAGCAAGAGGTTCAGGAACAAGGGCGGGAGTTGACAAGCCTGAGAAGCAGATCCAATCTGTCTCAACAAAATTGGCACAGGGAAAAAGATGACTTGGACAGGCTGGTCAAGAAGCTAAGAGAAGAACTGGAAAGCACAGCCACCGCGATGGGAGAATGGGAGGTCATCGCCATGGAAGAACGCTCCCAAAGAGAACTCCTCGCCGAGAAAGTCTCCGAGTTGGAAGAGGAATTGCTCTCCACAAAAGAAGGCTACGAAAGAGCCGTCGGGGACCGAGACGTCCAAAGCCAAGCGGTGGATAGACTTCAGCGAGCCCTCCAAGAGATCCAAGACGCTCGCAAGAAGGAACTCCGGGACATTGTCGAAGCAAATGAAGAGCTCGTCCAATTCCTCAAGAAGCGAGCTCAGGAAGCCGAGCAAAAAGCCAACGAGGCCGAAGCAGCCAGGGAAACCCTCTCCAAGGAACTCGAACGGACCGCCTCCTTTGAAAAGGAGGTCAAGGAAAAGAACCTTCTCATTGGCAAACTTCGTCACGAAGCCATCGTTCTAAACGACCACCTGACCAAGGCACTGAAGTACATCAAGAAGACGAAGCCAGAGGAGATGATCGACAAGTATGCCCCCCACCTCTCCCAGCCGATCGGTAACCACTAATTATCTCCCACAGACAACTAGTAACAAACCACTTCCTCCAATTCCTCACCCTCGACCGCTCAGACCCCAAACGCTTCCAGATCCTGCAGGTCATGGCCGGCTTTCTCGGGTGGAGCGAGGAACAGCGCGAAAAAGCCGGTCTCTCCCGCCCTGGCGCTTCAGGAGGTTTGCGCCTTCCCACCTCACCGTTCCATCGCACGCCTAGTTCGCCGGCGTTGAACAGCGAGTTTTTTGCTGACCAGAACGCTTCGCTTGCGGGGGCGACACCCAAAGAAAGAGGGGAGAGCTTGAGCGACCTTTGGGCGAGCTTTTTGGAGAGGAGCGTGGATGAGGCGGGTGTGGGTGGGGGAGGCAAGGGGTCGAGGAAGGATAGTGCTAGTAGTGCGGGGACGAGGCCGGGTGTCTGAATCTCGTGAGAGAAGAAGAAAGGAAGCGGGTGGGAAAGATAACAATATATAACTTATTGGTAGCTGGTTTGTATATAGGCATCCATGAAACGGAGGAGGGTAGTTATAGTACCATGGCATTGCATCAAAGACATGCATTATTCATGGCATGTGGCGTGTTGTTCTTTTTGTTGGGTTTGGGCAGATCAAAAGACATGAGTTTTGTAGTGCTGGTGTTTATCTTTCGAAATTATAAGGGTTGGGTGTTGTAGGCATTCAACCTGGTTTGAAGCACTTTATCACCACCAGACTTTCTTGATATAACAATTAATATTATCCTTAAACGCCAGAAGAATTCGCTCGCTAAATTATTATACATTACCCAGATACCACCATCTACTCCTCCTTAACGTGCCCACCTGCTGTCGTCGACGACGTCGTAGTAGTTGGCGTACCCGGCACCGCCTCACCCCCACTTGCCGCCGTAGGACTACTAAACCCCATCAACCCCCCCAAAACCCCCTTAGTATACTCCTCCGCATCCCTCTCCAAGCTTCTCACATCCAGCCTATTCTCCAGCGCATCATTCATCCCCCTCACCACCTCCTCCTCCTCCATCATCTCCCTCGTCAACCTCACCTCATGCGCCCAATACCCATTACTCCTTCCCCTCAACCCCTCATCCCTGGTAACCGTATTCTTCACCACCCCCGCCGCATTCAGTTTCCCCTTGATATTCCCCAACCCCTTCAAGACACTCTCTATCCTCTCCGCCGGTGACGGCGGCGTGACAAACGCCCTGTTCGTCCCAGTAAGATATATCGCCAACGCAAGAAATATATCCAACATGGCAAGAGAAATAAGTCTCATCAGCCTCGAACTCCAAAAAAACAAATCCAGATCCTGCAGCCGTAGTTTGTTCGAGTTAGACTGGTGGTTAAAACTGCTCGTCAAATACAAATCCAGCACCGCCACCACCACACTCGCAATCGCCGCCGGGGTCCGCCAACCAGCCGCCTTTTCCCCCGAAAACAAACTCGACGTCACCAGCGTGATAACCACCAGATTAAAAACATGGGGCGTCAAAATACTCGGGATGGCATAATACAAATAACTCGTCGGATCGTCGCTGTTGCAAAAGGGGCAGTTTCCTAGGACATCCGGTCCGAACTGGAGGTACAAGAGTCTTGACTCGAGCGAGGTGAATTTTTCTTTGAGGGCGAGGTCTAGCGGGGTGAGAGTGTGCAGTTCCCTGAGGGAGGACAATCGGTTGAACAAGACTTCGGTGGGGATCTGGAGGCGGGATTGGGTGATGGCGAAGATGTTTTCTGGGGAAAAGATTGGAAGGGCGCGGAGGAGGAAGGTGGCTGCCACAGCGGAGAGGATGGCGATGGCGCGGGTGAGGGAGGGGGAGAGGGGGATGATTTTGAGGCGGTGGGTTTGGGAGGCGGCGCGGATGGAGCGGTAGTAGGATATTGCTTTGGGCAGGAGGAGGGGGCCGAAGAAGATGAGGAGGGATTTGATGCTGTTAACTTGTTAGCTGGAGCTTAAGAGGTAGGTTTGGGGGCGTGGGAGAAAGAGAAAGAGATACACGTACGTCCCCCAGTCTATGGCCATCTTGTCTGGTGTATTTGTTGATCGGGCGGCATGCGCGATTCGATTTCTCCCGTTGTTTTTGCCTGCGCGTTTGTGGAAACCCCGTTGTCAAGATATCTGTTGTTTGCGACACTAAGATGCCAGGTGGTTGACGAGGCTGACAATTGCTCAATGACGAGCCAAGGGTTGAATGCGGTCGTGTCCCACCACTGTATGCAAGGCTGCCGCTGGGTGGCAGTCTCGGCAAACGTACCCACTTTTACCCGCACGCAGCCTTGGAGGGAAAATATAAATTTTGACTGGCGAATTTCTGTTGACCTTTTCTACCTTCTCACAAACCAACCACTTTCTTTGGCTTCAGCGACTGTAACGGACACCATTCGCAACCGACTTTGTTTCCTTCAATCGTGCCAATACAGCAATCAATATACTCACAACGATTCATTTCAGTCCCGATCCCTCTTCGCGCGTGATATTCTACTGACCTCCCCCACTTTCAATACCAGTTGGCACTTTCGAAGCTTCTGCGAATCTTTTCCCCATGGTCGCAGAAGTCAAAAGGGAGCCTAGATCGAGCCCAAATACTCTGCCAAGAGTCATCTCACGTAGTGTTGCAGAACTCCAGCTCCGGCCATGAAGATTATCTGCGTCAAATTGTGAGAGACATTTTATTGTCTATCCATTACTACTTTCGTTTGTGCTTCATGCCTACGTGTAATCCTGTCATGGTCTTCCTGACCTTCGCAACATCATACATGTCCCATTCATGAATCTTTCTTTTCCGACTGCGCTGGCACAGGCTGCCTGACCTTTTGTGACTGCTTCGCAGCAACATACACCAAAGCTGCTGTGGCCGCCTCAATCATCAGAGCGATCACGGCGGTGCAAGCCCATTGCCAAACCACAATGCTGACGCTACCCATTGGCGCACGGGGGAAAGAGGCGAACCATTCGACGTAGTAGGGGAACCAGCCGTAGGGGAGCCAGAACATGGGCTCCTTGCTGTACCAGAAGGGGAGGAACCACTGTACGCCGCGGGTCGAGACCGTGCGGGTGGTCGTGAGGGTTCGATCGAACTTGGTGCGGGCTGCCTCGAGCGAAGCCTCTGTAGAAACGAAGAAGTTAGCAGCTGCGTCCCTTCCAACCCATATGTAGTGATCGCCTACTCTTCTTCTCAAGATCCTCCAACAGCTTGTCATGCTGGCGCCTGAGTTTCGCCCACTTGGCAAACTCGTCTTGACTGCTCGTCGCCTTCAGCTCATGTCGAACGGCGAGGTATTCTTTTTGCTTCTTGCGCTGTTGTGCGAACTCTAACGAGAGCGGTGTCGGTAGGGTAAGGTATATCCTCCATAGCTATCAATGGGTTTTTCTTGTCAGCATATGATCATTTACCGAGGGCGGCCATGGCATGGTGGGGGGGGGCATCGCAGAGAGAAGGCCAGCGTACCAAATCGTTGATGGTGGTTGCGCCGAGGGTGTTGACCAGCTGGACAACCAGCTCGGTGATGAATATGATGAGTAGTAGAGATGGCATCTTTGGGGAGTATGAGTGCGCTGGTCGGTTTACAACTAGCGGTCTAAAGTTGTGGTCATGTCCGTAGTATGTTTTGTTTGTTGGGGGGTTCGACTGTCAGCCTTGGGAAGAGAAATCAACGTGACAATGACGGAGCTCTCTCTGCCAGCTCAGACCCACAGGCGGGATACGTGGCGTAGCGTTCAGCAGAGGGTTAGGGTTGGAGTAGGTAGCTTTCACAAGGTCAGCTTGGGGGCTTGATGGCTTCACCTTGGGCCAACCACCTACTATCTTTAACATCCAGTCTTGAAAGGGGAGTTTATGGGACTCAGGCTCAGAAAGACCACTTACTGTACAGCTGGATTATTTTGCCCGCCTCTTTCACATATCATCCTTCTCTCGAGGCAGCCTTAAGCCAAGCCTGAACTCACAAGTCTCATCTCACACTCAACCTGACTATCTCACACTCAATCTATCCCTGAAGCTCTTACCAGCAACCCAAATACAGCCGCTCAAAATGTCCCGAGCCATAGACCCAAAAACAGCCACAAACCTCAACTCCGTCAACCTACAACAAGTATACGAAGAACTAACGCAAACCCTCACCCTCCCCTCCTCCCCATCCACCACCCTCCTCGAAATCGAAATCCTCAAAGAGTTCCACTTCCCCCCCGGCCAAACCATCCTCAAAGACAACAACTTCATCGCAATCTCCAAACTCGCCCTAGTCCAATCCTTCCTCTTCGCCCGAACCCGTCTCAGAGCCTACCAAACCGACCCCTCCCTCTTCAGCTCAGACGACATATCCTCCGCCACATTCACCATCCTCCTCTTCGACCCCGAGCACCTCACAGCAGCCAACACCAGAAAACGACTTCTCCAGTCAGAATTGCAAAGGCAAAACTCTGACCATAGAACGGTGTTGGAACAAGAAAAGAGGACGGTAGACAGTCTCCTCACAAGCAGACTACACCGACACACCAAATCCCCCGTGTTATGGAGTCATCGGCGGTGGCTCATCACCCAGTACGCAAAGTATGGTCTGTCAGTTGAAGTCACGGGTGATATCGAGAGGATTGTCTGCGTGGCTGGGGAGAGACATCCCCGGAACTACTACGCTTGGTGTCACGCCAGGTTTTTGGTCAACATCAGCAACAACAACTTCAACCGTGGGAAGCTGTTGGAAATAGTCCAGACTTGGTGCGCTCAGAATCACACCGACATATCAGGGTGGTCATTCCTGTCTTTTCTCCTCGGCCGTGACAAGGACGCACCGGAGGTGATAGCCAAGGTGTTGGATCTGGTCGAATCTCTCCGGTTGTCAAACGAGTCTGTCTGGGTGTTTTTGCCGACTTTGGCAGCGGCGGGTGTCATGACGGAGGAGGCTTATTCCAGGTTTTTGAAGATTCAAAAGGAGCTGCTGGAGATGGAGACGACGGCGGTGGCAGACAAGGCGGTGTTGAGGAGGGCGGTGGAGTGGTGTGAGACATATCGGAGTCCATCAGCAGACAGTACGCGGCTGATGAGACAGTTACGTTACGGATGGAAAAAGCCATTGTTTTAGGATGGGAGTTGAGGTGTCAGTTGAGGTGACGTTGCTGCCCGCGTGTCCAGGTGTGGAAGACAGGAGAATTTCCACCAACGGGCAGATCTCTATGACTATCAAACGGATCGGCTTCGAGAAAACCGGAGACGAGCGGAAAGAACTCTCCATACCATAGACTGGTAAGATGGCCAAAACTTCTTATTCATACAGAGAGACCCTCAGCGGGATATCAGGTAAACTGACACGTCAGACCAGCTGAAGGCATATCGACTTCTTCAGCCTGACACGAACCAGGAGTTCAACCGTTGTCAAAAGAGAGGTGAATGAAACTGAAAGCTTCAATATACCATTCCCCTCTTACCTAACGACGAGCTTGGGCGTTTTCGTGGGGTAATCACACACCATGCCCATGAGGTCATGATGGGTATTTGTTAGAAATTACCATTCTCCACCGAGGAAGGGGGCTCTGCTGATCTAGGTAGGGGACCTTCACCTACGCAGACTCGTGCCAAGCGCGATGGTCAAACATGAAACTGTTTGTTGTTGTCAAAAGCCATGATGCCAAACAGCCAAAAGTAAGACATTGATAGCCGCCTTGTTGTTCAGCTGGCCGGATGGGAGAGGACAAGCTGAGGCTCTGGATCAGTCTGTTGTGGTGGTGATGCTTCACACAGGCACAGAAGAGTGTGGCCGATTGGCTCGTTCGAGGCTGGCTGCTTGGTGGATATCTTGGCCGACGCCACGCAGGGATCCAGGTTCAGGACGTTATCTGGGGCGCACAGGCCGGCGGCTCCCTTGTCAGATTCGTTTCCCACGGCTGCCACCCTCCCAATATTGCATCCTTGAAAATGAAATTTCCAGAAAGAGAAGTGCTGGCTTATGTTGGTTGCTGTGGGAGCTCGTATCCTCAGGAGATTGCATTTTGCCTGAGTAAGAAGAATGCACAGGAGAGGACATGAACACAGTGAGGTAGATGTTGACTGTCTGAACTGCAGACGGGAAGGGATGTCAAGAAATCAAATGGCAGTCCGGACGGCTTCGGGGTCTTTTGCAGAGACCGGGAAAGCTGGGGGGACAAATTGGGTGGAGCCTCGAAAACAAGCGGCACACAGACGCCGAGCAGCGCTGCAGAGCTTGTTCGAGACCGCCACCAATCAGACAGCGGCTAGATGATTTGGACATGGACAGGGGCGGCTCCACTCTCGAGCAGATCGTCGCTTTTTGGAGATGAGAAGAGACACCAAGACATTTTTCCAAGAAGCTCCCAAGAGCTTCACCACGACCCCAAAGGCAATGGTCATTTGCTCAATTGGCGTTGCAGACGGCGGTATTCAACGGTATTTGAGGGTTGCAAGCGTAGGAAAACACTCCGCTTTCCCATCCAGCGAGAGCCAGGGCTTCCGGGGCAAAATGCGGGCAGCCGCAACTGACAATTTCAAGACATCCATGAGTATACATGAGATAGCCAGGTAACCAGCTCAATCGGGAAGCATTCCCCTCAACGTTGCAGATATCTCTCATCCATCATCTCTCGCTACCCAGGTACCTGCGGATATTATGGTGGTAATGGTTGACAGCCATGTCAATCGCCAACAATTAACATCGAGCCAGAAAGAAGCCCAGAACTGCTCCTGGTCTCCTGCACACCATCATGGGTCCGCCCCCTCAGCACGCCCCCCCTCAGCAAGCCCCCCCAAAGAGGAGCAGGCAGGGGTGGTTGCGGCCGACTGCTCCATCCACAATGCATCTGGCCTCTGTTCCCTTCCATGTCTTGTTCTTATTCCCACGCTCGCCACCCTCCTCTTCTTTTTTTCCTCTCCACCATCCGACATCTCCTTTCCGTTTGTTCGGGGTGTGTCCATTATTGCTCGAGGGGTCTTCCTTTATACCTCCAAAGAGCTTGTTTCAACATCGGCTTCCTGTCTCTCGTGTATCTCGCCCATTGCCCCATCATCGCGTTTCCCATTCTTCCGATCTTTCCGCATAGTTTTGCATCTTCCAGCAAGCAAGTTTCCTATCAAAGTCATTTTTCAGCTTCAACGTTTTTGCATAGCCTGCGAATAGTCATTTTTGGGTGTTTGCTTTTTCCCCATCACAAAAGTCCGGTTTACGTCTGTCTCTATCAACTCTCGGCCGCAGGAACCATTAGACGACAATTCCAATGTTGTCCAATTAATCGTTAATCGCCTCTTAATACCCTCCCCTCTCGGAAAGACGGATCTGGCGCTCTCAAATGATCATTTGACCGTTGCCAGTCATCTGTCACCGATATCGAGGCTGCCCAAGTTTTTTCGACATCAGTTTTTGGAAAGCCGTTGGCAGAGAGAGACCACGTCCCGCCAAGGTTGGTGAGGGAGTGTGGTGAGGATTTTGGGGATCATCTCTCAATATGTTGAGGCCGACGTCTTTTCTTACAAAGCTCGCACTTTGGGTTGCCGCTGCCAACGCCTTTGTTGTGTTCATTCCCGACGACCAATGCGATCCTACCGGCCATTGTGGTCCTTTCACCAAGACGACGCGGAAGCATGGCGGCCACTCGGCGAGGTCCAATGGCGGCGAGGTGGTCACGTTCCCTTTGATTGCAAGGCCAAGACAAGTTGTATGTCGCTCCTGAGCTGTCGCCTTGATTGCCCACCGGACATGATATTGACCATGTTTCTAGCTTGACGATGAGTCTGAACCTTTTGACCGTGTAGCAGTGGCTATTGCCCGTGTCGCCCAGAAGTTCGGAGGACCGCCTGCAGTGCGTGCCCGAAGTCAGAAAGACGACAAGAACTACGTGCCAGGGAACCAGTACCCTATTTCCCACCCCATCAAGTCGACATCAGAGGGCAGCACCGGCATCTATCAATACGGGCCCGACTTTTCTTACTTTATCAGGGTCGAGCTCGGCTCCCAGAAGACGCCATTGTATATGCTTTTGGACACCGGTGCGGGCAACACTTGGGTCATGGGAACCGACTGCACGGAATATGCCTGCCGCCTTCACGATAGATTCGACACGGCAACATCAACGTCTTGGAAGCCCAATCAAGCTGATGACTTCTTCATCAACTATGGCACAGGTAATGTCACAGGTGTTGTGGGATGGGATAACATGGTGTTGGCGGGGAAGACTGTCAATGTTCAATTTGGTGTGGCCAACCATACTGCAGAAGAACTGCGACATTATGCCTTTGATGGCATTCTGGGTCTGGGGATGGGCCACTCTGTCACTGGGAGTTTTTTTAAGGAGGTCAGGCAACAGAACGCCCTCAAGCCGATCGTTGCCATCAGCATGAACAGAGATTCGGACGGCGTGAACGACGGCCAGGCCACTTTCGGCGGCATTGACCCGGCCAAGCATGTCGGCGAGATCAAGTACGCCGACGTCACGACGGAGCACAAGGCGAAGGGCGAGTGGGTCATTCCCATCGAGGGTTTTTCGTTCGACGGAAAACAGGCCAAACTCAACTCTACAAAAGCTATCATCGACACCGGAACAACATACATCTTTGGGTCGCCGCCCGACGTCGCGGAGCTCTTCAAGCTCGTTCCCGGGGCCAAACTAGATGAGAAGCCGGCCTACACCGAGTATATCGTCCCCTGCGATACCAAAACGGCATTCAAAGTTACTTTTGGAGGTGTCGCATATGAGATTCCAGCCAAGGACTGGGTGGCCCAAGTCGAAGATGACAAGTGTCTCAGCCGTATCTATGGCTATATCGATCTACCTAGTTTTCGGCCTGGCGAATGGATTATGGGGGATGTTTTCCTCAAGAATGTTTATTCTGTGTTCGATGCCGACAACGGCAACATGCGAATAGGCTTTGCAAACAAGGCAGCCCCGCCCAAGCCGACGAGCACGGGCAACACAGGTGCTGTGGCGACTGGCGAAGATGGTCGACCTGTCGTACCTGGATCTACCGGGAGCGCAACTGGCGAGACAAGTGCTGAGACGGTAACCCCAAAGACGGTCTCTGGTGGCAGCAAAGTAGGAGGTGTCGCGTTTACCTTGGCCTGGGCTCTGGTCTCTTGGGCCATGATGGCGGTGTGAAGGAACATTGTAACAACATTCAAGTGTGTTTTTGGAGAAGAGTGATGTGCTCGAATCGCAGCACAAGGCATGGGGGAAACCACAGACCGGCTGTCTGGAATAGGGCAGTCGTTGGTTGAACCCAAACAAGACTCAACGAGTCGCCTCCTGAATTCGATTCAACTGGCACTTTTTATTTTGGAAGAGAGTGGCCCAGCGGAGAGGAGCCGAGTCGTGCTTGGGTAGATTGTGATTTGATTCCTACCCCGTGAAGAGGAGCGTGGACGTTGTCACCTCCTGTCTCGACTCCTCGGCTGAGGATGTTCACTCGACGATCTTTGTGATCGGTTATAAAAGGGGCATTTTGAGTTAGGTCCCGCCATTTTGGTAGCGCTAGAGAAATAAGTAATAATAAGCTTCTTTAACATCACCTCAGTGAGATTGGGACTTGTGAGAATGAAACCAGAGCGGATATCGTCGGGTCGGTCGGAGTGTTTCAGTGTTCCAGAAGACCGGGCAACAAGTCCACTCTTTCGGGACGCGCAGCAGCCGCATCCTGCGAAGCGGTCCCCGTTCAGGGGCTGAGTGAGAGCCTGTGAGGAAGCTAGCTAGCTCCGCAAGGTGCCATGTGTAGCGCAACGCAGCATCACCTGACAGGGGTCTAATTGACCTGGCATTCTGTAACTGGCGAGACATTTGGGTTCTTGGGAAATTTCCAATTCATGACACTCGTTTTTCTATATCTTCTTTTTTTGAACTGAGATACATAATCAACACTTGCGCCAGCTCTTTTTTTTATTATTATTATTGGTTTGCGGATGCAGAAATAAGCTTTAGTTTTCTTTGTTTCATGCGACCAGTTTGTACACGTTGCCCAATAACGAACCGGATCCCGGCGGCCGAGCCGTGCTCGCTCTTATAACGAACCGTTGTGGCTTGAATCGCGAGAAAGGGGGAGGGGGGAAAGCAAAGTTGAATAAACAACAATAGCGACTTGACGAGTAGCTGGAGTGGAAGGTTGCGAATTTGTGTGTACTTCCCCGCGAACGACGAACGAGAAGAAGACTAGCGGTGACGTACACTACATCTCGACAAACCGAGCCCCTGACTTATACCGGCCGACTTATTGCGACTTTCGAATTGCGCCTACACACGAGCAGAAAGAGGGACAGCTGCGAGCTCGGAAGGGATAGAAGAGGAGGATAGGGCATACAGAACACTGAAATCATGTCGAGAATACGAAGGGACATCCCTGAAGGAGAAAGGGCCCCAGCCCAAGAAGAGAACATCGGTCTCCTCTCCTCCCACGACGCCTCCCAAGAACCACAACGACGCCCCTCCCCCATCCACAGCAACAGCACCTCCTCGAGCAAATCCTCCTCCCGCGAACGACCCCCAGGCGGGCTATCTATCCACCCGCCCGGCCCACGAACACCACGCACACCAAACCGAGTCCGCTTCGACCTCACACCCACGTTCGTCCCAGAGGAAGCCAGGCAATTCCCCGCCGTCCCTCCCAAACCCACCCCCACAAACGAGGACACCCACCACCACGCCAGAGCGTCGTTCGATTACTCCGAATCAGACACCTTCAACCTTGACGACGATGATTACCTATCCTCCTCCTCCACCGCCCGCCGAGGCCACCAGCGCGTCCCTCTGCTATCAGATATCACCGCCCCCTCCATAGCCGTCGCATCCGACCGCTCCCTATTCGGCGACCACGCCGACGCAGAAGACTGGCACGCCTCGGAAGCATCCCGCCCCAAATCAAACCTGTCGTCAGCGTTCATGAACATGGCCAACAGCATCATCGGCGCGGGCATCATTGGCCAACCGTACGCCTTCAAGTCGGCCGGTCTCCTGTCTGGCACGTTGCTCCTCGTGGTCCTCACCGTGGTGGTGGACTGGACGATCTGCCTCATCGTCATCAACTCCAAGCTCTCGGGGGCGTCGTCGTTTCAGGGCACGGTGGAGAAGTGTTTTGGCAAGCCGGGTTTGATCGCCATCAGCGTGGCGCAGTGGGCGTTTGCGTTTGGGGGGATGGTGGCGTTTGGGGTTATTGTGGGGGATTCGATACCGAATGTTATGAAGGCGATATGGCCGGATTTGGCTGGAGGGAGAATAGGGAGCTGGCTGGTGGATAGGAGGGTGGTGATTGTGGTTTTTACGCTGGGGGTGAGCTGGCCGCTGGCGTTGTATAGGGACATTGCCAAGCTGGCAAAGGCGAGCACGTTTGCGCTGGTGAGCATGGGGGTTATTGTTCTGACGGTGGTGGTGCAGGTCGGGTTTGTGGAGGTGGAGGAGAGGGGGGAGGTGAAGGGGTGGGAGGGGTGGGTGCTGGGGGATGGGATTTGGAGTGCGATTGGGGTTATCAGTTTTGGTATGTATTTCTGGTTATGAGAGGGGAGGGAAGATATCATGTGCTGACAGTGGGGAAAGCATTTGTTTGCCATCACAACTCGTTGCTCATCTACGGCTCCCTCGAAAAACCGACCATCGATAGGTTCTCCAAGGTGACGCACTACAGTACGGCAATCAGCATGTTTGCCTGCCTCCTCATGGCCCTCGCAGGGTTTTTGACGTTTGGGGACAAGACCCAGGGCAACGTCCTCAACAATTTTCCCGCGGACAACACCATGGTCAACATCGCGAGGTTGTGCTTCGGACTCAACATGCTCACCACTCTTCCTCTTGAAGCCTTCGTCTGCAGGGAGGTGATGCTCAACTACTACTTCCCGGGAGATCCGTTCAACCTCGCCCTTCACTTAATATTTACGTCAAGCTTGGTTTTCAGCGCCATGACGCTGAGCCTGTTGACTTGTGACTTGGGAACAGTGTTTGATCTTGTGGGGGGGACGAGCGCGGCGGCGATGGCGTATATCTTGCCGCCGTTGTGTTATATTAGGCTGACGAAGAAGAGCTGGAGGACGTGGGTGGCCTGGGGGGTGGTGGGGTTTGGAGGGGTGGTGATGGGGATGAGTATGGTGCAGGCATTGGGCAAGATGATTAGTGGTATGTTCTTATTTTTTTTTTTTTGACTATTTGTTTCCGATGCTAACATGAAATAGGGGAGGGAGAGACGAAGCAGTGTTATTAATCATGGCAAAGGTTACAAAAGGCATAATTTCGATACCATGGGAGGGGGGGAGTGGATAATTATATTGTTTGTCAACAGATGCCTTGCTGGGCCAACTGATGAAACCCAACAGAGTGTTTGGTTGTGTATAAAACGGCTTTGTGTACATATAGAGACTGGCTTTTGTGGTTTACTGTCTGGTCAAGACCTCTGTAGCCTCTGGAGGTGATTAGATTGGCGTTGGATGGGCGTTGAGACGTTGGAGTTTGGGGTTTTCAAGGCGAGCATCATTGGTTTACCTAGGTTGAGCAGGAGAGCAGGGTCATAAGTTTGGACTATGCGATTGAAATCAGACATGATGTGTCATGTTTTGACCGATCTTGAGCATATCTTGTCTTGCAACTCATGAGTGTGTGGCTGACAAGTGTTGGTTCGAGTCCATCCAACATACGTGTAAGTGGCACTACCCGCCTCACACACGAGCTCGCTTTCCCTATCCCAAGCGATCCGTTCGGTTGGTTGCCCGCCGCTCTTTTGAAGTTCCAGTGCGAGAGATATAAACGAATGGAGGAGGGTGGGTGGTATACAGGATGTACGTACTATATATTGTGTGCTTGGCGTGGGGAAACTGGGGATGAAAACGGGGCGAGACTTGCAGCTCGTGGCCTAGCTAGAGGAAGAAACACTGATATGGCAGGTCTCACAGGCAGACTTTGCCCAGTTCCAGAGGCTTTGTTTCTTTGGTTGTTTGGTTAGCATATGGTTTCTTATTGCTCTTACAGTGAATGCTTCATAGCACGTCAAGCAGAATCCCCCGCCCCTCAACCCCGGTTTGTTTGTGTTATTAAGTTATGACTTTGAAGTTCCTCCGAACTTGCCTCTACTAGTGGAGATCCGATTGCAAATCCCAACCTTGTGACTTGACGCTCTTCCCTCATGATAGGCAAACTAAGGTAGGTAGCGTTATGCACCACCGTTTTAGGAAGAGAAAAGGGTCCAACATCTGCCGTGCTTAACGCGGTTACCCATGGAGATAGGTGACAAGCTTGTCCGCGGATTAGTTAGCCCCCAAATGGTCCATGTGTGTAACAAGTGATGGATCATGTGGTTCCCTCCTTCCATCTGTTAATAAGTGCGGTTGATGGTGGGTGGTGTGTTCAGCATATATATACCCCGCTCTTTTAGTCCCCCATTCTTGCCCACCTACCTATCTACCCCTCAAACTCTCACCCCTTCCACTATCGTGAACTTCAACTTACACTCTCAACTTTTCACTCAAACCAAACAACCAACAACCCGCAAACACTTCGAGTAACCATGCACGACGGAAGCTGCCCCAAGTGCGGTGCCGCCTCAGAGGGCAAGTCCTGCGGCAGCTGCGGAGCTGTAAGTCTTCCCCGCTCACTTATCATAACCCTCCTTGCTGACATCCACACCCTTTCTAATACAGACCTGCCCCAACTAGCAGACTTCCTCTTCCCGTCGTTCACCCTCCCCCACCAACTCCCAACGGCATCGGTTCCTTCTGTCTCAACTAGACGGCCAACTCCCCCTCCGCAATCTCACCCGTCCACCCCGCCAACAAGAACAACGGAAAAGACACCGCCAACAAAAGGGCTTTACCGGGTTCATAGGCCGTCAAGCAGGGAGTTACGTCTACCTAGCCAATGTTCGAAAGTCTATTCACGAGGAGAATAAGAGGAAGGGTGGTGGACGACGGAGAAACTAGTTCTTGATTTCCAATTCTTTTTTCTCGCTGTTTTTTGGTATTTTTATTTTGTTTCCATGATGAGATGATGATGATACCAATCTTTTCAGAAAAAAACCAAAATAATGAATTGTTCTGTTTTCAAATCCTGAGCCGTGTCTTTGATTTGGACGAAAACAACACCTATCTTCAAGCAAAGCTCATCTCCAACAAGATAATAATACATCCACGACGTTAAACCTATAGCTTAGAAAAGCCAAAAAAAATGAGTTTAAACCATCCTCGTTCGTATTCCCCTCCTAAATCAAGCCTTCTTCTCATTTCACAAAACTGTAAACTATTCAACCCAAGATAATAAGATGAACCACCCCCCCCAACATATCCACCCTTCCTTAATTTAGCAATTACCACAGCAAATCAACACAGCCGCTCTTCACCTGCCGAGCATTCGCAAGGGACAACCTGAGAGGCCGAGTGGAGTCAAAATACAGCCCCCCCTTTTTATTGTTCACACCCATCTCGCTCGCATCTCGTATGTCAAACAACATTACGTGGATAACATGGTCAGCAATCTTTCGCAACAAACGACGTAACCAGCAGAGTAAAAAGCGAGAGAAACTGTGTATTCAATGATGATGATCTAGCCTACCGACCAGTGAAAGTCCAGACCGCACAACCCAAAGACTTTACAAGCAAGCAGGTGGCACAACCCACAACAAACGACAAAGGCCCGGTCCAAGTCCAGAAAAGAGAAAAAAAAACCACATTGACTAAATAGCTAGCTAGAAAAAAGTGAGAACAGAGAGGTACAATACGTAGAGAGTTATCGGAAAAGATGAAAAGGGGGGACAGAGAGTCAGACAGCGAGGAAGGAGGTGGTGTGGATTACGGCAAAGCCTCTGCCCAAATAGTTGCGTGTACTCGGCCCATCTCCAAACCGACACAATAGTCGCTATGAGGCAGACGCTTCAAAATATTGCTTTGCGTTCTGTCACTCCTCTCCCGCCTCATGGGCCAAAAACGTGTTTCCCTCCCAGTCCTTGCGCACGTTTCCGCGTAGCCCTCCTGGAGCATAAATCCCATCCTATCCTCCCCAAGGTCGACGGCGGGTGGTGATATTCCAAGAATGTCGGGTGAGCTGTTTCTGCCTCTCCGAGAGGGAATGTCCCCACTGTGATGCATTACTGGGTGCGAGGGCGTTGGGTATAGAGGCCTGGTGCGGCAAAGGTCGACAGATTGCTAGGGGTATATCTGCGGAGCACATGGTTGCGCTTAGGCGATGACGCACTTGCCCTTCTTCTTTGATGACTTCTTCATCAACGCGGCCCGCGTCGCGAACTCGAACACTTCCCGGACACCCTCGTTGGTCTTGGCGGAGCACTCGAGATACTTGGTGGCCTTGATATTGGTGGCAACTTGTTGACCCTGCACATATTTGTCAGCTTTTGTTGTTGTCGTGGGGGACGGTCCTTGCAAAAGCATACCTGTTCAGGAGACACGGGCTGTTGGCTGGTCTTGCGGAGCTCCTCGATGGTCTTCTGGTCGAAACGGAGATCCTTCTTGCAACCAACAAGGATCTTGGGAACATCGGGACAGAAATGGTGTACCTCGGAGCACCACTATCGAGAGAATTACATCAGTAACGTCCAAGCGTAATATGGTAGGATAAGCATAAACTTACCTTCTCGCCAACGTTGTCGAGGGAATCGGGCGAGTCGATGGCGAAGCAGATCAAGATGACGTGGGAGTCGGGGTAAGAGAGAGGGCGGAGACGGTCGTAATCCTCTTGGCCAGCCGTATCCCAAAGGGCGAGCTCGACGTGCTTTCCATCAACCTCGACATCGGCAACGTAGTTTTCGAAGACGGTAGGGACATAGACCTGCAGGTTCGTTAGTAATTGATAGTTGAAGGGCAGTGCCAGCGCGATCCAAGTTCCGTGGTGCGGTTGCCTTGATCGTCATCGAACGCCCAGGTATGGGCAGCAAAGTTGCGGAGGCGGTCAATAGCGATCAGGGGGTGGCGTGATGGGCAATCGAAGCGTGCACGGGAGGGTGAAAGTAGTTCGAATCTTACCTCTGGGAAGGTACCCTTGGAGAAAACACTGCGACGAGACCTGTCAGTAACTGTAGATGATGGATGATGGGGGTTGATGATGATGATGATGATGTTGATGACGACGCGACCAAGGTCATGGTTGCGGCGGTGAAAGGACTAAATCCGACATGACAGAACGGGCATCATGGAAGGCTACTCACATCAACAAGCACGTCTTTCCGCAGGCACCGTCACCGACGATAACCAACTTCCGGCGAAGCTCGGCGGCCATTGTTGCGTGTGATTAGGTTAATAAGTTGGGAAAAGTGTTTTGGTTTGGCTTGGTTTGGGAGGTCGCAGACGTGTCGAGCTGCGAGGCCGGGAGACGGGTGATGTTCAACAAAAAGAAGAACAGCGGTGGTATCTGTATGTCAAGGAGAGAGCGGAGGCGGAGTCAGAGCCTCTGTCTGGGTGCAGTTGGTCGGGTTCGTGGGTGGTTGATGCAGCAAAAGTGCGAGAGATGGAAGGTTGCAAGGTGGAGGTGGAAAAGAGCAGAAGATCAAGTCGCTTTCAATTGACGACAGAGAAAGGGCAACGGCAACAGTGCGTTGGGGGGAGCCGGGAAGATGAGGACGAGTGGGTGCGCGCCTGAAACGGGGGCCTCTGAGTGGACAAAAAGTTTGGGGGGGCTTGCTTAAGTGCTGTTCGCTTGGTCTGGGCTCAGCTTCCCTGTTCAGCAGGGCAGTGGTGGAGGTCGCCGGTTATCTTTTTGGTCTTATTTAATCACCTCTCTCGTGATGTTGTAGTGCTCTAAATTGTTTATTTTATTCTTCCTGCTGACTGACAGGTAGTGGCTTTTTACCTACGGAGGACCGACAGCATCACGGGTTCCGAGTCCTGAACTTTTAGTTATGGACTAACTATATCTTAGGTAGCGGGTGTCCTTGGCTGGCAGATGCTCCCGTCAACGTGCACCGATGTGGCCCCAGCCTTCTGCCCTGGGCTGGCAAAGATCCCAAGCCCCTGAAAGACAGGCAATCTTGAACGGGCAGACGGGGTCGGATTGTCGGCGGGCCTCGCTCTTCCATCAACACAATCAAGAACGTGGGAATATCGCCACGGCTGCCTACCACGAATGCGATGATGCCATTGTCAGGGCTGTCCTGCACCAGCCGGAGCACATGTCTTGAATTCTATGACTCCCGACCGATTGGGAGAGTTCCCCCCAAAAAAAAAAAAAAACGCCCCTATCAACCAGAAGCACAGCACCTGCACTTGCACAAGGCTTAAGAACGGGGGCTATCCTTTCACAGCATAACTCCCTCAGCCTTGCCATTACGGAATATCTGTGCTTCTGAAACGGTGACCTCGAACATTGATGACATCCATTATTAACAGTCGAGGCATGTGATGGGTGCATCAGTTGGCTACCTCCCAACAAGGAGATCTGCAAAGACCGAGGAGAAAGCTCACCGTCTTTGCCCTCCTACGGTGTCAAGTGAGAAGTGTGTGGGTCACAATGGGTCGTAACGCTGGAGTCCTAGGGACAGCCATAGGACTTCCCAAGCCCATACCTACAGCCTGCAACCCGGGAGCTGCACAACGGGACAAAGCCGAACGAACTGCCAGCCATTTCAGCATCAGTTTGTTTGCTTGTCAGCCCTACAAACTCGTGAGAAGGCAGTCAGATTGGACCTGATACTTGGGATTCGGCCTGGTCGGCGTCTGATGTGCAGATACAGGATCACAACACGAGCGTGTCGAATGTCAACTCGTCCGGGCGTCTTATCCGCAGCTGCACGGGAGATCTTGGTTGGTTCAACCCCTTTTGATATTTGACATAGTGATCCATTCTCCATGTATAACATGACAAAAGCATTCGATGATGCAGATGCAGCATATCTCAGAAAGTGGGTCGCTGGGCTATGTTCATAGCTGCCAGCTGACAGGCCTCTCTCGGTCAGCCGTAAAAATTTCCAACCGCCGGGTGCACGGGGCACACACGGACCGTTGATGGCACGAATTGAAGCATTGGTCAGTCAACTTTTCTGAGATTCGCTGCTGGTGCGCCCGACGGATGTGATACTCGCCCGCCCCGGTCCCCCCTCCCCCGCCGACCAAAAGGACGAACACAACTCCCCTCACCACTCCCCAGCACACCAACGGTCAATTGACCGTCTGCGGCCCGAGATGGACAAGATCCTCCGCCGGGTTGCCATGGCCGAGCGCCAGGTGACAAAACGAATCAAGCGCAAGACCCAGCGCCGGTACCAGCAAGAGAAGAAGGAGCGGATGAGGGAGATCAAGAGGCACAGAGAAGAAATCGGCGAGGACATGCGACAGGCCATCATCCGCCGCAACGAGGACCTCAAGTTGGGCCCCATCGCCCCCAACCGTGACACTGGCAAGCTCAACGAATTCGGCAACCCATACGGCGCCATCTCGGTCGACAGAGCTCTCCTCCACTCCCAGCTCACCCCCGCCCAAAAGGAAGCCCGCTGCGCCTGGGCCGGCGGCTCCAAGAACCTCTGCCTTGCCCCCGGAGACCGTGTAGTCATCCTCGAGGGCCCCTACAAGGGCAAGATCGTCCCCATCAAGACCATCCGAACCAACACCATGGTCCTCGAGATGGAGGACGAGCTCAAGGTGAGCTTCCTCCAACATACCCCCCCCCCCCTCCCCAGCATATGACTAACCCTCCTTTCCCCAGACCAACGTCAAAATCCCCGAATACCTCCGCGAACCCGGCTCCTCCCCAGTAGAACCAATCGCCATGGCCGTCCCCATCTCAGCCGTCCGCCTCGTCTACCCCCTCCCCCACCCCGACTCCGGCCACGTCCGCGACGTCATCGTCCGCGAGCTCAAACCCATCAACATCTCCTACGACCGTCCCACCCGCCGCACCCTCTTCTCCCGCCTCGTCCCCGGCCTCAACGTCACCATCCCCTGGCCCGCCGTCCCCCCCGTCAAGCACATCGACCACCCAATCGACACCCTCCGCATCGACGTCGAGGAACGCACCTACATCCCCACCCTCCTGCGTCCCCCAATGCCAGAGGTGGTCATTGACGAGCTCCGCAACCGCTACAGCAAGTTCCGCACGAGGCACACGGAGGAGTACATCGCCAAGATTCAGGCCCAGGAGGACGAGAAGAAGGCCAGGAGGAAGAGCGTCGACACGATGTTGCAGCCGGTGCAGGAGTACAACAGGAAGCTGAGGGAGCTGAGACGGGAGAGGGGCCAGCCGGTGCTGACGGATGAGATGTTGGAGAAGATTGGCAGGGTTATTGCCAAGAATCAGGCGCTGAGGAAGAGCGGTGGGTTGGTGAGCGCGCAGTTGGAGCAGAGGAAGAAGCAGGACGAGGAGTTGAGGAAGGCGGTGGAGAGTTTATCGATAGAGGGCGGCGAGGGGATAGCGCCGGTGGACCAACCAAAGGTGTAGAACCATCATGTGTAGGTAAGGTACATACATATCAAAACAAGATACCCCTGGGTTGAAAATGGCGTGAATGGGTGAGGGTATTGAAAGTGTAAAAACATATGGAACGGTCGTGTTTGATACGGGAATGTTTCTTTGTAACAGTAAATGATGTAGCATATAGAAAGGGGCGGAACAAGAGAAATCACAAGAAACGCCATTTCATGAAGCACATGGTTGAAACTGATATTGAGGCCCTTCTCTGTTATACAATCTAAGCTGTGCCCCTGCCTCTCATGCCAATATACAATACCGCTTGTCAATGCTATGATTTGCAAAAAAAAAAAACTCTCCCCTGAACCCCTGATTCCAAAAAGTAAACAGAACCGCACAGACATCCAACATCACCTATCCAAAACACAACAACACTATCCTCTCATAACCCATCTCACTCCCCCTAAAACTCCTACTATGACTCCTGCTATCACTTATACCGGTCCTCTTCTACTCACCTCAAATCCCCCATATCAACCCCACTCCGATTCCCATGATGCCCCCCATCACCCCCCCAATGCTTCTCAAAAGCCTGTTGATACTACATCACACAAGTTAGCACACAACCTTCCCCCCTCCGGTTTCAATCAAAAGCGTAGTTAGTGTACTCACCGCAATCCCAAAATTCACCACCAGCGCCACCCCAAGCGCCCCCGCCACCACCATCGGCCCCAACACAAAATCAAAATCCTTCCCGCTCCTCCCCACAATCATCTCCCTCCTCCTCCTCAACACCCACCAGCTCCAACCCCCCGTAAATGCCGCCACACCCAAGAAAACCATCCCCATCACCTCCCCCAGCAAGTTCCCTCCCTTCGAGCTCGCAGAGGCAGTGTACAAACTGATCGCCAACCCCCCCAGCAATACACAGATGTGCTGCCACTTCAAAAACGTCCGCTCGTTTGCCAGCCAGACTTTTGGTTCGATTTGCAACGGGCCAGAGTTCTTGATCCACTCCTTTGGTTCCGTCACTCCAGGGGGCAGGGAGGTGATGCCCGCTTCGCGTGCGCGCTTGGCTCTGCTGTACTTGGACAGGGAAAAGCCGGGGAGGACGGAGGAGAGGGTGCCGTAGTTGATCTCGCGGTTCTCGCGGGGGATGAGGGGTTGGGACTGGGAGGACTCGCCGGCTTCATCGCCGGCGGGGGTGGACACGGCCTGTTGTTGATTGGAGGTTGTAACGCCTGACTTTGGGGAGGCGGCGGCAGCAGCAGCGTCAGTCGCCATCCGGTCGGCGAGGTAGGATTTTGCTGCTGGGGACGAGCGGGAGGGTTTATACGACGACAGTTTGGTCCCCAGGAATGACCCGACCACTTGCTCGTTTTCCGCTCTGCGGGCGCGACGCTCTTCCTCTTCTTGGAAGGCCCGCTGGGGGTCCTTGCGGATGTCGGTGTTGAGGTCCGATAGCCAGAAGGGGAGGCGGTTGACGTAGTCCTCAAAGAGAGAGGCGACGCCCTGGACAAACTTGGAGAATCTGGGGCAGGGGTGGACAAGATGGGAGCCCATGAGGTCTTGGATCCAGACTGGACGGCCGCGCTTGTTGTTGACGTCCTCCTTGAGCTTGATCTCCAACACCGCGTAAGGGAAGCGGGAGACCTCGCTTTGGTTGATGTTCTTGAACGGGTTGGTCATGTTGCTGTTGTCGATATCCGCCCGATGCCAGTCCTTGGGATCGCGGCAGGGCCGGTCACGATCAAGCGTGTCCTCCCGGATGAAGGCAATGTCCGTATCAATAGAAATCCGCACCCGATCATCCCCCGGATTCTGAAACGCAGTCCTCACGTAATTCGCCCTCACCAGCGGCTCCAACTTGTTATCCCTCACAAACTCCTGAATCGCGTCCGCCGTCCCCTTAAACTCCTCCACATCCTCCGCCTTCTGCCCCTTCCTCTCCATCTTCTGAACCGACTTTTCCATCTTGTACTCCCCATCCAGAAACGCCTTGACGTACTTCTCCTTGATCGCAAACTTCCTCTCCTCGCTCGTCCCATTCTCATGCAACAGCTTCTGCTCCAGCAAGATCTCCGGCCTCGCGCTCAACTGCCCATACCACCTCAACCTCAACGAACTCGCCTCCGCCTCCCTCTCCACCTTCTTCGAATACAGCTGGAACTTGGCATTATCAAAATACAACGACGTAATCGTCGGGTCCTGCTGCCCATCCACCTCCTTGGCCGACTGCTCACTATACACCAGCGCCGGCAGCCTCCTCAAGATGTACGTCTTGACCTCCAACAAGTTATCCGGGTGCACCCAAAACTTGTGCGCCGTGTACTTCTCCCCATTGTGCGTCTCAGGCTGGCTGTCCGGATCAATAGGCAGCACATCCCCCGCATCCGGCGCCTCAAACCGTCTAATCGCAAAATACATATACGACAGCTTGTTCAACAACGGCGAGTAAGCCTGCTCCGAGTTGAACGGCCGGTTCGACAAGTTGACCTGCATCATCGGCCGAATCTTGTACCGATCCCCCCTCTTGCGATCATGCTTCTTGACGATCTTCAAGAAGCCGGTATAGTTCAGATTGCTATACTTTTGCAGCTCCTTGACCTCGTTTGTGATCCCATCCAGCTCTGCCTCCATCTCTTTGAGTTTCTGTTTATCCACCGCCACCTCTTCATGTTTTCCCTCCTCCCCCTCTTCCTGGGCAGCATCACCCTCGCCACCCTCCTCGGACTGTTGCTGCTCATTCAAATGCTTCAGCTTCTCCGCCGCCTCATCCGTCCTGTTGCGCAGCTCCTCAATCTTGGTCTCTTGAAACTTGGCCACTTTTTCGAGCTGAGTGTTGAAGATCTCGTCGCAGAAGCGGTTCTCGTCTTCTTCGGTCCAGGGCTCGTCCTCGTCGTCGGGCTTGTCCTCGCGGAGGATGGATTTCAGCTTGGCGTAGTCGATGTATTGGTCTTTCCAGGGCGGGTAGACCGACTGGCGGAGGGTTTTGCCGAAGCGCATCGTGAACTGTCGCCTTCTCCCGTTGGAGGCGTCGGTGTTATTTGTTGGGTGCGTGTTGGATTTGGGGGAGCAATGAAGATGATGTAGTGGAGTCTCGTGTTAACAGTAGAGGGAAAGACCTGCTGGTGCCACAGAGACAAAAGGTCGGGGAAAATGATGAAACAAAAATACAGTTGGAAAGAGAAAGCTTGCGATGAAGATGGCGGTTTTGGAGAGTGCAGAGTGGTGTCTCGTCATAAACCAACAAGGCCCCGCCGCGATGGCACAGAAACATTTCCCCACAGTACCCGTTACCCCTGGTGCGGGCGTTAGAGGCTACCAAAAGTTTGAATTTGGTCTGAAATTCAGAGGTCATCAACTGGTTTTCGGCGCTGTTCAAAGCAACACAAGTCATGTATGACTTCAAACCTCTATTTAACGTGTTGAAAAATATTTGCTGTGAGAATTCGATGCTGTGACATGTCTATCAACAATCATCCTCAAAGTACTCTTCAACCACGATAGCTTCCCTGCCAAGTCCTCCAGCTCCAGCCATTGACCAATCGACCACTGGGATCACCCACGTGCTCTTGGCGATATCTTCAGCACATGCAACTCAACTTGCAAATCTAGACTCTTCATGTTCATAAACAAATCACAGCACATAAGTCATACAAAAGCTGTATTGTTTCGCTACTGGCATGTAATCATGATCCCTCCACGTCAAGTAAACTACTCAAGCCTCTACATGTGTGCAAGGTTCTCCCCGTCTCCCCATGACCAAACCACCCTTTGGCATATCATATATATACTTCATACTTCAAGCAAACCAAAAACTCCAACAAAACAAAACAACAACAAAAAACCCACGCTTTCCATCTTCCTCCAGTTTCATCGCATTCCATACAACCAATCTCCCAACAACTTCAACCCCTCTGTCGTGAGGTCCAAACTCTGATGCGCCAGCTCAGTCCAGTCTCTCACTAGCCTCTGCTCTTTCAACTTCCACGCTTTTCCCTAAGCCATTGCTGGAGTCTTGAACTGAGCCACCGCCGCCTTCGCCCTCTCTCTCACATATAGATCCGCATCATTAGTCTCCAAACCCTCCAGCTTCGACAAGACCCCAAGCTTAGCCAGCTCCGACGCCCTCTGCGCGCAAGGCTGCCTGTCCTCATCATCCTCCAGGACGCTCAGATTCTCAAACAAGTGACAAAGACCTCTCCTCACATCCACCGATTCGTTGTCGAGGTTGCCCCCCAGCAGCTTCAACAACTCGGTCTGCGCAATCACCAATTGTCGATGCCTGGGGATACTTGCCGCAATGTGCACCAAGATAAACGTGATAGCCATAATAATCTTCGCCTGTGGGTACAGCGCCAACGTGTCCCTCCCCTTGGAATACTTCCGGCCAAACGCCCCCACCACCCGCACCTTGAGCTTGTTCGCCAGAATCCCAAACAACCTGTTCTCCCCCAGCTCCGAAAACAAGTAATCCACCAGCTCCGTCTGGTCCTGCGGTGTGTTCGGGTTCATGATGAAATTTTGAATAAAACCCAGCGCCTGCTCCTGAATCGCAATCATGTCGTTCCTTGCTTTCCGCGCCGGGTTCAGGTCCGCTTTCCGCAGCATCTCGAGTTTTTCTTTCGCTTTTTGCATCCGCGGCGAGTTTATCCTGCGAGGGTTTCCATCCATGCCCCGCCATGTCCACAAGTGAGGCTCCTCTTCTTCTGTCGTTTCCGCGTCCATATCCTCGTCTTCGTCAGCATCCGTGGAGCGTCGCGGCCGCGTGTACGGCGCACCCTCTTCGGATGTGTCATCGCTGATCAGCTGGATGAGCCACCCGGGTTCCAACTCCTCCAGGAGTTGCTTCTTGCGGCTATTGTTGACTTCGAGGATCAAGTGCTTGAGTGCCCAGACCGCGTTGAGACGCAGCCCTGGCTCGTGAGAGTGTGCTTGTTCGCAGAGGATCTTGGAGATACCCGCTTGGAGAAGAGGCTAGTAAGATGAGTGTTAGTACATGTGATCAACCACTCGGAATTCGGGACAAAACTTACCTCAACCATGGGACTGGAGCTTGCCAAGAGGTTGATGACAACACTGCAAGCTGCAATTTGCACCTCCAAATCGGGGTGTTTCATGAGCTTGTAAACAGGCTGCCAGACATCGTGATCTAAAAAGGTCGTCCTTAGAATACTGACTGATCGCCCGAGACACCGCAACGCATGACAGGCCGCCAGAATCACGCTGGTGGGGTTCTGTCCATAAGCCAACCTCTCAGCGCCATCTTTCCCTTCCTTCTTGGAAGCCGACTTCCCCTTTCGATCTTGGGGCTTCCCGGGTCGTACCGCAAGCGACTCGACAATAAAAGGAACCAGCTCCTGGGAAGCAAGCTCCTTGCGGTAATCCTCTCGCGATGAACACATCCCCGCCACGAGCGTCAGTGCACTGTACCTCATCCTGATCCTATGGATGTACAATGGGACCGGCCCCGGCGGTCCGAGTTGGCACGATGGAGGGCTCCCTTCCGAAACCATACTCTGACGGGGAAATGCTGTCCACGGGCTCGGGATCAACGGCGAAGCCAATAACTCATATGCATCCTTGAGAAGCTTGGCCGTTGTCTTGATTACGCCACACTCATGAGCAGACTTCTGCAAGATCTCGCTCCCCCCAACCAAGCGCGCCAACACTTCCGGCGTTTTCTCCAGAATGGCCCAGTCCTTTTCCGTATCACTGTCAATAAATGTGGTCGTGTAAATCGACGGAGGAATTTCCTTCATATGGTCCCTTATCAGATTGCAGAGTATAGGCACAAGGAGGTAAGCCAGTTCCTGTTCTCGGTCCAGGCGGGTGAGGTTGGCTTTGAACAGAGACGTCAGAACAGAAGCCGCTGCCACCCTCTCGAGCCCACTTGTCTTCCGCACAAGATTGAGAAGCCAGGGCACCACAGGACTCTCCGGGTTGTCAGCATCCGAGTCCTCACTAGCGGGATCGAAGCCAGTAAATTTGTATGTCTGAGAGCGCCTGTTTGACGAAGCATTCCGCGACAAGCTGGAGGGAGGAAGCTGGGCAACCTGGGAACTGCTCCTAGACTGGGAACCGGGCATTAGGGGCAGGAGATAGTCCATGGCCCCGTGGCTTTTGCCCGCGGCACCGCCAGCACCAGGAGGCCTTGGTTCTGCTGACGCAGGGGTAAAGTCGATCAAAGGGAGAACGGCTAGGATTGCCGGAGAAAGCACAAACATGCAGCAACGAAACTTAGAGTTGCAAATGATGGCCGATATTGCTTCCAACGTCAAGGCGAGACTTGCCCCTCGGGGAGCCGGGGCTGGAATCATATCAGCTAGGCCATCTGTTTCCGCAACCATTTCCGCTCCAGGTATGACCTCGCCTCGGGCCACAATGAAACTGGCCAGTATCGTCGCGAGCGCATCCAGAACACCACTGTCGGCCAAAACGTTTTGATGTTCCTCTTTATTACATAACCGGGCAATCGAACTCAAGACCAAGCGCTTTTGCTCTTGTATGACCGAATCGGTAGAAGGTTGTGTAAGAATAGCATGAAATGACTCGAGATGTTCCGGTCTGAATATAGCATCGGCCAATCTGTTGAGATCATCGTGACCTGGTAGAGCAGCACTCGTGGCCTCGGTCATGTTGCGGATGATGCGGAGGGCTGTCAGAACGACCCGGGGCGAGTTTTGGTGGGCGAGAGAAATATAAGATAGGACTGTTGGGACAACGTCGACCACATGAAGGGGGTTAAGGAATTGTGGCCCCCCTGACGAACGTTAGCACCGGGAGCAGCCGCTTGGGAGAAGAGATACTTGCCACCTGAGATACTTGCAAGCAGCTCCAGACACAGCAGACGAACAGAGTCCTCCTCTGTCCGCACGTGTGACGGAGCGCTACCTTGTAGCGCCTGGAGGATAGACCCCAGTATACCCTTCTCGACCCATTCTTCTTTGTTTTGCAGATGACCAATACACTTGTCCTTGATTGCTCGAAGCTCGGCAACCTGTTCTGAATAGCTTCTAGTTATCTTGTGCGGTGTGAGCACTGGAGGGCTCGAGGCCTGGGCCATCGTCATAGCGAGCTCGGGTTTCTGCTGATAGCTGCTGATCAAAGGGTGGCCAGCCAATAGAGACTGATTCGTGGAAAGGTATGTGGTCGTTCTTTGCGTCGGAGTATGTAGTTGTACGGTATTAGTTGTATCGCGGGCGGATTGAAGATGTAAAGATTGGAATGATGGGGAGCAAATGGCTAGACGACGAGTCTGTGGGCAATAATGAACAAAGGTAATCGATGGGCTGAGATGTTGAGAGTGAGGGGGACCGTGTGGTGCGTCTGGGTGCTTTGGGATGTGGTTAAATCATTCATCGAATGCAACTGCTGCGATGGAAGTTCGACAGCTGGAAGGCGTAACCAATCGATGATTGAATGCAGATTGGAGCAAGCTAGGAACCCCACTCCGGCCCGGCCCCGGCAGGTGGTCTGGACTGGGGTGGCCTGGCTCCCTGGCTCGCGGCTGCCGATGGCATGGGGGGGCTGTGATAAGATAAGGCAAAGAGATCCCATTGCATCGAAATCCCATTCTGTTCCAAGATATCACCATCTGTCACTTTCACGGCTTCAAGATCAGCTGTAAGGTAGTCTACTGAAACCGCCGAAACCAGCGGGAATAGGCGAACGAGAGAGAAGCTTCCAAACCGTTGGCAGAGATATTCCACCAAAACCAGGGCAACCAAGCAACTGGGTTCCGGCCCTCCCAGTCGTCGGCCTCACTCTGATTTGAACATGAGGCACTGCCCGCCTCTGATAGAAGTGTCCTGGCTGTGCATGTGTCACGGTGAGATCTGTAGAGCACTAGCAGGGCAACACATGGCGGTCTCCTCATGGGCCTTGACACATCTCGCTGTCACCGCCCAGGCAATGCTCTGCTGTCAGTTATGTTTTCCAGAACGCCAAGCCATCTTCCCGGTTTCTAGGCCCCGGGTCTCCATCCGCAGCCAGTCCTGGGCTGCCCCAGGCCTCTCACCTTGCCTTGAATCTGCCGGCAAGTCGACCACCCTCACATGAAAACGTGATCCGTGTGGACGATCTCTTTGGCTCAGCTACCCAGCCCGCCTGCTTAGGTACTGCTGCACAACCATCCACAAGGCAAGGGGCAGTCATAAATATCAGATGCTGGTGCTGTTCCGCCCGTCACACGACTTCCTTACGTTCCTCCTACTCGGTTTCAGCAAAATACCTGTTCGGATATCGGATGTACCGCGTATAGTTCCCACTCAGCTGCGATCTTCACCTACCTAAACATAGAGCCGCCCAGGAAATCTCTTTGTCGTATTATCCGAACAGCAGTCTTGGCGATCCAGCTACACATACCGATACAGATACAGATACGGAAACAGATATCTACGACGATAAATAGATATCTCGAGGAAAATCCCCACCAGATCTGATTTTGCCATTGAGAGCCATTTTTTGTTCGGCCTACTTCGTCCCCAGCAGCAGCCGCCCTATGAGATTGTGGGGAAAAACGTTGTTCAACGGAGCCCCACCGTGCCATTGATCGGCCTGCCGCAGGAATTCCCATTCACAGCATCGACCGCGCATACACCTGCGCTCGCAGGAGGAAAGAGCTTGGGATGATGTTGACACCGTCCCCGGTCGTCTCCTCTGTCAATGCCTCCCCGAGAAGCAGCTTTCCCAACATTGGAAGCCACTATGTTCCCGCCTCCTCGCCCAGACAGTCTTCTCCCCGGGTCCAGACTGTTGCCAAGTCTCGCCGACAATCGCAATCACCATTGTCATCCGCCGTCGCTTCTGCTGCTGCCCCAATAGCTGGGCCCTCGACCTCAACCACGACTACTACCGCTACCACTACCGCTACCACTACCACCTCGACGACAATAGCGTCCGCGATCCCCCCCTCGAAACACTATGTAGCCGTCGACGCTGCAACCCAGTATTCACCTATGGAACGTATCAATTATGCTACAGGGGAACCATTATCTCATACCAAACCCGAAGGAGCCCAACCACACCAAACCCCGCCGACCACGCAGTCACGAGCCATGGCTGCTCCCGGCGACCACTACGCTGCCCAAGCGGCACCAGCAGCGGCGGTGACACCGGACCCGACCAAGAAGCCCGTCCCGCCGGCCGTTGCGAAGCAGCAGCACCAGCATACCGAGGCCGTAGCCGCCTCACCCTCAAAACGGCGAAACTCCCAGGGGCCAGGGAGCAGAGGCGCATCGCCATCACGAGATGCGGGACAAAACCCCTCACCCTCTAGCAAGCGCGCAAGGCCAGAACAGTTGCCGTCGAAAGAACTGCCACGAAAATATGAATTTTGCCTCACCGAAGATATGGTTGTTTTGATAGCGCATATGCTTGGAGAGCTTATTGAAACCAACGATGTGCTTGCTCTGAAGTCAGGCAATCTTACACGATTTCACTCACGGTATGTTGCTGCTGCTGCAAATGTCCGAGTTCCATGCTGACTTGTTCCAGTACGGCGCCTGGCATCTCAGTTTTGGATTACCTTCACCGCCTAGCGAGACATGCTACTCTCAGCCCACCACTTCTACTCTCCATGGTTTATTATATCGACCGACTATGTGCCTGCTACCCCGAATTCACCATCAACACGCTGACCGTGCATCGGTTCCTCATCACGGCTGCCACGGTAGCAGCAAAGGGCCTCTCAGACGCCTTCTGGAACAATTCGACCTACGCTAAAGTCGGGGGAATAAAAGTCAACGAGCTGAAACTGCTCGAGCTCGAGTTCCTGTACAGGGTGGACTGGAAAATTGTCCCCAACCCAGACATACTTGTGTCGTACTACAAGGGACTTGTGGAGCGGTGTCCAGGATACGTGCTTGAACGAGAAGAGATTCCACTCGAAGACGACGGCGAAGACGAGGGAGAGGACGATGACAGCGATGTACTCGACGACGAGGACGATGACGACGAGGATGGTGATAATGATGGGGGCCGCAATGAGGAGACAAGGAGCCAGTGCGTGCAATCACCACGATTCAAACAATCGGAAGAAGGGCGTTCACCTTTGAGATATCGCTAGGGGCTTACGCTTGGCGAGCCCTTCCTGGCGTGTTTGCCATGGGGAAAGAATGAAGCAACTCACGTGCGTCACACGGCAAACTGGACTGGGACGGCTATTACGATCGATTTTCCCAGCATATACGATCCACAGAACCCGCCGTTTAGCCTCGGTGCGCCAAGGCATGCAGTCGCAATAATGGCAGCCGGGCCTTTCCCAATCTGTAAAGAAGCGCAAGAGCTGGAGGAATCAGATCGTCGCCGTATACGGGAAGCTATAGCGGCCATTTTGGAAGCGAAAGCCGCTAAAGACGTGAAAAAACAGCGCGGTGATCGGGTTTTGGATGAAGAGAGAAGAAAAAAGAAGAAGAAGAATATAAGAATTCTAGGATAGGCTCCTGGTGACATAGAAGCGTGAGAGAAGATGTTGCGAAGATACCACGAGAAGCGAAGAGGTTTATATGCATATAGCGTTGAATACAGCGATCAGGTTACAGGTCTCTAGTTTTTCTCAGACTATGGTGGTGGAATTCGGAAAAGTGATGTTGAAGACATCAGACGACGGTATTTTTGGACTGTTGAGCCAAACAGTGATGATATCGTTTATTCTCAGTTGTTCAAAAGACGATCTCGATGAACCTCTGCCAATCCCTCAGCACAGTGCCAAGACGGCTGGCCCCAAAGCTTGGGGGGACGTGCACCTCAGCTCGACGCCAAGACCTGGAGCATCATCACCAATCCAATTCCAATCTCGGCCGGCTTTTGTCTCCAAACCGACAACCGAAACACAAATCGCCCACCATGAAGCCATCCCACGTACTCTCCGCCTTCGCGGCCCTCGCAACAGCTGTCACGGCCCAAGAATACGACGACGATGTTACCTATACTTCCTCTCCCACTGGGCGCATAGCACCAGTCTACATTCAACCCATCTCGTCTTCCTCCCCGCCGGTCCTCCTCGCCGAACTAAACTACCACCCCTCTTCTTCCACCAATCCCTCCTCAGAGGAGGATGCGCCAGCTCCCTCCGTCCTGAGCTATGAACCCCCCGAATTCGACCCCGAGACGAAGCTTGTTAGAGTTGGGGTGTATGATGAGAAAACAGGGAGATGGGCCTCCTCGGCGGCGGTGGTGTCCGTGGAGAACTTTGGGCAGGGGTACCAGCCGAACTTTGTGCTGAATGTGGATGAGAAGGGGGAGGAGGTGGTTGGGGTTGTGGTGAGGGGGGTGAGGGTTGATGCTGGGCAGACGAGGAATTTTGGGCCGAGGGTGGTGGTTAGGGGGATGGAGAGGGGGAGGCAGCCGGGGTTGGGGAAGCCGGTTGTGCTGAGCGCTGAGGGGAGGAAGGTGGAGGTTGAGGAGAGGAGTTTTCTTCAAAAGTGGGTGCCGATGATGGATGATATTATAGGGGTATGTGCTAACGTGAGAATAGGTACTGGTGGGCGATTCTTTTGGGTGCTGTTTTGCTGCTGGGAGGTGGTGGAGATGGGAAATGAGAGGTTTTGGGCATATTATCATGAGTTTTTGGCATTCATTATGGCATTTTCTGTTGTCTTTTTTCTAGGGGCTTGTGTCATGGCGTGTGGTGGTCTGTTTATGTATTCAACAAGAGGGAGGCGCTGTTGTTGTTTCTTTCCATGGACACAGACTGGTTTCTCTGATCAAGCTGTCGCTCCTCTCTCTCTACAATCACCCGTCCCGATTCACAGGTCGGCGGCAAAGCTGCCGCTCTAGACTTGTTGATCATTCGATGGCCTTTGCGCGACGCAGCGCAGCGCGAGCCCTCACACAGTGGGCTAGCTGGTGGCTACTGCCGTCAGCTCTCGGACCCCTGTCAGCTGGTTGCCAGTGGTGATCGAGCCGATAAAGTTTAGCGCAGTTTCGCCCGCACCTCAGCCCCACAAATAAGCTTTCCAATAATAAAGCTGAGAGGTTCACTGCGCCAGCGACCATCAGATCTCCATCTGCCACGACTTCCACCCCTACTTTCCTTCTATTCTGCCCCCGCTCTGCGTTGTCACTACACGCAAACTCCGAACCTTAAACTCTACACGGTCCGACTCGCGAGTTTTCTACCTTGCTATCCCAACACAACACTACAAACAAATCGCAAATATGGCTTCCAACGGTGCTACAGACCCCACTGCGGCTGCCGAGGCTGGCGCTGCCCAGACCGATTTCAAGGGCAAGGGCAAGAGCACCGAGCAGCCAGTTGATGATACCTCTATGGTCGAGGACGATGATGATGATGACGATGAGGAGGAGGTCGAGGAGGTATGTTTTCTTTTTGCTGCGACTTGAGACACTTGCGCGATTCGCGAATCGCATTATTACTTTGGAGGAGGGGCAACTTGCTAACAGTGTTTACTACAGGAGGCCGAAGTTGGTATGTTTACCTAAATCAAAACAAAGCATGCCCACGTCATATCGAGTCGCATAACTAACCATCTCACAGAGGAGGATGGCATGGAGGAGATCGACCTCGAGAACGTGATTGGCCGTCGCACCCGCGGCAAGGTCATCGACTTCGCCAAGGCCGCCGAGGAGAACCCTCCCGAGGGCGACGACGACGAGGAGGATGATGACGACTTCGAGGCTCCGGATGAGGAGATGAAGGACGCCTAAATTCACCACAGCGTCACTTTCATTCTCTCTCTCTCTGACGTTTTCGGATCTTTCTTTGCGGCATCGCTTTTTGATTTACGACACTGAAATGAGCATGAGCCTCTAATGATGTTGAGGAAGAAACACCAGATCCGGGCCCATGGCTTCTTTTCTCGCCAGTCTACTATACAGGAGGGATGATTTGGTTGTGTGGTTTTTTTCATAAAACATTGCGATTTCATCTAGTCTGATACACAGGAGGGGTGGTTTTGGGAAATGGGTTTCGGACAGAAGGGGTCAAATTTATGAACAGAAAAGACTTTTGTGGTCTGAACAGAGGGGGCTTGCTATACAGGAGGATGCGATCCTTGTAGAGAGGGTTGCGATCTGGGAATTGTCTAGCTCTCTCCGGCTATGGATTGGATGTGGCTTGCGGTTTATGAAATTCAAAAAGCGCATCTTCGAGTCGCATCTCACCCCCTCATGGAACGTCAAGCTGCATCCTCGTAAACAATACCGTGTTTCTGAGTTCCCCTCCTTTTTGCTGAAGGGAGCTGTTGTCAACGTCGGCACTACCCCTGCTGCATTTTATTTTTGGCTTTGGTAAAGCTTGGTCCACTAGGGAATGCCCAGAGTTTGTTGAGATCCATTTTCAGCCCAACGGGGAAGAGAGTTCACATGCATTGCCTCGTCAGTTGGACCTTGAGAGTGAAGATGTCAATGTGCAAAGTAAAAGCTGCAGCTAATAGGGGTTTTGCAGAGCAAGTGATTGGAGATCAACAATTAGCGGACCATAACACGGAGCATACTTTCTAGTTTCCTGCTCCGTTGCCGGTAGCCAACCCCTTAAGGGTTGGATTGCTTGCTGTAATAAATCGAGACCTCAATTGGCCAACAAAAAAGTTCTCCTTTCTCGCTGTTTTTTTTTTAATTTTACCCCTTTGCCCCATAAATTTTGGGAGAGGCTCTTTCTAAAAGCTGGCCAGTCACATCGTGGGGAAAGCTTGGGGTGGACAAAGGACACCTTTACAGGCCACGCGCACGCAGCAGGTAACGTACGTCCTAAAGAACACCTACCCGGTAGTTACACAGCAACCACGTAGTCTAAACCTTAAATCCTTGTGATCAGGCCAGGTGCTGGGGGAAAAGTTCCACCTTACAACAACACACGAACAACTCCTACTCGCGACAAAACAAGAGAGCGCCACAGTTTGGGAAAAGGATAATAATGGATAGAGGGTCGTTTGGGAGATAGCGCTGCGATACAACGAACAATACCTAGAGAATACTATCCGGCGACCGGATAGGGGGTAGGATAAGATGGCTTCTCGGTGAGTTTTTGGGTTTTTAGCTGCTTGCGCGCGCGCGCGCGCATCGAAGGGAATAGGATGGGGTGGTGCGCGACGGTTCTTGACAGCGACATCAACGTCATTGAATGCAAAGAATCCGCGATGGCTTCACTCTGCCAGTTTGACGACGCAACCGCCGCCGCGCGATGAACCCCGATGGCCGGCGCAACCCACCCTACGACAACCCCATCCTCGAGGCGCGCCGCATGGTCACCTCCCTCTTACCAGCAATAACTAACACCCCCCTTAGATTCCCCTCCTCAACCCTCCACCAACGCGACTCCCGCTCCGACCTCTTCAAAGGCTACTCCGGCGGCCCTTCCTCCCGCACCGCCTCCCCATCAACCTTCAACTCCCAGCCCGGCCGAGCAGGCGGCGGGTATGGCTACGGGGGGTACACAAGCAACAATGGCAGTTCATCACTAGGAATCGGCGAGGGGAGTTCCGGCAATGGCGGGTATCGGTCAGCGACTCCAAATCGAAAGTGTGTTTCCCCCTCTCCTTTCCCATCCTTCCCTACCTTTCTTTGTTTTTTCGTGGTTCCAATCGCTAAGGTGCTCGGCTGGAACTAGGGGCCAATACTCAGACGCGGTCCTCAACGAGCTCGAATCCCAAAACGACGCCCAGGTCGACGGCATCCTTGGCAAGGTCCGGATACTCAAGGACATGACGGTTGCGATTGGAGACGAGATCAGGGAGAGCTCGGCGCTGGCGGAGAAGATGAACGAGGGCTTTGATAACACGAGATTGAGACTGAGGGGGACGATGAACAGGATGTTGGTCATGGCCGAGAGAACGGGGGTTGGGTGGAGGGTTTGGTTGGCGTTTTTCGCGGCGGTGATTGTCTTGTTTGTTTGGGTATGGTTGTTTTAGCCTGTTTGACCTAGACTGATGGGATGGACGGCTGGTGGGGGAAAAGGATATGAAGTAATAGTGTGGATGAGGGCGGAAAGGGAAAAATGATGGACGTCAATACGAAAGGAGGGAAAGGGGTGGGAGAATGATGTGAAAAATGCATGGGCGCTTGGGTTTGACTCTGCTTCCTTGGCTTCATCCAGTTATATAAAGCTCTGTTCGACATGCTATGGCGGGCCTGGTAATGTTTTGGTTTACAAATTTATTTAATATTGGTACATGGATTCTTTTCTCACCTTTGATATGCTGCCAGGGCGTGACTGAAATGGGATGCAATGCTTGACTACCTCAACCAGTTTCGCGCCTCTTCCATGCCTTTCATCAGTGTAATACAAACCTCAAAAAAGCCCTATGAATCCGGTTCCATAACGATACGCCATGCTCCCAGTTTAAGACAAACAAAATGGGTATCATACTTGAACTAAACCACACACACTCCCTCATTGACCACCACCACCCAACCTTCTTAACCACGTCGACTCCTCCTAAAACTAACATGAGGACTACTCCCAATCATACTACTCCCGTCCAAGCTCAAAAACCCACTAATATCGTGATTCAGACTCGACCTAGGATCAAACCTTCCCATTCCACTGCTCCTAAAGTTCCCCCCGCTATTCCTGAAATTCTGCTGCTGCTGCGGCGGCGGTGGGCCAACAGCACTGCTCCTGAAATTCCCCTGCTGATGCTGCTGCCGTCTAACACTCCCCCCGCCTCTGGCAAAACTAACATTCCCCTGCGTCCCATCATCGCTAAGCTCAGCCTCAGAGTCAGTATGCTCATAACCCGCCCCGTCCATCCCGAACCCGGCACCACCGCTAACCCCACTGATCCCGCTCGCGTCAGGAATCTCGTCGTCCAGGTCAGCCTCCATGTCCATATCATCCCCCGACTCAGCCCCCCCTTCCAACTGCCGAGACGAAATAAGGTCTTCCTCCTCCAACATGTCATTCGCTCCTCCATCGCGGTAGTGGTTGTCGTCATTGTCATTCCCACCATACAAATCATCGTCGTTACTGTTGTTATTCCCATGTCTCGGTTGGCTCTGCTGCGCCATGAGATCTCTCATCCTCTGCTCCTGCGCACGAACGGTAGCCACCCGTGACTGAAGCTCCCTCCTCTCCATCCGGCGCTGCTGTTGCACCTCGGTAAGCGAAACATCGTTCGGGTCGACAGAACTGCTTTCATCTCCCGACGTGTCAAACTGCGCGGTTTGAAAAGTGTTGTTGATGTTCTGCTCCGTATCCCCCTCCTCTTCGTCCGTATCATCACTCGCACCATCATACCCAAACCCCCCTCCTTCGGGTATATCATCATCCAAGTCTCCCTCGGGTATCTCATCATCCAAATCCTCCCCTGGCACCGCATCATCCAGATCATCGTCATCATCATCATCATCATCATCATCAAGATCACCCTCGAGAATTTCATCATCCAAATCCTCTTCTTCCATATCCATCATCCCCTCGGGAATCTCCCCATCCAAATCAACCTCCGTCCCCTCTTCTTCCTCACCTTCTTCAACACCCTGCTCCTCCTCGGCAGCCTGCGCCTCGGCCAGCTCCTGCGCTACCATCTCCCTTCTTACCGCCTCGGCGTGCTCCTCTTGTTCACGTTTCTCTTCCCTCATCTGGAATAATGTCTTGGCTAGACCGGGGGGTTTAAGCCATTGCTGGCCGTGGGTCGCGATGTGGGCTTGGCGACGGCGGATGAGGTCCTCGTCGGCTTTTAGGCGGCCTAACAAGGAGCGGTCGATGATTGAGTTGGTGGAGGAGGATGATTTGTTGTTGTGGCGGGAGTTGGGGGGAGGGGGAGGGGGGACTAGGGAGTTGTTGTCGAGGGTGGTGGAGGATTCGGTGAAGGCTGTGGAGGGGTGGTGGGATTGTTGGGGGGGGTGCGGGCGGCGGGGGGAGGTGTACCATGAGGAGTGGCTCTATTGTAGGAGAGAGGGTTAGTGATAGAATGCAAAGGAGGGGGAGGAAACGGGGGCTTACATCTCGGGGGGTGAGATCGGGTAAAGTAGAGAACATGGTTGCGGACAGTTCGCTATCAGTTATGGATTGATTGCAACGTCGACCTTTTGCACCTCATTTCTGGTTGGTAGCTGAAGTAGTTGGGGATCTCATCTACTATGATCAATTTAAAAATCAGTCGTCCCAAGTGATATCACAACATTGGTTGTGACTGTTGAACCGTGACTGCAAGCTTCGTCGTTGCGACAATGAATGTTGACTTTGAGCTGTCGCGCTTCAAAAGTCGCGACCTCTCTGGACGAATGACGACAAATTGTTTATTCCACAGTGCCATCTTCTGCCATCCAAGTTGTATTGATACTGTATACAAGATACTTACCCCACGATGCGGCGACATGATATGGTCTGTGCTCCCAGGGCCAGGGGTCGCACAGTCCACACCCGCACCGGGAAACTTGGCTTTTTAACTCCCCGTGGGTCCCTGAGGTCAACCCTGAGATTTAGCCATCTTTCAGGACGAAAAGCATAGAGGGGTTGTTGGCGGCTACCCCTCCATAGGTGCTCTTATTTCTTTGTTCGCCACCGGGAGAACCAAGAGTGGTAATGCCTCGGTGCTGTTTGGATGCCGTCCACCTGTGGTCTGGGCCTCGGGTTTCAAGACATTTCAAAACATAACTGCCTAAGGAAAGCTCCTTGCCAACGGTAAACGGCACGAAAACGGGTTCTCTCTGTCGCTCGTCGGAGCATTGGTACCCGTCTCAACACCAAGACCGAGGAGTAAGCTCATGTGTGGAAACCCTCGTGAAAGCAACCAAGCCCGGTGGTGGTGGACAAGACAAGCCCCGCCACACGCATAGCATCCGACTCAACCTGCCGTGAACTGAAGAGTCAGTCGAGCTTGTGTCCCGTGTTCTCCGGGACCAGCCGAGACAACTGTCATTGTGGATGAAGCCGACTGGTAGTTATCGAGAACCGGTATGGCAGACAAAGACGTCTTACCAAATAAGCTCCCGACCACGGCAACACAAGTTGGGTTATCATTATCAGATTGTGCGACCTGGATCACTCGATTTGAATTACCCATCCCTTCGGATCCGTGGACCTCGACGAAAATCCAGGGGCATTTCGTTCCGAGGGTCCCACAGGAAACCGTAGTTTTTGTGAGGTAATAATGGCAAGCTGACCTCCTGCACAAGAGCTTGAATTTCGTCTGAATGCTTTAGTATTGCCTCCTTGCGGGCCTTTCCCTACCTGCATGGAAGGCCACCCGCTGAGCGCCACTGTAAATGAACATGCAGCCAATTCTCGCCTGCCACGCTAACGAGCTCACCCTTCGGAATTTCTCGGAATAGCAATGGCAAAAGGGGGAAGACTGCGCGTGGGGAGACATGAGGGAGCCGCGTAGCCGGTCGTGTGCTCAATGTTTGCCGTGACCAGTTGAACAGAGGGAAAAAGAATATTCTTACGTCTTGTTAAACATGACTGGCCGGAAAGCTGCTGGGAATAAGGCACATACAGCTGGCCTTGCAGCCTTGTCAAGGGTATTCTCGGGCGATAGCTGAACGGGCGGTCTGGATGGCAAGGTCCATCAAAGACCGGGAACCCGCCGATCTCGGCCAGCGGAACGGGCGACAGCTCAGAAGCCAGAAGGAGAGAGCACGATGACTCCCAACTCCGGTGGAGCGATTCCGGGCATGAACAAGCACGCAGATCAGATGTTTGGCTCTCAAACATGCTGCTGATGAATGGCTGCTGTCTATTCATACAGTCACCCTCCAGCAACGCCCCCCACGAAGTGGAGCCTTGCCTCCCATCTCCTTGCCCAAGCCAGGGTTCCACTGCGCGTCTTTCTACCCCGCCTTGAGGGGAATTTGGGTTCATCGTTGCGGGAAGAGTCTCAGGTCGCCAGGATCACCCTCTGCCCCAAATACGGCCCTGCGGCTCTGGCTGAGACGGGAAACACAGCAGAAGACAGCTAAACTATGCAACGTTCCACCGCGGGATGCTGTCGCGTGGTCTGAAAACCGTTTTCCCAACTTCAGATGATGCGGGTGCCAGAGGGTGTGGTGAAGGTGGACGAGAGTTTCCGTCCTGATGGGACTGTTTCCACCGCGGCGATACGGCCGACCATCGGTGATCTCGGGATGACAAGGTAGGGTGAGTAGCTACCACACTTTATATGCTTAAAACACAGGCCTTTCGCTGGATGAGATGGTGGAGGAGGGGGAGCCGGCCAAGTCTTAAAGACCAGTGACGTCTGTGCGTAAGGCGATCGGGCTGCGGGGGCCACCCCTTCGTTCGAGATAAGGAACGTTGAGGCTGGTCTTGGTGTGTTGTGATTGGTTGAGGGTCTGCCTTTTCTGTGATAATCTTTTTACAGCAGCCTTCTCCACGACTCGTTAGACTTGGTGAGGTCACAGTGAGAAAGCTGCATGCAGATGTGCCGAAACTCAGTTCACCCTCTCGTGCGGCAGGCAGATGGGATGCGGTCCTTTTTTTCTCTCGCCGTTTTTGGTTTCTGTTGCAGTGCAGTGCCGTCCAGTCGTGACCTTGGATGAATTTTCATTCATCTTCCATTGGCCAATCCGTCGCCAATCGAGCATTCTGTCCTCTTCTGACCAGCTCCCTAGATTGGGCCAAGACGGGTCCAAAAACCCCCGTCATGGTGTAGGGGGCGATGATGAGCGTGTGGCTTTCCCTAGGTAGTCGTCATTCTCGAGGAAGACATACAGAGTGGGAGTTTATGAGGTGAGAGGAAGATGCCTACACTACAACTACCTATTCGCGGCACGTGGTGGGATCCCCATGTTGATCTGGCTAGCTGGTATCATGTGTCAGCGATTTCCTCTATTATTTCCATGTCTATTCAAGCGGATCGCCGTGATTGCTGTCTGGTGTTTTCCGACATGTTGAACGATACCGGCTGACAGGGACACCAGAGACGTTCCTCCGCACGCTTTCCCTGGTGCCCTGGGTTTGGCGCTTGAGCTGGCGACATCGGCCGGTCGTCTTTGAAAACGGTGTTATCTGATTGGTGAGAATGTTGCGGGACTGGACGGCCCAACTTTTTTGAACCCTGTCGCCGGACAGGGATGGTGGGATGCTGAAGCATGCTG
The DNA here is from genome assembly GCF_035222485.1 of Podospora pseudoanserina. Taxonomy (NCBI): domain Eukaryota; kingdom Fungi; phylum Ascomycota; class Sordariomycetes; order Sordariales; family Podosporaceae; genus Podospora; species Podospora pseudoanserina. The sequence goes on along the minus strand of NC_085922.1, from coordinate 2,420,529 downwards.
TGGATGCTTCGCATGCAGGCGATGCCAGTGGATCTTGCGCTAGTCCATTATTGGTTCTGCAAGATGCAGCCATGGTGTGGGGTGCACAACCCGCTGTGTTCATGAAGAACACCTACCAACGCCTCCAACCGGGCATCAGGCCTGTGTTTCCATGGCAAAACACTTTTACACAAGTGATTTCACTCCCTCCCAGATTTGCTGGCAATATCATCTCTCATCAATATCTGTTATGCTTGGCAGCCGGAAGCGGAGAACATGCTGACCGGAATCTTCAGGCTCGTGTTCTTTATCATCACTTTCTCCAGTACGCCGAGAAGGAGGTCGGCCCGTCTTGATGTGTCCTACTCCTAGGTATTACGCCTGAAACTGTTCGGATGGAATTACTGGATTTATTTTACAAGTGTATAAAGTTACTGTGGCCGCGGAAATACTCACATCAAACACTTCACATTGCCGGTGTCCAGTGATTCTCATTCGGCATGAATAGGACGATGACAAGCCACCGGACCAGGGCAACGGACAGTTCTTCCATGCGGTGACACCGTCAGACAGCTTCAAATGCGTGCGCGCTTTTTACACAAACCGTAGCAACCTGCAGGAGAGGAGATAAATAGTGAGCTATGAATGCCACTCAATATTGTAGCATGTGGGAGACCATCCGAGATGGGCAGATGTAGGGTAGCTGGTAGCAGATGGAGTGCACTGGATGAATAGCCCACCCACGAATAAGCGACCAGGTGGAAGGTGTCTCCCCACCTCCCCCCACTCACCCTTCGCAGCAACACACCTTCAACACCAGCAGCCACATGTCATTGCCTTTAGCACTCGGGTCACTTTCCACCATCCATCTTCCCCCTTGTATCCAGGTTGTCTTGGCTACGTCTGCTCTCCGCTCCGGTTGTTCTGCCTCAATTGAGAAACGAGAACCCCAGATCCAACACGCAAAGCTCCTGGGCAGCATCCTTGGCTAGAACGGATAGCTTGCTGCCATCGGCCGTCTCCGAGCTCTCTTCATAAAAGCAGGCTTGCCGCCCCTCCACGACCACTTTCTCTCTCCTCCCCCTCCTCCTCCCTCTTTCTTCCACGATTCCGCACCTCCCCCTCCAAACAACCACCACTCGACCTCGAGTCCCACCTTGACCCGTGAAGCAACAGCACTCTCTCTTGGAGTGTATAGCTAGTTCTAACGGTAAGTCTCCTCGGATCGACAACCCTTCCCATCCCCCTCGCAACACCCAGCCCCAGACACGATGTGATGAAAGACAAGATATGCTTCGAGGTATCTCAAGAGCTCGGCCACCTCGTGAGAACTACGACAGCCTTTGATCGAAGGCAATGGACAATCTGGCCAGCATGCGACAAACATCAACACCCCGCTCCATGCCCACCAAGGTCTCGGGCGCCGCCAAGGGATCTTCCGAAGCTCTATCTCTGGATGACGTCGAAACTCAGCATGTCCACCCAACTGCGGGGCCCCGATAACCACTCCGGCGCATCCAATTTATCCCACAACGAAGCCGAAACCCCTCCTCCCAAGAAACAAGCAACTCCTCGCCCGCCATTCATATTTGGGCGGCAGGTACCGGGCGAACACGGGCGAACGCGGGCGTCTCTGCTTGTGCTCCGAAGTGTGGATATGACATGGTGGATTTCGGATGTGGATGCGAATGGAGGGGGTGGTGGTGCTAGTGGTGGGGGAACACACACACCCTCCCCCGCTCTCACACTCCCAATCCCGGTCTTGGCCCCCCCGCCCCTCCCACCCCGCCTCCATATTGCGTTACGACGTGCCGACGCCGTTTGGTGCTTGGTACATGTCGGCAAGGACAGGCAGGCGTCATGAAAGGCTTCGGTTCTCGCCTATCGATGATAGGATGGGTGCTCCTATCAAAGCTGCGGGAATATAGCCGCATGGACACACGATAAGGCCTCTGGGTGCTACACGCCTGTCGTCATCCCGCGCCGGTTGGGGTTCTACCGTTCTTTGGATGGTCCAGATTGCATCACAAGTCTTGGGAGCTTTTGCTCAGGAGAGCTGCCTATCAAGGAGCATGCATCATGCCACGCCAATATCCGATGCCTCGAGACATTCTAGACCCGTCCCCCACTACTTGGGACGATCCCACGCTGGGCACTTGTCGGCCACCTTCTGCCTCTGATAACAACTATTCAGCATTCTGGCTGTGGTTGACCGGCTCTGGGTGGGGTGATGGTCCTGTCTGGTGGCTACACACAGCGTTCGGATACGGGACGTAGCTGGCAGCTCAAGCTTTGGGCCACAAAGCCCTCAAATGAGTTCCGTGACTGCCTTGAGGGCTTTTCACCTGTCTCGCGGCGACGTGGCGTAACCCGCACATTCACACTGGACCATTGGTCCTCTCCCTCGAACTTTAAACAGTTTCCCACCACCCATCTGTCAGATTTCACTCACAGCGCCAGACTTCGAGGATCCCTCACGCACTATCTTGTCTTTGACTAACAACTTGGAACAAAGAATTACTTCGTATAGTCTTGGAGCTAATCATATCTCGTATCCTGTAGACCCTTCCATCCTTCGCAGTTATCAAGCTGCTTTTTGATACCCCGCCCGTTGGCCAGGTCACGTCAGACAAGCGACACTCCTTCGCGTCTTGACAAGCAGAAGCTTGCCTAGCATGGGCGAGATCAAGCTGACCCCAGAATTTGATGATCGACAGACTCACCTAGAGTCTGAGCAATACAACTACCAGCCCTATGAATACCAGACAGAAAACAACGACTCGTGGGCTGGTGCTCTTCCGGTGAAGCAGTATGTGTCCCCTTGGTTCGGCTGAATACTTTGCTTTGTTAACACTTTACCTCCAGGGGGTTGTATGATCCCTCACTCGAGAAAGATGCGTGCGGTGTGGGCTTTGCTTGCCACATCAAGGGCAAGGCTAGCCACAAAATCGTCAGCGATGGTGAGTTCTCCTGACAGCGGTCATGTCGAATCAATAACTAACCTTGACAGCGCGAAACCTTCTATGCAACATGACCCATCGTGGTGCCGTGGGATCTGATGCGCGAGATGGTGATGGTGCTGGTGTCATGACATCCATTCCCCACAAGTTCTTTGTCAAGAACTTTGAGCGTGAGGAGGGCATCAAGCTTCCTCCATTGGGACAGTACGCTGTGGGCAATCTGTTCTTCAAGCCTGATCCAGAGACCCTGCAAGAGTCCAAGCGGCAGTTGGAAGATATTGCCGAGTCCTTGGGCTTGAGAGTCCTCGGGTGGCGAGAGCTTCCCGTGGACTCCACTCTCCTTGGTCCGGCTGCTGCTTCTCGCGAGCCTACCATTCTGCAGCCCTTTGTGGTTCTCCAGTCTGCCTATGGTTCTGGGGATGCTCCTGAGATCACGGACGCAGACAAGTTCGATGACAGGCTGTTCGAGAGACAACTCTATGTCCTCCGGAAGCGTGCCACCCGCACCGTCGGGCTTCAGAACTGGTTCTACATCTGCTCTCTGTCGAACAAGAACATTGTTTACAAGGGACAGTTGGCTCCAGTACAAGTCTACCAATACTACCACGATTTGGTGAATGCTGATTATGAGGCGCACTTTGCCTTGGTACACTCGCGTTTCTCTACCAACACCTTCCCATCTTGGGACCGTGCTCAGCCCCTGAGATGGGCCGCTCACAACGGTAAGCAGTAGGCTGGATTTGCAAGACCGACATCACATGCTAACTTTAACCCCAGGTGAAATCAACACTCTCCGTGGTAACAAGAACTGGATGCGCGCTCGTGAGGGTGTCATGCAGTCTGACATTTTCGGTGATGAGCTCGAGGACCTCTACCCGGTCGTTGAGGATGGTGGTTCTGATTCCGCTGCCTTTGACAACGTGTTGGAGCTCCTCACCATCAATGGTGTTCTTTCTCTCCCAGAGGCCGTCATGCTCATGGTCCCCGAGGCCTGGCAGGGCAACAGTGCCATGGACCCCAAGAAGGCCGCATTCTACGAGTGGGCTGCTTGCCAGATGGAGCCCTGGGACGGTCCTGCTCTCTTCACCTTTGCCGATGGTCGTTTCTGCGGTGCCAACCTTGACCGTAACGGTCTTCGCCCTTGCCGCTTCTACGTGATGGATGATGACCGCATCATCTGCGCTTCCGAAGTTGGTACCATCCCCGTTGAGCCCGAAAGAATCATTCAGAAGGGCCGTCTGCAGCCTGGCCGCATGCTTCTCGTCGACACTCACGCCGGTCGTATTATCGATGACAGCGAGCTCAAGGCTGCTGTTTCCACCCGTCAGGACTTCAGATCCTGGCTCGATGAGAACCTGATCACCATGCCCAATGTCTTGGAAAAGGTTGGCGAGGACAAGAGCGTTGTGCTCGCTGCCAAGCCTGATGACTTCAAGCTCCAGGAGGACCCTCTTCTGCATGCTTTCGGCTACACCTTTGAACAGGTCAGCTTGCTGCTCGCTCCGATGGCCTCTGACGAGAAGGAGGCTCTCGGTTCCATGGGTAACGATGCTCCTCTTGCATGCCTGTCTCAGGCCCCCAAGCTGCTCTATGAGTACTTCCGTCAGCTGTTCGCTCAGGTCACCAACCCTCCTATCGATCCCATCAGAGAGTCCATCGTCATGTCTCTAGAGTGCTATGTCGGACCTCAGGGCAACCTTTTGGAGATGGATGCTTCCCAATGCGGCAGACTCCTCCTGCCCAGCCCCATCCTTTCCATTGAGGAGTTCAATGCCTTGAACAACATGTCCAAGCTCTACCCCGAGTGGACCGTCAAGACCATTGACATCACCTTCCCCAAGACCGAGGGTGTCCAGGGCTACATCAACCACCTTGACTACATCTGCAAGGAGGCCACTGCCGCCATCGAGGCTCGCGATCGCATCATTGTCCTGACTGACCGCAACACATCCAAGGATCGTGTTGCTGTCTCTGCCCTGTTGGCTTCTGGTATGGTTCACCATCATCTCGTTGCCAACAAGTGGCGTTCCATGGCTGCTCTCGTCGTTGAGACTGCCGAAGCTCGTGAGGTTCACCATATGTGTGTGCTTCTCGGGTACGGTGTGGATGCCATCAACCCCTACCTTGCGATGGAGTGCATCCTCAAGCTCAACAAGGAGAAGCTCATCAAGAAGAAGCTCACCGACGAGCAGCTAATCCACAACTACAAGCACTCTGTTGACGGTGGTATCTTGAAGGTCATGAGCAAGATGGGTATTTCTACCCTCGCCAGTTACAAGGGTGCTCAGATCTTCGAGGCTCTCGGTGTTGACGACAGCGTTGTCGACCGCTGCTTCCGCGGCACTGCCTCCCGCATCAAGGGTATCACTTTCGAGCTCATTGCTGAGGACGCTTTCCGCCTCCACGAGCGTGGTTTCCCCTCGCGCTACACTGTTGGTGTTGCTGGCCTTCCCGAGTCTGGCGAGTACCACTGGCGTGATGGTGGTGAAGCTCACATCAACGACCCCACGTCGATTGCCAATATCCAGGACGCCGTCCGCACCAAGAACGACAAGTCGTACGAGGCCTACTCCCGCTCCGAGTATGAGCAGATCAAGGCCTGCACGCTCCGTGGCATGCTCGACTTCAAGTTTGAGGAGACCACTCCCATCCCCATCGAGCAGGTTGAACCCTGGACCGAGATCGTGCGCCGCTTCTGCACTGGTGCCATGTCTTATGGTTCTATTTCCATGGAGTCTCACTCCACTCTCGCTGTGGCCATGAACAGACTTGGTGGCAAGTCCAACACCGGTGAAGGTGGTGAGGATCCTGAGCGCTCGCAGGTCATGCCCAACGGCGATACCATGCGCTCTGCCATCAAGCAGGTTGCCTCTGGCCGTTTCGGTGTCACGTCCGCCTACCTTGCCGACTCTGATGAGCTTCAGATCAAGATGGCCCAGGGTGCCAAGCCCGGTGAGGGTGGTGAGCTGCCCGGCCACAAGGTCTCCAAGTCCATTGCCCGCACTCGTCACTCGACCCCTGGTGTCGGTTTGATCTCGCCTCCTCCTCATCACGATATTTACTCGATCGAGGATTTGAAGCAGCTCATTTACGACCTCAAGTGCTCGAGCCCTCGCTCGCGTGTGTCAGTGAAGCTTGTGTCCGAGACTGGTGTTGGTATTGTTGCCTCTGGTGTCGCCAAGGCCAAGGCTGATCACATCTTGATCTCTGGTCACGATGGTGGTACCGGTGCTTCGCGCTGGACTGGTATCAAGTATGCCGGTCTCCCTTGGGAGTTGGGTCTTGCCGAGACTCATCAGACTTTGGTCTTGAACGATCTCCGTGGCCGTGTTGTTGTCCAGACTGATGGTCAGCTCCGCACTGGTCGCGATGTCGCCCTTGCTTGCTTGCTTGGTGCCGAGGAATGGGGTTTCGCTACCACCCCCTTGATTGCGATGGGTTGCATCATGGTAAGTTGATCACTTTTTGATATTTTTGTTACCCCTTCACACCTGGCCCGGATGGATTTCAGGCGTGCGAATGATGCAGAGAGGCATGGTTGGATTTGAAGAAGGCCTGTTTGAATTGAAAATAGGCCTTCTTCACATCCAAATATGCCTTCAGGTGTCTTTTGGACGCCTGTCACTGTCTTTTGGATGCCTCACTTCATCCACCGCCCACCATCCCATGATGATTTCTTGTTGAATACAAGCTAACTGAGCGCGTGAAGATGAGAAAGTGTTTACATCCCTCCACCACTGTCCGCACCCTCGCCGGCGTCACGACGATTGCCGAGATCAATGTCGGCGACACCCTCCTCGACGACAACCACCTCCCGGTCCTGGTCCTCGCCGTGGATGAGGTCAAGAGGGGCCCTATGAAGGAGATACACTACAAGGAGTTTGATTCTCGTGAGAAGAAAAGCTTCAAGTGCACTCCTGATCACATCCTCCCCCTGCGGACATATGGCACTGCCCCCTCCCTTGTCTGCTCCCAGAATGGGGACAAGGTCGACTGGCAGGTTTACTGGTTGACACGCTGTGACCGTTCCGGTCGTGAGAGAGAGTCGTGCAGTCTGAGGTGGGATCAGGCTGCTCATTTCCTCTACCGTGACCTTGTCGATAGTCAGGACCATACCCCGACTGAAGAGGAGGTCCATAGCTATGTCGACAGTCGTGTGGAAGCACATTTTCACGCAGCCGGCCACGACGACAACCCCCCTGAGTTTGACGACTTTCTGCGCCAAATTGCTAACCAAGAGCTTAAGAATGAGCCTGGCCTGGTCAGAGAGGCACTGCATAGTGCTGTGCAAGAATATTTGGACAGCATACCATCAGACGTTCCCATGGAAGATTTAGAGGTAGATGATGTCGAGCTGGTGGACCTCGGACCTGAGATAGGACAACAGTTCCGCGACATTGAGCTCCCGTCCTCGACATATGGAGGATCTTACCGTCCTGGTTCTTCCCAGTATACGTCCAGACCAAACTCGTCCCTTGGACACGCAGGGAACAACTCAAATGGGGGCTCATCACCACCAATCCCCCTTGGGCATCGCCCCTTCAGCCGTAGTCAGTCGGCGCTTACTGGAGGCAGCAATGGACAGCCTTCGAGGATGCCAGTATTGCATGAAGCAGATGCTGCATCATCAGACGCTATGTCAACCCTGGGCGAGTCATCACTCATGTCACTCCCATCAGCTACACTCGATCGCTTCACCAAATTGAGAAGTGGGCTGAATAATGGGTGCCAATGCGGTGGTGTCCGGAGAATCTGTCGTCGTTTCCCTACCGAGCAGCAAGGTCGCTTGGTATATGACTTGCTGAGGAGTGAACACCATCATCTCGTTGACCCTTATATTGTCAGAGATGGTGATGACTTCAGGATGACCGTGACTCGGTACGAGGGGCTGTGCAGCAAGCAGGTCAAGAAGAATCACTTGAAGCTTTACCGCGCCCCCCTTGCCTTTGCTCCTCACCCGGCCAACGTCCAGAGGTCCGTCCCCATCGACCCCTGGCTCCTGGGCTTCTGGCTTGGTGATGGGTCCACAGGCGGCCCGATCGTCTCCAGCTCCGATCTTGAGGTCAAAGTCTGGCTTCATAGCCATGTTGCGGAGCTCAACGCCAGCAGGCCAGCCGGGGCTCGCCCGCTCCACGTCAGCGAGCACCTCCAGCAGAAGGCTGGTGATGCTATTCCGGGGACTAATCACTATGCCAACCACAATACTTACACATATAAGATCTCCAGTCAGGAGGGGATGCCTGGGTATCACTGGAATCCCATCCAGGATGGCCTCCGTTCCCTTGGTCTCCTTGGTGACAAGAGTGGTGGTATCCCCGACTGCTACAAGACTGCGGATGAGGCTACTCGGCTGGCTGTCATCGCTGGCCTCATCGATTCTGATGGCTGCTATGTGAAGTCACACAATACCTACCGTTTTACGCAGCGCACCGATGAGCATAGGAAAATCGTGGAGGATCTCCGCGACTTGGCACTGAGTTGCGGTATCTCTGTCACAGGCATTGACAGAGAAGTCAATAACCAGAAGTTTGGGGATGGGTGGTCAGATATTCCTGGCGATGTCTTCATTTGCTACCTTGGCAAGGGGTCTGCTAAGTTCCAGCAATACCTCCTCATGCCTCGCAAGAGGATGAACATGGCCAAGACCTATCACACTGACGACGCCCGCCCCTTCACGGTCACAGACGTTGAGGAGGATGATTATCGCGCGATTCAGGTCTCAGGGTCCCTATTTCAGCTTGGGAATGGCCTCGTTACTCACAATTGTCATCTGGTTTGTGGTTTGAGATCCCCAATTCCCGAGTTTTGCTAACCTTTTCGTCAGAACACTTGCCCTGTCGGTATCGCCACCCAGGATCCTGAGCTTCGCAAGAAGTTCACTGGTACTCCCGAGCACGTCATCAACTTCTTCTACTATGTTGCCAACGAGCTCCGTGCCATCATGGCCAAGCTTGGCTTCCGCACCGTGAACGAGATGATCGGTCGTGCTGAGGTCCTCAAGGTTCGCGAGGATCTGCGCACCAACAAGACCGCTAACATCGATCTTTCTCTCATTCTCACGCCTGCCCACAAGCTTCGCCCCGGTGTCGCCACCTTCAACGTCCGCAAGCAGGACCATCGCCTCTACGTCCGCCTCGACAACAAGCTCATCTCCGAGGCCGAGTTGACTCTTGACAAGGGTCTTCCCTCCCGCATCGAGTGCGACATTGTCAACACCGATCGTGCCATGGGTACTTCGCTCTCCTACCACGTCTCCAAGAGATTTGGCGAGGCTGGTCTCCCCATGGATACCATCCACGTCAACATCAAGGGCTCAGCCGGTCAGTCCTTCGGTGCTTTCCTCGCTCCTGGTATCACCCTGGAGCTCGAGGGTGATGCCAACGACTATGTCGGCAAGGGCTTGTCTGGTGGTCGCTTGATCGTGTACCCTCCTCGCTCGGCCGTCTTCAAGGCTGAGGAGAACATTCTCATCGGCAACGTCTGCTTGTATGGTGCTACCAGCGGTACTGCCTTCTTCCGTGGTGTTGCTGCTGAGCGTTTCGCCGTCCGCAACTCCGGTGCCACCGCTGTCGTTGAGGGTGTTGGTGACCACGGTTGCGAGTACATGACTGGTGGCCGCATCGTCATTCTTGGCAGCACTGGCCGCAACTTCGCTGCCGGTATGTCTGGTGGTATCGCCTACGTCCTTGACATCCACCAGGACTTCCTCACCAAGCTCAACACCGAAATGGTGGAGGCTGGCCCCGTCGAGGACCCCGAGGAAGTTGCCTACCTCCGCGGTCTCATCGAGGATCACCACCACTACACTGGCTCCGAGCTTGCGGCCCGCATCCTGGTCGACTTCAACCGCGCCCTTCCCCGTTTCATCAAGGTCTTGCCTGTTGACTACAAGCGCGTCCTTGCCGAGGAGGCTGCTAAGGCTGCTGAGGCCAAGCGTGCTGAGTACAACCTTCCCATCGTCTCTGGCGTTGAGCAGAAGAAGGAGGCCAAGAAGGAGGCCAAGAAGGAGCACACCGAGAAGCTTGCTGATATCGAAGAGAGCTTCGGTGACCAGACCCGTGATAAGAAGAAGGCTCTTGTGCTCGACAAAACCAAGGGCTTCATGAAGTACCAGCGCCGCTCTGAGAAGTACCGCAGCGCCAAGACGCGTGTCAAGGACTGGGCCGAGCTTTCTCAGAGACTCGACGAGGACGAGCTCAAGTATCAGTCCGCTCGCTGCATGGACTGCGGTGTCCCCTTCTGCCAGTCTGATACTGGTTGCCCCATCTCCAACATCATTCCCAAGTGGAACGAGCTTGTTTTCCAGAACCAGTGGCAGGACGCCCTCAACCGTCTCCTCATGACTAACAACTTCCCCGAGTTCACTGGTCGTGTTTGCCCTGCTCCCTGCGAGGGTGCTTGCGTTCTCGGCATCAACGAAGACCCCGTTGGCATCAAGTCCATCGAGTGCGCTATCATTGACAGAGGTTTCGAGAAGGGCTGGATGGTTCCCAACCCTCCCGAGGTCCGCACCGGCAAGAAGGTTGCCATCATTGGCTCTGGTCCCGCTGGTCTTGCTGCCGCCGATCAGCTGAACAAGGCTGGCCATCTTGTCACCGTCTACGAGCGTGCTGACCGTCTTGGTGGTCTGCTCATGTATGGTATCCCCAACATGAAGCTTGACAAGCGCATCGTCGACAGACGCACCAAGTTCATGGCCGACGAGGGTGTCATCTTCAAGACCGGTGTTTCCATCGGCGACGATATCAAGCTGATGGATCTCAAGGCTGAGAATGATGCTGTCATCATCGCCACCGGTGCCACTGTCGCTCGTGACCTTCCCATCAAGGGCCGCAACCTCGAGGGTATCCACTTCGCCATGGAGTTCCTTCACAAGAACACCAAGTCTCTGCTTGACTCCGAGCTGGCTGACGGTTCTTACATCTCTGCCAAGGACAAGCACGTCGTTGTCATTGGCGGTGGTGATACCGGTAACGACTGCATCGGTACCTCTGTCCGCCACGGTGCCAAGTCGGTTGTCAACTTTGAGCTGCTGCCTCAGCCTCCCCCGGAGCGTGCGCGCGACAACCCGTGGCCCCAGTGGCCCCGCATCTACCGTGTCGACTACGGTCACACTGAGGTGGCTCAACACACAGGCAAGGACCCCCGTGAGTTCTGCATCATGTCGGAGGAGTTTGTCGACGACGGCAGCGGCAAGGTGAAGGGCATCAACACCGTCCGTGTTGAGTGGACCAAGTCTGCCAGCGGTGGTTGGGACATGAAGAAGGTTGAGGGTTCTCAGCAGTTCTTCCCTGCCGACCTCGTCCTCTTGTCCATGGGTTTCTTGGGACCTGAGGCTCGTGTCTTGGGTGACGAGATCGAGAAGGACGCTCGCAAGAACGTCAAGACTCCTGCTGGGAAGTACAGCACCAATGTGGAGGGTGTCTTCGCGGCTGGTGACTGCCGTCGTGGACAGTCGCTTATCGTTTGGGGTATCAATGAGGGTCGCCAGGCTGCTCGCGAGGTTGATTTGTATCTTGAGAAGAACACCAGCTTGCCTGTCACTGGTGGTATTGTCAAGAGGACTGCTGAGGAGGTGTTTACTGCTATTGCTTGAGCAACAGTGAACACAATCGGGGGCGGTTGAAAGGAACGATAATGATGACGAGGAATGAAAGCATGAGTTTCTCTCTCTCACACGGGTCAGAAGGGGGGGAAGCGCGATCACACGACATCAAAAAAAATTTTCTCCAGCGAATGGGAATCATGATTTCTTTTTCTTTGATGTGATACCATTTTTTTCGTTGTTCATTGCAAGAACGTTATCTGGCTGGTGGGGGATAATGGATGAGAGGTGAAATTTGTGGTATTTCTTTTTCTCTTTGCTATGTTTCTTCTGCTGGTTCAGGCGGGGGTGGGGGTTGGCATTTGGGAGCATTTTCTGGTAGTTTTATTTTCTTTTTTTTTCTTTTTGTCGCTGTGGCAGTTTTGTTGCAAGGTTGTGTACATATTTCATAGTTCAAAATGAAAAGCTGTTCAAATAGTAATGGGGTTTTAATGTGTGATGATGTTTGGTGATCTTTTCGAAGAGCTTCGATCTGAATACTGGTACCATTTTCGGTTGCAGCTCCTCTACGAAAATGCAACAGACAACTGTCCAAACCTACACACATTGACTGCAGAAGAAAACCATCCTCGGCTGGACAGTCTTCATAGCCTAGCCTCCAACATGGTGTAGATCATGGGATTGAAAGCGCTTTGCCTACACCAAGATATTACACCAAGATAGTTAGGAAAGGAACAAGTGCAAGAACAGATGTACAGGCACACGATGGACGGTACCTCAGCTCATGGCATTTTCTCGATTCAGACTTTACACATATACACTATGATAAAAGATATTTCGTCCTGTTTTTCCTCCCTACTCCCACTCTGTAAGTTACAAGTGTGTATATAAATAACACTATATGAAACCCGCTTCAAATAAACAACCGCCCCCGCCCCCATCCTCCCCGACATATCCAAAAACAGCTGGGTATTACACAATATGGCAGAGTAAATCATCCCCCCTAAATCAACCCACCCCCCTAACAGCTTACAACTTGGGCTTGGAACCAGCATTGGCCGCAATCTCCTCATACATGCGGTCAATCTCGGCGCGGAAAGCCCTCGCCGTCTGCGGGCGCTTGAGCTTGAGGCTGTTCATCTCGTTAGTTATACTGTATCCAATACAGTGACTCGGAAAAACTTACGTGGGAGTCAAAAGCTCATTCTCGATCGAAAAAGGCTCAATATCCAAATAGATATTCTTCACCTTCTCGTAGCTGTTGAACTTGTGGCTCTTTCCAATGTTATCCAACAGCTTCAACAGCGCCCCCTTGACCCTCGGGTCGTTCGCCGCCACCTTGAGCGCAGCCTTGTCCTCGGCAGAAATGTTCTGCTTGAGGATCTTGCTGGCATAAGGAGCAAAGTGCACAGGGTCGATACCGAACACAGCCACCAAACTCGACTCCTTGGGCTCGCCGTGCACAAAGGCCATGGCGAGGAGGTTGCAGCTGCCGAGGTAGACGTTCTCGATGCGCTCGGGGGAAATGTACTCGCCCTGCGCGAGCTTGAGCACGTTCTTCTTGCGGTCGATGATCTTGAAGCGGCCCATGCTGTCCACCTCGACGATGTCGCCGGTGTGGAACCACCCGTCGGCCTCGATTGTCTTGGCCGTCTCCTCGGGGTTGCGGTAGTACTCCTTGAAGATGATGGGACCGCGCATGAGCAGCTCGCCGCGGGGGTTGGGCTTGTCCTCGACGGTGTACTCGTAGTCGGGGACGGACTCGATGCAGAGCTCGACCGAGGGGCACGGGGGGCCGATGTTGCCGGTGGTGAAATCGCCGGGCATCTGGACGGTACCGACGGCATAGGTCTCGGTCATGCCGAAACCCTGGACGAAGTTGTTGCCAAAGGCGGCGCGAAGGAACTCGTGGACGTCGGGGTCGAGCTGGGCGGAACCGCTGACCATGGTGCGAGCGCGAGAGAGACCAACACCCTTGAGGACCTTGGGGGTCCAGATCTTGTCGTAGAGGAAGTGCTTGTTGGTGGCCTTGCCAGGAGGAAGCTTCATGCTGGCCTTCTTGGCCTCAATGACACGGCGCGAGAGGGCACCCTTGAAGCCCTCCTGCTCAACCGTGGCGGCCTGGATGGCAGAGTTGATGCGGTTGAAGAGACGGGGCACCGACATGAGACCAGTTGGGCGCAGGAGCTTGATATCCTCCACAAGCTGGGTGATGTCACCGTGGAAGTAACCGATGCTGGCGCCTTCCGCGAGAGCAGTCTGGTCAGCCATGCGACCATAGATATGCGCAAGAGGAAGATAAGACAGGTGGACGTCGCCAGCCGTGATGCTCTGGTTGGAGCGAGCAGCCGAGATACCGGCAACACCGTTGGCGTGGGTGATAAGGACACCCTTGGGGTCACCAGTGGTACCAGAGGTGTAGTTGATGGTCAAAACATCCTCGGGCTGGGGAGGGCGCATTGGGCGGCCGGAGCGGGCACCCAGCGCCTCCACGCCCTCCATGGAGAAGATCTCAAGGCCAACCTGGGCGGCCGCAGCGTTCAAAAGCGACAGCTTGGAGTGGCCGGTCATCTCACCGGCATCGAGGGGGTCCAGGGAGATGATGAACTTGAGGCTGGGCACGCGGGGCGCAAGCTTCAGGAGAGTGGGGATGTGAGGGAGCGAGCAGACAACGGCAGTCAGCTCGCTGTGGTTGATGATGTACTCGGTCGCCTCGGGTCCGAGAGTCTCGTAGAGCGAAACGGGCCACAAGGACTGCGAGAGCAGAGCCAACTCGGTGATCTGCCACTCGGGGCGGTTCTGGGCCCAGAGACCGACAGCATATTTCTTGTCAGCCGTGACGCCAACCCGCTGGTGCAGCTCAACGATGCCAGCACCAAAGTTCTTCCTGCGCTCAGCAACCTCGGTATATGTCGTCCAGACAAACTTGTTCTCCCATGTCTTGGAGACAGGGTTCCAGGGTCTGTGGCCCAAGCATCTGTTTCTGGGGACCCGCGCGACGGAAGCTTCGAAGAGATCGTGGACGGTGCGAATGGCGGGGTCGAAGGTCTCGAGAAGAGGGCCGTTCTGGAAGCGCCAATGGCGGTAGATGGGAGTCCGGTTGGGGCGCTCGGTGCCGGGGATGGGGAGGGCGTAGGGAGTGCCCGGAGGGGGTGGTTGGGCGATGGCGTTGATGTAAGCCGTCGTGTCCTGCTTGCTGGGAGCCATGGCCGCGAGGTGTTTCGGCGAAACTCAAAACGAGCGTCGTTATTCGTACCGGTGGTTGAAGGAGGGGAAGGTCGAACGGCGTCTAGTAGATGTGACCCGCACGAACAAAGACAAGAAACAGCAATTCGTCAAAACACACAAGTGGCAGCTAGGGGGAGGTTGGCGTCACCGGTCGTTGGAGGATGGAGGAATGGTTTTGAGCAGAAGCGGCCCAAAAAAGCCACAAGCTGACGGGGAGATGGTCTCCTTTTCGTCAACAGGGTCGGCGCTCGGCAGCATGTGTCTCGTCCAAGTTGGTCTTGAGCCGAGTGCGACAGGGGGGTGGGAGCTAACCGGGTTGTCCGGGCTGCCAAATCAGCGCGTTGCGACTGGACATGAGAGACCTGCTACGCCATCATGAGTCTTGGTTTGCAGATGCGCCTTGATGTGAAACCGTGGGCTAAAAGCTGTCCCTCAAAGTTGAGCTTGTTTCTCTATGTCTTGTAAACACTACTGTCAACTCTGCACGCTTCAACTCTATGTCGGAGGCCCAATATCAGCATGGCCGTTGACGACTCTGTTAGGGGTTGGGTACCTCGTCGCAGAGGTCAGCCTCGGCTTGTCCAGCGACAACAGTGGACCTGTGGCGCCAAATGGTGGTTGTTCCCCAATGCTTTTGGCCGTGGAATCCGCAACTGGCAACGGGACACCGGATTGGAACATGGGGCCGACATCCAAGGCTTCGCCAAGCGACAAATTCCACGACCTCCCACGAAGATGCGCGGAGGCCCTTTCCCGGTACGGCCATCACATGCGCAGAGGGAGATTTCCCCAGACAAGACAGATGACACGCGGGGGATCCCATCTTTTGAGAATGCGGGGTGCGGAGAAGCAAGCATTTCGTTTTACTGAAAAAGCCCACCAGCAAGTGAAGTCAACAAAGAAAGCACCCGTGGCTGGCAATGTCGATATCCACTCCAGACTTTGTAACTGCGGGGGTGGGGGTCAGGAACAGCGTGCGAGCGTTTGGAGAGGCTCACGACGTTGGACGTTGCGCCGGGAGGACGGTTACTGCTATCCAGAAACAGGCCTTCGGAAACAAACTAAATCGAACAGTTACCGACGGTTGGGACTGGCGGTTGTCGACGTCAGGATGGCAGACGTTCAAAAAGCCTCGGACAGCCATCGACCTCGGCTGGGATGGAACTCGGGCGAGCTGGGACAACCTAGTCGCCTTTGGGAGCCATGAAAACGCCCAGCCTCACCCCGCGATTCAGATGCCCCACATTGATGTTTTGGTCTTGGCATCACGCACGAGCCATCAAGTTCAAACTGAACAACTCGAAACCGCCAAGACATCCAAGAGCATCAAGCCATCAGATGAAACATCCTCCTTGATTCTTGATAATGGGGCTCAACATCGCAGTTGGAGATGACCCGAAGATTCTATATGACGGACCTTCTGAGATGGAAACCAACCCAGCAGCTTGTGTGAGTCGCTTTTGTGTGAAGTTCCACCTCTCATCTCAAGCTCAAGCAAGCCAAACAACTGTCGACAGACACCTGCCATCTTACTCTGCTTGTCCAGCGATTTTCGAGATATCCAATTGCATTTTTCTTGGGGACCTGAGCGAGAAAACTCGAAAGACAGATCTTGAAAAAAGGCAAGAAAAACCGGCACCTCAAATTCAGACAACAAGAGGCGGGACCCATCCCTTCTTATAGCCCGTCTCCTGTCATCCCGTTTCATGTTCCAGATAAAACCCCTATGCCCACTTCGTCACCACCAACGCAGCGATCAGGGTGGATATTCCCGTCACGGAGTCACCCCTAGCCGGTCTTGAAGGGCAACTTCAACACTACTTCACAGCCTTGTTTTAAACAATGGTACCATCTACCATTGGGTGGCCTCGCGCGCCCAGTAGCTACGAACCCCCCCCCCATCTAGCATGAATGAAAATGCTTGATGATTTGCGTTTCAGGGGGGTCGTTGACGGCTTGGATAATGTCACTTCACTCATTGACTTGGACAAAAGTCAAGACTGCTTGATTCTTATGATTCCTCTTGCTATTCTTTTTCATTTTTCCTTCCATCAGACATCTGCGGTGTTGTTATCCAGTCTATCCTAGACATTTTCTTTCTCTTCATTTCGTCACTCCTTTGATACATTCATCCTTCTCTTCGATACGCAAGCAGGCCAGCAACTGCTTTTTTTTTTTTTTTTTTTTTTGTTTTTTGAATTCTCCGAAATCGAAACATTCACATCTTATCAAAATCAAGCCATCACGAATACGAGATCAAAACGTCAAAACTCACAACCATGGCCCTCTTTAAGACAGTCATCCTCCCCCTCCGGGCCATCCAAGGCGTCTTTGCTCTCATAGTCCTTGCTCTCTCATCATACGGTACTCGCCCCTCCTTACCTCCCAAATCAACTCTCTCTCCTATATCTATCACCCTGAAACTAACCTTTTTCCACAGTCGCCCACTGGTACAACACAACAACAGTAATCTCCTCCCCCTCCTCCATCAACTTCCTCTTCTTCGCCTCCCTCTACTCCCTCCTCTCCATCCTCGCTCTCGAGTTCCTCATCCCTCGCTTCGTCGCCCCCAAGACGGCCGCCAGTAACTACATCGCTTTGGGGGTGGAACTGTCAAACGTGCTCTTTTGGTTCGCCGGGTTTGTCGGGCTGGCGGTTTTCCTGAGCAAACTGCTGTTTTGTCGGGGGAGCGTCTGCCAAAGTGCGCAGGCTGACGTTGCGTTTGCTGCGGCGGCGTGGCTGGTGTGGACTGGGTCGGGGGTGATTATGGCGAGGGAGGTGGTGAAGAAGGGGGGGTTGATGAGTTGGAAGAGGAAGGAGCCGGCGGCGGTGGAGGTTCCTGTTACCAACAAGGAGGAGGCTTAAAATGTTGGAAAGACTGAGGTTAGAAGCTGTCGTGCCGGTGGAGGTTGATCAAAGACCAGCCAGTTTTCTGGGGATGCGGGAGGATTCCTGGGGGATCGACCGGGCCGTTGATTTTCGTGGCTCCTTCGCGATGGTGGCTTCTCAGGGGCTGGCGGGAATGCGGCACAGTTCTATGCGCTCCGTGGTGGTGGGAGTGGTGGCTGCTCGGAATTACCAGAGGTTCGGTGCTCGGATCTGGAATGCGAGAAGGATTCGGCCCTGGCGGGGAAGGTTTATTACGGACAACAGGACATGGCTCGGGCGGGCGATGGTTTGGATAGGTATGATATGATGGTTTCCTTTTGCTTAGATTCTGTTCTTGTCGATGTTGGCTGCTCCAGCCTTGACGGCTGGCTAGAGTCGGTCACATTTTTATCTTATAACGTTTCTTTTTTGAGCTGGCGCTTTATGAGGGTAGTGTTTCTGGGTGGCTGGTTTTGGGAAAGATGACAATCCTGGGAGCTGTTGATGACAATACCAACAAAGATGTTATGTATGAACTTTGCCTTCGAATGCTCTTCATGGGTAAACGCTCCTTCATTGCCACATGACAGGAAAAGTCTTGCTCCGATATAAAGTCCCCATACATTACCTAATTTCTTACCTGAGGTCTCGCATGTGGATGGGATGGGATGGGATGAGACATGGATCACTCATGTGGGGGTCGCTCTTCTGAACCCATCTTCCCAGTCTCATGGTTACCAGATCTGGGTGGTTCTCTCAGCCGCCATGTTATGCCTCACTTCGGACCTCTATTTATTCTCTTCTTGACCGTCCCAGCTTTGATCCCCTCTGGATTCCATTTGACTTCCTGTCGAGAAACAGAGCCACCACAGCAGCAGGCGCCTGGTGTCACTTGGGGTTCCCATTGCGAGTTTGCCTCACTGCATTGTTCTGTCTCACATTCACCATTCATTGTTCGCCATGTACCTCGAAATCGAAATGCAGCCAGTCGAAATGCAGCAAGTGATCGGCCAGCTTAACTCTCAACCCCTTGTTGGAGAAAGCTACCCCGCCTTGATCCTCTCGTGTAAGTCCACTTGAATATCACCTCATCCCATCTCCAAACCCAATCCGGTGGTCTATGAGATTCGGCTAGCATCTGTCACAATCTCCTACTCCTGCAGCATGTACCTACACTTGGCGACTTGCAAAAGGTTGATGGTGGGGCAACCTCCGACTATCGGCCTTATCGTCGACAACCTTGATGGGCAAGAGAGTAGAAGCTCAAGTAACAAAACACGTCTTGAAGCAATACAATGACGGGCCTTGATGCGAATAAGAATGGATGCCCTTCTCATCCTCGACTGACAACCGAAGAAGCAGTCTCCATTGTTGGGTGATCAGGCTCGTACACAGCGCATCGCAGCTCCCAAAACGTGACTTGCTGCCCCACGCCATGAGTCGATGGCGCGATTGCGTGCTTTGGACATTCACCCCCTCCCTTTCCCAAAGTGGCATGCAAAGTACACCCACTCCTGTAAACTGCAAGCCCGTCACCACGCGGGAAAAACATGCCAATTCGTAGCCCAGGTAATGGAAATGCATCCTGGGCCAGCCTTGCTGTGGTGTGAGGTAAACGGGGCCCTGGCTTGTTGCTGTGTGTTGGGACGTGTGACGATCATTCCGAGAACGTGGGTGGGTTGTCACAGGCGGGGACCCCCAGAAGTGAAAAATGTAAAAAGGCCTCCTGTTCCCGTCCTCGCCGCCCCTTGAACTCATTGTTCCTGTCCCCTCCATACTTCGACCTTCGTCCCTGTCTCGAGCCTCAGCCTCGTGTTTGAAGGGTGTTTTTCTTTTACTTGTGTCTTTTCTGATACCCCGTTGATACCCCGTTTCCTACTTCAACCAACACCACAGTCATCATGTCTGAGCAGAGATTCGAGACCCTCCAGCTCCATGCGGGGTATGTGCTACCGTTGAATCTACTTTTGAGAGAGAGGACCATGCTGACCAGAGTGCGAATGCTATAGCCAGGAGCCTGACCCTGCCACCAACTCCCGTGCCGTCCCCATTTATGCCACCAGCGTGAGAAACGACTCATATACCTACCTCAAGAAGGTGGAGATGGCTAACAAGTACAACAGAGCTACGTTTTCAATGACTCGGCTCACGGTGCCCGCCTCTTCGGCCTCAAGGAGTTTGGCAACATCTACTCCAGAATCATGAACCCCACCATCGATGTGTTCGAGAAGAGAATCGCCGCCCTCGAGGGTGGTGTTGCGGCCGTTGCCGCCTCCTCCGGCATGGCCGCTCAGTTTATGGCCATTGCCGCTCTTGCTCACTCCGGTGACAACATCGTTTCCACCTCCAATCTCTACGGCGGTACCTACAACCAGTTCAAGGTCCTCTTTCAGCGCTTCGGCATCACCACCAAATTCGTCACGGGAGACAAGCCCGAGGATTTCGCCGCTGTCATTGACGACAAGACCAAGGCCGTCTACATTGAGAGCATTGGCAACCCCCGCTACAACGTCCCCGACTTCGAGAAGATTGCCAACATTGCCCACGAGCACGGTATCCCCGTGGTTGTCGACAACACCTTCGGCGCCGGCGGTTACTTCGTCCGCCCCATCGAGCACGGTGCTGATATCGTCGTCCACTCTGCCACCAAGTGGATTGGTGGTCACGGTACTACCATCGGTGGCGTCATCGTCGATGCCGGCAAGTTCGACTGGGGCAAGCACGGCAAGCGCTTCCCCCAGATGGTTGAGCCCTCCGAGGGTTATCACGGGCTCAAGTTCTGGGAGACCTTCGGTGCCATCACCTATGCTATTAGAGTTAGAGTCGAGCTCCTCCGCGACCTCGGTGCCTGCCTCAACCCCTTCGGTGCCCAGCAGCTCCTCCTCGGTATCGAGACTCTCTCCCTCCGTGCCGAGAGGCACGCTTCCAACGCCCTCACCCTCGCTCGTTACCTCGAGGCCAGCCCATATGTGGCCTGGGTGTCGTACCCCGGTCTTGAGAGCCACCCATCTCACGAGTTGGCTAAGAAGTACCTCAAGCGCGGTTTCGGCGGTGTCTTGAGCTTCGGTGTCAAAGGTGGCGGTGCTGCTGGCAGTCAGATTGTCGACAGCTTCAAGCTCATCTCCAACCTTGCCAACGTTGGCGACTCCAAGACCCTTGCCATTCACCCATGGACCACCACTCACGAGCAGCTCACCGACGAGGAGAAGATCAGCTCGGGTGTGTCTGAGGATCTCATCCGTGTGTCGGTCGGTACTGAGCACATTGAGGACATCGTTGCCGACTTTGAGCAGGCGTTCAAGACTGCTGAGGCTTCGACGACAAAGGGTGACGAGACAGAGGTGGCCGATCGGACCAAGACTGATGCTGCGCCAACTGAAGTTTAAATGATTTATGAGATGTAATACCTAAGCGAGCGTTTTTTTTTTTTTTTTTTTTGGATGATAAATAAAAGAAAGAATTCAACTTTCAACCCATTATACCATCTTGAATGTTGCGAGCTCTGTGATCCAACCCATGCAAAGAGCAAGCAGCCCAAGGCTGAAAGATGTCGTTTACAGCAGGGGCCCCCAGCCCTGAAACAGCCAATCAGACCCCACACTGCCCACCTGGAAGCCGCGTTTCGTCACTTGGACCTGGGTAGCTGCCGCTCCGCAAGGGAACTTGACAACAGAATCTTGTCTAACCTCCACTCAAAGCGCATCAACGGTCAACCACCACCCAAACACGCGCGCGCCCGTTTAACCAGTGTCGAGTTCCATACCGAATACACAAACCTTCGAGCCATCCAAACGACATTTTGCCACGACCCCCAACGATGAGAATACCAACCCTCCTCTCCCTCCTGGGAGCAGCCACCGCCCTCACCCACAACAACCCCCCTCTTCAAACCTCCCTAACAGTCCACATCCCCCCCTCGGCCCCCCTCCCCAACCCGGCCGCTCTCCTTCCCCAAACACACGCGACCCTCAACTCCCTAACCAAACACCACTCCGCCCCATTGTCGGACAAATCCAACTTCCACTTCCACAACGTCACCCCCGGCTCTTACCTGCTAGACATCCACTGCCTCACCCACGCGTTTCTT
This sequence comes from Podospora pseudoanserina, assembly GCF_035222485.1. Lineage (NCBI taxonomy): Eukaryota > Fungi > Ascomycota > Sordariomycetes > Sordariales > Podosporaceae > Podospora > Podospora pseudoanserina. The sequence goes on along the minus strand of NC_085922.1, from coordinate 2,398,862 downwards.
CCCCTCAGAGTGGACATTTCCTCCTCCTCCTCCTCCTCGGACCCGTCAGAACAATCACCCATCAAGATTGAAGCATGGGAGACGTTTAGGGGCAACGACTGGGGAAACAAAGGGGAGAAGGTCTCTACTGAGGTGTCGGACGGGAAATCGGGGATGGTGGTTGTGGCGAGGATGGCCGGCCAAAAGAGCTATTTCATGGAGAGGAGTTCGTTTTCGGTGCTGAGCATCTTCAAGAACCCGATTATCCTCCTGAGTTTGGTTTCGATGGGGTTGTTTTTTGGGATGCCAAAGTTGATTGAGAATAGTAGGTTTCTTGATGAGGAAAAAACAGGGGTGGGGTAGATTGCTAATGTGATGAATGATAGTGGATCCGGAAATGCGCGCCGAGTGGGAGGAGCAGCAAAAGAGCAACCCGATGAATGCGCTAATGGGGGCGGCGAGCGGGCAGCAGGGAGGAGGGGGGATGGGGAATTTTGATATGGCTGCTTTCTTGGCTGGGAGCGGTGGGGGTAAGGAGGATAATAAGGGGGGGAATGGTGGTGGGGGGAAGAAGAAAAACAGGTGAATGGGGGGGAGGGGGGGAGTTGGGAAGGGCAGGGATGGGGTGGTGGATATGGTATATGTATAGAAAGTTGTATAAAGCGTGGGAAGCAAAAGGGAAGAAGAGGGGGCAAATGTATTTGCATGGGTTGGGTGTTTTTTGGTTAGAATGGTCCACATATACAATGAGAGACACTTGTGGTATCTTGCTGTTCATTGTCAGGGCCACAGTAGCAAACACTGGAGAATAAGATCTTCCCGAAAGGAGCCAGCAACCTTTGCCTGACTTCTAAGGTAAAGACGAAGAAGGTGAAGCCGGTGACAGTTTTACCACACATTCATCTACTACCTCGGAACTAGTAGCTACACTACCACCACCGCCCCTTCTTGTTATTGTGGCGGTAATAATAGCAAAGGCAACAACCCAAGCCTCATATCCTCTGTTGATCTCGGACGTCTCCCAGCCCTCGGTCCCCTTCTCTTCGGACTCAGGATGATACCGTATTTGGAATATGAAGTCATCACAACCAAAACAAAACATCACGGTTCTGCTAGTCAACTACGTGTAACTGACTATACACATTCCGTAGTCTCAGCTCATAATGGCGTTCCATAACTCACATTGTTTGTTATAGCAGCCAGAGTTGCGCAACACAATAGCAGACATACGTTGACCCGAGAGCATAACAGTCTGGTCTCATTTATTCATAACATGTATATACAAACACCATCTGCAACTCTTCGTAGACACCATGCTAAGCCATCCCAATCATAGGTTCACAGAAAACAACAGACACAGCAAAGAAAAACACAGAGGGGTAATAGAGACAACAAGAAAACAACCAATCAACCAACTCTTCTTCACACCACCACAACTCTAGAAGCCAATCTAGAAATCACCACCCCCAAAATCATCCCCCCCACCAAAATCCCCCTCCGCCCCATCCTGATACCCCTCCTGATAAGCCTCCTGCTGATTGTCATGTATCGCATCCGCAACCAACGCACCACCAAGCAATCCAGCACCCACACCCAACGCCGCACCACCAGCCATCATCCCCATCCCAGGACCGCTCTTCGCGGGCCTACCGTGAGCACCATAGCCCTGCTGAGGATAACCCCCATACCCCCCCTGAGGAGGATAACCCCCATAACCCTGCTGTGGATAACCCTGTTGAGGAGGGTAACCTCCATACCCCTGCTGAGGAGGATAACCGCCGTACACTCCCTGAGGAGGATAACCACCACCACCATAAGCCCCCTGAGGAGGCGGCGCCGGCCCTCCATAACCCCCGGATACTGACTGTGACTCCCAGGGCGATTAGCCATCAACCCCCCAACCCACCCAATGTCCCCCGGACCCATGACTACCACCGCCCCCCTTCTTCCCCCAAACAACTTCCCCAAGAAACTCTTCCCCTTCTCAAGATTATCCGGTCTAGGCGGGAGCTGTCCCGGAAAGCTCTGCTGCGGCGTTGTAGTACCCCCATGAGACCGCGCCCTAGCGTCCTCCTCCGCCTGTAGCTGCCTAGCCAGGCGTTCGTCTTCGCTTTCGGTTTGATGGGTCCCAGATCCGGACGCACCGCCCGTGGTCGACTGGTTGGTATTATCGTAAGGATTGACCTTTGCATCAGAAACAACAACAGGTTTAACATCCCCGGCGGTGTAACTCGGGGGCGGACCGGCAGGAGCGTCATCGCGGGGCGGGATGGCCGGCTCGGTGGGTTTTTCCCATTGGGACTTTTTGGTGTAGGTGTTTACGTAGAACCTAACAAATGTTATTAATGGGGATTGGGTAGAGGGGGGGAAAAGGGGAAGAAGCTACTAACCATTCCTTGTACTGGTCGTTCCAGCGCGCGACCCAGCCTTCTGGCACCTTGGGCGGGGGGGGGCCGGTGGGAGCGTCAAAGTCGGCCATGTTTTTGTGGGATAATAGCAAGCTGATTGTTGAACGCCAAAATGAAATGCTGAAAATGCCGATTTCTAGGATATCTTTTTCGCGACTACTTTGGTGTAAGTGGCAAGATCTGTCTTGTCAGGGGAAATGGCGGGGCACAGTGATCAAGAGCGAGCTATGATGACGAAAGAGGGGCAATCGATAAGAGAGGGAAGTTTGGTCAATGTAAGAGAAAAATATTTCGAAAACTGAGCAAGAGAACACGAGAATAACAACAGAATTCATGTACATACCCTTTTATAACAGATGCTTGATAAGAGGAGGCACCTTTTTTACTCCTGGCCGACAAGCATACGTAGTCAAGTGTGGCGTATGATGATGTTGGAGGGAGAGCTGCTCAGTGAGGGGCAAAAGACGAACGGCGGACTTTCGACTTCACCCGACCATTTGCACAGCCCCCTTCTTGGTTCGATCCGGGACGGGAAGGCGCCCTGGCATCGTGCTCCGGACGTGTGACATGAGATGGCTGTCCATCTGATTCCATAGAGAGTGAGTCGCATTCTCCCTCCTGCCCAGACCTACACAGCCCCGCAGCGTGCGGCAGTAACAAAATAGAATATCATGATTCAATTCTAGTTTGTAACGACACAGGTAATCCTGTTCACTATAACGATGCTGCTCTTCAAGTTAGAGTCAACCCCTATACAACCCCGTCTCCGTTCTACCGGACACCAGTCCATGCAATACTCTCGACTCCCGGTAATCCCTACCACTATAAAATAAACAAGAAAACTTAAACCAATCATTCTTTCATCCCATTCCTAATGTGTGTGTTCCATAATAATGATAATCCACAACAACGCCGCGCTTGAGCATATAAAAACAAAACCAAAAAGTTCCAAAAACAAATTTCTCTCTAATAGATAGACTCTCTGTCACCCTGTCCCCTTCTATCCCCAAACAGGTTCGCCGCCTCCATGCAGTATCCTCCCGCTCCGGTCAACATTCTCTTCTCGCTGCCATAGCAGACCACTACGCCATCAACAATGCCGCTGAGAATGCCCTCCATGGCTCCCAAAATGCCCCAGCCTATGAAGCTGGCGATTAACCCAACCACATACGCATAGGCGCTTCCCCGGATGCCCACCTTGCCCTGCCTTTCGATTTCGAGTTGCTTCGCAGTCATGACCCACCCCGCAAATCCCAGCGCAATGGCCATCATGAAGCGCGTGGCGTGAAGGATCAGCTTCGCAAGCCGGTAGGGAAGAAGAGGCGAATGCCTGTTATGCTTGGGCAACGCGGCAGGTGTGAGAGTAGTGGTAGGCCGTTGGGGTGCCAGGAATTCCATCGATGACAGACCCCTGGCCGAAATCGACAGCGGTTGCGAGTGGATGGCCGCATATGTCAAGGTCAACGGGTTCGTCAACGCCGCGATCGGGGTCGGAATGAACGAGTAGACAAACATGGTCAGGATATGAGCCAGTCTCCGCGGCAAAACCAGTAGGGGTAGGCGAATCGCAAGAGCTAGCAACGTCGACAAGCTGATGGTTCCGAAGATGGTGGTCATGGCATGGCTCAGGGCAGCGGAAACAACGTCCCTACTAGATGGAGCTGGAACCGCATTCCGATGGAAATACCACTGCGACACCGTCGCCGCTGTTGTGCTCCGCTGAACCGCGGAGATGATCGACAGCGTCCAGAGGTACATGAGTATAAAGTACGCCCCCAGCCACCAAGTCGAAGCGCTGATGATGAACCTGGCGAGCTTGCTGGAGAAGCTTCCACCGAGAAATACTCTAGTGAACATGAAAAGCCAAGTCCACGTCCAGAGCACCACAGCAGCAAGGCAGCCCATGCCAACTAAAATAAGAGCTGAATTCGCCGTCAGGATGCGGCTCGAGAAATCGAGAATGCTCATAGCAGACTGAATAGATTCGCGGCCTTTCCAAACCATGTATACCCATATCAGTGCCCATATACCAGGGATCGTCGCTGCCCATCTCATGACTGTATCCTGGAATCGTGAACTGCCACCAGTCTCCTGATAACTCGAAATGAACGGATACAGCGAAAACGATAAGAGGATTATTGGCACCGCCACCAACACCAGGATAACAAGCGGTCGGACGAACGACCGCAGCGCCGCCAACCATACCATGGAGACTATGATGGCCACCAAAGTGTCGACAGCCAGCAGATGGAAAGATGCCTTTAGCGTGGTGTAGATAGTGTCTCCAGATGCCTTGTTACCACTTGTATGCATGAAGATTAGGACAAAGGTAGCAAACAGGGATGCTTGGGCGATCAGGTAGATCCAGGCAAAGAAGGCGTCGTGTCGAAACATTTCTCCATCCGATGCCGGCGGCAGCGCAGTGGCATTAACTTCTGTCCCGACTGAGCTGGGCGGTCGCAGTCCAAGCTCCGAATCCTCATCAGAACCTCTCCTAAGCAGCGGGCGCGACGGACCGCCAGGCGACCTGAACTTTTGGAAGGCCGGAGGGGTACTGTCCTCCATCATCAAGTCTGCTGGTGGTTCGCTGTAGGCGATGGTTGATTCTAGACCAACATCTTCCATCCCTTTGGTATCCGTGCTATCCCTCGATATTTCGCGTATGTGCTTCCTCGGCTCCGGCCGTTCTGTTGGTGGCTCCTCTTCCATGGTCGCCCTCTTGTACTTCTTGGGGCCGTTCCAGCTACTCCGGATGCCTCGGAGACGTTCCCCAAGAGACCCAGATCCTTCATACTCCTGGCTTTGCTCTATCGAAGCGCGGCTCCCATCGTGATCTGTTTCGGTGCTTTCTTCGAGTCGGCCGGCGGCGAGAACACGGCGTGATTGTTGCAAAGCATAAATGTCTGCGGCCTCTCGATCTCTCTCTTCTTCGTCTTCCTCATCGTGATCTAGTGGGGGTTGGAACAACGGGGCGTCCTGATTGTACCTCGAACCGAAGGCTGCCATACTACCGAACCGGGAGTTGCTGGTTTGATACGGGTTCCCACCGCCGCCCCGACCGAGATAGGAACGTCCCCCGAATCGCGCGCCTCTATTCTGCCATCCGGACGGCCGTGATGGCCTGTCGGCGTTATCTGGCTGGCCGGCAAAGTTGGAGAACCTCGACTGCGACTGCGCAAGGAATTTAGAGGCATCTGGAAACGGCATAAGCTGGTGTCCGTGAGACACGAGAGCAGCAGCGGCTGACCCCAGGCAAACTTACATTCAGAGAACATGTCGATAAACTCCCGTCACCCTCCAGAGAGGGCGTTTGTTTCCTCGCAGACACACTCGATCGAGTATTGGCAGTTGCTGAGTGGTCCAGAGGGGAAATAGAACGAGGAGAGGGGGTAGGATCGGGCAGGGCGGCTGGCTAATAGTGCGTGGATGGGAGCAGTATGTCGGGCACCTCAGAGATATGTAATGATGATGACTCGAGACGGGACAGTATAGTTCCTCAAATCAGTACGACTCCGGTGTCTTTGAAAGGTCTAGTTTCCGGGGAGAGGAGATGTTTCCGAAGATACGGTAAGGTTTGCTGCTGCCTCCCAGAGAAGAAGTAAGAGACGGTTGTTGTGCAAAAGTCAAAACAGCTGTCGCTTGAGAAGGCGTGGAAGGGCAGGCAACCAGTGCACTGTGCCCGGCAGTGCTCACCACGCAAGACGCAACCGACGCAGGCGATGGACGTGACTGGCGGCCGATGACCAGGTGCTGCAAGTCCCCATGCACCTTTTCTGACACTCGCTAGGCTCAAAGCACCTTGCGATTATGCAACTATCCCACGTAGGCTGCTGATCCTATGTGGGGAAGTCCTCACTACTTACATATTAGCTTACCCACCGAACAAGAGAGCTCTTGAGTCAGAGGTCCAGGACAGCAACACAAAGCAGCTTAGATATACCGGTAAGTAAAGAATGCTGTTATCTCTCTCTTTGTTGCAGCTATGCAGTCCTACGGCCAGATGAAAGAAGGCATACCGGCACAGTGTCCCATGACGCAGTCACATCGTTCAGCCAGACCGCCATAATGCATCTGCAACTGGAGGGGAGTGTTATCGGCATCTTGCGTCACTGATAACGGCTGGCCAGGCCCCATCACCTGCTGCAACGCACATCAGCTGGATGCTGATCCACCCGTGGACAAGTGGAACATGGGAGCGAGCTTACCACCCAAGCTTCAACCCTTCCCTCAAACATCAGGAGCTGTCAACTGTCAACTGCCAAACCGCTTTTCTCTTCTCACATCACACGACCAACCAGCCATTCAACCAGTAGCCAGCCCAAAACGTACCACTGCCCGACACCAGCAAGCCCGACATCTGTACGACACCCTTTGCCACGGATAATATCTCTTGATCACCCAGAGACCAAGTCCCCTGTCCGCCAAGTCCTAACGGAACGACGTGCATCAACTCGCCTGATCCACGCCGACGAGCGCTAATAGCCTCTCAATTTTGTCGATAGCCCGCAGGTTCTCCATCGCAACACACACACACACACAAGACACAAAACCAACCCCGAGAAACACATCCGTCCTCCCTCTCTCTCCCAAGTCCCAACCCTCGCCTCCTCCCTCCTCCTACTCCGTCCTCGCTCCCGTCAAATCCCCCCCTCCCCACCAACCCTCATGACTTCCCAACCCGCCTGGGACTATATCGCAAAGCTAGTATGCATAGGCGACTCAGGCTGTGGTAAATCCTCCCTGACCATACGTCTCTGCGAAGGCCGCTTCGTTACCCATCATGACGTAACCATCGGCGTGGAGTTTGGCTCCCGCATCGTCCCCGTCGGTCCCCCTTATTCCACCACCACAGAAGAGTGCTCTACCTCAACCCCAATACCGTCCACTCCGTCTTCCCCAAAACCTGCCAACGGCAAGCCCCCAGCCGGCCTCCCAAAACCCCCAACAGTCCCTACCCCCCAGTCCGAAGCAGCCGCTGCTGCCTCCCAAAAGCACATGAAGCTTTCCCTCTGGGACACTGCCGGACAAGAAACGTACAAGTCCGTCACGAGATCCTACTTTCGCGGCGCATCCGGTGCGCTCTTGGTCTTCGATCTCACCCGCAAGTCCACCTTTACGCACGTCACCGACTGGCTCAACGACCTCCGCCAGATCGCCGAGCCCGACATCGTCGTTGTTCTCGTGGGTAACAAGGCCGATCTGGCCTCGCCAGAAGCAGAGGGAGGGCAGAACAAGCGCGAGGTCTCACGGCAAGAAGCGGAGGAGTGGGCCCGTAGGAATGGCGTGCTTGAATACGTCGAAACTAGCGCAAAGAGCGGGGAGGGAGTAGAAAAGGCCTTTATGAGAGTAGCCGAAAAGATTTTTGGGAACATTCAACAGGGGAAATACGACTTGAATGACAGGAGGTCAGGCGTGAAGGGACCGAACTTTGGGGGGCCGCCAGGGAGCTCGGGGGGCAAGCCGGTGAGGTTGACGAACAGTGCGAATAAGAGCTCGGGCGGGTGCTGTTGAGTAATGAGTCTGGTTGGGGGTGAGGGCGAGTTACTATGGGGGAGCAGGGGCAGGACGATCTGTAATAGTAATGCTGGGGGTTGAGTTGCAAAAGGGATCAGGGTATGTTGTTGTCGAGAGCAAGCAAGGCAAGTCACCGGAGCAAAAAGATACACAAGGGTCCAAAAGACACACACACACACACACACACACACACACACATCAAAGCATAGGGAGAGATTAGATGATACCCCCTCACCTTTTTATTTATTCATCATTTTACTTGATTAAACAAACTGGACAAGGGAGAGCAATTGTAACTAGGTTTCTGCATTTACAGCGTTGAAGCGTTTTGAGTGACTGAGGGTTTCGACTGTCGAAGCTCCTAGGGGGTCAGCCCCCTTCCGAGGATGGAAACCCACTGAGTGATAGATTTCGGAGGGGCTAGGTGTGACGGGTTGCAAAAAGATATATTTGGGAGTATATCTACTGCGATTCGCGGCACGAATCTCGTTCATCTGAGTTATGCTTACTCGAGGTCATTTGCAGTGGTCTGGGTGGTTTACTGTCCTTCTTTAGGGGGCTGAATCATTGGGTCTGTTTGGAAGGGAGGACGTATGTCAAAGTTTCCTTTATTGACTAATGGACATTTCGACTTGACTATACTGTGATGATTTGACCCAGGTCAAGGAGCAAGCCAGTCTGCTTACCTAGCAACTTGGCTTCTGACAACCGTGAATGGTCGAGGGCTGTTGAAGTTAGAGAGCCATACGGCATCTCACATTGCAAGTTTTGTTCAGAGCAGCCAGGCACACGAGTTCGACAGACATCCACATTCATCTATCTAACCTCTCCCTCCCCTTCCCCTCCCCACCTCAAAAACAAAAGAAAAACAAACAACAAAAACAAAACATTAGAGTTTTAATGTCTAGAGATAGTGATGACGAGACAGAGAGCTCTCATAGAGCCCCGATGAATGTTTTTCCCTTCGCCGTTTTGGTGTCCTCTCCCTTTTATAACGCCGCACACCTTCCCCCTCCCTTTACACAACAGCCCTACCTATCACACCCAGACGCCCTTCCAGATTTTGTTGCGCCCAAGCCAGATAGATAGATGAACCATTTGTGTCGATCAAGAAAACAGGAGGTATGCACACAACACCAAACGCGCCATCAACCATTCCACACACGCCTCGAAAACATCTTACAGCAACACAAGAAACATTTCAACAACACATGTTTCCACATATCCCTTTTATTTCCCCCTTTGCATCTTCCTAATCCCCTTGGTGGTAGAATTTAAGCATCCGACATCCTCCACGTGTCAAACCACTTCATGTAGCCGTACTGCCTGTTGGGACCAGTCATGCCCCAGCAGATGGGAATAAAGTAAATGTACAGCCCAATGACCGTCGCGTCGAGCACGGCATAAGTGGCGTACTGAACAATCTTCTTCTGGTTGCGGGTGAACCAGTCGGTGAGGAAGCCGAAAGTGAGGATGGCGAAGTACAAGGCTGGGTAGTAATGGTGGACGTAGGTGACACGAGCCATGATGACGAAGGGCAAGTAGTGGAGGAACCAGCCAATGACGGGGTAGATGCCGGCGTAGTGGATCTGGTCAATGTCGAACTGGGAAAGCTCCCTGTACCCTCTCTGCCAGCGGAGGATGTACCAGACGGTCAAAAGACCAAAGACACCGAGCCCGGCAGTCGAGCCCCAATAGACGAGGGGGTTGCCGAGAAGGAAGTACTTGACGATCTTGTCGTCCCAGCCGCACATCCTGAGACCAACGTGCAGAATGGGCCATTGCCACCACTGAGAAGCCAAGTCGTCCTGCTTATCGGGATCGGGCACAAGGGCGTTGTTGGAGGTCATCATGGCAACGTTCTAGCAGAGTTAGCATGCGTCATCGAGATTCAGCGGCCGGTTTTCAGTCACTTACCAGGTGCACGAAGTCCTTAAAGAAGGGCGACCTGTACTGGCCAGGGTCTCCAGGAGGGACTATCGACAGTTAGTAAGGGTCTTGTCATACTTCATAATCCTGACTTACGCTTCTCGTTAATGTGAGACTCAATGTTCCAGTGGGTGTAGGTGTCGCGAGGCTTGTTGTCCTTGGTGCAGGTAACCTCAATCTGCTTGAAACCCCACTGGGGCAAGTTGACATTGCCAGCGCGGAGATAGCAGCCCAAAACCTCGTGCTTTAACCGGAAAGCGGTGGTAAGAGTGCGGATCTTGGAGCGGTCCCTGGAGGCAGCATCACTGACAACCTCAATCTTCCAGTGGTCCTTCTCGTCGCCAACAGTGATGTTGCCGTAGCTGGAAACTTCCCAGTCGGCCTTGGTGATGGGAGCAGCGATTTGGTGAGAGTGGAGGTTGCGGCCGGTCTGGGAGTGAAGGAGACGAATGGTCTGGCCGTCGGCAATGAAACGGGGTTCGGCAGCGGCATCGTAATCGGCATCGCGGCGGTTGGGGTAGAAGAACCAGTCATTGTTGGCATCCTTGTGGTGGTAGCAGGTAACCTGTTGCTGGCCAGAGCCCTCGGGGTAGGTCTGAACGTGACTGTGGAGGAGACCCCCACCATAGCCCATATTTTTGATGGTAACCTTGGAACCGATGGCCACTTCCAATGGGCTGTTCCTGCCGACCTCAGTCCCCCTCAAGTTGGCCTGGAAAAGTGAAGACATCTGGGCATCGCCAGGACCGCTATTGGTGAGAACCGCAAAGTGGATGGCGAAGCTGAGAAGGTAAACAAGGAAGGGCAGGATGATGAGACCAACGACGCGAGTTCCGACGTGGGCGGCGAGGGTGGAGATTGGCATCTTGGTGTCGCCAAACTTGTTCCAGAGATCCTCAATGGTGTAAAGCCCAACCAGAGCAGTGACGAAGAGTCCCACCAGCTTGACACTGGTAACGAAACCAATGCTAAGACCAGTCATGAACAGCCAAAAGAACCACTCGGGCTCGAAGCTGTTCTTGCGCTGGCCATGAAACTTGGCCCAGCAGAGTGTCGTGGCAACGGTACCGAACAGGAGCATAGAATCGAGGAGGATAAACCGGGAGATGGTGGTGTATGAGTTCTCGCAGAGGACCATGAGAGTGACGAGCCAGACAGCATTGCGGCGGAGCTTGAGCTCCTTGGCAGTCCAGTAGGCGAGGGGGACGCAAATGGCACCCCAAAAGGCGTTGAACTGGCGCATAAAAGTGTAGTTGAGCTCAGGAGGATAGGTCTCTCCCGACTTGAACTCGAAGGACCCATTGTAACCGGCAAGATATCCGCTCAGACCGACGAGAAGCTTGCCAGCGGGGGGCTAGCAAGACAGCCCGGTTAGCAAAGGCTCTGGCTGTTGTAATACTCGGGAGAACATACATGGACATCGAAGTAGAACTCGCGTTTGAGGTAGTGGCTACCGAACTTTCCGAAACTGTCGCAGGCCGTCAGGTTAGCGGCACCGTTGCAACGACAAGACAACGACGAGATAACGGGGGGTCTACTAACTGGGCTTCGTCCCATGTAACGATGTTGGAAAGACCGATCTTGTAGAGACGTGTGAAGAAGGCGAGCGCGGTGAATACGATGGGGGCAATGATCCACTCCCATTGGTCCAGGATCTCGAGGAAGGACGGTTCCTATCAAACACAAGCTGTTAGCACATGGCCACAAGGAGACGATCTGGCGCAAGCTGCCCAATGCCTTGGCGGCGCATCCTATTGCCAGTGATGATACGGATACCCGAGAAACTGTAGATAGAGGCAATTGGTGCTTACCTTCCTGACCTTCTTCTTATCATCAGGCTCTGGGACGACGGCAACTGTCTGGGGAGTGCCTGGGACGTTACGCCTTCGGGCATCGCCCAGATCAGCGCCAGTGACGACAGGGCCTCTGTCGTTGACGGCGGCCATGATGGCGAAGGGGACTAATCAATTCGGCTTCGTTGATAGGAATTGGGTTTATGGTGGTGTTGATATTCAGGGTGGTTGCGGACGGGCCTCGGTGTTGGTGGTTGTCTTGATATGGAGATGCAAATCATAAAATGGCTAAAACGAGCGTGTCGAAAAAAGAATAAAGTGCGTGCTGGAACAAGGTTTGGTCCCGTCCAGTACCTAGATTGGTTGAAGAAAGCACCCAACAGAAAGTGTCCCCCAAAAAGAAATGGAGACACTTGATGGCAGGCGATGAAGAAGAAAGCGTGCAGCTCTCGCGCAAGTGAAGTCGAGCTTGAAGAGCTTCAGCTGAAAGGGAAAAAGGGATGATGCTCCCCCAAGGCAGTCGTGGCCTTTTTTCCCCGTCGAACGAGAGCACCACTTCCAGGTTGGGCTTGGCGCGAAGCCCCCTGGCCCCCCTGTTCCCCAGAAATAGTGTGTGGGCTGCAGGGGTCCTCCCTCGTACCAGCGCCCTGTAAGCCGTCGCACACGAGCCTGTCAACCAACATCTTGATTAATGGTACCCTATGTTGAGTCCAAGCCTTTCAATCAATTCCTCTTTCAGGGTTTAGCCTTGTGTTTATCGGTAATGCAGATGAGATATATTGCTCGCGTATTGGCATCTCAAGGATAACCTCACCCTAGGGTTGCTCCTGAAAGTATATATGGATGTGGGTAAGGCACTTCATCCCCTTGCCGTAGCACCAGCAATTACTCGATCCCTTACACGAAACGAACATTGCAGAAATGTGATTTGCGGCTCACATGTCAACCGTCTGGACAGATCTTTGATAAGTGGCGCGCTCGGAGCTCCCTCGAGGAAACATCTTAGTTGGGTATCGGAGAATAGGAAACTCATGAATTCCATGCCCTTTGCCATGTAAAACTTCCAGTATCCCAGATAAAGCCCAGAAACATTGTGGAATCTTATGTTCTTTTGGGTAATGCTTTACATATGATGATATACAAGCTCCGGGCTCTTTCCGAACCCAGAGTGACGCTCAACCAACTGTCCCCAACACCACCAACAAGCTGCTTATAGCGCAGCCCTGATAGCGGCAGCCTCAGACTGCGCCTGGGCAATGAGCCTCTTCTCCCTCTTCTCAGCATCCGTCTTCCTCTTTACTCTTTCCCGGTCGATCTCTCCCGTGCGCTCCAAGTCCCTGAGTTCGGCCAAGTCGGCCTCGTCTTGCGGTGTTGGTCTTACTGGAACCGCGCCACTCTTGCTGATGAGCTCGTCGAGAATTTTCTCGGACGGCAGGTTCTTCATATCAATCGTAAGGACACGCTCGCCCTCGGCTGGTTGTGGGGCCTTGGCGAACCCGTGGAAAGATGAACTAGGCGTCTGCAATTCCTGCAATATCGAGCCCGGCTCGCGGAAGTAGACACTCAATACCGCTGGCCCAGTTACGTCTGTTGTTCGGTTGACAATCATCGGAATAGCGGGGTTCCAGAATTTCAGTCGTGGGAGATTTGTGTTCCAAAATTTCCTAAGAAAAGACTCGTCAATATCTTCCCCTATGCTCGTAGCCATATTTGCCGTACCTTGGTCCCAAGTGTCCTGCCAGACCATAGGCAAACTCGAGGTGTATCCTGGTCACATCGCTGGGGAAGATGGCAGCCCCCGGCCCGCACCTGATGTCAAGGAGCTATGAATATCGTTAGCAAGTTGTACCCTGGGCAGTAGGCTGTCTACCATCGGCGCAGTGGTTAGTCGACGAGGGGTCTGGGGGGCAGATGAACCTTCTGTAACAGAGAAATCGAATTAGTCCAGCAATTCTTTCATTCAGCACACAGTAACACTTACAGCCTTGAGCTTGTGTAATCTCCTTATTACGCCGACCATGGTGAAGATGTCTCGAGTGACTAGGCTCGAAACAGGCGGGATGTGATAGGCGGGGGTATTCGACGATGATGGCTATCGCGCGGGCAGCATCACCTTCAAGCTACTGAGCGACCCCGTAATAATTTTCAGGAACCGAGCTCACCGCTTTTGCCTGCCGGGAGCTCTGTTATTGATGCCAAGCCCGGGTTGCCGGCCGCAACCCTTGCCAAAAAGTTCCTGGGTCCAGAAATTTTGGATGAAGATGCGGGTTGCGCAAAGTCAAAGGCTGCCAGTTCTTCAACGTCAGATCTGTCAAACCGATATTTTTCAATCATGCATATTCGGCCGGCCCGGAATGCGTCTTCAAGATGGCTGGGAAGCGTGTTTAATGCCGAGCATCTCACCCCGACCTCAGTGCCTCTCTACCTATGCCCCGCCTTTCGATCGCTATCGACTGTCGCAAATGCCCCTCACTCTCGACCTTCCATCCCACACCATCGTCAGAATGCGCCATGTCAGTTCCGACAACTCCGAAGACTCCACGAGCAGTCAAGTGGCTTCGATCATACTTCGGATGCGCCAGAAGAAATCACGAGCCTCGAAGTTGCAACCAAAAAGAAACTACCGCCTCAATGCCATGGCTGCGGTGCCCTGTCGCAAACCGCCGTCCCCGACGAAGCTGGCTACTATGATATGTCACGGAAGAGCATCAGACAATATTTGGGACTAGATAAAACAACCAAACCGGACAAATTGGAACAGAATGATATTATCAAAGATGCATTGAGTGGGCTGGACCTTGACGCGCTGGCACAAGCGGGCATCGATCTCAAATCACTTCTACCCCAGGAACGACAGCCCCCAAGCAAACGCGAACTGCAGAAGATTGAAAGTCCACCGCTGTGCGATCGCTGCCATAATCTGGTTCACAATTCTACGGGCAACTCCATTTACCACCCGACTCTGGAGTCTATCCAGGAGACCATCGAAGAATCACCATACAAATACAACCATATCTACCATATCATTGACGCCGCCGACTTCCCAATGTCTCTCCTGCCCAGGCTCCACAGCATTCTGGACATCACCCTACGTACGCAGAACCGAAGAGGAGGGCAACACAAGTATAAGCGTGGCAGGTTAATTGAGATGAGCTTTATCGTCACTCGCTCCGATCTTTTGGCGCCCAAGAAGGAAATGGTCGACTCCATGATGCCTTATATTCGAGAGACCCTCCGTGACGCCCTGGGAAGGGTTGGTCAACGTGTCCGACTAGGAAACGTCCACTGCGTCAGCGCCAAGCGAGGATGGTGGACCAAGGAGCTCAAGGAAGATGTCTGGAAGCGTGGCGGCGCATGCTGGATGGTTGGCAAAGTCAACGTTGGAAAATCGCAGCTCTTTGAAGCAGTCTTTCCCAAGAACCGCATGTCAGAGGCTACCGCGGTGCTGCTCAACAAGAAGAAGATTGCCCCCGTTAATGTCTTCGCAAAGAGGACAGCCGAGCCACTTTCTTTTACTGAAAACCCCGAGGATGAAGAAGCGCGCAACACCCTCCTCCCCGGCCTCAGTCTCCACACGACCTCCGACCTCTTACCCCCTCCGCAAGAAGAGACCGCCTACCCAGCCATGCCCATCGTTTCTTCCCTCCCTGGCACGACCGCCTCCCCCATCAGGATTCCCTTTGGATCTGGCAAAGGCGAGCTGATCGATCTCCCCGGCCTGTCGAGAGGCGACATCGAACTCTTCGTCCGCCCTGAATGCCGCACATCTCTCGTCATGAAACAACGCATTGTTCCAGAACAGCAAACCATCAAACCCGGTCAGTCCTTGCTCATCGGCGGCTTCATCCGCATCACACCCCGCAACGTCGCCCCAGACGAAGAGCTTGTTTTTCTGGCATACGCCTTCACCCCCATCGACCCGCATCTCACCTCCACCGAGAAGGCCATCGCAACGCAAACCCAAGACCCGAACGCACCAAAAGTAGGCAACATTGCCCTCCCTGGGACGGGCAAGAAGATCAAGCATGCGGGAGCGTTCCAGTTAAGATACGACATCACCAAAGCCCGTACTGGACCCTTGACAAGGAAAGAAGCCGTCGGTCTCAAGGTCGATCAACTCCCCTACCGCGTTTTGGGCATCGATATCCTCATTGAAGGCGTCGGCTGGGTAGAATTAGCTGTTCAAGTCCGCACGAGAAAGTTATTCGACACCTCTGCCCCAAAGCCAGTATACGCCAAACCCCCCTCCTCGGACCCATTCCACATGCTCACCTCTCTGGCAACGGACGCAACCACCACCACCCCAACGCTTGACCTCCGGCCCGAACCGGTCAACTCCCTCTCTCGGGAAAAGGAATCGAAAAAGGAGAAACACAAGCCTAAACCGGTTTACACCCCCAGACACGAGAGGATGTCTGACGAGCAGTTGAGGGACGATCTCTGGGCCGCGTGGGATGAGAAGCCCTCTCCACCAAGAGAAGAAAGTCAAAATGACTGGGAAGATGAATTTGACCAGAGACAACAACAACAAGAAGAAGAACAAGACACCACTGCAGAGACGGAACCAAACTGGCCTGTCATTGACGTCTACTCCCCCGAAGGGAAATTCATCGGCTATCGCCCCCCGCTGAACGCCTGGTTGGTGAACAAGGAGCTCAAGAGCAAGGAGGCGAAGCTCAGCAGGCCGAGGAGGAGCATGAAGGGGGTGAAGAAGGGGGCTAAGAGTGAGGGGAGGTGAGGTGGTGGTGGGGGGCCACGTTAGGTTTGTCAGAGGAAAAGTTGTACAGATAATGTTGTCAGATTTCGGTTTTCACCTCTTGTAGAATATAAGTGTACGTGTAACGTGTATGTATATATACAAAAAAGATGAGATCTCATAGTTTGTGCCGCCCACGCTCCTGTATGCCAACCGACCAGGAATTTTCCTGCCTTCTGGTCGGGGAAATGTTTTTATGTAGCCCCCACCTATGATGATACCTTTGAACCTGATAACAATAATATCTCACACCCTATCTTACACCCTCTTTCTTTCATTTCTTTCCCGTGACGTTACTCCTTTCTCAAACGCCACTCCTCCATCACCCCAATGGCGACTCTTCCCTCTTTGAGAAGGCGAGTTTTTTCACTTCTGATCATCATACCTAGCCTTGAAAAAAGTATAATTCAACACCACGCTCTCCACCCCTCTCATGTTGAGATCATTTAGCAGATCCGGATCCAAGTAAAAGAAAACCGGCATGTCCACCGTCTCCCCGGCCTGGAGCCTCTGCTCCTCAAAACAGAAGCACTGAATCTTGCTAAAGTAGGGCGCCACCTGTGCTGGTGTGACAGAGTAGGTCGCCACCCCGATGATGTCCTTGTCAGAGTTGTTCGTCGCGGTATAAAACGCCAGCGCTGTCTCTCCCGGTAAAACCCGAACTTCTCGCTGTTGTGGAACGAATTTCCAGTCTAGGAGGTCGGAGACCGAGGCGGAGAAGGAGACGCGGATGCGGGGGGATGTGGTGATGGGGATGAGTTTGGCGGTTATGTCTTCGTCGGGGGAGGAGGAGGAGGAGGAGCCGCCGTGGGCGCGGACGGGTTGTCCGCCCCAGCCGGTTGTTTGACAGATCTGACGGGGGGAGTTTAGTAAAGGGGGAAGGGGAAAGGGGAGGGGGAACGAACCATTTTATACATTGGTACTGAACCATAACTCAAGGCCACTGTGCCGAGGATCACAGAGATGGTGTAAAAGGCGGTTGAACGGTTCCGCTGGCGGTAGAGCTGGTGTATCCTGTCCATTTCTGGGTTGGAGGACTTGGAGCCGGAGGGGGTGGGTTGGTGGTAGTGTGGGTGTTGCTGGGGTTTCGCTCGTCGAGGGGTGTTGGGGGTGAAGAAGCGTTTCTGGGAAGTGGCGGCTAGGCGCCGGGTTATTCTTGGTATTGAATTCATGTTTGGTGTGACCGAATGGTGGTGACCGTGGGTGTTGGTAGGTGTGGAAGATCGTCTGATGATGGACTTCTCAAAAAAGAATCCCAATTGAATGGCTGCGAAACCAAGGCGAGCTTGGAGCTTGTGGGTGTTCCGGGCTTGGCGGTTGCGCAAAAGTGGAGTGCATGGGTGGGTGGTGGTCATAGCTCCTTCCTTTTTGGGACTTACACGGGGTTGTTTTAGAAGGCATTCGCCCATAAAACCGTCATCATCGTCGTGAGTCTTGGACATTGCTCACATAAGGTAGAGATCACCACACGAGATCTTGGTTTCAAGACATTTGACTCAAAATAGTTCATCAAAATAGTTCATTGATTATACCATTACGTCTGCCGTATATTAGACATTATTACCGCCTCCTCCAATCCAAGCCAATCCAACTCTATCCTACATGACCAACGCAACTAGCGAGTGACTTTGGGTATCTCTGAAATGCAGACCTGTCCCATGAATTGATAGCAACAAACATAAACTTCGGGTAAATGAGTGGCTTCCGTCACCTATTCCTTCCTCCGCTTCAAGTTGGGACTGTGACCACTCCAACAAGCATCATTGATGATGCATTGCTATTCATCAATCGCTTAAACAGCAGCGCGGGTGCTGGGGGCAACGGCAGCGTTGGCATGGGGAGAGTTCTTCTCGGGGAAGCTGCCAGCGTGAACAGGGACACGGCCATACTGGGTGAAGGCAATGTTGAGTCTGCCATAATCCCATCGTCTGGAGAGGACGATGGTGAAAGCAGCGAAGCCGATGATGAGGAGCAAGTCGAGGATACCGAACCATATGAAGCTGGCAGTAACACCAATGACATTACCGCCATCAGACAGACCCCAGGCAATGGGATAGATGAGCCAGAGGAAGTTGGCATAGCCGGTAAGCTTGGTGTAGTCACTGCGGATGCCAACATGGGTGGCGTTCCTGCGGCTGTGGATCAAAGTAGAGTAGAGGAGGAAGAGATGAGCGAGGAGACCCCAGGCGAAGAAGCCCCACTTGTAGTTGGATGGAGTGTAGGCGGCGGCGAGGTAGCTGAGCTGCCAGATCCAGGTGAGGAAGACGTTAAAGAGGATGGTGGCCCAGGAGACACCGGAGAGGACACCAAGAGCGATAACGACGGCGGGGAAGGCGACAACCCAGAAGACATACTTGGGCCAGAAGATTTGACGGGTGAGACCGCTTCGGTTGATCTGGTTCGCCTGCGCGATCACATCCCAGCCGAGATCGCAGGCCTGGGCATAGTAGGTGATGAGACCGACAAAGGCGGCGATGATGAAGAGGTAGTGGAAGAAGCGTTCACCGTTGCGGGCCTTGAACTTGTGGGCGAAAAGGCCCAATGTGGTAACACCGAAGAGGGCGGCGACGGCAAAGAGCCAGTTGGAGCCATTGTCGCTGAGGTATTGGTTGCTTCCCGGAGGCGGGTGCGTGCGCCAGGCGTCGTTGCGTGGGATAATCTGGGACATGTTGACTTGGTGTCTGTTGCCTCGTGGGTAAGGGGTGGGTTATGATGTTGTTGTGGTATTCGAGAGATACCCAAGTCGTTTGGAATGGTTGTGAGATGTTGACTGGTGTAGTACCCTGAAATCGAAGGGAGGGAGAACAACTTATACCAATTTCTTCGCAGGAGACAAGTCGATGATGTCTTGGACCTTGGACTGATCCGGACAAGTCAAGGCGACGGAAAGCGGCAGCTCAAGGGGACCAAAGCAAGGCACAGCAGAGACCAGGCGCCCAAAGCGAGAAATTTCTCGAACTGCGGCCCCTCCTCCGAGAACCCCGACAACGATACTTAGGTTAATAAGCAGCTCAGTCACGAAAACTCAGCATCTCCGGTGCAATAGGTCCGGCTGCATCTCAGTTGCTGCATTTGTCGTCTGATACCACTTCACCATGGCCATTGGTAGTCATCCAACTGTCAACGCTGTCGCATTCCGGTCCGTCCATCAACTCATCACCCCATTATCGTAACCCCTCCCGACTATACATCTCTTACACATTGGCCCCTCCCCTCCAGAGCACCTCCAATGGTGGGCACAACAGTTTGTTGATTGGTGCTGTTCAGCCTCGCCCAGTCACTGTCGTTTAAAGGACCGGCCAATAAAGAGCCCCACCTGACAGCTCTTGGCATACGTTAGCATGACCCACACACCTTTAGCAAGCGATCCACCCACTACCGACTGCCGATGAGCTTTTGGATCCTCGATCAGTCTGCAAGTTGTCCACCAGAAACGTCGGCATTACCAGTATCGTGATATTTCCCAGTGACGGTATGAGTTTTTCAAAGGTTTCAATCTAGACCTTGCTGCGGCTGGTGACAAGTCAAGGCCCCCAAGGTTGGGAAAAAAGCGGGGCAAGTCAACGACGTCGTTGATTTCCTTCCCTGCTGGGGGCTCACTGGCATGGCTGAATCATCAACGTCATTGACAGTTTCAGATGCCGCCGCCTACCAGCGGTGCCTGTTGCGGCCCGTCCAGACAACACACACCCACAGGTAATTCCTCATGTGGTACCAAAAAATTAACACCTTGGAGATGAGGTGATGGTCCACAACCGACAAAGCCTCTACCTCACGGGCAAACAGGACGATAGCGTTGATTCGTCATAACTCCGAAGACCGATTATTGGACAGCATCAGCATCACTGTTACCCTCCTTCACAAATCATGCAATTCACATGCTCTGCAAAAATCTCGGCGATCTAATCCAGTCAGAGTGACGACACTAAATCTGATGGATCATGAGACCCTGACGGGGATCAATGTTAGGTAATCATATGGTCTTGGCCCTGCATGATTCCTTATGTTCTTCCGATCTGAAGGTCTCGTGATAGACTGAATGGGCCCGAGTGTTTCTCATCCCACGGTGTTTACTCATCCTTGAGTAAGAGCCAATATCTATTAGCAGCGAGATAGTTACAGCACCTCCTCTTCTGTCTGTCTCATCATCATACCAACAACACCGGATTCTAACGCGACTCCGCTCAGTGATACTGATTCTCTGGCCTCGGCGTCTACGATAGACAGTCGTATTGCACAATGGGTCCATACCTAACAGGCATAGTTAAATTCATCTCATCTGCCCCTTCTAACACTTGCAATAGTAGTTAGAGAAGGCTACTCCAGTACCTTTTGACGGCTATCAAGTTCATTCAAGGTCTTAATTCATCCCTTCAGCATTTCGACTATTCGTTAAGGCTCTTGACTATCCTCCTTCCTCATCCCTTGATTATGTGTAGGCCACATTGCTGTTCCTTCTCTGGCCCATGACTCGTTGCCGCCAGACCGCAGCGCCCTCTCCAACAGCTGTCCTCCACCAGCCTATGATCATGCCTACGGTGCAGTCATTCCAGCATTGTCTGCTACAATAAACACACTAACCACCACAGGCGGATTCTTTGCATTGCTGTTTGCCAATAAGCTAAGGTAAGAAGCAGCACGGGCAGGTATGTGGGAAAGTAGGGAGGCAGTAAGAAGCAAGCGCGTCTATTTGATCAGAACAAGAACTCTATGCCGAGCTTAAGAAGTCGCCCTTTCCCGCCAATAACTCGAACAGGGCAAGCTTGTGGCAGAATCCTTTCCCCTCCCAAAAAGATGAAATCTTGAAGGACGAAAACAATAGAATGCGCAAACAGCTCAGCAAAGCTGAATTACGACAGCTCTCGCATTCTCTTTATTGTGCTAGGCTCCGTTGTTTTCTTTCCCGGCTTCGCCTTCGGCTCCTGCTCCAGGCATTTCTTTTATAGCCACTACCGCCAACCCCTGTCCTACGACGACCCCCCTCTTTGACCTCGCCGCATTTCAGTCTTGGGGTTTCCAAATCCCTAGCAGCCGTCACAGGGATTCATGAGAGTATTGGTAACATTTCCGAGGTGGTCGACGGGCTGGGTCGGTGATGGTGGTACATGGGCACCAGAGTCTGAAACCAGATGACACTGCGCGGAGAGAGAGATAGCGAGGAAGAGAATGGGGGGTAACTGGGATAACTTGGGGATGGAAGAGGATGCAGTTCCGTTGGTGCCGGTGTGAGGGAGGGGGGGCAGGACGAGGAAGGGATGACTTTTGGTAGAGAGACTTTTTATCTATCACCGTCACTAAAACCGTTAGCTGATATTACCTCTATCAGCACCCCATCTTTCCCGCCATTGCCACAAATCCGAGCACTACACCAAGACCAACCACACCACCATCACAATGGCCAACCAGACCGTACCCACCAATGGGGCCGGGATGAAGATGGAGTGGAGGGGTGATATGAGTGAAGGAAATAGTGAAGGAGATGGTGAGGAAAGTGATGGAGATGACGGCGGAGAGGATGGTGAGGAGGCGGTGGGGGAGGTGCTGAGGGAGTTGGTGAAGGCCTGTTGACTATCTTTTGACTAGGTTAAGTGATATGAATGGGCTTTATTTTGGATTTGTTTTCAGCATGAACCCGAGAACCCGCTGTTGACAGGGGGCTAAACGTCGATAGAATCAGGCTATTCGGCTTTGTGCTGGATACCTAGTGCTTCGAATGGAAGGCGGGAGAAAGGCGCAGAATCTTTCAGGTTTGCCTGTAGTGCTGGTCAAGTCTTATATGGCAGGCACCGCCAAGGTTCCTTTTTCAATTCTACTAGGAGGATAGTAAGTGGAGGCGCGACAGTGAAGTAAAGCCGGAGAATATTGCCTGCACATGGGCTAGAAGACAAGCCGTTGCGTTGCCGCTAATAATCCAGGGCAGGAAGCAGGCGCCTGAGGAAAGAAGCAAACTAGCAAGCGCAATACATGAGGTATCGACACTGGCAACGGGCTGACGTTTTCAGTAACAGCTAGTAGAAGAAATGTACTGGCTATAGACCACACTATTTACCTCCTATCTTCCAAGATATCCAACTTTACTTTAAAGCATCCGGGAAATGGTTCAGCACTCAGAACGGCCATAATGGGAATTTCTGTACTCCGCGCACAGCCCTAACCCCTGATTGAGTCCCTGCACGATAGCCCCTTTGCGTTGCCATGGAAACCAATACCAAGCTTAGACAGTCCTTTCTGTTACCACCTCTTCTCCCCATCCCCCGTCTGTCACCCCCTTTATACAAGACGTACTTTATGTGCATTTTGGTTATAAAGCGGTTTAAACGAATCTCTCAAACATAAAACTGAGAGGCAGTGGCATTGGCATTGTCTTCTTACCCCAAGATACCCCATACCCATCGTCATACCCGTCCGCGTAGTTTTGGGTGTCACTGTCATCATCATAATCCTGATTCTGGCTATCATCACCCTTCTTGACATCGTCCCAAAAAGAATGAGGGTCAAGGGCCTGAAACCAAGCCCTGTTCATCTTAGCGACGCTGTCATCTGGTCCCGATGCCAGGTCCACGATTCGTGTAAATTTGATCTGTAGACACAGCCCACCACCACGGCTTATAATATCAATATTAGGTACCGATTAACAATCTAGGCATTGTGGAATTTCCAGGTCAAATATCATGCTAGGATCTACCATGGTAGAGCTATTGTTCGATCCATGCAGAACGGAGCTGTATCCTCGGTGCCCGGTTTCGATATACACACGGTCATGACGTGCGCTTGTTTGACAAAGTCTTCTCTGCATGCTTGCAGCTCTCGGAGTTTAGCAAGGTTCTCGTCCAACATTTCGGGCGTGAGGCTGTAATTATTGGGGCTCAGGTCGACGTGTGCCATCCAAAATATGTACAGTATAAGCTTCTGGCGTATCTCGGTCCTTGCGTGATTGGATATGCCTTGCCTCTTGCGTATGTGTACACGGGGGTGCAGAGGAAATGTACCTTCCTGCCAACTTTTTACAAAACACAAAAACGGAAACGACCATCCATTTGGTTGCTGTTGGCATGATTGCATGTGGTCTTTGTCGCGACACATTACCACCGTCTCGTCATTCACCCCCTTGCACTTGAGCCTTTCCCATGAGAACCTGGTAGACGACACCCTTTGGACATCAGACCATCGGAAAACCGTGTGCGAGCACAATCGGATAAAACCCCTGTGCCCAACACAGAGACGGCTGCCTCTGCCCTTGGAGCGCTCAGATGGGAGGAACAGGCATACTGGGTGGTCGAACTTGCAGTCCGAGCAGTGCAAGTACACCTTGGTCAAATAGTGAACTCTCTGGGCCCAATTCCTAGCGAGCTCTGTGGCATAGCAATCAGTACAGTATAAGTCTCTCGCTAACAAGAACGTGAGAGTAGTCCGTTGTTGAGATGTGAGATATCGGCGAAACCTGGCCCATGGATAATTCACCGATATGTAATTCGCTGGTAAAAAGTAGCATTTCTCGAATAATTGAAGAAATAACCGACCGGCCCGGCGAAGACACTCAAGGCTGACTATGTCTAACAACTTGATAATTCTGAAGATCACAGTGTCAGGGAGCATGTAGAAGGGGTTCTCCAGGTAGCTTTGCAACGCAGCATTGATGAACCCGACGCCTCCAGGTTTTGTGCATTCTGTATGCCTTCGATTCTTGTGGATTTTGACACGGTCGTTTGGCGCTGTCCGGTTCTTGAGAAGGGAAGGAACAGACCAACGATCATGGTAATTCTCGCGGCTGTGTTTCCATTGGGGTTTTCGACTAGATCTTTGGTAGGCAAACAGCTCCGTACTCTCTTCGTTAGCCTGCATGCTCAAATACTCTATGGGGGGTGGGGCGGGGGCAACGAGCAGACATCACGAATCAAGGTTGTTGGTCCGGTGAATAGGTAATAGCTGTCTGCGAAAAACACGATACGGAAGAAAGAAGAGAGAAGAATGGAAACAAGTAGGGGAAGAGAAACGGACAAGAACCACCGACTGTGACAGGATAAAAACTAACCAGATTTTTGGATGATAAGTTCCCCACTTAGATACACAATCAACACACTATAATTGTAAGGCGCGTTGCCAACTATAATGCATCCATGGTCGGCGGACTTTGACTCGAGGCGTTGGTGTATTTATATCATCAGAGCCTCTATCCGTATTGTGAGTTCCTTAAGGGATCCTTGAGGGGAGTTTTACAAATGAGAAAGTTATAGAACCATCATGCATAAACTTGAAGGATTAGTTTGTAAGTTATGGTTACACACATTGTCATCAGTAAGAGGATTGCATACTTAATCTTGTATTATGCTGTTGTTTGATTATTTTGTACAGGCCCTTAACAAGCTTTCAGTGCTTAAAGCTAGAGCGTATTAAGTAGCTGACGCGCTGTCACATGACTTGGAGCATCATTCCACGGAGCTGCTATAGAGACTGTGCTGCGCGGCGCATCAATGTTGCACATTGGTAGAAGGTTGCTGAAGGTTGTGTAATACAAGCTACCTCTTTCTGGCCAGTATCAGATGCATATCCCGATCATCTAATGGGTTTTGAAAATGTGAAGCTACATGAAAAGGAAAAAAAAGGCAAAGACACTGTATAGTAGTAGGTATAAATGTGCGGGATTTCAGGTACCGTTCTTATTTAAGCAGCGTAAAATAAAGCTTTTTTCTTGAAAGCCTCGCTGGGCTTTTTATCTTTTATGCCTGACATGTAGCTAGATACACTCTCAGAGCTAGAGCTCTGGAAATCGGTTGTTTAGCACCATCTCGTTCAGCACCATCCCGTTCAGCACCATCCCGTTCAGCACCATCCCGTTCAGCACCATCCCGTTCAGCACCATCCCGTTCAGCACCATCCCGTTCAGCACCATCCCGTTCAGCACCATATGATATACCGTACTGGAAAGATGTAGAAAGACATGTTTTGATGCAGAATTAATATAGAGAGCCTTCTGTCACGGTTTTGGGAGACGGTGGGGACGCAAGGAACCAATCAGGACTGGACCGGGCGATTGAGCGGGGCTCACGATCCAGGTGGACAGGATGGACCAATGGGATTAGAACCGGGGACTACTGCGGGGCTCACGGTCCACGGTCCAGTATCGGCCAATAAAGAGAGGACCGAGGACCGTCGGGAAGTCAACGGTCCACGGTCCCTAGGTTTATATATACGGAGGAACTGGCTGGTGTAGATAGACAGTTCCGCAGTATGCAATACAAGTCACAATCGTTGGTATCTAGACTGTTGTGAATGAGACAAGCTATTTGTTGTACACTGTTTAGCTGTACCGAGCCAAGATTGTTCAGAAGTGCCTTCAACTAGTATTTTTGTCAGAGGTTTTGGATAGAAGTTCGTCACACTTTCATGATTCGAGATATATATTTTGTAAAGGAATTATAATGACGATATTTTACGCTAATATTTATATAAAGAAAACAATTAAATTTGACCTAATAACTATAAATACTTCTAATTATAGATTGAATTTAAAATATTAGTAGAAAATAGCAGTAGTTTTAAAGTAAAAAGTTAAACGGATTTATTTAGTCCAATTTTATTACGTAACTTTAGGAGTATCTATTTGGCAGGTTATTTTTTGGCGGTTGTTACTTAGCAGGCTTCTGTAACAGGCCTAAAACAACAACTAACGAACAAGCAAAGCGAGCAACATGAACTGGTATGTATTTTCCTTTTTTCAAGCTTGTATTTCTACCGGTTTATTATTTTGTATGATTCTAGATGGGTCTGTACTTTTAATCGACTTTTTTACGATTTTTGGGCGTTTTTGGGATACGCGCTTCTCAACGCGTCTTCCACCGCTACTCGAGGTTCCATGAGCTCGACAGTGACATCGAACACTTCTCCCACACGCTTCCCATTCCAGAGCACTGCGCTTCCAGTGCCTGGTCGAAGTGGTTTACTATTAACAACTTCTTTTAGGCCGGATATCTCTCCAAATAATGCGACGCCGAGCAACGGGCTGGCGTCCTCCAACGGCGAGCCCCCCGCCAAACGACCACGCCTGGAACGAGAACAAACCGACAGAGAAGATGCGCTGAATAGGTGCCCGACGAAGCAGGTTTTCCCTCGTATTTTCAAGTGTCTTGATACTCTCCGAGAGCATGGAGACAAAACTCCTCAGCTTGGCCGAGAAGTAGGTGCCACCATGCGTTCTTGCTATATATACATTTCCATCACTTGTGGCACCCTGTCCTAAATACCTTTGTACCGAGCTTTCTCTTACACACCGCGCGCCCTAGCTTATCCTCCTCTTGACCTCCCAAAACCTGCTTGGTTGCCCTGTACCCCTCCCCTCCCCCACAGCTACCAGGCAGTGACAATTTGAGCTAACTTGTGTCTGTAGAATTCTCAGAACACCTCGCTCGAGACGTCCATACCGAAGAAGTTTGCGAGGATCTCCCCCGGTCCTATACATTCATCATCCTCAATTTCTCGGCCCAGAATACCTCCGAATATTCTCCCAAACATCGAAAAGCCAGACCAAGTACGAAACCCAGCGAAGGCGAGCGTGAGACAGGCTGCCCTGATTCCGACGTCTCCCATCCCGCCTCCGCGTATTCCTCACCTCCCACCGGCGAGGGTGCAGGCGACCGGTCGCTCAATAGAGGAGGCCATTGTTATTGATGATGATTCGGGCGACGAAGCTGGGCCGGCTCCGCAGAAATCTGCCGCGCCGTCTTTGACTCAAAGGAGGGTATTTGCGCCAGTCTGGCGTCATGCTGCCAGCGTGCCACCCATCCAGTTAACGCAGCGGCGGCCCTACCTTTACTTCAAAGACCGGGCATTTGCTGTCAGTTATGCCCACAGCTATTTTGACGATTTACTTTCGAGCCCAACTGATCCGGTCATATTGCATGTGGACCTCACCGCATCAGAAATCCAATCGCTGAACGACCTTGCTTCAAGAGTCTTTCCTGCCGAATTCAAAAAGAAAAAAAGGGACGGCCATTCTCATCTAGCAAAGCTCTTGAAGAATAAAAAACTTCCGGATACTTTGTCGAGCGTTCTAGGCGCATGGGAAGCTGACCCTAATCGAAGGATGCTGTTTCCAGGCAGGGAAAAGGAGGATCTCGAAAACTTTCTAAAGGATCTCAAAAACAGACAACTCAACGACCGCCCTGCGTCGATCATCCTGCGCAAGGACGAGGCTAATCGACAAGGGAAGTTTTTGCGGGAAAGCAAGATTTCGTCCCTGCTATTTGCCAGGGAAATCGTGGGGTCTCGTGGTTATGGGTCGATGAGAAGGCCACAGAACTTGGACAACGAAATTCGAAAATGCCGCGAAGATGAGCTGGCTCTTCGAGCCGAGTGGGCAGGCGGTGCCGGGGATATCATCACGATTGTCTGGATATCAGATGATGGCTTCATCTGTGGGACAACCGAACACTCTGACTCCCACAACCAGCAGTACAACAAACCCGGCAACTTGGTCCTGGGCTCTTGTAGCTTGAAGACTATCAGAGCCTATCCCGACCATCGAATTGTCCGGCCGATCGTTGAGAGGGGCGAGAATTCAACAGATGCTATGAGACAGAGCCAAGATCCTTGGCTCTACTCTTCCGTGGTGTCTTCTGCATACGACGCCATTCATAACAGGGCTTACACTTCTGGTTTTGATTGTTGTGTGAAAGTCTGGAGGGCGGAACCATCAGGCGCTTCGATGAGTCTGTTAGGGGAGTGGAAGCATGAAGGCAACGTGAATTTTGTCATTGCCTCCAAGCACAGCTCCGGCATGGTGGCGACTGCTGCGGATGTTGCTGCGGGTGCAGTGAGAGTGTACAAGATCAACGAGGAGGATATCTCTGGAAGCCCTTTTGGTAGGCTTTATTGCTCCCGCGTTACGGACGAGAGAGGAAACTTAGTACCGACGGAAAAATGGGCATACTATCCGGCAACTATGCAATGGGGTATTTGCGAGGAGGTTCAGCATTTGCTCCTGGTTGGGTATTCTCCGCGTAGTCGAACCGGAGATGACCTCGACATCCCCGAGGACCGGAAAAACTCGGGCGAGCTTTGTTTGTGGGATGGCCTTACGGGCAAAAGGCTCAACATCTTATCAGCGGAGAAGTCCAACGTCTTTGAGGTGCTATGGCATCCAAACCAAGCATCTTTCATTGCAGCCACGTCGCCCTCGGGCTTGGATCTGGAGCCCAAGACGAAGACACAAATTCGAATTTTTCGGCCCACCGATCCCGCTGAAGATGGGACCGCCCAATTCTCAGCTATCAAGGTGCTGGACTGCCCGGCTCTGGATATCAATGAGCTGACGATTATGCCAAATAGCCCAGCCTATTGTTACGTCACCGCTGGGTGCACCAACGGCAAGGTGTACGTTTGGGATACTGCTCCCGGCCGTGGTCTCGTTCACTTACTAGAGCATGGCCAGCCAATCGATGAGTGTGAGGGTGATCGGGAGAAATACGATGTGGGCGTGAAGTTCACGGCTTGGGGCACTTCACCTGACCGCTTCTACACCGGCTCGTCGGATGGTGTGGTCAAAGTGTGGGACATAAGGTCTTTCGATAAACCACTTGTGAGAATACTGCTTGAAGCACCAGCGCCTATAGCTTGCGGCGTATTTTCTCCAGACAAGTCAAGACTGGTCGTTGGCGACGCAAGTGGTCGAGTGTTTGTCCTATCAGTCTACGAGGAGGACGATAACCCGAAACCGAAAGACAAAATCAAACTGCCCAACGGCATGATGCGGGAAGTTGAACGCCCGCATCAAATAATTCCTCACCCAGAGCCCGAGCCCCCGGCTCAGGATGCCGAAGGTCGGGCGCTCCCGCCGCCCGAGGTTGAGACGCCCTGGGCAATCGCCAGGGCTTATCTGGCGTCGGGACAGCTAATTATGCACCCTAAGCGTACTATTGGGGCGGTGCAAGGCCCAAACTACTCGTCCACGGGGTTGTTCTGCGCTGAGGCACATTTGAATGGCGACCCCAACGCGCCGTTGTTGGGACAATGGCTCTGCAATCAACAAGAAGAGAAGGCGACATCCCGTGGGAGCTCATCTAGGATACACCACCTGTCCCTGAAGCCGATCAGGGAGCAGCCGGGGCTTGGAGAGGTGCATCTTCGGAATATGAGCAGGGATGTTCTTAACTTGGACTCTTTGCCTGAGCATACCAAGCGGGAGTTGGAGCGGGAGGTGGATTTTGAGTTGCTGGGAGAGTACACCTTGCCGTATGAGGAGCTGCCTGAGATGGAAGAGGGAGATGGGGATGAAGATGAGGACGAGGATATGGACGAGCTTTAGATTTAGATTTAGACGGGACGGTTCTGTTTTTGGGGGCATTTGCATTTGTTGTTAATTTTGGGAGCAAGCAAGCATTTGGTTATTATGGAGTGAGAAGGGACGGGAGTCAAGAAGATGGGGTAGCAGGGATGGGGATAATTGTGTAGAGAAGTTGGGGTAAATGTATGCAATGCAATATTAAATACTTATTGATACAGGCTGATAAGCTCCCTTGCATTATTATGAAGCGTGATTTGATGACCTAGAATGTGTTTCTGAGTTATGGGTGGAGGGTCTCACGCTATGGATAGATAATAGAGAGAAGTTAACCAAATCATCGCCATTGAAGATTTGTTGCAGGCGTGAATAGTTACTGAAGATAATAACTTCTAGCCACCTAAGTCATCTTACTATGACTTGGGCTTCAATGCTAGCCTCGACTTCATTTCCCAACACATTACAATGTTACCTCATAGGCCCATGCCGCAGACAGAATTAACATCCTTCAAGTATAGTCAAGAGTCCTTTAAGGATAGTTAGGATGCCTTCGAAGACAGTCAAGAGCCCCTTAAAGATAGCTAGCAGGCCTTCTAGGATAGTTGGGGGCCTATGAAGGATAGTCAAGAGACGTTTACATATGGTTCAGAGGCCTTAAAGATAGTTAAAAGGCCTTGAATACTTGATATAGGCGTTTAAGAGTGATTGAGAGGCTTTCAAAGATAGTTAAATGGCCTTAGAGGATAAGTAGAAGGCCTTAAACATGGTTGATGGACCTTCAAAGACGGTTAAAATGACCTGAAAAGAAAGTCGGAAGCGTGGTCACGGTTGTAGAGTGTCGAGTTAGATAAGGAACTTTCTTACTATCTTTAAGTTAAGAGAGGAGTATCTTGACTCCCTCTTGGGGCATAATGTAAACCAGGCTAGGCTATCGCAGATGTGAAATTACACGTGAATATAGACAGACGGCTGTCTCTGTCTTGAATTTCGCCTCGGTAAGTTTAGTAATGGCTTATAACTTTGTATGCTGGATTAGATATGTTGGCAACCCCGTGCCGTCGTAATGGCCATCTCTATCACATCCGGTGCTAAAGACTCGGGGGCTCGACGTAGTATATGTAAATCTAGGTTGATTGGGTCTAACTGAACTTACATGTACTTTATAAAAATATATAGTAGTTATGAGTCGACCATCTATCTACCTGGTATTATATAAAGCTATAAGCAGTAGGCGAGAGCACTAATATTCCTCACGAGGCAGAGACTCGCCCAAACTAAACGAGCAAAGTCAAATCATCGTCCTAACGGTAGTGACTCAGCCCTTTATGACTCCCAAACAACCTAACACCGGAGATACTGCCACCAGACCACAACAACACTCACCCCTATTACGGAGCACACATCACTACCCTCATGTCACCACAACCACCACCCACCGCATCAGAACATACCCTCACCCCATCTCCAGACCGCTTATTAGCAGCTAAAATTCCTAACCCCCACCTTTTTGTCCAGTATCTATGGAGTCAGTCAACTGCACTCCATTAAACCCCATAACCTACCCCATTCACGCACCAAAACTCATCCTCAGGAAAACCCAAACCGGCAAAACATTGAAGCTGACCATAATAACCGCCGGTGCTAATCGAAGCTTCGATGGTGTCAGTATCCGGTCCGATCCGGCATTGGGAAGTCCGGCCCTCGTGTGGGACCGGTCAGCCATCAAACAAACAAGTACGGTACAGCTAAGCTAGAGAGTTATGCGATTTGTTGTCCACCGCTCATTTGAAAACTTGCTCTCATTTTTTGACTCCATCCCGCCCGCCAACCTGTTCTGAGTGTCCCCAAGACAACGACCGACAGAAAGTGACAACACATCACCGCTTCTTTTCTCTCTTGTCCGGTCGGTCGGTCGACCGGTGGGTGCTTCTCATATCCACTATCCATCCAAAAACCCCATAAGTGGGAATCCTGATATCGCTAGGTACCCATCTATGGGATCCGCCTTCTTTTCCTTTTCTCCCCGCGACAAACAAACAAACAAACACCAGCGCCAGCGCTGATGTAAGTAAGGTACGGCGCTCACAGCGTGACCACTGACGGATGAACTGCTTCCTGAGTCCTGACCACAGGAAGCCGGCCTTGCAGCGCGCTTCGATGCGGCCCCCTTTTGTGGAGTCAGATACTACCTCTCTGCTGCCGCCCCCGTACATCATTAGTACAAAAATGCTGTCGTTACCTTTTTTCGTGTGAAGTGGGTGAAAGTGGCATGCCGCCGGCGCCGGAAGGACCTCAACTCCTCACGCCACTGCAGGTACCAGTGGTACCTTATGCACAAGCTACATTAGATAATGTGGGTTAGTTATAGTCTAGGTAGGCTATTAGCCGGAAAGGGAAGCTTGGCCGGTTTTGTGCATTTGATCAAAGGGTTGGTGGTGGTGGTGGTCGTGAGTATCGTCAATGTTGTCGTCGTTGTTGTCAACATCACCAGAACCTCACCTTGGGATTGTGAAGATCACTTATTTTTAGACCCCAAAAAACCTCAGGAATGCCAAGTTATATCAAGCCGGCATTTCTGATGACAAAAACAACACGAACCACAGACCTGGGTCATGGATGGGGTTCCGAAAACAACGGGTTTCTTCAATAATCGGCCCGGTGCTTATGGTGGCTTGAAAGTTTGTCTCCACAATCATGAACTCAAACCATGCCAGTTTCAACCCCCCCCGCCCTCCTCACGATGCTCGATATTTGCCTCAGACAGCCAAGAAGACGTTGCCCATCGCCAAGAAGTGATATACGTTGACCAGCTGACCTAAATTGTTGATTTCGTGGGTGTGTTTTAATATACGATGTGTCCCATGAGACATCTCGTCGTGGGTTACGCGGTCGTCTGGGCAAGGTGATACAGAGGCGCAAAAAGAAAGCTGGCTGAGTGAGATACCTTATGCAGGAAGAGGAAGAAAAGAGAAGGTGTAACAGATAGTAAAAGATGTGTAATACAAGACCGTCAGACTCGAGGGAATTCCGACGACAATGATGGATGTGTATGAACCATGGTGCCGGCGCCCAGACGGAAAGGTGATGATGGCCTGTGTAGCGTCACCGGCAGTTCCAGTTTGACAACAACTCCAAGATCCGCGTGTCGTTCCTTGGCTGTGGGTAGTTACCTTGTGTATGCTCTTGGGTGGTGATATCAAAGGTGTAAGTCCCGGCAGCCGACCAGCACAACGGGCTTGGTATAGGGAGCAGATGTGCGGTACCTCCTCCTAAGACCAGAAGTCTGGCTTGCCATACACTGATTGAGGCAAATCATCTCTAGCCACGCGATTCCCCCATCCGTGCCCAGCCGTGATACAGTGTGTCTGAGAAGCTACACCAAGTTACACAGACATGTACAACGTACGTATCTTGTATAGAACGAAAGACCACAGCATGCTTGGCTGTGATGCTCCTTCTTCGACTCTCTCTTCAGCCCCCGGACCGAGGCCCTTGACGAGCAATAATTTGATATCAATGCTGAGATGTCTCCGCTGCGAAAGGCTAACCGAAAGGCAATATACTTCCAGTAGCCTTCTCATGCCCTCAAGTTGGCCGGATATTCAACCCCTCGCCTCGCACGAAACCGTTAGCTCGAGCTTTCAGACGTTCTAATAAACGTGATATGCCGAGGCATCCTAGACGATAGACCCTGCGTGCATCCCACGCAGTACCAGATAGATTGAAAGGTACCGATCTTGATCATCGAAAACACTGGAACCATACGCAGCAGGCAGTATATCACACCGGCCCACACCAGCCTGCTTTGACAGGTGCTACTAATGCTGTGCGGCTGCACCGGCATCTCGCCGCCGTCGCCCGTTAAAACTGCACCTTGCCTTGTCTAATACACCGCAGAAGCAAGGAAGCAAGCAATCGTAGCCGGCATCTTCATCACCCGGACCCTATCTTAGCCTGTCAAAATACCGGCCTGTGCCTCACCATTGCGTTGCAGAAAAGAGGCCGGGCACCGCCGGGCGTGTTGCAGTGTCGTCCTCGTCGTCCGTCATGTTACGCTGCGGCTGGTGAACCAAAAGCCAGCTGCTGCCCCGAGCACACACAGCTTGCCCTTTGTCTCCCATCATAGCAAAACCAGCGAAATGGAAGGGTCGCGGAGCGGAGCCCGGACGGAAACGTGGGTCCCAGACAAAAGCCGAAGAGAGAGAAAAAAAGTTCGATTGGCGAATCATATCCCGGCATGGGTCAGACCAGTTTCCTTCTTGGGCCAGCGCTTCGTCTTCGCCTTGTTCCTTGCGTAGGTACCTGCATTTCTTGCTCACGGGAAGTGGATGTTGGATTCCGCTTGCCAGAGTCAGCGTCCCAGCAACCCAAAACACCACGGATGCCTGTCCAACTCCTGGAAGAAGTCGGGAAGGGGGAGGAGGCCAGCAAGGTGGTCTATAACGAACGCGGCTTCGGTTCCCCAGTTGCGCTGTTTCGAACTTCCACAAACGTGGACAGAAATTCGCAAAGCTAATCAGCCTGACACCAATTTAGCCGCTTTCTGCTTGCTGGAGACCTGTGCTATTGATGTTGATCCTGATGCAACCGCTGTAAGCTTGCTTGCCTTGACCCCCACGGCCCAAGCGAGCGAGAAGGGGAAAAATGAAAAAAAAAAAAAAAAAAAAAATGGATCGTGAACGTGGTTGGTGGTGCTGCCCATGTTCGCTCGTTTCGTTTCGTTTCGTAGCACTCATCAACAACTTCTCACTGGCCTGACTGCTTTGCTGACACATTGTGGTGTCTGTCCCGCGTAATGGTTCAGCCGCCCGCGCTGCTGCCCACACGGCACGGCGATCGATTGGAGAAACCAGCTCTCGGTCAAGGCTGGCTAGCCACTTCACTCATGAGGGGAATGCGGGGGAGGTTGCGTTTTGGGTCCTGACCAACATCCCCCAGCCGCTAAAACCCCCATCTCCCCGGGGCGGCTCAACGGCAAGGCCAATTTTGTAACTGGGCGACTGGCAGGTTGTGAAATTTGATGGATGTGACGTGGTGAACGGGAACAGTCAAAATCGAAAGGCGGCCGGAAGAGGTCGAGAATCTCTCGTATGGCCGGCCCATGGCCCATGCTGGGTTGGGGGGTTGCAGGCTTGTGTCTCCGTTGCCGAATGGTCTGACATTCTGCAATTATTGACGATTCTCCCGCTCTTATCATCTGCTAGACGAGGCTCCAAAAAAGCTCCGCGCATCGCCGAAGTCGCGTTTGACCTTTGTTGCTGTTTTGGTGAGAGATTCTCCTGCTGCTAATGTCCGAACATGTCCGCTCGAGCGGAGCCCCCGGGACTTTTCAAAGAGACAAGAACGGCAGCTCGTTGTATTCTTTTACGAAAGCCTGCAAAAAGAAGGGCCGTTGTCGTTGGAGTCGCCGCTGGGCCAGGCAGCTCCAAGTTGAATCCAGCCAACCCCGATCAGTTGTAGCCAAGAAGCAGGCCCGTGGAGCGCCGGAGAGCTTTCAGCAGCAGGGACCAGCGGGTGCCCACTGCGAGCAACATCGCGAAGAAACCCCACACACGTGGTGGAGACGGAAAATGTGGACGAGAGAGACTTTTTATGCCGCCCTTTGCATATGCTGGCTGCAGAAGGAGCGGCTTCCGATGCGGCAAACAAACATTCTTCTGCATAAAAGTGCTTGGCTAGTGGTCTGTGCACTTGTTCAACTGCACCGTCCAATCGCCATTATCCAATCGCCCCGAGATCCGATCAACATAATTTCAGTCTGCAGCATTGGACAGCCAGACAGACAGGAGAGAAAAATTGCACATGCTCCCCGGACTTGCCGCCGTTGCCATCATTGTCGTCGCCGCTTGCTGTCATCGGAGCCGGAACCGTCGGCGATCGCCACAGTGGTGAGCGAACGACTCGAGCCGGGGGGGGGCTCAGTTTGAACCACGACCGGCGGAAGATCCCGCTGAAATCCTGCTTGTTGACCGTGCCCCGGATCGGTGAACGTTTGCCTGCCACTCCTCCTAACCAACACGCCGAGAGAAGTCAAGACTTGATCTTCAAGGGTGTTACTGTCGATTTGTGTGTGACCCGTGCGTTCACCGTCAAACGGCCGCCGAGACGAACCCTTGAGGGTCTGTAGAGCTTGAAGCTTTACCGCGATAGGCATCGGATTGCGCCATTGACACATTTCCAGCCACCTTATCCCACCATTTGTTCGCCGCCGTCGCCGCCGCCGCCGCATGGACGGAGGTTGGGTTTCGTATTGTGTGTGTGTGTGTGTTGGCAGAACCAAGAAGGAAGGAAGGCTTTCCTATCAGCAGGTCCCAAGACCTTACGAGAGGGCGTTGAGCACGTTTTCCCCTTCGATAGCTCGAATCCCGTTCTCCTTCCGAATCGCTTGTTCTTTTCCAGCCCTGATCATTGGAGGAACCCCATTGCGAGGATATTCCCCGCGCTGTTGATGGATCCCCCATCAAGATGCCAAGCAACACACGCCTGCGAGCCGGAGCATGCTAGCAAAGCACGGGCGCGGGGACTTCCCTTGTTCGGCCGCGAAAAGCCGTTCTCCCATTTGATGCCCAGCATCTCCGACAAACGACGTGCCATTGACCAGTCAACAATCAGCTTCACTTTTTTGACAACAACCCTCGGGGTTAGGTATGAGCTAGATATATGACAGAATTTACGGGGTTATGCGATTCGCCTAAAATGGGATTGCAGAATGCATTGACAAGAAACATTCTAGAATTCTTCCTTGACCGCCAGTTTGCGGGATAATGTAGCCAGCCATGTCTGGAGAGCACATCCCCCTCATCGCTTTTCCATTTCCCCGGGTCGTCCATCGTGACAGCAAGCAGTAACAGCATGAGGTTCCCCCAGATTTTTGCCATATCTAAGGAAGGAATCCAAAATCAACGGCACACATACGCATAACCCTAGACGGAAGTTTCCATCATGCTGCAAAATTTGAGATCGAGATATTTGACCTTGATATTCGGGTCCGGAGAATAATCGGGAAGCCAAGGATAAGTGTAAACTGAAAACTTGAACATCAAATATCAGATTATTATTTGCCATTCGTTGAACGGTAGCACAAAAAGGGAAGCAAGTGTTATAAGTACCGGCCGGTCGTTCGGATATCACTATACTACCGCAAGCGTGCACAGCGGTAGCGTAGGGGACTGTCGTGTGCTCTGTTACCTGGATGGACACCGACCAAGCAGCCATATATGCGAAACGGGGACCGGGCTGGGCAACCTTTATTGTTCACGCCCAGGGCAATAGTCTCGAGAAAACGACATCTCTTTGGCCCGCGACCGAGTAAGAGTAGCATAATGATATGGTAAGTGCGTAAGCTATGTGACTAAATCCACCCATCCAGCCAGATAGAAGAGGGTAGGTAAGAAAAGACACGCACGCACAGTAGGAAATATGTCTCATGTCGATCACACCCAGAGGTACACAGTATGAGAAAGAGGTATATATGCAATCGGTCGGTAACAGATATGAGGCTGCAATGTAACTCACGGACGACATGCAAAGAAAGAAAAAAAAAATCCAGATGTCAGAAATGTCCGCACTTTCTGGCGATTTTTGCCATTGTAGGTAGATGCAAGTGGCTTGGATCAACAATCTTATCCAAGGTGCCAAGATATGTACCGTTGATGCAACCCGTCAGTGTGCTTGGGCATCGTTCTTTCTGGCAAATTGTAGTCCGAAGGGATATACTCTGTATCAAAGCGATATATCAAACAGCTGAATATTGTTTTCTTGGCTTTTGAGTTCCCCCAAACGGCACTTTGGGGGGCACGGAGGTTTGACCGTTGAGATTGGATGAATGTTTGAAACGCAAAAGCGGCGATTGCCTCTTTTGTCATTGCTGCTTCCACCACACCTCTCCTGCTCTGCTTGTTTTTATATCGGAAAAATCATCTGCTTTGATCCCATCAACTCGAGTCTGTCGGCTGTTTCGAATTCTTCGCCTCTCCCACGCCAAAGTGGGAATTGCAGTTGATGTGTGAGCGGGCGTGGACAAAACAAGCAACTTGCCACGACTCGGGAGCGGTAGCCACAACCGTCCCTTTTTACCCCCTTCCCCCAGCCATACAACGGGGCGGCATATGGGGGTGGTTCATGCCGGTCACCTAGCGTTGATGAAAGAGGGGACCTTCCCGGGAGACAAGACATCATCAACGGCAGTCCCGAAATATGCTTCTTTCTATCAAGAAGCCGGGAACAAGCAGGGAACTTGCTCGTCAGTTCAGTGTTGAACAAATAACAGTCGATAAGCGACTCCATAAGCCACATGACTGTCGTAAATGCTCAATGGGAGGGTTGCGGCCCGAAACAGGGCTGATGATCAATGGATTTGATAATATCATATCCAAAAAAGGGGAGCCCGGATCATCATCATCACAGGCAAGGCTCTCTCTTTCTGTGCTGTAGGGTATCTCTTGCTCACCGCCGCCGTCATCGGGGATGGAAGTTGTTGCTGACATGAGTCGATGGTTCCCATGGGTGTGGAAGAAATGACGTAGTGGAAAGGGCGGCCAACCACACACCTCGGCACTTCCGCTTTGGCCGAACAATTGAAGAAAATCTGACCTGTTCTTTTATTGTGTGTTCTTATTGTTCGCCTCCACGCGACTTGCCATGCATATTTGATATAGGGGGATTGTCGTGTGTGGTGGGATGGTGTGCTTTGTAGTAACAGTAGCGGGCAGTTACCGTCCAGTCGGAGGGAGGAATCATTCATGGTTTTACCAATGATACACAGATTCCCGCGGGGCTTCCGAGGCAACAAGAGCGAGATATGTGAGAGTGTGAGAGAGGATATGAGTGAGCCACTGAGCCGACATGTGAGGCAATTTGGGGCGGGAGCCAATATCTCGCTCAGATATGCAGTTACAGCAGCAGCGAAACACTGCATTGCCATCATCTCGAATTGGATATTGGAAGAGACAGGAGAGGCCGATGTAGACTACGGATATGCCATGCCAAAATGGGATAACATGCGAGATGCGAAATGCAAGCAGGGTCAGGAAACACAAGCGTATGGAGCCTGCTGTGCTGTCAAAGCTCGGGTGTGCCCGTCTGAACAGCCAGCAGCAGCCATGCTCGTAGTAGCATCGCATCGTCGTTTCTGTCCCTCTCTCCCCCCCATCCCAAATTGACCGAGAAACAAATAGCTCGTCGATTGCCCCATCGCCCGGTGAGCAGAGCATGGAAAGCCTTCCCGGCTCCATCGCCTTCCTCACCGGGATGGTCCCCCACCGCACCGAGAAGAGCCGGCTGGCTTCTGCCCGCGAAAAAGGGACGAAGGCGAGGGGCGAGAATGAGCACAGGAACCATTAAGATACCTCGCCGCCGGGTACCGGTGGGATTTTCGGTTTCGAAGCCGAAGCCCGTCCTTCTGATCTCCTTGTGATGTGATGCTTCTCATCAATCGTTCTCTCTCTGTTTCTTGGTCCGACCAGTGAGATAAGGCCAATCGCAGGACGAGGCGCTCTCTGAGTGGTCAGACGAGCAGACCAAACCGATTGCGACTGGGCGGGCATGGGGGGCCCAGGTTGGCGACCCATGACGGGCAGCCAACACCCCAAAGCTTGTCGGTTCGCAGTTTCTCATGCCTGGCGAACGAGGTCTCGAGCGCCGCTGACAACCCCGGGCCTCGCCCTCTTCATCTGATTTTTCAGTGCATGGCAGCGCCGTCGCGGGGAGCGCATGGTGTCAATTGGATTCTGGACAGGCCGTGCCAGCTTGTGGCGAGGGAATTAATGGGCGTGGTTCACTATAAGCGCGCATTTGCAGCTCTTTTTGCCTTTCTGAATGCCTGCATCTTTTCTGCTCATTGAGAGCTCGTTGCCAGAAGCAGAGAGCTTCTCAGAACCACAGAGGCACAGCCAGAAAATCCCGCACGCAAGGCCTGTGAATGGATGACGGAGATACCTGGAAGTGGAGTCACGACAAGGTACCGAGGACCCAGGCAATGGCGGCATCCTCGGCGGGCTAGGACAGACAAGAGTGGAGAGCCGGTACAAGGCCAGATTGCGCACCCCAGGTACCTCGCTGTTGATTGTGACCTGCAGTTGCGCGACCCACTGTTTTCAAGGACCAGGGTAGCAAGTGGTTGCTGTGGGTTGCGATGCCCGTTGCTTGGTTGCTTGGGGTCTCGGAGGAAGAGGAAAGCAGGAATGGCAGAGCAGACAAGGACAGTGCCAATTGGGACGGCAGAACACGCCGACCACGCGCCGATGCTGCAGGAACGCCCAGTAGCGCACAGTCTAGGGTCGGGGGCACACACAGTGTAAGGCATTCATCCCAATGGAAGGACGGGGAAGGAGGCAAAGAGCGAGTCGGGGAAACCTGGAACTGAAGGTAGAAAGAAGCGGTAATCGCAGCAGCAGCAAGCAGCTGGAACAGAGCACGGGCACTGGACTGGCAGGCACGCAGCAGCAGCGGGCAGGCAAAAGAGCGGATTTGACGAATGGGCGAGTTGGAGTGGATTGATTGATGGGATGGATGGATTTTGGAGGAGCAATGGAGTGTGGGTGGGTGGGCGATGAGTGGGTGAGCGGGTGAAGGTTCCACCAGTCCTGTAGGTGGTCGGTACCTGGGTACCTTCGCTTGGACGTGCAATTCCGTACTGTGCCCACGGTAGCGCAGCTTGTAGCGGGCAAGGAAGCTTTGATCAGGGCCGGGAAAGGTCGCTCGTGGTTCGCGGCGTTGTTGGAAAGGTTGAAATACTTGGACTGCCCGCTTCCCTCCCCCCTCTCTTTCCTCTTTTTGCTTCACGCTTGAAGGCCCTTTTTAACTCTCCCTTCGACGTGAGGTCTCGCTCTCCCTCGAGTCCAAACTCAACTCTCCTCTCTACACCCTAATTCTCTCTCGGTTTTTGTGGTCGCCAACACCGCATCACCGCCACCTCACCTATTAATAAGGTCGTCACAACAAACAACCTTTGAGGCCGCGTCCGCCCACCTAGCTTTGGTTCACCACCTACAACCATATCTACCTAAGCATCACTTGATCACTCCGCGCCCTACTGATCACCTTTATTTCTCCTCGTCCCGATCAGCCCCGAGCAGAGCTTATCTGCCGACAACCGCGTCACAATGGCCGAACACTCGACCACCGGCGCTCCCGCGCTGTCGACCAACATTGAGAGTGGCAACTTTGACGAGAAGGCCCCTCACCACGCCGCCCCTCCCAAGCAAAAGGTCGTGGAGGAAGAGGAGGAGGATGAGGACATTGACGCCCTCATCGAGGACCTCGAGTCCAACGACGGCCATGGCATGGTGAGCTTTCCCCCTACCCCGGTCTCGCCAAGCGCACATCGCGCCCCATTCCGCCCACCACCCGGTCGCTTCGGCCTTGGTTTTGGGGGGTGTCGGCCTTGGCAGCTTGACCAATCGGTCAATGATGGATCGCCTGTTAACCCATCTCGTGTCTAGTTTGAGGAAGAAGAGGAGGTCGCTCCCGGCTCCGGGCGCGTCATTCCTGAGGACATGCTCCAGACCGACACCCGCGTCGGTCTCACCGAGCAGGAGGTTACCCAGAGACGCCGCAAGTATGGTCTCAACCAGATGAAGGAGGAGAAGGAGAACCTTCTCCTGAAGTTCCTTGGCTTCTTCGTCGGTCCCATTCAGTTCGTCATGGAGGCTGCCGCCGTCTGTAAGTTGGCTCACCAAACATTTTCCTTGGCGATGTTTGCATCTCGCCCCCACTCTGCCATGGCGCCTCTGCAGCTCAGCGGGGCGCCAAGCGGAGTGGCTTCATGCATCGCCAGTCCACGTTCTAACAAGAATTGCTTTTGCTAACCGTCTTTACCTGGCAGTGGCTGCTGGTCTCGAGGACTGGGTTGATTTCGGTGTCATTTGCGGTCTGCTCCTTCTCAACGCTGTCGTCGGTTTCGTCCAAGAATACCAGGCTGGTTCTATTGTCGATGAACTCAAGAAGTGAGTTTTGTCTTGTCCTGCTTTCTGCTGCGCCAGACAGCCCTGCTAACCCCCATTGACAGGACTCTCGCCCTCAAGGCTGTCGTCCTCCGTGATGGCACCCTCAAGGAGATTGAGGCTCCCGAGGTCGTCCCCGGTGACATCCTGCAGGTTGAGGAGGGTACCATCATTCCCGCCGATGGTCGCATCGTCACCGATGATGCTTTCCTCCAGGTTGATCAGTCTGCCATCACCGGTGAGTCTCTCGCCGTCGACAAGCACAAGAACGACTCCTGCTACGCTTCTTCCGCTGTCAAGCGTGGTGAGGCTTTCCTCGTCGTTACTGCTACCGGTGACAACACCTTCGTCGGTCGTGCCGCTGCCCTCGTGAACGCTGCTAGCGCCGGCTCCGGTCACTTCACCGAGGTTCTCAACGGCATTGGTACTATTCTCCTGGTTCTCGTCATTCTCACCAACTTGGTCGTCTGGGTTGCTTCCTTCTACCGCAACAACGGCATCGTCAAGATCCTTGAGTTCACCCTCGCCATTACCATCATTGGTGTTCCCGTCGGTCTTCCCGCCGTTGTCACCACCACCATGGCTGTCGGCGCTGCTTACCTTGCCAAGAAGAAGGCCATCGTCCAGAAGCTCTCTGCCATCGAGTCCCTTGCCGGTGTCGAGATTCTCTGCTCTGACAAGACTGGTACTCTCACCAAGAACAAGCTCTCTCTCGCTGAGCCCTACACCGTCGCTGGTGTCGAGCCCGAGGACCTCATGTTGACTGCCTGCTTGGCCGCTTCCCGCAAGAAGAAGGGTATGGATGCCATCGACAAGGCTTTCCTCAAGTCCCTCAAGTTCTACCCCCGTGCCAAGTCTGTTCTCTCCAAGTACAAGGTCCTCGATTTCCACCCCTTCGACCCCGTCTCCAAGAAGGTTCAAGCCGTTGTCGAGTCTCCCCAGGGTGAGCGCATCATCTGCGTCAAGGGTGCCCCTCTTTTCGTCCTGAAGACCGTTGAGGAAGACCACCCCATTCCCGAGGAGGTTGATGTCGACTACAAGAACAAGGTTGCCGAGTTCGCTACCCGTGGTTTCCGTTCCCTCGGTGTTGCCCGCAAGCGTGGTGAGGGCTCCTGGGAGATTCTCGGTATCATGCCCTGCTCTGACCCCCCTCGTCACGATACCGCCCGCACCATCAACGAAGCCAAGTCTCTCGGTCTCTCCATCAAGATGCTTACTGGTGACGCCGTCGGTATCGCTCGTGAGACTTCTCGCCAGCTCGGTCTCGGCACCAACGTTTACAACGCCGAGCGTCTCGGTCTCGGTGGCGGCGGTGACATGCCCGGCTCTGAGGTTTACGATTTCGTCGAGGCTGCCGATGGTTTCGCCGAGGTCTTCCCCCAGCACAAGTACAACGTCGTCGAGATTCTCCAGCAGCGTGGCTACCTCGTTGCCATGACCGGTGACGGTGTCAACGATGCTCCCTCGCTCAAGAAGGCTGACACTGGTATTGCTGTCGAGGGTGCTTCCGATGCTGCCCGTTCTGCTGCCGATATCGTTTTCCTTGCCCCTGGTCTCGGTGCCATCATTGATGCCCTCAAGACTTCTCGCCAGATTTTCCACCGCATGTACGCCTACGTTGTCTACCGTATCGCTCTGTCGATCCATCTCGAGATCTACCTTGGCCTCTGGATCGCCATCCTCAACCGCTCCCTCAACATTGAGCTCGTTGTCTTCATCGCCATTTTCGCTGATGTTGCCACCCTTGCCATTGCCTACGACAACGCTCCCTACTCCAAGACCCCCGTCAAGTGGAACCTGCCCAAGCTCTGGGGTATGTCCGTCCTTCTCGGTGTCGTCCTTGCCGTCGGTACCTGGATCACTGTCACCACCATGTACGCCCACCCCAACGGTGGTATCATCCAGAACTTCGGTAACCTCGACGAGGTTGTCTTCCTTCAGATCTCGCTCACTGAGAACTGGCTCATCTTCATCACTCGGTATGTTTCTATCCTTGATTTTGTGTTGACTATGAAGCAGTATGCTAACTCTTTTCCAGTGCCAACGGTCCCTTCTGGTCCTCTCTTCCCTCGTGGCAATTGGCCGGCGCTATTCTCGTCGTTGACATTTTGGCCACTCTCTTCTGTATCTTCGGATGGTTTGAGGGCGGTGACCAGACTTCGATCGTCGCGGTTGTCCGTGTCTGGGTCTTCTCTTTCGGTGTGTTCTGCGTCATGGGCGGTGTTTACTACATCCTCCAGGACTCTGTCGGGTTTGACAACCTCATGCACGGCAAGTCCCCCAAGGGCAACCAGAAGCAGAGATCGCTGGAGGACTTTGTTGTCTCTCTCCAGCGTGTGTCTACGCAGCACGAGAAGTCGCAGTAAGCGACCTCGTTGCATGGCTTGGATGGGCAGGGTGCCATGGTTATGGCACCAAATTAAGATACCATGGTTTTTTTAACGCATACCCCGCCCTGAATAGCAGCGCCTCGGCTTTTGGGAGGAATGATAAGACCATGGCATGGGTCGAGAGCCTGCTACAGGGCACCTACTTTAATTTTTCGGAGTCTTTGATCACGACTTTGTCCGGGGACTAGTGGCGCCCCGATACTTTAGACAGATCTAATAAACAGTAAAACATAATTACGTTCACACTGGCTTTGCTGTGGTAGTGACATGTACCTTGCTAGAGGGGTGGTGGTGATGGTGGTGGCGCTGATGGTGGCTGCCAGCGAGCATGAATAAGTGGTTTTTTTGGCTTTGCCCACGTGCACCGACCTCTTGTCATTGGGCAAAGATTTTCATGCTCTTTTGGACAGCCGAACGGCCACTACCAACAACACGAGTCGCTATCTGCACTTTCGACTACGCCAGAGAAGGTACTACTGTAAGCACCAATATCACACTAATTCTCTTTTCTGAAGCGGTTCCCTGTTAGACAACGCGCCACCAACAACCCACTACGAGTTGCATCATCACCGTTTTCCTTTTTGCCCCGATTCGGACAATTGTCGGCGATTGGAGGATTTTGGTTCAGGACGCAAAGAGGTCAGGATGCCACCTCTGAGGGAGATTCCGGGGTTCTATTATGGTACGTCATTTTTTATTTTTTTTTGGGTCAAGAGGTCATGTGATGAGGGTTTCTGGCGATGTTCTTTAGCTTTTCATGGGGGACCAATTTCTTACTCTTTAGAGATGGCGAGGGTGTGCGCAAGGTGGGAGAGGGGAAGGAAACTTGGCTGACACATGTGCTGACTTGGGGGATGATATAGATGAGGCCAAGAGGAAGTACTTCAAGATTGAGGATAGCAAAAGGACGGTGTTGCCTGGTGGGGCGGCTGCTTGGGGGAGCGAAGGGGAAGTGAAGAGGCGGAGGAAGGAGGTGGAGAGGGAAA
The DNA here is from genome assembly GCF_035222485.1 of Podospora pseudoanserina. Taxonomy (NCBI): domain Eukaryota; kingdom Fungi; phylum Ascomycota; class Sordariomycetes; order Sordariales; family Podosporaceae; genus Podospora; species Podospora pseudoanserina. Next base: position 2,353,889 of record NC_085922.1, on the reverse strand, counting down.
AGGGGGAGAGGGAGTGGAAGGAGAGGGTGAGGAGGGAGAGGGTTAGGAGGGTTGATGTTGGTTGGGTGTTGGGGAGGGAGACTGGGCGAGAAGGGGGTGATGGGATTGTGAAGGAGTGGGCTGGGGGGTTGGAGGATAGGGGGAAGATCAAGATGTGGGTTAATCTGGAGGAGGGGGACGGGGGGGTGATTGATTGTTTTTATGTGGCTGGACAGAGGGAGGCGCAGAAGGAGGGGAGGAAGGAGGGGGAGGATGGGTGGGAGAAGGAGGAGGATGAGGTTGGTGAGGAGTCGGTGTGGGTTTTTGCTGGTGAGTTTGGTAACTTGGTTGGGGAAGGTGGGGGGTTGCTAATAGTGATGATGTAGGGATGGAACAGATGGGGATGTCGGTTTCGGCTGCGCCGTTGGGAAGGGAGGGGAGGTTGGTTTACTCTTGTTGAGGGGGGCAGGATATTGAATTGCTAACGTGTGTTTATCTGAAGGGTCGACTACCTTTGCAACCGGGTACGGAGGTGTCGCTGGCCAGGACAGTACGTTGAACATAGGAGCGAAATGGGGGACACCAACATGGTTGGTATTAAAGGAAGGCGAGAAGCGCTGTTATTCCTTGGCAACCACATCCATTCCACCACCCCGAAAGCGTGCTACGAATATGGATTCTCTTCCGGGCAAGAAGGGTGTTTCCCACGTGGGTGGCCTTCTTTCTGCTCACCCATTCTGGAGTTTTGTGACTCAGACCAGAACCGATTTGCTGACTTGGTTCTTGCATTGTAGTCTTGCACAGTGGCGGCCTCATAACCACACTACGTAATAACTACATCAACGCTGGAGACTGGTCGCCTGAAGAGACCGGGGCCAGACTTGTTTTGGGAACCCAGCGTGGCGTGTATTGTGCCCGAGGTCCTGGTGCGACTGCTGCCACGACTGAAATGGACACCAGGCGTCGACCAGCGAAACTTGTGCCGCCTTTTCGGGGCGATGTACTCGCGGTTGACTTTCTTCATGCGCAGCCTCAAGTGGTCCTCGCCGGCACTCGTTCAGGTCACGTTTGTCAACTCGATACGCGGACGGCGCCGGAAGCATGGGATTCGATGGTTTTCCGCCACAAGAGCAGCGTGGCACATCTCAGGGCCGTCGGTGGCTTTGATGTCCTCGCTGCGGGACCAAAGAACGCGATGTGCATCTATGATCTTCGCTTTGTGAAAGCGAAGGAGCAGAAGGCGGGCGAGAAGCCGTTTGAGCCCTGGGAGCGAAACACTGCGGCTCCGGCGGTGGAGTTTCCTGGCTATCGCAACGAGGCACATATCAAGATTGGGCTGGATGTGCTTACGCAGCCGGGGTATGGACATGGTGTTGTTGCGGCTGCTCATGATGATTGCACGGTTGGACTGTACTCGCTACGGGATGGATCGAGGATGCCATCGGGGGATGTGGACAAGAGTAAGGCGCCGGGGGTGGTGAAGGCCATCCAGTTCCAGACGGTGGCTTCTGATCAGCATCCCAGTTTGTTTGTTGGCGTTGGATCGGTTATTCAAAAGTTTTCTTATTGATACCCTTACTTTTTTTGTTGCTTTGGCATTGGTAGGCAGGCGTATATAGAAAAGAACCGAATAACTGAACACGATGTTTAGCATAAAACTCAACGAATGTGATTAGTCATAATTTGATGTCGTGCTGTGGCTGATAATCCCATCAGCCGCCCGCCGCTTCCGTTACCGCGTTGTCGGGTCCGTTTATTCGGCGACCGCGCATCCACAGCGAGCGAGAAGGGTGTGTGCGAAGTTGAAAGCGTGGTGTTACACACAGTTGTATTCGGATGACGCCGGCCGTTGAACTTCCGGCGGCATCATCTTTACTAACTCTTTCTTTCAATTCGGGCCATGGCCGGGAACCCTGTCAATTTGAATGGCCTTGCATCATTCACACCCGCCGCATCTGCTGCTGCACCCGCAACGGTCTCGGCCCTCAATAGAAGGGGAGGAAAAGGGCCACGAGCATTGGCGCCCGGGTCCGGAGGTGTCGGTGGTGAATTCGGCAGCAGCAATGGGGAATCGTCAACCGCGTCTGCGTCTATTTCCTCAACGATAACGACGCCAATGAGCAGTGTGAACACCGACGGGACTGCCAACAGCAACCTCCCGGACAACACGGCAGACGATGTCGGCACCGGTGGAATCTCCAAAAAGCGCAAGGCGGTCCCGGGATCGAGAGGAGTTGCGAACTTGACCCCGGAGCAGCTGGCCAAGAAACGGGCGAATGGTAAGTGGAGCTTGTTCTAACGTCTTTTTCTCCTGGTGGTGTGAAATCCTCCCCCGATGGCGGTCGGCATCCCGCTCCGAAAAGTGTGGAAACATTTTTTTGGGCTGGATTGCAAGGGCGGGTGCGGTTATCCGGGGGGTATTCATTCATTGTTCTCTCCGGCCCGTCTAACCTGCTCCCCCAAGTCATGAGTAGCACTAACAAGGCTGTCAGATCGTGACGCACAGCGTGCTATCCGAGAGAGGCAGCGCCTCAAGATTGAGCAGTATGAGCGGGAGATTCGTGAGCTCAAGTCTCAGCAGCCGTATCTGGAGCTGCAGGCTGCTGTTCGCCAGAGGGAGGCTGTTGAGGCGGAGCTGGCCGAGGTGAAGGCATGTCTGGCTAGTATTATGCATTTGGTTCAGCCTCTGCTGGCTAAGGGGTCGCCAATAGGTAAGTTTTATTTGTCTCGTCGCGTTCCTGCCCAGAGGTTGATGGGATGTATAGTTGGGCAGCATCATCCTGCGCCGTTACCTTCGCCAGCTCAGACACACCATCCGTCGTTGCACCACCAACAGCATGGACTAGTAGCACCAACTCGGACATCTGTGGGGTTTTCGGGGTCTGGCCCGGGCAGTGTTGCCTCTCCGGGCTCTGTCGGTACTCATGGACGATGGCATAACAGTATGTCGCCTGTGGTGACGCCCATGTGCACAGAAGGTCAACAACACCAGCAACATCCACACCAGCCACACCAGCTTCAGCAACCTCAACCCTCTTCCCAGGCCGGTATTCTCGCCCAGCAACACCACGACCTCGGTCACGGGTTGGACCTAGGGTCAGACCGTCTCGGCCTCGAATTCCTCCTCGACCCGGCCCAGAAAATCGCCCGGATACATCAAAACGCTGCTGCTGCTGCTTCCACCCAGTGCCATCATCAAGTCCCTCTGTTGATACCACCCACACAAACCCCTTTCACGAAACCCACTCAACCACCACCACTACCACAACATCAACCCCGAGAAGAAGAAGAAGATGATGATGATGAAGAAGAAGACTTCTTCACCCTCCCACTCAACTCCCCCCCAACCTGCCCCCTCGACTCAATCCTCCTAGACTTCCTCTCCGAACGCCGCCACCTCCTCTCCCTCCCCTCCTCGCACGCAAACGACGTCCTCGGCCCGCCCTACCCCTCCATCTCCTCCCTCCTCAACCCGTCAACCCCCTCCCACCCCCTATCAAAAGTTTTTACGGACATCCTCGCCCGCTTCCCCGGCCTGTCCCGTCTCCCGGAGCGCGCAGCGGTTTTGTACCTCATGTTCCTCCTCATGCGCTGGCAAGTCTCCCCCACAAGAGAAAACTGGGAGAGGATCCCGGAGTATTTTCGCCCCGGGGGGTTGCAGAGACGGAAAAGGCACCCGGCCTGGGTGGATTATATACCCTGGGGAGGGATGAGGGAGAGGATTGTACAAATGTATGATGATGATACGGAGGAGGGGGGGATAGAGTTTGAGGATTTTTTATTCCGTTTACTGGGACTTTGAGGGTTGGTTGGGGAGGAAGGGGAGGGGAGGGGGTGTGTACTACTACGACAGAAAGAGAAAGGGGGGGGTCGCAGGGGTGGGGGGATGGGATGGTGATTAATCCCGCTTTTGAGACGCATGTGAGGAGGTTGGAGAGCTGGAGTTTGGGGGGGGAGTTTGAGAGGGCTTTTCCTGGGTTGGGGGGGACGTATAAATTGAGGAGGGGGTGAGGTAGAATGGGGAGCAACGGCATGATGACAAAGGAGTTGAGGTTGCCTTGAACAGGTGATGTGGAGGTCGGGTATATAAAAGACGTGCATGCACACAGACATTGTGGGATATGGGAATGCCCGTTTGATATTCTCCTGCCTGTGACTGGTTTGGGTATGGTATACGGCAGTGATGTGAAAGGCGGGACAAGAGAACAAATGCATTCTCACAGTCGCTCCACAATTGTCCAAATACCATTGTTTTCCCTGGTTCTTATGTCAAGGCATCATGCCGAGCCAACCCACTACTAGAACCTCATCATGTTTTACCCAACGCTCTCGATAGGTGCCCATCATCCTACTTCCCCCTTTTCCCCAGCCTTGAGTTCTATACCTGGCCAGACACACCAAGTCAGTAAAACATATAATAAATTGTTGGCTTAACACCTTTAAAAGAGAAAGAACTATCGAAGGATAGCCAAGAGGCCTTCAAAGACAGTCAAGGTAGTGAATACGAGTTGGAAACATCGTCGAGGGCTTGCCTGCTATTTTTGAAGGCCTCAAAAGAGAAGTGAATAAACAAGCTTTAATAAATGAAAGCTGAAGTCATGTCTGCTATATTCAAGGCCTTCATTTTGTAATGCAAGTCCTATTATTTTGTCCATGACGCTGCTACTAGAGAAAAAAAAGGCAAACCCTAATAACCGCCATTAAACCCCTGAAAGACCGGCCCATTCCTACTCATTTGGATTCCCGGCGGCAATTCCATAACAATTGGATCATCGCCATTCTGTTGGTTCCCATTCCCGCCATGACTTCCCCTCTTCCCATCAAAACCCCCTCCCCTTCCACCCCTATCCTTCTTCCCTCCTCCCCATCCCCCTCTCCCACCACCGCCACCACCACCACCCTGATACCCCCCATCATGGTGATGGTCCTCCTCCCGCCTACTTGACTTAGGCCCGTGACTCCCGCCTTTATCAGTTTGCATCCTCCTAGAGATCGCCTTACTCGACACCCCCGCACCAATCTCAATATCTGGCTCCTCCACCACCATCCCCGTCACAATTGGCCTCCCGCCACTACCGCCGTACGGCGCAGTCAACACCCACTTCCTATCCGCTTCCGTGAGCTTTTGAATAGGAATAACAGAAATTCCAGTGCCGTAATCACTGCAATCCCGGGGCCCAAAGCCCACTCCCCACTTCGTCCGGAGCTCGTTCCCCCTCGCCCCCCCCTCCGACATGGCCGCCTTGGCCTTTTCGGCATCTTTCCTGTAATACATTTTCACAAAGGCGTGTCTCTTCTCCTTGTGAACAATGGCACTTTGGACCTCGCCGAAGCGAGAGAAGATTTCCCGTAATTCGGGTTCGGAAACCATGACCCCGCCAACGAAAAGGGTTCGCGACAAGACCTTGAAGTGGCCAGGGGGAACGGTAGGGTCGTGGTCGACCCATTTTTCTCCGTTGGGCTGTGGCGGCCCTTGTTGTTGTTGCTGTTGTTGGCGGGAAAAGTTATCTGATGGGCTACCTCTCCTGCCCTGGGGCGAGCGCTGGCGATATCCCCTATCATCATTGTAACCCCGGTTTGGCGAGGCTGGGCGGTTGTAGTCGAATCCTCCGCGGTCGTTGCGGCGGGATCGGGGTGAGTCTCTGGCGTCCCAGCGTCCCGGCGAGCGGGAGCGGGATCTACCGCGGGGAACACGCCCTGGTGAGTGATAGCCGTTGCGATCACGGGAGTCGGCTGCATGTCTGGGCGCTTCCCAGGGGGCTGGACCAGGGCCGGCACTGACGGGAGGAGCTGGGTAGCCAGGGTAAGCGGCTTGAGGTGGCTGCGGGAAGCCGGTTTGTGGGACGGCTGGAGATCCGGTAGCCGCAGTGTTTTGGGTCATGAGCTGCATTACGCTGGCGATTTGTTCGACAGGTACACCTTGGGCCAGCAAGGCGCTCAATAGCTGGACGGCCGCCGGATTGGCAGCTGGATTGGCCGCACCATTCAGCACTGGAGGTGCTGCGGGTGGTGGGAAATGGGCAGGCTGAGGAGCTGCCATGGGTGGTGGAAAGGCATGTGGCAATGTGGACATGTTGACAGGCGGAGCAGCAGGCTGCATGGCGCTATTGCCAGGCTGGCTACCAAGGATGCCGTACAAGGCTGCAGGCAGCGGGGCAGGGGCCGGAGCCGCAGTCGGGGCCGGGGCTTGAACTGGAGCTTGGACTGGGGCCGCAGGAGGGGCCGGAGCCGGGACTGGCCCGGCCGAGTGATTACTCTGTGTACTGGGCGCATTTTGGCGAGCCAGGTTGGCAAGGGTCTCAAGAATGTTTAGAGGGTTGCTTTGCGTTGCTGGCGGTGCAGGCGGCTTGCTTCCAATACCAAGCGAAGCCATCAGGTTGGGGGGAGGGCTTCCGGGAGGTGTTGTTGATTGGACTGTTGGCAGGGGTCTTGTCAGAGGTGCATCTACACAAAGAAGCGGTGACATCTTGGATGACCTACGTGTCGGCTGGGGAGCATTGAGCTTCTCCCGCCAGGAACTAACCATGGCAGCGGGAAACGTCTCGCCCTTCTCCCAAATATCGAGCAGTTTCTTGATCTTGTCCTACATACCGGCATACGTGTGAGTTACTAGTCATGGTGATGAAGCAGGGATGTGTATATGTGGGCGCCCAAGACTTTGAGAATGCTGCCGAAGTTCACCGGCTGGACAAGGCAAGACAACGAAGCGAGGGCAGCAGTTGTCTACACCAACTGTGAGGTCATCGCCAATAGCTAGTTGCAAAAACCCACCCTCTCTCTTTTCGTCTATTGGGTGCTGGAGCGGCAAAAATTCAGTGCATGATCATATGTGCGTACCTTTTGATCTTCTGGAGCCGCCGAGATGCTGTCGTTCATCAGAGTGGGCATGAGTTCAGTCAATCTATGCACGCCCGCAGCATATGTGCCATCTTGCGCTGAAGAATTTATGGGAAACTGTCCCAGAGCCTTGGCCTTCTTCAACCACTCCCGTGCTACTTGGTCTACGACGTAGAGGACGCCCAGCTTGTGTGTTCCGGGCGTTTTCTTGAGATGTGTATAGAATTTTTGGACGATGACCGACTCAGACTATCAAATGAGACACCAAAATTAGTATAACCGTCTACAACGTCAAATCGAATCGCTTCACGCGTCCGCTTACCTGTGGGTTGTTGACGCAAAGTGCAGTAAGATTTGAGATCCGAGAACCAGATACGCCTGGAGCCTTGAGGCTGAGCAAGGCTTGCAGCCCAGCCTCGAGCTCTGCTACCGGTGACGATGTCATCTCGTTGTCCACTTCCGGAAGCCTTCTTTGGTGACAATGGATGATGTGGATGACTGGCGGTGGTGATACCAGTGGGAAGGGAAAAAAACGTTGTTGAAAAAGTCGTTAAAAAGAGCCGAGAGACAGGCCCGTGATCTCTTCTCGAAGTATGATACGACTGAGTGAGCTTGGTGGGGTAGCAGGTGAACAAGATCTATGCCATGCTCCTAGGTCACAATAGAAGAATAAAATACGGTTGGCTGGCTTTTGACTTTGATTTGTTTGCTCTGCCTTGCTCTCGTCAAGGTCCCCCGAGGGAAGTGGCAGCCAGCAGATTACTAGGTTTGATTTGAAGGTCGCGTCGAGTTCACCAAGTTACGTTCGGACGAAACCTGAGAGCATGCGCAAACACCAGAGACGCGTGTTTTTTTTGAGGGGGGGGAGCAGGGCACGCAGCAATAGATCCCACTCGGCACAATCCTGCTCAAAAGATTTTCTAGAAGGCTCTGGGGGGGAAATACGTTGGGCTACTGCAAAGTTAGAGATGGATGAAAAAAAGTGTGTTCTTGATGAAGTCGTCTTGATGGAAATCGAAGAAGATCGAGATGGCCGGCCTTTTTGCCGCGAAGATGGAGAGGAGGCGGGGAACGAGCGAGCTTTTTTTTGGAGACGGTTGGTAGCTTTTATTTGGGGAGGGTCGCTGTGGCTGTCACACCAATGCCTTGGGTTTCTTGGGGCCAGGGTCAAATGTGGCGTGCGCGCGACCAACTGTGGCGCCCGAGGCAGCTGCCAAGCAGCCGGCATGGAGCACTGAGTGGCCCAGGGCCACGAGGTGACGCTTGTCTCGTGAACTGAACCTGGAACCCCGCGCCACGCCCTAGCCAAGATGTGTTGCAAAACTCCCGAGTTGCAGCGAGACGGGCGAGCGGCCATGCAGTGGTTCACGACATTTCCCTTTGGCCGAAGGTGGTTTCCCACTCGGTATGTTTAGGGTTTGCCACAGGGGACTCGCCTCACGAAACAGCAAACTTTCCGAGGGAACGAGTTCGATGGGCAGCTGTTTGGAGCTCCAGCGAGCTTCTCGAAACCCTCGTGCAGCAGGCAGCTTCGAGATGGGTGCCGTGACGTCAACCGGGCGAAATAGCTCATAGGGGTACCAAACAAAAAAGCAACACTTGAGACTTGGGTGCTGGGGGTTCCGTTTACATGAGAAGCTCCCGTGCCTTGTACCGGAGGGCCCCTCCATTTTAATACCCGGATAGCACTTTGTAGCCATGCATCCACTTCAGAGAAGCCTTTGGAAAGAGGGGAAAATTGCATCACGGGGAGGGAGCTCCGGAATCATAGGTAGAGCGCCTTGTTGGGAATGCCAGCTACACAACAAGACTTGATAGTCGATAGCAGCAGCCTCCCTTGAAAAATATATGCCATGAGAATCTCTGAGACCATCGGGATCGTCTTTATGATAGCAATGGGGAATCTGGAAGGGAGTGGACAGCCGAACCCCGGTCGGTCCGTTGCCGTGTGTCCGGCCAACCCGCAAAGCCGCCTGCCAAATGCTGGCAGGCTAGGCTAAGCTTGACCTTATTCCCTGGCCCGGGGCGGGCGGGCTGCGCTTTTTTTTACGGCTTGGCTGTCTTCATCAACCCCCAAACATTTTTCTCCTCCTCCCTTTTTCTCACCTGAACACCTACAAACCCTCCACATCAGATACCCAACCATGGCTCCTGCGATGCGCCTGACTTCCTCCGCCCTCCGGGCTTCGTTGAAGGCTTCGTCCTTTGCGACCAAGCAGACTGCCTTCACTGCTGCCCGCTGCTACTCCTCCAAGACCCAGGTACGAGCGAGACGACGCCCGACGCCAAATGCGCCCTGACATCATCCATTGACCGTGCTATCGTGCTGCAGACCCTCAAGGAGCGCTTCGCCGAGCTCCTCCCCGAGAAGATCGAGGAGATCAAGGCTCTCAGAAAGTACAATGCCTGCCCCTCGCCCGCCCGCTACAAAGAATTGCTGCTGACGAGCTGTCGTTAAACCCACAGGGAGCATGGCTCCAAGGTTGTTGACAAGGTCACTCTCGACCAGGTCTATGGCGGTGCCCGTGGCATCAAGTGCCTCGTCTGGGAGGGTTCTGTCCTCGACGCCGAGGAGGGCATCCGTTTCCGCGGCAAGACCATCCCCGAGTGCCAGCAGGTCCTCCCCAAGGCCCCCGGCGGCAGCGAGCCCCTTCCCGAGGGTCTCTTCTGGCTCCTCCTCACGGGTGAGGTTCCCACCGAGCAGCAGGTCCGCGACCTCTCTGCCGACTGGGCTGCCCGCGCCGAGATCCCCAAGTTCGTTGAGGAGTTGATCGACCGCTGCCCCAGCGACCTCCACCCCATGGCTCAGTTCTCCATGGCCGTCACTGCTCTCGAGCAGACCTCTTCCTTCGCCCGTGCCTACGCCAAGGGCATCAACAAGAAGGAATACTGGGGATACACCTTTGAGGACTCCATGGACCTCATCGCCAAGCTCCCCACCATCGCTGCCCGCATCTACCAGAACGTCTTCAAGGGCGGCAAGGTCGCTCCCGTCCAGAAGGACAAGGACTATTCCTTCAACTTCGCCAACCAGCTCGGCTTCGGCAACAACGCTGACTTCATTGAGCTCATGCGTCTCTACCTCACCATCCACACCGACCACGAGGGTGGAAACGTCAGCGCCCACACCACTCACCTTGTCGGCTCTGCTCTCAGCTCCCCCTTCCTGTCCCTCGCTGCCGGTCTCAACGGTCTTGCCGGTCCCCTCCACGGCCTCGCCAACCAGGAGGTGCTCAACTGGCTCACCGAGATGAAGAAGGTCATTGGTGACGATATCTCCGATGAGAGCATCACCAAGTACCTCTGGGACACCCTCAACTCCGGCCGTGTCGTCCCCGGTTACGGCCACGCCGTCCTCCGCAAGACCGACCCCCGCTACTCTGCCCAGCGCGAGTTCGCCCAGAAGCACATGTCTGAGGACCCCATGTTCAAGCTCGTCAGCCAGGTCTACAAGATCGCCCCCAAGGTTCTTACCGAGCACGGCAAGACCAAGAACCCCTACCCCAACGTCGATGCCCACTCCGGTGTCCTCCTCCAGTACTATGGTCTCACCGAGGCTAACTACTACACCGTCCTCTTCGGTGTCTCCCGCGCCATTGGTGTCCTTCCCCAGCTCATCATTGACCGCGCCGTCGGTGCCCCCATTGAGAGGTGAGTTTTATTCCTGACATGTACACAAACAGCAAGCTAACTATTGTTTCTGCACAGACCCAAGTCTTTCTCCACCGAGAAGTGGATCGAGATCTGCAAGAAGTTGTAAGTTATGTACGAGGACGGGGAGTAATGCGGGTTATGGGTTAGGTAGTTGGGAAAATTCGGCGCGAAGGGATCGTTACGGGTTTTTCAGTATAGAATGGATGGGGAAATATTCAGCGATTGCTTCAGTCCCTGGAGGCATTGATTGGTTTGGGGCTACGCGATTACTGGGTGATGGCTGTCCATTGAGTTGTACGATACAAATTTTTCCGTATTCCGGGCCACTCGGCCACACGCACATGTTCAATGAAAAGTTCTTAGCTGCAACATCTCTGCTTCCAACGCATGCAGGGCCGGGCGGGACTCATGGGGTGGGGGGGCTGTAGGAGAGCGACATCGAACGGGCGTGTGCCACATGCAATCCTGATGGAAGTCAAGTCAAGCTGCGGCTTCGGACCCTGGATGGAGGAAGCACCGTCAGAGTTGTTTTTGGTTACACACTCGGTGCGCTCGGTCCGGTCATCAATATCATCAAACACCTTGCCGCCACAACAGAACCCTGGGCAAGGAGCATCCTCGGGGCACTGCCGCACTGCAGACCGTAGATGCTGTTGGGTTCTTATGGAATTCATGTTACAAAGATGAATTCGAGATTTCTACACCACCAGAGATGAACTGTCGGTGAGGAGCAGCTGAAGAAAGACGGCCGATGAACCAGCTGCATCTTATCTCAAGCGCAGACAGACTGGGTGGCCGGGTCAGCTCTACCCCAAGCCGGTCCGGCCGGATTCATAGGTGAGGTCAGAAGTGAGACTGGTCCCCAAAACAATTGCTGTTGAGGTGCCGAGGTGGGTGGTTGAGAACAGGGGTGTGTCGGCCGATTGGCGTGCGTTGAGCTTTGGCCCGTCTAAGAGTCTAAGACGGAACGGGCAAGCACTGCCAACAACTCGGGATTCCCCCTTGTCTCCCCCAACCATTGGAGCTTTATCGGGGTCCTGTCTTTGGGTCCTTTTTTTCTTTCTTTCTTGTCTCTCTTCCTCGACAACAAAAACATCAACGACATTGTCGTCGCTGCCATCGTCATATCCTTCCTTCATTGACACAGCCTCATCTCCGTGTTCTTAGTCGTAAGTGGATCCCCCTCTTTCATATGCTGGCTGTTGCGTTATCCGCATTACCGCGGGTATCCCCCCCCAAATTGACCATTCCCCATGGGTGAGCCAAGCTCTCCTGCCGGGACCTCGCTTCTTTGGGCAATTCAAATCCACATCTACAATGACAGATTGAGCCTCCATCGGTAACACGTGCAATTTTATTGTTTTAGGGGAGCCGCCTTCTCGCTGCGTTGCAAGCCGCTCAAATCATATTCCGGGTCGCCTCTACCACTGCTCAGCATCATCAGCAACAAGCTGACTCCCTAGCTTCCAGCCAATCCGCCGTTTCTGGGCTGTCCCTCCTCGACCTTGCCCACTCCCCCGCGTTTCCACACCTTCCAAATACCCACCTCTCATCACACCCACACACCCGCCGTCCGGACATTCTCCCGTCCTCCGCAAACTTTACTCTCTCTCTCTCCTCTCTCTTTCTGATCCTGCGACGAAGCACCCTTTTCCCTTGGTCAGGGCCCCTATCACAGCAACATCCACCAAGTCATGTCCGCCGCTATTGCCCCCTCTCTCCCGGCTTCCGAGCCTCCCAAGCTCGAGAAGAAGCCCATCAAGTTTTCCAATTTGCTCTTGGGCGCCGGTTTGAACCTGTTCGAGGTCACCTCCCTCGGCCAGCCCCTGGAGGTCATCAAGACCACCATGGCGGCGAACCGAGGTGATGGTTTCGGAGCTGCTCTTGGCCGCATTTGGAACCGTGGTGGTGTTTTCGGCTGTAAGTTTTTCTTCGGATAAGCAAAAAAAAAAAAAAAAAAAATTGCCAACAAGTTGCATGCGCTGACTTTGCTCTTGTCCAACAGTTTACCAAGGTCTCATTCCCTGGGCCTGGATCGAAGCCTCCACCAAAGGCGCCGTCCTTCTCTTCGTCGCTTCCGAGGCCGAGTACTATGCCCGCGCTGCCGGCGCCGGCGAGTTCGGCGGTGGCATTTTCGGTGGTGTGACGGGTGGTGTTGCGCAGGCGTACGCTACTATGGGTTTCTGCACCTGCATGAAGACGGTGGAGATCACCAAGCACAAGATGGCTTCCACCGGCCAAAAGGCTCCCGGCACCTGGGCCACCTTCATGGACATCTACCGCCGCGAAGGCATCAGAGGTATCAACAAGGGTGTCAACGCTGTTGCGATTCGCCAGATGACCAACTGGGGTTCTCGCTTCGGTCTGAGCCGTCTCGCTGAGCAGGGCATCAGGGATCTCACCGGCAAGAAGGAGGGTGAGAAGCTGAGCGCTGTGGAGAAGATCACTGCCTCGGCGCTGGGTGGTGGTTTGTCGGCCTGGAACCAGCCTATCGAGGTTATCCGCGTCGAGATGCAGAGCAAGAAGGAAGATCCCAACCGCCCCAAGAAGATGACGGTCGGGAATACCTTCAAGTATATTTACGAGACGAACGGGCTCAAGGGTCTGTACCGCGGTGTGACGCCCCGTATTGGGTTGGGCGTCTGGCAGACGGTTTGCATGGTCGCCATGGGTGACATGTGAGTTTCCTCTCCCGCTTCCATGATCTCTCACTTGACCAGCTGCTAACCATGTTTGACTAAACAGGGCAAAGACGTATGTCGAGAAGCTGACTGGCGAGGCCGTCACCGCTAAGCATTAGATGGCGTTTTGATGGGTTTTTTCATATGATTGCATCAGGGCTCTACTACTACATACACACATCGTTTATATCACTTAGAATGGATCGGGATCGGATCAGGTTAGGCGGTCGGTCGGTTGGTCGGACAACTTACTACTGGTCGGGTAACGGTCAGGTCATCTGGTTTTGCGCTTTTTCGGTGGTGAGGGGGTGCCATAAAATCAACAGAGATGTTTGGTTGTTTGTTTCATGATGCCTTGCGTTCAGTCTTGGGGATAGTGGGGTGGTAATGATATATGTGTTGGTTGATGTTTGCTTGTCTTGTCGTTGCTGCTGTGTGATATTTCGCCTTGAATTGCTTGCTGTTGATGTTTTTGAGGTGTAGTGGCATGTGATACAAAAAGCGAGCTGGTGTGGCAGTTGCACATTCTTGGACTTGGCAGATTGGACACCAACATAAGCGGGCGATGAAGTGGAATATATATGGTGGCTATGGAGTCTGGTTGGGTGATAGATGAGTATAGATATCATTGGATATCATATAAGCATGTTACCTTTGACCTTGCATCATTATCCCTTCGAACATCAAATACTGCAGGCACAATGATATCCACATGGAGAGACATTCTGTCCTCTTTTCATTCTGTTTCGTTCTTCTTCTTGTCAGACCAATTCTGGCCTCCAAAGTAATTATGTGACGTTGATGTCTGGAGCTGAATGGCCTATTCAGTCTTCCCATTTCCTGTATCCTCCCCTCCAAATCCTTCGGGTATACCAATACTGCTACTCCCCTTCCCTCCCCCTTCCCTCCTCCTTCCCTCCTCCTTCCCTCCCCCGTCCTTCTTATCTTTCCTCCCGCCTATGAAACGCCCATCGAAAAAAAGAAATCAGCTTTAAACTCCCTAAACGCCCTTATGTCTTTCCCATCCCATCCCATCCCTCCTGATGCTATTATTTGCCCCTCCCCCATAAAGAACGAAAAGGAAAGAAATAGATTGTGTGTGTGGTGAGTGAGTGAGTGGGTTGCTCTAGAACCTGTCCATATGAGCAGTAGAGTAATGACTCCCTCCCGTATAAGCAGGATGTAGCGCGGTCGGCGGACGCTGAATGTCAGGAATCACCGGGCTAGCCCGACTATTGCTGTTGCTCCTGTTCAGATTCCCATAACCCGTCCCCCTTTCCACATCATCATTATCGTCATGAATCGGCATCGGCTTGCTAATCTGCAGGTTCCCGCGCGACTTTCGAAAGTTGAACTTGGGGGGGATGGGAACAGAAAAGTGGTTCGTCATGCGCTTGTAAAAGGGCTGACTTTGTTGAGGGGTGGTGTTGTCGTCGTCTTCGGGGTAATGTTGCTGGTGTTGACGGATGGAATTGCTCCGGACAGAGGATTGATAGCCAGAATCGTAGTATTCTTTGGAGTTCTGGTTGGTGGGCACGGCGAGAGAGCCGTCGGAGCGAATATTCCGCGCCGTGATGCCATTCTCCCCGTCGCGAAACACAACACTCGCAATCATGTTGAACACCCCGAAAGTGATGGCCAAAATCCCAGACGAGAGGACGAGTCTCCAGATTGGCAGGCCCAAGTTGTCGATGCTGTACGCAGGCTTGACCAAATCTGCCATGATGCCACAACCCGTGATCATCAGGGCTAGACCGAGCCAACCAAGCGAGTGGTCGGGCCCGAGGATAGGAAAGTTGTTCTTGAACCAGGGCTTGAAGAGGCCGATTTCGGAGATGAAGAGGACGATGCTGATGGCGAAGACGAAGAAGTGGGAGATTACGTCGAAGAATTGAAAGTGGCCGGTTATGCCGGACAGGACGATCATTGCCCAGCATGAGGCCATGATCACGACCAGGGCGACGAGGGTCATGGCGCGGAGGGCGTGGAGGATTAGGTGGCCTGAGCCGCGGAGTTTGGGGGAGGTGGCGAGGGAGAGCATTTTGTTGTTGTTGTTGGTGATGGTGGTGATTGTTATTGTGGGTTTTCTGAGGAGAAAGATGTTAGTAAGAGTATTTCATTGGGGTTCAGGTTAATTCATGTGTTTGGGTTGAGAAGATGGACCTCGGTGAGAGACTTGGTGCTGTGGTTTAAGGGATTGCTCAAGTTGGCCGCGTTGTCCATGAGGAGGAAATGGTTGATGCTGTGGTCCATGAGGAGGAAGAGGAGGTTGCTGCCATTGTCCAGGAGGAGGCGGTTGACGCCACTGTCCAAGAACTGGTGGCTCGAGTCGTTGGTGTTCCTGGATAGGGCCGGGAGGTTGTTGGGGTCTTTGCCCAAAAAGAGGAGGATGTGGAAGTCCTTGAGCCGGAGAAGGCATCGGCATCTGTCCTGGCCCCAAAGGCCAGTGTGGCCCGCAGTAAAGCTGCGGCTGCCCAACCAGGACATCTTCAACATCTGATTCCTCCTCTGACTCTTCCTCGGACTCATCTGTGGAGCTTGACTCTATCGATTCACGGCCTCTGATCGGAGGCAATGTTGGAATTTGGCTGGCGGCAGATGCTCTCCTTGGAAGCTGAGTTGGCTTCCGCGAATGGGGAGTACCCGGCCTATCCATCACAGGAGCTTGTTCGGACATGACGAAATACTCTCCAGGAGCTTATTTGTCGACAATTTTTCGTTGCTTCGGGGGTAACCGGGTGTCGAGATTTCCAACCGGGGCCATCTTCTCAGGAGGGGAGGTGTAGGTTCTAAACTCATAAGTACTTACATATGTGACTCGTGCCAGTTGGCAGACTGCTCAGCAGGTAATGGCGAGTGATGAAGTGATTGAGTGATTGTCGGATGACGATCTGGCTAGCAGATGTGTCGAAAGTTATGTGTAGATATCGTGTGATATGTTGACGAAGTTTGCGAAGAGAGAGGGAAAAAAAACACAAGGAAATACGTTGAAGATAGAAAATGTAACCAGACTTGGTGGTGAGAAAATATGATATGGGATAGGAAAAAAAAGAAAAATAGAGATCAATAGAAGAAAACTCCCATTGTCCAGGGGTACAATGGTGAATCTAAGTGATGAACAAAGACAATAGGTGGGAAGAGCTACAATAGACTTATGTGAAGTGGCGATCGGGTTTATAACAATGGAATAAGGCACCTGCCCTTGTCATGGGCAAATCGCCATCTGCCCAAAAATAACGTCTGCGGCTTTCCCGCACGGCAGTCTGTAACAAGAGGGGGGAGGGGGAGGGGGAGAGCAAAGAACTGGTTCATGGGTCTTCTGGTGAGTGTTTCGCATGGAGCAGAATGTTTCTTGTCATTCTGACCAATGAAGCTGTAGGCGCCTAAAAAACCCCAAGCCAGACATGTCCCCAGAAATTGATCATGAGCTGGGGTAACTGCATCTCCCACGGTCTAGCTCATGGCCTTGCCTTGAAGCCCTGTGTTGAGCAAAACATTTTGGCGATCGAGGGCCACCCGATCAAGACAGCTTCAGTGGAGTCTCGCGGCTGCCAGCGCATAGCGGGAGAGGTCCGGGTTGGTGTGGTCCAATGGTTCGGCAGTCAAGTCATGAAGCGAGAACGTCAACCGTCGTGGTAACATTGGAATATGCGGCGGCGCGAAAGAAAGAAAAGCCGGGGTTCAGATGCATCGAGTGGTCGCATCTTCAAGTCTGCGCGTGGAGGGCAAGTCGATTGGCTGGCAATGAACCATGATGGTTTCAGGTGCTTTTAGCCTTGGGCAGCACTCGATGTGGCATCTTCTCCCGTGAAATTGCAGGGCTTCATTAAATACGCAGAGAATGAGTCAATCGTGAGATGAGAAGAGGAAGAAGAAATTTTCTTGAATTCAATAGCATCGACTTGATCTTGCTTGTCAAGTGTTGAGAGATGGTCTTCAAAGAAAGACATGGTGTTATGCACAGACCACCTTGCTCTTTTGATATGGGACACGGACCACATGATGTTGACAGAGGAAAACTACCACAACCGTTCATCAGAAGAATTGGATTTTCAAGCGGCTGATCTCAAGGCATGTTTCCGACCAGAAATCTCCCATTATCGAAAATCTGCACTGTTATTCCCGGGTCCGTTTGCGCATCAGTCCTTGCAATTTTCGTTGCGCCATGAGGTTCTGCTGTGCTGCCGCCGCATGTAACACAGTTTCACGGAATCTTGGAAACTCATCCACAGGAAAGTCTCATCCTCGGATCAAGACCGGACTCGGGGGTCCCTCGGAAGCTCATTTCACTTCAATGATTCAGTAGACGCCGACAAAGCGCGGCTTTCCGCGCGTCAAAATCATCGTGCTCCCAAAGACAACCCTTCCCCCTGGTAACAAGCGCACGTGCCATCCTCCCCAGCTGAAAACGGCGATTGGTCAAGAGGTCACGCCCTGTTTCCCCACCCATCGAAACGCCCAGAATCTCGATTGCTCTCTTTTCTGCACAGCCTCGCCCAGGGCCCTTAAACGGCGAGCCACTCACAGCGCTGCAAAGAAGAGGAGGCAGCCTTCTCCCAGTTGCTGACCACCAAAAGCGCAATTCACCTTCCACCGCCAACCGCTCGTCAGCTTTTTTCTGCAAACCTACCTACGAACCCCGTCAGCGGTCCGCCGTCCAACTTGGTTCACCACTCTCCGCTTTCGTAACACAACCCATACTCGCTGGCTGCGGATCGATCCCCCCTCTCCCTTCCGAGAACCGACGTCATCTTCTTGGACACTTTTTCACTTCTTATTAAACATTCAACATGGCCCGCGGCAACCAGCGCGACAAGGCCCGCGAGGCCGCTCAGAAGAAGGCGGCTGCCCAGAAGAAGGGCCACAACATGTCCGGCAGCGAGCTGGCAAAAGCCAAGGAGATCGCGGCTCAGAAGATGCGCGAGAAGCAGGCTGCCGGTATGCACTCACTACCACTCTCCCCCCTTCCTTCTCCTCTCTACCAGCAAGTCACTAACCACCACCCACTCCCTCCAGCCGACGCAAAGAAGGCCGCCGAAGCCGCCGCCGGAAAGAAATAATATCCTAATCCATAATTCCGAAATCAACAAACAAACAAAACAGTTTATCGACACGAGCAATACCCAGGATACCCCACCAAAATCCTTTTGAACAACAACCCGCGCCGAACCACAGTCGACGAGATACCCCAATCATCAGGATATATACACGGCCCCTTGGTTCGTCTCGTTTTGTATTCGATAACTACCCAAAAACACAACCCTCTTTTCCACCAACGGAGAAAGGGTACGAAACTTTTTATGTCCAACTGGAGTAGAAAAGGGGAAGCATGGCAGGGGATTGCGAGCATTTATCTGGAGCAGGCAAGGCAAAGGACGAGGGAATGATTTGTTTTCAGTGTGATTTTTTTGGGAGGCGCTAGGAATTTTTGAGACAAGATTTTCCCATAATCATTTGGCATTGGTGAATGTGACTGGTGATTAAATTGCTTATGGGGTGCCATGGCATGACCAACCCCCTTTCTCAACAGCCCAACACCACTGGATTCAAGAATGACGCTAATGCAAAGCCCATATAGCGCATCGTGTCTTCAAAGTCGTGTCGTAAAATAGAAACAAAACATGCGCTCAACAGAATACAATTATCTACCCTACCCTGTACCTCTCCTCCCACCTCCCTCCTGCTTTTTGTCTTTGATCGTGTAATGACAACAATAAATCTACCGTTTGGTATCCCCCCCACCCCTCAGCCTTTCCCACGCTAAACACATCATATTCAACATTCCCCCCCTCCCCTTTCCCGCTTCCCCTTTAATCAGCCGAAGCCCTCGCCAACATCTCATGTAGTGAACTCGGCAACCGATACCTCAGCTGGCTCGTATACGCCGTCAAGTCAACGCTCGTCTGCTTCATATTATCAATCAACTCCCTCGCCGTCGTCTCATTCCCCGTAAACTGCCCATACATCAGCCTCTCCCTCTGCTTGGTGCAGCACACCACCGCCCACATCAGCAGGTTCGGCACGTTCTGCGCCACCGTCTGCGGCAGCTGGGCAAACAAAGCAGAGTATTGGCGGATAAGACTCTGATCGCCCTTTGCATCAAGCGGCAAAATGTTGAGGGCTTCGATTTTCTGTTGTTTTTTTTCAAACCAGTCAGTACCTTGGGGATGGAAGGAAAAGGCGAAGAGGGAGGGACGCTTACATCGAGACATTTTGCCCACTCCTGATCCTCCACAAGCTTCTTGATATCACTAATCTGCAACAAGAGATTGCACGCGTACTGGTTCTGATGGCCAATCTTGTTCCAGTACATGTACTCCTGCTCATACATCTTCATCATCTTCTTCGCCAGCTCCACCGGGTCGTCAATCGCCGCCAGGCTCCCCGCTGCCTCCTCCTGGCCATCCTCTCTAGCCATGACAGGCACAAGACGCATGGGTTCCTCGCCGATCTCGAGGGAAATAGCCTCGCTGAGGGCCCTGCTGACAATTTCAACCACCTGGTTGTATTCCTGAGCCAGGTGATAAAGAAGAACGGCGTCAGTGGTGCGACCATTGTCGTTGGCAAAGGCAGCGGCTTCTTGCGTGATGTTGCGGATGAAGTCGTCGTGGCGGCCAAGGGCAATAAGCTTGCCGCGCTCCTCGATGAGACCCTTGATGCGAGAGCCATCGGGTTTGATATCCCCGATCAGGCGGCTGAACTCACGGGACTCGAGAACGAGCTCGCGGAGGGCTTCGTGGCAGAGGGCGGCTTGTTGCTGACCGGCGGCGGTCTCGTCGGCGTTCAGGCAGATGAGGACAAGGTAGTCAACCGCGGCGGCGGCATTAGCGGCGCGGAAGTCACGTGTGTAGTACCCGAGCATACGGCCAAAGTTGATCTGAGGCTGGTTGCGGGTGTTGTGGGAAAGCAAATCATTGCCAGAAGACTGAGCATCAGCCGCACGGAGGAGGCCATAGTAAGAGAGCGCAATGGCAAAGTGAACGGCATCGACGTAGCTGAAGGAGTAGAGGTAGGCAATGGCATTCTCAAACATGCCCGACAGAATCTGGAGGTAGAAGAACATGGCAAAGCTGCCAGTAGTGTCCTCCGCAGGAGTCTTGGGGAAGTGCTTGAGGCCGATCTCCCGGATGCTAGACTGGAGTTCAGCAAGGCCATAAGACTCCCCAGCAAGCTCCTGTGACCTGTCAGTCTCCCGAGCAAGGTTGAACTGGAGCCAGACCCAGTCATTGACGTCTCCTGAAAGACCATCCAGACTGCGGTTGTTGACGTCGCAGCGGCCGATGATCTTGTAGCAAGCCATGCGGAAGGGGTCGATGGAGCCCTCGGGGGCATTGCGAATTCTCTGGTTGTACTCGTTGGTGCAGCGATCCTGAACCGACCGTTTAAGTCTCCGGTCTTCGCTGGAGGCATAGCTGTTGATGTAGCCCATAAAAGTTCGGTCGATGCTGCGGAACAAGCTCTCATGATCGTTGACATACTTGGCGGCGTCGTTCACAAAGCCAGCACGGAGAAGGTAGAAAACGATCGCCCAGACGTACTCGCCATTCGCTTGCTGAAGGTCGACGTTGTCTGGAACCAGGCTCTTGCGAATGAGGCGAAGGCGGATGTAAGCCTTGACCTTGCTGACGACGTCGGGCTGCCCACCCAGGTTCGCTTCATGGGGATGTTTGGTGATGAACGAGTTGACACCAGCCCAAAACTGTTTCTCCAAGAAGGTGTTTGCGCCCTTCAAGATCCGCTTGCGCATCTCAATAGAGTTGGCAGACGATGGGTTGGGGTCCAAGTAGTACCTGGCAAACTGGCGTTCCCGAGGTAGATTGTCAGGGTCGTTTTCACCCACAATCTCCCTCAGGGCATCATAGGCCTCCACCAGATGCGGCCCATGCCGATCTCCGGCAGTGTTCTCCAGGTCGCCCAACTCCTTGCAAATCTCGACTGGAAGGCCTCTCTGTCTCAAGTCGTTGAACTCCTTGATCTTGGTCGCAAGCTTGCCCTGCTTCTCTCTCAAGAAGCGATCATCCACAGAAGTGAACCCCTCGAGATCGCTCTTCTCCTTCCTGGCCTCGACATCCGAGAACTCGGGGGCATGAGCACCAATCCGGCTGGGAGTTCCAATAACAGACTTGTTCATGGCTGACCTCCCAAACATACTCTGCCGCATCGACTTTTCCCCACCACCAGGAGTGCCAGGCGCCATGCTCCCCTTCCTCCTCGACCTCCCAAACCCACCAGCACCCTGCTCCTTAGCCGGCGTCCCCCCCCTCACCGTCCTCTGCGAATCTCCCATACCCCCCTCCTGCTCCTCTCTGGGCTTAATCCCAAAATGCTGGTAGATCCTCTTCCTCTGCGCTTCCCACTCCATGGTAACATTGTCCTCCAAAAACAAATCAAAGTCCCTCACGCTCCTCTCCAACCCATCCGCAATCATGCTCAACGTCGTCTTTGTCTGCAGATTATCCAGATACGTCTCCACATCCGCCTCCCCAGCAGAATAAGGACTCCTGTCCCTCGTCGTCGCCGTCGCCGCAGCAGCAAACCCCAACGAGCTCAAATCCCTCACCGCCGCCCCCGGATCAACCCCCGACGCAGCAAGAAAGTAATGAGCCTTCCCGTGCTCAAGATTGCGGCCCCCTTCCCCGTCCTTGGGAGCGAGCTTCCTGACCGTCTGCCTCAGGCTACTAAGACTGAGCTGCAGGGAAGGGAGGTCTCCCTGGGGCGTCTCCCCGCTGGCTTGCTTCTTGTTTTTCGAGAGCAACGAGTCGAAGAACGAGCCCGTCAGGCTAGGAGGGTTCATTGCCGCGTTTTGGAAGACGCTCGCGCCGCCGAGGGTGTTGCCGAAGCCAGTGTTCATCCCGCCGGCTGGCTGTTGGGTTGTGGGGCCCAAGATGCTCGCGAGACTGCCGCCGAGGTTCGATTGCTGCTGCTGCGTCGTCCCTAGACCACCGCCAAAGCCACCGCCGAGAACGGATGTTTGAGGAGTGGTGCTCCCGCCCAATGTGTTCCCAAAAATACCCCCGCCCGTCGTCGCTGTGGTGGCAGCCGGTGCAGCAGCAGTGGTGGTACTGCCAAACAGGGGGGTAGATGTGGTGGTGGTAGTCGTACCGCCAAACAATGATTTTTGGGGTGTCGTCGAAGTAGCTCCAGCGGTTGGGTTAGGATTGCTGAACAGGCCGGTCGTCGTCGTGGTCGGGGTAGCTGGTTTGGAGAAGAGTGAGCCCAAACCACCGGCCGTTGTAGCAGGTGGGTTTGTGGTGCCGGCTGCTAAGCTCCCAGTCGAGAGCGGCACCGGGGGCGTGCCCTTCCCTAGGTTGCTGAACATTTTGTGGTTCGAAACCTTATTTTTCTTGCAGTCGGTATGTCGAAGATAAGCAAGACGCGTTCCGAGCTGCGCGATGCCAGATGTTGGTGTCGGCTGAAAGCAAAACACCGACTTTTTGCTCTGTTGTTTTTTTGCGACTTTGGCGGTTGCTGCACAAAACAAGGCTGAACCTGAAATGGATGGACAACACGCCGGCGCGAAATTTGAGTGGGTCCAGCCACCCAGCCGCCAAGGTGCTGCTGGAGCTCTTTGGGAAGCACAGACCACCTGTTGCCAGCTTTCCCCTGAAAGCTTCCGTCTCAGTTCAGGCCCCATCAACGCCAGTTCATAGTGCAATATTACATCACAAAGTAAACAAAAAGGGTCCCTTCTTTGTTGGACTTGTGACGATGTTGTAAAAATACCTAAGAAAAATTACAATTGACGGATGTCTACAGAATTACACGCCATTCCACTCCCCTAATTGACCCCCTCCAACGTCGACCCCTTCAAAGCTTCATCAATCTTCTTTCTGTATTCCTGCTGTGTCCGGCATTGATCCAGGAACACCTCATACTTTGTATCCAGAAGCTTCTTCTCCGCCGGGTCACCGCTCGACCAAACCACCTTTCCAGGCTTGCTCATCCGGTCCATAATATCCCACAAAGGCTCTGTCCTTCCGTCCTTGTCCGCGCTGGCTGCCTTGGCACCCAGCATCGCCGCGCCATGGACCACAGCAGCATTGACATATCGGGGAATCAACACCGGCATGTCGCAAGCCGTAGCGATGAGATCCATCAGAATCTCATTTTGACACTGACTCCCCGACATGAAAATGCTGAGAATGCTGTGGCCCGCCTTGTTCATGGCCTCGATAATCTGCCGTGTCTGCAAGGCGATGAACTCCATGGTCGAGTAGTAAAGCAGCACCATCCCGTCTTTGCTCTTGTCACTGCTCATTCCAATAATCGCCCCCCTCATGTTAGGGTCTGCAATAGGCGACCGGTTTCCCCAAAGATCTCCGTAGAAAAAGAAGTGTCGTCCCAAATACGAAATCGAAGGCGCCTTTGTCTCCTCCTTTAAATGCCGAAGATGGTCATTCAAATAATCATAGATATTCTTCCCAGCCGCCTCCGCCTCCTTCACCGTCTCGTCATAAGCAGCATGCGTTTCCAGCATGTGCTTAATCAGCTCCCCGGTAGCCGACTGCCCACCTTCTGCCATCCAAAAGTCAGGAATCAACACATCTCTATACGGTCCCCAAACTCCCGGCACGAAAACCGGCTCCCTCGACATAGCCAAATGACAAGTCGAAGTCCCCGCCACGGACGCCAGTCGTGTAAAAGCCTGCGAGACATCATTCGGAGCAGCCGACTCATCCAGATGGTCTCGGGACAGCTTCACCTTAGCACCCACCGTCCCAATCCACCCAGCATACGCATCAATAACACCGCTCCCAATCGCAATCCCCGCCGGCAGTCCCAGTTCCTTCGCCGCCTTCTCACACAACCCCCCAACCAACTCCCCTGCGCTGAGGAAGTTACCGCTCTGCCATCACAGAATGTGTCAGCCATCAATTCCCCTTTTCCACCGCTTCACAAAACAATCAGAAAAAGGACTCACTACCCCATTCACCCCTCCCATCTTCCTAAAATCATTCTCCACCAAATCGCCCAGCCCAATATTTTCCAAAAAGTCCTGCTGCCAACCCTTCACACTCCCATCCACCCCCACCGGCACAAACCCCTGCTTGCACACGGCGCTACAGAAGCTCCTAGTCTCCTCCCCCGTAGCAATATGCGTCAGCGCATCCGCCAAGTCGTAAAACTTGCACCTCTCCCACAGCTCCTCGGGCATGTTATTCTTCAGCCACAACACCTTTGGGATCTCCATCTCCACCGACATCTTCCCCCCGACATATTTCAAGAGCGGATGGCCAGTAGCGTTGATGGCCTCCGCCTCGGCCAAAGGGCGGTGGTCAAGCCAGAGGATCACATTCCTGTCGTTGCCATCGTTGGTAAAGTCAGGGCCGGTGACGGGGACGGGGGCGTCGGTGTCGTGGGTGAAGACGGCGAGGGAGCATGTCGCGTCGAAACCGATGCCGCGGATGGAGGTGGGGGGGATGGACGAGGTGGCGAGGACGGAGCGGACGCAGAGGCAGATTGCGTTCCAGATGTCGGTTGTGGACTGCTCGTAGTGGGTGCCGCCGTAGGAGGCCGGCTGCCAGAGCTTGATGTTTTCTGACGCGAGGGCTTTGATGTCGCCGGTGGTGTCGATGATGCAGGCTCTGGCGGAGCCGGTGCCGACGTCTATGCCGATGTAGTGGTCCTGTTTCGATGTGTGAGCTGTGAGTTGAGAGCTGTGGGGGACCGTTGGAACTAACTGGGGCAGACCTGAGAGTCATGTTAGCATGGCTTACTTGACGAGATTTTTCACATGTTCGGACAGAACTTGCATTTTGGAAGAGGTGTATGTAACAGCAGCAACACTCCGAGTCAAACAGCAGTTATAAGTGACGACACCGAAACCGGACCTGGATGATTTAAAGTAGAAGAGCAAAACACCTTGCTCGGAGACCGAGGCTGAGAGTCAACGAATGTGAAAAAGCGATGGATGAGGAACAGCCTGTCTACCAAAACTAAACGGCACCAGAGGACGGGCTTATAAAGAACCTCTTTTCACAATCGACACACCCGGTGTTGCCCTGGTGTTGTCGGAGCTACCCAGATGACCTAAAAGGGACAACCCGCTCTGGAACGGTGACGAGGGGGGAGGAGGGGTAAAATCTCGGGTCCCACTCCAACCACAGCCCGCACCGTCTTACCCCAAAGCCGTAGAAAAGAGACCATAAACCACCAAACCACCCCCCTTTCAGTCTCTATCAAAACAGTCCTAGATTCTCAACATTTTATCGGTGGGCTAACACACCTCGCTAGAGCAACCGGTACCTTGAACATGCAGCACCCCGCCCGCATGTACGACGGACCTAGACCTGTCTGATGTCTTGGGATCAGGCCAAAGCCAAGTTACCCCCTCCTTCGCTCAACAGCTCGCAGTAACTCCATCAAAATCCTATGTAGTGTCACGGGTTGAGAAAGATCAGCGGTGATCTACCCAAGTCGTTATCTCTGGCTTATTATAGCACGAAGACATGTTCAGATCCCGTCGGATGAGAGCTGAAGTGGCTGTTCAAGACCAAACAAAAAAAAAAACAAAAAAAAAAGAGAGACGGCGGAGAACACGCGGCTTGGGTGGAGACTCCCACTTTTCTGAGTTGCTACGAGCTTGTTCTCGTGACACGCGAATGGCGGGTTTTGTAGTTTGTTTGGGAGCTGGAACCGCTGATCTTGTGGACTAGACTGCCACGGTAGGAAGCCGCTATGCGGGGCTAGAGCCGGTCAAATGGGAAAGATTGCTCCAGATCTTTGCTGTGTGGAACATTTCAGCTCCGATCCGGCATTCCGGACGACGTTTAGTGACGGCGCCCGGTCCGGGCTTCCAAACGCCGCATACCGGAGTTTGCAGGACAGGGATTCGCCGGGGTGCCGATTTTGATGACTCCCGGAGTTCAACCGCACCCAATGCAATGATTTGCGGTGAGAAGATTTCGAGGTACTCAATCCGCTCCGGTATTGAATTGAACATGGCAAGGGGCTACTTACCGCCCGCGCCGACCACAGAGTTTCTCTTCTAGGTCCCCTTCTCTTGCCCCCTTTCCAACGTTTGCTTCGAGCCTGCCTGCTGAAATTTTGACGGCATTCGGCGCCACGCTGCAGCTTGGCTGGCAGGTCGCCGCGGATGGCTGCTCTAGCAAACGGACAACCGGACAGCTTCGAAGATTTCCCGTCTCTGGCTGAACAAACGGGGATTTGCAAACAGGATAGTAAGATAGATCCTTGATAATATGTATTGAAACGACTCCCGTGCAAGATCACCAACGTCGCCATCTTCCTGTGATCTCTTGACGACTCTAATCTAACTCAATTGACTCGGTGCCACCATGGCATCACCATCTCCTTCAACAACCCCCAACCCTTCATTGGTCACCAATGTTCAAGCTCTGCGGAACTTCCTCGCCACCATTGGCCCTTCCTCTAGCATTTATGTCGATCTCGAAGGCACAAACCTCGGCCGCGGGGGAACCTTGGATCTAATCACCGTGCTGGTCCCCCCCGATCGGAAAGTTCGCATCATCGATGTCAACGCAATGGGAAACCAAGCCTTCACCACTCCGTCGAAAAAAGACGACAATGTGACGTTGAAGTCGATTCTGGAAGACCCATCCATCCGCAAGTACCTGTGGGACGTACGCAATGACGCCGACGCTTTGAAATCACTGTACCATGTTGCTATCTCTGGGGTTATCGACCTCCAGTTGCTCGAGAATCTCACCCGCCAAGGTAATAGTTTCTACGTCATCGGCTTGGACAAAGCCGTCGAGAACGATTTACGACTTGATCAGCAGGAGCAAATCGAATGGAAAAAAACGAAGGAGGATATTCGCAAGCGCATGGCTTCAGGCGACTCAGGCATCTTCTCTATTCGACCGTTCACGACGCCGGTACTTCGTTACTGTGCCGGCGATGTACAGGTTCTTCCCTTGCTACGCAAAGCGTATGAGACGAGGCCTGCATACACACCCAAATGGTGGACACACCTAGAAAACGCAAGCGCCAAACGAGTGAAGAAAGCCTGCTCTGCCAAAGGCTACGATGCAACAGGTGCAACAAGAGCTGTAGGTCCCTGGGGCTCGGATCCAGCGTACTTCTTTAGGAAAGGAAAGCAGCTGGGGCTACGCGCGACTTCTTCAACTTCTCAAAAGGGTTCCCAAAAGGATGGAAACCAGTCAGAAGGTCTTTGTATCAAACCTACTAAAGAGTTGGCGCTTTTTGTACTCGTTGAATCTCAAAGACAGGCGACGCATCGTGGTCTCGGAAGCACCTTGATACCCAAGCTGGCCTCGTTGATGAAAAGGGTTATGCCCTAGGAAAGAGTGTCGGTCATTCAAGAGGGAAGAAGGAAGTGCCATTGTTGAAATGCCCCGGCATTGTTGGTGTGTTGTTTCAGGAAAACGAATGGCAGAAGTGGGAATTAAATAGGTAGTAAGTGAGACTTATTCTGGTTGACGTTGGAGCTCGGAGAGAATGACAGTCATGCAGCACGGGCCACCTGAGTGATGGTGCTTTCGAGTCCGCAGTTTCTTCGACTGGGCAGCCAAAAGATTTTTGAATAGGTAGATAACAACTGTAGTTTTCGAGTTTATGGGGAAATTTTGGCATGGTGTTTTGAGACAAACCATTCGACTTGGGAGCTGTTGTGTTTGGGGGAAAGAGCGGGCCTATTGTGAGCGAGCAATTTCATCCTTGGTCCCCTCCAAGGTTCCCACTTCGGCACTCTACACCACACTTCACCACTCACGCGACCACCTCAGTTCTCTCCACAGCCAACAAACCACCTCATAATCCGACATGGCATCCGAACGAAATCTCACACACGAAGAGATCTGGGATGACTCTGCACTTGTAGCTTCCTGGAACAACGCGCTGGCGGAGTACAATGCGAGCACCCCTCCGTCCTCGATTTTCTGGTGTTTTTTATTGACGGTAAAACACAGAAATATCACAGCATTCACGCCCAAGGAGGCACAGTAGACGATCTTCCAGCCCCCGAGGAGAAGAAGTATGTTTCTCGCATTTCTCCAAACCCTTCAGGACAAAACCAAGAACCGTGACGCTGGGTAGCGACTCCTTTACTGACTCCAGTTTAGGACATCCGGCAGTGCCAAAGCTGAAACAAATGGCCATGCAGCACCTATCACAGCAGAGGAAGGGGAGGTCGACGAGAGCGTCCCAATGGACGAGAGCGACGAAACATCGCACCCAGCAATCTCGGATGCCCAACACTCCGCAGATGCGAACAAGGTACGCGGATCAAACACCCAAGATGCAGGCTGTGATCTCCCCAGGATGGAGGATCTCCGGAGATCCCTCAAAAGCTTGGCATGAAACAGTTCCTCTTCCTTGCCCTTCTAGTTCTCAGATTGATTAACATTGAATCACGGCTTACAGGTTGGAGGTGGGCTATCTGGAGGCCAGCCTGCGGTGCCGTTGGGGCCAGGACCAGGACCGCAGGTGTTGCTTGGATCAGGTACGCTCTACATGCTTTTTCTGGGATGTTGTATCCAAGCCCGATACGAATGTTAACCCGGAGATACAGTCCAAGATGAGGAGCTCAAAAAGCTACTGATGTCTTGGTATTATGCAGGTAAGGTTTCTCTCTGTTTCTTTTCTTCGGGATGGACCACATGTGCTGATGTTTCAGGGTATTACACGGGCTTGTACGAGGGAAAGCAGCAAGGGCTCAAACAGGCCCAGCAGCAAGACAAAAGTTCTTGATAGGAATAGACAACATATTACCTCATCGTCTACAGGCGTTTATCATCAACGAGCTTTCTGAGGAGGTAGGGTACCATTGGGAAACAAATGTTAAAATGAAGGAAGAAGGCCCGAGCCAGGTGCTGGCCAGGAAGGTGACAGTGCATGCGACCCTGCACTAACGGCTTTAGGCATGGTTGACTGCCGGTGTTGTTAGCGTCTTCGGACGGTTTTCAAAACTGGGGAGTCATGTTCTGGACTCGGCGCTCGCTTCAGACCCCAGTCTGCAAGGCTGCGACTCTGCACTGCAGCTTTTCCAACCCTGATCAACGTCCAAACGCCAACCTGCGACAAGAAGCGTTCCAGAAACCTCACTTTCTACCACGGCTCCGCGAACTTCCATGTCTGAGCGCCGCCATGGCAGTGTCACAAATACAGCCTCTTTTCCTCGCCCAGCAACTTCTGTGCCCCTCGACATGGGATGCAAAAGAGGGACGGGAGATGAACCTCACCACCCTCCGTGTCCAGCTTTCAATTCCCCGTCATCCGGTCTTGTCCCCCACAGCCTGCCCACGTAGTAACGGATGCAAGAGACGGCCGTGTCTTTGCTGAATGCGCCGAGCTCGAATCTATTTGTTTGGTTCGTTTCATGCAGGGAATGTCGATATTGATTCAACTCTTTTTGTCGCTCACGTTGCATCCGTTGGCTGCCTCAATTCTCGAGTTGAAGTTGGATGGTCGTCAATGGGGGGAAGAACAAGGCCTGCAAAAATATCCCGATATGCTGGCCGGTTGACGCCCTGCCAAGACATGAGATCTCGATAGGATTTGGTCCGACGGGACAGACCTCACCAACTCGATATGGTTAAGAAAAGGAATTTGAGTTGCGCTGACAGACATGCTACGGTATGATTCGACGATTTTGCCAACAAAAGAAGACGGAATGTTCCATGACGCAGGTGCTGGACGGGCCTTTCGCCGCCTTGAAGGCCATGCCGCCTCTTTCAGATGGGGGTTTCCATGACGGACCGCTGTGGCGTTCTCAGTACTCTCCGCCCCATCCCTACAGCGCCTAATCGTAATGGCAAACTCCCACGAGCGCCCAATATCGTTCCTGGCTTCGAACACAGCTCTCAGTGAATAATTTGGATTGCGTATCGACTGCTTGGCAGTTGTGGGATCGCCTACTATATACAACAAGGAGCCAGTGCTCAGCAGGAAACATCTCGAACCCGAAACGTTCCTATGGCTAGTCACTGGGCCTTCCTGCTGCCCCCCAGCGTCAACTCCCGCGGTGGACATTCAAGATGCTGGGCGGCTGTCGTCTTGCGACCCCGCCGCTTCCGGGGCTTCAACCCACTCGTTGTTTAAGCGCACCGGCCGGGTCTGCTGTCACGGCCGCATGATGCTAAGAAGATCAGAGAGATGATGAAGTAGCCGCCTGGCTTGTTGAAGCCGCGCAGTCTGACTGACGGGCCAAAATAGCAGTTCGAGGCCCGCCTATCGAACGTCTTCGCTCTTCGTCGGGATCTTTTGCTGACAGCGCTTATTCTGTCTCTGTCTTCGTCCCCGTTGCCAGGAGGAAGTCCCCTCTCGGGATGCTGGGGGTTGCTATGCCCCACTCTTTCATCCCATCTTAGCGGTCTGTGCAACCGACCTTGGCGAAAACCCCAAACACAATTCTGAGACGGCTTTGTCACAGCCGACCTCCTGCTCCCACCATCCCTTCTGCCAGGGTCAGCAGCCAGGGTCTTCGCTCCGCAACGGATGCCGCTCTGCGCGGGCGCCCAGCACGCCGAAAGCAATGGGCAGGGAGCGAGACAGGGAGCGAGACAGGGAGCAGCTGTCACGGTGATGCCCTCCCGACAAGTTTCGAGACCGACCGCAACGCCCCTAGCATCTTGGCCCGCATCCTTGGGGGTGCACTGGCGGAAAAAGGGGAAATCACAGCAAAGCGCATGTCGTTTTCGATCTCCAGCATGCTTGGTACAAGAGCCCGTCCCATGTGGCCGGCCCTCCTTCAAGAAGTCTTGTTTCCCTCTCTTTTTTCTCCATCCTCTCCTCACCCTCTCTCTCTCATTATTCCACCATTGTTTTTCTCTTTGTGTGTGTTCCGCTCTTTTGGTTGATCCACAGTTCCTTCTTTGATCTTTCCTCCATCTTCACTTCTATACGAGCAGGGACTCGCTTCAGCATCCAGAGTTATCTACGATATACACAACATCGAAACTTAATCAGATCGAGAAAAAGGGAAACAGAAAAGAAGACAAAATGAAGTTCTCTACAACAGCGATCTTGGGCATGGCCCCCTTTGCCTTGGCGAAGTCGGTTCACAACGTTGCTCCCGCGAAGAGAGATGGACATTTGCAAAAGGGTCACGAGAGCGTCAAGATTTCCGACGAGCAGCTCGCTGAGCTCACCCGCCTCATCGGTGTCCACAAGCCCAGCCACGGCAACATCAACTTCCTCTGGGTCAACATTGGTGGTGGTGCCCCTACCACTGTTGTTGGACAGGCCTCGACCGTAACCGTCACCGAGACCGTCAAGCACGAGGCCACCCCTCCTCCCGCCGTCGTCACCGGCGAGCCCGGCACCCCCGTCGAGCAGTCCCCTCCCGATGCCGTTGTTGGTGCCGGCGGTGCTACTCACAGCGTCACCGTCGGTGGCCCTCAAGGTCTTGCCTTCAGCCCCCAGGAGCTCAAGGCTTCCGTTGGCGATACCGTCATCTTCACCTTCCTCAGCCAAAACCACACTGCCACTCAGTCTGCCTTCGACACTCCTTGCGACCCTCTTGACGGTGGTATGGACTCTGGTTTCCAGGCCAACGCCAACAACACCGTCAACCCCCCTCCCCAGGTCGCTATGCAAGTGATGGTTGACACTCCTCTTTGTAAGTTTGACCCCAGTATCTGTCTGGAAAGCCTATTCTAACCCCGAGATAAAGGGTTCTACTGCCGCCAGGGCAACCACTGCGGAAAGGGAATGGTTTTCTCCATCAACCCCACCGCCGAGAAGACCCATGCCATGTTCCAGTCCCTCGCCATCCAGCAGAAGGGTAACGGTGCCGGCGGTGCCATCACCGGCAACGCTCCCGCTCCCGACCCGAACGCTCCTCCTGCTGCTCCCCCCGCCGGCACTGAGACTGCCCCCCCTGCTGCCAACACTGGCCTCGTCCCCGGCGTCGGCAAGATCGGTGCCGACGGCTCTTGCTCTTGCGTCGTCCAGTGCAGCTTCGGTGGCTTCCCCAACGTTGCCGTCCAAGGGAGGGATTCCTTCGGCGGCTACGGTGGTGCCGTCCCCATGGCCATGGTCGGCGCCGCCCCTGCCGCCCCTGCCAAGAAGTTCAGGGCTTAAATCAACAAGACTCTTTGATATTTTCTTTGCTGCGTCATGAAAAATAAAAAAGGCATTTGCTTTTTTTTATTAGCCCCAGGATGAGATGATACCCCATTGTATATTTTCTGGGGGAGAATCACATGAAAAGGGTGGCAAGGTGTTTTTGGCGAGTGCGTTTATGACAATGAATAAGGCGAAGTTGAAGGATAGGGGAGATACCAACGCTTCTGATGTAGACTTTTTTCTATTTTCTTTTCATGTTTCTTTTTATTTTTATTTTTACAACCCCCCCCTTAGTACTTCTTTTTTCTGGTGGTGGTTGTTGTTGTTGATATGACTGGCTCGTATTTTTCTCTGGATGCTTCACACCGTTTATACCTTAATGAGAGAGAAATAAAAAAACCAAAAATATAAATACCTTGTGGTGGAACTTATGGAATGTGATGCGTTTGTGAATGAAGGTGACTTTATACAAAAGTGTTACAATAGGGTCATGTAGGTTGAGACCATCACCACGTCCTTCTATCATATCCAACCAGTGGTATGACGAACCACCGGCATTGTACACCACACGTCATGATGCTTCCATGTTGACCATAGCCGTCAAGATATTTGTAATTCCCACCTTGCAATTACAAAGTCAGATGCCTTTTCGTTCCTATGTCATGTTGTCGAGAACTGAACAGCGGGTCCGTAACTTAAGAACGTGAGCTGGCCATGAATATGAGCATGTGTGCTCGTAGCACGAAGTATACCTGCGAGTTACACATGACTCCGGTTGCCAACTTCCTGTTGTCGCCGCATCTTTTATTCGAAAACATCACCAGATGGTTCGAAGTCAATCTTAAAGCCATCACCAACCCCAACCCTCACTCCCTCCTTCTACCCCACCAAACTTCCCGCACAGACCAATAACCACTGCCCCACCCTAATTCCAGTGGTGGTATAAAATATTTTCGCGCGCGCCAAAACTTTATCTCTTCTTTTCCTCTTTTTCTTCTTCAGAAAGTTGACCCCGGTGAAACGCAGAAACTCTGGCCCGGTGCGAATTTTCCTTTTGGATTTTGTTTCTTTCGAGAGACATATTCCGATTGGAGAAGCTGTGCACCGGGTTGATTTAAGCCGGGCAGAAGAAGAAGGAGTCTCAAGAATTGCTACTAGCCCAGGGTAAAAGCTGTGCGATGAGTGGGCGATCCCGTTAGGCCTCGACATTTTTTTTTGTTCAAATCGTGTTCTGATTTTGTGTGATGGCTGTGAGATGATTGGATGTTTGCGGGACTTGATACTCGGGAGGTTCCGTGACCATGGTCAAATGTGTCCTTTGTTGAACGACGATATTGTCGGTTTTCATCGTCGGTCGAAGAGAATTTTTCATCTGAGGTGTGGCTTGAGCAAAGGTGGCTTTGCGTGCGGTGAGAGTCATAACCCTAACCCAACTTCAAGTCAGTTCAGTGTCATCATATTGTCAATCGAGGTAGGTCAGCATGTGACGGCCTGCAGACATCTCGATACCCAACCCCTCGTCCAATTAATGGCTGATATATATATCCAATTCCCTTGGGAATGCAGCCTCGCCATATGTCAGGCCGACACTAGTGCCGGAAAATCAGCTGTGTTGCAACCTGCTGCGCTGGCCGAATCCACCGCCAGGGCCTGATGGGGCTGGGCTGCTGTTGTGGTTGATAGCAATTGGCCCACTGCCCGCCCTGGCTGCTGCATAACAAGATGGCGATGAAACTCAACGGCGACTGCCAACCGCTGCCGAGTTTGGAAGAGAGAAATCCATTTTCTCGTGTCTTCTTCCCCTGTTTGTTCATGGATGAGATGAAGGGGGACGGGAAAAACTCCTGAATGGAATCATCTTTGGAGGGTCGTCAAAGTGGACACATGAGTTGAAGCTGAGACTGAACTCAGATACCTGCCACCTCGAAGCTGAGTTGACCTCGGAGTTGACATACGAGAATCCATTCTGCCAGCCACCGCTATTCGAATTTTCACCTGTTCACTGCCGCTGCCATGTTTTTCAGCAGCAAGAAAGGAAAAAAAAAAACTTGAATGCTAGGTGCATTATCGGCCTGGAGCATCAAGAATTGAACATGCCAAAAGATTCAAAATCGACCCTTGTAACACGGATCGGATCGGTCTGGCCGGCCATGCGTGCCTGCACAAATGTCGTGCCTCTCGAAGCTCGAAAAGCCCTGGTCGGCTGCCCAAGACATCCATTACAAAGACGGTTTTGGGCTGGCGCTTGATCAGGCCTTGAAACAAACAGGCTTCTCTTTTGAGATTTTGACGATCAACCGCGTGTCCCCCCTGGCCGGGAACGAGGGTGAGTGGACACGGCGATGCCAGCTACACTGGCACCAATGCATGTTACACCTCTCCTGGGCCTCCCATTTGACGCCCGGAACTGCGGTGTGTCCACCCTTGAGTAATCCCCCAACTCCAACATCATATGCATGTGGCAGAAAACAGCAAGGTCTTTTAATACGTCTCGTTACCCCACTCCTTGTAATCTTTCTTCGCCTTCTCTTCCCATGCTTGCAGCATTCTCTTCTGTTCCCACCCTTGTTCACCCCAAGGTTGTAACTGCCCCATGACCGACGCTCCCCGTCAGTCTTCCTCTTCATCGTCCACGTTCTTTCGTCGTCCCTCTTTTGTTCAGCCGTTTCAGGCACTCTACTTCCTCATGATTCAACGAGGGAACCCCCATCCGCGTAAGAAGGTGGCCGTGGTGGGCAGTGGTGTAGCGGGCATCGGTGCGCTGTGGGCGTTGAACCGGAGCCCTCATGATGTGTACATCTTCGAGGCCGCTGACCGCCTGGGCGGTCATGCTAACACGGTGGAGTTCACGAGGGGAAAGTACAAGACTTTGGTCGATGCTGGGTTTATGGTCATGAATGAAGCTACATACCGTAAGGAGGCTTCTCATCCACCCCTGTTTCCTTTTGCTTAGGGCCATTTGTAAGTGAGCCGCACTAATGCATGGACAGCGAACTTTTTGAACTTTCTTAGGAGGATGAAGGTGGAAACCGCGCCCGCCGAGATGTCCTTCTCGGTGTCCAGAGACCAAGGGCGCTTCGAGTGGGCCAGCCTGAACAGAGATGCGTTCTTCTGCCAGCGAAGCAACTATTTCTCACCTAGAATGTGGAGATTGGTCTTTGACATTTGGCGCTTCGACAAGTTTGCGCTGGACGTCTTGCGCGCCGAGAAGCCAACTGAGGAGACCATTGGCGAGTACCTCGAGAGGGAGGGCTACTCAACCAAGTTCAAGGATGACTATCTCACCCCCATCACGGCGAGTCTCTGGAACACCAGCCCGGAGAAATGCGCACTCGACTTCCCCGTCGCCACACTCATTCGCTTCATGTAAGCTGTGTCCTTGAGACTCATCATCACTCGAATTTGTTGGCTGACCTCACTCAGGTGGAACCACCACTTCCTCGCCTCAACCTCCAAGAACCCACAATGGCTCACCCTCAACAGCGGTTCAAAGTCCTACATCGACGCCGTCATGAAGGGCTTCCCATCCAACCACGTCCGCCTCAACAGCAAGGTCATCTCCATCACCCCTGAGCGGGACGGCAGGTTGAGACTTCACACCCTCCACCCAACCGGCGGCAAGTCGGAGGTATTCGACCATGTCATCCTCGCCACCCACGGCGACCAAGCCCTCTCCATCATCGGGGACTCGGCAACCGAAGCAGAGGATTCCATTCTGCGATCCTTCCAGACCTCCACGAACGAGGTCTTTTTGCATTCTGACCTCTCTCTTATGCCAGAGAGGTACGAAGCCTGGACATCATTCAACTACCTTTCCCGGTCCTCCCCCATGACCGGCTCGGGCCACATTGACCAGGTCTGCCTCACATACAACATGAACATCCTCCAGGAAATCCCCCGCGCGGCCTTTGGGGACGTCCTCGTCACCCTCAACCCGCTGCACAAGCCCGACCCGAAGACCATCCAGGGGAGGTACACATACCGGCACACAATCTTCAACAAGTCCGTCCTCGCGGCCCAGGAACGCCTCCCTGAGATCCAAAACACGCGCGGGATTTCTTATGCGGGAGCCTGGACGAGACAAGGCACCCACGAAGATGGCTTCAGCTCCGGCCTCCGCGTGGCCGTCGAGCATCTCGGCGCGAACATCCCCTTTGAGTTCGAGGAGTCCACCCTCGCCAGGGGGGAAAGGCCGAGGTACTCGCTCTGGGACTACGTCATCCGGTTCCTCATCTGGCTCGTCCAGGTCCTTTTCCTTGCCGTCATTGACAAGATTGCTGGTGGCCTCACCACGACCCGTCGTAGGTTGGTGTCGAGGGTGGGAGCCAAGGGCACTGCTCTGAACGGACGGGTGAAGGTTCACGAAAAGGACTTGTGACTAGAAGGTCGGAGGGAAAGGATACGGGAGCAGTGGGTTTTGATTGAGAAGGAGAGGGCGATGGTTGCGGCGAAGAAGGAGGGACGGCATTAAATTGTTTTTTTTGTTTTTTTTTGTTTTTTTTTGTTTTTTTTTTTTCACTATAACGAAACGAACGAACTTGATGACGACTTTTACGAAAAGAAAGATGAACTTTAAACAACACCCCACGAAAATCATAAGGGAAGGGGGGGGGGGCATGATACACACACGTACAACATTGTGGAATTTTTTTGGGCGTTTTTTTTTATACATCAAGGGAAAGATTGGATACCACTATTACCACTACATGAGCAAGAGGGAGGGATATATAAAGATTGTATATTTTATGAAGGGAGGGTTGGGCAACATGGGAAGGGGAGGGGAGGGGATACAGATATCCACTACGAAATAAATAGTCGCATAACGCGGCAGAAAGCATTTCTCTTTTTTTGGTTGCCATACAAACATCACCTAAGTGTACCTTGCCGTGCTGTGTAGTTGGGGAAGGATACCACGTATGAGCGGAATGCTGCGTCAAACACTCTGAGAAACAGATAATGAATCTACGAGAGATGTTTGTTTGGAAGAGGCTGCAAGGATGATAGCGTGACAATAGGTACCAATATATAAACTACATGCACGTCACAGTTACTCATCTGCCCTTCCAACAGACAATGCTGCAAAAAAGGCTCTCCATTTATATAACACACCACAACAAAGACTCACAACCCACAAACAAAGAGAAGACCTCTGTTGTTGAGCAACCCTTCACTTGTTTACTCAACCTACCTCTCCTTCTCCTCATCCCATTGCCTACCTGCACCTTCCCAACAGCGTGCCTTCCAACAATCCACCTCACCAATCAAAAAAGGAGGGACCAAGCAACCTTGATATCCCCCCCCCCCTCCACAACCCACCTCCCAACAGCAGCTCCCCAAACCCTTACCAGGATGCCAACAACACTTGTGGTCAGGTCAAATGGTAAGGATCTCGAAAGTTGCTGATAGCCCCCGAGTTCAATTCCTAGGTAAAACCCCCTGAAGGGTTTTCGTAACCGGCCACCCTACCAGAGGTTGGCCGGTGAGCTTTTCGACTTTTATGCTCACTGTTGTTTGTTTACTTCACTTCTTCTGTCTCCCCTCTTGGCTGCGACTTTTCAGATGATTGGAACACTGTCATCATAATTGAAACTCGATCCCCATGGCTACCTACGGTCATGCACGCTTATCTCAGGCAAAGTCTTTCTGCCATCAGTTTTGTATCTCATCATAGCCACTCAGTCGAGACTTCCATGCCACATAGCATCAGGTCCCCAGAGGAGCCATAATCAATGTTCATTATGCAAGTAGGTCATGTATCCTACCATCGAAAAATCAACCCCCAAACAAAAAGGTATCCAAACCAACCTGAGTCCTAGGGTGCGAAACAAGTAAAACACACCAAAGCAAAAACTCCTCTCTTGCTTACCTTCCCGCCCACCTGTTCTTCTTCTTCTTCTTCTTCTTCTCCTACTCTCAACCCCAACTCTTCCCGCACTTCTCACCCCTCTTCTCCTTCTCCGACCCCTCCTCCTCAGCAGTCCTTCTCCTCCAATCCCTCCACCCCCTTCCCTCAACGACATGTTCCCTCAACACCCCAAGAATCGGATAGCTCACCGTGCTTCTCCTTTGGCACTGATCCCGGTGCTCACCACAACTCCAGTTCGAACCCCACTAAAGCCCCGGCCCCGTTCCTGGACTCCAAGCCGGCGGTTGTTTTGTCCACCTCCCGCCCCCAGTGACATCCGTCACACCGCACACGCTCGTCCCAGACCCAATCACAATGCTGTTCCCCAACCTAGCCTCCTCCCCATCGGCAATCTCGCGGCTACTCAGACTCGTCGCGCCGTAATCAACGTCGACTCTAACTTCTGAGGTGTGGTGCCGGACGGTTGATGTTGCCAGCGCCGGCGGCAGACGGGGGAACCTTCCAGCAGCAGCGCCATCGTCGTCGTGCGGGTTGTTGGTCGTCGTGGTTGTCGTCGTTCTGGTCAGCGAACCGCTCGTGTACGGCCTCCTGTTGGTTTCCTTGTCCCTACCGTCATCATAACACACCGTGTTGACCTCTGTACTTCGCGGCGAGACATCCCCATCCCCTCCAAACTCGGCGTGGTTGATCGACATCTCGGCAGCGTCTGCAACGATGGCATCGGTGGATGACACGAGGCCTTTTCTGTTCAGCGACTTGTTTCTCGCTTGTTGTTTCTTATCTCCCTCGAGAGAATCCTTCTGCCGGTTGTTAACGTTGCAGCGGTGATGGCTGTTGTCGAGACCGGCCAACTCCTCTCCCCCGTGACTAGTGTGGTTGTTGTGCTGACTTCGTGGTCGAGATGCTCCTCCGCTGACAGAATCAGTAGAGGCCGCCGAGCTAGTGCTGTCGCGGGAGGTGACCCATTGGATGACAATTGCACTGAAGAGGATATCACTATTACAACACATCAGGCACACCCAGCCTGGCTCGCCATCGAGAGCCATAAGCACGGATAGGTTCCTGTGGCACTTGTTAGGGGTCACCGCCGTCAGTGCGTGAAGGGAAACCTACACCACGCTGCTGGTCAATGTGCAGACACAACCCACAAAAGTTCTCATGGCCACGGTTCGGAGACGTCGACTGCCAGGTGTGTGGACAAAGTTCTTCCACGTGTACGTTCCTATGATTCCAGGTCAGTAAGGCGGAAATGAACCAGAGAGAAGGAGGAGCGGTGTACTGGATAATGGTATTAAGAATACCAAGGTAAGATATATCTGATGATTGAACTGTTAGCAACCGTTCGAGCCGTGGATCCAAACGGGAAACAGAGAAGAACTGAACGGGCTCACATTGACGAGCAGATCGAAGCTTATCAGAGGGATCATGGCTTCCTTCCTCATGCCTATTATGCATTGGCCGTTTTCCACCCTCGTGATGCGACTGGAGATGTCGGTTAGCCGTGGAAGCTGAGATCGACAACAGGGGGTGCAATACTAGATGAAGTTCATAACGACAACAACGCAATAAACCCCTGTGGTTCCCTGTTGTCAGTGACCGCTCCCATAAACACGGTCAAGGCCTCCGAGAACATACCGATCATGCCGAACGAGTTGAACAGATAGAGCTTCGACGTCATGCGCCTTCTCTTGGAGCCTGATCGTATGATGAACTATCTCGTGTCAGTGGGAAATCGTCAATGGCGACCGCAGTGTCTTACGGCTTTTTCTACCAGAAACATGTAGATAAGCTAGGTCCTGTCAGCAAAAATACAAGACATGAGCTGAGCCAAGCACATACAATCTACTCATTCAATATTAGCACACTCGTCGAGAGAGCCTTACGAGCCCGCCGAATAGCATACCTTTGTCGTTACATAGCAAGCCAGACACAATAGAATGGCTGATTCGCACACTGATACCGAGTATCCCACACCAAAACCAAACTGGAGTATGCCAGTAGCAAACACAAACAGAAAGGAATCAGCATAGATAGCGAACACCACTGTTTCCCGTTAGCCGGTGATCCTGCTCCTCCGCCACCACCATGACATACGGAAGGCCACCTACAGTATTGAACAAAAGGGAGTCTGCTCCAGAGCTTAACCGCCAGATACCTTTGGGCTGTCAATCCGTCAGCAAAGACAGCTCGACAGAAAAAGAAGGGACATACTCAGAAACGAGGAGATAATAACTAGCGAGACCATGGCCAGGATGACACTTATGACCATGCCAACCAACGGCTCGCTGTACGAAGGGTTCCTTCTCTCCGCCGCCGCCGAGGACGAGGTCTCGCTCCCTTCCTTGATGCCTCGCAAGACGAGCCATATCGGGGGAGCCATTGTTTCGTCGCCAGGAATGTTGGCGGTTGTGACAATCCATCAAAGCAAGGTCGTGTTCTCGTAGTAAAATAAAAGGTGGTTGAATATTGGGTAGGTCGAGAAGGTAGGTAGCTAGGTGAGCCAAGACGAGAGGGGCTGATATCTACCCATCTATGCGCGAAACGGTAATCGTGTATAGGTGAGTTGCTAGGATAATAGGGACAATATGAGAGATATCAGCTGAGGAGAATGGTAGCTGAACAGTTAGAATAGAGAGACAGCCAAGACCCAGGTGTGAGGTGAAAATGCTAACGTTTGCGCGCTGCCATGACGAATAGCTCGTGGGAGTTCCTTTCCTGGAAAGTGGCCGCCACATCGTGGCAAGGTGGAAGAACCGACTGTAAAATAGGAACGGTAAGAGGGAAGGGGGGGAAGAACAATCCCGACTGAATCGATGGGGCCCCTTGCTGTTCATCAGAACCCACGGGTCGGAAACAGCGTCTTGGGTGTTTCTGAGCTCAGGTGCTGGAGTGCTTGTCTCGGTAGGGTAGGTCTGATCCAAGACACTCAGGCAGTGCCCAGAGCATCGTGAGAGGAAGAAACAACCCTGGAAAAAGAACAAGAGCTGATGCGCCACTGGTGCTGCAGTACAACCGTTGCTTTCAGCCATCTAGTGTTGGTAAGCCGGCATCTGCCCGTGTTGACCTGGCCTGAGAAACAACGAGATGCATCAGAACAATGAATCCACGCTTTTCGGAGCTCAAAAAAATTACAGATCGGAGTGACATGGTATAAATGGCAGGTGGCAACAGAAGCAATTCCGACAAGATCTGGTGTAGCCCTAGCTTGGACCATTCACAAGTGTTCAACTCACCAAGGCCGCGGACGATTTCGTGCTGTCAGCGAACATGATCTTGCTTGGATGTGGGAATGCATGCTTGCTGCAGGGGATCATGTATGTATAGAAAATGCCACCGCATCGGTCCCGAACTTGGCCCAATATTGAAGAGAATGTTGTAGAGGGAGAGATGACTTGCTCAGAGTGGAGCATGGCACTGATAATTTGTTGATAATGGGTAGCTCTTTCCCACCATATTTCATGTTCCTTCTGTTGTCTTCTCAGTCGACCTCATCGGCCGTATTTACCTCTTCTTACCTCTTCCTCCCGTTCAAGACATGCCCGATCTCAACCCGACCCTCCGACGACGGGGCTTACCTTTCAGAACCCAACGATCGCGGCTCTCTCAAGGAAACTCCCTGCTTCGCCTTCCATATCAAAGCAAAAGCGAGACTGCCGTGCAACGGTAACAAGAGGGCTAGCCTGGCCGGCGGCCGATGGCTCGTATCACTCCAGTGCTCCTCCCTACTTGTCCAGATCCGTAAAAGAGAGACAATTTGGCCCGAGATTCTCAGCCTTCCAAAGCTCAGCAAAAATTCAATCAATCTCAGAGATAGGAGAATGCTTTCCAGCGCCGTCCTCAAATCAGTTGACAGGTCATATGCCGCTCAAACAAACTACAGAAGCTAACTCCAATGGTGTGCTATACAAGGGGCGTCAACACTCGACGTTTTCCCCCGCTTCTGAACCGTTTGAGCAAGTCTAGAAGCCCACGCTAATGTAGTTCCATGTTAAGCCTCACATAATTATCAGTCCACAAACCGGCGAGCTGGACTCGAACCGTTCGTTGGACAGCACTGTTAGCTCATGAACTTCACGCCTCACAACAGTTGTTGGCCTTCAGTCCAAAGTTCTGCAGACACCTCGACTAGCCCTGCGACATAATGATCATGAGTTAACCTGAGCATCGCTCAGTCAGGTTTGTTTGAGAATGAGCTCAAACAAGAACTGCTACATCATCTCACCCTTCAACACCTCACTCCCAAAAGGGACGTAAGGGTTGAATACCTGTGTAAGTCCCAAACAAGCCTAGCGTTCCCCTCTCAACCCCGGTTCCCACCTCGACCTGGCCAAAGCGCTAACCAACCAATCCCTGCGGCGATCAATCCAGGGGCCTGTGCTCCCTTGTCTTCGGGGTTCGGAAAGTGAGGCCTTACATAATCCACCCCCAGCTTCACCCTCCCTCACTCACTCCCTCACTTATTATTCTCAGGTCGAATTCAACGGCCTCGGTCATTCCTATCGACAAATGCCCTTCTTAAATAGAGGAGAACAATAAGATACATGGCCCCTGTCCCTTGCATAACCCCATCAACAACCCAAGTCTCATAAACTTGCCAGACCTTCCATAAATATCTCGAAAACAAGCCCTGCTCAAAAAGGGCAGGTCACACGACTGATGGGCTTCTTCTGTCGGGGGTTGTTTCTTGAGAATAAAAACAAGATAATAATCAACACTTGAAACGGCTGATGAGAAAGATTGGATGCCTTTTGTATCAAGACACATCTGATCATGTTTTGCCTAGTATAGTTTTGTCTGGTAACGATTATATTTTTTTCTTAGCTACTTTCCGCACTCGAAAACGTAAAACTTATTCTTATCTATCAGATCGCACTATATCTCTTGGGAGTTGGCCGGCTGCTGCCATCTCAGCCGGTAGTCTCTTCCCTTCGAATTCGTTCTTCTGCCCCTGCGTCGACTTCATCCATGTTCATGTTCATTCCTGTTTCCTTCCCAACACTTCATATTGGCCAACTATATCATTCTTCAGTCCCAAATCCTCCCCTTTCATGAAACCAAAAAAAAGAAAAAGAAAAAAAAACGCCAAATGCAATGATATCACCGCAAAACCATCACGCAAAAGAACGCCAAATTGTCTAACCGATCCAGTCCTGTCCTTGTCCTCCTGACCAATTTGAGTTTTGTCCAGATACCGGCCCCTTTCCTGTCCCAAAATGCCCGTGGTATTCCCCAAGATTGTCGCTAAAAAAGAATATTAAAGCCCCATCGCGTTTGCCTTGTTGGTGTTCTCTATCAAAGAGTCTCCCATAGTTATCCAAAACATTACTTATTATCCGTCCTGTCGTATACTCGGCGAATTATGTCATTCTTTTGCCATTAAGCTCCGGTCATTATAAGTGGAGAATGTTGCTCCTGTCGTGTGTGTTGTCGTAGTTATGTCGAGGCCGGTGGTGGTCCAGCCTCCCTTGCCGTTGTTGTTGTTGTCGTCGTCGTCGTCCTTGTCATTTCCCCACCACCACCATCCTGCCTCGTGGTGGTATGAACCCTAAATTTATCCCTCAGCCTATCCGCCAAGCTCGCCCGTCGGCTGTGATGCTCCTCCGAATCTGCCGTCGTCGACCCCGACGAAGACGACTGCGGTGGTTGAGACTCTCTCAACTGCTGCTGTGATCGGTGTCTTCTCAAGATTTCAATCCGTTCCTCAACCGAGGCGTGCCGGAGGCGGTGCAGGTCAAGGAACCGTAGTGAT
The DNA here is from genome assembly GCF_035222485.1 of Podospora pseudoanserina. NCBI lineage: Eukaryota > Fungi > Ascomycota > Sordariomycetes > Sordariales > Podosporaceae > Podospora > Podospora pseudoanserina. Next base: position 2,310,112 of record NC_085922.1, on the reverse strand, counting down.
TTCCGGCGTTGTTGCTGTGTCGTTTGAGCGTTATTCTCATTCCATTCGCCGGCCAAGGGTGGTGCGAGGTGATGGGGGTCTTCTGGGTTTTGCTCGTCGTGGGGTCGGAGGTCGAGACGGCTGTGGAGGTTAGTGTTTGGTAAATAAAACGAATTGAGCAGTACGCTTACCACAGTGGACAAGTCCCGGATACGTTGATCAACCACGGGTCGATACACGGCGGGTGAAATTGGTGGTCACAAGGTAGCACTCGTACGTCCTCCCCCACAAGAAAGTCCTCGGTGCAGATTGAGCATCCAAGGTGCTCCTCTGATATCCGCTTGCCGTCCTTGGTCCCATTCTCGCCACCATTGGCGTCTTTGGGGGCAGCAATTATTGGGTTTACGGCTGGCTGGTCGTCATCTTCAGACTCCAAGACTGTCCCCAGACCTTCATTTTGCCGCTTTGCTGGCGTTTTGGGTGTTTTGGGTGTCCTGGGCGTCTTGGGCTCCTCTGGGATGGCTGATAATCTGGTCCCTATCCCCGGCTCGGATGACGATCGAGATGTTTGGGACTCGAGCTCGAGGGCTGGATCAGGTTTTGCCGGTGCCGGATCCCCAAACTTGACAATGGGAAGCGTCTCCAACACCGCGCGCGCCAGCCCCTTTGCCCTACTTTGTCGGGGTCGTCCGCCGTAACCCGATCGCGGCCCATATCGTTCCGGATATCGATGTGCCCTGATAGCGCCCGTCGCAATGATAACGAGAAAGAGGAGCGTGATGAGACCTGTGATGCTATACAGGATGCTCATCGCCACCGCCGAATTGTTCCCATTGTGCGGTACTTGGGCACTCGTTTCCGGGCCGGCAGCAGTGATGCCGCCAGTGATGGTGGCAGCAGCCGACGCCCCGGCCAAGCGTGTGCTGTTCATGGCAGCAATGGATTCCTCCTGGTTCGCCATGGTGAACAATGTATCGTAAGGCGTCCCTTCCAAGTCCTGATAGGAACCCTGCAGCGCGCAGCAGTTCCCCTTGATGCTGTACAGCAATATCGCCCTCGGCTTGGCAGTCGTGATGAGCTCGCCCACGAGGCTCGTCGAGCTGTTGGAGTCGCAGCTGACCAGGGCAATCGACTGGTTGTTCATGGCTTCGAGATCATCGGCGTAGGTTAAAAAGCCTTGGATTCGATAGTCCTGTGCAACGTTAGCACAAGAGCACTTTCAGGTTACCACTGTATCTGGCGCGCTCACGTCTCTGACTTCTGTGCTCTCGTTCAACCCGACCGCGCGGGTCAACGGGTAGACATCAAATGTCAGCTGCAGAATCGAGCTCTCGGGTGGGCTGATTTGGAGATGCATCAGCGATTCTTCCTGCCACGCCGGGGCATTTTCGATCCAAGATATCCTTGCATCCTGAGCGCTGACGGTTGCCAGCGAGAGGGAGGCGAGGAGGAGAGTCCGTATTGAAGCCATCATTATTCCAGATCCAACGGCCGGCAACGGTCGACGTCGCTCCAAGCCAGACTGGAAGATGTGATGGGCTTGAATGACGGCGATAACGATTTCGAATCGGCCACACGCGCGGAAGGGCCGGAGCAACTCTGATGAAAAGGGAACGGAGGGGAGACGCGGCAGGTGGGGGTGGTGGGTTGGAAAAGGGCCGGCTCTCCGCGTTCTGGGGATCTTAGCATCTCACCATGGCTTTGGCTGGTCTATTCCTGATCGTCGGAGAAAAACATATGCTGGGTGTGTGGTGAGGGGTTGAGGTTGGTAGATGAGTACTGCTCCCTTGCAGCTCACGACGGCAACAAGACGGGTACCGCAGTAGCCGGGCAGAAACGGGAACTGCATTGGCCATGATGGCATCTGCCCAGGCTAAGCTGCCATTCAAAGGCGCAATTAAGGTCGTGCGCGACAAGGACGCCGACAATATGACACCAGCAGCTGGTGTGTGCAAGATGTGTGTGATGCATCTACAAAGGGGGGCGTTTTGGATATGTTTTAGTGCCCGTTCAGTTTAAAGCAGCTGCAAGCTGCCTAGTGCCACCTAACGGCCGTGCCTCACTGACGGCCAGGGTTGTTTGTTTATGCAATTGGACGATGTTTGTTGCTCTATCTTCAAAACTCGATGATTTTGATGCAATTATGATCTAGAGTCAGTATGTTACCATCGATGACTGTTGATGGTGTATATTGTTGGAGACGACTTGAACTAGAGAATGCGCTGTTCGGTGGAGCCTCAAAGCCGCAGGTAAACTGGATCTATTTTTTGCACGTAGCATACAAAAGCGAAGCTGATCCAACGACGATTACTTCGGAAGTGATCCGAAAGAAAACACTTTTGTTTGGACTCGTAGATGTTTTGGCTGGCTCGGAAGCTTTTTACTCCTTGAGATCCTGTCTCTGTGATCGACGTTCCGAGTCTCAGATGCTAAACAACGCTTGGTGTTTTTGCTGACAGCGCTACCACTAATCAAATGCCGACTTGTCAACAAAAAGGATATTTGGCAAGACAAGATTGGAGAAAAAAGCTGATGTTTCGAGAGATAAAATATCCAGTGATGATGTGTTATTCGCAACAAAAATGGCGAAGACGCAAAATGGATATTTCGTGGTAATTTGAGAGGGTTGTTGCAGATGGTCTGTTAACGGCAGCGTTGCACTCAGGGGTAAACGCCTTGCCCTGCATGGAGTTCGAACATCAGGCGTTACGGGGCCCATCAACCCCTTGCACCATACCTCGCAGTGAGAGATGCGGTTAAATGCAAATTCGATACCTGAGTAGACATATCCTCCCTTTGTCGCATTGGTTGTTTCGAGATTTTCAGTGCCTGATTGCCCCTGAGCCCCTTTTCCTGAACTGGTGATGGTATATCTTAATGGCATCTTTCTGGAGCTTGTTTGGACGAGATATTTGCTCGGCGGAAAATCTCACTTAATTTTGCAAGCCCGGTGAGCTAAAGTAGAGACCGTTAGGCAGTCATACTGTAAGTCTGGGTGACTACCCACATGTTGGTAACAGGGCAATGGCGCAGAAGCTTGGGAAGCGGCAGTTTCGAGGTCGGCTTCAAGGGCCAGCCACCTGCTTACAAGCTGGCGGCTTTTTCGGTGCCAACAAAATAACGGGAAGTGTATCAGGGAGTGCTAGCGCTTGTGAGCAAGACGGGGTCACTGGAGGATGACTGGGACACCATCTTGCCGCGGCTTCGCGCAGCTGTTCAGGAACCTGGAGAAGAGTGCAGTCCACCAACGCATCGGGACGGGCCTCTGCGACTAGCCAACTAGGCAGATGGTGTTGGGCGCGAGATGAGAGCCAATCAAGCCTCAAGGGCAGCAGAAGATGGTGACAGCGTCAAGGTTTCCATTGGTACGCATATGTTGGTGTGGTGATGGACTTCAGATCTCCTCCATGTCCTCGAGGTCATCCAGAACAGGAAAGTCCCCAACCTCCACCCGCTCTGCTCTCACAAACACGCCACGCTTAAGCTCCGACTCTTCGCCCCAGTAGCGCGTACCTCCCACGCTGCCGTCATTCTTGCCAACCGGCTCGTCCAGTTGGACGCCCACCCAGGCACCAATACCAGGAATCTCCTTGACATCCCCCACGTACTTGACCTCCCCGCGTCTCGTATCGTCACCACCAACTCTGCACCGCTTCCCCACCGCGATTCCTCGGGCCCCAATCTCTTTGGCGATGGCGTCGATCTTGGCCTGCTCATGGGTCGGGGCGTTCGGGTCGAATCGCCCGAGCTTCTGAGCCTTCTTCCATGCGAGGACCGAGTCCGTCTTCTTCTCGTACTCCTCTTCAGGCAGCTCGAATTTCTCGACGCCAACGGCGCTTGTGAAATTGGGCCTGGCAGACGCTGGCCGCGTATCAACAACCTGCCAAGCGCTGTTAGTCTGCGGGTTTCAAACGCTTGCATCTCGAGGGATTCCTCGGACCGACATATGGCCAGCAAGAAACTAGCTGGGGGGGCAGGAGAGCGCCCAATGGCTTCCGAGCTAGCCCTGGACACACACACACACCTGCCCCTGGAGCGGCTGGAGACCAGGGCACGATGCATTTTCGACGTACATCCCCTACGTGGTGGCTCTCACCAACCCCGGAAGGAGAAGGCAGCATCATAGGACGATTCGCGAGCACCACTAGAAGCCGGCCGCCACGCGTCACTTGAATAGCATTTGGCGTGAGGCGGCACGTCGTGCTCCATGTCTCAGGGCTCGATGGCCTGCCTTGCCCATGTGCCAACAGGATGATGGCAGCGCCACCTTGTTTACTTGCTCTTTGATGGCGCCTGCACACCAAAGTTCCCCGGCCGAATAGATTCGGGGGCACAGGGACGGATCGGGTTTGTCTCACTTACTTGCAATTCAGCATATGGCGCTAGCGGAAAGCTTTGCAGATAGACCGCCTCCTCGTCCGAAGCCTCGATCGGAATCCCATCGTTGGACGAGGTCTTGAGGAAAATGTGCTGGCAGGAAGGAGGAATGCCGGTGATGGGTTCCAACTTGGTCTTGAGCTGAGCGATAGACCATGAGGGGGTGATCCGTCTTTCCGAAGACGAGTAGTCGGATACGACATAGAGCGGGACGTCAGCCATGGTGGGTGGTGGTTGCGAAGCAGAAGTAAGGTTCCCTATTCGTTGCTTTTCGCTCGCTTCACCAGGAACAGAAGCAAGATAGCTGACGGTTCAAAACGTGGTGAAGGTGCGGTGTGGTGCCGTGGCAGACAGAAGGCCGTCGAATGTGGAAGCCGTGCACGTGGGTTTGTAATGGAGAAAGTTGGGGGGTATGTGGATGGCTGCCAGAGAGTGGTCAGTTAAGAGAGATCAACCAGAGAGGGGAGCTGAGATGTATGCAAAATGTTACCAGAAAGCGAGTCTATCCAGGCCTGGAACCGTGAATCGCTTCAAAAAGGCTTATCTTTGAGGATATCGAGATCCGAGAGTTGTCTAGATCTCTCTCTGATGCTCATGTAAGCTGAAAAGGAAGCAGTTGAAGTCGCTGGTTGATCAAGCATGGGAGACCCAGCCTGGCGTCTTGGCAACACGAACCAGTGTTGCACAGCGCTAAGGAAAGCCACATTCCGGTAGTGCGGTCACTAGCCACACTCTTCAACTTCCACTCACCCAAGCCCAGCTGAGCCACCTCCATCTTCCATTGTCTTGTCTTCCCGTCTCCTTCTCATCGAATCAAAACTCCAAGCCCAAGGTCTCAGCTTTCTTTTGTCCGCACACGGGAATCGAATTCGATAAAGCTTCCAATGTTCCGAATTATCCGACAGCCGATATCACCCTTGACAGCGAAAGAGCTCGCGAGGGGGGAACAAAATCTCACAAGGCGACCCAGGCATCAATTGTTCTGTTCATTCCCTCGTCGCCATTGGTTCACGCCCGTTTGCAAGCCCGCCAGCGAGGAACCGTGTCATTGGGAACACCAGCCCCAGAACACGGCAGCATTCGATGCAGTCATACATGAGATTTCGCGGGAAGCTGAGGTCAAACGCCCACCGAGTTCGCCATTGGTCGAACCGGTTCTCGGCCAGCTGCCCTGAATGCCCTAAAGCGCAATGCTGCTGGAGACTCGTCCACTTTCCCGACAGGCTCACGGGCTTCACAAACAATTCCATGTCGACGCCCGATCCCGAAGACCGACCTGCCTGGTGTACGTGTACCGTATACCGGCCTGTTCCTCCGCATTCTGTGCAAACGGCTGGCCTGGACAAGAGGTGAAACATCTTGATGGTTCACTGCAGTACTGACAAGTCATTCTTGTGTCCTGCCGATTCCCTCTTTTGGCTGATTCGCCAGTCCAACTCATGCTGCGGCACCTGATGAGGCTGCTGCGTGTGCGGCATCTACCCGAGGCGATCTGAACACAATCTGCAAAAAATAGCAGGATTCACTCACAGATACCACACAGATACAATTCACCGTCTCTCACAGAAACGAAACCCCTGCACCAGTTGCGCCTCCTTCCTAGCCTCTGGAGGCAATGCAACTGACCGCTGGTGAAGCTCATCTGCATAGTCGACACTAAATGCGTTTGTCGCAGAATCGAGGGGATTTTCACTCGACATGGCGTCGCATTGCTCACGATGTTGTATTCAGTGCGGTCAAGATGGCAGGGATAAGGTTTTGAGACACTTGTCGGGCGACAGATGATATGCATGCTTGCTACCCAAGATCTGTTCTTGTGTCGTTCACCGCCACCTTTGGGTAAATGGTCACATCTTTGCATCTATTGTCTAAAAAATTGTTTTTTTTTCCCGCGCCATGGACCACGGGAAGCCCGTCAACCTTTTGACCGGGCGTCTGGCACCCTGGCTGGGCGCGGTTGCTATGATCAGAAAAGAGAAGTGACCTTGAGGTATGTACAGCACAGCTCGAATACACGATACTACGTTCAGAACTGCTCACCATATTCCGTATGGATCAGCCTACAGTTGTAGCCTTGTTCTCTACGGGAGAATGACGTCGCCAAGAGTCAAATTGTCTTGTGTGCCGGGAGGGGCGGTCGAGCCGCATCTTTACGTTGCAGAACAGTGGCCAGCTGTACGGGATGCTCGTCTGATTAAACCAGCCGCCAGCACTTCCCTAGGTACCGCCTACACATCACGTCCGCATCTGGTCAGTATTCTAGGTGCAATAACAGGGCCAGGCCATTATGCAAGGCCAACGAATTCACCACCCAGTGCAGCTGAGAAGCACAAGGATTGTGTTTCTCAACCTAGGATGGCATCGGCGCCCTGCCGAATCCGGGTGCCTTTACATACGTGCCGTGTCTAATAATCATGGCTAGAGCACATGGAGGAAACAGAGCTAACGAGCTAACGAAGCCGACATGGACCGACAAGCTCCCATAGGCCCAGTCTCTCACCAAATCGACGACATACTACATGCAGTTCATCTCACTTGACCTTGGCGATTGCTGTTTGATAGTCGCAGCTGGCGAAACGGCCGGCAGCTGAGAGCATCGACTTCAACAAGTCGGTCACCGTGGCGTAGGCGTAAATAGCTTCTTTTTTCGGCACCGATCTTCAAGGGCATTAGGAACAGCGCGCTGGTTGATTCGAGCACCAACAAACAGCCGAGCTTGGGAGCGTCTTCGCTGCTTTGTTCGGGCAGCAACAACGAAACGAGCCGGCGATGATCTGCTTCGTTCCAGGTTTGTCTTGCTCACCTTGACCTGGACTGCTGAACCACGGTGGCCTTGGCTTTACCACCCCACTCCCGCTCTGCAGTTGGCCATGTGGTCATGGAAATTCGTGTATTTGAGTCCCTGAATCGCTGAGCGGCATGTGCAAAAGCGCAGTTCCAAGCTGGCCACGACTTACAAGTGAGGTTCTGGACCAGTCTTGGCAAGCCGTTTGGGCCAGAGTCATGTCAGGTCTACAGGACAAAGCGAGGCGAAATGGCAGCGTGGGTAGCACATGGCTGTGGCTGAGCCAAGTGGGATCAGCTCCAATGGCATCTTTCTTGTCTTGATATTGGGCTCCAGGACCTGCGCTGGTGTCGAAAGAAACAAGCAGCACGAACAGTCAGCCTGTAACCGAGCATGGCCGACAAAAGCATTACAAGGAGCAGCATAATGGCTATTGTTGGGTGGCAGATCATGGTTCATGGGCAGGGTGAGCCACAATAGCCAGCCGAGAGGAAGCGACACCACACCGGGAAATTCATGGATCCTAGGCACAAAACCCAAAACGGAACGATTCATTGATCGTCTTGGGGCGGCTGTCCTGCCGGCACTGTTGCCCCGCAGGAACCCTGATCCCGGACGGTGTGGGGGGAGGGATGAAGCGGAACTTGAGAGCAGAGACCTGTATCTGTCCAGAGGTACAGAACACAAGAGCTGACCGCCAATTCGTGGGACTGCCATCTCAGAGCTGTTTGCTGGAGAGTATGGAGCGCTTCTCCAGTGCACTCATGGCATTGACAAATGTATTGTCACAACTTGTCCGGTAGCCTGCCCCGCCAAACGCTGTCGTTGATCTTACAGCAAGATTGTGTGATGTGGGCTTACCAGGGACAGGATCCGGAACGCACAGACAATGCATCGAGTCGCTATTACCCGCCCCAGGCTCTTTGAGAAACCAGGGTTACAAGGTTCAACAGCAACTGCTCACACGCCGGATCGATCTTTGGATCTCTGGATCTCTTGTGTCCAGAGAACTGACAGGGTTCCTGACTGTCGCGCCTCTGAGCCTGTTGCGACGGTTCTGTCCAAGTTCAGTCGACGTCGCCGTCTTAGGTAGGGGCTCATGCTCCCGCAACCCATGCAAGCAATGCTCCAGCGTCCGAATCGCACATCCATGTCGCATCGCATTGAAGCCAGGGTTTCCCTGGATCTGACAAGAGAACAGACGCACTCTCTTCGTCTCGCGCAGCGTCTGTTCTTATGCGCACAGAGGCTCCAAAATAGCTAGAGCCTGAAGAACATCCAAGAAGAATGATGATGACCGGAGCTGGCCCGGCGGCTTATATCACCGTGACTGCAAAGTAATAACCCGGAGCCAAGGTTGGCGAGCCGGCGGCCGTCGTTTCTGGGTCAAGGGCGGATCGAAACGAGCCTCTCGTGCCGCTCCTCCCATCTGCGACTTACTTCACACCTCTAGCGCCCGTTTAGGATCGATCACGCTCCCCTTCGTCGCACTGCGCAGTTGTTCAACAGTTAGGTCTGAGGTCTCGGCAATGCAGATGCCAGATGGGTTGATCCCATCCAGCCTGGGGCCTTCTTCCGCATTGGGCCCTGGACTAAACTCTCGATGCTGGCAGTGTCCAAGCTTTGGACGGGGGCAGCATGACGGTAAACCATCAAACCTCCTTTCAGAACAAGGAGGTGAGCATCAAGATGGGGCATGGACCACTGGTTGCTGGTGGCCGTCGCCTCTTGCAAATCCAATCCGCCTCCCGCCCCATACCACCACGGGCAGTTTCAAGACCAACCCATTTGAACCCATGTCCTATGCGTTTTTTTCTCCTCCCATGGCAAGCGTTTCCGTTCATCTCCACCCCCATCGTTTGTGGTCGAAACAGGTACTGCCTGTTTATGCCCGGCTGGGCTGTCGTTGCTGCTGGACAGATGCAGGTGCAGCGGCAACTTTTGGCTGACGCCTCACCCTACCTGCTTGCTTGCACACGTCTCTCTTTCTTCTGCCGCAAGTCAAGTTCCGCCTGCCCCGAACCATGCCATGGTGAAGTAGTACCTGGGATGGGGGTTAAAAGTCACTCAGGAAACAATGCCGCTTGAGAGCCCAACTAACCTTGATGACTTGACCCTTCTTTACCGACTTTGTAACCCGACCACTCACGTACACCGCCCCCCATCATAGACTTTCTTCTTCGCGGTATGCCCCCAACTTTGATGCACAATAAGAACGTTCTGCGCCATTAGACATGGCATTTTAGTCGAAGTAAGCGCTGTTAGCCAGAACCAGCCAGCCTGAAGAATAGAGGGTGTCTGTCATGCACGAAGTCGTGGTCAACCCATGTCGTTTGCCCTAGTGGGGACGGTATCTCGCGTAGTCGACATGTTCGGCGTTAGCACTGATCTTCTTCGACGTCCCTAGAACCGGTCGGTCTTGCATTTCTTTTTTTTTTTTTTTTTCTTTATCTATTTGCCATTTCGTTCTTGGATGGAGCAACCCCTCAGCAACCAAAGAAGAAAAAAGGTCAATTGGGGCTCTTTTGATTGGGGAGGGGTGTGTTGCCATTTCTCCTGCCAAGGGGCGTGGTCTGCGAGTATGTCGAATGGCCGTCTCATTGACTTTTTACTTGGCCACCAAACAATTGGACCCAAGACAGCTAGTACCTGTTGGGTACCTCTTCTCATCAGTCCAAGCGTGAACGGGGATTGGACTTTGACATTTCGCCTTAGCCCTCTTTCCAGCTGGATCAAGCGCCCGAGCATGGCAAACCGGTTCTTGGTCCCGGGCTCTTGATATTGCAGCTGGGTGTTGGGAGCGTTGGAGCTACCCCAAACCCAACCGAAGTCGATGAGGTCCGTCCCGAAGCCCCCGGGGGTTACTTCCAGAGGTTACCCGTATCTGACAGGGCCATCTCTACCGCACAAGTCAGGCGTTTGGCATTCTGGGGTACGGACCCTGACTTGTGGCTCAGGTTATCACTCACCACCCACGGCATCCGAGCCCTGGAGCCCTGACCTTGCCCGCATCCCTTGTTCTGTCTGTTTCCCTGGCCGACCCACTTTGCACACACGCCCCCCTCCATCTGCACCCCCTCCCTGGCCCTTGGCCCTTGGCCCTGGTTGCCATCCATCCATCCATCTCCTTCAACACGACATGCAGCCTGTCTGTACACTTCCGGTATGGTTATCACCGGTGTTCTTTTCATGGAATCCCAACCATGAAGGCCTACTCGTCCTCACTGTATTAGTTTACCCTCATATGCCCCCCTGAACCCTGACCCCATCCCCCGCATACTGTCACTCTCCTTAGACACCGTCATCAAGAAGTTTTTCTTTCCCCTTCTCATCCTGGCTACCCATCTGCAGAGGCGCATCTTCCCGGACCTGGATACAGCCTCTCCCCTGCTCTATGCTCGGTGACTATGGAAAAGGCCTTCTCTCTTCTCAAGCAGTCGTCTAGCACCCCGGTCTGACCTTACCACTGCTCACCTACCTCATCAAGCTCGGCACATGCTCATTTATTGGCGAACGCATGCTCAGGAACCTACCCAATCATGTTTTGATGTCTGCCATCAGCACACGAGCCACCACCGTTGTCTAAAAGCTACTATTATAACAACCAGTCTCGAAAGGGGGTCTCTTTCTCGCTCGGCTACCAATCTACCCCCTTTAAACACGCGCTGTCTCCCGAACTTCACGGCTTACAAAACTCGGAATCGCGTCCATCACATATCCCAACCTAGCTCACTTCGGCCGACAACAACATTTGCGAAACCCGTCCTGGTCTCCCGGTCCTAGTCTCCGCGCCAAACGGTTCACTGACCTCCGTAGAAGAACAGCTACGGTGGAGTGACCTTCTTCTTGCCCGGACGTACTGACCAGCGATCCCCTGCTAAGCAGTCGAAGGAACGAAGCTTCCATTGTTGAGCTCTCGGCACCTTTGGCTTCACTGCAACTCGAGAGCAACAACTGGTTTCTGTTGGTGGCGTTGGATAAGGCGGAAAACGCGTTTCCCCCGTCTTCAGCCCTGGCCATCTATGAACTTGCTGCCGCTATAGGCAAAGACCGGCGAGACACCGTCACCGTGGATATCGCGTCATTAATCAAAGGCTCCGACTCAAATGAGTCCACTGCATCGCCTACCCAGCAGGCTCATCCGACTTCGACTGCAACATTTTCGCCGGCAACAACGTCCCCAGGTGATCCTCCTCCTCTGGCCTCCTTTGCTGTAGCACCCGGCACAGTGTCTTCGCAATTTGGCTTCGTCGGCGGCACCGGATTTGGGGGCTTCGGGGCATCTACGATACCTGGATACTCTCAGCCGACTGCCACTTTGGCGCCAGCTTCAGCATCACGCCCGCCCAGTGGAAGTAATAAACGCAGCATGCCGCCTCACACCTCCGAGTCGCCGGCGAAGAAACAAAGCAAGTGGTCTCCGGAAGAGGATGCTCTCATCATAGAGCTCCGGGGCAGTGGGATGAAATGGGACGACATATCGAAGCGGCTTCCAGGACGGAGCTCCATCAGCTGTCGTCTTCACTACCAAAACTATCTGGAAAGGCGGAGCGAGTGGGACGAAGAGCGCAAGAACAAGCTCGCAAGGCTGTACGAGAGGTAACAATGTCCCTCCCCCCTTTTTTTTTTTTTTTTTTTGCTGCGTTTCGGACGAACAAGACTGACAAAAGCTTGGCAGATTCAAACCCGAGATGTGGGCAAAAGTGGCAGAGGAGATGCAGGTCCCCTGGCGCGCCGCCGAGGCGATGCACTGGCAGCTAGGTGAGAATGAAATGGCAAGGCGGGCAGGCGTGGTTCCATTCACGCTGAACATGACTCCGAACGACTCGCAAGGTTCCCACGGCCATCACCGAATTTCCCCCACGAGAGGACACGGCCACTCGCAGTCCCAGGGAAGCCTCCCCACCATTCCGTCTCCACGATACCACCACCAACACCAACGGGGCCCCGGGCCCGTCCCACCACCCTTGATCCCACCCCCGATGGCGACCGGCCGGCCCCTAGCCGTACGACGCGAGAGCCTCCCGCCGAGATCCTCTTCCGGTATCGCCCCTGAGCCCCTTGACTACGGCTACGGACAACCGCCTCCACCACCGGGTCCTCCGTTTGGGGGGCTCGCGCCGATTCAGACGACGAGTCTTGGCCCAGGTCAAGGACGCGGAGGCGTGCTGCCCAGTGTGGCGGAACTGACGACGGGAGTTAGCCCGTACAGCACTCCGGCGTACTCGGTGGGAGCTCCTAGTGCGAGTCCTATCCACAGCGCCACTGCTAGTCCGGTTCCTTTGCTCCCGCCTTTGGGGTACAGCTCGTCGTCGTCGTATGGGTATACACATTTGGAATCGTCGTCTGGGTCGAAGCGGAGGGCCAGTCCTGATGTAAGCAGGGAGACTAGCAGGCGACGACACATGTACCCGCGGTCTGAGGATGGGGATTACCCGCCTCTTCCGCCTCCGCCTCCGCCACCGATGGGACTCGGGCAGGTGGCGGCTAGACGGCCGAGGTATGAGCCATAACATGGGGGGTGGGGGAACTGGACTGGTGAGAGGTTTCCCTGTTGTTGTGCTCCCTTTCCCCAGATAAACATCACCACACACCGCAGGGGATTTTCGAATAACCACTTGCTACGGCAAATCAATCACCAAACAAACACACCACAGCTTGTTACGACTACAATTATTCCTTTTCCTAACTTTACTCGAGCATTACATACACTCACAACATTTCACCACTCATGACAACAAACATTCCCGGCATAGCACACTTGCAATGACATACATCACAATATTAGCAACACAAACACACATGGGAGAGGGGAAAAAAAAGAAAACCCGGCGGAACAAACAGTAACGACCTGGGAGGCAATCTGTAATTTTGAAATTTCTTCTACAACTTTTCAGAACGAAGGGACAGGCGGGCGGCTGGATGGATGGATGGATGGATGGATGGATGGCCTACCACGAAGAAATGGATGAAAAGGGACATGGCACGGAAACGGGGTGGGGGGAATATTTTGCATCAAGGCAGAGAGAGAGGAAGCGATGGGATGACACACGCACATTTGTTGGACACATATTTCTCTTTTCTTTCTTTCTTCATTTAAGCACCTACCCACTACATACTTCTTGATTGACAAGTAACGACCCTTTATTCTTATTCTTGTTTTGTTCAAAGGACACGGCATTTTGTAATTATAGTTTTTTTTTTTTTTTTTGGGTTTTTTTTTCGATTCATGTTTTACACTCTTCTCTTTTGAACAAATTCTTTTTTCTTCATCTCGAGACAGCCTTTTCACTTTGCCACATGGGGCGGGGATCTAATTGTTCTACAAAAACAAAACAAGGCGTTGAAAGAGAGATGGGTGGTGGGACATAATCATTACTGCTTGCTGCTGCTGCTAGGTACAGGGAAAACTTCTCCGGAGAAGAGATGTTTCCTCTCTCCACACCACGAGATATCATTGGGTTAGAATTTTGAGCTTTTTGTTGGTTGTGGATAATTAATTCTTGGACCAAAAGTTTTGGAGTGTATGTATGTTATCCAGGTATGACAAAAGGGGGTGGATTGGCAAACCACAAAGCACACACAGAATCACAAAGGGGCGGCGGTTACGGCGGCCAACCCCAACATATCGGACTTTAGACTGGAGATCTTTTTTTTTTTTTCAGTGTGACAGAACCTACCTACCCTCCCCGCCCCAACCATCAAAATGCAGCAACTATGCAAGATGCGAACCAACCTTTCTAGAAGCCTCGAACCACACATAATAGATCGATCCATCACATAACAGCGGTATCCAAAGGGGTCTAGCTTGCCGGGGGTGTCTGATCTCTGGTGATCGTTTCTCACCATTCTCTCGGCAAGACTATCTGATGCTCAACAAAGCTGAAGATAGCCCACAACTAGAGCAAATCATCAGGTATGAATCATCGAGATATACCCAGCAAGGCTGAGTATGGCACCATTATTGGAGAATTCCCCTCCGTAGTGTGCTCAACGAAGCTGGAAGAGATCAATGATACGAACCCGAGAGGCAGACCACCGTTCATCCGAAACGGAGTCATCGTTGCGACTGGTCTCCAACACTCATCCAACAGCCAACGGGAACAACCCAAGCAAACGTTTCACTTGAAAAAGAAAATCGCCAAACACACACGTACCCCCAAAGACGGAGGGAGGTCCGCATTAGCGAGCGATAGATCACCCAACCAACGGACCCGGACTCCGTTTCGGTGTCTTGTTTGGTTCAACATCAATATATTTTCTTCAGCTTTCGCCTCATGTTGACTGTGACGGGAGGGGCTCATTGGCAGCCACCACCCACCAGTTGTCTCTTTCGTAACCGCTGGTGATGACTGCGCCCCCGGCAGCCAATACATCCTCCTCCAGCTCACCTTTGCGGTAGAGATGATAGTAGCGCTTGAAGACGGGGTCGGTGTGGCCCGGGTCTGGTTCCGTGGCCGCAGTAGTTGCACCGGCAGTAGCCTCAGATGGTGGAGCCTCACCGCTATTATTACTGGCAGCAACACCACTGGAATCTTGGTCCCGAGTCCGTTTCTGTCCTTTGCGTTGTTTCGGTCGCTTGGGCTGTTTTTGCTGACTCTTGAGCACCCAGGGCACTAGCAGATCTTGCTCACCCCCTTCGTCCCATCCGCGCCGGCTGTTGCCCTGTTCGAGAGCCCATACGTACACCAAGATTTGACCGCCGGGCTGGCCAGCCTGTCCGGTCCTGACACATCGCAGGAGGTGACGGATCGCCTCTTGACGCCTTGTTCTTGTCGACATGTGGTGGATAACGGCGATACAGATGACGAAATCCGCAGCGCGTTCGCGGAAGGGGAGTGAGAGTCCATCAGCTACAAGCACCTCTGTGGCGACGGCAGCTCCACTCGACTCCCCGCCTGTTCCTGTTGTTGCGTCCAGCTCACCTTGAGCGATCCGCTTCTTCGCCTCCTGGGCCTGCTGTTCCTGGAGCTGCCTCCCACGGCTGTGGGCAAGCGCAACAAGCGAAGCACTACGATCCGAGCCGACCATGTACACGGATGGGTTTAGGCCCAGGTACTTGCCATTGCCACAGCCAACATCGAGACCCACCGCTCCCGGAGGCCGCGACTGCAGAAACGATGCCACGGCAGGCCAGGGCTTGTAGCGTGTCGCCGAAAAGTGCGGGGCGATGGCTTCATACACACCGTGAACATGCGTCTTTTCGTAGGCCTCTGCTTCTGCCGATTCTGCTGCCTGAGAAGCGGCGGCGGCGGCGGCCAGCTTGGCGACGTCACCGGCCACAGAGTCAGACGGCAGAGCTGAGGGGGTATGTGTCGAAGCCATCATGGGTTCGGGTTACACCGAGAGACTTTGGAATAGTGCTGGATCGGGCAACAACAAGGTGAGACTTGCTGATCTCGTTGGTCCTGGGCCCAACTTGGGCTTCGCGCGGCACGCTGACCGAGTGTCCTGCTTCTCAGTCAGGTCAGGCCGCAGAGATTTTTCACACACACCACAGCCCTAGGGAGATGGAAAAGCTTTTTTCGATTCTTGTCGCGGCTCTTGGCCCAGCGATTGATCTCCTTGACCGCCTGTTCCGGGGGGTCAGCGGGCAAGGTAGCGGGACCTGGGGAGGGGATCGTGATGTGGCGGCATGGATGCAGTGCAGATTGCAGTAAACCCAAGGCATTTGAAGATGCAGAAGCGACAGGGACGAACAGGGCCAAAACAGACGCCGTTGGCGACCGACCGACACTCGGTGCAGTCCTAGGCTGAGGGCGAAGGAACCAGCTACGACATTGCTGCCAACTGGAGGGGTATAGCTGCACGACCGGGGCAGGACAAGGAACGAACTGTGAGATGGCTTGTACACGTACCTACTTAGCAGAGGTGTACAACAAGGCCTACACAGGGCTGAAGAACATGAACGGTGAAGAACCCAACAAGAACGGATACCAACTCAGAGATGGAGATGGAGAAGACGGAGAGATGACACACACCTTGTTGGACGGTCAATTACTCGGTCGCGTTATGCAGCTTTGCGCACATGCGGATTCCCCAAGTTGGGACGGTGTAGCCGTGGTTCGGAGCTGGTCCCCTGTGTGTGGTCGTGTGTGTGTGGGTGATGTGTTTGGTTGGTGGTTGGGTTAAGATTGGGGACACCAAAGAGAGAACATGGGCCTTACCTTGGTGGGGCTGTTATCGGTTATCGGCTGAGCATTGATGCTATCGGGCAACAGCTCCCCTCTCCCAAGAACATACCATACATGGACTAGAGTCTACAAGTATGTCTCAGATCTCCATCTCCGTCATACAAGTTCTTCATCACCAGCTAGTCGTGCCGTTTTGGATGATGCAACAGCACTTGCGGTGACGAAGCGTCCATTCGTACCTGACACGGCACAATACCCTAACCCGAAAACCAGGGTTATGGGCCCAATTTATGGCCTTGGCGACCGTCATGGCCCCGATGACCCATCTTGACGACCTGACCGATATTTCACAGAAAAAAGACGGCAAGGGGGTGAATTGGTAAAGGTACATTTGGACTACACAGACCTCTGGTTGGTAGATAAACCAAGCCCAGCTGCGCCAGGCTCAGGCTAAATTTTCCGAGCCCAAACTCTGCGTCCCCCCATCCCTCTTCTGTATGCCATCCTTGGGCATTATAGCCTCGCGTCGTGGGGTGAATGAGAAAGACCTAATGCCGAGTCTCTAAGTTCCAACAGCTTTCCCGTACGACCTACCACAAGCCTGCCCGACGCCAGAATGCGCCAGCAGCAAGGCTGTGAGTTCAGGCACAAAGCAGAGATACCAGCCCAACCCCCATCTCTTTCCTGGGGTTTTACCTCTTTCCAGTGTTGAGAGGACTTTGGGGGTCAAAGACGTCAGTCGAAATCAACTCGGGGTATGTCACACCGCCCTGCTTCAGGGTTTCGTCCATGACCTCCATGATGACAATGCTCTCGCTCCATGGCAGAGTCTTGCTCTCCTTCTGCCCGTCACGCAGGCAGCGGGCGGCCTCGTCAGCTTCCCAGAACATGCCGTGGCCCCAGTCACGCTCCTTGTCCTTGGGGATGGCAAAGTCAATGACCTCGGCCTTGCCATCGCTCTCCTTGGTGATGACTCTCAGCTGACGTGGGCGGTAGGCAGGCCCAACGACCTGAATCTCACCAAGGCCGCCCTGGATACGGATGGAGGCACCGGCGGTGTCCTTGTTGTCAGGTTCAGAGGCCACCCGAAGAGAGGTCAGAGCGATACCGTGGCTCTTGTGCTTGGGGAACTGGAGGATGATGCTGGTGGTCTCATCAGCACCAGTGTGGTACTTGTTGACGGCAGCGATGACATTGGGCGCTTCCTTCTCTGCTTCAGGCTGGGTGTGGTACAGAGACTGGAATACCCAAGTCAAGGCGTAAATGCCAAGATCCAAGAGAGCACCGCCGGCCAAGTCGGCGTTGACCATGCGGTTCTCATCGGGGAAGTCAATCTTGCCCTCGGGGGCATCACGGCCGACAGAGAGGTCGGCTGTATGGGAAGTCAGTACGGCATTCTTCTAAAGAATTGGTAGGACCAAACTAACCAATAGTACGGTACACGTTGCCGATGGCACCGGATGTAATCAACTCCCTGACCTTGATGCTCAGGGGGAAGTAGCGAGTCCACACAGCCTCCATGAAGAAGAGGTTCTTGGAGCGAGCAGTCTCGATGAGCTTGCGGGTCTGAGCAGCAGTCACAGTCAAGGACTTCTCGCAGAGCACATTCTTGCCGGCATCGAGGGCAAGCATGGCGTTTTGGAAGTGGTGGCTGTGTGGTGTAGCAACATAGATGATATCGACATCGGGGTCAGCTACCAACTCATGGTAAGAACCATAGGCCTTTGCTGAGCTGGGAGCATCCACCTTCTTGATGAACTCGGCAGCTCTCTCCTTGGAGCTGGACGAGGACACGGCAACGACCTCATGGCGCACATCATGGACATCACGGGAAGCTGGGCTAGTGAGGAGATCCTTGGTGAAGGCTAGAAGAGCGTTTTAGTCATGCCGTTTACCAAGGTTCAAAACTAAAAGGGGCAGGCAGGCACTCACTCTCAGCAATCCAGCCGGTGGCCAGAATACCCCACCTCACAGTATACGGAGACGACATGGTGTGCTGGTGATGCCAATGAAGCTTTGACAAGTGAATACAGACACAGACGACAAAGAGAAAAGAAACCACGCTGGCTTGAAGTCCTTTTGAAGCAAAGCCCGTAGCCGGCGTGTCCAACCTCGCGCCATCTTCCCCTCCATCCTCATGGCGGGGCAGCGACGGCGCTGACGGGTAAATCGCCGAAACACGCACCCAAAACTGCGGCACTTGTCCCGCACTGAGGAAGCTCTCCCAGGCGGGTAGGGATCCACCACAGCTTCTTTAGCCAATTGAATTCCGCCCATTCCCATGCCCAGGATAATCCCAGCAGACATGGCGGACAGAAAGCTCCCGGCTCCCGATTGGCGAAGGTGCATCAAAAAGCCTAGACGACGTCATTCTTGACTTATTCAACAGAACATTTTTTTGCGGACGATGGAGTTGAAGAAATCGATATGGAAGGGAAGCTACAGGTCGAAAGCGTATGGACACTGTCTTGTCAAAAATTTATCTCGAAAAGCTCGATATAAAGCTGTCAACAGCTTCCCCTCACCACTCAGCTTTGGCCAATCAATTGAATTGTACCTTCCCGTCCTGAGATCTTCACAACTTCCCATTCAAAGACACACAGTGAAAAAGACATGTTTTCGACAAAATCATCATTTTCAAGCCTCAAAACACCAACCCTTCTGACACCCAACCGTTTCGTCCCGCCACTTCATAGCTTTCCCATTCACCGTCACCCAAGAACCCTGGCCACCATGTCCACCTCAGAACCGCCCCCATCCCTCCCCAAAATGCCATCCCTCATCTACGGCACAGCCTGGAAAAAAGACCGCACCGCCGACCTCGTCTATGAAGCAATCAAAGCCGGCTTCCGGGGAATCGATACAGCGGCCATGAAACGGCATTACGACGAGGCCCTCGTTGGCGAGGGTATTCGAAGGGCGATATCTGAAGGCATCGTCAGCAGGAATGATCTCTGGGTAATTCCACCTCACCCCTTGACTTGTGCCCTTATCCCCCTGCTGGCCCATTAGTTGACCACCCATCTCCTACACCCATCATCCACCATCATCCCACCATCATCCACCATCATCCCCTATCCTCCTCATCCCACCACCCAACCTATCCCCTATCCTCTACCCCAATCATCCCACCATTCCCCCCACCCTCTCTAACTAACCAAACTAACCACTCATAGATACAAACCAAATACACCCCCTCCCCCTCCACTCACTACACCTCCACCAACCCGCTCACAACCTCCCTCACAACCTCGATAGCCTCCTCCCTATCCAACCTCTCCACCCCCGATCACCAACCCCCCTACCTCGACGCCTTAATCCTCCACTCCCCTTTTGAAACCCTCCCCGAAAACATCACCGCCTGGACCCATCTCACTTCTTACCTCCCCAATCAAATCCGCCACCTAGGCTACTCCAACGTCCCCCCGGATTTCCTCGATGTCTTTGTCGAGTTTCTCGACCTGAACCCTTCTCTCCCAAGAGTAAGTCTGATACAAAACAGGTTTACAGCGGGCATGTACAACTGGGATATTGAAACGAGGAGATGGTGCAAAGGGAATGGGGCGGTGTATCAAGGATTTTGGGTTTTGACTGGTAATGTGGATGTTTGGAGGCATGCCAAGGTGGTGAGGGAGGTGAAGGAGGGATTGGGACTGGGAAGTTTGGAGGAGGCTTGGTTGGCGGTTGTGATGGTGGGGATGGGGGTGAGGGTTTTGGATGGGACGACTAAGGGGGAGCATATGAGGGGGGATCTTGGGGTGGGGGAGAGGGTGAGGGAGTGGAGGGGGGAGAGGGAAGAGAATGAGAGGAAATGGGAGAGGTGGGTGGGGGAGGTGAGAGGGTTGATTGGGGGGTAAGGGGGACATTACACCACCTTGATACTGTTTGTGAGATTGGTTAGGAAGTGGAAGTTGGAAAGGACGGGGGAGAAGAGGTGGTGGTTGTAGAACCGGATCGTAGATTGTAGGTGCGATGGTATTCTTAATGTCTCTTTAACTTGAACTCGTCGTTTTGGATGCCTGTGCCGCAGGTTAGCGAACTTCGGAGCTGTAGTTGTGGAATCACCCAATCGGTCAGGTTGTTTCGCCATTTGGGTGGTTGGCATCCGAGATAAAGACCTCAGGTTCGCGGGACGTCAAGAATAACGTCGCCCCTACGTCTGGGGTCCAGCTGGATGGTGGGAATGCTCTCTGAGAACCGATGCGGGTCTTGTAGAGGAAAGATGACTGAGGCGAGGGTGTTGGATTGGGGTCTCAATGTTGAGATTGAGAACTGGTCTTAATACTTGTTTTCCTTCTCACACCGTGAGCCTACAACGAATTACGTATTTTGTCTAATCCAAGCCTCGAGGCTGGGTCAAAAGTTTAGCAGTCCATGGTTTGAGTAATGGAAAAGTCACCTCGGTCGCCCTGCACGTCGAGTTAACAGAGCATCTTGTCATGTTCTTCTGAATTTCCAACATGAAAATGTCAGCCCAGATTGAGAGAAGACCCCCTGAATGAAGTCATTGATCTTGAGCCGGTCATTCCTAGTTTCTCTTTTGACTGACATACCTAGTCAATTCTGTGTCCGCCCGCCCTTGGTAGCGTCTCTCTTCTCAAGGCCGGCCAGCCAGCCAGCCAATAATTTTCCCAGTCTAAGGGGTGCAGCAGTCCTCTCTACATGAATTAGCCAACTCCGAAGCTATGGAATTTTCCTTACAAATTTTCACGACGAACCGGTGCCGTTAAAAGCAGGAAGCATGGTTTGGTGACGGGGACTTTTGCCCGTAGTCTAACAATCACAGATATATTGTTCCCCCGAGCCGCCGCCATCATGAGTAGCCAACTCTGGAAACTTTGCCCCCATAGTCTAACGGTCCAGATGAATCAGCCAACCCAGAAACTTTTGCAACTAGGCAGTCAACGGCTTCCTCTTCCCCTCTCAACCCCGTGGAAAATTTTAGTTTCCCAATCGTCCAGCAATCACAGATATCCAACCCCTAGCCGCCATCAAGAGCTGTCAACTCTGTTACCCTTTCCTCTAGCCCCCAAAGGCTGGCTGTCCCTACTTTCCAGGACTATTCACCTCCGTCGAAGCGAGCCCGCGGACAAGCCCAGCTCGAGAGGTAGGTACCTCTAGGTTAGGTACTTTGCCCCCACAGCCCAACAACTGTTGCATGCCCCAATCCCACAATCATGAGTGACCGTCAACTCTGGTTTCCTCCCCCCCCCCCTTTACTTACTCTAAAAAACTCCTCTTCCCCCAAACCTCCCGGGACCCCGTCTTATCTTCTCCACCAACAGCGAAACAAACGAGCCATGGCCCCCCATCCCCGGCTCAAGCGCCCCCCCACTTTCCCCTTCCCGCAATAAGATGACCCCAGTTCCACGTCTCTGCCCTTCTTCAAGATGAACAAATTCCCCGGCAACCGACTCAACCCCAAGTTTATGTTAACATCCGTACCCGTCCGTCCCGACGGAAGAAACCCACTTCACGCAGCCACCCATCACTCCCACTAGTACTACATAGGTATCTAGGTAGGTAGGTATGCTCTCCCAAATTTCCACAATACCTACACACCCACCACAACCAAACTTCTCCCCCTTTGCTTTGTTTTGAACCTCACGTCTTTGTCATATTCCAAGACACTTTCATATCACAGCTCACACATTCACAAGCGCACATGTAATGATATGAATCGGCGCGTTTGTATTCCCACATATTCTCAGAGCAAAAGGGCCATAAGCGATCGTCATGAATCTATCTACCATCTTGTCTCATGTCCGTCCGTCCGTTCCCATTTCCAGCTTTTTACGCTTCTCAGAAATGCCTCTTCCGCCAAGATCCCATAACCTGTATCCCAGTGTATCCCCATTTGTCTTGTTGTTGACCCCATACCATTTCCATACACATAATCTTTTCATGACTGCATTCCCTTTGAAAGCGAAAAAAAAAGGCATAAAAACAAGAAAAAAAGAATCGAATATGTACAAATCGAAAAAATTTCCTCCCGGAAAAAAAAAAGCCAAACATGGCAACGTGTGTCCATGCTGCTTGCCCCCCTCAAACCCGAAAGAATAATTGCCCTTGGGACCAACTAGCCTGGAAAATATCCTGCAAGGTTGGAGAAGAAAAACAAGACACATATAACAGAAGCGAAGAATCCTGGCTCGAAAAAAAAGAAAAAGAAAAAGATCCCCCCCTCCCCCCTCCCGAAAACAACCCTAAACTTTGTCCATGAATCGAAAAAAAACAAGATGTCGTTAACTCTTCCTTTTCTTCTCATATCCCGAGAAATTTTCGATTTTGAAATCCTTTAGTTGGCCCCGCCATAGGCAAAAGTCCTACCATAGCGACTGGGCTGGTTGCCCTTGACCAGGATGCCCTCCTCAACCATAAAGTAAGAGTAGGCCTCGACAAAGGCATACTTGGGGTCGTTGTCAATGGCGTCAATGACGGTCTTGAGCTGTTGGGCAATCTCGTCGTCGGATCCATTAAATCCAAACTCGGTGATCCACACGGGCTTCTTGAACAGCTCGTTCACCTTGACGAGGTGGTCCAAGAATTGCTCAGTGCTGAAACCGTAAATGTGAATGTTGACAAAGTCGACGGCGCACCCGCCGTTGCAGGCAGCGAAGAACCTCTTCATCCACTCGATGCCCATGTCGGGGCCACCGCCGTTGGTGATGGAAGGTGAACCAATACGCGCCTTGCCCTGGAACGGGTTCATGAGCTCCTTGTGCTTGGCAGCGGCAACCTCGGGGGAGAGGTTAGCCTGGGTTCCGTGATCGGGCTCGTTGAAGCTGAAAAGGCACGGCGAGCCAGCGTCGATGGCTCTCTGGGCATTGGCAGGCCAGACCTGAGCAAAATCCAGCTTGAGACCCCAGAGTGTGGGGATGAAGGGAAGGCCAGTGCCAGAGTCATCGCGCTGACCCCAGTTGTAGGTCCAGCCAATCTTGGTGCCAGATCCGAGCAAGGCTTTTAACAAGTTAGGGTTATTGTAGGCCAAGCCTGCTCCAAGTCTCTGTCCCTTGGGCGCGGGAGCTGGAGCTGGAGCCGGGGCCGGGGCAGGGGCAGGAGCGGGATTGGGAACTGGCTCTGGCTTTACAACCACCGCGGGGGCCTGGCTGGAGACAACAACAGGAGCCGGGGGAGGAGGCGTGGGCTCGCTCTTGGGGGGCTCGACCGGAGCGGGAGTGGGCTCAGGGTCAGCAGGGCGAACACGAGTGATGACCGTGGTCGGCTCCGGGGCAGGCGCAACAGACGCGGGAGGAGGAGGAGGCGGGGCAGGAGCGGCCTGGCTGGAAGGAGTAGGCTTGACCTTCTTGGCTTTGCGAGTGTTGGTGTAGTGCTGGCGACGACCGGTAGGCGAGTGACCAGTAACGGTGACGGTGACCCAGTTGGTGACGGTGACGAGCTCAGTCACAAGGGCACGCTTCTCGCGAACATGTCTAACGCCATGCTGGTGGTTGAGGTGAGGGCCGGCAGCAGCCTGGCCAGCGAGGCCAGCGGCGGCCAGCGCGAGAACAGTGGTGAAATGCATTTTGCTTTGCTGAGGGTGAAAATAAGCCAATGCTAGAGGTGGTGATGGATGGGTATAAAACTGTAGGTGATCGGCTGGGTGGTCAAAGGATGGGCCTGTTCGTGAAAGGAATGAATGTCGCTGTCTGTCAAAGACGCAGAAGGAGTGATGCGAGGTGACGGTGTCGTGATCGAGAAAAAAGATCAAATGTACGACAGTCGAAACTAGCGACCCAAATGCAGTGGAAAGGAATGGAAAGGCCCGTGACCGGTGGGTTGAGAGACGAGAGGGAAAGAGAGTGCGAACGGTGGGGGGTTGTGGTGTTTTAAAAGAGTGTTCGTTTTTGGCAGTGGAGTGCGGGAACCTAGAAGGCAGGGGTAATCCAGGCACAGGGCACAGATCCAGGAACAGGAGCCAGGTGAGAAGAGGAGGGTGTGAATTGAGAGAATATTTGTGCGAGCTCGGCAAGCTGAAGGGGGGGTGTGGTTGCTCTGGCGAGGTGTGGGTGTTTGTTGTGTGCCCCACTCAGACTAATGAGACGGCAGACTGGGCCACAAAGTCGGGAACTTGATTGCTCCTATTGATTTCAGGTTGAAGGTGAGGGAAGCATGTGGGCTCTCATCCCACGAGGCAAAGTCGGAGTCTCCAGTTCACTTATATACTCACCTAGAGAACAAGTTGCCAGCCTTCTTCATGTCCGCCGCCCATCACAGACTGACAGCTATCATCACAAACATCACAAACAACGTCACCGCCAACTTTTTCCTTGGTGGCATTCATTTTCGTGGACACGCCGCGGCTCCATAGGCTCTCACAGCACAGTCTGCATCTCAAAAGACGCCACAGTCTGCCCTGGAGAAGCCATCAAATGCGGCCACAGCAACCCAACCACTTCCGGAGGCCCAGTTGAGGCGAGCTGTCGATGGCACCAGCCCCCCCTGAGTTTTCTCATTCCTAGGGATGGAGAGCTCGGACAGTCACCAAACGCAAGGGTCATCTGCCGGATAGGAAACGCTCGTCTCCATTCAGCTCACGTCAGTGTCCGTCCGTCCATTCTCCATCATCCTCATGTCCTTCCCCATCAGTCGACATCTTCCAAGAGTCTAGGCCGAGAGTCGTCCCGGTTCGGCCGATGCGGGCAGAATAACCAAACGAATCGCTGGAATCGTCGGGCGGGTGATGGAGGAGGTGCTGCTGCTGCTGTTCGTCGCAAGAGGTCTCGAGTGGGGCAATTGTCTTCATGATGCCTGTCGGAGTCTCGTCGGCCCCCCTCCCCCCTCGGCTGGGCTGACCAACACGGTGGGTTTACCAGAAAAGCCGGACCCGCAAAAAGCAGCACCGCACCCAATCGAAAGCAGTCCGGTGATGCAGGTACGCAAACTCTCGCACTCTTTATCCAGGGGAAAATGGCTCGCTGCTGCAGGAACAGGGCACTCTTTTTTCGAGGATTGCAGCCTGAAAATTCTGATGAGAATGACTTGTCTTCTTCTTCTGCCAGCGCAGCATTACGCAAGCACTCAAGCACGCAAGCACACAAGCAGCAAGCCATAC
Organism: Podospora pseudoanserina; assembly: GCF_035222485.1. Classification (NCBI taxonomy): domain Eukaryota; kingdom Fungi; phylum Ascomycota; class Sordariomycetes; order Sordariales; family Podosporaceae; genus Podospora; species Podospora pseudoanserina. Next base: position 2,284,782 of record NC_085922.1, on the reverse strand, counting down.
AGTGTTATCACGGTCCTTGGCAACACCGGATCCTATGACGAGTCTTCTCCATATCTCTCAGCTGTCGTCCGATCCAGTTCGAAACACGCCTTTGCGGAGCAAGGCGGGGGTGACCCCCCTCGACCCCTTTGACGCCGGCGTGGCGCGCGCAAACACACAAGCGCCCAGCTCCCAGAGGTCGTCACTTTCTGTCGTGTTGTTCGTGGAAAACATCTTGAAGCTGAATTAAATCTTTTTAGCCGTTTTTGACATCTCAGTCGGTCGCTGTTCCGGATCGCAAGCGAGATTGCATCCAGCGCTCCGGAGCCACGATAGCACGTGTTCCCCTGTCTGCGGACGAGGGGGAAAAAGGCTTGTTTTTCCACGCTAGGCTAGCGCAGCCTGGGCAAGGCGACGAACCTGGACCGCAGATCTGTTCTGGAAGCTGAGAAGATTGAAAAGACTTCACATACGAGTGGTAATGTTGTGGTAAGCCAAGCATCGCCAACGTAAACGATAACAAGTTTCTGTTTGTCAATCCCTCGCCTGTTCTTTTCCTTAACGCCGAACTGCGGGTTCCAGGGGGATTTTTCGCAAGACCTTGTCGCGCCGTCCACACACACACACACCCCCTCCTCCTCTACATGGAGGGTCGGCTGGATTCGTTTCAGCCATCCGCAGCGTTTTTTTACTGCGGGGACACGTGGAGCCTCCCACCTCTACCCAGGTCACGGCAGTTCATGCTGACTTTAGGATATGATCGCCCCTCGTCGGCCAACTACCGACCTTGCGAGTTGCAACCGAGTAGTCGACGGCGAGACTGATCACTGGCACTGGCACTGGATGGACACCCGAGCCGGATGGGTCAACTGTGCTCCCCGAACCTTGATTCTTAATAGCTTGCTGCAACACGCAAGGTCCCACGTCCAGGAAGCACGACAGTAGCACCGTGCCTTTGGCCTATCTGTCCATTGGCGAGCATTTCTTCTCATTGGTGATAGTCTTCTGATAATCAAATCTCACTTTGACCACAAATGACGGGTAGAGGATGTGAAGTTCCGGGAGCTTTGTGACCTCCTCACTGACTGAGGTTCTATGTCTGAGGTTGATTTAATCTTCTTTTTCTTTCCTTTCCCTTCCCTTCCCTCCCGAGCCGTCTTTTGGGCGCTCAAAAGTTCCGAAGAACCGGGAGAACCGAGAAATTGTCTTGGTTATTTTCGTTGTCTTATCACTCCCGTCAGCCATCCAGATGCGAAGCTGAAAGAGCTGAACTATTGGCTGGAATGTTGAGGTGGTAGTTCTCGAGCTGCAGTGTTCTGGAGGCACGGTCAACTTTACCCGGAGTCCTGTTCTTTTCTCGTGAGCAGGAGGCAGTAAGTGCTGACAAACAAACGCCCGCGGGTATTCTTTCCATCCAGGTATAAAAGGTATGTTGGTCTTCTCACTGCATGGCGAAGCAGATAGTCGGCAGCGGGTGTAACCATCTACTCTTATTTTGGAGCAACAGAACTCATAATTGGAGAACCGTTACACGGCGACGGATTGCCGCCGATGCCTGCGTGGACTTTTGGTCTGTTTTAGATTTGGATCTTCATCATCCACGGCTTGACGCTTACAGCTGACGGCATTTTCAAACGATATATCAAAGGGCATGGCTTATAGCCACGCATAGACAGGGCAGGTCAACGTGAGAAAAAGTGGTATCTCAGCCTTCACCGCCGACAAGCCCTCTCCGACGCCTCTCCAAAATCACAAGCCTCGCCAGCCTCCCCGACCTGCTATTCAAGGTAACGATCGACAACATATTAACTTGCAACCTCACAAACTCCTCCAGGGAGGATGACGAGCCACAGGTCCCATATCTTTCAGTCCGAGCATGCCAAGTGGTAAAGACGGATGGCCGCAGCTTTTGAATCAACTTTGTCGCCAGCCCGTTTCTGCAAACTGAAACACCAGGCTACGATAACGACCACTTGGTACAAAAGGCTTGGAAAGCCTTGGCCGTCTAGTAGCGCAGCATATTGGATGGGAACTGAGACACGGCCACGACGACTGCTCCTACAACATCAACGATATCCGAAGACACCCATTGCTGAGTGTGCAGCATTTTGCCGAGGACAGGGAGAACCGATCGGTCATCGGTTTTGTAAGTCCTGCTGACTCTCACCGAAGTATGCAACAGCATGTCGGTATAGAGGACAGACAGACATTTGTCTTCATCCCGATGGAACAACCCTTCACCTCACCGACACTGCATTCATCTCAATTTCTTTCCTCGGCGGTTTTGCCATCTCGCATTTCCTTCGGTCCCGGACTTTGTCGGTCTCCTATTGTCAGTCGAGTTTGATATTGTCCCGGAAGTCGGCACGGTGATCAACGATAGAGTGATCTGCCTATGATACACCAAGCGGTGTACATGGACGTTGTTTGGGAAGCACACAGATCTGGCAAAGGGAAGAAGGAAATCGACCGCGAGGACTACAGACCGCCCATCTATGTCAGTTAGTATACATCACCTTCCCAGCAGGTTTGCTGATGACTTTGCCATTCGGCCAGTGACTTACACACGGTCAGGTTTCTAGATACTAATTGACCTCAGCATGACGAATCGATTCGTAAGTTGCATCACGACATGTCCTACCCGTAGGACTTCTCCCCCAACCACCAAACCAGCTGCCGACACAACGTCAGTGTCAATGTCAATCCTTACCTTCCCGGGTCCCTAACAGGTCCAAATACGCTCCCGAAGCAACGTTCCTGACACATGCAGGTCGTGGGCGTAGAATTCGCCCAGCAGGGCTGAGAGGGCAATCATCGATCCAAAAACCGTGGAAATATTGGCAAACCACTCCGTCGGTGTCGTCGCTGCCTGCATCTCGCGAAGGCAAAAGGGCCGACATCGACTCATCGGAGGGACATATGACCCGATCGACCTCGACCCCGCGCGGGCCGGCCGGCCGGGGTTGCAGCTTTGGGGGGGATCTAACTGGCTGGGAGTCTTCTCCGATTACCATTTTGAGATTTTTTTTTTTTTTTTTTGAGTTGTAGAGCCTCAACTTCTAACCCTGTCCACGCTGTCGCGCCCTTTGGATTGTATAATTGTGGCGTTGCTTCTACCGATTGCCGTTACGGAGACTAGGGAACGCGGGAGGAAGCGGTGACGGATCTTGAACTGACGGTGCAACTGTCTCTTACCAACATCAATCACCAAAGAGGACTAGCGTTGGGAAATAGAGGAGCCAAATTACAAAATCATATTCGTAGTTGACACTGACGCGTTTTCATACCCTGATTCTAGATACTCAGACTCGACTACATTCTGAATGACTCTCTCGGTGAGTGCTGGCAACTAAACTCTGCAGCAGAACAACAGTCCTAACCTCCTTCCCGTTTGAGAATTAGTAACCTACTTTCGGGGATCGACAAGCGACATCACACCCACAGCCTCGTGCATTTCTCTTATCCTACCATCGTTAATTGAGTTAAAAGACCTCGCAAGGTATCCAATAGGGCGGCTTCTATCGCAAGGGGGAAGACTATGATCACACTGCCACTCTTGGCGGGTTATATAGCTAGCTGGCAGATTTTATCTTGCGTCGGACTTTTTGATTTGATGGGAGTAGCATGCCTAAGGCATAATCCAACCCTTTTACGACACACGTGATACCCCTTGATTCCATTTCGGGAGGTGAGGGTCCTTTACAAGGAATCAGCTTGTTTCTAGGTCAGGTTAAGTACACCTCTACTATCTCCACTTGGATGCCTCTCCCGGAGTTATTTCTGACAATTCTGGTCTAGCGATTACTATCGATAAGTACACAAAGCAGACGATGAACTACGGCAATAACAACAACAACGACAACAACGAAATGGACCCCAACCTCCATGCTACCTACCCCCTCTTGGCTCTAAACACCACAACCGAGACCCCCGAGTTTGACTACTCGGCCTTTTACACCCAACAGCCCCATCATTCTCACGAGGATATCGACTACCTTGCTGAGGAGAGCTCAGCATCTGCATCCACCTCTGGCAATTTTGTTTCCTCAGCATCAGATGCCACCCTCCAGAACCTCAACCCCGTCCCTCCCCCGTCCCTGTTGACGGTCCCAGCCCTGGCCAGCACCAACACCGCTCTCGCTCTTCACAACGCCCACAGTCCAGGGAACTATGGACAACCCTACCCCCAAAACCAACTCCAACTCCCCAGCTTTGACCCCTCTGCCGTGTCAGGAACAGGTTATAACGACGGTAGCAGCGGCGGCGGCAGCCCCGCCCCTTCTCCCGGCCACGGCGGCGGCGGTAGCGGAGGGGGAGGAAGCGGGAGCAACAGCGGCAGCCTAACCGCGGCGGGAAAACAGCGGTTAGAAAGAAGGGGCCACACAAAGAGCCGAAGGGGTTGTTTCAACTGCAAACGTCGACGCATAAAGGTAGGTAACCACCATCCAACCACCAAAACAATCACTCACTGATACACGCCACCCACCAGTGTCAAGAAACCCGCCCCTCCTGCGGCCACTGCCTCAAAACCGGCCTCACCTGCGAGTACCCTTCCCTGCCAACCATAACCCACCAGCCAACCAACACCCTCCCTCTATTCTCCCTCCTCGACCTCCGCCTCTACCACCACTTCCTCTCCACCTGCTACCCCCACCACCCCATCGGTTCAGAGCCTTTGTGGCTGCACACAGTCCCTCACCTATCCCAATCCCACCCCTACCTCATGCACGCCATACTGGGGTATTCGGCCTCCCACCTCCTCCAGTCCGACCCCTCCCTCACCCTGACGCCGGCGATGACCCACCGTCTCAAAGCCATCAAATCCATCAAGAAGGCTCTCTCCTCCCTACCGTCTTCCTCCTCCTCCCCGGATTTGGCATCGGAAGGCAACGCCCTCATGGCCACCTGCTTCACGCTAACCTACCAGTCCACCCTTTTGGACGACGGAATGCCAGAGTACATGACCTTCATCCGAGGCATCGTCATCATCTCCATCTCCATGCTCGCGCGGCAGACAAGACTGATATTTGACAACCTCATCCAGCCGGAGCATAACAAGTCGGTCTTGGAAGCGCACATGAGGAGCCTGCCGCTGGTGAGAAGGGAGTGGGTTGATGCTGCGGGGGGGAGTCTCCGGAAACTGGAAGAGGTCGTGCCGAGGCAGGGGGTTCGGAGGAGGTACTGGGAGCTGCTCGTTGAGATGGTGGAAGGACTGAAAAGGGGCGGGTGGGAGGGGTACGAGGCTATGACGAGGCATTACACTTGGTGGATGATGCTTCCGCAGGAAGAGTTCAGGGTGCTGGTGGATGTGCCCGGGGACCAGGTTAGTGTTCTTCTTGGGGCGCATTGGGTGGGAATAAAAATGATTATGGCGACGGTGACGGAGGGGGAGATGATGGGGAGTGCCGAGAGAGAAAAGAGGGTTGTGGTTACCGAGGGGGGGGAGGTGAAGGAGGAGGAGGGGTGGAAGGAGGGGAAGGATCCGAGGGAGAGGGTGGAGATGGAGGGGGGGAAGAAGGAGGGGATCGGGAGGTGGTTGAGGTGGTTGAATAGGGAAACGAAAGGGGGGTGGAGGGGGTACGGGGGGTGGTGTAGGTGGGTGGAGGAGAGGTTGAGGGAGGACTTGGGGTATTTTGGGAAGTCGGTTTGATTTGAACGAAGCTTCAAAAAGACGGGAGATGTCTGTGTAGCCCATGGAAAGGGGGAACAGGTTGGGGAGTTGAGAGACAAGCCGTATCTCGTATCTGCTTGACCTGTCTTTAACAATGTTGGCAATGGGTAGCAACCTGATGCAAGCATCCGTCGTTGGGGTAGTATAAACAACTCAAGGCCCCATCACTCACACCTGAGAGATATATCCAAAAACATAATTTAATACTTTTCTCATCCACCAAATCGCATCTCGCTTTCATCATCAACAAGGACCAGAAAAAGTGACCCCCACATTCCATCAAGATCTCCACAGGGGCACCCCTGCCCCCCCTTTTTTTCTTGGCTCCGCATTCCACACCGCCCCACATTCAGGGCTTGGTTGGGGTCTGGTAGGGTCTGATCGATATCGAGCGGTCATTGACAAGCCTCGAGTTGGGACGGTTTTTTCACACGTGAGTGATGAGAAACAGATTTTGACGGGCACAATTTCAAGTCTGAAGTTTGTATGCTGTTGGTAATTTTTTCAATTTTTTTTTTTTTTTTCCTCATTGGGTCACCATTTCCCAATGGTGATTTCTCTGGCACACGTCAAGTCAAGGACAGAAATGAATAGTCGTGACTGCTGCTAGGATTTCTGGCACTTTTTTAGTCTTCAATCTTATACTCAGATTCACTTCGGTTGCTGGGAAAAAAAAAGGCTGCGTGAGTGGTGTAAGATATGGGTGGATTGATCTCTTGTGGGTGTGAGAATAACTTCACATCCATATTCCCACATGTGTCTGTATTTTCCTGCTCGATGGCTACCTACAAGCCTCGAAAGGCAGCGGCATTTTCCGCATATAAACCTCTCCTACTCACAATTTTGTCTCGTCGCCCATCCTTTATTCCATCATGCATACATACATTACTATTATTCACCTCCACCATCATAATAATAAACAAACACCCTCATCTCACCCATCCAAGAACAACCGCGCTAAAAAAACAACTCCAAAGATTTTTAGACCAATTTCAACTTTTCATCTTCACCACCAAACAACTCACAAAACCACTAAGTCAAGAAGCTTACACGCCATGATATAGTCAATATATAACCAAACTACGCTACTACCCCAAGCGCCCAAGTCTACAACAAAAACACCAGGCTACCCAACCCCAGCCTGTTCTATCATGAGTACATGCGTCTAGCTTTGGTTGCACTTGATATCAATGGTAATATATGCTTGCTTCTTCGGCCCCTTCTCTCGTTGAATGCAAATACAAATTTTTGCAACCTTGAAGCTCTTTCTACATGCGCTGCGCTGGCTCTGCTTGGTCTTGCCATGATAAAAACACACACTTTAGAAAAGAAAACAGACAGGAAAATAACAATGCATAACCTACATCCCCGCATGCAGGTCTAAAAAGAAAAAAGAAAAAAAAAAAAGGAGCCGTTGCTTGGTCGAGCGCCATGATGAAAGCAACCCATGATGATTGTGTGCCGGTGATGTCTCATGTGCTTGCGTTGTGTACGTGTTCGTCCCATCTGTACCTAGTCCGTTAAGTCATTGCCCCTGTCCCATAAACGCCTCTGTGTAGCCTCCTTGATAAATGTCAAAAATCAAGTGAGTTGTGGTTGTTGCCACCACGGTATCGCCCCGAAACCCGAGACGCCGAAAACCGAAAAGCGAAAAAAATCAAAGCGCGGCAAACGTAACCAGCTGTGTTGGCCGCCTAATGTTACACATGATGGGATGTCAAAATCTCCATCACGAGTTCCTGTCCACCGTCTTCCGAGGCTTGTAGTTGGGAAGCTCATCGAACCAGCCCTGCTCCTCGTTGTACTTGTAGGCGTGGAACTCGATGCCGTACGGCTTGGGTTCAATAGCGTAGAGAATCCCCAGCGGAACATCGAGGTCGGCAATATCGTCCCTAGTGAGATCCATAAAGTACGCCATCAGCACCCTGCAAACTGATCGGTGTCCGATGATGAGCAGGTGATCGGTAATGCGCTCAATCTCCCGAACCATATCCCGGAGACGGCTGATAACCTGGAGATAACCCTCGCCTCCCACTCCAGGATAGATGTACTGGAGCTTGTCCTGGGACCGTTTCCGGTACTCCTCGGGGTATCTTTGCGCAATCTCTTCGTAAGTCATCCCCTCAAAGGAGCCAGCGTTGAGCTCGTTGAGCATCTCCCAAGCTTTCACATCGTAATCTTCGTCTGCGTCGAAGTACTCGGCCGTCTGCACGCTGCGTTGCAGCATCGAAGTCCAGACGCAAAAGTTCTTGTCCTCGAGCTCTTGGTTGAGCTCGGGATATGGTGGCGTGTTGTCACCTGGCAGCGGTGGGAAGGTCGACTGTGCGATCTTGTTCTTCTGTTCAATCAGCCACTCTTTGCGCTTGTACGTCATGAAGTTATAGAGTGCAAGGCCATAGCAGTGACCCCTCTCGGTCAGTTCAGAATTGCCGCCCAGCTTTTGCAGTTGGTTATCCTGACTCTGGCCGTGGCGGGTGATCCAGATTTGTCTGGGAGAAAGGTTGAACGTCGTCAAGTAAGAAGCGATCCCGCCGCTAAGGAATCCCTTGAGTCGGTGGTGCACGAGTTTTCTTCCAACATCAATCATCTATGCACAGTTGGTTAGTGGATGTGGCTAACAAACAAACCAAAGATAAAACATACCTGGATGTACTGAAGATGCATGTCTTCCTCCCACTTGCCCAGCGGCTCGTAAGCACTTTCATAAGCTTTGACTCTTTCCTTGAAATCAGCCAAAGACTTGACAGGATCCTTGTCCTTGTAATCTGGCCCGGAAAGCTTCAGGCGCATGTTGGCCTCGAGGAGATTTTGGTCGTGGCAGATGCTTTCGATGAAGAGAATGCCGAGCTTTGGCTCCCGAGCTTTGATATGGTCGACCAAGAGCTTCCGCCGCTTGATCGTGCTGTTTGTGGCATCGAGAATGCCGACAGCACCGCCTCCGTGGAGAAGGTAGGCCAAGAGCTCATCCAAGGTGTCGAGAGCGACTTGTTCACGCAGCTTGGCTGCAATCTCGTTATTTGGATCGAAAAACTTGGCCGACTGGTCAATCTTGGTGCGAGCCGACTTGGGCTCCCCATTGAGATCCAGCTTGGTTGGCTCATCCTCTACCATAATGTCAGGACCTTTCGTGCCATTCAGAAGGATGGTAGCAGCCTGGGTGGGCACATCGACTCCTCTGTTAGTGGCCGAGGTCGGGGATCCACTACCGGAGTTGGCCACCCCTGCCGCAAGGCGCCTACGATTTCCAACATTGAAAATCTTGGTATTGTGTTGTTGCCACGACAGGTAGCGCTGGATCTTCTTGGTGATGTACGACTTGCCTCGAGCAGGTAGACCGACCATGATGATGACGAGCTTCGCAGCGACATCGCGGTCGGGAATTCTGCCATCGGGGGACGCCTTGGACCTGGTCATGCCCGGGATATTCAGCGTGGTGGCATGTGGCCGGACTCTTGGTGTGTGGCTGCCGGAGTTCTGTCGAAGGGGTGGACTGTTTCAACACTAGTCAGTCAAACTGACATGACAGCGGGATGCAGCAAGTATGACAAGGCTAACTATGCGCCCGGTTGGAAAAAGGCGCAGAAAGCTTCGCACAAAATCTCGCAGAAAGTGGAAAAATTGCATTCGACTCACATTCGAGGAGAACCGGGGGCAGTGGACGGGATGCTGCGTGAGTAGGGGGAGTCATAGTGCTGTTGGAAGCCAGGGCGTGTTGGGTGTGACGACGAGAGCTCAAAGTCGTTGAGGTCCTTTAGTGCGCTGGACCACGACGCAGCAGCTGGCGGCAGCAAGCCATCGTGAAACTGATGAGCGCCTGGAATAGGTCGCTGTCCGTTGGCGCGGATCGAGGGTGATGATGGTGCAGTGGCCGACGATCCGATCATATGGCTCATCGCCAGTTTTCGCAGCGACGAGGGCTGCGAAACTGGAAACGAGTCTTTATAGTGATATGCAAGGTCAGCCGTGGTGCTGGTGTTGTGCGGTGATGCCGCTTCGAGAGTGGGTGTGTGTATGTATAGTAGAAGCAGAGTAGTATAGAGAAGTGTGAGAGAAAGAAAAAGAAGAGGGGGAAAAGAGACCTTCTTCGCGTTTTCTTTTGCGTGAGAGACCAGTGAATGATGATGACGATGATGGTGGTGACCAAAGTGAATGCGGTGGCATGGAAGAAGGACGACTGGAGACTTTGAGATCAAAAGTCGAGTCCGGATGGCGCGTCTGCAGCATGGGGCAGGGATTCCCTTAGTGGGGTTGCAGCGCTATCTAAGCACCAATTAGCGGCAGGAGACAAAGGGCAGGGGTCCACGGGGCTGCACAAAATATTCGGTGCTGACCGTCCGGGTGTTGATCAGTGGTCGACCTTCCGTCAGGGTTCCAGCAGGGTCTCCAAAAGTCCCAGAAGGCCGGCAGCAACAAACTCTATTTTGCGGCAAAGATCTGACTTTGATCGCCACCGGCGGAGCATCTGACTGGAGCAAGCCATCACTTACAGGTTATGATGAGATGGACAAGAGATGGAGAATCCGGACTGGGATGGACTGGGATGGACCGTCTCGTGGGACTTTGACGTCGTCCGAGAATATTCTGTCGACGTCGAGTGGCTAAGACGATTTAGGGTCGCGAGGCGTCTTGGCCCAGGTGCTTGGCAGGGTGTATCTGGTGGAAACGAAGTGACGTAACCTGGCTCGTTTCCCAAAGGGTCGTGGGGTGACGCGGGTGACTCAAATCACCCTTTTGCTCAAACTGCTGAGAGAGAGCGCAGCTGCCGATGCCAAGGTCTGCGAGATGAGGCGCTGATGAGAGGTGGTCTGGGGTATATACGACCGTCGCACACGATGAGGCCACGGCAGATGACAAGACGTTCGACCGTCGGCCTCCTTCTGTGACACTCCGAAGACAAGTCGACCTGCCTCTGTGACTGCGCCCGAGCCCGACGATGGAGGTGGCCTTCTTGGCGTCCGCTGCGCAACAGAACACCAAGTCCGGAATGGGAGGACAGCCAGGAACGGGCTTTGGCTTTGTTGGCTGAATCCGGGACGTCCGTGATTTGTTGGGTTGGGCAGGTGTTGTCTTATTATACCAGGAGAGGCTGATGGAGGGCAGCCAAGTGTTGTTGGAGCAATCCGCGAGGGTGAGGGTGAGAGTGAGTCAAAGAGTTGGGAAATGTAAACAGAGAGACGACGACTGGCCGTGGTGTTTGGCCTGGGGGAGGTACCTTCAAATATGTACCAATCTCCTACCTTTCTTTGAGTCTTCTGTTGAGCAATGTAGCTAGCCTCCTCACCCGCCCCCTCCCTCCCGGCAGGAATTACCACAAAGACAAGTCCATCAACACTCTGACGCGGGATTCTGGGGTTTCATTGCCCCAGATGCGATGTGCACGGCTCAATAGTGGTGCAACAAGTGGTGTCGATGCTGCCGATGCACCCTCCGCTACAGGAGGCTTTCCCATATTGAGGAAGATGGGGATCTTTGCTCGTTGCGGAGGAGCCGCCGGCTTGGCTCTTTCAGCTGCAGCCAGCTCAATTCCAACCTCTGGTGTTAGGTCCGCACTCGGACTTCCGGCGCCGAATGAAGCCCACGCCAAGGCAATCAAGGCCTCATCATGCCTCATCATCACTCGCACCCCCTTCACGAGGCGTCGTGCTCGACATGGGAAATGTGACAGGCTGGCCTTCCCACCCCTTCCTTCTCCAACAAGACGGCGCCCTGCTAGGTGCTTGCTGCTTGTTGCTGCGTGCTGCGCTGCATATGCACCTCAGCACGGCATGGAGGCAGAATGCGCCTGTGCCCCCACGCTAGAACGGGGTCAGTTGCCAAGACCAGCCGCTTTCCGATGTCAAAAAGCCTGGGATGCATCCAATGCGTTGCTCGGCACCACACCACCCGCCGTTTGTTGCTGCGGAGGGGGATGGGATGTGGTGTGGATGTGTGTGGGTGTGTTGGCAGATGAGTGCTGATGAACAACGGCATTGTCCGTGAGGGCTCTTTGTCTCCATCCATGCCATCCTCTCCTATCTCCGTATCTTCTCCATCGTGTGGTCTGGAGACCATCCACCTTTCCTTTCACTCTCACTGTCCACTGGCTGGGACGGGTCAAGAAACCCCTCTCCCACCTAGGTCTCAAAGAGGGGTTGTGAAAGATGCTGGAACCTGGAACCTAGAGGCGTGGAAACGGGCCGTTTAAAGGGCATTATATTATCCGGGAATGGACCTATCCTCGCGCTCTGATCCTTGGAACACATGAAAAGGTTAGCAATTCGAATGTGCAATTGGAGTTCCATCCGCTCAGTGTTTTGTAATGGAAAATAGTTGGGGGGAGCTCTCTGCTTTGCGGGGAAGGGTAGGGTTGTGTAGGTACCCCGCAGTCGGTTGCTCGCCAAAAAGTGCAACGGGGGAAGGTGGGGTTGGGGTTGGGTTGACCAGCTCCAGCCTCCGTGCCTGCCGCCACCAATCGCAATTACCAGGGGTCCAGGAACAAAGCTGGAGGTGGAGCTCCTGTCTATAATTTTTTTGTCTGGAACTCAGCGAAGAAACAACAGATGGTGCCGTTTTGCTTGTTGCTTGCCTCTTGTTGTTGTCGTTGTCCGTAGGGACCGGGCTGTCTAAGTGCTCCCCGTCTTGCTCTTGCTCCTGCTTTCTCTAGAATCGATACTGCCATGGTTTCTCGTCCGGACTTCTTGTCTCTGCATGTTCCATTATACCCTCTGACTGCTGTCGTTTGATTCTGCCCTTTCTCCTCCACCATCGCCTATCTTCCCGGTTACCCCGCTAGTCACGCTTCATCGTTGATTCTTCGCCTGCCACCCTCATCGAACAGTCGACCACATATTTGCTATCTGATTGCTGGCCTTCTCTACACCTTGTCACGACTTCCTTGGATCACGATTGCAAGACAAGCCTCTGTCATCGTCTCACGACAATCTCGCGCAGCCCTCTGCACTGACAAGGGGGAAGTCAACCTGCACAAGATGGACGAGGAAGAGAATTCTATCCATCGCATCCTTGACGCCCAGGAGCCTATTGTGAAGGAGCTTGTGCGTGGGGAAGTCGAACATGGGGTCCTCATCCCACTAAAGACGACACTGGAGCTGCGAGATGATTACGTGACGGCCAAAGTTCTGATCACTCGCGTGCCTCTGAAGACAGCCAACCCCGCAATCATGTACGTTCCCAACCCTCTCGAGTCCCCTGGCGATAACTGCTCACCATGATAACAGGATGTTGCGAGAGCTACTATCCGAAGAGGTGGTTAAGTGCTTCCCTCATCTTCGTCGATGCGCCAAGCCTTGCGATTTGCCTGCCCACATCAAAGCGAAGTTCATGAACGAGTCCCCAGATACCCGACAAATCCATACCGGAAAATCGAACTGGATATACATCATTGCAGGGCCCGAATCCATGCTGAACAAGGAGGAGGTCAGACAGGAACTGACCAAGCTCGACGGCATGGAGGGCGAGGAGGTGTTCATCAGCAGCATCCCCGTCCCTATGGTTGCACCTGCTTCCCAGGTTCAGGCTGCTATGTGGTCACAGCAATTCTGGCCCGCCGTATACCGCAAGAACAATCCTCTTGGACCGCATCCTTCGATGATCGCCCGCAGCACGGACGAGATCAGTGACGATGCGGCCATTTGGATGAGCCTCGCACACCAAGTCGCCCACCAGTCCGAGGCCAAAGGCTATGGAGAGGCCATGGGCGCTTGCGTTATCCAACGAGAGGAAGACAAGACGACCATTGTCGCCTTGGCTGGTGACGCTCGTTGGTGCCAGCGAGGCAAGTGCGGAGATGGAGGCAACCCCATGGCACACTGTGTCATGCGTGCCATCTCCATGGTTGCCCAAAAGCTGGTTCGATGCGAAAACAGACAAACTCGGACCAATCCGGAGCCCATTTTAGAGTACGAGTGCTTCCAGGACAAGCCCTTGTTCGAGGATGAAAGAAAGGTCTTTGAGCTGGAACATCCCAGCCCAGACGGCTACTTGTGCCACGGTCTCGAGATGTACCTGACACACGAGCCCTGCGTCATGTGTTCCATGGCGATACTCCACTCTCGCATGGGCAAGGTTGTCTTTCGTCATCGTATGCCGTTGACGGGCGGGCTCAGCGCGGAGGATAGGGGTTGTGGTCATCCCTCACTTGGGGGAGCCGATGGCGGTCGTGGTCTTGGCCTGTTTTGGCGCCGGGAGTTGAACTGGAGCTTGATTGCCTGGGAATGGGAGTCAGGCGGCTGCATGAGGCCTCTAGAGGTGGACAAAGCCATCCATGCCTAGTCACTACGTGGGCTCTACACCTCCCCCTTTGCGGCACACACAGCTACACACGGCTCAACAACACTGGCGACGACATCTCTGGGCGGTGTCGTCATCACGCCTTACATACAACAACAGCAACAAGCTAACATGAGAGGATCTTATGGTGTTCTTGATAGTATTGAGTTTTGCAAAGAAGAAGTCGAGGGAGTTAGGTAGTCCTCTCGTACATCCGGATTGGCATTATGACGGCGCAACAAAACACAAAACATTTCACAAGCAACAACAACATGGACTGGGAAGCATTTTAAAGTATCTCATTGCGAAGGGATGGTGAACATGGAGGATACACGGATAGCAAGGCGTTAGATAGGGGGGGCAATCAGCATGATTTATAGCTGTGGTGTAATGTATCAACTTTCTTTCCTGTTAATGCCCTGGCTGGTGTTTCCGTGATATTTGGTTTGAGGGGAGTGGTGGTAATTGATGAATCCTGTCCGGCAAGATAACGACAGAGAGCAACCGACAACACAAGGCACTTTTGAAGATAGTCGTCTGTAAAATTAATGAGATTGTGGGTGAGATTGGAACCAGTTATAAATGCTATGACCTCGCCACTCTAACATCCAAAGGCGGCCATGGTGTAGTGGTTAGCATTAATGCCTTCCAAGCATTAGAGTCGGGTTCGATTCCCGATGGCCGCACTCAACGTTTGGACTTTCATTTTTGGCCTTTTCTCACTGGGCTGAATGCCCCTATACATAACACCCTTCGTCTGATTTTTTTAAGGTTTTGGGGATTACCCATCGGGATCTCTTCTCATGGAATTCCGCTCCTTCCTGCTTGAGGGATGTTGTCCAACAAAAGTGGGGTTCCGACACTGTGCCCGCGGTGACCCAGCCTGTATGATCTGGTCCTCAAAAGCGGGCTTGGCGCCGCCGTTTTTTATGGTTCTTGCTCACTCACTCGCTCTCCTCAACTGACGTCGATACAGATAACGGTTGCTGGGTCATTGTTGTTGAAAGTAAGTTTGTTGGTTTGTTTACGGGTGGGTGGTCTAAGCTCACTTTTCATTCTAGATTCTCTCTCCTACGCAAGATTTTCTAAAACAACACGGAGAGGGATTTGGTCAAATGTGCCGATAACATCCAGCCTCACGCCTTCGACATACATATCACACACCACTTGCCGCTTTTACTTGGACAGGAGTTTCCGCGCCGCCCGGTCCGGAGGATTCGGAAAGGGTGGAGTCCGGAGGTCCCGAGCCGGAGCCGGAGGAGTGTGGTTTTGACAGCTTGGCGCCAAGGGGGTAGGGAAAGCCAAAGATGCCGACCTTGGCGATTACAAACTTCAACATTGTGTTGAGCGTGTTGGGGGGGTGGATCAGTTTGTTTGGACTGGTGTCGTATTTGATGAAGGAGAATTTTTATTTGAGTGAGGCTTGTAGGTGTTTGCTTCTTGTCTATATCCCTTATGACGCCTGGACTTGTCCACCCTCCCTCAACCGTTGGTGAAGATGAGATACTGACAAAAAAATGTAATAGTGATTTCGTTGCTTGCGGGAGTGGCCTTTTCTCCGGCGGCGGCGAATTTAATCAAGCCGCTCGAATATACTTTGGGATCGGAAGAAGACCTCAACATTGTCACGCTCTCGTTCACCCGTCTTGTTCTTGGGATTCAGCTTGTTTTGGCGGGTGTTCAGTTACCGTCACGATATCTCAAGAAACAATGGCGGCCGCTGCTGTGGTTTCTGGGCCCGATCATGACGGCTATGTGGCTGTCTACTGCTCTTCTGATCTGGGGTCTGGTGCCTGGGATTAGGTTTCTGGAGGCGCTGGTGGTGGGCAGCTGTGTCACGCCCACGGACCCGGTGTTGAGCAATGTGATTGTGAAGGGCAAGTTTGCGGATCATAACGTGCCGAAGGAGCTGCAGGATGTGATTATTGCTGAGAGTGGTGCGAATGATGGGTTGGGGTATCCGTTTTTGTTTTTGGGGCTGTATTTACTTGAGGTGGGATGGGGTGGAGGGGATGGCGGGGTGAGGGGGGCGATGGGGCAGTGGTTTGGAGAGACTTGGGGGTATACGATACTGTTGAGTGTGGTAGGTTTTGTGCTTTTGATGTTTTGCCCTCGAGGGAGAGGAGATTTTGCTAACCTGCTGGTGATGTTGATAGGTGTATGGTGCTGTTGTGGGTTGGGGAGCGAACAAGCTGTTGCATTGGGCTGAGGAGAGGAAGTTTGTGGATAGGGAGAGCTTTTTGGTTTTTGCTATCAGTTTGGCGGTAGGTGTCTTCTACAACTCCTGGGGCTGGGTCTGAAGAAGTAGGGGAATGTGTCTGGGAAGGACTAAGCTAACATCCGGTGATAGTTGTTCATCGTGGGAACGTGTGGGATGATTGGGAGCGATGACGTCCTTGCTTGTTTCATTGCAGGCAATGCCTTCACCTGGGATGACTGGTTTCGATTGGAGACGCTGGACGATTCGTTACAGCCAACCATTGACATGCTGCTGAATGTGTCGGTGTTCATGTGGTTGGGGGCGGTTTGCCCGTGGCATGAGTTTTTGGTGAATGATGGGGTGGCACCGCTGCATCGGCTGGTTATTTTGGGAATTCTGGTGCTGCTGTTCAGGAGGTTGCCATGGGTGTTTGCGATCCACAAGTTTATCCCCCAGATCGAGGAAGTCCGCCAGGCGATATTCGTGGGTTTCTTTGGCCCGGTAGGGGTTTCGGCGATCTTCTATCTCTATATCACATTGGAGTTCTTGAAGACGATGGAGCCAAGCGAGGAGGTTGAGCATTTGGGGCACGTGGTCAAAGTTGTGGTATGGTTCCTGGCCATTTGCAGTATTGTAAGTTGGAATCTTTGTTGTTATGACAAGAAGACAAAAGGGACTAACATGTACGGTGACAGGTTGTGCATGGCCTGAGTCTCCCACTTGGAAAGCTAGGATTTTACCTTCCCAGGACCCTCTCAAGAGGAATCTCTGTGACATCTGATGGGGGGGAATTTCTTCCACCAATTCGAAACAGAGTGAGCACACTGGTCGCCCGACGACCAAGGAGAAACTCAGGAGAGGAACTGCCTGCCACGGAGCCTCCTTCGTCAGACGCAAGGCGTTCCGTTTCCAGAATCGGCGGCAGTGTTATCCCCAGTCGGCCAGTAGGTGGGGAACTAGATGTCAAAACCATAGCCGCTGGCTCGGGCGGGCTCGCCATGGGCACTGACGGATCTAGCAGCGCCGTCAAAATAGACCTCGAATCACCAAGTCTCCCAGGACGGACAATACGGTTTCTGGATGAGTCTCCAGCGATCGCAGGACCGACCTCAGCACCAGGATCGGCCGGGACGCACAATGCTGACAGTAGCTGAGTACTGGGCTGCCCGGATTAGCCGGGATGACCTCCATCTCGGGGTAAAGAAACAGTGCCAAGTGGTGGGATTGGGAACATGATGTACGGACCACCAAACGAGAGGCCTCAGATGTCCTCTGTCCTTTCTTTTCTGCAGTGTTGCGTGCCTCCATAGCAAGGAGTTTTAGTATCATTTTGGAGTCGCATGTTGTAGACAAAATAAGATGAAGTAAGAACAGTTAGCTACCTCCCTTTTTGAACCCTTTTATGACCCTTGAAGGCCCTCGTCTCATGCAGCAGTCTCGCTTTCTTTGACCACGACGTCAGTCCGTAATATGAAAAAGAAATACTCGAAACAGTTCCGTAATTCGTCCATCATTTATACCCTATTCCCTCCTGTTAGCGTCCGCAAAATGACGCGTTTCCCCTTGTCCCCTTTCCAGCGCCGAGAAACTCGGTGGGCTAGTTTTTGGTGTGTTTGGCTAAGTTTAGACGACCCAAAAGACTGGATGGCTGGGGTTGTTATTTCGCTTGGAGGGAAAACCTCGATAGAGACATATCAATCGGTTAAACTGCATGTCTGAGACGCAGTATTGACATGCACATACTAGATATCTTCATGATAGTGCCCCGTGCACCCTGAGACCCCTCTCGGAGCAGCTTCAAGGTTAATCAGTTGACTAGTGGCAGCTGTCAAAGAGGCGTGATGGATCCGTGATCTCCATCATGGCATCATTGCGGAATAGCGTCGTCCCATCTTCTTCCACTTGCTACTACGATCCAGACCAAGCCCTTTACATACACACATATGTACACTAGGCCGGCGGATCCGCCGCAAGCCAGCCAGGCAGAGGTGAGTTGCAGCAAAGCAAAAGAGACGCCGAAGTCAGGAAACAGCTCAGGGGACAACTGGCAGTAGTAGCAGAGATGCAGCCCGAGTGCGGATGAATGACAACTGTCACACACACACACACACACTCACTCACTCACTCACTCACGCCGCGTGCCTGCGGTTCAGTCTGATAGGGATCCTGCCGACGATGCCGTACCCAGGACTTTTGTCGAATTGAAATATCGAAGGATCCTCCCTGTATCCGTCAGTGACCACTGACAGTTCCAACATTGCGGTAGCTTTACCCTAATTTGGGATTTTGCCAGTGGCTGACAGAAGCACCACGCTTTCCCTGCGTTCCACAAGGCCCCACCTTTTAGGTTTGATCCAGGTGTGCAGAGCAGTCCAGTTGCCCCCGGTCCGGTCTGGTCTTCACCTCCTCTCCGCAGCCAAGTGCCCTCCTCACCTCAGACTTAACTTTTGCCCTGCCCAGCTCACCTTGCCTTTTGCTTTTCCCCAATTCACATTGCTAGCTAGCTACACAACAAGAAACAAGGTCACGACACACTCTTCCGGACGACCGTCACCCGGAAGTTGACCGCCGAGGGTCAGACATCTGCAACAGAGACGCAGAGAGTGACGATTGACATCCAGGTCAAGGCTGGGCGATTTTGCCATTGCAAGGGTCCGAACATCGACAATTGGCCAGTGCTCATTTTTCGCTTACCGCCTTTCGAACTGCTCTCTCTCCCTTTGCTTCTCGCCGTCACGGCTGTGCAGCACTGGAAGTGCCCCAACCCCATCCAATCCAATCCCGTCTCCCCGACCGACCGACCGACCAACCTACCTACCGACCACCGGGGGACCTCACCTCCACTCTCTCCGTCGCCATCATCCACATCGCCAGGTGACATTTGTGAGAGCCGCGTTTACGAAAAGACGACACCGCTGCCCGACCATCGCGAAGCCCTGAGAACCCCGCCTGGGCTCAATTTGGCCTCGTTCCCACTTTGACTCTTGCTGTCCCAACAAAAAACAACATCAACTGCGAATTGTTTCGAGTCCGAGTCTGATCTCGTCCCTGACACACGACACTACCGACAACGCCTCGCAAACGCAACGCGCACCCCCTGCTCGACAGCGGCCCGTTTTACTTCCAGCTGGTTGCACACCAGCCTCGATGGCCACGGCAGGACCGGCCGCCTTGAATTGCGAACTGTCCAACATGGACCAACCAATGTCAGCCTGGGAACCCTCGTTTGATGAGCTCAACAACAACAACAACAACAGCAGCAGCAGCAACTATCCCAGCCACTTCATGTCGCTGATGCAGGATTTCACCAATGAGCCGTATCCAGAAGAATATTTCGATTCCGATGAGAGCCCTCTTCCCTCGGGGCCTGATGTCATGGACGACGTGGGGGATGTCTTCATCCCCTTGTCCCCTTCTGACGCTCTTCCCATGAGCCAGGTCAACTTGTACACCAGCTCGCGGAACTCGTTGGCCGACTCGGGCTCCTCCAACGGGCCAGCAAGCACAACGGTTACTAGCACATCATTGAGAAACCACAAGGATGATTCAGTGCTGGATGGGTCCGAGATCAAGCCAGAATGGAAGACGGAGCAAACTGTCGACGGGCGTAATGGTCTTGACGGGCCAAGTTTCGGAGGAGCGATGGAGCCTCATTCAGACTTCAGCTCCCCAAACAGCGCCGGTTACGAGACAGCCCAGCAACTATCGCCGCAGACGAGCCAGGCCGATTCTCTGATGTTTGGCAATAACAATATGTACATGGTAAGTAGCTTGTCTGGCCAGGGCAAGACATGGCAAGCTGACGGTTATATGAAGCCCTTTGATTTCAAGCAGACAACAAGTGACATGTCACTCGAGACTTCGCGCGAAACATCTCCTTTCTCCCCACGAATGCCCAACCCCCAATCGCCGCAGTACTACCATGGTCTACCAACAAACACCTACCCACCATGGCACCCAATCGGCATGGGTGTAAATCCGCAGATGGTGCCTGTTCCATCACAGTTTTCTGGAAACGTAGGGCCACCACTCAACTTTAATAGGGGGCTTTTTACCCAACCGCAACCTTTCAAGCTTACTGTAGACCCAACGCCTACCAAGTCCCGAGTCGAGACGCAGATTCCGATAAAATTGAACCTGACGCCACTCCCTCCTGGTATCAAAAGGATTCATCTTCCAACACACACCATCAGCAAGCCAAAGCTCCTCGCCAAGCCTACCCCAGAGCCGTCTCCAGACATGTTGGAGCTGCACGTTCGGCTTGTTTGTACAAGCGCCATGCAGAACAAGGACCTCATGAAGACAGCCATGGAACAAGCACGCAAGGCATCCAAGGTACCTAGAGTGAAGCCGACTCTACCGTCCTTGCAGTCCGGAGACGGAAGTGATGATGGACCAAAACCTCAGGATGGCGGGGAAGTCACCATTTGTCAAAATTGTGTGTCGCGAGAACGGAAGCGGGCCAGTCGCAAAAAGATCAAAAAGGTGGAAGATGAAGAGATTTGGAGGCAGGACGAGCTATACCGAGTGATCGTTTTCAACACTGGCGAAGTCAGGGAGTGGGAAGCCCCCAAGGGGGAGACGGACGAATCAGGCCAGTTGCAAGTGCACATGGTGCAACCAGGAGCGCCGTGGACTGTCGAGGCACCGATGAGAATCGCGTGTTACTGCCGGCATCATACCGAAAAGCTGGGCTTTCAGGTCATCTTCACACTGACGGATTTCAGGGGAGAGTTTGTCGCCCAGGCCTTGTCACCCTCGATCATGATTACCGATGATCACAAGACTCCCCATGCCGCCGAAAATGCATTGAATAGACAGGCTGCCGTCGAAAGCACAGTTTTCTACCCCTCACCTCCCCTGACCAACGCAGCAGACAGGCGCAGCTCATCGATGTCTACGCAGTTGCCTGACCAGCCGATCCAAGCTTCTCGCCTCTTGGTACGCCCGGCTCCGGCTGGACCCCTCCCTGGACAGCAACCGTCGAAGAAGAGGAAGCAGGCCGCAGCACGGCTCGAAACGGCCCTGTCTCCGGTAGCACAACTGCCATCGACGGTTGGCCCCTCGGCTTCGTCAACACCATCCCCCCAGTATCGACACATGCCACCTGCACATTTGGGGCTCCCCCCTGACGGAATGTTTGTGTCACCCACAGGGACAATGGCCCCAGGCCAGCTGCAAATGTCACCGGGGCACGCCAGTGGTCCACCGACGCCCAACCACAACCAACCGTCGTTATTCAACCCGAACGGGACCGCGAATCTGGACAATGGAGGTGCCGGTTTATATTCTGGAACGTCCTCGCTCCACCAAAGCAGAGCCCCCAGCCCCACCACCTCCATGGCAACCCTTACTATGCCTGCAGCACGTGGGGGCGTGGCTCTTTCTCAAGTTGCACCCAGAAATGTGTACGCTTCCGGTCCAGCCAACGCCGCCTCGAACGCCGCTTCACAAACTCCAGTCATACATAAGGTGGTACCGCAGGAGGGCTTGGTACTGGGAGGGTATGAGGTTACTGTGCTAGGCAAGGGGTTCAAGAGGGGCGTGGAAGTCATGTTTGGCGGTAAGCCGGCGACGACGACGACATTCTGGGGCCCTGAATCTCTTGTGTGTCTAGTGCCACCGGCCGAATCTCCTGGTGCCGTGAGGATCACTTTCAAGGATGCTCAACTAGAATTGCAGGGACACCCCGTGTGGTTTACGTACAAGGACGACTGTGATCAGCAAGCTGTCAACCTCGCCCTTGCTATCCTCAACAGTAAGATGAATGGAGGGTCTGGTGGTCTCTACGGATTTGCGCAGCAGATCATCGGAAGGCATCAGGAATCGCAGGACAGCTTTGGGGCTGGAGGCGGGATGACTGGAGGGGATGGATCATACACTGGCCGACCAACTGGGGCAAACCTCGATGGTCAGCTCCTAAACGTTTTGGAGATGATTGATCTCGATGACAGCCCACACTCGGCTCGGTTCAACTTGAGGACGAGGGCGACGGGTCAAACTGCCTTGCATGTCGCGTGCTATCTTGGCCTTCATCGCTTTGTCGCTGGTCTTTTGGCTCGCGGAGCAAACCCCGACGTGCGAGATAAGGCCGGATACACAGCGTTGCACATGGCGTCTCTCAAGAACCGGCCAGACATCATCCGCCTCCTGACTTCGCACGGCGCGGATTCCACACTGCGGACACTGTCGGGTCTGACTGCTGCGGATGTGGCCAAGTCACCAGCCGCCATTCGAGCCATCAACCGCTTTGAATCACACACGCGCTCCCGCAGCGGCGTCTCTCTCCATAGCAGGGTCAACAGTGCACTCAATCTCGCAAAGGCACTGCCCGCACCCGAAAGCAAGGATGCAGAGAGTGATAACAGTCTCAAGGTGGAGGCCGATGACGGCGAGGAAAGTCCAGAGTATTCGACATTTGCGACCACGGAAGAGAGCGACGCGGCTTCTGAGAATGCTGACGAAGAAGACGAGTGGCTCGATATGCGCGAAACCAACAGTATCACACCAGCTCTACCGGCAGATGATGCACCCCGTCGGCAGCGCCGTGGTACTGATGGTCTGGGTGGGCTTGCTTTGCCGACAGCCGCCATGACTGCGTTTAGGGACCACATGACTACTCAGTTCCAGCAACTGCAGCAGGCTATGCAGCTCAACATCCTGCAGAACCTACCAATGCCGTACATCCCTCAGATGCCAGATTACCAGGCCGCTGTGATGCAACGGTTAGCCTCGATGGTTCCCAACCTGGGCGGCCCTCGTCCAGAGTCAAACGTGGAGGACGTTTCCTCTATCAAGGAGCTGTGGCACGCTCTCTCGTCAATGGCCACCAGTGCTCAACCCGCGCCAATCCAGGCACCACCAGCGTACAGCGAAATCTTCCAGCAAGATACTTATGACAAGAAGCAATCGTCTGCGGTTCAAGCTGCCGCCGAGGCCGAGGCAGATGTCAAGTGTGCCGCCCTGTACGACGAGGCTGGGCCCTCTACTCAAGAGGCCCTGACTGTCACGGCCCCAGTGGTGGAGGCGGAGGAACAGTTCTCGGATGAAGATGCCGCTTTCATCGAGATTGGGCCCAAGAATGCCATCACTGAGGCTCAGCGGGAAAGGATCTTGAGGGCGCGCGCCGAAAGGATGAAGAGGCTGAGTGGGGATCGGAATTTGTTCTTCATTTGGGTATGTCGACTCGCCCATGATGTTTTTGATGACAACATGCTAACCAGGTGCTACAGATTCCTCTTCTTGTCCTCATGATGTGTGCCATGTTCTACAGCAGCTTACCGTACTGGGGCTCCACCATCAGGGAGGTCATTACCAACGTGCGTGTACCTCAGGGTGCTGTTCTTGGCCAGCTGGTATAAAGTGATGGACGTTTTGCTGTTGTAAGAGAGTTGGTTGTAAGAGACAACTCAGCTATGGGGTTAGCTGTGTGGGGGCCAGGAGAGGCTGGTTGGAATTGTATTTTTGGTCGGACTCGAAAGAAGCATGGCGTTTGGGCGTCTGACAAGAGCGTGGAATTATAGTGCGGGTATATCATAATCTTGTTAGTCATGGATTATGTCTTTGGAGGTCGGCTTATGGTTGGGAAGCAAAACCCAAAGTGGTTTTCCGTTTCTGCTTTTGAGCGATGGTTTACAGTGATGTGGGTGTGGGGTGGGAACGGTGGTCCTATATAAAGGGGGCTTTGTGTTTTATCTTTTTGGTGTTATGTCACGAATCGGTGACGATGATGGGAGCGGCGGCGGCGGCGGTGGTGGTGGTGGTATACTTTGTTTTTAATACATTTGTTCTGAAGAAGGGATCACAGCGTTTATTTCTTTGTATGTATATATTTCGGAGGGCTTGTTTCTGGTCAAGACGATGTGTGTCGGCTGGGCTGGGGATGTGTATGTGGAATGTGTTTCCTGCCTGTTTACAAGGGCGGTTGGTTGAACGGATGTGTGGTTTTTTTGTGCTGCCCGTCGGTTCTCAATGATGAATGTGTGATGGGAATCCGTTATGGACAGGTTAGGACGCTTGTGTAGACCTTGTAGGCGAAACGGCAGAGATTCTGAGATGGGGTGGAGGGCTTCAAAGTTCATCTACATGGAAGGGGGTTGTGGCGGGGTGATGTTTGTGGGGGTTTGGGTGATGCGGGCTATTTGTTTCCTATGGGGGTGGTGAGGTGATTTGAATAGTTCTAGCTGCAGAAATGGCAGACTGTAAGTGAGGCAATGTAAAGCTAACAGGAAAGAACGTATAAAGGTTCCAGGCCCTAACCAAGCACTTGCATTTTGTGAATCTCATGTGCTCGTGATACCCTCATGTTCTTGGGCCCACCGACCCAGCTGGATGGCCCGTGCGTATCAGCTTATCAAACTTTGTGGACTGGGCTTCCTGACCAATTCCACAGCACCAGCGCCCCACAACAAAAGGCAAAGCGACCGACTCCAAGCTTTTCCCCAACCATGAACACAACTTGCGACTTTGCAGTTTCTGCTCAAATCACAACAAAGCAGAAGCAGCCGGCGGCTCACTGACAGAGTGAATAACTTCTAGCGGCAAATTCAAGCGGAAAATTTCTCGCTCGTCGGCCATTTTGAGATTCGACCGATCCGCGGCAGACCGCCAACCAACCACAACCAACAGTTGCTGATTCCATCCACCACATTCTAGCATCCATCGAGTCGCGACTTCAGATCTTCCATCTAACCAGCTCCGCCGGCCATCAGAGTTTCCTCTGAATTTTTTTCTTTCCATTTCAGTTGATATAGTAGGCAAATCTGCGGATGGGATTTGGCTTGTGATTGCAGGGGAGAATTTGCGGAGGAGCATCGCGCGTGAGGCCTGCAGGGTAGCTGGGGAACGGAGCGATATTATTTCCTGCTCTCCTCTACTAGTCATCATCATCTTCTCTCCAAGCAATCCATTGCAGCAGAACAGCGATATCTCTACTACTTGTTGAGCATCACTGGATTGACTTGTTGATTGCCCCTTCCCACGTTTCACACCCATCATGGAAGACCACGGCGATGAAGTGGCGGCCGATTTCCGTGAGGCGCTCCAGGACTTGACCACCAATGCTCGCTTTGAAATCGTCACATTGACCAACATCGCCCGAGAGAACGCCGACCATGGTCTGGCCATTTCAGAGGTCCTCACAAATCACATCAAAGAGGTAACGTCGTGACTTGCAGATTGTCCTTCTGATCCTTGATAATCAGAAATGCTAACATCACAATAGGCACCCGCCTCCAAAACCCTACCCGCCCTCTACGTCCTGGACTCGATCGTGAAGAATGTTCCGACTCCCTACGCCCTATATTTCGGCCCCAAGCTCTATCAAATCTTCATGGGTTCCTACACCAAAGTCGACAACGCGACACGGAGAAAGATGGACGAAATGCTGAAGACATGGAAGGAACCTGTAGCCGGGTCCATCTCCAAGAAACCGGTCTTCCCACTTGAATTGGTTCGACCCATTGAGAACGCTCTACTGGCTGCCCGCAATGCCTACATGGAGCAAGCCAAATTCCAGACCCATCTCATGCGAGGGCGTCCGGCCGGCCCGCCTGCCAGAGATACGCCGACACCTCCTATGGGCAGAGCTTACCAACCACCACCACCACCACCACATGGACAGCCGCCATATCAGGGACCACCTAATGGACAGTACCCGCCGCCTGGAGAACAGGCCTATCCCATGCGCTCCGGGAACGTAAGTGCTAATGTAGCTCTCATTCATGCCGTTCATGTTGCTAATACATGTCTACAGACACCCAATGGCGTCCCTAACCGTGCTACGCCACCGCAGCCTGCTCCATCAGCCGGGCCATATGCTCACTACCAGCCACCTCCCAACCAAGGTCCCTATGGTGTTCCTCCAGCTCCAGGAATAAACATAGACAAGTTGAAAGATGATATCCAGCAGTTGATCGAGCTGGACAGGGCGGGTTTTGCCCAGAACATGCATGATGCTAGTAAACAAAACAGACTGAAGGCTTTGCTGGATTTGCAAAAAGTAGTCCAGAGCCAAAACCTGCCTCAGGAGCAGTTGATGATCATAAGCGATCAAGTTTCTAAACTTGCTGTAAACATGCGCGCTGCCCAGGCGCAGCCACCGCCATCATATCCTCCTGCTCTGCCACCACCATACAACACGCACACCCCAACACCTCCTGTTGTAACTCAACAGTTTGCACCTCCCCCAGTTGTTGCCGCTGCTCCTCCACCTTCTGTACTGCCCCAATTACCAGCGGTACTAGCGGCGGCTCTGGGACGTCCGGCATCAAATGTTGCTCCCGTGCCCGTGGCAGCGGCACCACCACCACCAGTCCGTCCGGCAACCACCGCAGGAGGTGCCGCTCCGGGAACACTATCTCTCGATGCGATTCTTGGCCAAGGCGCTCTGGCTGCGCTTTTGGCGGCCAAGAAACCTGCCACCCCTCAACAGTCATCTACTGCGCCGGTTCCGCCGGCGGCGGCTGTACCACCTGCTTTGGCCGCGCTGCGATCACCACCGCAACAAGCAGCTCCATTTCAACCACCACCAGCACCACCAGTTGCTCAACAACAACCGCCCGCTGCGGCAGCCAACCCGTTGACACAGAACCCATCGGCTATATTGGCTATGCTACGGCAGTCCGGCCTTCTCGGCGGCACCCCCGGCGTACCTACACCACCACCCGCCATCCCATCTCTCCCACCCCCGGATCCGAACATCATAACTCTCACCCCTGCCTCTCTCAAATTCCCCCGCCTGCATCTGTTGCCTTATCTCCTCGATCACCTCGGCCCCCCCTGCTCCCAGTGCGGCCGCCGCTTCCCCACCACGGAAGAGGGCAGAAAGAAGAAGACGCAGCACATGGACTGGCACTTTCGTGTTCATCAGCGTGTTGCTGAGGCTGAGCAAAGGGGTCAGCACCGGTCGCAGTTTGTGAGCGAGCTTGATTGGATTCAGAGTCACGAGGAGCCGGATGTGGATTATAACGCCCCCAGCGGCGGGGGCGGGTCAGGAGACGGGGATGGGAGCGAGAGTGATGATAATGATTGGTCTGCTGCGGTAAAAGGGGGGAGGAGGAAGAAGAACGAGAAGAAGAAGAGGTGGATCACCGCGCCTGATGAGGGGGATGGGACGGGGACGGGGACGAACAAGGTCTGCCCGATCTGCCAGGAGAAATTCCAGAGTAGGTATCTGGAGGAGGTGCAGGATTGGGTTTGGATGGATGCGGTTGTTGTTGGATCTGGGCAGGGGAGGAGGGTGTTTCATGGGACTTGTTGGGATGAGGTTAATACTGGTGGGGGGAGGGGGAGGGCAGGGGCAGGGGACAATGGTGATGTTGGGGAATAGCAACAATAAGAGGAAGATGAAGGAGGAGGAGGAGGAGGGGGGGAGGGGAGGAGGAGGTTAGGGGGGGCATTAAGAGGTTGATGAGGTGATTTTTGTTGTTGAGGGACAGGATTCTCGAAGGGAAGGGGGTTAGAATAGGGGGGTTCAGCGTATTGTTTCTTTCTCATGACATGCGGCATTAGGATGGTTAAGGTGGTGGGGGGGTAAATTTGCTCTTTTGCCCCGACAAACGTATTTACGTACTTGAGTTCTGTTCTGTACATAAGGCTTGATGGTCGGGTTTTTAACGAAGAAAATGGAAGGAGGGTTTGTTTACTGGGCGAGGATTACTGTTGTTTATTTAAGGGGGCCAGGAGGAAATAGATGAGATTCACAAAATTGTTTTATGTTTAGTGAGACGCCACGTACTATGGTCAAGGCCTTATATCGACTTCACATGTCCATATTAACCGTCTACAAAACAACCCATTGCTCTTTCTACTTCCCCTTTTTTCTCAGTCATCTTTCACATACTCGATCCGCTCCCTACGATCGAGATGAGATCCCCGAAAGAAGACCATCCGTCCCAGATCTCACCCCTAGCGGTAAATTGTAAACCTTTTCGAGGCTCCCAGGGCCCCTACCTAAACCTTAAGTTTCTATTCACAGATAACCGATCTCACATGTCCCTCTCGGCTACAAAGCATTCTCCGTCGTCTTTATTTCCCCTATAACGAGTATGATCCCCTCCCATCCCCCACACGACACCCCCAAACCATCACTTTTTGTCTTCCTCTAAAAGCCACTCCCTAGATCCCACCGAACCCGTCACCTATCCCCAAGCCACTCTCACGCCACCCTTTTCAAGTATGCTCCCACTTTCCAACAGTCTCGAGGCTCACGGAACTTGCCATTTTCTTTGTTAGTTGGTTGCCACTTCCGCGCCATGGAAACCGCGGGCATGGGGTAGGTGAAATGCCACGATATAGGGTGTCAAAGGACGGGAGGGGGAAAAGTTCAAGGCGGTGAGGAGCCACAGTGTCGGGTGGGACTTCCTTTGGGGGGGGTATAGGGATAGAATTATCGCACAAAGGATCAACTTCCCGCCAGACATATATTCGGTGGGGTTGGGAGGGTGTAGAGTAGCGAAGACAAAGAAATATTCTCGCACTGTGGGGGTTATCGCTCAGTTTGGGATTTTATCGATGATGGGAAAAAAAGAAAAAAAATTATCTATAACTGAAGGGTTAAAAACAAGCAATAGCTAAATCAACCCTCGTGCAGAAAGTACCCGGGTTTGATAGAGGAGAGAGAGAAAGAGACAACTCAGATACCGGGCAGGGGGAGACACATGGAGACAAGGACAGGCCTGGCTCATCAGGGGGAAAGAGACAGACGGGATGGAAAAGATGAAACAAACATTTGCCCGGTTGACGGACCGGGAAAGAAACAGCAAGGCAGAAAAACATCCGCGGTCACTCACGTGGAATTTCCCCCCTGTCCGGCCAGGCGCCTGTCCATTCTCTCCAAACCAGAGTGTAAGGCCGATAGAACACCCTCCCGATCCCAAGACTCGGGTAGACACAGCATGTAAGTATTCTGTCTGAAACATCATCTCCAGCACCGGAAACCACCACCATCTCAAAAAAAAAAAAAAAAAAGAAAAAAAAAGAAGAAGAAAAAAACACGCCATTTACCGTTGTACAAATATGCAAAGCATATACCGACGGGGCAGGTTACATAGGGTGATAGGGTAATAGGGTCTGAGGGCAGGGTACAAAGCAAAGTGAGCCAAGAGTAGAGTTCGTATATACCAAAACAAAATCCCAGGCATGAATGGCTTGGTGTACCTCGTCAAAGACTGACCGGTGGGAAATATATCAGATAGATTTTTTTCTTTCCCATGGGGTGTACAGGGGTTGTTTGTGTGCCGCTGCCCATGGAGCAGGGATGGGTAGGGAACTCAAATGGTACGCGTCAAGCTTCTCTGTGTAAGTGTGCATGTGGAACGCCCGAGTCTCCGGCGCCGGAGTAGGCTTGTGTCTCTTGTGTTGTTCGGGTGTGTGTGTCATAAGGTGGAGAAGAAAAAATGCTTCGGGTGTGTCCTCCTGTGCTACATAGGTAAGTTATCAAGAGGAGGGGGAGGGGACCGGGAGCACACTGGAGCTCTGCTGCTTGTAATTCTACGGTGATAAGAGTATCATGTTGAGAGAACCTTTACGGAGCCCCTATTTATCTTACCAACCCCCTTTACTGAAGAATTTAACTACATTTTGAAGGATGATTATTAAGGGTTAAAGGATATTTAATAAGCTTCAAAAGAAAGTTCAAAGACGTGAAAAGATAGTTAAGAGGCCGTCAAGGATGATTAAAAGGCTTTAAAAGATAGCTAAAGGGCTTAAAATATACTTCAAGGGCCTTAAAAGATAATTTAAAGGCGTTTTATTATATTAAAGGCAGGGTAAATAAATACGTATGGAGGAGGGCGCTGGTAAGCCAAATAGGGGGCTCCGCAGAGGTTCTCTCTAAGAGTATCCAATTTGCGTCTCCTGGGGGACACAATAGTTTATAAGAACCTGCATCTTCCCAGCTGGCCGCTCCAGCGTACCCTCGTCGGTGAGAATTGCTGCCAGGGATGAAGAAAGGGAGAATGATCACCAGGAGAGCCACAGTATCGGTGCATCATGTACCCAGACCAAAGAGAGCGATGCACATCAAGACTTCAGGAAACTCCTCATGCGAAAGCCTTCCGCGTTCGGCAGTCAATGCCGGCTCCGTCCGAGCCAAAGCCGCCACCTGCTTTTCTCGAGCTCTTCCAGTTCACTATCAAATTCGAGAAGCAAATCCATAATAGCTTGCCCATGCTTCCCCATCTTGGTCACTGCTCTAAGGGTCTCGCCAGTAACATTAAATGTGTCGACATTACCGTGATCCAGAAGCTGCCGTAATATTAGCTCCCCATGCTTGACATTGCTAGCAGCTGATATCACCACTTCCTTTGTAACCGTAAACTTCCAGCCCAGCACGAAACGACTGAGCAACATTCCTACGACTGTGCTCCCACTATTTTATTGTTGGCACCCGCCAGAAGCAGGTCGTCCAGATCGCCAAGTTTCAGTCTTACGGCATTGTGTCCTTCCGAGATTGCTTCCCAACATGAGATCCCCTTGCCCCTCGCACGCCGCTGCTCTAAGCAGCAAGGCTTTGTCGGGCTCGGGAAAACGTGTCTCTAACCCACAAGAGTATATATACCACATCATATCGCCCCCTAGAGGATGGCACGTCACTCTATTCATCAAATACATCTTTATTTCGAGTCCGTCACCCTTTATCGTGAGTATGATGTCCATGAGGCCTCGGATGGCTCGATAGTCTTCAAGGAAATCGTTGATATCCGGAATACGTGGGCCGAAAGATTGTGAAACGCGGTTCTGGTGCTTTTTTGGGCTCCTTGCCAATTCGCAGAACATGATTTGGTGTACCAAACCATCCTCCTCCAACGAACAAGCGTGATGGTTTTCCTGGTCCCCCCTTTGGTGTTTCACCTCAATCACTTCAAGTTCTCTTCTATACAGCTTGGCCAAGCTTTCACAGTCCGTCATCAGGTTGGGGCAGAGGCCTTCAACGCGCAGCCTCTTTTCCATGAGTCGTCGAAGCTTTGCTCTGACCTCCCTCAACTTCCTCACGTCCCAGTCATACAGAGCAGTCCTGATCTTTACGTTCACTGTCTTCCGGTCGTTGCGCCCGTACTCTTTCTCAGCTAACTTAACCCCGTCGCTAAGGAGCCCCTGTATCTTCGAATGATTGGGAGAATCTACGGGTCTTGCCAGTGTTGCTGGCTTCTCCAGGAATACGGAAGCCATGTCAAACCCCCTCAACCGGTCATCGAGCCCGTGATCAAGATCACGACGCGCAACCAGAACGTCGAACTTGGCATCAGGGCCTGATGCGCCATGTGTCCAGTCCCAAACAAGAAGAAAGCTCTTTGTCATCCAAACAGCCGGCTTCTCATTGGGTAATGGTCGTTTAAGAGAAACCATGATCATGGCAACTGAGAAGTAATCCACGGGTGGTCGAATGATCATCGGGCTCCCGGCATTCTTCAGCTTGCACACAATATCGCCCGGCCGGACAGCGTTTGCTGATGGCGGGAGGGACGTCGCCTCACTAGGCCCTTCAGGCGACCACCCATAATCGGCCAGCGTGTAGTCAATGACCACGTTTTGCCGCCCACCCTGCGCGACTTGGTTCACCTCCGCTACCCTGCCCGAAAGAGTCCCTTTCCCCCTGATCACGGCCATTTCTGTAATTTTTCCATGTCCTGATCAGCTGAGTACTACCCAGTATGCGTCGAGAGAGTTGGCGCAACACCTCGTACCATGAAATACTGTAATCCGGTGTGAAGCTTTGAATTGCCATCCCATACAGCGCGAATAATTTGTCATGAAGGACGGTGGCTTCGCGGTTGTGATACATATCCACTAACTCGCCGATGGGACGGCCCTGGAGTGACGGAAAGGCGCCCTCACCGACGGTTTTTTGACGAAATGCTGCCCCTTTCATGAGGTGCGTCAACGACTGTATAAGACTGTGCAATGGGGGCAAGGTATGGCAGATGCGAGGCGGCAGCTTGGAGTCGAGAGCGACGGCGAAGGCATGGCCATCAATCTCTACTGATCCGCATTTGATGATGATACTTCGTGCGGCCGCGACCTCCTGCAGAATCTAATTTGTTGGTAAGAGAGAACCATTAGTAACACACGTGCCTGGATATGATGCCCGAAGAGTCCATTGTTCACCTACCTAAATGCGCCTGAACCACGACCGCCGAAGCAATGAAAGGACCTCTCGGTTGGGTGTATCACCATCCTTTGTATCATCGGATGCAAAGCTGACGGAGCTGCTCGAGTGCTTTGTCCCCACCGTCTTCTGCTTCACCGAGCCAGACTATAACCCGTGCCGCCTTGCTGTAGATCTGGGCCATGAGTTGAATTTGCTTCGTTTTCTCGGGGATATCCCGCTGGTTGATGCAGATGGCATCAATCCAGAGAATGCGCTGTAGCTGTGCATTTCAAAGGCGCAGCAGGGCGGCATGGAGGTTTGGTGTCACAGCAAGCTCCTTCCCGTCAACGACAACGTGGTGCTGGTTATTCGCCCCCTTGCCTCCAGGCGTAAGACAGAGCTTCGTACAAGTGTGTTCCGCCAGGGATCGAGAGATTGTAGTCAAGGACTCGGCAGTGAATCGGAGACGTCGGGTCCTCGGCTGGGAGCAAGCACAGAAGACGTATACTGGTGGGCGCCGCAAGAGGCAGATACTGGTAGATACCGGAAGCCATGAGTGATGGTTTCGCCGCGGTTGAAATTATGGGTGGCAGAATGGTGAAATTCTCTAGGTATCTTCAAGCTGGAAGGGGCGGTCTCAGGTATGCCTTCCACCTACAATAGCTTTCCCGCCATTGGGTTGCAGGCAGGAGCCAATCGATTCCAGCGGGAAGGAAGCAACGTGCTGAGGGGATTTGTGCCGCTCGTGCCTACCCTCGCTGTGGACAAGATGATGGAAATTGCGACGCAAGCTCAAGGCTTGGAAGGATAACAATAAAGGCCTATCGATCATCGTTGAGGAGCTCAGTCCAAGTAACGGTCATACCAGTAACCCAGCAAGTCAGCAACATATCCTAAAAAACAGAGGATAACCTCTTAGTCTACCTATCGTAAAGGTAAAGCCTCATTCAGGCCCCCATCAGCCCTCCAGTCAGCCTACCTCCCCCTCACCACTTAACCTTCACCACTCCGTGGATGGCGTGTGAATGCACTTGCAGCACAAACAGTGCGGCCCCCCTTTTTTTTTTTTTTTTTTTTTTTTTCTCACGCTTCACAAGTGTCACCGACCCAGACCCGACCTGTTTTACACACAAGACCACCCGAACGTCCCGACTTGCCAATGATACACAGCAGCAGCTCATGGTCGACCCCAAAAGGTGGGGAGTTGGGTTTAATAAGTTGGTGTGTGCCTTTTTGTGGTGTGGTAAGCCTTGTGGAACTTGAGGATGCCCAAAAGATGGATACAATGACGAGAACGAACAAGCACCAGACGTCAGCAACTGTCAAGACCAAAAAACCGGTACCAGGGATAGCGGCCCGTTTTTTTGTGAGAATAGACTGAAAAAGGGCGCTTGCTGTAAGGGAGTGGTCCAAAAATGAGAACCTCTATGGCTGCCGAGTGCAATCCAAAGTCTGGGGCTTAATCACTTCGGCCCCGAGACAAGTACCTACACATGTCAAATGGGCAAGCTTGATAGGAGATGGACCACGCACACATCAGGCTGAATTATGACTATTGAAAAGACAAGCGTGATAAGAAGGTAGCCGTGTGGCAACAATGAGATAGATAAAAATGGTAGTGCGGGCCGCGTGGACGGGTCTCGGACGGTGGCTCAGCATGGACGCCCATCCAATTGTTGTGAGGTTACCAGTTTCATGGTTTAGCAGGGCAGCTCTTCTCCCAAGAACCACCGAGTTGGAAAGGTGTGTGTTGCGTACGCAGGTGTGTGGAGTGGATTGAGGAGGTAATATGGATGCATCCTCTTCCGTTTTATTTCTAGTGTAGCGAGAAAAAAGACGTGGTGGAGGGGCACATACTACATCTCTCTCTCTCTCTCTCTCTCAATATAGTACCTACGTACCTGCAGGCAGAGAAAGGATCAGCTAAAAGCTGTCAATGCGGGTGCGCGGGGAAGCAGGTTGGTTGCTTTGGGCCGATGCAATGCCACTATAGTTGACTGTCTGTCTGTCTGTCTGTCTGCCTGGCAACCACTGACTGGCATTGACTTCGTCATCGGCGATCAGACTACTGTACAGGCTCGAAAGGCTGACAAGCACGAGTAAGACGTCAAAGAGGCACCGTGGGCATGGGCATGGAACCGTCCAATTCTTTGTTGGCTCGACGCCACGAAACGATGACCAAAGAAACTGGAGAGAGGCGTGGGGTCTGGAGAGAGGCGGAGACGGCGGCGGACCGGCCTGGTGGTTGAGTGCGGAGCGGGTGTGTGCGGGTCAGCAAGAGACAAAGCCAAAACGCTGGGCCCGGGAGTTTTGAATCTCGGGGATCCCAGAACTGAGGTTGGCTGGGAATGTTGGTGTTTCTTTGTTTGATGGGAGAGCATTCCAATGTTTTTCTTTTACTTTGCACATTCCAACACGGGAAGAGCCGTTTCTTCTCTTGTCTTGTCTTCTCTTGTCTTCTCTCGTCTTTGTCTTGTCTCGCTCATTCAGACTTCAACTGACCAATGGCGGACGACCCAAAGATGACAAGATGGTGGCCCGCACGGTCCAACGTGTCCTCTGCCGTGGGACTGGTGACTGCCCGGCGACTGGCACAGTCACTGGCAGACTGATGATGGTCAAGGCGGAGATCAAAACGGACGATGCTTGGCATGGGTCGTTCAAAGGTGCTTTGCACGCCATCTGGTGCTAACGAGGGATAGCGGCTTGGCATCTCCGAGCTAAGAGCTAGCAACCGGCCTGTTTTCCACACCACGTTTCCCTGCAGCATGGCACAGCCCGGTCGCTGAAGAAGAAGCTTGAAAGAAGACAAGGAAACTCAATTCATTCTCGAATCACAGGCTGAATACCGATATCTCAGAATTCCGGCCGTTCTTCGGCATCAAAAGCACCCCCAAACCGGGTGTGTTGACTCCCAACAAGGGACGAGGGAGGGACGGCACCTGGCCAAAACGTGCCATGGGGCCCGAGGTCGCCTTTGGCGAAATTGTGGCTGGCGGCAGCAGCAGGAGAAATGCAGCCGTAACAGCGCCCAGCGACAGCGGCAGCGACAGGCGTTACCTTACCGAGTGTTGGTGTTGGTGTTGGCGTGAACCACAACCATGTTTTTGATCCACGGTTTTGGCCCGTTTTGAATCTTGATTGATACCTTACCGGTTTGCGGAAAAAAGTGACAATATCTGGGAAAGAAGAAACGTTTGCGGTACTCGAGGAGATCATGTCCGTTGCTTCTCACCTGTACGTGTAAAGCTGCGGCAGAACCTGAACCCTGGATCCCCAACCCCCAAAAGGATTGGTCAGATGGTCGGGTGCAGGTGGTCCGTGGGGCCGAGAAACGGCAGCACAGCATTAAACCCAAAGGGGAAACTTTGGGAGCGGCCAACCCATGTCTCGAATGATGCACATCGCACTGTGTCGAGTCCCGGTGTCCCCCCGCGGCCTGGCCACCCGCTCCCGCTGGGTCGGGAAGGACTCTCCGCTGGGGAAAACTCGCTGAACTCTGGAGCCCTCCAGACGGGCGGTAGCACACAGTGTGAAGAGACCGGCACCCACTTCAGATGCAACCTCCCATGCACGAGCCGTCACATTTGCGCCCGCTCATTTCATTTCCTGTCCCTGCCTCGCTCCCCTTCGTTCCAGGCCAGGGCCGCCGAACCGATCCTCTTTTCTCTGCTCTCTCCTCTTTGCCTGTCTTCCCCTTCCTGCACTCTGTTTGACTTTTGACTGTCACCTGTCAACCTGTCACCCTCTCGACAGCGACAGCGACAGCATCTTTGAGATCCAGCGTCGCGGCCAACTCTCTAGACCGACGGCGGCAGCACCAGTCTGTTTTCTGGCTGAGACGAACCAGTCGTGGACCGGCCAATAAACATCGGACCCGACCGTGCTTTTCCAGCTTACCGTCACTCTGGTTTCTGGAACCTCTGGCCGACCCCCTTCTTCCGTCTCCATCTCGCCCACTCAACAACCACCCTCCCGACTCCTGCTTTCTCGCAACACACCATCGGCGCATCGCACCCAGAATCTAATGCTGCAAGCGGTTGTTGGTTTGATTTGATTCAATTCGGCATTAGGATTTTGTGTGGATTTCGGTATCGATTGCGAACTGTTTGATTGATTGATTGATTGATTGATTGACGACCGTTCGAGTCTTGTTTATCTGTTGCTGGAGCCACAAAGGTACGATGAGCATTGGACTGACAGCTGCAGCCAGTCACTCGCGCATTTTTTCTTGAAAGTTTGGCCATCTGGCGACGCGCATGAGTTGATGCTGATACGGTGCGCTTGTACAGTTGTTTTTTTGGCATTTGAGGGAGGTCTGTCTGTTTGATTGATATTGTTAGCTTGTCGCCTCGACAAGTGTGTCTTGTTGGATTTTTGAAGGAAAGGAATTTGGACGAGAGATCGGACACAATGGGCGCACAAGTTGTTCCATCAGCCTCTCACGGCATGCCGGCCCTGGAAGTCGCTGAGCCAAATCCTCCGCATATCATTAGCCGCGCAACCAAGGGAGGACGCACCCTGTGGTACTGCTTGAAGGTCATCCAGCAACCCGAGCGCGCAAGAGCATGCGGTTCAGGCCCAAAGTGTGAGTGTGGCTCCTTGATCGTTCTTGTATGTGATCCAGCCAGTTTGCTAACATGGCAATAGCATCGGCTGACCGTCGTCCCGTCGACCCGCCTCCCGTTGTGGAGCTGCGCGTCTATGAGGGCCATACTTGGGAGGCGGCCCAGGATAAGGATATCACTTTCCTGTACAACGCCAACTTCTTTCTCTACGCCACTCTCGAACATGCCAGAGTCATGGCCCACGGTCGCGTTCAGACCCCAGCAGCCAACACGCCGCCCGTCTTGACCGGTATGCCCGTGTCTGGAATGGCTTATCTGGACCGTCCTACCGAAGCCGGCTATTTCTTGTTCCCTGATCTGTCTGTCAGGCACGAGGGCCGTTATAGACTGACGTTCAGCCTCTACGAGGAGACCAAGGAGGACAAGGACAAGGACCCGCAGAGCGACAGCTCGGCCTCCGAGGGCCAGAGCTCCAGCCCGGCCCAGGGAGGCTCTTTTGACTTCAGGATGGAGGTCAAGTCGCAGGACTTCGTCGTCTACAGCGCCAAGAAGTTCCCTGGTTTGGCTGAAAGCACCGCTCTCAGCCGCATGGTTGCCGAGCAAGGCTGCCGTGTCCGCATTCGCCGCGATGTTAGGATGAGACGGCGTGATGGAAAGGGTGCTGGTGACTATGACAATGGCGATGACGAGTATGCACGAAGACGTTCTCGAAGAACCGCCACGCCCGTGGCCGATGCTCGGCCTGACTTCAACCGCAACCGATCGATGAGCGGAAGCGCGGAACGGGCTCCCTACCCTGCCGACTCGCAGCGCCGCCCATCGATGGCCGACTACCCTTCGCAATTTCCTGGACAGCCAGGCTCCCAGGGAGGGCACCTTCAGTTCCTCAACGGAGGCCCCAACGGCCAGTATCCTTCTCAGCCACCACCTCAAAACTTTGCTCAACCTCCCTCGGTTCCCGCTTCACCCGTGTACCCACCAAGCCAGGCGGCGCCGTACCCATCGCAGACTTCGTACCAGGCTGCTCCTCCACCACCGCCCCCTTCGTACAGACAGCGCGAGCGAACGCCTTCGCAGTCGTCGTATGCGCCTCTCAACCCGGCTCCTCGTCGCGACAGCGCGCAACCACAGGGCTTCAGGTCATCCTCTGGCCACGTCACCCTCCCTCCCTTGGTTCCGGCTTTCCCGCAGCACAACTCGCACCGCATGCCGCCGCCCAAGATGCCGTCCCTGCCGCCCATCCAGGTCGACGGACCCCAAACCAGCACGCTTCCCGGCGCCAGCCAGCTCCCGTTGCCGAGTCCGACGGCGCTTCAGGCCGCCCGTCCCAACTTCCCGGCGCCGGCTGCCGGCCCCGTTGACCGCATCATGACAACGCAGTACGCTGGCTCGAAGCGGGCCCACGACCAGTCCTTCAAGACTGCTGACCAACCTAGGCGGTTCCAGGATGGTGCCCGCGACGAGGGTTCCTCTGAGGATCCAGATGCCGGGCTTGGGCCCATGATCTACTCGAGAGCGGCTGGATTTTATACTACGGTTCCGGCCGACCAATGTCCCGAGTAGCAGTCAAGATACCCCCCTTGCTTGATGGCTTGATGGTTTGATGCGTACTGTTGGGCTAGGTGTTTGGAGTTTTGTTGCCCAGGCGGGTCATCTTCTTTGTGATTTTTAGTGTATATACGGGCGACTATATGGGATGGGCATCTGAAACCCAGGCTTTCAACGAGCCATGGACTGGACTGCTCGAGGGACACAGACGTTCTTTACGTTCCCTTTGACTCTTTTTTTTTCTTCTTCCCGTTGCTTCTTTATACCTGTTGGAACGCACATAGCACGCCGCGACACATATACGTACGACCTTCATTTTCTCTGTTTTCCTTTGGCACTCTTCATTTAGAGCGACTGCTGGGAGGTTTTGTTGTGGGTGGGTGGGTGGGTTGGGGAGGCGACGAAAAGTTGAAGCTGGTTGCAAAGGATCAGATTGTGATTTTCTTTTTTGGCTGGGAGTGTGGACTTATACATCTTATATGCAGGGAGGCCTGGGATCGGCCAGCGGATATTTTTTTTTTGTTTTTGGAATTTGGGAATCGCGATATGTGAACAGTGTTTGAATATCAATTTTTATGCGCGTCTTCCTCTCTCTCTCTCTCTCTCTTTCTCTCCCTACCGTGACCGTGTTTGTAACCGCGTCTTTTTCACGTGTTGCTCGTGATACAGCGTGGTAAAAAGGTGGTTGAGGTCACGCTCGAGGAGGATGCTCATTTGGAACAACCAAGGCAAGGGAGGCTGGTGATTGGCTGCATTGTGGGGTCGGGGTCTGTGCCATGCAGGGGTCCCGTTGTCAAGCCCGTTGCCGGGTCGCGTTTTCTTGCTTTTGGCTGCGAGAGCTTGCTGCAGGTCCAGTGGAGGTGCTGCCGCTACTCCTCTGTACTGCTTGCTGCTGCTGCTGCTTCTTCTTGCTCCAAAATAACAAGCTTCGCCGTCCTCAGTTCTCGCTTTTTTGTTTTTTTGTTGTTGTTGTTGTTGGTCTCTCTGTCAAACAAGCTGCATCGTCGGAGAGAGAGAAAGAATATTTTATTACTTCTACCTCGTGGTTTTGGCGCGATTGTGGAGTGTTACCGACTACTTGGGAGTCGGGAGAGAGAGAGAGAGAGAGGGAGAAAGTAAACAAAACCGCTGTCCTTTTTTTTTTCTTTCCCCCCGACCCCCCGATTTTTATAACCGCTCCCTTGCATCGTTTCGCGCGCTCTCTCTCTCCACCTACTTCACCGCATATCCATCCACGCGCGCCACGACAAAACCGAACGATTTCGCATTGCGCCCTCTCCGCCGCGGTTTTTACGGGGCCTCACCCTTTTTTATCCAACATTATCCACTCACCTTGTTTTCCAGCCACGGGGTTTTAGTGGGTTTATGTACTAGTTTTCAGGGGGGAGGGGAACGAGCTGTCGAACACAAGACACAATGGCGATTGCCTCTTTGCAACAACCAACACAGGCAGAGATGCCACCACCACCACCACCACCACCACCACCACCACCACCACCTGGTTTATCGCTGTGGCCGCAATTAGAACAGCAACCACAACAGCAATCGCAACAATCGCACACCCCCCGACAACCATCCTTCGCCGAACGCAAATCCCACCAACAACACCAACAACACCAACAACAACACGCCCGCCGGGGGTCCTCTCCCGAAAAGGGACAGTCGAGGTTTCTGGAAGGGAGCATGAACGATCGCGTCAGCGCGGTGCCCCCGCCGGAATTCATCACTGGGAATAAAACCGAGGAGGAGATACGGGAGTGGGAGAGGCAATTTTATTTTCCGTCGTCCTCTTCTTCGACTTATCACGGGGGAGGAGTGACAATGTCCACTCCTGCGAGCCCGACAATGTCGGGGTTTGGTGGGCATCCGTTGATGAGGCCGAGGAGCAGTTTGCAGGTTTGGGGTGGCGGGTATAGCGGACAGGTGCAACAGAAAAAGAGCAGCGGCTTTTTGGCGCCGCTTTGGGATGGCGTGAGGGAGAAGCTGAGGGGGAGTAGGAGTTCGGGGAGTATGGAGGGGGTGATGATGCAGGGGCAGGGGCAGGGGCATGGGGAGAGGGCGAAGGTGGTGACCAGGGCAGAACAATCACAACAACCACAACAGCAACAGCAAAAGAAGGAGGCGTCGTCGTCCAGGCCGGCGAGCCCGGTGAAGCCACCGAGTATTGTTACTGGTGCGGCGAACGGGACGAGTTATCCCTCTAGGGAGGAGGTGCTGGCGAGTTACAAGAGTTTGCAGGCTTCGGGGTTTTTCAGTGCGCATGCTATCAAGGGGACTAGACATCCCCTTCGCAACGCTGCCAGCGCGCCGATGACGAGGACGACGACGGAGATGCAGGTTGCGGGAACGATGTCGCCTTCTGGACCGTCGAGCCCGACGAGTAGTTTGTATGTCAATGGGGATAGGAGGTCGTTCGCGGATAGGTTGGCTGCCGTGAACAGTCAACAGCAGCTGCGACCTGCCCCTTCGACTGCGAGCTTTCGGAGTCCGGCGGCGCCAACGAGGGCGCCTCCGCCGCCACCGCCGGAGGAGGAGAATTCGGAGGATGCGAGTCCGAGTCGGGGGACCAAGAGGCCGAGTCAGGACATTCACGGGGAGCAGGAGACTGCGACTAGGAAGCTGGTGAAGAAGCTGAGGAGGTCGAACAGTCGGACGTCGACCAAGACGAACTTTACGACGCAGACAGCGAATTTTTACGGGGGTCATCATCATCATCACCATCACAAGTCGAGGCCGTCGACCTCGTCGGCGATGTCGGGGTTTAGTTTGTTTGGGGGGGCGTCGCTTTATACCACGACGAGCACGGTCGTGGACCCGGAGCAGCATACGCCGACTCAAAGCCCGAGCAAATCGGCGAAGCTGAGGTCCAAGATGAGTTTTGGGAATTTGGTCTCGGGGAAGCTGACGAAAGAGAAGAAGGAGAAGAAGGAGAGGACGAGTTTTCTTGGTGGGTTGAGGAGGAAGACGAAGGGGTCGAAGACGCCGCCGGCGGAACAGCAGCAGCAACAGCATCAGAGTGTTCAGAGGGAAGAGGATGTCGATATGGGGATCAACATTCCGGCGCAGGTCGCGCAGAGTATGGTGCAACCTAGCCGTTATGACGATGACGATGATGAGATGATGCTTGATGCGCCCTATATCACGCCTCACCCGACTCACTATCACGTTTCGAACCCGCACCCACACCCGCACCCCCACCCGCACCCTCACCCCCACCATCATGTCCTGCATCAGAGGGGTAACAGCCTGCCGTTGGCGACTCTGACCGAATCTTCCCCTTCGAGAAGAAACATCACCCCGCCTACCTCGGCGTTTTACACCTCGCATGGGCACCAGCCACGGATCAGGAGGAGCTTGGAGATGGAGCTGGAGAATGAGGTTGTTATTCCGGATGCGAATAGGGGGATTCCAAAGGTGCCCAAGATTCCGAGGACGTACTACACGGGCAAGGCGGTGGTGGTGGACATTGACGAGGAGAGGAGGGTGAAGAGGGAGAGTTTGCAGGTTTTGATGGGGAAGCAGAGGAAGCATAGGGATAGCGGGATGAGCGGATTTTCTTGGGGGAGCGGGGGGAGGAGTTTTAGCGGTGTCAGTGGGGGGAGTGGGATGAGCGGGAGCGGACAGGAGAACAGGGGGGAGGTGTATGTTCATCCTAGTCAGAGCGGGTGGTGAACGGCGGCTGTGTCTGATGTGGAAGAGTCAAGGGGTGGAAAGCAACAAGCAACACCGAAGAAGGGGAGGAGCTGGGAGTGTGTTTGGAATAAGGAAAAATATGTTGGACTCGACTGCTTGTTGGGATATATGGGTGGGAATGTTTGGCGTACATGTGTCAAAAGATTGTCTATATGGGGTACCCCCTGGGTTATTTGGCGTTATCATCTCTTCGCCAACAGTTTTTGGGGAGTTGGAGTTGTCGGTTTCGGATACCTCTCGAGTTATCTTATTTCGGCGGTGTTGGATCTTTTTTTGTTTTCGCTTCCATCTCTGTTGGGAAAGAAAAGCAAAAAAGGGGATCAAAGTTTTTATCAGGTGTTTGTTTTTATTATCCTTGGAGGGAGGAGGATATGTCTTGCCTGTTGCAAGGTTGTTTGTCTCGTTTGGCCTTTTGTTCGGATAGTTTCCTTTTTTTTTCTTTTCCCTGTTTTTCCTTTTTTTTGTTTTCTCCTTTCTTCTGTCGGGACATGGCGGTACTCACTTATCACCTCTCTCATGGACCTATTGGGCCCTTCCCCTTAGCGGTTGGGTAGCTTTTAGGCTTGTGTTGGGTTGGGTGTGTGGTATCCGACTGGTTTGTGTACAGGAAGGGGGTTGAGAGTAATGACGACTATTTTATGACCAAACCAAAGGAGGAGGAAAGAAGAAGGGCGGGGGATGTTTGTGTGTTGTTTGTTTTATGACCAAATCTTATGACCCAATGTTATGAATTTTTTTTCCCTGTTAGCTTAGTTTTTCTTGTCTTGTTAACATAAACAGTACTTTCAGGATTCAGGAGTCGACAGAAACAGACAGAGAAAGAAAGATGTTGAGTAGTGTACATGAGATTGATGGGAAATAAGGATGTGATTGTATCAATGGTGAGGTGTGATTGGGTGTGAGCGAAGTCAGAGAGGGTGGGTGATCAGATGTTCGGTTTCACATGGGGCTTCTTATTCTAGACTTGGAAGACACCTCAGCCCACTCGACCACCACGAGACTAGCAACGACTCCCTCGCCAATCTCCCTCTCCTCCATTGCCCCTTCTACCCCAGACAGCAAGAGTCTGCATCGCCAAAATTGCCAACCCAAACAACCCACATAAAAACAGTGAATTGTCCAGATTTTCCACCATTGGTATCTCGTCGCTGTTCCCCGTTCGCCATCCACATCAACCCCCCTTTCCTTCTGCCTCTCTCCTTCCATTCAGTTCCCCATACCTCCTCTGCGGCCCAATCATCCACCCGGAAAACCCCCTCTTGCCCCTTTCCACCCAACCCACCTTCTCCCAGTCTTCTTCCAAAAAACTTGAGCCCTTCATTGCCCTTAACTCCCTGCATCGCAACAAGGGCCGTGGAGGGGGTGGGAGAGGGGGTAGAGGATGAGGGTGGTGAGGATGGCGAAGGTTGATAAAAAGTGTTGGTGTGGGGAGAGGAGCTTGGCGAGGGAGAGGAGATCCACGACGGCGGTATAATCCGACTTTAACTAGTCGTTCCTCGATCAGTTCTTCCGTTTTTCAGCATTCAGTCCATCGAGA
This sequence comes from Podospora pseudoanserina, assembly GCF_035222485.1. Lineage (NCBI taxonomy): Eukaryota > Fungi > Ascomycota > Sordariomycetes > Sordariales > Podosporaceae > Podospora > Podospora pseudoanserina. The sequence goes on along the minus strand of NC_085922.1, from coordinate 2,241,228 downwards.
TAAAGTCATCAACATCAGCAAATACGGCATGTTGATGGATTAGCTTGGTAAAGAACCTAAAACCCGCCATCTCGATGTCGTTGGCACAGCCATTCCTGCGAGTGATGGGACTCTTCTCGGGGGAATGCAAAGCAAGAACCCAAACACCGTTATGTCACGTTCGCTTTCCCACCAACTTTTCTGGTCGATTTCGTGAGGCGAACCAGCATCAGTGTCACCCAAAACCTAGACCTCAAACTCATTATTTTTCCCTCAACCTAAACACCAGCAGTGAACATGCCCCAAAATCAAAAAAAAAATCCCACAAAAGTCCCATTCCATCATATCTACGCCCTCCCTCTCCCACCCTTCCTCACACCACCAAACCCACCCGGACCCTTCTGCTTATCCTGCCCCAACCCCCTCCGTCCAGCAGCAATCCCTCCCCGTCCACCACGTCCACCCCCCCTTCCACCACCTCTCCCACCTCTACCCCGATCACCACCTCTCCCTCTATCCCCCCCTCTCCCCCTCTGATTCCCCGGCCTCTCTCTAATGGCCTTGGCAGCCCCCTCATCAATATCCATCCCATCATCACTATCATCCCCCTCCTCATTCTTCCTCCCCCTCTTCCACTTCAACTTACCCCTCATACCCCTAATCGGCACATCCTTGCCCCTCAGCGCAGCCACGTACGCACCAACTCCACTCTCTTCCTCATTACCACCACCACCCATATCAACATCCATCCCCTCACCCTCCTCCTCCTGCCCCAAAATCAACTTCCCATCCATATCCCTCTTCACCTTCTTCTTCTCCCTTGCCTTCTGCTTCATCGGCTTCGTCGAAGAAATATTCGCCAGTGCGTTACGATCCAGCAGATCCAACGGCTCATCCTCATCCTCCAAAATATACGCGCTCCCCCCCTTGTTCTTCCCACCCTTCTGTTTCCTCCCCGTCATCTCCACATCCGAATCATCACTCTGCTCACCCTCCGACTCGCTGCTGTACAGCGCTTGGTCATACTCGCTCTCAAACCTGTTCTTCCTCCTCCCATCATCCTCCCCATCGCTCTCCTCCGCGTTCTTGGCAGCGTCCTTTCTCCTCTTGCTGCGCTCCTTGGTCTTGCGGATGTTGGTGATAAGCTTCTTGTCGTCCTCCGGGCAGTACCTCATGACCACATCCACCCCAAACCGACGAATCATTCTCTCGATAATGTGCTTGACCTTGGCGCGGAAGTGGCCCTTGTGCTCGTGGCTCCAGACCATCAGGTTGGGGAGGAGAGTCTCCAGACGGGGGAGCATCATCTCGGTGGGCAAGCTGAGGATGCACACCTTGACGAAGCCAAGCACGGACTTGACAATCTCGCGGTTGTTGGAGGTGAGAAAGAGATCCATCGTCTGGACCAAGTCGGACATGGTCGCTTCGCTGATGGTCTCACGGAACTCGTAGAGGATGCGGGTGATGGCGGTGATGGAGGCGGAAATCATGTGGGGGGTGCTACCGGCAAGACCGGCGCTGACCATGGTGAAGAATTCCTCAACGGAGGCCGTAGCGGCAGGGGCGTCCTTGGGCATGTGGGGGACCTTGCTGTTGTCAATGACAGCACCGTGAGAGTTGACCATACGTTGGCCCATAAGAACCAAGAGGTCAAAAGCAATGGTGCGGGCCTTCTCGTTCTGCTCCTTGCAGCTGATGACAACTTCGGAAAGCACCGAGGGGATGAAGTGAAGCTGGGTGTCAGGAACGAAGGGAAGCATGGCAGCAATAGCAGCAAGACGCTCCCTTCTGGCCGGGGCCGACACCTTCTCAGCGCTGGACAGGATAAGAGCCTGGAGCTCTTCGTTTCTCTGAGTAAGGGCAGCACGGCCAATCTCGGCATCAGCCAGGCGTGGGATGAGCTTGTAGGCCTTCTTCTGCAGTTGAGGGTCGTCATCCTTGAAGACAACAAGGGCAGCAATTCTGAAAAGGGCCTCGAAGCTTTCTCTGGGGAGGTAGATGGACATGGTAACAACGAGATCCATCAGGGTGTGGGCGGTAGAGGGCATCTGCTCGCCCTTCTGCTGCTTCTGCTCCTTGGGCTCAGGGGCCTGCTGGAGAGCCTCGGCAAGCTTGGTGCAAACAAGATCGAAAGTCTCGGTCAGGCGGGCAGCAGGGATAATGCTGAGGTAGGCGTTGATAGTCTGAAGAACAGGGCCACGCTTCTGAGGAAGAGTGGTGCTGTAAACGTTGAAGAGAACGGCGAGGAAGTCAGCGGCAAACGTGGTACCAAGGTACCCCAAGTTCTTGGCCGCTGTCTCCTTGCTGACTCTGCTCTCAAGAGCAGGATCGGCTTCCTCGGCCGAGACAACAGCCTGGTTGGACTCGACCAGAGCCTTGAGCGAGCGGCAGACGTCGAGGCGCAACTCAACCTGTTCGTAAAGAAGCGTAGTAAGCGTCTCCGCGAAAGTTTTGTCGAAAGCCTCAGTCAGATCCAGGGGCAAGTCGCAGTAGCCGGGGAGGATAGACCATATCTGTTGAACAACAGTCTCGAAAATCTTGATCTCCATAGTCTTGGGCGCAGCACCGTGGTCCAACACGCGCTGGAACATGGCGGCGCTCACGGGCACAAGTTCGTTCTTAAAGTGCGCCAGGTTGGTGTTGGATGTGTAGTCGCGCAGAAGAGGCAGCAGCCAAGCTCTGCCTGGCTGGCCTCTCGCCGGTCTGACAAGATTCAGGGGGAGAACCTTCAAGACAGACTCAGGACCCATGGCCCGGATGGCCTTCCCAAGAACCTCATCCGCCTCCTGCTTGCCAGTAAACGAGTCGTTTCCGCGCATCTCACCGATGCTCTGAGTGATCTTGAGCATGTAAGGATCCGCCCTCCACCTCAACGAGTCAAACATGGCACCGAGAACGTTGAACGTCTCGAGCCAAGCAGCCTGATACTTGAGCGTCAAAAGGCTCTCGGCAGTCTCGACCAACTGTCCGATGACCTTCTCGTCGTAAATCGATGGCTCAACAAGAACCGAAGCAGGCACGCAGTTGGCCATAAAAGAAACCAAGCACTCGGACGCCGAAATGCGAATGTTCTTGGCCTCAGACTCAAGATAAGAAGCCACCAAGTTGAAAGGGTCCAAAAGCCCCTGGAACGTCTCCTCCGGCTCAACCTGGGCCGAAACGTCGTACGCTCTCGAGAGAATGGCGATCCACGCGGGAAGAAGCTGGGTATCGTTTGGTGCTGGGCGCAACTCCTTGATGATCTCCAATAATCTCGGCAGCTTCGACGAAGCCACATCCTCAGCCATCCCCTCAAAGATCATCTCGAAGATGTCAAACACCGCCATGCTCATGTGCTCGTTTCCGGAGCGAGCGATGCCAAGCAGCAGCTCGCAAAGCGACTCAATCTTCTTGCTCGGCCATCCACCACTAGCCGAAGCAACAGACTTGACCAACTGCAAAGCGTGAATAAGCTCGGGATCAGTCGAAGACTCAGATCCTTTCTTCTCCTTCTTCAACTGAGCGGCCTTCTCAGCCACAGCCTTCAAGCTCATCATGGCAGTCTCGGCGCACATTGGCGCAACAGGGTGGTCGAGCGACGGGCTAGGAGGAGGGCTCCTAAGAATCTTGCGCAGGGCCTCCTGGCCTCTCTTGCGCACCTTCGGCCGAGGGTCAAGCGAAAAGCTCAAGAGACCGCCGACAGCCCGGCGGGGGCCCATGACGGCGGCGCTCTGCTCCCAAGCAACGGCATCCTGAGCAAGCAGCAGACTCTCAAGAACACCAATCGAGGCTCTGACTAACGGGGCATCGGCATCGGGTTGCGACAGGACTGGTGCCAACAGTTCGAGGATCTGGGTGAACTTGGCGCGGAGGAGGGGCTCGGGCGCGTAGGGGGTGACAATGTCGAGGAGGTAGATGACGGGTTGGGCGAGCGTCTTGTTGTCGAGAAGACTGAGCAGGGCAGCGAAGTAAGCTGTTGGTGTGGGTTGTGTGTTTTGTTCCTTGAAGGCGGCCTCGACACCTTCGAGAATGCTGGCGGTCTGCGGATCATGGTCAGTATTCCGTTCGCAGTCCCTTATCAGCCCCCAGCTCTGCAAGAAGCTGTTCAAGACAAGACTGATTAGTGAATAAAACCTACCTGCTTCTGACTCTGCAGATTTGGCGACCGGATCTTGTCCAGCTTCTCCGTCAACGTAAGAGAGGCCATTTTGACGGTTTCTGAGGTCGTCAATGGCATGCAAGTCCGGGGTTCTCCAAGTCAAACTCGAGAAATTTCAGACCAATTCAAAAAAGTTGGGTGTTATCGGTTATCGCAGCGACCCCACCATTTTTGTGCGCGGATAAGGGTTAATCGTGAGCTTAACCTTCACCAGGGTTATGTATGTCTGTCTGACAGGCCAAGAAGGTTCTCACTCATTGCTCTGTAAAACAAATCTCTATCAAATTCACCCTGGCTACCGGTAATCTCATCAGTGTATCATGTACTCGAAAGGTTCCCGCCCTTCTCCCACGAAGCAGCAGCAAATATACCACCATCCACCCCAAACGCCATAATAAACCCCAATCATCATTTCATCATCCTCCTCTCTACGAGAACTCGTTATCTGCCTCCTCAATCTGGTTCTTGATCTTGACCAACAACTCTGTCTTCCACTTGTCCAACCGGCTCATCTGATCGTACGCATAGAGCTCATCCGTAAACACCTCCTGGTTGCCCGCCTCAACAGCCTCAATCAGGGCCGACAGGAGCTTAAACTCACGCTGCGAACCAAACGACGGGTCCTTTTCCCTGTACCTCTCGATATTGCGGCGCGCACTAACCAAGTCCTTGGTCGCCAAAATGCAAATCCCCGCCTTGAAGAAGTACTCCTTGACCGAGTACTTCATCAAGTGGTTATCAAGCGACGAATCAGCCACCTTTTCAAAGTTCTGAATCGCCCTGTGATAATCCCCTTCCAAAGCAGCAATATCCGCCACCTTGAGCCAGAGCTTGTTGGCCAGCCTGTCATCCACGTTAGCATCAACCCATAAAGTGCTTGAATTCCAGAAACCTACGCATTGGCCCCATCCCCCTCATACCACTGTGCAGCCTTCTCATAACTCTCCATCGCCCTCCTCCGATCCCCCAACTCCTCCTCCAGAACCGCCCCTTCGTTCTCCTTGTGACTCGCCGCCCGTCTAAAGTTTCCTTTCTGCGTGTACCGATCAATCGCCACGCCCAAGCACCGGACCGCGTCCTCGGGGTTGTCTTTTCTATAGACCTTGAAGGCGTCCACCATAATGTTGGCCGCGTCGTCGGGTTCGTTCAGCCTGTCTCTGTGGATCTTGGCCGCTTGCTCAAATGCGGTGCCTGCTTCCTTGTCTGCTCCATGTTAGTCCCATCGTTTCCACAGCGACGGAAAGAAGAACGCACTCTTCCCCTCCATCTTGTAAGCATTTCCCGCCTGGACAAACAGCTCCGCCGCATTCTGGAGCTTGTCCTCCTTGCTCCCGCTGAAGAAGCTGAAGCCGCCCGAGGCGCCCGCGAGGGTTTTCTTTGCCTGTTTTGTGTAATCCGTATCAGCGGTGCCCTCTCTTATGCCCGTGTCCAACTGTAGAACGCACCTTCTCCTCCAACGCGCGCGGATCGAGAGCCATGTTGTGTTATTTTATTTCCCCCCTTTTGTTGGTATTTATCGTCTGGAGGTATCGATTTCGTGCTGTCGTCGTCGTCGTCGTCGTCGCAAAATCTGCTCGGGCTTTGATAGACAAGAATGGTTGCGCAGGAGTGTGAGCTGTAGGTGTGTGTAGGTCGGTAAGGCGGGGCCAAGTGGCGGTAGGCCAACAACGGCCGGGCCTAAAAAAGGGAGCTATGACGCCAGCCTACCCTATACCAATCCAGCTAGCTCCTACCCGCAATTAGTTAGCCCACGCGCTCAATTAATTTCACAGCTCACTTCTTCACTCTCAAAACCCCAATCTCGTCATCACGACACGCGGCCGAAAGGTTCACTTATCCAAGCTCCCATATTTTCTCACAAACCCGAAATTTGGCAACAACAATTTCTCACCAACCCATCTGTCCAATTCTTCAAACCAGTCACCAAGACACACACCACCATGATCAAACCTCACCACCTCCTCCGGCAACCCCTCCGCCAAATCCGCCCCCTATCTCACCCCTCTTCAGCCTTTTCAACAACCTCCTACCCCCCCCTACCCCAAAAACCCACCGCCATAAACCCCTCTCACACCCCAGTCGACCCTGACAACCTCCTCTCAAACCCAACCTGGTCCATCACCTCCCTCCTCCCCTCTTCCCCCTCCCCCTCACCATCAACACCATCAATAACCCCACACCAACTCTCCCACCTTCTCAAACTCTCCGCCCTTCCTCCCCCAGAACCAACCTCCCCAGAACCTCACAACAACAACAACAACAACAACTCCAAAATCCTCTCCGACCTCCACTCCCAGCTCCACTTCCTCGCCCACCTCCAATCAGTCAACACATCCAACGTCGAACCCCTATCCTCTATCCGTGACGAGACCCCAGAAGGCCTTGCCGAATCGACAATCACAGTCGACACACTCAAGGAAGCCCTCGACAACGAGGAACGGGTGGGCAAGTGGAAGCGGCCGAGGAGGAGGAGGACGGTTGACGCTACTACCAAAGAGCAGAGAGACGTCGAGAAGTGGGATGTGCTGGGAACCGCCTCCGAAAAGGTCACCGTGGGAGGAGGGGGCTACTTTGTCGTGAGGAGTGGCATGGCCGTTGCGGCAGAGTGAGGTTGGCACTAGTCAGAAAGAGCTACTACCGAGAGAACCCATGAGCATGAAAGAAAAAAAGGTGGAAACTATCACAACAAGTCACAACGACCACCACCGACGCACCATCACCACATATAAAGCAAACATTGCATTGTACTAACATCAAAGCGTTGGTCTCACATAGAGAACGCCCTTCCCCAACTGAAACAACCCAGGCTAATTCAACATACATCAGTTAACACGTTCCCAGCCATGCATAACCCGGCTGCCATAAGTCATAACCATGGCTTCGTCCTGTAAGGTGGCAATCTGGCGCCTGAATATCGCCTCGTGACCATAGTCTTTCATCCCCCAATAAAAAAAATCAACGCAATGGTAGCGATTCCCTGTGCAGATACTCGGTATCAAATCCCTCCAAAACTTCATTTCTTGCCCTTCTTCTTCCTCATGCGGGTACGAATAATACCTTGCTCGGGACCCTTGTTCGTTGTATCCGTCAAGGTGTTCAGGGTCTTGAAAGGGTCCGGCCTGCCCGTCTCAACAGCAGCCCGTCTCGCCTCGTGCTGCCGGAGCTTCTCCTCCCAAATCGACATGGCGTGTTCCTGCTGGGTGGCCTGTTCCTTGTCGATGTCCTCCCAGCCGATGTGATGCAGAATGGTGCCGGCGAGGTATGGGTATCTGAGGTGGCTACTGACCTTAGCAGAGACATCCAATTGCTCGATACTTTCAACCCCGGCGATTCGCTCCAAACCTGCAACTCCATACTCGACACTGCACTGACGGCAGAGGAAGCCCAGGATGTAGTCGTTCTCCGAGTACACATTGACCATGCGACCCGTCACCACACTTCTCATGGCGACCCAGATGGCCGTCTCCGAAGGCGCCGGAAGGCCCATGACCACCACGTTCTCCACCAAACCAAACGCCCGTCGCTCGGCCAAGATGGCCATACAGGTGTAAATAGCGCGGGCACCGAGGCTGTACCCGACCAGCGAGACACCACGCTCACCGGGCGCCTTGCTTGAGATGATATCAGCAAGAATAGAGCCCAGCTTGTCGGCGCGGACCATGCAGGTGTTCCAGGGGTTGTCGACAATCTTGCTGAGCTTTAGAAGAGAGGCCGGCCAACGGGCGTCGATCAGACTAGTATAAACTGGCCCGTGGCGGTCAGCACTCTTCGCAGGGTCAGGCTGAAGGAGCTTGGAACTGGGCTCACTAGACCGAGCAATGATTTCCTTCTTGGCGATGGACCACGCGGCGCTCTTGACCATGGTCTCGAGCGCCGTGTTCAGCTTGACCAGGTTGTCGAGCTCCCAACGAACCACATACACCTCATTCTGCTCCCCCAAGCATCTCCAGGGGCGGAAGATGTCCGTCTTGTTAGGCAGCCAGGCACCGACTCCCAACACGACTCGAATCCGGCGATGATCTGGAACAATCTCGCTAATTTTGAAACACTCCTCGTTGACAATGCCGCGAAGAGGAATAAAGCCGGCGTCACTAACGTCTTTGGCGTGTTGTTCCATAGTTTTACCGCCAGCTCGACAAGGGCACATACCGAGAACGTTTCCGACAACGAGGCCACTCTCAGCCATCGTGCCAAGAAGGCCCGCGGCTGTAGTGCTCCCAACCCCCATACCACCAGTGACTGAACCGATGCTGGCAGCAATCAGCGGAGCTGCGAGATTGCCGCTGGGCACAAAGTGAGCGCCTGCCGGGCCGGCTCGTCTCCGAGAAGACTTGTTCTCCTCCGTCCTCTTCAAAGCCACCTCTTCAAATGACACCGTCTTGGCAAGCTCAGCGAAGGCCTTGCTAATTCTCACCTCTTCCTCGGTCAAGACACGCAGTGGTAAGCGAAGGGACGAGGTGATGTTGAGCATCAAGATGCGGGTGTAGGCGTTGTAGCTCTCAAGCGAGAGCAGCAAAAGCATGAGGCAATGGAGCAAGAGACATCTCTTGCCTGCCGGGAGAGTCGAAAGCGCTGTTGCAATGGGCGGGTACAGTTGCCAGAAGGCAGGATCGGCTTCCACGGTGATGGGTGTGACATTGATCATGGTAGCCGGCTGCGAGTCTGCCACATGGTCAGGACGTCCAACTGGGACCCAGCCGTCGGCCTGGGTCTGGAACTTACTGTTTGCCCTCTTTTTCTTATAGGACGACGAGCCTCTCTTGGGCCCATACCCATACTGATTGCCGTAGTCGTTCGCCTTTCGGATCGAAATGTCGCCAGCACGCTTGAGCACAGCCGTCTGCCAGCGCTTGAAGTGCATCAGCGCCTCCTTCTTGAGCTCCTGTTGGCGAGGGCCGAGTGGCACGTCAGGCTCCCTCTGGGCTGGGGATGGAGGGGCGTCCGATGAGGTGCTATTGTCAGTTCTTCTGCCATTGGACCGACCTCCCTTCTTAGAGCGCGATGGCTTGACATTCTCCTGCTTCTCTGGGGCCTTTCTGGGCTGCTCTTCGACCGGCTTGGTCAAGCTGAGGTCTCTGAGATAGGGGGGAAGCTTGTTCCAAACCGTGATGCGGACGGGCAGGGGGTTGCTCTCGGGTGGAAACACATCAAACAACTGGGTTGTCTGCTTCTGCATCATGTCGGTCAGTCTATTGATGAGCGAGCTGACTTCGACCTTTTCGGCATGGTTGAGAAGGGAGGAGAAGTCGGCCTCCCGCCTGGGAGTGTTGGGCCGGGGCCGGCCACTGGGTGGCATTTCCTCTGTAGCTGCGGTACTGGTAACGGACGCCCCGTCTTCAGTGGGTTGGGGCTGGACCTGGACCTGGGCCTGGGGATGCGGATGGGGGTGGGGATGGGGATGCTGCGATACTGTTGGGACGTCTTCTTCGTTTTCGGACGACTGGTCGTGCACCTCCAGGAGGTCAAAGAGGGTTTTAGCCATGATGAGGACGGGAAGGAGGGGTTCTGCTGGAGGAAAGATGGTGCTGGATGCCTGGCTGTCCAAGGAAGGCGTGGTGTTGCCGCAGCAAGATGTGTTCTCTGCGAAGGAAGGTGTCGGCTTCTCTTGAAGGGGAAGGAGTGCCTCTTATGATGGAAAGAAGGGGTGTTGTCGCAAAAGAAGGTGTGTTCTTGATAAAGGAAGGTGTGATGTTGTCGTCTCTTGGAGGGGAGGTTGCTGTTACTCTGAGTGTGACTTCCTGTTTCGAGGGGGGCCGTCGCAAAGCAGCGAGCTCAAGAGGCAGTCGCGAGGGAGGACTGAGAAGGCGGCGACTCGGGAGTCGGGCACCCAACCAACCTCACCGGGCTTCTGGATCTGAATCTGGAGATGGAAGAGGAAATGGCGATGCGACGAGGTGAGCCCGATTAGGACAGGTTCAGTTTTCTGTTTCTGTTTCTGTTTGCGCGATCGGGATGCCGCTTCCCTCCTGCTGTGATACTTGAGCTCTGATTTGACGTCACCAGCGCCTGTCCTGGACTGTGTGGGTTGCTGCAGGAGGAAGCCTCTTCTTATTGAAAAAGAGAAGAATGAAGCAGCAGAAGAGGTCGCAAAAGTCGCAGAAGTCGCAGAAGTCGCAAGTGGCCGGCAAAGAAATCCCTTTGGTCAACAGGCTGCGACGAGGGGGAGGGTGAAAGCGAACTGTCTCGGCAGTAAGTGTTCAATGCCCCGCCTGCTTCTTGAACATGTCTTGTGAAAGCAGTCCCTCTCTGTGTATCAACCAGTTGAACGAGCCGGCCTTCAGAGGTGAGTTCGGTGCGACATCATTGAAGCTGGCGGGCATGATCCTCGCCGTCGCCGCGTGCTCCCGCCTGGTTGGGGTATCTCGCTCTGGCTGCCGGCTGTTAATTTCCAGGGCATATCGACCACAGCTGGCATCTCCTCTCTGGCAGATGCTGGGGACTGGTATCCCCTCAAAGATTGGGATGAAAATGGGTTTGTGTGAAGGAAACTGGGAGAGGTTTGGGAAACACCGCCAAGAAGAAGTCGAAGGACAGTTGCCGCCAGGTATTCCAGGCCCATTACATTTATTGTATTCTGGAACGACTCTATTTTGCTGCTCTTCCAGTAATAAGAATCCAGGCTGCTACAGTTCGCTCTTGCCGTTTGAGGTTCAAGCCTACTCATCCCATCACATCACCCTGCTATGTATACTACTGCGGTGTTGAGTCGAATGCAAGGCACCCGACATACATAGGTACAAACAAAACATTCATTGACATATTATTAAAGGACCCTGAAAACCGGCACTCAACCCCATTGGTTACATCGCATAAGCCTGCCTCCTCTATTCCCCCATACCCATCCCAGCTCTTGTCAGGGGTCTATCAATCAATACCGACCGTTTGAAAGGATGGGTCAGCTCCTCTCAGATTGGAAGTTCGGGACCGGGTCGATGTCCCGCTGCAAGCCCAGCCGGGGAGCCAGGGTCCAAGACAAGCTTCCAGAACGAAACCCCAGATTTTTGTTTCGGGATCGACGCCCCACATCTCTCGCTGGCTGACGTCTGTGCGCCACAACCACAACCACAAACCACACTTGCCGTGCCGTGGGGCTCTCTTTCTGACCCAGCCATAGCCTGATTCTTAAGCAGAACATCATCACTCCACCCAACTTTTTGAGCATCAATCACAGGCCATATCGCTCTGTGTCTCTGTCTCGATACCCAAGCAACTTGCGTCTGTTTCCGCTTTGACTGTGTCACTCTACAGGTCTAGCTTTGTGTCACAGCCCAACACAACCCCGCACTGTCGATATTCCGCGAGATTCTCTCCCTCGACTTCTGGCCGAGCACCTCGACGACTGACTGCCCTCTCTACGCCCCATATCAAAGCCAGAATGTCCTCCAACGATACCCCCTCCCACCCAACAACCCAACAGCACCAACGCGAACCCAGAACAGGCACCATATCAACCACCCAAACAATCACCACAACCTCAACCTCCCCCCAACAAGCCATCCTCCGCCTCCGTGGTGCCCACGCCCCCAGTTCACGGACGGTGCAATGGTCAGAAGACGTCATAGACAATGAAGGTCTGAACCGCAAGAAGTCAAAAGGTATTTATTCTCTCCTCTCCCTTTCCCCTTCCCCTTTCTCCAAGCTAAACCCCACCAGTATGCTGCATCTACCACCGCCCCAAAGGCGTCGACGAATCCTCCTCCGAATCCTCCTCCTCTGACTCTTCCGACTCCGACTCGGATTCCGATGGTGGAAAGGGTGACCTCGACCGACAAGGGAAATCAGATAGTGGGAGAAGACGTGTTCACAATCACAACGACGACGACAAGTGCAACGGACATCATCATCATCATCACAGCAGGGGAAGGAAAAAGAACGGGGACGAGGGGGGGAGTAGAAGAAGAAAGAGAAAGCCGAGCCCGAATGCGTATGAGAAGATGCCTGATTATGGGATTAAACCGCCTGGAAAGGGGAAGGATAAGGACACTTCTGGAGATGGGGGGCCGATGAAGGCTTAGTCCGGGGTGTTGTATATGTCGGTGTTTGGAAGGGGGATGGGTTGTTCTGTGTAGGAATAGGGGGGCGTTGGGGGAGTATGATACCATCTATTTTTTCGATACCTTGAGGGGAGGTTTACGCATTGGGTTGGTTGCATAGAGCAAGCAGGTAGCCAGGCATCTTCACACACATGGAAATCAACCTTGCATGGTTTTTCCTTTTGTAAGCGATGTTCCATTTCTTTCATTTTAAACATCATGGACTCAATGTGATTTACCTCATGCTTGAGCTGGCTCAGGAACATGTAGTAGATATTTCGAGGCGAACTTTAGATTTGTTTGTTTGTACTCTCTGAGAAGGCATCATTGGTTGTTTACCACCAAAGTTTGTGCTCAACGCTTTGCATTTATTCATCTCTCCCATTCCTCCCTTCATACCCCTCCCTCCTATGATGCTATGTATGTGTTATTTTCCCCTTAACCTAGCCACCCTCCTCCCAAGAAAAAAAGAAAAAAAAACGAAAAAAAGAAAAGCAAAAAAAGAGATTTGCTAACCAACAATGATTACAACCTTTCTTTCTTTTCTTTCTTCTTCCGCTATCTTACAAAGATTACAACAACAACTTCCCTCTGTGTGTCTGCTTTGCATGTATTCCTCTCTCTCACTCTCTCTTGTGGCTCAACCTATCGCGCAGAACAAAACCTCCCAGATGCTCTCCCACCCACTTCACCCCCCCAAAGCCTCAAAACCCCAAATGATATCAAAAATAAATAAATCTGATGATAGCCACCCTCTCCCTCTCCCTCCCTCCCTACCCATCCCCCTTCCCGGCAAGCAACACACACCAAAAAGATTATCAAGACACTACTTTAAAACCCAAAACCAACGCTTTCAACCAAACCAAATGAAAACCCCCCTAACCCTACCCTACCCTACCCTACTTCGGCACCACAAACTCCGCCGGCGCCCCCAGCATACTAGCAACCTGCTTCCTCTGCACCTTTTCCTCCCCCATCCCCCGCGCTCGGAACCCCTTGAATCGCCCTCGGCTCCTTCATCAAGCCCGGATCTAACCTCACCGGCACCCTCGTGACCACACTCCTGTAATCCCCCGAAAACTTCGCGCTCGGCACCGGCACCGACGCCGTCCTCCAGATATGATCGCTCGTGTCCCCCAAATAACTCGGCACTTTCGCTCCCTGACGGTTATGTCCCCCGCCCATGTAAGAGGGCGTTAACCCATGAGATGCCCTCAAAGTGGACAGACGGGACAGGCCAGCAGAAAACGTCGGCTTCCCCCTCGCCTTCTTGGCCAGAATGACCTCGTCAAAGAGGCGGATCGCTGGGTCCGATTGCGGTTGTCTCTCGCGCTCGTGGATGAATTCGTTGAATGCTACACTTCGTTAGTTTTGTCATGACACCCTTAGAAAGGTTGGTGGGGGGGAAGGGGGAGAAACATACCCTGCGTGTCCCTCATCATAGTAGCATACTCCTGCTGATCATACGGTAAACTCCTAATAAACCCATCCATATCAAACGCATACAACTGCCCATGCCCCTTCTGCTCCCTCGTCGGCCTCCCCAAATGCTTCCGGTACGTATACAGCAAACTAGCCAGACACCTCACAAACGCGGCCCTCACCCTGTCCGGATGGAACGCCTCCGGGCACACCAGGCTCACAAACCCCAAGCACCTGTTGTGACTCAAACAGTCACACCCGTTGCATTTATACAGCCCATCCCCCTCCGACCTCTCGTCGCACACCGTGCACGTAGACCCCGTCTCCGTCGGCTCCCAGTTGAAGCAGTGCCCCTCTACCCAAACGGTATTCTCCGTATTTTTAACCGGCTGCACCATCATGTTGGGCATGATGGTCGAGGCAGCAATCGTCGACTGCGCATACGTCGAGGGCGCATAACCCCCAAACGAAGACTGCGAGTCGATCGAGATGGCCGAGATGGACATGTTCTGCGTGTGGCCGTTCAGAAAAGGCAGGCTCGGGCGGTGGGCCATGGAAGGATGGGGAGGCTGCTTGTCCACCCCAAACGAGGAGCTGCGCCTCGACCTCTCGTCAAAATGCCCAGAGCGCTTCTCCCTCAGCGTAGCCGCAAACCCGGAATCGCTCCTGGAGATGGGAGTGATGGGCATGGGGGGAAAGTTCATCGACACGGGCGAGACAGACGACGGCGGGCTGCCCTTGCTGGACTTGGACGTCGGCGGTCGCTCCATCCTGGAAGGGTCAATCTTGGCCTGGGCAAAAGCGTTGAATAACGGCGTCCGGATGCACTCTGGCGGATCTGGCTCGGCAAAGGTGGATGAGTTTTGCGACACCCACTTGCCCAGTGAGCTCTTCATCGGGAGGGGGTTGAACAGCGTCTCGTTTTCTGCCGAGTACGCGTCGTATGGGAAGGCCTCGATTGCGTATGGGGGTGGTCCCGGTGTGACTCCATATCTCAGTCTGTGAGGAGCGGCGATCTGAAGGAGCGAGAGAAGCTTTCGTCGGTGCTGCCGTGGCAGGCTGACCGCTTGGTGTGTGGCGTCGATACTGTCTTTGTCGAGGTCCACAAGGACGTAATCGTCGTCAGGAAGCTCAATCTTCTCGTAGCGTCTCTCAATACCAACAATATAGGGGCAAGGGGCTTCCAGGGCCGAGATGAGTCGGGCAGGCAAGACCGGAATGAAGATGCTAGCCCATTTCAAGGGGTACAGCAAATTGGCCAACGCATGGCAGGCAAGGTGCAGCATGCCAGTGTGTGATGAGAGGAAGATGATGCGTCCTTCCGACATGGCATACTCGAAGAGCAGGACGATGTTTTCCAGAGACAGGCATCTGAACAGGGCGTAGATATCAATACTGCGCGATCCAGGAAGCTCATTGGCAGCCTCCTTGCGGGCATACAGCCGCAGCTCTCGCACGCCCAACTCCACCTGGGTCAGAGAACTGAGGGGGCTAAAAGCTTCGGTGCAGAGGTTCACGACATAGCGCTCCAAAGGCTGCCAGCGTCCAACCTTGGGCGAGCTCGGCGGGATCCGGAGAACGGCGCCGTCGGTCATGGGTACCGTGACAGCTCGCAACCATTCTTTCCAAAACTGCATCTTGGCTGGATCTCTACCCAAAATGCCAAACGCCCTAGGAGCCCAGAGGCCCGTCTCGCCGGCGGTCAGACCGTCAATCTTGGACGCCGCGCCATGCCTCAACGGCCTCAGCATCTCCGTCATGAGCGCGATCTTTTCCTCCACCGCGCTAATCTGCTCGTCCAGAGACTCGCGGGCGGCCGATCCCGAGGGGACGGTACCCAGCTTCGCGAGCAGCTGTGACAGATACGCCCGCTCTGCGGCTAGACGACCGCCAAGACTAGCAGCGAGCTCCCTTTCCTCGTTGCTCATGTGTCTTTGTCGCCATCGCTCGCACCTCTTCTCGACCTCGTCCGCCACCTCTGCGTGCAGTGCCACCCAGACAATGATGGTAATGCCGTAAATCTTGGAGTTGTCGTCCGACGTCATGGTGAATCCGTGCCAGGTCGAGCGAGGCCGGTCGTCCGAGGAGACAATCTGGATGTCGTTGGGAAAGGCAAACATGGGCACGTAGTCGGGGAACTTTCCTCTCCTGGCCAGGTCGTCGGCCGAGGCGTCTCGCGGGGGATATCGATCAAGCAGAACTGGCTCAAACCGCCTCTTAAGCGGGTGCATGTCTGGATCGAGGTTCAGCGGTTCCGGGGGTGGGATGACGGAGTTGTAGTTGCTCAGGCGCTTCGCCGTCCGGATAGAGGCTAGTGATCCTACAGTCAGCACACGAACCGCAGATGGCAGGGATTCCAAGGCAGCGAGAGAGTCTGTCGATGCCGATCTGCTACACGTACCCGCTCGAGGAGTCATTGGCTGCTTTCTCACGCTGCTCATATCCCTAAAACTCATCTTGCGGCGAATGCTGCCGCGGATGCTCTTCAGAGGGCTCTTTCTCCCGCTCTCGGCGTCCTCGGCCTTGAGTCTCTCGGTCCTGGGGTTTACCATGGGCGGTCTCGACTGGACCCTTGCGCCTGCGCTGAAGGTCAGGTCGTCGAGGAAGTTCTCGCGTTCGGCGGCAAACTTGAGGAGGGCCTTGTCAAAGTCAAAGTCGGCGGGGAATCCGTCGAATCCAATGCCTTGTCCTCCGCCCAAGCTTCCCAGATCAAAGCCGTTGGTGCCGCTGGTGCCGTTGGTCCCGTTGGCAAGGCCGGTGTTGAGGCTGGGCGGGGGGTTCGGCCGGATGGTTGCGCTGCTACGGTTACTTTTGGTAATGTCCTTCTCCTCAACGTCATCCTGAGATGGTTCTTCGCTACCGGATAGGGAGAGCTTAGACATGACGGACAAACGGTTAGCCGAGTTCTGGCGCGAGTGACGAGCCGTGGCGCGCGACGGCGTCGCTACCGACCGGTCGGTCTCCGCCTCTCCATCCTCGTCCTCGACGATGGTGTCCTCAACGTCCAACTGGGAGGCTGGTTCATCGTCGTATTTAACGTCTTCTATGCCTGCAATCCAGAAGTAGTCGGCAAGGGGAGCCGAAGTATTGTTGCCGTCCATGGCATATCACAGCCACGCGGTGGCTCTTTTCTTGTTCTTGTTCCTGTTCTCGGTCTTGTTCTTGTGGTGTATCGGTTCGTTATCGGCGCCCTGCGGGTGGAACAAAGGGCAGGCAGTCAGTCGCAGTTGATCGCCAGGCGCGAGGTGGGTATGGATGGGTGCGGTGGATGCGGGTGATCGGTGTCGGTGTCGGTGTCGGTGTCGGTGAGCGCGACTTTGGTTCGTCTACACTTCAAGTTGGCACCTGGTCCCGCGGTGAGATAGATGGTGGGCAGAGACAAGAGCGGTCCCCGCCCCCTGAACACACTGCCTTTTTCCCAAGTCTACCGGAGCTTGGATATCGCCGACTGGGTGTTGGGCACCTCACGAGATACCTGGTAGGTAGTAGATGCACCACCGTTATCGAAGGCGGTCGGAGGTGGAGGTGGGCAGAAAGAGCCCGGCGGGATTTGGATGGGATGGGACGGTCAAATAGAGTGAAAGGACAGAAACAGGGCGCGTCTGGAGCTGTTCTTTGCTTCGGGATGGAGGTTGCCCGTTGTTTTGGAAGGGCAACAGGTAGGAATATTTTTCTTATTTCTGGGGATTTGCCTGCCCCCAGGGGGATGGAGGTGGATGGACGTCCCAGGACGTGCATCTGCATTTAGGCCTAAAAAGCTGACCCTTGTCGCTGGCTGCAGGAGGTGCCGCACCGAAAACCCCTGCGTTCCCCCCCAGCTGCCCACCCCCCATTTCTGGCAGGGCCCCTGTCCTTTAGGTACCTAACTGAACTTCCCCCTCTCAATCACGACACACATCGCATCCATGATCAACGACGACACTAGACAAGTCCAGACTCTCTCTCGTCCCAGTCAGAAACCAAAAACCGTTTCCAGATTCCCACATGTACGAGCGGGGGGTAGTGCCCTGTCCAGCCGCGGTCGAAACTGAACTGGACCATCGCGGAAGCTAGCGATGCTATTCGTAGAACCCCCTGACGCTAAAACACGATGGACAAGCCCTGGTCGGGAAAGATGAGCGAGCGAGCGAGAGAGACGTTGGACTTTTTTTTGCTTTTTTTTGTTTTTTTTTCCCTTTCTGTTCTCTTGTTGCTTGAAGCAAACGCGTCTTCTTTGGCGTAACGTGGAGAGAGATTGACCTGCAGGCAACCTCTGGATCTCACTCTTTTTTCGACTTCAGGCGCATTCCAACACGAGGCACACCTCCACCGGACCTGGGGGTCTGATCTGGGGAACGGAGTGGAAGGGGTCTTTTTTCCAGGGTTCCCAAAGGGGACCGTTGATTGTCGATCGATGCACCACCACAGCCGAGCAGATCCGACAGAACCCTTTGATCATTATTACGGAGTATATCACGTATAGGTATCTACGCCATTTATTATGACACGGCATCATGGGCGTTGTTCAGCTGTGATATTCATTGCTTATATATATATATATATATATATATCTATAATATCCATGGGAAACAACAAGCACAGAGTCAAATTCCCTATATCACGCAGTAGTATGTGGTGTGATGGCCCCCCCTTTTGGCCGCACCACACCTCACTTCCACCCGTGGGGAGAGGCGTCTGCAGTGATGGCAGCCTCCAGGTACCTTCGATAACGCCGTGCGAGGTAGGACAGGCCCAGAGAACTAGATACGGAAGCCTCTCTGTCACATGGCATCTTGATCATGGCCTTTTTCTTCTGACTGTGACAAGCAACGGTTACGCATACACGGTGAAAACACGATCAATTATCATGCAGGGGAAACAGCAGGAATCACCTCTCTATCTGTCCTCTCAGCTTCAGCGGCAGGAAGCGACGGTAAAATCGAGATCGTCTTCTTTTGCGCCTGTTGATAGACAATCCTCGACGGGCAACTTTTGCTGCCGATATCCTTGCAAGCGCCCCCCTCCTCCCCGCCCCCCATCCTCCATCTTTTGCCCCCCCTTTTCGTTAATAAAAAAAAACCCAAGCCCAACAAACTTGACGCCAGACGCCCGTCGGGAGCCGGCGTCGTCGACGGAGACTTTTTTTTTGCCATGTCTTTTTGTTTCTGGTACAGTACACGACATGAGGTAAAAGGCTGACGGCAGCTCCCCAAATCGCTCGCGCGTTGGAAACACGAGATATATACCTTGTAACTCGTCGTTGTTGAGATCGTGTTCCCGATACGCTCGGGTACCTTCTCGAGCAGCATCATCAAGTGTTCAGGGGTCAGCGTGTGAGGTGGGGAGAGGGGTTCACAAACCAACCCAGGGTTCTCCCACCACACTCACACCCAAAACCCTCATTCTTGGCCCCATCAAGGTGCATTATTGCCCTGCTGCTTTGCTGCCCAGTTGCTTTAACAACCTCAAACTCTCAACTACATACAACCTTGATGATGATGGTGAAGCTGCCGGCAGCTCCGATGCCCAATGTTGAGCCCATCGTCCTAGATCATAATGTCAAGGCCATACACCAATCCCGGCCTCTCCTGAACTTTGACGGTTCCCCATCAACAATGCACACACGTATGCACACACATATGCACATGCAGAACCATCCCAATCAAGCAACTCTCCCATATCTAAACTCATGCAGGATCTGGATACCTGTTCATCTCAACCTTTTTTTCTTCCTTTCGGGCTGAAATCTCGGAAGAGGCACCATCAATACTAAATAACACGAAAAGTTTGCTCCTTCTTTCAAAGCCTCGGTCTGATGATATATTTCCACCCAGCAGCCCCAGTTCACTTCCTAGTGGATGCGGCAGTGTAACAAGAGACGGCACGGCTTGGGGGAACGAAACCCAAACCCACCGATCCCCAGCGTTTCAGCCATAGCACCTTGTGGTGGTAGGCACGGGACAGTCACAAAAACCAAAAAAAGACAAGAAGAAAATAATCAGGTTGATATCATTGGTTCAGGTTGATTACTGACCTGGACCTTGTACATAGGTGAGAAGTTTATACCAAGTTGGACCTGGGAGGTGGTAATTCAGATCTGGGAGAACATGGATTGATCTGCATGGGTGGATGGATGTCACTTGCTGTAAAAGCAGAAAATTGACATGGTCGAGCAAGGAAATTGGTTGAGAGATGCTACATTATACCATCATGAGCAGAGTACCCTAGTGCCCAAGGCAGACACTACCATCATTGTTATTTTATCACCTGTAATAGATCCCATTGTATTAACGGTCATACCAACCGATCATGGCTTTTGGAGGAACTTGCAGACATCGACACTACGCCTGCAACCGTAAAAAGGAGACTGCGCGGGTTTCAAAACTCCAAGCCCGTTCTTCACCACTCAAAGCAGGCTTGTTCGTTGATTTCATATATGGCGCATACACCGTCAACTATCAAACTAAACAGAGGCCAGAGGCTGGCGGCCTTTGCTGTAGTGTCCCATGATAGGTGCACACGTCGCGAAATAAAAAGGTTGTGGACAGCGACGGACGTAGAAAAAGGCATCCCAGGATAACGAAAAGCAATCTGACAAGACCTCTCGACGACTTTATATCTCAAGCCGTATTAACTTTATGTTCAAGGCATGTTAACTGGTTTGAGGGCGTACTAATTATTTTTGCAGGCCTATTGATTGTCTTTGCAAAGCTCTCCATCGAATACTCTTTAGCTTTTTGGCTTACAAAGCCGTGTGCCATATATGAAAAAGTCGCAAAAAAGGATCAAAAAAAAACAGAGACTTGAGAGTACTCGAACCAACTACCTACCGTGAAGAGGTCCAGTGGGTGTCCTCCGGACTCCTGCTCCTGGGAGCATACTCAGAATACCGACCACTGGGCTAGGGGACCCGAATGAATTTGGATGAACTAGCTACTTCGCTGTAGCAAGAGCAGACCTGGGGTCTATATTTCCCACCGCTGAAAGGTTGCTCCCGCCCACCGTAAACCACATTCACCAACCATTGCCAAACCCGCCGCCCCATCAGTCAGTCACTGTTCTCCCTGACCCATCCCCATCCTCATCCATCACACCTTACTAACAGCACCACCCTCCCTCGGCCTCAAAACCCTGGTCCCCAACCTCCCCGTAGCCAAACTCCCCCTCCCACCCCCCCTCCCCCCTCCACCCAATCTGCAAAACCCCAAAACCCTCCTCCCCTCCTCCTCCTCCTTCCCATCCCACTCCCCTCCTCCTCAACAACAAAGACCACCTCCTCCCCTTCCCAGCCCTAAGCACAACCTTCTCCCTCCCCCCTGCCCCTCCCCCAGAAATTCACATCCCTCCCCTCAACCCCTTTTCAGCTCCAAGCCAATCTCCTCCATAAACACCACCTCCCCCCCACCATCCCCCCGTCTCCCCCCACCACCCGAGTTCTCAATCTGCGCCTCCAAAACCCACCTCCTATTCCCCTGCTTCCCCAAACCAAGCGCAGAAGTCTTCGTCCGCACAACCAACAACCCCTTGCAAACAAACTGATACAACTTCCTAAACATCCTCGCCCTCCCGCTCGTCGACGTAGCCTCGTAGTAACTAACCTGCACCACCAACGTGTGCGCCCCCTCCTCCCGTAGATCAAAACTCACAATCTTTTGGAGTGTCCCACCCGGGCTGAGATCTGTTCCCTCGTCATTCCCGGGGGGTAGCAGCGGGATGAGGGTAGGAGAGGAAGGCGTCTTCATCTCTGCTTCGATCTTGACATCCCGGATCGTCTTCACCGACAGGGGGGGACCGCCGTCGATGGGGGGGGGGATGTCATGATTCGCGCAGAGGGTGCAAGAAAAGGTTGTCCCAACATATGCCGAGCCGAAGCTTGGGGGGAGGGCGAGGATGGGGGAGAGTAAGAAAGGGGTCGGGTTGGTGCTGGAGGGGGAGTAAGATAGCGAGGCGGGAAGGGGAGGAGGGGGCGTAATGGAGGAGGAGGAGGACAGAGGTGGTGAGAGGGGGTATTGAGATACGAGAGATGGTCGGGTCAGACTTCCCCATTTGTTAGTCGACACCCAAGATATAAAAGTTGGATAGGGAAGAAGACGTGCCGGAGAACCTTGAGGGACACCGAGTGAGGCTCCTTGACCGCCGCGTCGGAAAAGTGACGCTGGTGACTCATTTCGGGGACGGGATTCGATGAAAAACGTTATATCGTGAAATAGGAGAATATACCAGCCGCTTCAACAGGGGATGGCAAGGGCAACCGTCAGATGTGAGTTTGTAGGTTGAAGCTGCTGGATGAAGGTGACACTGCGGCCCGGCGGCTGTGTGGGGAAAGAATGGAGCTTAAAGCTCCCCACACACTCAGGCACGGAGCTTGGACTTGACCAACGGCACGGCCGGGAGATATCATGACAGCATGAGGAAGGAGACTGACTACATGTAAAACCAAGGCTTCAAAATGTTGCAAAAGGCCTCTCAACTATCTTCAAACTCCTCTTCAATAGCTTGGAAGGTATGCGGACTATCTTCAATGGCAAGCCCTTCAAAAATAACGGAAAGGCCTTCGACCATCATTCAAGGCATATTCACGGTACTTGAAGGTGTTTGACCGTGCTTGAAGGCGTGTCAAGTCTGGCCAAGGGGCGTCCTGACTATATTTTAGAGCCATAGTAACTAATCTACCGAGGCATATTGACTATCGCTGAGGGCGCCCCCCCCCAATTCCAAAAAGTAGGTAGTTTCCTTTTCTTTGTTCATTGCCTTCTCTAGAGCCCCGGAGGTGGAGGTTGCTAGACAAAAGTTAGTCAAGCGGCTTCTGAAGCGAGCAGAGAGAATCATACCGCGCTGTACATCCCACCAGAGGTGCCTGGGGGTCCTCCTGGTGGGGGAGGGGGAGGAGCCGAGGAAGGAGGCGGTGGGGGAGGCGCCGCATCGCTTGGTGGAGGAGGAGGGGGGAGATGCAGATGCACCTGGGGCAGCGGGGGCTTGCTGTGGTTGGCTTGCCATCCATTGCTGGTACATTCGCATGTACGCTTCATACCCTCCATACGCCGCGTACGGATCAGCACCAGCTGCCGCGCTGCCGTAGTACTGCATGTATTGCGCGTACTGAGCGGCGTAGTCAGCCGGGTTCGTTGCTGTGGGAGTGCTGGCCGCTGGTGCAGGAGATGCCGAAGAAGAGGCTGCCGGAGGGGCAGGGGAGTTGCTGTAACTATGACTTTGGCTGTGGCTGCTGTTATGGTGACTGTGACTGTCGCGGTTGTATGCTTGACCATGGAATGAATCGCCACCACCTCGACCGCCGCCGTAGCCACCACCACCACCACCTCCGCCGTTGTAATGTCGCTGGGGAGGAGGCCGACTCTTGAATGCTTCGTACTCCTGCTTTACGTTGTCCAACAGATCCTCGCAGAGCTCCTTTGCTTTCTTGACCATGAGCGGATCGGGGCCGGCAACATGGAGGTACATGTCCTCTTCGCTTTCACGGCCCGTGGAGGATTCGATGTATCCGGACCCGCGGCCCTTGATCTGAACACGGCACCCAGTTTCCGACTGGATATGCTTGACGTATGCGCCACCGTGTCCAACAACCTGAGCGCGCAGGTTGAAACCTGGGACCGACTCGAGCGTGATTGCTATCTTCTCCTCGGGCCATTTGCGCTGTACATGGTCAGCAGATTCTTTCACAACAAATTCGATAGTACTTACTCGGCCAAACTCGTCACGCTCGACCGGCGGCTGCTCGGGGTTGTGGCGGCGCTGAAAGCGGCGCTCATCGACAAGTTGGGGGAGTTCCTGCTTCATCAACTCCTCGATCTTGGCCACTGCCTTGTCCAAGCCTTCCTTGGTCGTGGACGTTACGTGGAGGTAGAGAGGAGGGTTCGCCGGCGTGGCCATCGACTTGTCGGGAAAGTAGCTTCCGCGAGTGGTGACATCTTGAAACACATGTGGTCAACCGTAGTCCAAACAGAGTAGCAGAGGTATCAAGTGTGGGCGTACCGGCACCAGTTTCATCTTTAATCTAGATCAAGCAGCCGAGGTTAGCAGATGCAAAAGTGGGTGTGCCTGTGCGAGCTATCGAGCTTCCAGTAAGCAAGACTGTCCCGCACAAAAAGCTTGGATATTGACCTGATGGTGTATCAGTAGGCAACACAAGGAGTTATTTACCATTTTCTGGGTCGAGCCTTTGGTCAGAAGGTAGCGGTTGCGCAGATCGTTCACTTCGATGTCCTTGATAAAGTCGCCATCGGCAACATACACCTCCCCGTTGAGGGCAGGTCCGGCGCTTCCTTCTTTGCCGGACGACGCGGACCGGACGGGTGGGACATCGACATGTTGGATGCCCTTGCGGGCCTGTAGCTGAGCGTTGATCTTGGCAGCGGCGGCGGCTGTTGGATACGTTAGCATAGGAAAGAGGATGGAGAGGCTTAGGTGTGTCAAGGAGAAAGGAAAAGAGTAAAAAAAACTTCAGGACCTACCGGCAGCAGCAGCGGGATCAACTGGGGACTTGGGACCGGTGGGCGCGTCGCGAGGCCGAGAAAGAGGGCTGCGCTCACGTTCGCGATCCGAGTCGGGCTTGCGCCCCGGCGGCGAACGGGATCGACGGTCGAATCTCGAGGGACGGCGAGGCTCCGGCTCGGTCTGGTCAAAGCGAGACCGCTTCGTGCTACGTCCGTCCATTGCGCGCGCGTTTCGTTTCTCTCGGCGAGGCACAGGTGTCAAGTCGCAGGTGAAGAAGGACGGAACGGAGGGACCGTATCTGTTGCGGATAGACAGGCGAAGTTGAGGACTGGCTGGGCGAGACAGAAAAGTAGCGCAACGGAGTTGGGATCAATAAGAGGTTGTCGAAGTGTCATATAATGAAGGCCCTTGGACAGCTCCAAAGTTTCGGTTGCGCAGAAAAATGCACGAGGCTCGCCAGTGGAAGGATGAAAACGGGGCGTTATGTTGGACAGTAAATGGAGACTGATGCAGAGCATGGGCCCTAAAACATGACAGTCAATAGACTTTCAAAGACAGCCCGATACGAAGTAGACATACGAAAAGACAGTCAATAGATCTTCAAGCATTCGTCAGCTATCATCAAAGGCCTATTGGCTGTTTTCAAAGATATATCAACAATAACTTATCTTCAAAGGCCTTGAGATGATATTTTGTCCACGACGCGGAGGTACACACTGTTCCAAATACTGTGTGGCCGATGAGGACCAGGGACCCTGGAAAACGTCCGGGTGCCTGTCTGCAGACAGAGATGCCCGGAAATGGACGGCCGGAGGAGGGTTTAACCGACCTTCCGGAACCATCACCACTGAAAACCCCACCACCTCTCACCGAGTCCGGAGCCAAGCGCTGGCTAGCGGCCATTGACCAATGCCAGTTGAGCCAGTTGAGCTCAGTTGAGCTGTGACAGCCAGCCATTGTGGAGGGTTTTCGCGGTGTGCACGCCGGACCTGAGCGCCGATTCGGTCAGTCACTTTTTCCTCTTCAACCCTTTCCTTCCCCGGCTTCCCGACATTGTGGTGACTCAGCTTGTTGATCCGCGAAACAAACACCCCATGTTGACGTCGACAGCTCCTTCAGATTGACGATAAACAAACCTGATCGACCCCTTCCCCAGCAAAACGAACCTGCCCGGGTCGCCAACCCACAGCTAGAGATGGCCTCCCGCTGCCTCTTCGCTCCCTCCAAGAGGATAGCGACGCAGGCCCGTGCCGGCCTCCTGGCGCAAACCGCCGTCAGGCACAGCTCCGGCAAGAGCTCCTCCACCTCGGCCATTGCCTACAAAGCCAACCGTCGCCGGCAGGCACCCCTCCCCATCAGCGACCAGCCCCCCTCGTGGTCAGCCCAAGCAGCCGTGTCCAACATCCTCTACGAGACCCCCACCCCCTCCGTCGCCCCTCCGAAGCGCCATGTCCTCAACTGCCTCGTCCAAAACGAGCCCGGCGTCCTCTCCCGCGTTTCCGGCATTCTCGCCGCCCGCGGCTTCAACATCGACTCCCTTGTCGTCTGCAACACCGAAGTAGAGGACCTCTCCCGCATGACCATCGTGCTTACCGGGCAAGACGGCGTCGTCGAGCAGGCCCGTCGCCAACTCGAGGATCTCGTCCCCGTATGGGCCGTTCTGGACTACACAAACTCTGCTCTCGTCCAGCGCGAGCTTCTCCTCGCCAAGATCAACATTCTTGGTCCCGAGTACTTTGAGGAGCTCCTCGCCCACCACAGGGAGATCACGGCTCCTGCTGAGGCTGCCGAGGCGGCCCCTGCTGCTTCTGAGCCTAGCTTGGAGGAGGTGTCGCAGGACTTCCACCCTAGCAGGCTGGTTGTCAGCGAGGCTCTGCGTCACAAGCATGAGCATCTCAAGAATATCACTTATTTTGCTCATCAGTTTGGCGGAAAGGTTCTCGATATTAGCACTAACAGCTGCATTGTTGAGATGTAAGTGACCCCCCTTCCCCCCACTTTTCATTATCAGGCCAAGCTTTTTCACTGCTTGGTTGGACCTTGAGTCGCCCACCCCCCCCTAAACCAGTCGAACAGTCATTAATATGCACTTCTTTAAAAACAGTTCCGCTAAGCCCGAGAGAATCGACTCCTTCCTCAAGCTCATCGCTCCCTTTGGCATTCTCGAGTCCGCCCGCACCGGTCTGATGGCCCTGCCTAGATCACCCCTCTACGGTCCTGATGAGCAGGATCAGCACGTCAAGGACGCTGACGAGGTTGTCGATGCCAGCACCCTCCCCCCTGGTTAAAACAACCTTGGTAGTAATAATGAAATGGGACGATTTGCTTTGATTCTGAGAGTTCTGGGAGAGCTACAAAAAGTGTTTACGCGGGTGTTTTACTTGTGAGGCGTGTGGGTGGAACGGCGTAGAACCGAATCTAAAGAGGAAATTGATACCGAATTTGAATTGCCCAGATTATTTTGACATCTTTCTCAAATCGCTACCCGTGATATATAACTTTTCTGTTTCCGTACGCCTCTCTCCAGAAAAAAAAAGCCATACGCTCCCTAGCCCCCTGATGTAAAACCAACCAAGACACTTTTTTTGTAGACCCCCCTTCTACCTCATCTCAACTATCCCAAATATTCAGAGAATCTTGCCCTTGTTGACCACAAACGCCTCGAGGGCAGCTGTGTCAAGAGTTGTAAGCTTCATCTCACAAAAAACGGGTGACAATGTTCAAGGGTGACTTACCAACCGCAGCCCAAAGCCTATTCTCGGCCTCTGGAAACACCAAACTCCTGCTCTCGTCATAAAAAACAGCATCGTCCACCTCCTCGGGATGCCTAGGCAAGCAGTGCATAAACTTCCAGTTCGGCTTCGCCCCCCCGCGCTTGGCGAGCTCATGGGTGATTTGATACCCCCTGAACGCCTCCAACCTCTTCTTCGCCTCCTCCTCCTGCCCCATGCTCACCCACGTGTCCGTGACCAAGATATCCGCGTCCTTGATCGCCTCTTCAGGGATGGTCGTTTCGGTCAAGGTGCCTGGGTTGGAGACGCCTTGGGCGGCGGAGAGGATGATGGATTTGATGTTGGGGGGGATGCCGTAGCCGGTCGGGGAGGCGACGGAGATGTGGACGCCCATTTTGACCGAGGCGATGGCGAGGTCGAAGAGGACATTGTTGCTGTCGCCTACCCAGGCGATTTTGAGACCTTCGAGGCCGAGGGAGGAGGAGGAGGGGGTGGAGGAGAGGGACTCGTGGATGGTTTGGAAGTCGGCGATGGTTTGAAGGGGGTGGAAGTCGGAGGAGAGGGCGTTGATCACGGGGACCGAGGAGGAGGCTGCTAGGCCGGTCACGTCTGAGTGAGGGCCTACGCGGGCGACCATGCAGGAGGTCATGGAGGAGATTACTACTGAGGTGTCGTGGAGGGATTCGTTGACCTGGGGGTTGTTAGATTGGGTACAACAGATGTAAGAAGAAAGAAGGGGGGCTTACGCCGAGCTGGATGTCATCCTTGCCTAGGAACATTGGGTGGCCGCCCATGAGCTGGACGGCGGCTTCTGTTGATACGCGGGTTCTGGTGCTGCGCTTGGAGAACATCATGGCGACGGTCTTGCCTGTCATAGCGCCGTGGAGGGGTTTTGGTGGTGTCTGGCCGGCGGCGAAGGCATCTTTGACGGCCTTTTTGTGAGAGGAGGCGTTGAGGACTAGTCTGGTGAACTCGGCTGGGGTGAGGTCGCTGATGGACATGAGATGCCTGGGCTGCGACCCGGAGGCAGCAGAGGAGAGGGAGCGAGTCTGGAGGTGAGCCATTGTTGTTTTCAGTGTGCGGAAGCCAGCACGATGCATCATGACGAGTGAGAAGGGTGGGTGGTGTATTATCGAGAGATCTTTTAAAGGGAGGGAATGCCTGGGAGTAAAACAAATTCCTCTCTCTTTGGCTTGGGATCAGATCTCGATGACTGGTAGTGGGGAGTGGGTGGGTATCAAACGGTTGAATTCTGGAATGAGAGGTATCTTGCGATTGCCTCCTCTTTCTTATGGGGAAATTGGTTGACGAGGGCAACAGGTCGTGAGTCAGTATGCAGGTTGGACCAAAAAAAAGGAAGATGCCCAGACGGGGGGACCTTGATGACTTGTATAAAAAATAAGGGTCCGGTAACCGGTCCCGTTGGAAAATTGTATGAGGTCAGTTGGTCTGTCTGACTCTATCACCAAGGCAGCATTTGTAGAATTCTGTGTGGTCATGGGAAGATCTCGACTTCAACTCTGTCTTCTGATTGAGGGCACCAATTGGCTTCGAGCTGATGCTTCCTCTTGCTTCTCGCCCAACATTTGGCTCAACATGGTGTGCTCCTTGAATCGGAGGCATCGGCGTTTTGAGTTTTGCTGGGATAGGGCTCGCTGCAGGATGACGAATTGCAGCTGTTTGACTGGCCGTCTTCTCCCCCGCGTTCGGGACCTGTTCCTGGTCTCGCTTGCTCAAGGCTGGGCGCCCGTGCCACACACCTTCTTTTGTTAACTGACCAATGACCTCTCATTGCTCAACTGAGCGCCACACCTCTGGCCGCGTGGGCTGTTCCCGCCCTGCCGTTTCCAAGGCACGCAGAACGGAGGCAGCAACAAGGCGGACAACCGAGCGATGTCATCCAGCCCCAACCTTATCTGCACATAGCTCCTCTCTTCACTTCCTCGACATCACCATAGGTCTCTCATTCTTCAACGACCCATTCCGCCGTCTGTTTTGCGGTTCTCTCTCTCTCTCTCTTCCATCACTATCGATAGCTGCGGGGACCTGGTGACAACACCTCACTGGCCATGTCATAGGCCAAGGCGACGATAAGCACCATCCCTGTTGTCCCTCGGCGGACGGCAAGCAATAGCTTCTTCCCACCGCCCAACCATTCAACCCAACAGCGCCTAAATCCCATCGACATCTCGAGTGTCATCATGTCAGACTCGGAAACGACGCCATTTCTGGCTGCGTTGAGCAGTCCGAAAGCCGCCGATCCCGATGCGCGAGTGATGGACGAACAATCAGAATCAACACCTTTATTATCGTCAAGCGCAACTCGGCGCTACGATGGCGAGGATGATGACGTACGAGACGAGACAGCATCTGTTGCTGCTGGCGAGACGGACGCCGTCTCGGTCAAACCGACAAAAGACAGATCGATACCGAAGCCTTCACTGATCGCTGTGATTGTACTGTCACTCTTTGCGCTTGGGATTATGATTGGGGCTTTCTTTGTGCCCGCCGCGGTGGAGGAGTACGCCAAACAAGCGATTGTTCTTGAACCGACGAATCTGTCGCTGGTGTCCATCACGACCGACGGTGTACGGGCCAGAATCCAGGCGAATTTCCGCCTTGATGCGCAGCGTGTGGAAAACGAACATGTTAGACGGGTGGGCAAGGCTGCTACATGGCTGGTTGGAAGTATCGGGACGGAGGATACCAGGATCAATGTCTACCTGCCAGACTATGACAACATCTTGCTGGGAAGTGCGGCAGTCCCTTCGATGGATGTTAGTATCGCCAACGGCCAGAACAACGCGGTGGACTTTGTTGCCGATCTCATCCCGGGCGACGCTGAGGGTATCCGAACGATTGCCAATGAGTGGTTGGAAGGAAGGCTGGATACGGTTCGGGTGCTGGGAAAGGCTGATATTCAGCTGAGGGCGGGAATGATTCCTCTCGGAACGCACTCTATTGCTGAGTCGTTGACATTTGAAGGTCAATCCCTCTACCGCACTTTCGCTTCGTTGTACTTTGGAGAGAAGTCTCTCTTTTGAAAATGATTACTGGATTGCCTGCCCCAACCATGAACATGTTGCTGATTAGTAGTGTAGGCCACGACATGCCCCAGCTGCCCGCTTATAACATCACCAGGCTCAACTTTAAGGAGATTCCCGTGCCTGAGCGAAGCACGTCACACGCTGAGCGGTGGGCCATGGGTGTGGAGGTCACCATCAAAGCCTTTAACGAGTACCCAATCTCGGTCGATATCCCCGAGCTTGGATTCGAGATTCTTGTCCCCGGATGCGGAACAAATGACGCTCCCATCGTCATTGCGTCCGCCATTACTCACCGCACCTCTGTCAAGTCCCGCTCCGAAGTTGCTGTCGATGCCGATGGTGTTGTCGACAAACTGCCTGAACCTTTGACTCGCGCTTGTCCCAACTCCAACTCTTCACCGCTCGATTTGCTCTTCGAAAAGTTCCTTGGCAACGAAACAACGACCGTGCTTGTTCGAGGCCGACAGAAGCCCGACGGCGACACACCAGCCTGGCTTGCTGATGTCCTGTCCAGCATCACTGTGCCTGTGCCATTCCCAGGACGATCGTTTGAAAACATGATTCGCGACTTCTCCTTGACGGATGTTCACTTTAAGATGCCAGATCCAGCAGCCGAGCCTGACGACCCCGAATCCAACCCAAGAGTGTCGGGCACGATTCGGGTCATCGCAGGGCTTCCGGCGGAGATGAACTTTTCTCTCAATGTCACCAATGTTCGGGCCAACGCCGACGTTTTCTACAAGAAGGACAAGCTTGGAGAGCTGAACCTCAAAGAGTGGCAACAAGCAAACTCGACCCAGTTCCCCGCTACTGATGGTGGGGAGGCTACCCTCAAGATTCAGTCTCGGATTGTCGATGCGCCACTCAACGTGACAGACGCCGACGTCATGACTGATGTGATCGCAGCTTTGCTTTTCGGAGGAAAGGGTGTTGAGCTCGACATCAACGCGCTCGTCGATGTCCAGGTGCAGACAGTCCTCGGTGGCATCGTTGTCAAGGGGGTGCCCGCCGAGGGCAAAATCCCAGTTAAACGTCCGTATCTACTCTGATCATCACCACACTGTTAGTCGCCATTGGTCATCCATGATTCCATTCCGCGCTGGCAGCTCAACCGACCATCTTCGTGGGGCACCGTCACTGACATTACCTTGGTCAATAGCTCTTGGAAAGAACCTCCCCGGTCTTGCGGAACCCAAAGTTGGCAACATTGAAATTCTCGACACGACGCCTGATTCGATTTCACTCCGTGCTTTGGTCAACATTACCAATCCTACGCCTTATACAGCACATATTCCTTTTATCAGCATTCGTTTTGAAAAGAACGGCACAACACTGGGAGAAGCCCAGGCAGAGAATCTAGACCTTGGTCTCGGAAACAACACCAACATCCCCGTCTTTGCCAAGTGGAATCCCATCCTCGGCGGCAAGAAGGACGGTCCCAAAGTCGGCCGGGAGCTCATCTCTCAGTATCTGTCGGGTTACAACACCACCATCACGATCCGCACCCACGCTGGCACGATCCCCTCTCTCCCCTCCTTGGGGGCGTCGCTCTCGAGATTAAACTTTACGCTCGACGCACCGAAGCTGTCTCTGCCCGGCAAGTCGGAAGACGACAAGACGCACTTTATTCGGGATGCGACGTTTCACCTCTGGTCGTCGACGGCGCAGTTTACGCTTGTGAGCCCGCTGAAAAAGAATATGCTTTATATAGAGTATGTCAACGCCACGGCGCTGTATAACCATACGGAAGTGATCGGGACGATTGAGTATGACTTGCCGTTTGCGGCGCCGCCGGGGGAGAGCAAGACGCCGAGGTTGCCGGTGGCGTGGGATTTGGACAGTGTGGGGTATGATAAGGTCGAGGAGGCGTTGGGGGGGAGGATGAAGCTGGATGCGAGGGCGGTGGTGGGGGTTAGGTTGGGGAGGTGGAGGGAGAGGGTTTGGTATTGGGGGAGGGGGATTGGGGCTGCGGTTAGGTTGTGATTTTCGGGGGAGGATGGTTTGATTTGCATATTTGGGAAGGGACTGGGATGGCGTTTGGCTTTTGTGGAGTTATGTAACTGGGGGGGCTATGAAGGGTTTGCTTGATTTGGGGACACGATGAGACGACAGGGAGAGTAAGTACAGGATGGATATCAGACCTACAATGAGTATCAAGGGGGGGCGTGTATATGGATTGGGTTCGGAGTACACAGTTGTTTTTCTTTTTGCTTTTTTAGGGATACAATGGCACGAATACAGAACAGTCCTTTCCTTTGATCACACCCCAGTTGCCTCATGAATGTCTAGTTTTGGTGTAATGTATCGATTCTCTTTTAATATGTACAATGAATGCCTTGAATCTACACTGCTATGTCACCCCCCTTCCCCCTTTTTCCATCATTTACCTCCGCTCTCTAAAAACCAAAACTGTCCAACAAGGAGTTCGCATCCGGCTCCTCAAACACCGTCGGAGGCGGCTTCGGCTTTGCCGTTGTCCCACCACCACCACCAGTCTTCATCTCCCCCGGCACCTGCATCTGCCCCCCCGGCGTCGCAAGCGGCGACAGTGGCCCCCCACGGATAGGAATATCAGCCACAACCAAGCTCCCCCTCCTCTTCAACAGCCTCAACGGGTTAATCTCCCCTCCCAACCCCGTCATCGCCTGCGCGGCAGGGTGGAAAAACTCCCAGTTTCTCACCAAATCAAGGCCGAGCAAGTCACAGCCCATGCGGTCATATAACCCGGCAGAATGCAGCACAAACTCCCACTCCACCTTTGGCGTGACCTTTGTCGCTCCGCGGAGTGTTTGAAGCGTCTTTTGGCGGAGCTGGCGGTACAAGATTATGAGGGCGGGGTCGTCGGTGAGGTAGGATTTGGATTTGAGGTTGCCGTCGTCTGGCGGTGGGGAGGAGGGGGTGGTGGAGAGGAGGGCGAAGACTGGCGTCTGTTCCAAAGAGTTAGTCAGGGGGTGTTATAGAAAAGAAACCCGGGGGGGGAAGACTTGCAATAAGTGCCCTCACAGCCATATCGCGACGCCCAAGCATCCAAAATGCCCACGACGCTAACCAGCGGTTTCCTTCTTTTGCTGCAGTGGATAGGACTTCTTCTTCGAGAAGCCTCTTCAGCACCGGCCCATTATCACCCTCGTACACCCTCGTGATCGCCACCGCGAGCTGCAGGTCATGAAGCTGATTAAGACAGACGTTCACCGCATCATGCAAATGGTCCGCCAACAAGAAGAACGCAGCCGCGTACTCAAACCTCCGCTTCGACATCAACGCGTAAGCATTCTTCAGCGCCGCAGTCCGCCACTTCGGATCGTCAAAGTTATTCGCCAGAAACTTCGACGTCGAGGCCTGTTCTTTATTCCAGCTTGCCATTCTCCACAGGCCCTGGAGGACAGTCTTCTTCTTGAGGGCGAGGTAATAGAGGCTGCAATCGATAGGGTTCTTGTCCTCGCCTTTGGTGTACTCGTTTCTCGCAATAATCTCAAACTGTTGCCTCACGGCAGCGTTGTCACCAAGCCACATGAACATGCCGCTTTCTCTCGCGCCCTCCCACAGCATCCTGCCGTGGTTATGCTTGGTCACAAAATCGACAAGGACGTCTTGGCTGGTGGAGTGGTATGCCCAGCTGATTTCGCGCCACGAGATGTGCACCTCGTTTGCTCTTCCCTTTCTCAGGGCGTGTTGCCTGAAGGCGAGCATGAATCTTGCTCCGTTTTCGTCGAGGGAGCGACGTTGTTTTTCGACCACGCCGACGCATTCTACAATGTCGACGAGTTGGATTTGTTCGTGGCCCGAGAGCTGAGGGATGCCAATGCGGGTGAGGCGCTCGTTGATGTCGACAGCTGTTTCTTCCGAGAAGGGCTCGTCGCCGTCGTCAAACGACTGCCGGCGGTTGAGGTACTCTCTTGGGTGGCCACCGCCGTTATGCAGTGACCCATCACCGGCGTAGAATTCCACCAGGTCGAGGCCGAGGTAATCATCCACCACATCACCCTCTACCCAGAACCGAAGCGTCTTGCGCAACGCCTGCAGGACCTTGTGAACGAGCGAGATCCTTCCGGCAAGGATGCACATGCTCAAGAACTGCGGGTGGAAAACCGGCAGCGGGCCATTGAGCCGGTCCACAACCT
Organism: Podospora pseudoanserina; assembly: GCF_035222485.1. Lineage (NCBI taxonomy): Eukaryota > Fungi > Ascomycota > Sordariomycetes > Sordariales > Podosporaceae > Podospora > Podospora pseudoanserina. The sequence goes on along the minus strand of NC_085922.1, from coordinate 2,207,325 downwards.
CAAACAGATCAAGCTGCCTCGCCTTGCCCTTCCGATGCGGTATCCTCAGCCCGGTTGCCGGAACAAGCGAAGTCGAAGCCTCAAACTCCCGATCATGCACAAACAGCTGGTTCCCCGCCGCAATCACCAAGTGTCCACCCCCCAACCAAACCGAGTCCCCAATCGGATGCGGTGTGCACTGCCGTATCGAAATCTCCCTTGTCGGCAGCCACGCCGGCCCCTTGTTGAGATAATCAAACCTCATCTGACTCAACAACAACACCCGATGAGGAAACCCAACCGCCAAGATACTCTGCTTCGCCGGCGTGGTCGCCCAGTCCAGATCCCTAATCGTATGACTGTTCTCAAACTTTTGCTCATACTCCAGCCTCGCCCCCCTGATATCCCAAATCGTCAACGTCGACCGATCCGCACTCACCAACGCCGCCTTCTTCAGCGTGCTCCCACTGACCAGCGCCGGGTTCGCAACCCCCGTCTCCAGCGAGCTCGTCGACAACCACTCCACCCCCTTCCCCTCATGCCCAACCCTCGCAGTCCAAAACTCGACCCTCCCTGAGTGCGTGTACGAAATCGCCACATCCCGTGCAAACACATCCAAAAACCCCGAAACATGGAAATCCGCCCCGGCCGGATCAACAGGTAACACATACCCCAAATCCCCCGCATCCTCAAGCGTAAACTTGACAAACTCCCTAATGCACCCCCCCTGATCCCCCTCCCCCCGCCCATTCGCAACCTTGACCGTCGGATCGTTCGGTCTATAGAACGGAAACTTGACCTCCCAACCAACACCCTCCTTTTCCGACGTAATCGTCGCAACATGCGCCGTGGTGTAATCCTCCACCTTGTGCCTCGGCAGCACAATCAGGCACAGTGGTTTCCCCGGCACATCATACCTCTGCTCGGCCAGCAATCTCGCCTGAGCCCCCCTACAGTCCCAAAGCTCAACCTTTTCGTGCCGCAAGAAAACCACAAACCTCCCCTTTCTCAACACGCACATCCGGTGAACATGCCCCGCTTGCTGGATGACGACCTGTCTCCTCAACATCGCCACCCCCTTCCCATGATCCAACTCATGTTTCCACACAACGCTCTGCCCTGACTCCGTCCTCGTAACGACCGCCCTCCCACTGAAATTCCTCACCACCTTCTTGACCGGTGCCGAATGCCCAGTCCAAACAGCCACCCTTTCTAGCCTCTTCCTCTTCGGGTTCGGATCAACCAAAGCCGCGAGATCGGTCTCATAAACCTCAATCCTCCCATCAAAAAAGTGCACCAGCACCTGCAACAGCCCCTTGCCATCACAATAACTCTGCACCTCGACATGTTCACCTGCTGCCCCTCCCCAGTCCAACCCCTCCACCCCCTTCACCTCCACAATCTCCCAGACCCCCCCTCTCTTCTGTGCCCCCGGTTCCCAACCCACATCCTCCAACCCCCAAACCTTCACCCCGCCTTTCCCATCCAACCCGACCACAACCTCATGACACCTCCTCCCGACCTCCACCACCCTCTCCACCCCCTCCCCCCTCCCCCGTTCCACAACCCCCTCAACAGCCCCCATCAAATCCCCCCCTTGAACCACCCACCCCATTTTCATCCCCAACTCCAACCCCCCCCAAAGCCTCAGCTCCCTCATCCCATGCCCATCCCCGCCAACCCAAAGCTTTACTCTTCCTTTGCAGTCCACCGTCCAAAGCACATTCTCCACCGTCTGCCCCTCATGCCTCGGCCTCCTCCTCCACTCAAGCCTGGTAACCACATCCCCGTGCCGTAGGTACACAAAATCAAACCTCGCCCCATCAACGCCCTCCTCCGTCCCCGCACCCCCAGACCCATAGCTCAGCCTCCTCCACACTTTCACCAGTTTGTCATATCGCCCCACAGAGGCTATGTACGCCGAATCATACGACAACAGCGCCATTTTCGCTGGATTAGGGAGCGGTTGCGACCATGATAAATGAATATCCCCCTCTGGTCGGGACGTCTGCCATAGTTGGAGGGATGATGAGGAGGAGACCAAAAGTTCGCCGTCGCTGCCCCAGGAGAGGGTTGCCGGATGGGAAGGGGAGGGAGAGGAGAAAAAGGTTCCTTGTAATACCCAGCGGGGCTCACGCTCGGGGGAGTTGATCGGGAGGAGGGTGTTGATTGTTGGTTTGTATATCCTCCCTGTGCCAGAGGTGGTGATAACGGCGATTTTGGCCGTGGGTTCGTCGAGGGCAACGGATTGGAGGGGGGTTGGGTCGTCGTCGTAGATGGTTTGGAGGAGATGGGATGGGGAGGTGGGGCTTGGGGAGAGGATTGAGATTGCAGGACCGGAGATGTAGACCTACACCGGGTAGGGGGTTGTTGTGAGGAAAGGCAGATTTGGGGGTGGAAGGGGAAGAGGTACGGTTATTCGACGGTGGCCGGACTCGGATGCGTTTTGGCAGTAGCCTGTTGCTAGGGCTTGGAGGTGGGGGAGGGGAGGCCTGGAAGGATGGTTCTCATGTTTGGTGGTTGTGATGGTGGTGATGGTGGTTGTGATGGTGGTGATGGTGGTGATGTGGTGGTGGTGTGGTGAGGATTCGTCTGCTGCTATTGATATGGTGAGTCTGTCGCAGGCATGTCGTGTTCTCGGCTTGTAATTCAATGTGCAAAAGGGACTCGACGGTTGGTTTCTGTGTCGTAACTCGTTATGTTTGTCTGCCTGGGAGCTGATTTGTGCTGTCTGTGTCGAGGTAAGTGATTGAGTGAATGGTTGCCGCGTCGTGCCGTGCCGGCTGGCAATTAGACCCCTGTCCTTGTTTGCCAAAAATACGTACCTTTTACAGGCAGTAAAGCACACAAATCACAGAAAACAAAACATGAGATGAGGAAGATGAGTTGATTTAGAAGGTGTCACGCAATCAGTCAAAGGAGCGCGCCTTCAGAACACATGCGACACACCAGCTGCTGCATCATGCGACTTGCAGCAGTGGGAATCTGCCCTGAGCTGCGAGATCGCTATGACGTGGGGTTCCAGAAGCTCCCCCCCCACACTTTGCGACTCTGTGGCTCGGCATTTGTGTCAGCAAACCCCCCATCATACAGAGCATATTCATTCCCTTGTTTATTTTGTCTATCCCATACATTTGTCCGCCGCCCCGCCGACCCTCTCTAATGGCACATCCACATCTGGCTCAGCCTCTTCTCCCCCTCCTCCCCCTCCAACCCCCAAGTCACCTTGATGTTCAACCCTCTGTGATGACCCTCGGGAATAGCATACTCAATCTCGCCCTCCAACCTCGCCCCCTCCTTGACCTTCTCCTCGCTTCCCTTCGGCTGCTTGGCATGGTCAATCAACATCAACCCCTGCCTCCAGTGCGTCTCCTTGTCAAACGGCCCGGTGGTAAACGCCACGCTCTCCTTCCCCTTGACATCCATCCACTGCTTCCACGTCAACTGCTTCTCGACCTGCTCCTGTCTCGACTCGCAGAAAAAGGTATCAAACCACACCAAGAAACCATCAAGCTTGTCCTTGGACGTATAAGTCGACGTCCACTTCTCGTTGAACACAAGGTCCTCCTTGGTGCAAGTGTGGAGGTCGAGCATCCTGAAACACTGCGCGGTGCCGGCCACGGCGGCGTCGGGGAGGTGCTCAATGCGGCAGTTGGCGTAGGTGCCCTCCTGCATGGCCTTCATGTCAAAGCCATAGACATCCCGCCAAAAGTCCATGTTGTCGGTGACGTATTCCTCGTCGGCCACAGGAGCAATCCACATCGACGTGTGTGATGGCACGAGAAGACCGGTGTCGGGCTTGAGGTACTTATCCCTGGCGTAGAGAACAGAGGGAAGCATGGCCTCGTAGAGAAGGCAGTAACCCATCCACTCCGAGACGATGATGTCGACCGTGGGCACCGGAAGAGTAACCTCTTCAATCTTGCCGCGGATGCAAGTGATGACATTGTCGAGCCCGTTGTTGAAGATGTTCTCGCGGGCCTTGTCGATGATGGCGCTGTTGTCAACAGCAAGAACCTTGGCCGCACCAGCCTTGGCGGCGAACATGGAGAGGATACCAGTACCGCACCCGATGTCGAGAACAGTCTTGCCGGCAAAGATGGCCTTGTTGTTGTAGATAAAGTCACGGTAGGCGTTGGTGCGGATCGTGTCCTTCAACATGGTCTCGTGGATGTCGTTGTGGGCGTACGACTCAAAGTAATAGGTGGCTTCCGGTGGGGAGTCGTCTTTCTTTTCTGTGCCGTTGGTAGCAGGAGCAGGAGCAGGAGCAGGGGCTTCAGCTCTAGCCTTGGAGGACTCGGGCTTGTCATCCTCACCCCATCTCTGGTCCAAGGTCTGCTGGACAGCAAGCCTGTAGTTGGAGAATTGCTGAGAAAGCTTCTCGAGCTCTTCCTGGAGCTGCGCATTCTTCCGAAGAAGCTCATCAACGGCCGGGACCTCCTTTTGCTTGATCTCCCGGGCCTGAGGAGCAGCCTCACCAGCGGCAGGGAGGTCATCCAAGCACACGATGAGGGCATCATCCTCCAGTACCGGCTTCAAGAGTGAGTCATCCTCGAGATCAGACGCCTTGATATCATCCGACTTGACTGTCTTGCCATCGTGGACCTTTTGGCGGACTGTGATCTCATGTTTAGTTTCCATAGCTATCATATGAAAGTAAAAGTAAGCAACGTACTGAAGTTGATCAACTTGATCGACCCGTAAAAGTCAAGCCCCAACCGATCTCTCACTCCCAAGAAATCCAACCCATATTTCTCCTTGCAGTAGGTGACCATGGCAAGAGCATCGTCAAAGACCTTGTCGTCCATCAGCGAGATGACCTGCACGGTCTCCTGCTCGCTGAAGTCATCACCATCGTCCTGATCACCCTGTAGCCAGTTGCCAGCCTCGGAGTTGTCTGACGAGGAGCCGTCGCTGATGGAGGGGGGGTATGATTCGGCCATTTTGTTTCTTTTCTGTGGCACCAAAAGTGGCCGTTTCGGTGTCTGTTTTGTATAAGTGAGCGTCGGAGTTTTATTCCAACGGCTGTGGATGAAAATTAATTTTTTCTTTTTTTTTTGTTCCTGGCTGCAAAATGGAGGGGTCCCATCGCTGAGCTGCAGGTCACAAAAAAAGTGCGGGGAGAGAGCCTGCAGGTGAAGGTTTCAAGGGTTCATCAAGGGTTCATCAAGGGTTCAACGCACATAACCCTAACCCCTGGATGGATGTTGCTTGCCCTGGTCAAACAAAACATCCATGGTGGACACATTGCCCCTTTTTCTGTTAAACACAGGATATTACAGCTCTTAAGTGTTGTCGGGACATTTAGAGATACCTGAGAGGCTCACAGCTCACCGTAGAGTTTCCAAACAAAGCAAAGGATGCAGTTATCCAGGTCATGACGACTGTTTCCCGAATCCTGGAAAAGCAACTGACTTGTCTCGTGAAACGCCTGGTTCTTTTGCTAAACCTGAGGACACCAGTGCTGGCCACAGGGGGTGTTACAAGGGCATCATAGAACGAGAGCAACCGTTTCACAAAACCGACGTCTGTATTATGAACAATAAGAGGCTGGCCAAGCCGGGTAGCTGAGGTGGATATGGTGAGCCCACAAGAGAACCTGAAAGTCAATCTGGGCCGAGAAGCAACGCAATAAACAAAAGAAACCTGATTCTCGTTGCGCAATCTCGCCATCACGCCGCACTCCTGATGTCCTCCTCCCTCATCCACGAAGACTGGGAGAGCGCTCTATCCATCCATGTGTTAGTCGACTAATGGCTCCTCGCACCATGAGGAATATTGTCGAGGAGAGCGTGGCGTGTCGTGCGGAGCACAACCTCGTTCATCGAAGCCTTGACCTGAACAGCCCACCTGGAATCACTGCTTCCTTTGGTTGGCGGAAAAGTAACACCTGGAAGGATCTCGTTGTGTTGAGCAGGCGGGACAAATCGTTCGTCGCCGCGCGGGGATGGCAGATCCGCCAGGTACTGCGCGCAGAACCAGCAGGCCCCCTTGCTACAGCCAATGTACCTATCTTTATCCTGGAAGATCTTCCCGGTGGCGTTGAAGAAGTTGGCAATCTGTATTTCGGCGTGGTAGCGCGTCAGAAGGACGCCTTTCTTCTGCTGAAGCCACCGGCTGATCTCGCCTTGGAAACTGAAGCCCTTGTGTTCTGTGCTCCCTCGCTCCTGCTCGAGATAGTAACCCACCGCTGGATCGCTGCTGGGGATGCCGGGGAAGAGATTCGTGAGCTTTTTGACTATGGTGAACGGGTCAGGCTCGTTGTTGTAGTCGCCATTTGCCCAGTCAAAAGCCCGGGTGAGGTTGATGGGCGTGGGCTTCAGAGCTTCCTGGTGACCACCCTTGGGCAGCTGGTCGAACTTGACACGGTAGCGCTGACTGGCAAAATACGGCAGCTTGTCGATTCCTTCCGCCACCTTGAAAGCGGCGTACTTGTGGGCTCCCAAGCGGGCGACAAAGTGTGCGAATTCCTTCACATCGTCTGAATAGTCCGGGTCCGACTTGGGCAGGTGGCGTTTGGCGAGGAAGTTCTTGAGCGGCTCTTCGAACCAGCACTGGTAGCATGCAGTGACGAGTTCCACCTCGTCAGTTATTAGCAGTAGGCCATCGATCCAATTCTCAATGGGGTGGTTCCCCCTGCTTGGAACTCGCCGGTCTTTTTGTCCTGAGCTGTTTGACCACCTTCTTCCCAAAAGAGTGCAACTTTATGGTGTAGAAATTGATGCGGTCCTGAACCCCGTGATATCAAGCCACGCGCCTACACCGGCAGCAATCATCTACATTATTGGCTACCCAGACACTGAGGATGATACACATCTAAAGTCATCATCACCCCCTGCAATGTTCCAGACATAAGTAGATACCTCTCTTACGTAACTGGATCAGTCCTGGATCAAGCAAACCACAGACGCCCTTCTTATATGTGAGAGCAATGCTTTTCAGACCTCCCATTTTTACTTGCCGGACCCCCTATTCACAACACTTTTACCTATAAGCCGTTAATATAAATGAAAGTTTGAAGAAAATTTTATATTTACATATGAACTAGTGTTTCTTTTTTCTTTTAAGTCGTTAAAATATAATCTTACCTTTATAAACTAGTCTTTTAACAAAGCTTTCTCTTAGCTTATTCCGGTTCATCAAGATATAAATATCATAGTTTTAGATCTTACTTTTTAAAAAGATATCATCCACAATATATAATAGAAGGCCCAAAGAACACCCTTATGAACTTTTCTTTTTCATAAAGCGCGAGAGACGTAATTACTACATCCTTTTTATATAGTTGGGGGATCCAGCAAGTAGAAATAGGATGGCTGCTCGGATGCTTCACCAATTCACCACACCTCACTTTTCAGCAACCCAGTGTATTATTTACCTGAACAACTCAAGGAGCTCGTTTAGTAAATAACAAGTGTTGGAAAACTACCTGCGTGGCCAGCGTGACGCTGTGAAACCTCTTAGCTTCGTCGGTTGCTGACTGAACCGGCCTAAAATGGGCCATTTCGGATTTGGTTTCTTGGCTGCAACATGTGGCTGACTCTGGGCTGCTTCATTTCTTCTGTGAGGCGCCTATGCAGCGGACTGGGAGTCTTTGAGCGCACAGTTGAGGTTGAAGCTCGCAATACCTTTGTCACGATCTCACCTGCCGCAGTCTCCGGTGTGGACGTGTATTCTTGAGACAAATCCTTGGCTTCAGCAAGCAATTACCCATGGCCATAGCTCTAAAAAAAAAAGAAAAAAAAAGGACACATAGCGGGAGAGCGGTTGTCAAGATGCAAGAAACCATCAGACTTTCTACCATCTTTCAACTCATATCTACATAGTAGCACCCACAGCCTGGCTATCAATCACCAAACTCGCCCCCTCCTCATCACTCTTCGGCTTGGCAAGGTGCACACTCACCCCGGCATCCTGGGCATACACCCTCAACCCAAGAACAGCAACCGCGTTCCACGGAATGGAAGGCGAGTTCTCGTCCTCGGCCAATTTGCGGGCTTCTTCTTCCTCCTTCTGCCGCTGTTCCTCCTCCTCCTTTTCTTTCTCCTCCTCCTCATCCGTTTCAGACTCGTACTCAGACTCGGAATCATCCTCCTCCTCTTCCTTTTTCTTCTCTTCTGCTTTGTTCTCGTCAGGTTTGGCTTCTTTCTCCTCCGCGGCTGGGGTGGTGGTGGTGGGGGGGGCAGGCCTGATAGCCAGTGTCTCCTCCTTCTTACCGTCGTCTTTCTTTTCCTCCTTCTGTCCTTCCTTGGGGGGAGCAGGGGCGGACGAAGAGGCGGTGGAGATGGTCTTGGGAGCTTCAGTCTTCTTCTCCTCAGCCTTGGTAGTGGCAGCAGCAGCAGCATCCTCCTTCTTCTCAACCGCATCCTCCGATTTCTCCGATTCCTCTTTCTTGTCAGTGTCCTCCTTCTTCTCGCCAGCCTTGACATTAACCGTCGTCTCACCACCCTCGGGAACTTTCACCGTGACCTCGGCAGCAGCAGCCTTCTTTTTCTTCTCCTTCTCCTTCCGCTTCTTAGCCTTCTCCCTCTCCTTCTTCCGCTTGGCCTTTTCTTTGGCCTTGAGCTTCTTCGCCTCAGACTTCCTCTTGGCCTCCTCCTTTTTCTTGAGGATGAGGTCGTCCTCGTCGGGGATGCCACCTTTGGCGTGTGCGAGGTCGTATTGCATGCCTACCTGGCGGAGTTTGGAGGGGTTTTTATCGGCCCTACAAAGCGGCTGTTAGTTATTCGAAAGTGAAATGGAAATGGAGAGAGATAGATACCATTTTTTGACAACGTCTTCGACTTGATCCCTCCAGTCGCATCTTTCGGCCGTCACCTTGGGCAAGACCTCATACCTCCCCGGCTCGAGGTCAACCTCACAGCTTACCGATCGGCTCTCCCACTGGTGAACAGGTCTCACCCGGCAGATGTGCTCCTCGTCCTTGCCGCCTTCTTTCTTCAACAGGAAGTGAAGGGAGAAGTTGTATTGTCCCTCAAAGCCCTGAAAGTATCTTTCGTCAAGCTGGCTCAACACCACAACCACCGTCCCTGCTTTTTTGACCTCGATCACGAATTTCTGGTTGAGATACCCCGCCACCCAGCCCACACTCACACTCGTCCATTGTTGCACCACCGTCCACTTCTCATCAAAAAGTCTAGTCCGGTGGATAAACAAAAACGTCTCCAACATATCAGAATAACTCATCCAAAAAACACCATCATCCCCAAAAGTATGATTCAGCTTCTTGAACCAGTAAGGAGTCCACTCCTTGCTCCCATCCGACCAAGGCCCGTTCCACTCCCCCACACCATCACTGCTCCTCTGACCCCACGGGTTCCTGATCTTGACCAACCTCACCTTCTTCCCATCCTCACCCACCTCCTCCGTAGCCTTAAGAATAGAATAAGCATGCCCCAACGCAAGGCCACCCTTGTAGCTATCCCACCCGGTCCCGATAGCCGACAAGGCGAAGACGAACTCCCCATCAGCATTCACCAGCTCCTTCCAAAGCTTATCCTTCCTGAGCACCCGGTTGGCAGCAACAGTGGTAGTAACACCGCCAGTCATATCCTCCACAGCCTCCCCGCTCCACCCCCCAGAAATAGCCTCGTAATCCCCGTGAACCTTTGCGTACGCCTTCTCCAAGATCGGGAGCCAAGTCTCGTTTTGGTCTTCGCACTGCGCAAAATAGAGGGCTTCGCTCCCGGTTTGGTATCTCTTTCTGTACTCCCTTGCCAACTTGCCGGTCGAGTCGTACCGGTCGCCGTAGTAGTCAAAGTCGGGGTACTGGAGGTAGAGGTTGTCGTCTACCACGACAGAGATCCACTCCCCGTCTCTGTAGAACACAAAGCCGTACACGCCGACTTCCTCGTCGCGGACGACGCAGACTCTGTCCATTAGGTCCTTTCGGTGGGTGATGGTGGCCACGGCGGCGAGCCACCAGCAGTCGCCGTTGGAGCCTTGCTTGATGTCCGAGGATGAGTACCCGTCTATGGTCCATTGGGGAGACGAAAAAATCCAGTCGAGGCGGTGCTTGGAGCCGGGGTTGTACCACTCGCCGCACTGGACGCCGTTCTTGCTCCTAGTGGATTTGGGGTTGGCTCTGGGGTCGGTGTGGTGACGGGGCGAGTTTTTGCCGTGGGGAAGGACGCCTTTCTGTGCGGCAGCAGCTTGTTGAGCTTGGGGGGTAGCGCCCTTGGTCACGGGTTGGCCTTTGGTTCCCCAGGCGCCGAAGAGAGCGGCCCAGGGGTCGTCGGCGATGTAGCCTCTGACTACTCCGGGGTCCAAGGCGACAGTTCCGCCTGGTCCGAGCGCGTTGGATTCGGCGAGGGTGTCGAGGCTTCGCTTGAAGCGGTCGGCGCTGACGGCATTGCCGGTATCATCGGTGTCCCAGTCGTCCCAGTCGAAGCGGACGAGGCCGTTGAGGCAGTTGTCTTCGAGATCCCACTCGATATCAAAGTCGGGGTCGGTGAACTTTTCATTGGTACGGTGGCATTCTTTGATGATACGCTGGACTTTCTCCCGGCACTCTTTTGCTGCAGCCTCATAAGACTCGGCTGCGTTGCGGGCTGAGCGGGCTGGTTGGCCATCCTCGAGTGAGAGAGGGAGGATGGAAGAATAGAGAGAACGAGGGAAGATGCGGGTGACTTTGCCGGGCTTCTTGGTGAAGTATCGGTCCCAGAACTCGTGGATGAGCTCCTGGGGAGCCTTGCTGTAGTTCTTCTTCGTTGTGGGGGGAGGGATGGGAGGGGGTGGAGTGGACATCTTGGGCAACTTGGGGTTGGCGGTTGTCTTGGACAGAGAAGACAAGATACTCCAGTTTAGGAAGTAACTAAGAAAGGATCAGATGTCTTGAGAAGACTCAAGACAGCCTAGAGAAAGTTGAGGAAGACCAGAGCAGACACACACGAGAGAGGGAGAGAGAGGTGGGAACAGGCTCACTTATACCTAAGGACGACGCCGTCGAGTGACATGGTGTAGCCCTATAGCTGAGGTGAGCTTCTAGGTTGCATGAAGACGAACGCACTGGCACCGTTTGTGTCTCTTCAGCTAGGCATCCCTCATATCATATCCACAAGAGGTAGGCCTAGAACGGTTGCATGGGGTCGGCGGGGTAAACAGGGCTGAAGAAGAAACAAGGGTCTTATCTGCAGCAAAGGGACTGTTTGTTACAGGCTGAGGACGGATACAACGGCGAGCTTCTTCAAAGCACGAATAAGGTTGTGCTACCGCCCTCGTTTGAGGCTGCTGGGCCACACGCTTGCTGGTCTGGCTGGTCTCGTAAGGGGCTGACTAAGGAGAGATATCCAATGGAGTGCTGACAGAGCACACCGTCTTCTTGATAAATGTCGGTTGGCTTTCTTCCCGTACTGCATAGAGCCGAGCTAATAACGCAGTGAGATGAAGAGTTATTGGAGTGGAAGCTGGGTTGAGCCACTTGAGAAGGTGGGATTCTTGGCAGCAATGGTTAGGTTAGACGACATGGTCCACATCACCGATGACAGTCGGAACGTTTTGCTCAGTGTCCCTGTGGCACAGCTGTACGGAACATTCATCTATGCTTGAGCTGTGAGGCTGGGAAGCGGGGTGGTCGTGATACTGAAAAAGAGAGGGATTAGTGAGCACAGCAGGATCACTCAACATGGAGCACGACTTGCAATCTCACTGCAGTGCCTAGACGGAGGTATGTTATGGAAGCAAATAGTGTCTTCCGAGGCTCGTAGCATGCATGCTGCATATACGCTCCTTCGTCTCACGCCAGAAAATAGTGAGAAGTTGTATGGAGAACGAAGAAGAGGGGAAGGAACAGAGACCCTAACCCTAGATGGAGGGCGAGCTACAGGTGTTGTTGATTATGACCTCAGTGTTTAGGAGCTGAATGGATGAGACAAACTTCCAGAAGAGTTATACAAACTGCATGAGCGGTAGTTCAACACTATGTTTTTATCACATGTCGCCATCTGCTGCCATGGCCTGGCTACCCACTCTACCTTAGGGTGCCAGTAGCTTCATAGGTCCCACTTTTCTTATCGATAGGGCCAGTCGTCAAGGTTCTGGAGGGACAAATCCCCGCTCTTTTGATCGAGTCCTGCGCGCGATGACGAAGTCATACAGCTCTTGGCTGTGCAGATGGCATATCCAGAGGGCTAATATGGAGGTAGCACAAGTACCACTTCACGGTTGTCGAACCCTCAGTTTGCTGAAGTGTTTGAGAAAACGAAAGACAAAAGGCGGACACCCAAGTCAGCCTTATAATTTGAAAGTGGGGTACATGGATCAGCTATCGATGCGGTGATAGGTGGTGACCTCGGCAGAGCTGGTACTTCCACCTCCAGCCGCCTCCATTGCGCCGCAACCCTCCCTCTTCAGGTCAGTCCCCGTCGCCGCCACCTGCATCAACATTTCGTTTTCGATGCGATCAGATTCAATTCAATGCCACCACCAAATACCCCAGAGGAAGGCTTGCTTCCCCCTCAGTCGGAGCCCTCGAGAATCGCGTCCATTCTGGCGACGGCAACCCCACCTCCATTAGATTCAGCGCCTGAGCAGGCCCCCTCGCCTGAGGCTGCTGCTACCACCACCATCACCACCACCACACACGCAGTCGTCCCTTCGTCACCAGAGGACCCTGCGCTCCTCGAGATAGACTACCAGATCCTCGAGTATCTCGACACAGTAGATGAGACGCTTCTGTGCCCAGTGTGCAAAACACCATTTCATGAACCCATAACCACATCATGCGGTCACACATTCTGCGCCTGGTGCATCAACCGAGCCCTTGACATCCAGCCAACATGTCCCATCGACCGTCAGCCGCTCACAAAGACGCGTGACTATCATCGCCCACCGCTGATCATCAAAGATCAACTCGATCGCCTCAAAGTCAAATGCCCCAACAAGGGCTGCGATCACATCTGCCCTCGGGAGCATCTCGACAGCCATTATGAGCGCCGCTGCGAGCACACCATGGTGCGCTGCCCCGACACCAGATGCAGGAAGAGAATTGCCCGCCGCCACGTCCAGGGGCCTGCCAGCACCTGCATGCATCGCGAGGTGTCATGCCGATACTGTGACGAGAGGGTGGCGCTGGTGGATCTGAACACACACTACGACTTCCTCTGCAGCGGAGCAACAACAAAGTGCTCGGCGTGCGAAGCAACCGTCGTTCTCCATCGCATGGAGAAGCACTGCGCCGAAGACTGTCTGGAAACGCAGGTACGGTGCAAGTGGCACATTGCCGGCTGCAAGGTCGACGATAAACGGTACCTGGTTCAAGAACATGAGACTGGCTGCCCCTACGAGATTATTGGGGAACTCCTCAAGCAACGGGCCGAGGACCGCCGGATAATCGACAACCTCACCGATCGCTTGGTGGCTTTGGAGACGGAGCGGCGAGAGCATCAGGAACGACGCGCTCGTCGGCGAGAACTCTCCCGCCAGGCACCAAATACGTCCCACGGAGCAGACGCAATCGACCTCTCCGCTCCCGATCCCTCCACTTTCTTTTACGACATGGAATGGAGACCAGACCTTTCCAACGTGGGAGCAGGTGAGAATAGATCATGGGGCTCCCCCGAAGACTACATGCTTGCCCGCTTCGAGCGACTGGAAAGCCGGATGGAGGACCTTTCCAAGCAGGTAGTTGAGCTGGATGCGCACCAGTCCATGAGTATGCTACAGCAGATCATGCCACTCAACCAGCAGCTCGTCGAACTAGGCAGCAAGGTGGGCGTCCTGAACATGCACACTACCTGGTTGATGAACATGCAGAGACACAACCATCTCCAGCAGCGAGCCGGAGCAGTGAGCTCGTCAGGAAGCGGCATGGGCAATTCTGGAATGGCGTCAATGTCGCAAATGTCATCCGCCAATGATATCAACAACAACTTCCCTGTCAGGTTAACAGAGGGCGGACTGCCATACCGGACTACAGCTAGCCGCCGGAACAGTGATGGGAGAGGAGAGCCACCTCCCCGGCTGTGAAGATACAATGTTGAATGTTGATCAAAGCGTATCGCATATTTTCTGGCGCTGGGTATGGACGGGAGGGTAATGTTGCCCAGTCATGAGCTGTGTGAGAGTTGTATGGCTATCGTTGATATGGCGCTATGGACGTAATGGGTTGCATCATGAATTAGGTATGCGTAATGAGGTTATTCAGAGATGTTCTGTGGGCAGGTCTCTTCATGTAGAAACAACAAAAATAGACGAGCAACTAATAATGAAGGAGGATGAAGCTTGAAGAATAGAAAGAAGAAAGAAACATGCTATAGTCTACCTATGTCGAAGTGGTGATGCCCTCTAGGCAACGATAACGATAAGATAAGGATAAGGTTAGATTAGTAATGCCTACCATCAGCTCTCTCTTAAAAGGCGGAAAAGGCGTCTTCTGCGAGCTTCCAGCGCACACAGCGCCCAAAGCAGCGGCGGGCATAAGTCAATGACAGGGCATTTTCGTCCCAAGAATACTTTGTCCAGGCTGTCTTTAGGCTCCAGTTGTTAGCGCAACCCCCCCAACGTGAGCTGAGTTCCGACCCCGCCATATTTACTCTGGAGCTTCAGGCGACTTCCAAGGTTTTTGGCTTTCAAGGCAAAAGTTCTAGTGTGTTGGTGGCTGCCGTTAAATCTTCTCTCTCCATTGCTTAAAGAGTCTTTTTTTTTTTTTTTATCTGTCTGCTTCTGCTGTCAATTCCTAGACTTTTCCAGCACCGCCCGCTCGGCCGAATAAGACTGCCGAATCGTCACGATGGATCCTACTGAAGAACAACAGCCGCCAGCGGCCCCGGCCCCGGCCCCGGCCCCGCCACCAGCCCCGGCGTCGACACTGCCTGATGCGCCCGACCGAGAAACCATGGAGGCAATCCGTCGCCGAAGACTCGAGAAGCTCGGCGGTGGGCCCGGCAGCGCGGCTGGCTCGGGAGCAAACAGCCCATCGGCCACATCACCAACCGGTGGCTCACCAACCAGTGGGACACCCGTGCCTGAGAAGGCAGCCCCCATCGTTCCCATCGCGAACCGATCACAAATCAACATCACCCCTTCGCCGTCCTCCGCAACCGCCCCAAAAGACAAGGCCGTCAACAGCATACTCGGGGAAGAGCTGGGATCTAAAAGACGGGCCTCGGAGCTGGAGGGTTCACCATCAGGAGCCCCAGCTCCACCACGGAAACAGACACCAGCTCAGGAATCCTTCGAAGACTATGCCGACCGAATCCTGGGGTCCATCTTCCGCATGACGGTGGATGCTACATGCACAAAAGATGCCCACGGCCACAAGTTGACATTCTTGCCCAACCTGAGCCAGGACCTCACAGACGAGGTGGCCCCTCTGAAGCTGTCCCAGGACCGGCTGGAGGAGGCCATCATGGAGGCGGCCACAGAGTACCCAAAGGACAAGCCACTGTTTGAGTACCTGCTGGCTTGCTGGAAGCGGGTAGTCCGGACGCTTAAGGCGCTGAGGAACCCAACCCCCCAGAAGGAGGCCTTGTTGAAGGAGGCGAGACGATTGTGCTTTAGCAACTGCATCTTTTCGTTGACGATGCCGGAACTGTTCAGGTATTTTCTGTCAAAAACGGGTCAGCTTTTTGTTTGGTATGCTGACTTTTGTGGGCGTGAAGTCGGGAATCGAGCCCCGTGCACGACACACTCGTTCCGTATCTCTTGAAGGAGGTTGAGAACGAGAGTGGGCTGTGTATGGACTTCATTGGGGAGGCCGTGTCTCGATTCGATGAGGATGATACCATTGCGCCGCTGTTCACCAAGGCCATGGTTGATATCAGCAGCAAGCTCTCTACAATGACCATGAATGATGATTACAAGCCTTATGTTAATGTAAGTGAATCGAGACGAGCACGGTTGAAAAGATTGTGCTGACATTATTAGGCCCTGAAAACATATGCCAGATATGCACCACTTCTGAATGAACTGGCAGCTCACCCGTGCTTCCAGATGGCGCAATCGGCACCGGGCATCGAGAAGAACACCCTTCTGGGCCCCTTCTTCAGGATATCGCCCCTGCAGCCAGAGGTTGCTGCTGTGTACTTTGCTGGGCCTCGCACCATGGACCCCAGACATATCGCGACGTCTCAGAGCGCCCTGCAAATGACCCTCAACACACACCAAGCCGACCTCAGAGATATCATTAATGCCTTTATTCGCGCCAGCAACCAGACACGGAATAAGGTCCTGGATTGGTTCGCCTACATCATGAATGTCAACCACAAACGAAGAGCCATGCAGCATGATCCCAGGGAAGTGTCCTCGGACGGCTTCATGATCAATGTCACCGTCATTCTGGACTACCTCTGCGAGCCATTCATGGACAGCACATTCTCCAAAGTCAGCCGCATCGATATCAACTACTTTCGGAGAAATCCAAGGATTGATATCAAGGACGAGACCAAGCTCAATGCCGACCAGGCCCAGTCGGACAAATTTTACTCGACCAAGCTGGAGGGCGACAACAACTTCATCACCGAGGTGTTCTTTTTGACTCTCGCGGCTCACCACTACGGAAGCGAGGCAACCAATGCCAAGCTCAAGACGCTGGACAGGGAGATTAAGCACTTCGAAAAGAACATTGCCCTGATGGAGGCCGAGCGGCCCAAGGTGATCAGCCGACCTTTGGAGCTTCGGCGGTTGGATGATGCTCTGAAACGGTATACGGCCATATTGGAAGCCTCCATGTCTCTTAGAATGTGCATCTCCGGCGTATCGCTGGAGCAAAAGATGCAGGCCCGGTCGCTGCTGTTCATGCGCTATGTCACGGTCTGGCTTTTGCGCGTTGCCAGCGGGACGGAGTACACGCCGGAGAAGCAGCTCACGCTCCCGCTGCCAGCCAGCCAGCCCGAGGCATTTCAGTGCCTTCCCGAGTACGCGTTGCAGGATGTTGTGGACAACTTCAAGTTTGTCTTCCGAGAGGTGCCGCAGGTTATTGTCAATGCGGTCGGGGACGAGCTGATTGCGCTCTGCATCACCTTTTTGGAGTCGTCCGAGTACGTCAAGAACCCGTACTTGAAGTCGTCGTTGATCACGCTCTTGTACCAGGGGACATGGCCTAGGTATCATCTCAGCAAGGGGTTCTTGGGCGAGCTGATGACGAGCACCAAGTTTGCGAACCAGTACCTGCTCCATGCGGTTATGAAGTTTTACATTGAGTGCGAGCTTACCGAGAATGGGTTCTACGACAAG
This sequence comes from Podospora pseudoanserina, assembly GCF_035222485.1. Lineage (NCBI taxonomy): Eukaryota > Fungi > Ascomycota > Sordariomycetes > Sordariales > Podosporaceae > Podospora > Podospora pseudoanserina. Next base: position 2,190,174 of record NC_085922.1, on the reverse strand, counting down.
TTCAACATTCGGTACGAGATCTTTCAGATCATAAAGTGTGTGTGGGTCAACGACCATTACAGGCAGCAGCTGGTGCAGTCTAGCAAGTGAGTTTTCCTCTCTTTCGGTCGAGGCTGATCGTCATACTGACCAGTGGTAGGTCTAACCGGTCGTTCTTCGTACGCTTTGTCAACCTTTTGATGAACGACGCTACGTATGTTCTTGATGAGGGCTTGGGGAAGTTCCCCAAAATCCACCAGTTTCAGCTCGATTTGAAGAATCCAAACCTGTCGCAGCAGGACCGGGAGAGGTTGGAGGAGGAGCTGCGTGAGGCCGAGAACAGGGCCACGTCGTTCATGCAGCTTGCCAATGAGACAGTCGGCATGATGAGGCTGTTTACCAAGACTCTGAGCGAAGCGTTCACGATGCCAGAGATTGTCCAGCGTCTGGCGGGCATGCTGGACTACAACCTCGACATGTTGACGGGTCCCAAGTCCAAGAACTTGCGCGTCGACAATCCCGAGAAGTACCACTTTTCGCCCAAAACCCTGCTGCCCGAAATTGCGGACATTTATCTCAACCTCGGCTCCTCCCCCGCCTTTGTCGAGGCGGTCGCGGGAGATGGCCGCTCCTACCGCGACTCGACAATGAGGCAGACTGCCCAGATCCTAAGGGGGAAGCATCTGAAAGATGAGCACGAGGTCCAGGCGTGGGAGAGGCTGTGTGAGAAGTTCAGAAAGGCCAAGGAGATATTGGAGCAGGCCGAGATTGACTTTGACGACGCGCCGGCCGAGTTTGAGGACCCGATCATGGGGAGTCTGATGGATGATCCAGTTTGGTTGCCGTCGAGGCACGTGGTGGACCGGAGCACGATCGTGCAGCATTTGTTGAGCGATCCGAAGGATCCGTACACGAGGCAGCCGATGAGTATCGAGGATGTGGTGCCGCATACGGAGCTGAAGGAGAGGATTGAAGCCTGGAAGGAGGAGAGGAGGGCCGAGGCGAGGAGGGTAAAGGAGGAGAAATTGGTGGGGGTTACGGAGGGGGAGGGGGAGGGGGAAGGGGAAAAGATGGATACTACCGAGTAGAGTGTGTAGGGGGTGGAAGATAGCGTGTGGATAGGGGGTTGAACAGCGTATTGAGTTGATGGTGATATTTTTGCTTGGCTTTGGTTTATTGTGATAATTTATGTATTAGGAAAGAGATAAGGGGGGGCGTTGGGGGGATAGGGCGTTGAGAAAGCAATGGGTAGGGAGCAGATTTATGTTTTCTTGTTGTCTGGTGCTTTTGAGTGAGTGAGGCATATGGTGATAAAAGTGGTGCTTGATTGTGATTGTTCCCCGCTCATGTCTGGTTAAACCTGTTATCATGTGGTAAGGTATGCCTTTAAAGACAATTTATGGGCCTTCAAAGACAGTCAACAGCCCTTTAAACATGAGTCCGTAGTCCTTGCAAAGAACTATAAGACCTTAAAAGAGAGTTGACAGGCCTTCACAGACAGTCAAGAGACCTTTGAAGATGTTTAAAATGCCTATTAATTTGCCTTTGAGGTACGGATATGGCCGGTGTCGATTATTCTTTGGGGGGGAGGGGGGAAGAGTGTGACTGCGAGTCCTGCTTGAACATGTCAGTCAATCTCGAGAAGAACCCGAACCTGCCCATGATCTTATTTATTCATCAGTTGCACTACTCCGTAACTAGCTGGTGAACACGTCAGGCAGCACCGGGATTGGTGTGCGTGTAAGTGTTAGTGGTCACGCTGCAATTGGTTAGCGGGTGTGCATTTTACCCGCTCCTGATGGGGTTAGCGGCCTATTGGTCACTAAGCGGTGGCGTGCCTCAGCGGGTGTGTGTTGTGTTATCAATTGATTGTTTCACACACACACACACACTCTCTCTCTCTCACTCTCTCTCTCTCCCTCTCCCTCTCGCTCGAGACATTTCATTATTTAGCATCATCTTCATCATTGTTTATCATTAATCCGCCAGGCAGTCTTGATGTAGGCCTCACATCTGTTCTTCATCCCCTTTCATCTCATCTTTTGATTTTCATCACGCCAAAATGGCAGGCTCAATAACCACTCCTGTCGATGATGGGGGAGGGGTGCGCAAACGGTCCTCATCACTCACCTCCTTCTCCCCTCCCCCCTCCTCCTCCTCCTCCTCTTCTTCTTCTTCTTCTTCGGCAGCGTCCGGCCTGGCGATCCCAGTGGTGGTTCATGACGACCTGAACGATACCTCCCCCCTCTTGACCCCTTCCCCCTCCCCCTCCTCTTCGCCTCGAAAACGAAAAATCATTCGCGGCAGCCATTTCACCCCCCGCGCGCTGGCGGTGGGCCTCCTCGTCGGTCTGATAATCTGCTTCAGCAACATGTACTTTGGCCTGCAGACAGGCTGGGTATCAACAATGACCATGCCCGCCTCCCTCCTCGGTTTCGGGATCTTTAGGTTGTTGAGGGATCGATTAGGGGACCTGCCGTTCAGTCCGGTGGAAAACGTGCTTGTTCAGACTGTGGCGGGGAGCATGGCGATCATGCCTTTGGGGTGCGGGTTTGTTGGTGTTGTTCCTGCGATGGAGTATTTGCTCAGGGAAGAAGAAATGGGGCCGGTGAGGATGGGGTTGTGGAGGGGGTGTGTTTGGGGGGTGGGGTTGTGTTTTTTTGGGGTTGTTTTTGCGGTGCCGTTGAGGAGGCAGGTGCTGATTAGGGAGCAGCTGAAGTTTCCGAGTGGGTTTAGCACGGCGGTTTTGATCAGTGTGCTGCATGGGCAGACGAAGGGGGTGGAGGAGGCGGGCGGGGAGAGGAAAAACCCGCATGGGTTTGCGAGTTTGGTTGGGGATGATGAGAGTTCTTATGGGGGGGAGGAGGTGAGGGATGGGGAGGAGGAGGATAACAAGAAATCCGAGGGGTGGAAGAGGAATGTGAGACTGTTGATTGTATGCTTTTTGCTTTCCGGCATCTCGACTTTTGCGACGTATTTTTTGCCTGTGTTGAGGAACATTCCCATCTTTGGAAGTGTCGCGGCGAGCACGTGGCTTTGGACACTCAACCCGAGTTTGGCGTATGTGGGACAGGGAATTATCATGGGTCCAGCGACGACGTTGCATATGCTTCTTGGTGCGGTGGTGGGATGGGGGGTTTTGTCACCGCTGGCAAAGAACAAGGGATGGGCTCCGGGGCCGGTGTCGGATTGGGAGCATGGGAGTAAGGGGTGGATCGTTTGGGTTTCGTTGGCTATTATGCTTGCTGACTCCGTGGTGAGCTTGGGGTATTTGGCTTTCAGGTCGGTGAGGTTGTACTGGCCTCGGATGAAGGGGGTGTTGCCAAAGAGCGTCAGGAATTTGCTGCCGGGAGGACGCCAGGGGTATGCCTCTCTGCTTACGACCGACTCTTCTTCCGAGTCGGAAGATGGAGGCCCGTTGCTTGCTGAGACTGAGGAGGAGAAGGAACATGATGATGCGCCTCCTGACCAGCAGATCAGCAACAAGGTGGTGAGCATTGGGCTTGCTGCCTCGATCATCTTTTGCGTTGGGTGCATTCACTATGTTTTTGGAGACTTGGTGCCGCTTTATGCTACTATTACGGCGGTGTTTATGGCGCTGGTGCTGAGTATCATGGGAGTGAGGGCTCTTGGTGAGACGGACTTGAACCCGGTTTCGGGGATTAGCAAGCTTGCTCAGCTGTTCTTTGCGTTCATCATTCCGCAGTCGAACAAGTCGAGTGTCCTGATCAATTTGGTTGCTGGAGCTGTGTCTGAGGCGGTATGTTGATGCTCACACATTCTTTGGATCTAACTAACAGGCAATACAGGGCGCTCTTCAGGCCGGCGATCTGATGCAGGATCTCAAGACCGGCCATTTACTCGGAGCAGCCCCCAAGGCTCAGTTCTGGGGACAAGTCATTGGTGCTACTGCCGGAGCTGTGGCAAGCGCGTTCATCTACCAGCTCTACACTTCAGTGTACACTATCCCAGGAGACTTGTTCCAAGTGCCTACTGGCTACGTCTGGATCTTTACTGCCAGGCTGGTGACGGGTGAGGGACTGCCTCCGATGGCGAAGGAGTGGGCTGTGGGTGCAGCTTTGTTGTTTGCCGTCACGACAGCGGCTCGCACCTCGATGACTCGAACCAAACGATTGCAGGCGCTGGTTCCAGGCGGGATTGCGGTTGCTGTGGGGATGTACAATGTGCCGTCGTTTACACTGGCGAGGACAATCGGTGGGTTGTTGAGCTGGTGGTGGAGGTCGTACAAGGGGTGGCAGGATACACCGTTGATTGTGTTGGCTTCTGTGAGTTTCTCTGCATCTTGGATGAGGAGTGGGTTTGATGAAAGACGCTGACTGTGATTACGTAGGGTTTCATTCTGGGAGAAGGGTTTTTGAGCATCGTGAATCTGATCATGCAGAGCGCTGGGGTTCCTCACCTGTAGGGTTCCCTGGACTAGGTGGCGTTGGAGTTGGGTTTTTGATTTCTGGGACAGCAACATAGCATTAGCTTGAGACGGCGTTTTGGCTGCTCGAAGCTATCACATCAGCGGGTAAATATGTATCCTGCATGAGGCATCAGTAAGCCCAGCGGGGTACCAGGAAACTGGCCTTCCTTATTTGATCTCCTTCCTCGAACAGTTGGGCGGAGACAATATCTCCCCCGTTGAAAGCCGGCATTCATTGCAACCTCCGAATGCTGCCATGTTCACAGCCTGATAAGTTGATTCCTGTCTAGGTGTTCCGGTCCACTGTCCCGGTAACCCAGCCTATAAAAAGGGTTGCTTTTGGCGATTATGCAGTTGGCAAACAGCCCAACATCCCCAACCTCCAAAAACCATTTGTGTCCCCCACCATCACTACGACCAACATATGAACACCGCCCACCCCTCCACCACTCTCCGATTATCCCCTTCTCTACCAACCCTCACAACCAATATTCAAAATGGGCACCCTCACCCTCCTCCTCTCCTCCCGCCTAGGCCGCGGCGTCCTCGCCCTGCCCCTCCTCTACCTCTCCTACTTTTGCAACAAGAGATTCGACCGCGACACCCTCGTCGAGCTAGTCCCGCCCATTTTGGAAAAGGGGTTCATCCCCCACCCCTCCGGCCCAGTCCCAGTTCTGGAGGGTATCTTCCCCTGGAAACCCGCCAACGACTTCTTCCGCCCCATAAGTGTAATCTTCGCGCCCAGCACCCTATCCATAGACCCCCTAGCCTGGCACCAAATGCTCTTCTTCCTCGTCGACCTCGGGCCAGTCTACCTCGTTTTACTGCTAGAGTCGTTCCGCGACGGCAACGCCTACACAGCAGCCTACCTAGCCACAGCATGGAACTTCGCCGCCCAGATCCTCGGCCTCGGTGTCCTTGCCCCGCTGTACTGCTGGCTGCACTTCACATTCTCCCCCAGCACCAGCATCCTCGCCCTCGACCCCCGAAAAAGGCTCCTAAAAGAGGAATACATCCCCTTTCTGCTACCCCTTCTAGTGGCGCTGCATTACGCCTGGGTATACCACATGTTCTTCCCCCACAGTCTCGACCAAAGACACTACTACACCTGGCTATGGCAGCCCGCCCCTCTTTGGATCGGCCTCGCAAATACCATTCTTGCCAAAACAATCCCAACAGGATGGGCAAAGGGGAGTAAATTGGTTGGGAAGGGGGCGTTGAGTTTGGTTGTTGCGGGGATCAGCATGATGGTTTGGTGGTACGTGATACTCCACAGCGGATTCTCCCTCTGGGAGGTTTTTGTGCCGGTGACCATGGCGAAGAGGGAGTTTGTGATGAGCACGAGGGGGCTTTTGCAGTATGATTTGCTCTGTTCGTTTGGGGGCTTGTTGGTCTGGAGTTTGGGGTTGATGGTTGATGTGTGGGCTGCGGGGGCGGTTGGGTTGGGGGAGTTGATTGGAGGTTTGGCGGTTGTTGCTTTGGCTGGTGTGATGGGGGGCCCGGGAGTTGCGATGCTGGATGCGTGGTGGTGGAGGGAGAAGAGGTTGGGGAGGCTTGCTGGGGGAGAGCAGAAGGGAATGTAGACGGGCAGAAAGTGGTGAGGGTCAGGGCTGTGTCAACATCGGAAATGGGGGTCCCAGAACTGTGTTCATCTTTGAATACACACCTGATGGAGGGTGACTGCTCAAATTTGCGACTTGATGATAATTAGTTATCGTATCTGTTACCAGTCAGGCATCCTGCCCAGAAACCGATGTTTCGTCAGAGAAAAGGGGGAGCAACTACAGTATACACCACCTTCCGCACCCACCTTTCAACAGCTCCGAATACTCACTCTCGCCATATTGGCCCTCCGGTCTTCAGTGGGACGAGTATTGGAGCTGCTCCCAATTGAAGGATTGGGCCCAACAGCCTTCTCGATTCGATCCATATCCGGAGTAAGATCTTGCACGTCAAGCTTTTCGTAACCGAGTTACCCCTCCCCAACATAAGAAACGAGAGGGTTGGCCGGTGAGCCTTTTGCCTTAGCTATTCCGTAGCTTAAACAATCACAATCTTCTTCCACTCCCCCTTCATCAACCTCGCATACTCCTTCCTCTTCTCCATCAAAATCTTCACCGCCATAATCGTCAACTTCACCTCCATCTCCGCCTCCCCAAACACATCCCTCATCGTCCTCGTCTCCGCAAGATTAGCCTCATTCACACTCATCCCTTCCTCATCCCCAGGCTCCCTCGGCGTCTTAGCAGGCAACTCCTTCCCCCCAGCCAACATCGTCATCAGGTCTGTCCTCTTCCAATCCCCCCCGCGCCCATTTATCAAATCATTCAAAAAGCCCCTACCACGCTCCAGCTGGTATTTTCTCATACCCAGCCACCAACCGTGGTACCCTAGCCTGATCATATACCACACCGGACACGGTATCCCATCCTTTGCCCATTCAGACTGCTCCTGCTCCCTCCCACCATCACCGTCAACGGCAAAACCCCCGCGCTCATCCAAGTTTGCCGTCATTCTAAACACCATCTCCTTCATATTCTTCTCCGTCGAACAGGTATACAGCTGCCTGACACTCCGGCTCACCCAAACTCGCCCAGGTTCTCCATCCTCAACGTATGCTTCTCGAGCTTTCTCCTTTTCAAACATCTTGACCTTCATTATTTTCAGCTCTGCTGCCCTCCGCCCGTAATCATCACGTATGGCGCCCTCAACCGTATTCCCCAGCATCTTGGCTGCTTCCAAAAGGGACTCGATCGATTCCCAGAATAATTTCATCCGCTTGAGTGACTCCGCCAAGTCTTCCAAAAGCAACACAACTGGTGCCATCAGATCAACCCCCTTCAACGATGGCAACAGGATGACGATCGGCACTTCGCGTTGGATGAATTCGGTCCAGGTCGTCTCCGCGTGCGCCCCCAGAGCTTGCAACCTCGCAAGCTGTGACTCGGCACAGCTTCTCAATGTGGCATCTTGGAGTGCTGTCGAGTAAAGGTCACCCCACCGATCGAACACCATTCGATCCGTGCCAAAATGTTCCAAGAATCGTGGTCGGGTCAAAACCGAGCTCCTCCAGGGCTCAAACTTGGGTGGTGGAAATTGGCGTTGTTTGTCCTTGCGTTTGGCATCTGATCCGATCGTATAGCCCTTCTCACTGATCGTGTAGCTGTCGGGGTTGTACATTTCTTCCTCAGCAGTTCCCTGAAACATGCACACGCCCGTCTGTACTCTGACATGACAGGTGCTAACGAAGGAAAAGATGCTGCTGTTGCCGGATTGTGACTGTCGAAGGATGACGGGTGCATTGATGCCATGCAGAAACCAGACAGACAAACAAGACGTGTCATCTGATGGTCCCATCATGGCCATCACGAAGAGAGGTCCGCGGAAGCAAGTCATGCCGCCGTGAGGAGGTGGCAATGATGGTTGATCGGGTAAAACTTGGAGGGTAGGATGAGCCGGAACGCGTGAGTACTGGTCAGAGGGGAGATCTGTGATTTTCATCCCAGGCAGAAACAGAGAGCCAGTAGGACCGTGGATATCGATGCCGGCAAACATGACTTTGCTGACGTCGTCCATAAACCAAGGCTCACGGATGTGCTCGGTCCTGTAAGAAGAGATCTTGTGGGCGCTCATCAGACTGGCTCGAGTTTCAAAAGAGTGAAAGGCGCGTATTTGAGCCATGACGTCCCAGTTTCGGGAGAGGATAGCCCAGTCCGGCACCCATGAGGGCAGCCCTGGGCATTTGGCATAACCAGCAGCGTACTTGAGAAGATCGGCCTGCTTATGATTTTTCAGTACAAACGAAGCGAGGCCTGTGTATCTATTGTGTGATCTATATCAGCAACAGCAACAAATGTGCTCAACTGGATGCATGCACATACACCTGCTCAACGGTGAGCGTATAATCGGCCACCAGACCGTCGGCCGCTGCGCCAGTGATCACCCCAAGAAGAGAAAACACCTTATCCCGTGGGTCGTAGGCCTGTGAGGTCCAGCAGTCGGTAATCAGCTGAAAAAGATGCTTGGAGGTCTTGTATTTTCGGGTTTCGAATTCCTTAATCCAGGGGAGAAACAGGCTCGCATCGCTTTTCTCGTCATAGACGGGCCATACCCGCCATGATTCGCCATTGGCCACCAAGGCTGTTTTTGCAGAGGCGATTTCTTGTATAATCCAACTCCGAAAGAAGTAGGGGCGTTGTAGAATAGGTCCCAGGTCATCCCACTTTTGGCTCCAGTCCATCACTTTGGAAAAAACTGGGAGGTGTCTCGAGATCATGCTTCGTTCCGGTTTATCTTCACCGAGGTAAACAAGCACACGTTGAGCAGTGGCATAGATCATAGGCATGAGTTGAACTTGATGCGAGCGTTCAAGGTTGTCAAACTGGTTGATGCAAACGGTATCAACCCAGATATAGCGTTCAGTGTTGGGAAGGCGGACATGACGAAGAGCAGCGTCGCAGTTTGTGGTGATTGGGAACACAGCCCATTCCCTTCCCAGATACAACTTCTTGGTCCGGCTAGCCTGGCCGTTGGCATCGGCCCATGTGTAGGACAGAGCTTCATACTCGGGAAAGTATTTGAGCTCTCGGGTTTCCAGCGTACCGTGCAAGGGTTCCGAGCCTTTTCCCTTACCGAGGCGAAGCAGACGAATGCTGTCATTGCCCGTCACTTCGTCCGAGGGAACCAGACTTTGGTGATAGGTGCGACACTGTTGGGCTATGGTGGACGACGAAGAATTGGATTCCAGATCCGACCCTATTTTTTCCTGTTGGACATCCAGTTGCAAGTCATCAGGTTTCTCGGCTAATAGCACGGACTGAAGCACATCTCCAAGATCGTTTCCGTCGCCGTCGGTAAGTTGCGTAGCATATTTCACTGAATGGGGCCACGAGAGCGACAGGCCAGATCGCTTCCCGGAGAGAATCGGAATGGCTGGTGGTGTTTCACTTGGTTCAAGGTCGTCGAGGGGGCCCATTGAGCCGCAACTCATACAGAACGGAATGCCTTCAGCCAAGCTCACATCGGGTCTGCTGCATGATGCCTCGTGCCATGACGAGGAAGCCATCGCGGCTGCAAACCTTCATTGGAAGGTGTAGTCGACGTCCCGAAACTGAGCTGAGTCAAACTCGAGACCTCTGTCTGAGGCTCATGCGCATGTTTGAGTTTTGTCTTGGTGGGTTTGAGGACAGGCAGACGGTTGAATGTCAGCGATGCCTGCCTTGGCTGGCTGATCCAACAACAGCTGGATGGTGAGCAAATCACAGCCGTCGCCTCCAACGTGTGTGCCCCGCATGTCGAAGGATCGATCAACTCGCCTTTGGTCCTCACCTCAAGATGGGAAGCCCAGAATATGAATCTAGCTCCTGACCGCCAGAACAGTCCCGTCTGGATGGCTGTCGTGCAACGCAGGCACCGAGTGGCGTATCTGTTGCACACCCATCGCGATCCCTTGATGCATCTCGATTCCCAGCATACGGACTGCCTATGTCGGCCAAAGGGGCCAAGCATCCCGTGACAAGAGCAGTTGTCGAAGCTACTCATATGACAGGTTTACATTGGACTTGAGCGATGCCCTTCCTGTGGGCGTGCAGAATGCCAAGTATAAAGTGTCGGAAGGCGGACATCAGTGAGTAAAACAATGATCCGAGTTCCTGTCAGTGAGTGTGTATGATTATGTAGGCCATTAGGTAAACAAGCAGCAAGAAAAACATTCCGATCCCCGCAATGTCAGATGCTGATTCATTCAAAGGGAGGGGAAATCCGAGAAGAAGGTCTCGTCATGTGAAAGTTTGAGACACTCTTTCCGCCCTTTGGTAGAGCTGGATAGGGAAAGAACACACACGACTCGGTGAGAGTTGGGGTAGGTACCCGGTGGGAAAGGGGAAGGAAGGTACGGCCAGGAACCGGCAAAAGGACGGGAACCGGGAAGGTACGGGCTACGATGGTAGTAATAACTTTAATGGTGGAATTATAGACATGAAGAACCATCTCGAATCCCCATCCAATTGTTGAACACAGAATCGAGATGACTGTCAAAATGCGACAAAGGATGAACTGGATCCAGTTAGCAGCCCGTGCGACATGCCGTCAGTGGGTTCATGCTGTAAGTGATCCATGACTGGCGCTAAGCCCACCTGGAATCCCCTGTAAACTTTACCCCTCGGCTCACACTTCAGCCCCTCTTGAGCCCCGGTCGCCGCGCCCGGGTCCCGCTCTGGGCGGCAGAGAGGACCCATTGAGCACGCTGCTGCTGGCTGGTGCCGCGGGTGGAGAGGATTTCTTTTAGGAACGACGGCGACTACCTTCCCATACATACAACTTTTACTCCGTACACCTCCCGGCAATGCTTCCAACCTCAAGCCGCCCGGAGAGACGACCCCGTGGCCACCAGCTTCAATAACACCAAATCACGGATACTGCCCCGCCAACGCGCGCACCCTTCTGGCCGAGGTGTCGAGTTAACAAAGCCGAACGACTGCTTCGCGAACCGAACGACACACGAGCCGCGGCCGACGCAGAGAGCGCAAAAAAAAAAAAAAACAGGGGAACCCAGACCGAGAGAGAAGCACGACGACACCGCCGGCAGCAGCAGAACAGCGTCGGAACTGGCATTGAATGGTCGCGACTTGCTGCGAGAAGCCGCCGGCCCTGCTTAAATGAGCAACGAACTCGAAGCCCGTTGCGTAACCACGAGACCCAATGGGAGAAGAGTCCACTAGACAATGACGGCAACCGAAGCCATGGAGAGGACCGCCGGGAATGAGACCAAGGACATCAAGTCCGAGAGCAACACCAAGCCCAAGGATCACCATGCGCCTTCTACCGACGACCAACAGCAACACAACCAACACAACCACCACACCACCCACCACCAGACCCCCAAGAAGCGCCGCAAGGTCAGTCATGGTAAGTCTTGTCGAACCACCCCTCCGGCTCCACGATGGCTTCGGTCCCCCGGGAATGGCGTTTGTATGCTGACACCATTTGTTACAGCCTGCCTCTACTGCCGTCGATCTGTAAGTCATTTATCCCAGTGCGCCGGGCACCACACCCCTGTCTCCAGCCACCTCTGGTCTTTTTTTTTTTTTTTTTTTTCCTTTGTTTCTTGATCTAAGTGAAGCTGGCTGCTGGCTGGGCAGCTGCCCCCCACGGAGAGCTTCCGTGGAGGAGAAGCGCCCCTGCAGCAGCGTGCTCGCATACACGACCTCACCTCTCATACCCACTATTCACAATGAGCACTACACACCATATACTGTATACGCATACATCATGCATGTATCGAGTTGTTACAGTGGCTAACCAGGGATGATTCCACCCTCGTCTACATACAGCACATGACGTGTGATCTTGTACGTACACTTATCCCCCTTCCGCCTGGTCGACGTCCCGTCCCCAGTCTTCCCGTCTGCTGCTTGCTGGCGGCCGGGATGAGACAGGACAGGGGCGTCGAACCATTGGCCCCAGCGCTTGAGCAGTTATTGACCCCAGGCCGTGCTGTGAATAGGCGAGACCATGTACGAGATGTGTTAAGCGGAATATCGGACACCTGTGCCATGATGAGCCCCGTGATCAGGGGTCCAACAAGTCCAAGAGCGTCGTCGCCCCGTCTACTACGCACGGGTCTGCGTCTCAGTCAGACCTGGGCCGCGGCAACATGAACCAGACAGCGGCAGACGCCTTGAGACTGGCCTCGTTCGATGGGAGCTTGAGCTCCGGGACAGGATCAGCCGCCAGTGCCGCCTTCGATGCTGCTGCTGCGCTAGGCCAGAGTAATCAGCTACAGCTCGTGCAACCCACGGCGGTGTCCGGCCTCCAAGGCAGCACGCTGGGTAGCAGTATGAACCAATGTAGGTGCCTGAAAATCTCTCCCTCCCCCCCCCAGTCCGTTCCTTACGCCAGGAGCTGAAAACCTTCCCTCCCAGTCGGCGGTTTCCCTGACTCCTGGTTAGCCTCCCAAAGCCATTATCACGACATGCACAACTATCACCCCAGCTTTGTAGTTCCCCATGAGGTGTCGAGTGAGTTCGACGTCCTGAACAACTACCTGCGAGCCAACATATTCGAGGACCCCGTGGCTGCGCCCGATGGTCAAAACCAAGGCCGCCCAATCCCGGGGTTTCCCAGTAGCAGCTCCATGCCGCCCCCGGCCACGGCTCCGGGAGCCTCTCTGCCCACGGCCAATTCGGAACAATCAGCTGCGGTTTCCAAGGACAAGACCCGAGAATATTATCTCCAGGCAGCCGATCCCAGCGGTAATGCCGACGCGGATGACCGCATGCTCCAGGTTCTCACGGCCAAAGTCGAGGCTGGACTCCTCCAACCGTTTAACTATATCAAAGGCTACCAGAGTCTTCAAACATATCTCAACGAGCACGTCAGCCCGGGGTCGAGACAAAAGATCCTCCGACAACTCGATCGTTTCCGGCCAAAGTTTCGCGAAAAGATGCAGGGGCGGGACCACATGTTTCTGACCATCAACGAGATGCAGATAGAGAGTTCCCTGATGGAGTACGACCGCGTCTTCGCCAGCATGGCGGTCCCGGCATGCTGCTGGCGTCGAACAGGGGAGATTTTCAGGGGTAACAAGGAGATGGCCGAGCTCATCGACGTGCCAGTGGAAGATCTCAGAAATGTAGGTGTTGGGTCGACCAGAAGGGGGCATGCATGGCTGGGTTGCTGATCCCGTCACAGGGCAAGACTAAACTGCACGAGATCCTGACCGAGGAGTCGGTCGTGCGGTATTGGGAAGAGTTTGGAACCATTGCCTTCGATCCGCTCCACGACACCCTTTTGACAGCCTGCACACTCAAGAGCCCCAATAAATCGTCGAAAAAGGTGGTGAACTGCTGCTTTTCTTTCAGGATAAAAAAGGACAACGCCCAAGTGTATGTGGTGGACATTCTCTTTTCTCTTTTGTCATTTCAGTCTTGCTGACACTACCCAGGCCGGGCTTGATCATTGGAAACTTCATCCCCCACGACCCTTAAATGTGGGATCAAATCGTCGTTTATTATAACATACCCGCCCGACAGGGCAAGCATCGGGACGTTTCGTAGAACAGGGAGCATAATAAGATGCGGTGGGAGCATCGACAAAACAAAGACTATCCACACACGTGGATGTTTAGAGTCAGCTTGTAAAAAGGAGAAATAATCAGGAAAACAACAAGAGTTGGATTGGAAGACGACATTGATTGATGGCTGGAGTTGATGGTTTGGAAAGGGATAGGGTTGATGGTTGACATCAGGAAGGTGCTGGTGGATAGGTAGCACCTTCCGTTCTCCTTGATCGCGCCTTCCACTGGATGGTTGGGTGAGGGCGGCCATTTGTCATAAGCTAGTCCACGTGCCTATCAGGCAGAGTCAAGTTCAGCGTTTTCTGCCTCTCCTTCTGTCGCTGTGCCAACTTAGTTGCGATGCCTCTGGTATCTATACACGATGCCGCCCCTTCGATCGACCATCTCCAGCCACGATAGGAGGCTCCCTTCTAAACCACTCCCGCCGACCAGGGGGGTCTCAGCGACAGGAGCAGGGACTGGTGTCCGCCCGAGGCTGTCACCTCCGCCCTTCTCGTCACCTCCTCCTCGATCGCTTGTACCTCCTCCACGGCCGACAGGACAGACGCACATGCTAACGGCAGAAGCACCCGCTCCTACCCAGTCCAAGACCGAGAGGCGGATTACCCCCTGTGTCGAGTTTGCCAACAGACTGTTGAACCTGCTGTCTGTGCCGAATGATATACCTGCCGCGGAAGGGCTTACTGAGGAGATTACTGGACATATTGACAAGCTTCATTTGCTTTGCCAACGGCCTCAGCCCTCCTCCTCTGCGCAGCATCATCAGCAGCAGCACTCGCCCGAAGAAATTGACATTGATGGTGTTGGTGTCAGGCTGTGGAATTTATGCACGAGATTATGGCGGGACTGCAACGACCCGATCAACCCGCCTGAGGCCCCCAATACTCGGCTGAGGAAACTTGCGCTCTATGGCAAGGCGCTGGGGTTTTGGCTGGTGGTGTTTGCCCGCTCGGCCAGGAACAAGAGGAAGAGGAGGAGTGATCTGGTGGATGTGATCAAACTCGGTTTGAAGATAACAAGGGACTTGGTGGGGACGAAGGAGACGAAGCTGTCGGGGAATGCGCTGCAGATTGTGGCCGATCACAAAACTCATTTGCAAGATTTGGGACGGGAAGGCTGGATGGAGGAAGAGGTTAGTGAGGCGAATTGTTTGGAGGTGGAGTACTTCATCTGGAGGACGGCGCTGGCGTGGGTGGAGGGGAGGTTGGATGTTGCCGAGCATATGTACAGCAGTGCTGAGCGCCTGAGGGGGTTTCTCACGAGGGATTATACCGAGAGGTTGGCGGATGTGCTGTATGAGATTGGGAAGAGTCTGAGCGGGAAGGAGGACTATAAGATCGCGGTCAAGTGGTTGGAGAGGGCGAATGAGGTGGTGAATAGTGTGGGTGTTGAGCAGCTTACGAGGGAGGGGGTGGAGCTGAGGTTGGCGATTTTGCAGGCGTTGATTACTGCGTTGCTGGGGACGGGAACGGAGGAGAATTATGGGAAGGCGAAGAATTATGTTGATTTTGTGGAGGTAGAGATGGGGAATAAGATGGTGGTTTGTTTGTTGAAGTTGGAGGTGATGTATAAGACGCCTAATGCGGAGGTGTTTGATGAGGAGGGGTATGCGGATGTGTTGAGGCATTTGATTAGGAACTTTGATGGGAAGAAGGGGATGGGGTCGGGGGCGGAGTTCAAGTTGGTTGTGCATCATGTGAGGAGGTTGCATGATAAGGCTCCTGGGGCGGGGTGTGCGGTGATGGATGATTTTATTTTGGTGTTGAGGACATTGGGGGGAACTGGTGGGCAAGAGTTTATGGAGAAGGCGTTGGTGACGAGGATGTGGATGATGACGCAGCAGAGGGATTCGATGGAGACGGTGAGGAGGTTAGGCGAGTTGTTTGGGAATGTTGCGAGGGCTGTGAGCGCTGAGGCGGCGGTTGCTGCGCAGGCGGTGAGTTTTCTTTGGGTGGAAGGGCAGAAGAGAGAATGCTGATGATGATGGTGCAGCTGTTGTGGAAGAAGTTGGAGTTGTCGTATACTCAGGGGGAATACGCGCTCGCCGAGGCTTGGTGTCAGTTGGCGTTGGCGCCCATATTTGAGAAGGGCGGTCCTGGAAATAATGCAAAGCTGGAAAGGTAATTCAAAGCCATTCCCGATGTTGAATTTAAGGACTGACGTCAAGAAAGAAAGCTTCTCCTCTGTGCTCTGGCCCGTAACAGCATGGAGACGGCAACAAGAGTCATCAACGACATGTCGGCTACGAGCTGGAAGGAGCCCATGACCGCATATCTTGCCTTCAAAGTCGCCATACGGACTGAAGACCGAGTATTGGCTGGAAAATGTCTTGAAACTATCAGTCAGACACCTGAACATGTCGACTTTCTGGGGGCTTGTATTGCAGAGTCCCAGAAGGCTGGGGACGTCATCTGTGCTATTGCCGCTCTCAAGAAGCTGCAGGATCGATATGAGTACAAGGAGCCGAATCCGATACATTTGCCGGCGTTGTTCAGGTGTACCATTCGACTATTGAACATGCTCGTTGATAGGGCAGACGCTGGTGAAAACGGGGTTGTTGAAGACCTTTGCGATATGTTTGATGCTGGTGAGCTATCCCTAAATGCCCATACTGGCAGCCTCCTGACCGATCAAACAGTCGTTGTCGCCCTCGAAAAGCAGAAGAAAGAGAATCCAAGACGCAAGCTGTTTACGGTTGACGAACTCGAGTGGTTCAGCCGCAACTCTTATAACCTCGCTCTGAAGAACACAACAACGTGGGACCTACGGTACATAGTCAGAATGCTCACCTCTTGCGTCCATATCACCGGCCACTTTCCGCCTGACATGGGAGGGTCTCAGCTTGTTGAGATGGGTTTGAAGATGCTCTTTTCCCAGTTCATCATTTCCTCGGCGTTGGTCTCCCAAGCAAGGGCGGAAGACAATGTCACGAAGCAACTAGAATATTACACCGCCATGCGAGAACATGTTTTGGCATTCGATACCGACCTTCCAGAGCTTTTGCCACGGCTAGACGAACACTCGAGAGATGACATGCTAAGGAAACACGCCACGCTGCTGACATTTGACTTTGAAGCCGCGGTAGTGCTGGAAGCGTGGGATGATTTGGGTGGGATTGTGCAAAGAGCAGTCGGCTGCAAAAGTGTGACGGCTTTTCAGGCTATGGCGGATAGTTTGCTCCGAGCGAGAGCTCCAGGACAAGGTAAACCCCCTGCCCCCCTTTGTTACCCAAACAAGCTAACTAACACCCCAAGTAGTTCTGTACTCAACCATGCGAAGACTTGTCAATGAGATTTGGGCGCTCGAGGCGTTTGACGCGGTGAAATTGGCAAAGTATACGAGGTGTTTGTTCCAGGCTACGTTGCCGGTGGATGACGGGTTGGCGATGAGGCTGCTGGAGGAGGCGTGCGGGAAGGCGAGGGAGTTAAGGGAGAGCGAGGCTGGCTGGCCGGAGGAGGAGCTGGAGTGGATGGCTGCTACGGCGTTTAATCACGGGATTGATTGTTTCGCTGCTGGGGAGAGGGAGAGGGCGAGGGGGTGGGGGGAGGGGGCGGTGAAGCTGGCGGGGTTTTGTAGGGATGGGGGTGGGTTGGAGGGGGTTTTGAGGGGGAAGTTGGGGAGGTTGGAGTTGGGCTAGGGATGGCGTGGTTGTGGTGAGGGATATGAGCTATGCGTTATGGGGTGTCTTGGTGCCGTTTAGACGGGGTTAGTTGTGTGGTGGGAGAGGTGTGAGTTTGGGATTGCTTAGCTGTTTTATAGTTGCTTTTGCATGGCCTTTTTTTTTTTTACCTTGCATGAAAAACAGCCAACAGGCCTTTAAAGATAGTTGATAGGCCCCGAAAGAAAGTCGACAGATCCCGAAAGCTGGTCAACAGGCCTCGAGATAATTTCAACCCCTCTGATCCATCTTTTCCCACCCTTAAACCCCCAAAAAGCCCGCTCCTTCCCTTGTTAATCACCTATAATCGGCCGCCCATCACCTAACAGAACCGAACGCACAGCCCTAGTAGTAGAGGCATCATCTACCGCTTGCTTCCCTACCCATGGGGGGGAAATATGGCGGCGGCGGCGGCGGTTCACGTATCACACTCCCCTCCTGCTCCTCCTCCTTCCCACTCTCATAATTGCTGACACCGTCCCCTCCATCCCCACTCAATTCTGCCCTCTCTCGTCCCGATGAGAGTCTTCCCGCCATGGCACCAACCTCCATTCCAGCCCGGAGCAGCTCCCCTCTTCTTGTTCTCTCCTCCTGCCCTTCCCAAAGTTGGTCTTGCTTTTCTAGATGGAGTTGTTTGGCGCGCTCCTCTTGTCGTTTTGTGACCAGGGGGGTCCAGGTTTGGAGTTGGTGGGGTTGTTGTTGTTGTTGTTGTTGTTTGTGGGTGTGCTTGCGGGCGCGGATGTTGATGTATAGAGCGGCGAGGAAGGTGGTTATTATGACGAGGGAGAAGATGACGATGAAGGAGATTGCGGCGGGGGGGTTGGAAGAGGGGAGGGGGGTTGTGGTTGGAGTGGAGGTGCGATTGTTCAAGTTGAGGGTGTCTGGGAAGGGGTTGATGGGGGGGACGATGAGGTTGGCTGGGGAGCGGTGCGTGATGGTGGTGAGGGTGGTGGGTAGAGGTAGGGCTGGCATTTTTTCTGTGGGGTGGGTGTTGTGGTTGGTGATGGTTTGATGAGTGGGTTGTGGTGGTGGTGGTGGTGGTGGATGGTTGATGGTTGGTGGTGTCACAGATCTGTCGTTTTTTTATGCACGGAAGAGAAAAGGATTCAAACTCGAGGGCAACACTTGGAGGGCAAGATATAGCTACCGAGGGTGTAAACTTTACTTTGATGGCGTTGCCCTTTACCTTTTCAACCCATGGCACGCCCCTTTGCGCGATAACCTTTTCTACCTCTCTCAGCTACTGTCCGTGGTGGTAGCAAAGCAACATGTATTATCAAGTTCAAGGCAACAGTATAGTATCCTGAACCACGCTTCAGCCATAGAACCTAGATAAGGTATCCAGCACACGCTCAAACACACATCACAATCCTACCCCTCCGCACTCCACCCCCTCTTCCTCTCCCCCCTTTAGACCCCTGCCCTCCTCCTCCTCCTCCTCCTCCTCCCTCCTCCTCCCCCCCTCCCCTCCCCTCTTCCCCTCTTCACGGGTGTCCCATCCCTAACCATCCCCCACTGCCCAATAACCCTCCCATTCCTCCCCCTCCCTCCACCCTATCCATCCCCCCTCCAAAAACTCCTTCCTCCTCCTTGCCTTTTCCACCACAACCCCAAAGTCGTCCATCAGGGGATAAACCTTCTCCGCCTTCCCTCCCTTCATAACCCGCTCAATAATCGTCTCATTCAAATGAGCCAGCATCTCCTCGTAGTTGAAAACTTCCGAGATGGGCAACAGAAACGAGCTCAGAAAGTGGTAGGTGTGATATGGTTGGTGGACGTATGATTTTATCATTTGGCAGCGGTTACACTGGCCGGTGGACGAAGACGACGACGAAGAAATGCACACCGGGCAGTGAGACGTGAAATTGGTTGTGACCTCTTGACGGAGGGGGTCCATAACAGGGGAGGGTTTACTTGGGGACGGTGACTCGGGTCGTGAGAGTGAGAGTAACTGTTGTGATGATGGCTGTGTGGGTTGGGTGGAAGCTGTTGGGGTTTGAAACTGATGCTGCTGCTGCTGCTGGGGGCCGGAAGAGGCAAGTGATGTCTCAGAGTAAAGCTGCTGATTCGGAGGGTTGAAATGTCCTCTTATCTTCATTTTGGGCGGGGACATGGACTGGTCTTGAGTTGCTGCTGGAAATGATGACTTCTCTGGCTGTCCGAATGAATATGGCGGTGGCGGGCCTTGAGGGTGGTGATGGTGGCGATGGGATGCGACGGAGGGGCCTGTTCTGCTTGTCGCGTCGCTTCCCCCGCCTGCTTCGGAGGGTATGGCGTTGAGCCATGAGGGGATTCGGCGTGTGCCGGTTGTGCGGTAGTGGGAGTGCGAGTTGTCGTTGTTGTCGTTTGGGTTTTCCATTTTAGATGATGTCGAAAAGTCAGAAGCAGTCAGAGTGAGGTTCACGATGTTCAAGTCAACAGCTTGAATAGGGGGTTCCGATCTATGTCGTCACTGACGTGAGATAGTGCCAGCAAAATCCTGTGCCGTGTGACGGCCCTAATTGGTAAGAGAACCGGATCTTGGACTGAGAGTGGCAACTTGACTGGGTCCGAAAGCTCTCAACGCAAAAGCCTGCAAAACCGGTTGACAACACCATGGAGATTGTTTAAACCGATGAAAATGGGGCTGGCGACACCTAATATTTACATGATCGCCTGATCGGGTTAGGTTGCCCTGACAACCTGCTGGGCATGGCTCTTCAACCAACATGAAAGGGGTATACATATTTCTTAACAGATAATCCCGCCGTATCCTGACCCTACCCATCCAACCATCCCAGTATCATAGTCATTCATGTACAAGTTATTGTTTGAATCAATCACAACCATTTATCTCTGTCATCTTCCTATTTCTTCTTGTTTGATGCCGGTGTTCTGTTCCGCAATCTTCCAAGCCATGTCGACTGTGGCTTTTCTTCCTTCGGACTCTCGTGCTCGAGACTGAAACTGCCCGAAAACATGCCGGTCAGTTCGTTTCTCGGGTCATCCGGACCTGGCTGCGCAAAGAAGGTTGCTGGAGCAAATTCTGGCGCGGGCTCATAGTGCCGACTGCTAGTCAACTGCTTCTGGGGCGTCCCAGTGCCCCGGAACTGGATTTCTTGACCTTGCACCGGGCTTGGTCTCAGTCTAGGTTGGTTCGGAGGGTTAAATGCTCTCTGCGCAGGCGTTACTGGAGCCGGCGGGACTTTGTACCAGAACGGACCCTTCTTGGGTTCTACTGGGGCAGCCCCAAACGGCTGAGCCTTGCGTTGGCCCTGAGTGCTGAAAGCGCGATGCGAGGAGACCTGCTGTTGCGGTGGCACTGGCTCCCACTCCATTTCTGCAGAATAATTGACCTGCCTTTGAGGGGGGTCCTGAAAAAAGGACGGTGAGACAAGATTCATCGAGTCAAGCTCTTGAATGCTGGTAAGAGAGTTGGTAAGCTGCTGGGCTTCCAGGGTATGTGTAAAGCCCATTCGTGGGGCACGCGGCTCATCCCTCGCGCGTCTGAGCGGTGACAAATCATAGACAGTAGATGCTGCTGTGCTTGGTCGTTTTGGTTCTGGAGGGGAGCTCTCAATATGCTCCAGCTCATCCAACAGATCTCCCAGAGACTTTATGGTGTCCTTCTTCGCACTGGAGGCTCTGGGTTTGGCTCCGGAAGAGGCAGGCGTCTTCTTCGCAACTGGTCTCCCCCGTAATGAGGACTGGTTTGATTGTTTCGCGGTTGGTTTGATTACAGGCAAAGGCTTGAGGCCGACCGATTGCCATGCTATCAAAAATAGCTGCTTGCTGATTAGTATTTGATCTTGGACATGAATAGATGGATGGATAGCACATACTATGGTGGCAGCAGTCGCGCTGATGATTTGCAAATTGGTTCGGAAGGGCAACTTCCGCAAAGCAGCATTTGCAGAGCCTGGAGCAACACGTAGATATATACGCGAGAAGACGGCAATAAACTGAATCAAGTACCAGCGAAATAGCCCGGTAACCTGCCTGCTGTTTCCAGCTATCATATCCAACAACCGTGGATTCCACCACATCCCCAAAACTGTGGCCCCAATGCTCCATTTCAGCAATGTGTCTGACAATGGCAACCAAGAGGAATATGGGATCTGGTTGGTGTTTGTGGTAGAGAGCAAACTATGCCACACAAGTTGTAACACAAAGCCCGACACCCACAGCAATCTCCCAATGCCGTTCAGTATCTTTATAGGCATCCTCGACTGGATGTAAATCTTGCGCCGAATGTTGGAATTGCGGTCCATCATGCGCCGAAGGGTATCGGTCTTGGCTGTGTAGGCCGCCTGGTCTAGACGCTGCCGGACTTTGGGCTCACACTCGGCACACATCTGGGGATAGATGCGCTCTTGGGTAATGCGAAACTCATCAAACCGGCTCTCTCGCTCCCCGTTGTCTGAATCGTCGGACTCGTCGGAATCGGGAAGATATTGGGCAAGACTGGCACTCAAAAGACGTTGGTTGTTTAAGCACGTCTTGCAAAAGACTGAGTTGGTCGGGCTTGCTGGAGGGGACCCAGGGCGTGGGACAGCGTATCGAGGTGCGGGCGTCGAAGTATTAGTTCGTGCCACTGGAGGGTCGACTGGCTCGCCATTCTAGCGTCATATCAGTATAGAGAGAGACTTTGACAAGAATAATAGAACTCTACCCTATCGCGATAGTTGTCGGCATCGCAAGAGAGACACCGGAAGTGTGTTGTACTGCCATCGTTGCGCAGTTTGGTGGTGTAGCCACAGTAAAAGCACGACAGGTACTGCGGTCCAAATAGGCGTCGCGGCGGCATGGTTATTTGATGTTTGGTTGAATCGGCATATCGAGACGCGATTGACCAAAGGAAGCGATAGAAGCAATGTGATCGTGGGGCAGTTCCAAAAGGTGTTTCCAGGAAAGCTAAAGAGGGAGGGAGCTTGCGCGGCGATTCTGCCGGGCGGTCGTGTTTTCCAGCGGCACTCAAATGCGCGGTCGACAGGGGAATGCATTTCCCCACAACACCGTCATTGTGTCTTGGCACAAGGCACGGACCACGTGTGCCTAAATTCGTTACTTGTAATTGCACATCTTTGTAACTTGACCCACCACATCGAATTACTAACATCTTCACGACTTTGACTTACAACTTCAGCTTCCATTCTTCAAATTCGGTAGCGGGAGGATTCTCTTACTGTACAGTAAGCTGCTAGAATATTGAGTTCAGAAACTCCAAGCCAGCAAGCATAGATTCTCCCAGTTCAACGACGAGACAGAGAAGCCAGATTGGGCTTTTGAGCGTCTCAATTCACACCACAACCAGTTCGTCTCCCACTGCAGGCCTCCTGTAGCTTCTCGACTCATTCGTTCTTGAACAAGTTACTAACTGGCCGCCAGCAAGATCAATTTCACTCAGACATTAGATGAACACCACCTGCCATCTTGCACCATATGCACATTACCCCAGAACAGCCGTCACCCATTTCACCTTTGAGCATTGCTGTATTTGATTCGCAAGTTCAACACAGACTTGGTGTCTGGAGCATCCAACTGCATATTTTCATCCGAAACCTGGTTTGAAAGTGTCCAGGTATATGTCGACAATCTTTCTTCAGCAGCTGGCCAACATCAGCCCGAACCCAACCTCGAAAGGGGCTCAGGGGTCAATCTCTTGGCATCAACAGCACAGACCGCCCAACATCATCACCACCACCACCACCACCACCACCATCCCCGCCGCTTAGTCGACAACCTCAATTAGTCGCCCCCCATTGATTCTCGCGATAATAGACTCAAGTCACTGCCATAATGGACCCGCATCTTTCTGACCGGGGCGAGAGCCAGGCAGCGACTCATAAACCCCTCGACAGCCTCGCAGACCAGCCAGGCTTTCTCCAGAACAACCGGCAACGAGAAGGGCGAAGCCCAGTAGAGCAAAACTTGGAGCCACCGGCTTCAGATTTCTTTTCGTCATCACCACAATCAGTGCCGCCTTCAGATCTTGTTCCTTCCTCGTCACACACAGTCCCAACTTCAGATCTCAGTTCTTCCTCTTCACAGACAATCCTGACTTCAGACCTCAGTTCTTCATCAACGCTGCCATCGAAGCCTTTGTCGCCACGAGAACGGCCCTCATCACAAGTTTCGGCAGCTCAAGAAAAAGCCTCATTGGTGTCACCTGTCAGACCGCAAGAAACAGCTTCGCCGTTGCCACCTCCACCAAAGTCAGCATCTCCAGCGGAAGAACAAGACGAGATCAAAATGCTCGAGTCGATCGATGAGATGGGGGGTGAGGGTGGTTTGCTCGGTGGTAAGTAGAACTATCGTCTTTACATCACATGTCCTCGGATTAGGGACCTTGAAAAAAAATGAGAGATCATGTTGTTCTACGACTTGACAAAATCAGGGGCCATGTTACTCTTCGACTTTGAAGATTTTACATCGACCCGTGGGAGATCCCAGTTCCACTTTCCAAGACATGATGTCAGGTCCTGAGAAAGCTCTTCTCGGGCTTCATCTTAGAGACGCAAAAAAAGGCACACATTGTCAACTTCGAATACTCAAGTTCTAGGACGACTCGTCACATTTCTCATGACTTGCAGCTCCTTCGGAGGCGGAGTTCTCACTATTCAAGATCAAACCCCAAATCGTATGAAGACAGACATAAAACAGCTTGCTAACAATTTACCTTTGTGAAAAAAAAAATAGTTTTCCTCGCGCTCTTGTGTGCGTTTGTCGCGGCTGCTGCAGCCGTTGTCAAGTTGTCTTGGCCCGCGCTCGCGACTTTGGTCGTGGCCGGTTGCTCGGGTGTGGCTGTAAGTTATTCTTTTTTCACTTCTCAGGTTATTGTTGCAGCTTGCCGTTGAGGGATCGGAGTGGCTCAGGCGAGAGGTGGGGATGTCTGGGGGAGCAAATGGGGACAACAAGTGCTGTCTGCTTTTGGCGGAATGTGATCGAGCAAAGTCGAAGTGTCTCATGTAGTCTCCTTCCAAGAGTCTGTCGATCGGGGATCTTCGTGGGCGCCATTCTCCCGAGCCGTTATATGGGGTTTGGTGCTTGGTCACGTCTGGGAGCGGTTTCTTCTGCCCAGCTCCTTTTTATCTTTTCTACTTCTGAAGTGGTTTTCTATTGCAAGAACTTCTTCGAGTCATTGCATCCCCCTTGTTCTTTACCTCACAGTCATGCCGGCGATCAAGACCACGGAAAATGTTTCCTTTCGAGAGCGCTTGATGAATTTCGCTGTCAAGCTCATCCCTACCTACACACAGCACATCATATTCATTTCTGTTTTTTGGCAAACAATGGTTCTTCCTTTCGCTAGCTTACTCTCACTTGTCTTCTTGGATGCATCCTCTATACATACATCTCCTTTTCCTCATTTACACCTCTCTATCTTCCGCACCGTGTTCTCAAATTTGTCACACTTCACAATGCACTCATCAGTCAACTTTTCCTTCCTCTCCTCTTGGAAACTTGCGAGGGAAAATCTACCCTCGCGACCAAGCACGCTTCAGTAGCCTTGTCCCACCTCTAGTGAGGACAGCGGACGATCGTCTGTTTTTACGCAGTGGAGCCGTGGATGCCTGCCCTTACCGGCGCCTCCTTGGGGTCGTCGTTCGGCTTCCGCGGAGGTTCACCTCCCCAGAGCCGGCGGCGGCTTGTAAAACTGGAGGAGCGCCCTGTCCCAGACCGTTTGCTAACCGACCTTTCCTCGCCAGTACCGCCACCAAACCCTCGTCTCCTCCCGCCGCCGTGTGCGCGGTGGTCTGTTTCCCGCGCTGGCCCGCGGTGCTGTCCCGGTCGCCTCCTCGCGCGGTGACGGCATCCTCGGGCGTGTGCCCGCCTACTTCCTCTTCGTCTTGGGGTCGGGCGGGCACACGACCGAGATGTTTGAAACCATCAAGAACTCGTTCTTGCCGTCGCCGGCGCAGCACCGGCGCTATGTGATTACGAGCGGAGATGGGGATTCCTTGCGGCGGTTGTTGAGGTTGGAGTCGTTGCTGGACCGGGCTGTTCTCGGTTCTTCGGCCGGTGGTGACAAGGCTCGGGTTGGCACCCGGGATATGTTTACAATTCCGAGGGCAAGGAGGGTTCACCAGCCTTTTTGGACGGCGCCGTTTACGAGTTTGGTTACGGGGGTGGGGGCGGTGAAGGCGTTGAGCACGGTTCCTAGGCCGAGGAAGGGGGAGGGGTATAAGTGGCCGAATGTGATTGTTACCAATGGGCCTGGGACGGGGTTTGTGGTCGCTTTGGTTGCGTACATCCTCAAGCTACTCGCCGTTGTTCCCCAAGACGGCTGCAAAGTGGTTTACGTGGAGAGTTGGGCGCGGATTAACAGCTTGAGCCTGACGGGCAAGATGTTTTACTGGAGCGGCATTGCGGAGGTGTTTGGGGTTCAGCATCGGCAGCTGTGCGACAAGTATGAGGGGGTGGTTTATGTCGGGGAGATCGGGGCTGCCAAGGGGGCGAGGATGGGGTGAGCTGGGATGGATGTTTGCGTGTTTGGGCGGTTAGCATTGCTTTCATGAATTCAACGATACCCCGTCCTCGTTTGTCCAATACGAACATAACCAGCGATCCTGAACTTTTGTACAAATTTTGTGATCTCTACCCTCCCAAACCACCCATAATTTTGCATGTATACACAGAGAGCCACACCCGAACAGTTTCTCTACTGTCCGTCTCTCCAGCTCCCTTCAGGAAGCTAACAACAACCCACCCACACACACACTCACTCACTCACTCACTCACTCACTCTCTACACATCGGCAGCCTCCTCAGCCTCCACCTCGGGCAAATCAATATCATTCGCGTAGGCCGCCTGCCTCTCCATCTCCTGCCCTTCAATCTCCTCCCCAGCCCACTTGAGCCAGTTGTTGTACTCCTTGTCCTCGAGCTCCATGCCGACCTGGTTGACCGTCTTGCCAAAGTAGGCGCCGTAGGCCCTCGCTTCTTCCTGGGCTATCCTGGCCTCTGTCTCCTCGAAGCGGCGGAGCTTGTAGAACTCCTTGCGGGCAACGTCGTAGGCTTGCGCTCGCGTCATTTTGGCGTGCTGCATGAGGTATAGTTGGCGTTGGACGACACTGTTTTCTGTCAGTTATCACTCTTTGTTTGTTTTTTTTTTTTTTTTTTTTGTTTTTTTGTTCTTTTTCAAGCAGGGGGTGATGTACCTCTCTCCAGACAACTTCATCCCCGGCTGTCGGAGTCCTTTGCTCCAATCCCGATACCGAGCGTCCTTGCCGTCGATTTCCATGAGGAGCTTGGGCCGGGCGAGTTCCCATGGGTGGTCGGAGTAGAATTGCTTGCGAAGGCGGTCCTCGGGGTGCTCGATCTTGGTTGGGCGGTAGAGGTTTTTCGGGGGGGTCTTACGTGATTTGGGGAGGCGGATGGGCAGGAGGGCGTGCTGGGCTGGGTAGGGCCGTGTCCAGATTTCAGAGGGGGGGATGTTGGCTAGGGCGGCGACCCAGGGGGGGGAAGGGTTGTAGGTTTTTGGGTAGACGGTCGAGGCTAGGGATTCGGTGGCTGTCTGGTGGACGCGCGAGGCGAGGAGGCGGGAGGGGCCGCGGGCCATTTTGATGGAGGACTACTCCCCGGGAGGGAGGAGGATCTGGTGAGAAATCGGGGAGGGGGTTGTGGTGATGGTGGTATGTTGCCGTCCCCAGTCGCAATCGCAATTCCCACGATATCAAAATATGGGATAACGGCTGGCTTGCCAATCTTCAAGGTTGGTACGAAGTAGTGCCGATTGAATTGTGGGGCATTCCAACTTTTTGATTGGGGAGGGTTGGGGTTTTATGAGAGAAATGCCCCTGGCAGAAATTTTGTCCCCCTCCATGACGGCGGGAGCTTTGGGCTTTGCGGCAGCGGTCATTGGTTCGTACCTTAGCTTAGTAGCGCTGTAGCGCTATAATCCTTGCTAAAGGTGGGGGCAAGCAAAGCACAGTTGCGATAAGCTTCGATGTCGACTTTTTCTTGTGCTTTATCAACGCCCCCCATCGTTGACGACGACCTTGACCCCCCGGCGCCGTGACTCCGCCCCCCTTCAAACTGCCGGACGAACCAACCACCGACACGGGAGCATCGACACAACGACACACACAGGGCATGCGAGGTCGGGCTGACGGCAGGCCACCATGTTGGACGACAGCCCATGAAAGTCTCCAGACGAATTGACGGGTCGATATGCGGCGCGATCCTCTTTTTGCACCGCCCGTCGTCGTCAACGTCGTCGACCTGGCAATGGCAGACCAATATCTTACCTGTGTGTTATAACCATGGCGGAGGGTCGGGGAGGGGTTTTCTGAATCATCACCACCGCTCGACAGCCCCGCTTCACTATGCCTTGACCCTCCCGACCCTCCGCCGATTCTCGACCATCCGATTCTGGAGCTCCTTCCGGCCGTCGTTGGCTTATTTGGCAAAGAGCAACACCGCGAGAGCTATACCTCCAGCACCGGCCAACGACGAAACGTCACCTTTGTGCTCCGAGCCAGACCCAGGGTCAGAAACAGTCCACCCTCCACCAGGCCACTCCAAAGAAGAGCTCCTCGCCCTCGTCGACCCCTACGATGGGGAACCCATCGCGCCCCTGAGCGATTATGTCCAGTTGCATGCCGACCCCTACATGCGCGGTTATGCCCAAGCCGACACCCCCAAGATTTCCCTCGCGAAAACCAAAGAACAAGTCGAGTACCCTGCTCCCGACGAGGTTATCCGCCCCCGGAATCAACAAGATGAACAAATCCTCTTCGAGCTGCGCTTCGCCGTCAGATACTACCTTATCAAGCCCGAAATGGGTGACCTAGACACCGTTTACTCCCTGTACCAGCGCCTCCCCGAACCAAAAATCCTGCATCTTGACGCCAACTTTCGACATCAACTATTGAAAGCCCTCGGTCAACCTCCCAAGCTGAATGCCAGATCCATGATGCGCTACTTTACTGTGATTGGCGATGTCAAAAACAGCGGGATTGCCCTGACGAGAAGTGAGTGGAACAGGGTCATTCACTTTGGCAGCAAATACGTCGGCAGAATCACAGAGGTGGAAAACGAACAGGCGTTGAAGATGTGGAGGGAGATGGAGATTGATGCCGGGATCAAGGGGAACGATGTCACGTTCAACATTCTGTTCACTGTCGCCTGCAAAGCGGGCAATTTTGTGCTGGCCGAGATGATTTACAAGGAGATGGAGAAGAGGGGGCATGTGTACAATCGGTATCACTACGTCAGCCTGATTTACTACTTTAGTCTCAAGTACGAGACTGGGGGGATGAGGGCGGCGTACCGGGAGATGGTGGAGCAGGGGGAGATTGTCGACACGGTGGTGCTGAACGCCATGATGTCGGGCTTGCTGAGGGCGGGGGAGGAGACGGCGGCGGATAGGATATACGAGAGGATGAAGGCTGCGAATTCCGACTTGGGGGAGGTGCCGGTCAAGGGGGGGGTGATGACGGAGAGGGCGATCACGCAGGTGTTGATGATGATGGGGAAGTTGGGGAGGAGGTTCCCCGAGCAAAGGGAGAGGTTTCAGAGCATGGCGTTGACGACGCCGGACCTGCAGACTTATAGGATCTTGGTGAATTACTATGGGAAGCAGGGGGATTTGGGGAGGGTGGCGAGGTATGTGGATGAGATGAAGTATTTTCAGATTCCGCTGCACGGGGCGATTTTTTTGGCGCTGTTCAAGGGCTTTGCGAGGCACGGGAGGCTGCACAGGAGTGCGTGGTCGGAGAGGCATTTGGAGGAGATTTTCAAGGCGCTGCTGAGGGCTGTGGGGGAGAGGGGAGGGAGGTGACGGGGGTGCATTTGCAGACTTGGTTGGTGGTTTGGGTTTTGAGGGCGTTTGATGCTTGCTCGGGGAAGAAGAGGGTGATGGAGGTTTATGATGAGTTGAGGGGACGGTGGGGGGAGGAGGTGGATGAGGGGTTTGTGGGGGAGGTGCTGGGGGGGATGGTGAGGAGGGAGTTTGATTTGCATGCACAGAGGAGGGGGGCGAGGTATGGGATATGAAAGAGATATTTGCAAAATGAGATGGGTTGGGAAAATACAGGAGGGGGCATGTAACATATTTTTTGGGTGGCATTTGTCACATAAGAGAAACAAAATGGGAGGGCTGGGAGGGACACGGCATCGATGGAGATGCTTGTTGTATACTAGATGGACATGTACATACATATGAGGCTGAGCATCTCACGACATGGAAGATGAGAATGGGACCCGATATACAGCGGTATAAGCAGATGTTAAAAGAAAGACATAACCCGCTCACCTTCGTCACCCACCTTTGGCTCACCTACACTCACCCCAACCTCCGGCACCGAGCTGACCATCATCACCGTTTTTGCCTGAATACACAAGTTCATGCGGCTCACAGCTGAAGTCTCAGCTCCGGAGCTTTAAACGCCTTGCCTGTCTTTTGCTGCCATTTTTGGAAGACACCACGGACTGTTGATGTGTGCCGGGGTGAGAAAGAGGGGGGAGGGGGCCGTGCGCTTGTTAGAGGTTGTTCCAGTAGCCTTCGATTGGATGGCGATCACACAATGTAAACATATCAGGCGAGAGAGGGACAAGAGGAACTTTATGCGACCGGGTGTCCGATTTCGAGAGAGATTTGGAGTGTTTTCAGCTTTGAGGATGGGCTTTGACTTTCGGAAGTTGAAGTTGCGATGGTTGCGATGCTCTCTTTCCATCCGAATGTCGACATGTTGGCGCTCGATGCCTCATCAACCTCACCTCAACTATCCACGGTAAGTCAACATCGATATCAGTGTTTGAGACTTTAGAACCAAGACTTTCACTCGCAACGCTAACTCTTTTTTCTATATCCCTCACCCACCTACCTACCTAGCTAGCGACCCTGCCAGACGCCCGTTTCATAGCATCTTTCTTTTTCCCCCCCTCCCCCCAGCACCCCAATAGCCGCCTCCGTTACCCAACCCCAGCTCGGCACTTCCCTTGTCCTTTACGGGGCTTTTATAAAATCTATGCGATCAACCAAGCATAACTTATCCCGCATTTACAGGGGAGGGAGCTTTCGGCTCTTGTCATCCACTCTGGTCCAGACCGTTTTGTAGAAGGCAGGGTAGTCCTTGTCTTTTCTCATATCTCTTCATGTTTCTACCTCCTTGATGAAGCTCAAACCTCCGAGTTGAGCGAAGCGTGGGGGACCGGAACCATATGATATCCCCCTTGGTAAGAACTAGAATGTTTTGATAAAGGGAAGGTTTCAGTTGGCTGAGGGGGAGGAGGTGATCACCCATTCATTCATTCATTCGTTCACTCTTTTTACCCGCCCGCCCGCCCGCCAGCCAAGATATAGGCTGACCAGGTGATGGGTGATGGTATAGCATGAAATCTCTGGGGTGTTGTTGTGTTCTCTCAAAACGAAAACGAAAAATGTCGTGACCCGTGTCTTATAGCTCCAACTTGCCCAATTTTTCTTCTCCCTGGCGTGTGATGTTTTAGTCTCCTTTTCACCTTTTTCTGTTGTGGCTGGGACATCAACATTGACCATGACGAGGGCATCATCATCATGACATTTTTGTTTTCTTTTTTTCGATATAATTTTGTGAGTAACGTAACAGATGACAGGTCATCATGGACCCTTCCCAACCAACACCACCACCGCTAGAGGCGGACCTCTCCCTCGGCCCCGTCCTCCTTTCCTTCTCGCTGGCAACAGCAGCATCCGCCTTCTCAACAACATTTGTGCGATTCTTTTGCCTTCCACGACAACACAGAGCTGGGAATGGTAGATACAAGGCTGACGACTGGGGAAGCCTCATCGCCACGGTACGCCCCCTTCCATGACCTCTTCCCGTTATGTACTGACAGAGGTTGTAGCTAGTAGCCCTCATCTCGACAAGCTTCACCCTCGTCGAGTCCACCACCTCTTCCCCCGTCCGGGCACTTGAATACGACGTTCTGGGCCGGCCGTGGTATCTCATGAGTGTCACCTTCAGCAAGATAGCCATCTGTCTTGTCTACCTGCGGGTTCTTTCCGGGAAGGGGAGCCAATGGCGGTTTTTGTTGGGGGGGTTGGTGCTCGTTATGGCCGTGGTGAATTTTGCTTTCGCGTTGACGGTGAACTTGCAGTGTAGACCGCTCGAAAAGATCTGGAGGGGGGGGGAGGTGGAGGGGAGTTGCTGGGACGTGGTTGTGCAGAGGGATTTTGGGTTTTTCCAGGGGGCGTTTGGGGTTTTTACTTGGTTTTTCTTGGGGGGGTTCTCGGTTGTGATTTTTGGCATGGGTTTGGGGGATGGGAACACGGGGTGGGAGTATTGGGGGGCGTTTGGGGTTTGTTCTGCGTGGGTTTTCATCTTTCGAGTTTGTGAGAAGAGGAGGGGGGTTGCTAACATGTGATGACCCTACTCAGGTCGGGAATCTTCGCCATTGTCGGGACAGCAAGGACGGCACAAACAAGCGGGCTGGGAGTCTACACCCCCGACCACTCCTACGCCAGCCTCATGGCGACCCTGGAGCAGAATCTGGGTCTGGTCGCGGCGAATATATTAACCTTTGGGACGCTGTTTGCCTCACGCCGGAAGGGGTCCAGGCGGAGGACTCCATTCCAGAGCACCTCCTCCGCGGGTACATCAAGGAGCAGAAAGACAGGCAAGTCCTCGTCAAGCAGAGCGGGGAGCATCACTCAAACCATCACCCGTGCCTCCTCCCGCGCCAGCTCCCACAAATCACTCCACAGCAACAGCACAGCAGCCGAAGTGTCAAACGGACACAACAGACAGGGGCACTCCGCCAGCGTGAGCAGCCTGGGGAGTTTCTTCCGGGCTGATAACAACAACAACAACAACAACAACAACAACAACAACAACAACAACAACAACAACAACAACCATCACGACAAGTACGACGACGACAGGCATAGCAGTAGCGATGATGAAGGGACTTACTTTGAGGGCGAGGAGATCGACCTCGAGTCGGGGAACTGGTGGCCGAGAGGGATCATCAAGACTGTGAGTGTGGAGGTCGTGGAGGAGGTCAACGTTGATTACGTGCCGGATCGTGCTGCTGGGGAAGCATCATCATCGTCCGGTAGTGGTGGGGGGGCAACGCGCGGTGAGGGCCCAAGAAGGGGAGCCAGAAACTCGGTGGTTATCGTTCCACCTCCAAAGGCGAGGGTCAAGAGGGGGAGTGTTGCTTTTGACGATCGGGCAGAGGAAAGCGAGGAGATGGCCGATTGGGAGGTTATGATCAGGGGAGGGCCGGCGAGGTAATCTGTGATGGGCATGAATGCTTCGTATCCCGCAGGGTTGAGCGGGCGTGGGTGAAACTCTTTCTTTAGACAGGCTTGATTATACATGGGACATGGATGCCGTTGGGAGATTGGGCAGGCGATCACGAAGAATACACATCAGGAGGCAGCGAGGCGTTGGTGGATAGCCGAGAGAACACGAGGGGCTGGATGGCCGTGCACAAATAAAAATTGCCTCATGGTCGATGGGACGAACTGAACCACGGCCGGATTTTCAACAAAAGTTCAATATTGTCTCAAAAGTAAACGCAATCATGTCCACACATACCATACCATACCATACCATACCATACCATACCATACCATACCATACCATACCATACCATATATACAACCCATCCTGCAGCCCCCCTAAACCTTCGCCTGAGCCTGCTTCATCAACTGCAGCGTCTTCGTCAACGCAAACTCACTCCTCCTCTTACTCCTCACCTTGTCAGCCTGCTCCTCCGTAAACCCCCTCGCCTCCACCGCCGGGTTATACCCAACCCCGCTCACCCTCCCCACCTCCTCACTCCCCAACACGCTCGCCTCCTGCCCATCAGGCCTCTTGTAAACAGTCACCACCGCCGCGCCCCCCAACCCCAAATTATGCTGCAGCGCATACTTTGTCCCCTTCACCGCCCGGTTGTTAGCCCACCCCCTCAGATGCCAGACCAGCTCGGCACACTGCGCGATACCCGTCGCCCCGAGCGGGTGCCCCTTCGAGATCAACCCCCCAGAAGGATTCACCACAACCTTGGTGTTGGGCCCGTAAGTGATCGCCCCGCTCCTGACAAACTCGTGCGCCTTGCCCGGCTCGGACAACCCAAGGGCGTCAATAAGACACATCTCGTTGGCGGAAAAGCAGTCGTGGAGTTCGCAGACTTGGCAGTCTCTAGCCGTGATGCCTGCTTCCCCCAGGGCGATCTCAGCCGCGCGCTGGGTCATCTCCCGGCCCACAAGATCAATGGAGGACTTGGAGAAGAGCGATGGCGCGTCGGTGGTGAGAGCCTGACCGGCGATGAGAATGGCGCGGTCTTTGAGGTGGGGGTGGGCGTCGAGGAAGGATTGGGAGACCAGGACGGCGGCGGCACCACCGTCAGAGGTAGGGCAGCACTGGAGCTTGGTGAGGGGCTCGTGGACGGCGGGGGACTGCATGATCTGCTCGAGGGTGTAGACGTCCTGGAACTGAGAGTAGGGGTTGTTGACGGAGTGGGCGTGGTTGATGCGGGCGATCTCGGCAAAGTCCTCTTTTCTGGCGCCATACCTGAAGTCGTGCGTCAGTGATGCATGTCACAAAACATGCGACCAAGAGGAAGCTCACTTCTCCATGTACTCCCTCCCAGCATTCCCGAAGATCTGCGGCGCCCCCGGGGCCTTGCTCAACCCCCTGGTCTGCGCCATCATCACATACGTCGTGCCGATGGGGTTCTCCCTGTCGTTCCAGTGAGAGCCCAAGCTTCCAGGCATCATCTTCTCCCAGCCCACCACCAAGGCACAATCAGACGCTCCAGACGCAATGAGGGTCCGGCCCATGTAGAGACCAGTAGACCCAGTAGAGCAGTTGTTGTTGACGTTGACGATGGGAATCTGCGTCATGCCAAACTGGTAAAAGACACGCTGGCCAGAGGTGGAATCGCCGTAGCAGAAGCAAGCGACGCCATTGTCGACATCGTCGTAGGTGATGCCGGCGTCGAGGAGGGCTTTGATGCCGGCTTCGTAGCCGAGCTCGGTGTAGTCTACCTTGCCGCGGGGCTTGATGAACTTGGTCATGCCTACGCCGAGAACGTAGACGGGAGCTTTGGATTTGGGTGCCATTGTGATTGTTGTGTGTGAGGGGGGATGTTTGTTGCCAAGGTTGAATGATCAAAATAAGCGGTATCAAGAAAGAAAGAGTGAAGCGAAAGACGGTTTTATATCTGAAGGTGCTCAATGACACCTACACCCCGGTCCAAGAACGCAGGTCCCAATGAAAGGGAGGCAAACGGCTTCCCCACGTTTGCTTCCCCAGCATTTGAAATGCGGGGATTGGGGTGCTGTGCCGAGGCATCGGAAGCTAGCCAGCATGTTGCCACAGCTGAGCACTCGAGAGGGTTCGCGTCTCGGTTATCTCTGATTCGAGAGATCGTGGAGATGAGCGCTTCAACATGTTGTTTACTTTAGCTTGTAGATCTGTAAGGGTTTACTTCAAGAGACGAATTGGTGACCCTTTTGGTGAGGTGACGATGCCCATCGAGAGAAGGCTGCTGCCATGTGATGCCTGGTCTTGGCGAGATTCGACCATTTGCTGCGACGAGTTCTGATAGTGAGGAAGCTCGGTCTACCGTACCTCCCCCTCTGTGAGGAACGCGCTATCAAGGCCAATATCAAAGATTGAAGTTTGTCTTTCCAGAGACCGGGATTGTTGGACTCGAGGTGTTGAACGGATTTCCGAGACGAGAGTCAGCACACTTGAGCGGGATCTTGGCACGCTGTCCGCCTCCGTTTGTGGGGAGGCTCCTCATTGCCAAGGCTCAAAATCTGGGGAAGAGGGGCTGGTGCTGCCTCGGGTTGACCTCCCCTGTTCATGATTGCTCATGATAAAGTAGCTACACCCACATGGGTAACCCATCACATCCTCCTCCCTCACTTTGTAAAATGCAAACACTTGGTGTAAGCATAACTCAGCAAGCCCTGTCTCCCCATCTCCCCCCCAAAGCCAGAATCCTTGATCCCGCTGAAATAAGCCGCAAAGTTCGGCCTCTCACTCTGATTGATCCAAACACTCCCCGCCTCCAACCTCCTGGCAACCCTCTCCGCCTCCTTCAAGTCCCTCGAATAAACCGACGCGCCCAACCCAGCATTCGCCAAATTTGCCCTCCTTACCACATCATCCTCATCACTCCACCCCAAAATCGGCAACACCGGCCCGAACTGCTCCTCCTGCACCAACAAGCTCCCCTCCTCCGGCCGACTGACAATCGTAGGCTCCAACCAAAACCCCTTCCCACTCTCGGCCACATCGACCGTCTTCCCCCCCGTCCTGATGTCAAACCCCCTCCTCTTGCAGTCCTCAATAATCCCCTTGACAATCTCAAACTGCAACTTATTGTCCACCGGCCCAAACACGCTCGGCACCGTCCCATCCTCCTGGACCTGATACTTTTCCTCCACCTCCCTCACCAACCTCTCCAGGAACTCGTCATAAATGCACTCGTGGACGTAGATCCTTTTACTCGCGACACAAACTTGACCTGCGTTGAAGAAACCCCCAGAAGCGATGCTCGGCACCGCCTTGTCAAGATCTGCATCAGGAAGCACAATACAAGCATCGTTTCCCGCCAGCTCAAGCGTGACCTTTTTCAAAGTCTTTGCGCAAGCAGCCATGACTTTTTTCCCGGTTGACGTCTGCCCTGTGAAGGATATCTTGTGGATCCCCGGGTGGGAGCACATCGCCGCCCCCAGCTCCGCTCCCCCGTTCAGCACCTGCAGCACGCCCGGGGGGAAGATCCCCCTGGCTAGTTCGATGTGCTTGAGGACGGCGTAAGGGGTGAAGGGGGAGGGTTTGACGATGACGCAGTTCCCCGTCACGAGGGAGGAGACAATCTTGATGTTGGAGAGGATGAGGGGGAAGTTCCAGGGGCAGATGGCGCCGACGGTGCCGATGGGGATGTGGGTGGCGATGACTCTGGAGTGGTCGTCCTCGTGCTGGATCTCGTCCGAGAGGCCGTTTTGGGAGTAGTAGAGGGATTGGGCGATGGCGGCTTGGACGTCGATGTTGGCGAGGATGGTCTGGTAAGTCTTGGTAAGCTGCTGCTGCTGCTGCTCAAATTTGACAAGGTGAGCGGGATAATGAGCACATACGGATTTGCCGGTCTCTCTGGCGAGAACAGCTGCGAGCTCGTCTCCGTGCTCCTTGATGTTGTCGGCCAGCTTCACGAGCAAGGCTTGGCGCTCGGCGAGGCTGGTTTGTGACCAGGTGAGGAATGCCTTGGAGGCGGCCGCGACGGCATCTTCAAAGTCCGACGCGGTTGCGATTGGGCAGGGCCAGAGCTCCTC
The DNA here is from genome assembly GCF_035222485.1 of Podospora pseudoanserina. Classification (NCBI taxonomy): domain Eukaryota; kingdom Fungi; phylum Ascomycota; class Sordariomycetes; order Sordariales; family Podosporaceae; genus Podospora; species Podospora pseudoanserina. Next base: position 2,153,774 of record NC_085922.1, on the reverse strand, counting down.
TTCTGTTCGGGGATCGGTCACGGTGTGAGTGTCTTCGCTTCCGCGGAGCTCATCGTTGATGATGTTGTAGAACTGGAGCTGCATATTTTGTTCCTTCTGTTTATTTACCTAGGTATGTGAAAGCGTCACAGACAAGAAAGCGAAAAATGTGGGCGATAAGGAGTGATATATAAGACCACCACCTGGCTGAATCCGGCATGAAGCAAAATACCCGGCCGGCACACCTTTCCCCACCGGATCATAAGCCAACGGCATTTTTCCTGACGTTCGTGTAGGGCTCCATCGCCAAGTCCCGACTGGTGGTTGTTAGAGGTTGGATGCGGAGAAAGGAGGGGTTCCGTCAGTCTAGCGCTTGCTATCGTTGTTTCCGGGGACGGCAGATGGGGTGGCTGCCCACTGGTATATTTGCTACTGGATATAAGGGACTTTAACAAAAGGTCAACAGGCCTTTCAAGATACCGAGTCGATAAGCCCCTCGACAATGAAGTGGCCTTGGATATGCATCGTAGGCCTTGTAAAATCATCGAGAGGTCTTTTACTGGCGGGACCTGATCGTGATACGAGACACCAACATTGAGATCTGAGGGGTAGTTAGTGTGGACGTTGCGAGGACGGAAAACAACCTTGACGTTGGATCGGATAGTGGGAGTGCTTGAGAAAGAAATACTTGGGTTTGTCCCATGAGTCTTTGAAAGTGTAACATGAGTGGGTGCTTGAGTGAAGCCTTGAGGATGGAAGGTAAAACAGAGGTGAAGACACAGGGTTAGGGTATGGAACGCGCCGACAGCCACGCAGTCGGAGGCGGCCGACGTCAAGAGTGGGGACGTCCCCTAGCTGTCTGAACCCCACCCGGCCGATAGGTAAACCTCCAAGACGAACGGCTGCCGGGAAGTTGACCGAACGGTTGGCTTCCAAGTTAGGTGGCTCTTTGTGGAAGTGTTTGTTACCAACGGCTGGCAGCTCATAGGCTGTTTGTCTTTTGTATCTGGTAGTACAGAAGCAAAGGTCTGCAGTCTGCCTGCTTCCAGGCTTCTTGAATGCGGGGAGGTGGGATCGGGCACCGGCGATAAGTGGATAAGCAGCCCTGTGGGCAGCGGGGGAGCTCCGAGAGGCACCCCCGCGTTCAACCGATAAGAGCCTTGGTGGAGGAGGGAAGCTTGCCACGCGCCCGGTGCTGGTGACGTCCGCTGCATGCAACTGCCATCCCATGGCCATTTGGTTGACAGAAAGGGGATTGGATGCCATCCTGATACCCGGTGATATCTCTTTGTAGCATTAATAAATACCAGTAGTAGCACCCATCTCCCCGACCGACCGACCGGTTCTTTGTTCTTTTTGGTTTTTGGTTTTTAATTCTTGGTTCCTTACTACTCTAGCTCTCCCTGTTTTTGACATCTAGGGAAAGCAACCAAGAAAGACTGGACACTTGGGACGAACACCACTGGTTCCCCCGATTTCAACATGGCACCCTCGGCCATAGCCACCACCCCCACCACAGCTCCTACAGCCTCTCTGTCGACAGAGTATTCTGATACCATTACATTTTACCTGAACGGCACCCGTGTTGTCCTTGACGATGTCGACCCAGAGGCCACCCTTCTTGAATACCTGCGAGGCATCGGCCTAACTGGCACCAAGCTGTACGTCCCCTCCTCCTCCTCCTCCTCCTCCTCCTTCTTCTTCTTCTTCCTCCTTTTGTATCCCCGGCATATCACTAACATCCCCCCAGCGGCTGCTCCGAAGGCGGCTGCGGCGCCTGCACCCTCGTCCTCTCGGGCTTCAACCCAACCACCAAGAAAATCTACCACGCCTCCATCAACGCCTGTCTCGCCCCCCTCGTCGCCATCGACGGCAAACATGTCATCACCGTCGAAGGCATCGGCAACGTCTCCCGCCCACACCCAGCCCAAGAAAGGATAGCAAAGGGCAATGGCTCCCAATGCGGCTTCTGCACCCCCGGGATCGTCATGAGCTTATACTCGATGCTAAGGAACAAGGCCGACAGCAAAGAAGAGCTCACGGAAGAGGAGATTGAGGAGGGGTTTGATGGGAACCTGTGCAGATGCACGGGGTACCGGTCTATCCTGAACGCAGCACAGACTTTTGCCACGACAGGGAGGAAGGTAAAAGCAGCGGCAAATGGGGGCTGTGGCAGGGAAGGGGGCTGCTGTATGGAAAATGGCAGCGGGGGTGGGTGTGGGAGAGAGGTGGATGGCGGAGAGGCAACCAAGAGGTTCACACCGCCAGGGTTGATCGAGTACAACCCCGACACGGAACTGATCTTTCCCCCTCAGCTCAAGAAACACGAGCTTAAACCACTCGCGTTTGGAAACAAGCGCAAGAAGTGGTTCAGGCCGGTAACGTTGGAGCAGCTGTTGGAGATCAAGTCTGTGTTTCCGCAGGCGAAGATTGTCGGCGGCAGCACGGAGACGCAGATTGAGATCAAGTTCAAGGCGGTGCAGTATCCAGTCAGTGTTTACGTCGCTGATATCCCAGAGCTAAGACAGTACGAGTTCAAGGAGGACTCGCTGGAGGTGGGGGCCAACATTACGCTTACTGACCTGGAGCATCTCGCGCTGGAAGCACGGGAGAAGTACGGGGAGAAGAGAGGGCAGGTCTTCGAGGCGCTGCACAAGCAGCTCAAGTTCTTTGCTGGGAGGCAGATCAGGAATGTTGGCACGCCGGCGGGGAATCTGGTGACGGCGAGTCCGATTTCAGATTTGAATCCTGTTTTAATGGCGGCTGATGCTGTTTTGGTGGCGAAATCGCTGGGCGAGACGACGGAACTTCCGATGAAAGAGTTTTTCCAGGGGTACAGAAAGACAAGCTTGCCGGACGATGCCGTGCTGGTCAGCATCAAGATCCCGGTGACGAGGGAAAAGGGCGAGCTTTTCAGGGCGTACAAGCAGGCGAAGAGGAAGGATGATGACATTGCTATCGTGACGGGTGCGTTGAGGGTGAGGGTGGGTGAGGATGGAGCTGTGGAGGAGGCGAGGCTGGTGTACGGCGGTATGGCGCCTATGACGGTGGCGGCGAAGAGGGCCGGCGAGTTTTTGAAGGGGAAGAAGTTTGCCGAGTTGGAGACGTTGGAGGGCACGATGACTGCGTTGAGCCAGGACTTTGATCTGAGCTTTGGGGTTCCCGGTGGTATGGCGAGTTACAGGAAGTCATTGGCGTTGGGCTTCTTCTACAGGTTCTATCATGATGCGATGAAGGAGTTTGCTGAGGGCGAAAGGGATGAGGAGGCAGTAGAGGAGATTGAAAGAGAGATCTCAACAGGCAAAGAGGACGAGGCGGCTGCGGCGGCATATGAGCAGGAGATTGTCGGCAAGTCGAACAACCATGTTGCTGCGCTGAAGCAGGCAACTGGTGAAGCTCAATACACAGACGACATCCCACCAGCGAGAAATGAGCTGCATGGCTGCATGGTCCTCTCGACCAAAGCGCACGCCAAGCTGTTGTCGGTTGACTTTTCGCCCGCGCTCGGTGTTCCAGGCGTGGTGGATTACATCGACAAGAACGACATGCCCAGCTCGGCAGCCAACCGTTGGGGTGCGCCGCACTTTGAGGAGGTCTTTTTTGCCGAGGATGAGGTGCACACTGCTGGCCAGGTCATTGGTATGGTGCTCGCCACATCTGCTGCTCGCGCTGCCGAGGGTGCTCGCGCTGTCAGGGTCGAGTACGAGGAACTACCTGCCATCTTCACCATGGAGGAGGCCATCGAAAAGGAGAGCTTCTACAAGTTCTTCAGAGAGATCAAAAAGGGAGATCCGGAAGGCGCGTTCGAGAAGTGTGACTACACCTTCACCGGTGTTGCCAGGATGGGCGGCCAAGAGCATTTCTATCTCGAGACCAACGCCGCGATTGCTGTTCCCAAGCCTGAAGATGGTGAGATGGAGATTTGGTCCAGCACCCAGAACCCCAACGAAGCCCAAGTTTACGCCTCCCAAGTTCTTGGTGTCCAGTCCAACAAGGTCGTCGTCAAAGTCAAGCGCATGGGCGGTGGCTTTGGCGGAAAGGAGTCCAGATCCGTTCCCCTGAGCTCTTACTGCGCTCTCGCTGCTAAAAAGACCCGCAGGCCAGTTCGTGCCATGCTCACCCGCGAGGAGGACATGCTCACCTCGGGTCAGCGCCATCCCTTCCTCGGCCGGTGGAAGGTAGGCGTCAACAAAGATGGCAAGATCCAAGCCCTCGATCTCGACATCTTCAACAATGGTGGTTGGTCTTGGGATCTCAGCGCTGCTGTCTGTGAGCGCGCCATGACGCACTCCGACGGCTGCTACCTCATCCCCAACATCCACGTCCGCGGCCGCATCTGCAAGACCAACACCGTCTCCAACACAGCTTTCCGCGGGTTTGGTGGTCCCCAAGGCATGTTCATCGCAGAACAGTACATGTCTGAAGTCGCTGATCGTCTCGGCATGCCTGCTGAACGGTTCCGCGAGATCAACATGTACAAGCCGTTGGAGGAGACTCACTTTAACCAACCATTGACTGACTGGCACGTTCCTCTGATGTACAAACAGCTTCAAGAAGAGTGCGACTATGCCGCTCGCCGGGAAGCAATCACCAAATTCAACGACACACACAAGTGGCGCAAGCGCGGGCTGGCTCTCATCCCAACAAAGTTCGGTATCTCCTTCACAGCTCTTTGGTTCAACCAGGCCGGCGCTCTTGTCCACATTTACCACGATGGTTCCGTCCTCGTCGCCCACGGTGGCACGGAGATGGGTCAAGGTCTCCACACCAAGATGACGCAGATTGCCGCCCAGGCACTCAACGTTCCGTTCGACTCGGTCTACATCTCCGAGACGGCCACCAACACCGTCGCCAACGCGTCTGCCACTGCCGCATCGGCATCATCCGACCTGAACGGCTACGCCATCTACAACGCCTGCCAACAACTCAACACCCGCCTCCAGCCCTACCGTGAAAAGCTCGGGCCCAAGGCAACAATGAAGGAACTCGCCCACGCCGCCTACTTTGACAGAGTCAACCTCTCGGCCCAGGGCTTCTACAAGACCCCCGAGATCGGCTACGTCTGGGGCGAGAACAAGGGCAAGATGTTTTTCTACTTTACCCAAGGCGTCACGGCCGCCGAAGTCGAAATCGACACTTTGACTGGCTCCTGGACCTGTCTGAGAGCGGACATCAAAATGGACGTTGGGCAGTCGATCAACCCGGCTATTGACTATGGTCAGATACAGGGGGCGTTCATCCAGGGTCTGGGGCTCTTTACGATGGAAGAGTCGCTTTGGTTGAGGAACGGACCGATGAAGGGGAGCCTTGCTACTCGCGGTCCAGGGAACTACAAAATTCCTGGCTTCAGGGATATACCGCAGGTTTTTAATGTGAGCTTGCTCAAAGATGTGGAGTGGAAGGATTTGAGGACGATTCAGAGGAGCAGGGGGGTGGGTGAGCCGCCGCTTTTTATGGGGAGTGCGGTCTTCTTTGCTATCAGGGATGCGCTGAAGGCGGCGAGGAGGCAGTATGGTGTTGAGGCGGGGGTGGGGGTGGATGAGAAGGGGGATGGGCTGCTGAGGTTGGAGAGCCCGGCGACGGTGGAGAGGATTAGGTTGGCTTGTTGTGATCCTATTGTTGAGAGGGCCAGGGTGGAGGAGAGGGAGGGGGAGAAGAGTTTTTTTATTGCTATTTGAGGGGGTGGGAAAGGAAAATGAGGGATGGATTTTGGGTTCGGGTTGTATTATAGTCTGAGTTATCTTTTTATCCGGTTGAAAGATGGAGGAATACGAAGTGGTGCTGGTTGGATCCGGGAATGTGCTTTCAAGTGTGCATGCCTAGATAAAGTGATGGGGGTTGTTGAGGCGGTGTTTTGTTCGTGACAGGCGGAGCAGTTTGGCTATGTCCGTTTGATGGAAGCAGTATCTTTCTGGAAGACGGATCTACATTACTTTTGCTAGAGCGAAGCTCCCATAAAGCCGTGGTGGGAATCAAGGCATGACAGGGGGTTCGCTCTCCTTAACGAAACCAAAGTTGTTAAAAAAGAGCATTCTCAGCAACTGGAAGTTCTCGGTGTGTTTATTGGCCTAGACGTTTATCTAGAGTATTTCCTCCTTTTGGCTTTTTCTTATTTTTATTATTATTGTTTTCTGTTTATTTTTTTTTTCCATATGGGCAGAGAGGACCACGAGGAGGAGCTTCGCTGACTTGTTGATCGAGACGGGTTGATCAATGTGTCCTTGATACACTTATCGGTTTTCTAGAGACTCCCAAGTGCCATGTCTAAAATTAGGGGATATATGTCTTTTTTCTTCCCCATGAATGACCGTATTCCCATGGAACTTTGATATTTTTTTCAAACATTCCCTTGGACTCTTTCCCGCAGCAAGGCTTTCACATGCTGGTGGTGAGATGTCTTGGCGTTGATGGCTGCCACCGAGAGAAGCGTCGCCACAACGAGTTGCTGCCGGCTGTGGATCATCGAGTTGTACCTGATAAGACCCAGAAGACTTTGTTTTTATATGATGAGCGACTGTGGGGATTGCAATGTCCTCCTCGAGGTTTGTCTCACTTTCAGACCAGGCGCCTGGCAAAGGCTGTGTGTGTGGCTGTGGCTGGTGGGCTCCACCTATTCAGAGGGAGGAATCTGGACCTTCAAAGGTGGTTTTCTCAACAGGTAAGTGGGCCGGCTATGTGACTGCCCTTGAGCCACAGGCCCGCGGAGGTCGTTTGAATCCGAGATAAGTCGAGGTTGACTTCCGTCACATCTACTCAAAAGCTTGTGGTTGCTGTGGAGATGTGGCTCTTTGTTTACACCTCCTGAAACCACGTTGAGATATTTTGTTGAGATTGATGATGAGCTCCGGGGCTGTGCTGCATGCACCGCAGCAAGCGTCACCCCTTTCTTGTCACCTTCCACTAAGTATAGGGTCGAGTAAACGGTTACACACCAAAGCTTTTGATCGACCGGTCTTTTTCTGGATGGTTGGTGTTGCGGCGATTAGGAGGCACACGACGGCCAGGGGGGGGCTTGTAAGCGTGGTGAGTTGGTTTTCGAGAGCTTTACCTCTGTGGCTCCTAGCGGGAGGGGTTGTAAGAGGGGAGAGGGGAGAGGGGATGGGGGATGAGGAGTAGTAGTAGTAGTAGGAAGAGGAGGAGGAGGAGTGACAGCAGGAGTAGGGACAGCAGGAGTAGGGACAGCAGGAGAACGGACAGCATGAAAAGGGACAGGAGATGACAGGGCGGCAAAAGGACGAGGAGCAGGAGGAGAAGCACATCTGCCCGATTTTCATGGAAGACCTGTTTGAGCAGAGCTTCGACAGGGTGTTTGAGTTGCCCTGTCGTCATCAGTTCCACCTCTCATGTGTGCGGCCGTGGCTGGGGTTGGATAGTGTGAGCGGGAATGATATGGGACCGCCTCTCCATTTTGCGAGGGATTGTCCTTATTGTCGACAAAAGGTGACGCTGCTTGGGTTCGTGCGGGCCGCGGATGACAAGATTCGGAAGAATAGAGAGGGTCGAGTGGGTTTGGGTATCGAGTGAGGGATGGGAGGGATCGGATCTCTTTTCTTTTGAGATTGTATATAAGTTATCCATGATTGGGATGTATTTTTAAGAGAGAATACATACCAAATCATGGATAACTTATCTACAATCCAACATAAGATGGATATAAAAAGGTTGGACAGAAGAGAGCGAAACTATGATCAACTCAGCAAAGTTCGGGAACACCATCGATTGTGTACATAGCACCAGGTTAGATCACTCGTTTATACACACACCTCATCGTACACATCTTCATAATCTCATTACAAGCGAGTGGCAGCAGCGGCATCACAAGTTACCTAGCTTTCCAACGCTTCCACCCTCCCCCTCACTCCAAACACCACTACCATTATCTAAGTATTTATCTCATGCAAAAAAACAACAGCAACCAATACCTTCCCCCGTCACCTCAAACTACTTGTTCAACGAATTCAGCCTCCTACACTGCGGCATGGGAAAGTTGTTAGCCAATTCCATCTTGTCCTTGTTGTAAGAAAACCACCCCGTCGCCTGGTCCTTCAGCTCCTGCTTCCTCTGCATCTCCTTCTCACACTCGATCCTCAGCTGCTGCACAAACACCACCTCGGCCTGCCTATCCAACCAGTTGAATTTGGCCGGGGTGTAAGACTTGATGTCGGCCTTGTTGAGGTAGTACTTTGTCTTGTAGTTTGGCATCATCCTCTCCACAGTATACGACGCATACGGCTGGTCAAACACCATGCTCGGCGTTGCCGGCGTCGTGATGGTCGTCAACCCGGAGAAAATAGACGAAATGATGGGAAAGATGAATAAGATGATGATGGGTAAAAGTCCCAGTATCGTCCCGAGCATGCTGGCCGGTGGTTCCTCCTGCCCGGGGTTTCTAGGCCTTGCTCTTGGTCTGCCGCCGCCGAATTGGTGGACTCTTATCCCTGGCCCGCCCATGCCGCCGAGGTTGAAGAAGAATTGTCCGCCGTCCATACCTGTTCACTTGTCAGCATCCATTTCTTTTCACCTCCTTCCCAGAAGTACTCACCCCCAAAAGGCCCCCCAAACCCACCACCCATTCCCCCGCCACCACCCCCAAAAAACCTAGCAAACATTTCTTCAGGACTAATCTCCTCCTCCCAACCCCCGAAACCTCCCCCCCTTGGCCGCCCCCCAAACCCACCCATCCCTGTTCCCTCCCTCGCCGCTGCCCTGGCCGACTCGAATCTACTATCGGGATCAGTCCCAAACCGATCAAATTTATCCCTCTTTTCCTTATCCCCCAAGACACTGAACGCTCTCGCGACCATCTTGAACGCCTCGTCCGCGTGCTCGTGCCCGTTTTTGTCGGGGTGTGTCAGGAGGGAGAGCTTGCGGTATGCCTTTTTCACCTCGGAGTCGGTGCATGTTTTTTGGATGTCGAGGATCTCGTAGAAGGCGGTGGGGGAGCAGCGGCGGATGCGGAGGACGGCGGCTTTTTGGTCGGGGGTATAGGTGCGCGATTGGGAGCCTTGGTTGTGGCCGTTGTGGGTGGAGGAGGAGGTGCCGGCTGCTGTGCGGGAGCGGGCGGTGCCGTCGCTGGCGGAGGCGCCGGAGGTTTTGGCTTCGGGCATGGTTGCCCTTGGGACTGCGGTGGTGTTGAAGTGGTGGTGGCGGTGGTGGTGTAGTAAAGGGGGTGATGTTGGAGTTGGTATCTATCGGCTGTCGGAGACGGGGGGAGTCGCAAGACCGGTTGGTGGAATCAGGGTTATCTGTCGCAACAAGAATTCTCTCTTCTGAGATTGGGAGAGCGATGATAAAAAGCAACAAGAACTGCCTCTGCGAAAAGAGAGGTCGTAAAAAAGTTGGATTGCGATTGGATCTTGCAGAGTCGAACGCAAGCGATACACCACTGGTGACAGACAGCGACAGGAGGACACACCGGAAAGCGTGGCTTTTTTGGAGACCGCCGCACACTGACTGCAGCGCCCCCACACTCGCTTTTCTATATCACCCCCACGAACAACGTCCTTCCAGAAGTCGAAATGAAACGCGGAAGCCAGAAAAAATAAGACGATAGATTTGTTGAATATAGTTCAATTCAGACACCTATTTTCCATTGTGAATCCATCACACCCCTGTGACACTGGTGAGTGAACTCTTCCTCCTGCTGCTGTTCCAGAACCATCTGATTCTCCAGGTGCCAGGGACAACAACCCGTTGGCCCGTGCGTGACGTTTTTTTCCCCGGCAGGGGGCGCTGTATCGGTTGCTTAGTCATCTCGCTTGCCCTGTCGCAGCGGCAGAACCAACCAAACGACGTCACTGGTTTTTGGGGGAAAAGTTCATTATGGATTTGTGTGAGTGAGTGAGTGAAGAGTGAAGCGAGTGAAGTGAGCGACAACATGTGGAGATGAGACGACGAGATATTGGAGACTTACGACCGCACTGAAGCTCTCTATTCAATCGAATACTCAGATACCCGTCTTGAAACCGTCGACCAAATACCAGTGCTCAGAATGGCTTCAACAAACCAAGACAACGTCACCTTCCGTGACACCATCCGCGCCTGGGGCAGTAAGTCAACTCCTAAACACCACTCTCACACATCCCCTCTCTGGTCCACCCCCCTCCCCTTCTCTTTCTTCCCCCTCCTCATTCACCATTTTGATACTAATACACACCCAGCATCCTCCATCCCCCCAATGACCCTCTCCTCCCTAGCCCTAGCCCTCCACCTCCGCCCTTTCCAGCCCCTCCCCTTCCTCTTCTCCCCCCTCCTCGCCTTCTCCTCCTACCTCACCCTCGCCGGCTTCAAAGTCGACGGCGCCGGCACAAACGCAGCCTGGTCAGGCATCTACGTCCTCCTCGCCTCCCGCCGCTCACCCCCGGGCGGCGTCCGCCAAAAGTTCATGTCCCTCCGCGGCGGCGTCCGCGGACTCGCAATGGGAATAGGCGCCATCAACACCGTCTGCGGAGCCTACGTCTACGCTACCGGCGACCGTAAGGCAGAAGAAGAAGAGAGGAGGGAAGTAAACAGGTGGGGGGTGTATGATGATTGAAACTTGTTACTCAAAACTGGAGATAAAAAGACTGAAAAAGGGGGAGATGGCAATAGGATTTCGACGATATGGCATGCGAGTTCAAGGATGGAATGACACAAGGCTGGTTGTTTGTCTTCTCAAAATTTGCATAGTTTCTATCGACGCTCCTCCCACCAGTTGCCCGGCAAAAGAAGCACGGCAGCCACACCTAGCCAAAAAGCTCAGCATGGACATACCCGGGGCAAGTAATATCACCCCCATGTCTCTGTCTTGTACATATAAAATATACTATACAACTAGTGTAGCATAGTCCCCCTCAATAAACGGGTTCTCACTCAAAAAAGACCCAAAAAATGTACCCAGAGAGATAAAAGAAAACAAAAGGAGGCTACTAGGGAATAAAAAAGATGCTAGCCGCCAATAAAAAAAAAACTAGAAAAAAAAACGCCAGGGAGACCACCTCAGCACTTGATCAGTCTCCGCTCCCTTGTCCCAACGAGTCTTGAGGGGTTTCTATGCCACTATGCCATCCGTCCCAAAAATACCGATGCAGTATATCAAAGGTAAGGGGGTTGTGTGAATGCAATGATATCAGACAGCCTCGCCCATGGTGACTCGTCCCACGATCCCTGCCGATTTCTCCTCTTGTCCCAATCTACCCAAAGCTGTGCCATTGCACTACTCTTCCAATACTTTGCCTCGCTGAGGCGCCGCTGATATTAGCTTAGTGCCTGAAAATAGCCAGATGACGGTCATGATGAGGGCGAAGAAGGTGGCTCGGAGGAAGTTTCGGGTTCGAAATGGCAAGGTCACCTCTCGAAAAAGATTCGAAATGTCGGCCGGCTCAAAGCCGGTGATGTAATTTACGTCACAGTCTCGGACCTTCGGCTCAGCGTACCTCTTGTACTCGCTAAGCACGTTGCCAAGCTCCCAACCAGAAAGTTTGCGCACCACACCAACGACACACCCAGTGCGATGCTGTCATACTGTCAGAGAACTGCTTCGTAATAATGCAAAATCCGGACTGAAATCATACCTTGCCGTGATTGCAGTGAATCAGCAATGGGTGATTCCTGCGGTCCAGAACCAGCCGGAGAATTGACCTCATGGTGGCAATCGGGATGGCCTGCTTCTTGGTGCCCTTCATGTCAAAGACGCAGTGGTTGATGCCATTCCTCTCAATGAACTTGTCATAGCCTTGTGGGAACTCTTTTTGTACAAGGGTGCTGCGTTTCATGTTAGTAACAGCTTCCTTGCAAAATGGAAGAGCAGAGTGGATGGTGCCTACACGATTGTTTTCAACTTCAAGCCCTCGATAAAGCCGTAGTCCTCCGACTGTGGGAAACTGCTTCTGTACACGCCTGGAACAACGACACCAAAATTGGAGGGCCGGCCCTCGGTTGGAAGTATCCTGTCCAGCTCAAGAGCTGATATTGAGCCAGACTCGAGGTCGTCATTTGGCGGGTGAAAGGCATCGCGGGGTCCGGTGGTGGATGTGCGGTGTTTCTGACTTGAGAGCTGAAGCTGTTCCACATCTCTCTCCGGGTCGGCGGCATGCACTGATGGCGATGACTCGAGGCTGGATTGACTGCTGTAGGTGGTAGATGTCGACGCCGTGCTTCTTCTCTCGTCCCCGTTGGCCTGATAATCCAGTGTTTGTTTCTCCATTTCGTCTTCTTCGATGTATGGCCGAGCACTCCTCTTGGACATGACAACTTTCCCTCCTTCAGACATGGCGAAGAGACCGAGAGTCGTTTTTATGGCAGTGCCAGCACCCATGACAGGAGGTAACAGGTAGAATGGGTGAAGCCAAGGTTGGGTAGTCGTTATGGGGCAGATTGGAAAATGTCGGATCCGATCAGACCAGGAAGTGGGCGGTGGAGCAGTGGATGGCGGTCGCCGGGGTGTGGTCTCACGGGACGGTCGGAGGAAGCCGTGAACAATGCAGGCGAGAGGTGGATCGTCGGCCAAGGTGGTCGGGTCGGTCAAGAAGGCCGGGACTCTTTTTGCTTTTTGAGTTTTTAGGAGGATGAAGTGGAAGTGATGCCGGGAGTCGGGGACCGGGAGTCGCGAGTTAGAGCGGGATTGTTGGGTAATAAGAGTGGGTGGCTCGGTGGGCAGGATCAGAAAGAGATCCTAGGCACCTCTGAGTGGAGGGCGTTGCTGGTGATTACGGTTTCCCCATCTTGACAGAGAGAAATGAGAAGGTTCTTTGGGATTAAAAGAAAGGAGAATAGAATAGGGGGGCTGCCTTGCCTGTCGCAAAGCAAAAAGCAGGGCGAGAGGGTGCTGTGCTGTGCTCTGGCAGCTCGAAGCGATTTGGGTTGTGGGCTGTCGAAGGTAAAACAGTGAAAAGAAAGTCAAACGTATGAGGGTGCGGGTATGGGGATGGGGTCCTGGTTGTGGTTGATGAGTGGGCGCTCCACCAAAGACGGTGGGGTGGTGGTGGCTGCACAGTGTCAATGAACGGGCATGCCACTGCGCGAAGCGTCCAGCTGTCCAGCCGCGGGACGACGGGAGCTCAAACTGGGTTAGGGTCACGGAGAAAGACAAAGTCCGTCTTTTTCTTTGATCTGGAATTCTCTCCCCCTCTCCTCTCTCTGCTACTCTCTCTGACGAAAAAGTCGACGTTTCCTCGCCACCAACAGCCAAAAAGAGCCGGAAGAGTCCCTGCAGTGAAAGCCTCGTCAAGGCACTCTAAATCCCTGTCCGTTACACCGAGTGTGTACCTGTACGGAGCTACGTCGGGGTTAAACGTTGAGAACAGAGGTAGCAAACTCGAGTTCCTACCTTTGCACAATGACATCTTTCCCCTCCCACAGCGCCGTCAGCGTACGCCATGCAATTCCCCCAGGTCGTACCCCTTCCCCTTCTTTGAGATTGGGGATATTTCCCTTGATTACACATCACAGAATACAACCCCAGGCCGCGGGCGGGGGATACAATTAGCAACAATGCTGTCGTAGAACCGTCTCGTTTCCCCCACACGAACTCTAGGTTCTCCGCTTCTTGGCGGCGAGTCGCGTGCATAGCGCACAGCATAGCACAAAAGTCACCATGTTCTTCTTTTCTTTTCATCACTTGGGACTTTTCCATGCGCTTCATGTGGCTGCTCGAAAGCCACGTTGACAAGTGGATGATCAGTTTGTTGACGCCTGATCTAGTAGCGTAGTGTACCCGCCTCATCTGTGACTGAGCGAACGCGCGGAGGAGATGCCAGATCGCTGCACGCTCACACGGCACACTTCTTCCCTCAGAAGCGAGGCGGTCAATCAAAATATCGATCTAGACTCGCTACCCGGATGGATCCGATTTGGGTGAAACATTATCCATCCCCCAAATCGTCGAGTCTTTTCTGTCTATGCAGCCAAGTCTCTCAAGAGATGGGAAAATCCAGTTCATTGGTAGACCTGCCCACAAAGAAACATACGATTTCTACATCATGAATAAGAACACTGCACTGCTCTTAATACCGCAGATATTCCAATTCCCCCCTTCTCTCCCAAACTCAACCCGTCTCTTCGGGACAAAGGACACTGCGAAGCGAGAAGATGGAATTGGAAAGCTCTCGCGTGTAAGAGCTATGTCGCGGCCTGGATTCCGCGTCGGCCTGGTACAAAATACGTCATAGGCCCCTCCAGCTAATTGTATTTTCTGGGGTCAAGGGTGTGTCCGTGCACTCATCAAAGAGAACCCTGAGAAAACACCCCACGCAAATCAAATTTGTGTTTCACTGTGATTGGTAGAAAGTCAACACAGTTTCTCGACGCTATTTCCACTTCCTGAGCAAGAGAACAAAAAATCAAGAGACTGAACTGACGCAGTACACTATATTTTCCACGCTCGCGCGTTTGCCAGTTAAAAAAGCGAGGCTTGACGGTGGGATTCTGTTGTGGTGGACGTCAAACTCGGCAATGCAAGCCCCTAATGCACCCCAGTTTGGATGCACATCCCACGCTGGGCCACCCGGGATGTCAACCGCCCGCTTTCGAAACCAACAAAACAGCCAAATCCCACGCCGCAGTTCGCAGCTGGTTTCGCCAAATGAACCAATCTGAGGAAGCTTGGGGGGGGAGACTGCTCTCGTGATCACACCCAAATGAAGCCTGGAATTAATAACACCGAGCAAAATAGGGGATGGTTTCGAACGAAGCCAGTTCTTGCTTCTCACTAACCGCTTTTGGTACCCGCGAACCATTCCTCAAGGCCTGCGCTGTTGTGTGCGGTCACGTGTTGCGCACGTGACACCTGGCTGTCACCGATTGCACACTTCTTACCACATCTGAGAACCGATATGGGACAGTTGGAGAGATATTCCTCTGTGGTGAAACAAATAGATGCATCTATGCAAGACTTCTACGAGTTTACAGTCGACCTCGATATCCTGTTCGTCCGTAATCCCGGTAAAAAGTACATTTTCGTCGACCTCATCTCACTCACGATGTTTACCAGATCTCTCATCATCCCTCCATGTTCATTAACCACATAATCACGACTCGGTCAACCCACATGCTCACCACTACCAATCTCACACATCAACCCAACCTCCCCGGCACAAAAGGATGCCCAGCACTCAACCCCCCATCCACCGCCCACGCCTGCCCATTCACATAACTACTCTCATCACTCCCCAAAAACAACGCCACCCTCGCAATCTCATCCGCGTGTCCCCCCCTCTTGAGGGGATTCAGCTGCCCAATCTTCTTCTGCGTCCCCCTCTGCCTTGCCATCTCAAACACAGGCGCCGTCATCCCCGTCTCGATCAGCCCCGGACACAGCGCATTAATCCTCACCCCCGTTCCCGCCAACTGATAAGAAATCGTCTGCGCCATTGACACCACGGCCGCCTTTGAAGCCGAGTAGCTCGTATCACCAGCATTACTCCTCAACCCCGCCACCGACGCAGTAGCAATAATACTCCCCCCCGGAACCTTTTTACCTGGACTGGTCTTTTGCATCGCCGGGGCGGCGTGCTTGGCTGCCAAAAAGACAGACAGAGAGTTGACGCGCATCGTTTCCATGAAGCCGGATGGGTCGACGTCGGTGAAGAGGGTGTTGGGGCCGATGGTGCCGGCGTTGGCGAAGAAGACGTCTAGCCTGCCGTAGGTGGTCATGGCGTGGTTGATGACTTCGACGACAGAGGGCTCGTGGGCGGCGTCGAATTGGCGGGTGTGGACGTCGACTGAGGGGTAGAGGGTTGTGAGTTCTGCTTTGTGGGCGGCGAGGTTGGAGGGGTCAAAGTCGCAGATGTAGACTGCGCGGGCGCCGTTTTGGGCGAATTGGTGGGCTGAGGCGCGGCCGATGCCGAGGAGGGAGTTGGCGCCTGGGAAGTTTGTTAGCCCTATGTTGATGTGTTTGAGTATAGGTGAAGGGTATGATATATGAACTTACCAGTGATGATGACCACCTTACCGGCGGCTCGGGGGGTGGTGGATTCAGGGGCTACTTTGATGATGGGGGCGAGGCTGGAGCTGCCGGAGAGGTGGTTGGCCGTGGCCTCGAGGCGGCGTTTGGCTTGGTCTGACATTGTGATGGAAGACTAACTACTACTTGGGACGTGAGGAATTACAAGGTGAACTTCCCATCAATTCAAGAAGATTGAGAGGACCTTTTAATGAGATGGACGGTTGAGCATGTAAGACGGTAATGCTCGGTGTGAAAGGCGGGGATGCGGTTAGGTGGGGCCGAGCCGAGGCCAACGGAGCATCCGACGTCAATGTCTCGGTTGGGAAAACCAATTCCGTCTTCATCTCCATTGCCAAATGGACTTTCGTTGACGACTCCAATTTTTTGTTGATGTTGTTGGCGAGACCATGGGAGCATGGCCATGTTTGGAGGTTATGACATTGGGGCGGTTCACGATGGCATTGCGCAAAATTGAAGACAAAAGACTTTGGTTCACGACTGCATCGAGAGTCCAACTCGCCTCGTAAAAATGGTTATTCAAGTGTCTTCACCCGATGGTGTGTCGGTGAAACACATGCAGCATCGCACCTTCTTCATGAGCAGTGTTGGGCAGTGCCTCCTGCTTGCGCCTTCCTTCAAGCAACGATATACTTAGGCAGCAGTCACCAATCAGGCCAACCCAATTTGAAGTTGCACTTGTCTCAAATCTTATCAATCCGCTCTTTCATCCCATCTCAATTGTTCTTCTCACGCTATCTCTCATCTTTCGTCATGTCCAGATACACAATCGCTGGTGCTTGGCAGGGCCTCAAGGACACGGTGAAGCCCATCTTATCGGAAGCCTACTACGAAGAATACTACGCGAGAGTGCCAGAGGATTAACCCGTGGCTGAGGAAGAACCTATCGCAGTTCGTCTGTCCATTTAGAATTCATAATCGCTGTCCGTTGTACTGACTGCGATCCAGGATCGCGAAGAGAATGTGGCGGTAACGGAACCTCATCAATACACGCCGTTTGTCAGACTCGACTACCAGCATCAGGCTTCTTCGTCTGTTGCCAGGATCTCGTCAACAAGATATTGAATGCAAGCTGTATGTCACCGAGTTAGCCGCCCGCGGTTGACCGTTATGAAGCCCTCTCCTACGTGTGGGGCGATGCCTCGCCGACGACCCCTATCCAGGTCAACGGCGACACTCTGCAAATTGGCCTGAACCTTAGAAGCGCCTGTTGAACCTGAGGCTGCTTGGCCGTCCCAGAGTACTTTGGGTTGATTGCAATTTGTATTAATCAGCAGGAATACGGCGAGAAGCCTGGTCAGATCAACATGATGGGCCAGATATATCGCAGTGCATCACGATGCGCCGTCCGCCTCGGCAAGGCACATGTGTCAAAATCGAAAGATGTTCCCCAGAGAGACACAAAGAAAGCTTTTGCTGTTCTTAAGATGCTCGGAGAGGAGGGGGTCGAGATGAAAAGTTGGGCAAGAAAGTCGAGCCACACCAAGGCGAGATCTATAAGAAGCTGAGGGCTGATATGAATGTGGAGGATGCCATCTTTGAGAACAAGTGTTGAAGGGAGTATGAACTGCTCAGGAAATTATTGTCGCCAAACGGGCTCTAATGGTAAATGGGCCGCATCAGATGGAGTGGGATTTTTACGTGACGCCATTCAGCATGGCTTGGACCTGGATCTGACAGCCTGGACCGTCAATGTTCTCGGGGTTGGTATCCCACTTGTTACGGCAGTGTTTGAGGACGTCCAACGGATTCGGGACTTGGCAATAACACCAAGCTCAAACCCTTGCCGATGAGCTTCTCGGGTATTTGATCCATACACGGGCGCGTGACGCTTCCGACCTTCGAGACAAGATATTTCGTGTCTTGGGCTTTTCTGGTGGTCGGTTGAAAGATGCTGGGGTCGCACCGGACTACTGGTCTACTGCCGCCCAGGTATGTCGGGATGCTGCTATTCGAATCATTACTGTTTCTGGGAATTTTGATATCTTGGGTCTCTGCATCCGAGTTGAGACGCCAACAGCACCCAGGGATCCCTCATGGGTTCCAGACTGGAGTGTACAATTCGCGATCGCTTCCCCTCTGGTATACGACGCACTGGGACAACCTCGGAGTACACATGCTTCGAAGGGGTCACCGCCTGTATCTTGGCGTGTTCAAGGACATGTGATCGACATTGTTGGTCGTCTGGCCCCCATACAGCGCCAATTCGCCATTGTCGAAGGTGTGCCTTACACAGTGGAAGAGGCAGGAGAGACTTCGGGATTTGGGGAGTCCATGGTGGAGTTGTTCGGCATTGCTTGGAAGACCTTGGTTGCGAGTATCCCTTTTTTGGCCGTCTATGTTGAGTGGGAGAGCTTTACAACGGAGCTCCATCCAACGAATCCTGACCCCATCTCAGCAGATGCCATGTCAATATTCTGCCAGACATTGTGCACCGGCACACTTATGCCCGGTGGAAGAGAGGAGACGGAAAGGGCCTTTCATCACTGGCTTCCTGCTCTATCAACGATCAGGAGGCTTATGGCCATGAAGGCAGACAAGAAGGCAGATAAACTGTTCAAGACGGCAAGCTTGCTTGGGTATACCAGGAAGAGGCGGCAAAGCTACGGGTACTTCATTCCGTACTTATCGCAAGTGAAAGAGCGGAGGATGGGAGCCACAGTTAAAGGATATCTCTGTCTGCTTCCTTGAAACACAGAACCGAATGATCAAGTTTACATTCTGAGCGCTGGTAGGGTGCCTGTGGTTCTTCGACCACGCAGTGACGGAACGGCTGAATTCATCGGCGAGGCTTATGTGCATGGAATCATGAATGGCGAGGCTTTTAAAACAGAAAGCTACACCGACGTTAGAATAAGATGAGCTGAAAAGACTCATGTCGATACCGTCAACGTCGCAATATCACCGTTGAGGCTGGCTCGATCGGAGCTCAAACACGGGAGCACTCGGCACACCTTTGAACGCCATCGACCCAACACGAGGGAATGGCACCCCAACCAGCCATTGGATTCTTTTCACAAGCACCTTGCTGCCACGAGCCCATCAATCTTCCAGCCCTTCGGGCTGTCTGCCTGCACGCTCATCACCACCACCACACTTCGGACACGAGGTTCTGTCGAACCGAGTTCTATTGGCTTGGCGGCCGATCGAAGCTGGCTTGTCTTGAAGAAAGTGCGGGTAGCGTCGACACCTTTTTCCAGGTCGCCGACCTGGGCTTTTTCACCATGTGCAGAAAGGGGTGGGAGTGGCTGCTTCTAGTAGGGCTGGAGAAGCGCCCCTTCTTCCGACCCGATCGAAGCAAGACAGGAGTGCTAAGAATAGATATCTTTCTTTCAAGATGCAGGTCCGGGATCCTATGCATGACTGTCAAAATGCGATGATTCGACCACCGCTTTATGTACGGTTCTAACCCCCTAACCTTTGTGCCTGGTTGGTAGCTAGAAGGCCGCGTCACCAGAGAGGCAGACCACTTGCTCGGAGATGTTAGAACCGGCTTATCAATTCCGGTAGTTGTCTTTTAACTTCTCTATCAGCCGCAGTATGGGGGAGGGGGGTTGGTTCGACTTGTTCAGATTGTTCGGGTGGAAGCATGGAATACAACTGTCTCATGCCGCCAACCATCGACTGCAACTCCCGCGGCTGGATTTCGAGAATATTTTCTGGGCTTCTATGGGGGAGGGGGTTTTCACAGTACACCTAGGATCTTTTCAGCCTCCTACTCCACGAGAAGGATCAAAAACGGTGGTGGCTTTTCAGCCGCTGTGATCACAGGATGTGTGTGTGGTTGGGAGGAAACTGGGATGACCTCATGGCTTTGCTCCTCCTCCTCCTCCTCGATGACGCACCATTGTTGACGGGTAGTGAACAACTGATGAGTTTGCCAAAATGACGGTGAAACCCAATATCTTCGAGAGCCCAACTGTGGGGGTGGGGGAGGGGGGGAGCTATAGTAGCAAACATGACCCAAGGGCGAAAGCATGAGCTTTTCGTTTCTATTTAGCAAACATTTCGAGGGTACAGGAACCCCTCCGCAGCATATGTACTGCATCAACACACGACAGGTTTTTTTTCTCTGTCTGGTTGCCGTGACCTGACCTGACCTGACCTGACCTGACCTGACCTGACCCTGGGTGCGGGTGGGATGGTCTCACTGCGGGAAAATTTGTGCGAGGGGGGGTTCATTGGAGGGTAGAGGGAGATGTAATTTTGCTTGTACGTGCATGGAAAGGTTAATAAAAGGTTGGGCAGGTTGGTTGGGTAAATGGGGGGGATTATTACACCGAGGTGCGGTGATGTGCACAACGGATTTTGGTGAGAGGAAGCCCTTTGGGTAGGTGATGAGGAGGAGTTACTTAGGTGGGGAGCGGTTGTGAGACTGTGGGCTGAAATTGGGAGAGGCGGGTTTGTTCGACGTTGGGAAAAGGGAGGATAACACGAGGTTTGAGGGTTTCGTGAAAGTTCCCCCCAGGCTTTGCTTGCTGGGTTTGAATGGTTGATGAGAGAAAGGTGTGATTTGGTAATGGGTTTGGACAGGATGGTTGGGTCATGGAGATGGGAATGGAGATGAACCTACGACAACGGACGGGAAGGGGAGACGGTAGAACACGCCATTCGCCGTTTCATTTTTCGGCTTTCGCGAATCTGGGATCGACAGTACAGGCTTGAGATTACCAAGATTTTACCTCCGTTGGGTGTGTGTGGGCGGGACGGACGGCGACGGACGGGGTGGAGGGGAGAAGGGAATGGGGACAAGGGGTTGTGAGAAGGCTGCAGGAGGGCGAGCGGTACCTGGATTGTTTTATGCAAGCCTACACGGTAATCCACATGGCCTTTTTTTTTTTTTTTTTTGATCGAGGAGAGCTGATGGTGCAGTAGACGGGGTTGCATGGGGAAAGAAGGAAGCCATTGGGTGAGAGAGAAGAGGCGTGAGTGGCGCACAAGGAAGGGCGGGGGGGGCGGGTGGTTGCAGATTCGTCAGTCTTCGACTATGTGAGATTTTTGTCCTGCATTCCGGTCTTCATACGAGACTATTCTCGTCGGGCGGCGGGATGGTGCAGCGGTTGTGTAACGGTGAGTCCACTTGTCGCCAAGGGGGATTTGGCTTGCGAGTAGTGGGTATCTTGTACCTACCATCACGCAGGTGCGTGTGTGTGTACCTCGCTCTTCTTTGATCCGCGTCTCGAAAACCCCGTCTGTCTAGGGGACCCACTGTCTGGAACCAGCACACACACACACACACACGCACAGGAGGTGGTGGTGCCGCCCGTCCTCCCGTTCAGAAATGGGGCACTGGGGGGCAGCCGTCTGATCTCTGCTCATCTATCGTACCTCTGGGCAACGCTGTGTTGCCATCGCTCAGCAGTCACGGGCCTGGTACTTGCCCCATTTCGAGAAAACGGGAGACACAAGATGGGGCTCATCATTTTGTGAAGAGGGAGGGGGTGGTGATGGGATATATAGACTGGGAATGCTTTTTTTTCTGTTGCGCCCGTGCCCACCTTTTTCTGACCCCTTTTCCGTTTTCTCTCACTTTTCCAGATTTTGTTTCGTTTTGATCACTCTGATTCGGACCTGTCACATCGCGGCTTTCCATCATCCATCAAACGGACACACGGCTTGCCCATCTTACCTTGCCTTGCTTGGGCATCTTTGCTTTTCGGAGGCAGACAGGTAAAGCTGAGACTGTTTGCCTCCGACTTGTTCGTTTGTATAGGGCTTATTAGGCTTGAAGCACAGCAGCTCAATCTCTTTCTTTTGGAGACAAGGCTTTATTGGGGGGGGAAGGCCGCATGGAGTTTTGATCTGGTCAGATCACCGACTACTATTACTACTACACACCGTCATTACCTCGAGAAATGGAAGGATTAAGAGTAGGGATCTCGGTGGAAGGGGTCGACCAGCAGCACAACGAGGAAAAGGACAGCAGCTGCGAGTGTCATATCAACAAGGCGGAGATCCAAAAGGGGGCATGGAACGAGGACAGGAGCGAGTGCATATCCAACTGCAAGACGCAGTTTCTGCAGTCGATAAGCCCGGGATGGAGCGAAGCGGCGTCGGGATGGGCGGACGTGTGCGGCAATCTCAACTCGACGAGCAAAGGTGTCGAGGTTGCTGAATACAGGTTTTGGTCCCTTTACTGGTGCGACTCGACGTTTTGCGGGGTAGCGATAGACCAGAGCAAGGGACTGGGGCAAGATCGTGAGTAACAAGAGAGCAGAGGCGAGGTGGTCTGATTTTTTGTCTCGGACGAGAAGGCTAAGATGTGGTACACAGCGAATGTTGATTCGATCATCACCACCTGTGACAAGTGAGGCCTCCTCTTTTTTTTGAGACCAACTTGGAGGTTGCTGACGATGTTTTGCAGTAATGGGTTCAAACCGATTATTGATCCTGGACCACCGCACGAGGACTTCAAATGCAGCACTGAGGGGGATGGAGCGGGTTCGTGTACGGACAGTTCGTTTTCGAGGCTGCAGCTGACGTCGTCGGTGACATGGGAGTCTTCGGCGTTGCTGCCAACGGCAGCATCTGCGACGGCTGTGGGTGTGGGATTGGGTTCTGTGAGCACGGTACAAGGTACGACCTCTGTTTTGCAAGAGTCTGACTTTTCTCGTCCTCCACTGGCAAATACCTTCATGGCACCAGAGAGCCAACAGACGGAGGCTGTTCCCCCTCTGCCCACAACAACCCCGACGACGGCAGAGATATTTACATTCACGGCAGAAACAATATCGACCTCATCGGACCCAACAAAACTACCGCCAATGAACGGACTGGAAACAAGTTTCCCTGCCCCATCATTTCCCGCGAGCACATTTGCTGTCTCGTTAATATCCTCCCTGACGACATCGACATTATTGACAACAACTTCGACATCATCCACTTCATCAGCCACACACCCAGCAGCATCAAAAACATCCACCTCTACCTCTGCCCCTGCCGCCTCAGCAACAGCAGCCGAGAACGGCCTTTCCAACCCAGCCAAAATCGCCATCGCAGTCTGCACCACCATCGCCCTCCTCATGCTCATCTGCGCTCTGTTCCTTTGCCTCCGCAAGCGAAAACGCGGCGGCGAATCATCGCCCCCCCATCGCAGCCTCCGCTCCCGACTAGGCCTCAACAATGGCAAATGGGGGGGCGGCAACAACCCAACACCGCTGATCTCACCGGCAAGCTCCCTGATGGGAACAACAGCCAACAACCAAGGCATCACCCCGCCTCTCCGTCTCCGCCAGAGAAAATTCATCCCTTCTCTTTTACCGTCTATCCTCCGCCCAGGAGGCGCCCGCTCGGGCTCACCCCCTTTGACACCCCTCACGCCGCAGCACAGCACAGGCGGGGTTTTCCCGTCAAGCCCGATTTGTACCCCCACGACTTCGAAGCTGGTTCCTAGACATGAGAGGACGCCTGGGGGGTACACGGGCGGGTTGCCGCCTATTCCTGCGCCGGTTCCGATGTTTGTGAAGGATTGTGGGAGGGGTAGTGGTAGTGCGGCATCTTCCATGACGGCGGCGACAACGAATAATTTCTTTGGTGGTGGTGGTGTTGGTGGGGGTTTTGAGAAAAGTCCATCATCATCGTCACCTGCGCGTCCGAAACGACCGCATGATGGACCGTTGGAGATTCCGGATTTGTTGGTTGGTGGTGGTGGTGGTGGCGGTGGCGGTGGTAGTAGTACGGGGAGTTTGGTGTCGCCGCCGTTGAGCCCGCCTCCTACTAGGGCTTTGCCGGCTACTCCTCCGGTCGGGACGACAAGAGCGGGGGGGAATGGGAATGGGAACCATTGGTCGGTTGTGTCGAGTTCGTCGAGTAATTACTCTAGTGAGGCGGGTAATGGTGGCAGGGCGAAGGGGATGGGTTTGGGGGGGACGCTGTATCATCACCAGAGGGGGAGTGCGGGGGTTGGGAAGGAGAGGGGGAGTTGGGGGAGTTGGAGTGGGACCACGGCGCAACAGCAAGGGACAGGGACTATTGGGAAGGCGATTGGGAGTGTGAGGGATAAGGATAGGGTTGGGAAGGGGGAGGAGGTTAGTCCGAGGAGTAGTAGTAGTAGTAGTAGTAGTGGGAGTAGTGATACTGTTACTGGGGGGACGGTGAAGGGTGGGACGACTGGGGGTAGGGGTGATGTTAGTAGTTTGGGGGAGGGGGGGCGTATTTAGAGGGTTAATAACTAGGTAGGTACCTAAGAGGGAGTAAGAGGAAGAGGGTATACCATGTATGACTTGTGGTGTCTTTTTCTTTTTTTCTCTTTTTCTTTGGTGGGGTTGGCTGGACATCGGGTTTGTTTCTTTTTTTGTGATACAGAGTATCAGTTTCATGTTTTGACTTTTTGTTCATTTACACTAAGCATTTAGTGATAGGGAAAGGGGGGTAATGATTTGGAGTAGGGGTAGGTATGATACCAGGGTTTTTGTTGTTGGATACACATACAGAGAGAAAAGACAAAGACAAAACATGTGTTTTTTTTTTTGAGATGAAAAGAGAGATGGAGAGAGAGGTTAAGATAAAAGCTGCTGGTTAGCTAGACGGGGTGTTGGGAAGCCGAGGGGAAAGTGTTTGAGAGGAGAGAGGTGGAGTCGGCATAGTAACAGAGATGGAATTGCTCGGGGTGGAGTGCCTGTATGGAAGGGTTGGATATGGCAACAGGGAAAGTTAGATAAAAAGAGGTTTCGCAGTTGTAATCTTCAAGGCTTTGATCATACTATATCTTGTTGCCTCGGCTGGACTTGGTGACCGAAAGCTCCAGCAACAGCTGGCTGAGTTGGCCAGACCACCGGATACTGAGAACAGACTGCTGTGTTTTGTTAACTAGAGGATTGTTGCTGCAGAGATGACGCTGGTTATTGAAGGAAAGTTGACGCCGTTGATGGTACTCGAGCACAGGACACAGTACCAGGGACGAGCTCGCCTTGCCGCTACGGCCCAGAACACTGAATGGGCCGTTTATGTGTCTTTATGTCGTGCCTTCTTCAATGCAAGGGAATCGTCATGACAGCGGTTTACGAGCGTGAGTTGGTGATGCACAAGGTAAAGATTGTCAGGACAAGGCGCGACGGGAGAAAGGATCGACAGCCACTAGTAGTGGTGCGCAATGCAGGTGAAGCTTGTTGTTCGGCAGTTGGGGCTTAGGTAAGGATTTGACTCGATTCGGAATTGCACTATCTTAATAGTGCGAGGGGGAATGGGTCGAGCATTGGAGGGGAATGACAGGATGAAACGGGTACTAAATGGGATGAGGATCGAGGCTTAGATAGGCAAACAGTACTCTAGAATTAGTTGGGATGGTATAGGGGAGGGAGGTGGTCTTGGTTGGGGTTTTCTCTTTGAGGTTTGAGGTTTGAGGTTTGATGTTTGATGTTGCTGGAGGAAAAGCACGGGCCACGTTTGTGGATTGCGTGGTGGAAGAGGAGACAAGTTAAAAGATGCCTGTCGCTGCAGCAGCTGCTGCTGCAAGCACTTGACTTGCCGAGCAGCTCTGCCTTGCTGGAGTTACAACTGCCCGCCGCATTCCCAACGCCGCACGCCCGCCGCCCCTATGACAACACCAGTGGTTCATGCGACCTGACTGACAAGACCTTTCGCGACAGCAGCAGTGTTTTGTTAATACTTTTACAGACAACCACCGACAAACACCCGCCCTCAGCAATTGTCTTCCAACCACCAAAAATCAAAACAATGCCACCCCCCCTCTTCTCCTGCCACTAAGCCTTCGATCCCCATCCAACAACACCACAGCACACCGCACCACCACAATGAACCTCTCCCCCCCTCTCGAGCGCACAATCTCCCAACAATCCCACACCTCCGTCCGCTCCCGCAACACCTCCCGCCGCCCAGCAGCCAAAAAACAACAACCCCCCTCCAGCTCAGCAAGCTCAGTGATAGGAGGCGAAGACAGCAAATCCCTAACCTCCTTCCCCTCCTTCTCCCCGCGAGAAGAAGAAACATGCTGTTTACTCAACAATAACCAACAGGAAGACAGTGGCAACACTCCCCTTCCTCCTCCAAGCAGCACGACCCCCTCCCGCAAACCATCCACCTCGCTCTCCGAAATCGAACAACAACCACCCCGACTCGAACCCGAACAAATAATCCCTACCTTGCTAACGACTCCTCACACCGCCGGCCCTTTATTCGAAGACTCCCCCCCCTGCCGCAACCGCCTCCCCGGCGCGCTCCACCACGCCGACGACGGCCACATCGAGCGTCTAATCGCCAGACAGGGCGGGGCCGTCAACCTAGTAAGGCAAATCGCAGAGGACTTAGCAGCAAGGGACGCGCAAATCGCTCTGCTCCGTCGTCGGGCCGACGAGAGAGAGCGGGCTCTCAGAAAAATCATTCTCGAGTGTGGGCTCTCCAATCTTGATCTCGAGACCCGGTTGAGGGTGCTGCTTGAGGAAGGGAGGAGCCAGAGACGACACGGAAGTGGCGAGGAGCTGGAGGATTTGATCGGGGACGCGCTGGAGGGGGATGTGAGGCTTGATGCGACGATAAAGGGGAGAGTGGTCAAAGAGCGGGGTGCAAATACTGGACAGCAGCAGCAAAAGAGGACGGGGAGGGGGTGGAAGGAGTATTTGTGGGGTGGGACGGGTACTAGCAAGGGGGATGGGAAGGGGGAGACGACGGCGGTGAAAGGAGGGGCGAGGCAGTCGATGCCCGAGGATTGGTTTAAACCACCAGCGGAACAGCAGGAGGAGCAAGCACAACAAAGCTCCAGTAGGGCTTCAAGTGTGAGCTCTGCTCATGCGGCGAGGAAGCCTTCTCTGGCGAGCATGGCGTTGAGGCTTGTTGCTGGCGGCGCAGCGGGGAATAGGGATAACGAAGGCAGGGGCCGTGCTAGCAGCGCTGCTGCTGCGCAGGCGGGGGGTCCGCTCAGGGGATCGAGCGCTTCCAGTGCGAAGACTACGGCTTCTAACCGGGCCGTGTCGGCGCAGGTTGGCGGGCCAAAGGCGCTCATGCAAATGAGACGAACGACTGCCGGTGGGAGCACCAGACCGATGGATATCCCCGCCAGAGGACAAGTTCCCGAACGATGGGACACCATGGGGGCGAGCCCGGGAAAGGCTGCGATATTACGACATCAGAGCTATGGACCTGTCGAGATGGACACGATCCTCCCGCCCGAGGCTCAGCCGCCTACGCTGACGCACATCTACAATAACTTTGTCGGGTCGGAGTATCTGACCGATCGGTTTGGGTTTATTTACGACCAGAGACGGAAAAAGAGGCAGAGGGAGGCGGCGCAGATGGCGAAGCAGGGGAAGAGGGGGAGTAGGACGGAAATGTTGACTAATGGACGGGGAGGGATGAGTCCGGTGATGGCGGGGGATGATGACGGGGCGAGTAGTGGGAGGTGGGACGTGTTGAGCGAGAGCGGGAGGCCGGACACGCCGTGCTCGGGGACCACGACCGAGGAGCAAGTGAGAGGTGGAGGCGGGAACGAGGAGAACGCGAAGCCGAAGAGGTGGCAGGATTACCTCAAGATTGCGACGTTTCCGACTGAGTTGCTCTCGCACACGCCGCTGATCAGCGCGCAGGGGTTCGAGGTTTTGGAGGGAGGGGAGGTGCCACCACCAAAGTCGCCGGGGCATTCGCCGAGCATCATGTCGGAGGAGAGGGGGTTTTTACCTAGTGCTACCACGACGACGGTGTCGATCGCGCCGATGATGGAGGAGCACCAGGAGCCGGTGGTTAGTTCGGTCTCGAGCTCCTCGGTGTCTGCCCCGGCAGGGGTTGAAGAAGAGGATGGGGGGACGCCTCCTGGATCGACGACCCCGGCGAAGGAGGATGCCGAGCCGGTGAGGTTGCTGTTGGAGAATTTGAACAGGCTGCATGATTCGCTTCAGAGGGAAAGGACAGTTCGCTGGAACGAGTTTCTTCGAAAGGTCCGCGCCGAGAGGAAGCGGGACGGCGAAGCTGCCGCCGCCGCCGCCGCAGCAGCAGCAGAAGCCAGATTCCAACGAGCCACGGCCGTCATGCCGGAAACTCGCCTCGGAGACGGGGAGCTCATCGGCGTCGCCAGCCTCGGCGTCCAAGGCAAAGTCGGCAGGGCAAAAGCAACCGAATTCCGCTCGCTCTTGCTGGGCGGCATCCCCGTGGCCATGAGAGCCAAGATCTGGTCAGAGTGCTCCGGCGCAAAAGCACTGCGCATACCGGGATACTACGAGGATTTGGTCAGCCGCCCCGGAGAGGAAGACGACCCCCAAGTCGTCGCTCAGATCAAAGCCGACATCACGCGCACCCTCACCGACAATATATTCTTCCGCAAAGGGCCCGGAGTGGGCAAGCTGCACGAGGTTCTGCTGGCCTACTCGCGCCGCAACCCGGACGTGGGGTACTGCCAGGGGATGAACCTCGTCGTTGCCAATCTTTTACTTATCACGCCCTCGTCGGAAGACGCGTTTTGGATCCTCGTCGCCACGGTCGAGCAGATCCTCCCGTCGGGGTACTTTGACCACTCGCTGCTTGCGTCGAGGGCAGACCAGGTCGTCCTCCGCCAGTATGTCTCTGAAGTGTTGCCGAAGCTGTCGGCGCACTTTGACGACCTGGGCATCGACCTCGAGACGATGACGTTTCAGTGGTTCCTCTCCATCTTTACCGACTGCCTGTCCGCAGAAGCGCTGTTCAGGGTCTGGGACGTGGTGCTCTGCACGCCGCACGACGGGGGCGCGTTTCTGTTCCAGGTGGCGCTCGCGCTGCTGAAGCTGAACGAGGGTCAGCTTTTGGGGTGCGGGAGCCCGGCGGGGGTGTACACGTACATTAACCATCAGATGACGAACCATGCTATTTCTATTGACGGCTTGGTGCAGGCGAGCGAGGGGTTGAGGAGGTTGGTGAAGAAGGAGGATATTGAAGCGAGGAGGGAGAGGGCGATTGAGCTGGAGAGGGAGCAGGTTCGGTTGAGGGAGGAGAGGTTGGCGGAGCGGAGGAGGGTTCAACAGCAGGATAAGGTGAATGGCAAGGGGGGGAATAATAACAGGCCGAGGGCTCTGAAGAAGGAGAGCAGTCTTTTGGTTTTGGGGGGGAGTGGTGGTGGTGGTGGTGGTGGTAGTAACAAGGCGGGTGCGGTACCCGCTATGGTGAGTGGGGAGATGGCCAGTGGGGCTACGACGCCGAGCGGGATGGGGGGTCTGAGCAGGGTGGGCAGTGCTTGTCCTAGTCCCATGTTTGGACCTGAAAGGGGGGGACTGGGGAGTAGGAGTGTGAGTGGGAGTGATGGGTTGTTGAGTGTGGAGGGGTTGGTGGGTATATCGAGTGGTGGTGGTGGTGGTGGTGGTGGTGGTGGGTGATGAGTTATGATACAACAGCATACAGCACAGCACAGCATAGCCGGGACGGCATTTCCTTTTGTTGAGGGTTATTTTTTTGGCAGTGGGAAGATTGAAGAGTAGCATCATATCCTTTTTTTGGGGGGGGAGTTTAGGGAAAGGAAAGAGAAGATTGGCTGCTGGAGGGACATGGGAGAGGGTGTGGAGGTGGCTTTTTTCTTTCTTGTTGTGGTTGATACCCCCTGGTGGCAATACTATGTGTGTTGTGTAAAGAGAGCAGATATAGACATACAGACAAGATATGAACGCTGAAGAGGAGAGCTATGGCTTCTGCGTGTTGAGTTGGATGTGCTGGTTTGCATCCGGTGTTTTGCTGTGATGATTTGACGTGATTTTACGAGTTCAGACGCACAACCGAGGAGAAGAAATGTTTATACAGGGAGCATGGAACTGTATGGAAGGAGCCATGAGTGAAAGATATGGAAGGAGTGATGATGGATGGAGTGAGGAAGGTACGATTGGGGTGTTTTGGGACGGGAGGAAGGTGCTTCTACTGGTGAGGGAGGGTTCTATGGTGGGAGGGAAGGGGCCATGGTGGGGAGAGGGAAGGTGCGAGGCAGCATGAAGAAGGGTCTGATGCGACGAGGGCTTTCAGGTAAGTCCTTGGGGGCTTGCCGATATGTTTATGGGTCTGCTAGTTGTGAGTGAGATTGTGGGCCACGAGAGAGCTAAGGCATGGTGCTGATTGAGTTCTGGTGAGCATAGCTACAGCCCCCAAGCAGACTATCCAAGATGACTGCCTCATCCACGAAAACGATCATTCTCATATATTGTAAATTGATCAGCTCATTCATCAAAGCCTCGCGATTTTCCTTGCTGGTTACGGAACATGGAAATAACTGCCGGCTCCAAAGCCTCTCTGCATCGAGAGCCTCATGAAACCCAAGCACAAAAAAGCTCCACCTGTCAAAAAAGACAATCACCTCTTGGACTCACCTCTCAAGCAAGGGGCATACCGACACATCGCGGCTTGGAGCGGTCTTGGCTTGCCAGGGAGGGGTTGGACTTTTTTGGCCCTTGTTCAGCGTTATCAGATCACCGACCGGGTTTAGCTACCGGGAAGGAAGCTGCCGCGGCGTGGGTGGGTCAAAGACGAGGGCGAATGCACAATTCCTTCATTCAGGCGTGGCGTCTTGATTTGTTTGGTGATCTCGAGAGGTCAAAGTCCTGGATGTGGATTTTGCCTCTGGAAGAGAGCTATTGATGGTGATTGCGAGGTGAGTACGTAATTGCCGTCATAGCTCCCTTCGGCGGGAACCGAGTTGAGCTTGGCTGGGTCATGGTTCTTCCTGATCTGGATGGCCTCTTGACATGACTTTGTCTGTTTCAGTCTTTGACGTTTGCGTTGATTATTGTCGAATTGGGGATCCATATTTCTGGAACACCAAGCATAAAGAATAATATGCTACACTGGGATTTATTGATGGTCAATGACGTTGGTGATCTTTTGGAGGGACGGGAATTGAGTTTCAACCCAGGGGGAGTGGCACCAACGAGTCGGGTGATGCAGCTACTTGCGCTGAATCCCTCGTACGAAGCTGGGAAAAAGAAATAAGAAAAAAAATAGCGTTTCGCTGTTCGAGAACGTGGGTTGTTCTGAGGGAGGTGGTTGACTTACATGTGATCGAGAGACTGACAAGGGTCTGGAGGATCAGCGGGTCCTGGGCTAAACCGGAAGCGGGTTCCTGGTTACTTGGGGAGTCCTTTGGACTGGTTTTTTCCGATGCCACTGACATGGTTTGGTGATGCATACGATGCATGTCACTCTACAGGCGA
Source organism: Podospora pseudoanserina (assembly GCF_035222485.1). Classification (NCBI taxonomy): domain Eukaryota; kingdom Fungi; phylum Ascomycota; class Sordariomycetes; order Sordariales; family Podosporaceae; genus Podospora; species Podospora pseudoanserina. The sequence continues at coordinate 2,122,751 of NC_085922.1, read as the reverse complement.
AGTGAGGTTGCAGAAACATGCCACTTGTTGGTTTGCGCGGCTCGACGCCACACCAAGTTGCTTTGCAGACGGGCCTTCCGGAGTTTGTTGAGGCATCTCTCGGAGGTTGAGCTTGACTCGAACAAACTGCCTCGGTCAAGTTAATGGTTGTAAAGAAGACGTGGCGATCGAAAGAGATCCCATGGCATGGTGTCGATAGGTTTGTGAGACGGACTCGAGTTGGGCTGGCAACGGCTCGGTATCTAACATCGGACAACCCTTGCGCGACACAGGGGGACTGCCGCCGTCGGATGTGGGATCAGGGCGGTTACCTCAGCCTGAGGGATGTGTAACCAACCCAGGAAGCTGCAAGCTGGCTGCATCATCAATCAAGCTTATCAGCGAGGACAGAACCGCAGGAGGAAGATGATGTCTCTGATGCTCTTTGTCTACTAGCCATCTGCACACTAACCATGGAGCAATATCCCAATTGTCCCTGTCAATCTGAGACCAGCATGTCGGGGAGATTTCCCCAGGCTGTTGAAAAGCAACGGCCAAGGCTGTGTGTGTTTGTAGTGCTTTTTCACATGCCAGGCAGAAAGCGTGGTGGGTGATTGATGGTGGGGTCTTCAAAAAGTGGGGTCGATAAGAGAGCTCCCTGTTGCGCAATTGGGGAGGGAAGGGGGAGGGGTGGGTGTGCTATGCCTCGTCTTAATGGTTAGTTCGACAGTCCCGTCACACGCTGGCGATAAAGATGAATTAGGAACTGGACCAACTTGGACCGCTTGGACGGCCGGGTCCATGAAAGAAAAAGTCTGGGTCCAAACGGTGAACTTGGTGCGCCCGCCTGTCACATGAAATACTACTTTCCTGGCATTCCATCACCGCATTCCTCCTTTTCCCACCACAATCTCTCGCCTCTTCTTCGTCGCCTTCCATCATTGCCATTGCCCCCGCCCAGGTATATATTTCAGGTAGATCCCTCTTCCATTCATCTTCCTCTTGCTTCACTCCCTGTCCATTCCACTCTTTCGTCAGTTCTAACATGCCGCACAAGGTCTACAAGATGCCTACCTCCAACGTAGTGAACGGCGACTCCCCTCACTCCGCTACCATCAGGGTATGTTCTGATAACACCATCTCTTCTCCCAATCCTTCAACAAGCAGCTTACCCCCATGTTCAACAGCACCTTCTCACATACCCCTGCGTCCAAGATGGTGTGAGAACAGTCAAATCGACTTCCGTCGGCTCCAAGGCCGTTGACCTCAGCAATGGTGTCTACCAATCCCTCGCCCAGAACGTATTCCCCTACCTCGCCGGCCCTTACTCATTCGTCGCCCCCTACGTGGAACGAGTCGACAGCGTCGGCGACAAGACCCTCGAGGTCATCGAGGAGAAGTTCCCTGTCGTGAAGAAGCAGCCGGGCGAGATCGTCGAGGGAACCAAACAGATGATCTTCTCTCCTTATCACGCCGGCCGCTCCGTGAAGGAATACGTTCTCTCCATATTTGAGACCAAGAAGCAAAGCTGCGGCGACTCCTGGACCGCCTACCCCACGGCCGTTGTCGCCACGACCTTCTACCTCATCGGTGAGACAGCCATCAACGCCGGGGATTACATCATCCACAAGAAGGAGGAGGAGGAAGGCAAGACGGGCGCTCAGAGGCCCGCTCAGAGACCCGCCAACGCCAACTAGGCCCGGCAAACTTAATCTTCAAGTGGCTGGCAGGTCGGGTGTACAACCATTGTACTACACTTAGTTCATGGCGACAAGCAGCGACTGATGATACCCGATACCCCAATTTCTTTCGTCTTCCTCTTAGTCGTGTAAGGGGCGGCAGCAACAGCTTTATCCCTTTTTTTTTTTCTCTATCCTTTTTTGACACGACAATTATCAAACTCGGCAAATCTGGATATGGATCTTTCATCTTCACGGCCTGGTCGTCTTGTTCGAAACAATCACTCTTTTTGTTTTCATTTTCGTTTGTTCATACGGCATCGTTGACTATTTCTTTTTTTTTCTTCTGTTGGGTTAGGTAGGGAGGGTGACGGAGAGAAAAGAAAACTGTTTGTTTGTGTCCTGTTTTGTTTACTACCAGGCAGAAATAGTTTTTTTTTTGGGAGGGGGGTCTGGATTTCAATTGTATATATATTTGGAAAGGATAGATGGGATGAAATAGATGGTTATGAAATCGGTTCATTACATTTTGATATTGTTCGCGTCGGTATGCATGAAGCGTGGGTGTGAGACTTGAGTTGAGATGTCGACAGAAGGAGAAAACGGTCCGGAGGTGGCGGGCGGGAGGCTGGATGAGGTGTCTAAGATGTCTCAGATTGTGCAGCCGCAATGCAAGGGGTCTTGAAGAGGTGGGTGGGTAATGAGTGAGTTTTTGGTTCCTGCATGTCGCTTGAATCATGGCGGATGATGTCTTTTTTGCCTCATGTTTTGTTGTGGTTGCGGAATTAGTTTAGAATGCATGTGAAGCGGATCTTTAGGAATAGGCCTTGCTTGCCCAAGAACAACACAGCAACCAAGAGTATTTAAAATCTAAGAGCTCTCCTATCGTATCCAGAGACAGTCGACGACCAGGCCAATTCATGTGGTACACAGTGTCACGGGCAAATCTTTTGGATGTCCTATCAAGGTCAAGACCCTCACATAGGCTTTCATGGAGACCTTAAGATAACTTACTTCTACCACAGGCGAGTATCCAGATGATGCCGTCAAAGCCAGGAGGATGTGGGAGCACTGCATGATCACAACCGGACCGGAAAAACTCGTACATGTTTTAAATTCACTATTCTCATCATCCGAGGTACATCTGAGCAAGCTCTATCCCTCCCTCATGTTCATCTTAAATCGCATACAATAATCTCATTACACTAGCTCTGCACCCTTCGCCAATGCTACGACCCCAATATCACAAAACCCCAACCCTCACGTCGTTTTCCATCGCCCCGCCAACTAACTCCACATTCATTATTTACTTTACCCCTTACCTGAGATGAGCCCCATCAACCCCATCACCACCACGGCGCACGTAATGTCCTGGAAGCATTCGTTCCAAAAAAAAAAAAAAATCCAAGGTACAAGTCCAAGCATCCATGTCATCGACGCTGATGTCCTCGACCTGGAGAGACATATTGCCGTTGGGGATCCAGTTCACAAAGAGCAACCGCTCTGTGTGGTCTTGGCGAGATTGGCGAAAGAACGATCCCAGGCCGTTCAGCATCACAACACTGGTAGGTAGATCTGGCTCCCTGGACAAGAGGTAACATGACTTCTCTCCGTTGACCCCCGGTTTGGCCGCTCTTGGCGGCAGACCCGGGCATCTCCATCTTTTTGTGCTGCTCGTCGGGGGGCAGAAGTCAAGCGTGCGGCGGCGGGTGTTCGAGGTCAATGCCGTCGAGAGGGGGGAAACCTTGATCGTGCGTCCCGAGGCTTCCTTCCCACGACGGTGTCTCATGCCATTCCGTGGTCATCTTCCTGCATCTAAAGCAGGTCTGACCATGACGAATGAGGCGTTCCCACTGGGTCGGTCATGACGCACTTTTGTTGGTGTGAAGGGGGTGAGTGGGTAGGTGGTTGTTTAATTGACCAGACGGACGGCACACGAGGGAGGGTGAAGGTAGGGAGAGGAGGGAGCGCGCTGTGCAACGATAGCCGACTATTCTGTCCTGGAGTAGAGTCAGTAACGTGTTGAAGTGAAGGGGAGGAACTTGGAGGTCACATACCACAGGTACAGGTTCTTGTTGTAGAACTTGCGAATGCGGACGGAAACCAGGTGGGCGCAGGCTGTTGTCGGCGTGTAGGAGGATCCATACCGACTAGCATCGCCGAGAGGGTTGAACTCGTCGTAGAAATTGAGACGGTCGTGGCGATGATGGTGCGCTCCAGGGCCAACGATAGGAGGAGAGCTCCTCACAGCCTAGGTGTGGGTAGGAGGCTGGTATGAGATTGGCGGAAGGTAAGGTTGCTAGATTAGGTATGGGAAAGGGAAATGTAGAGCGGTGGCCTAGTGAAGTCACTGCCCCGCAAAAGAGAGGCCAAAAAGGCAGGGAAATTAGTTGACAAATTGATATTACAGTTGGTTGTTGTTAGTTGTTCGGAGTAAAAGTAAACAGTAAGCAAACCCAGCCTTAAGAGCAAGTCAGGTATAGGTCTGGTGAAAAGCAGGCCCTTTGTAGGTGCCCCATAAGAAAAGTCGTATATACAACATGTGAGGGGGTGGCTATGGTGCCAGATGATGAAAGGAGAAGGAGAATTGGGTTGGATGACACCCGCCTTGGCTACAACACGCCCATCGCGCCCCAGAGATTCACACATGTCCGGAGGCAGCTGGTTGGTGAACTTGGTGGACAGCTATGAAGACTGTCTGTTGATTCATTATCGATGCTGAGCTGTGTGAACCGTCTTGGGACGCCCTGAATTCCAATGTATCCGGTGATGACCTCGGAAGCCTGTCCAAAATTTGTGTTGGGCAGTGGTTGTTGGTCCGTAGCGGTCCCACCATACTTTCTCTTGTGTAAAATCAGGTGTGAATGTGTGAAGGTAAGGCTCTAAGGTAGGCAAGCAGATAACTGTGGACATGTGAGTAGAAAAAATATATATGAGTTCTAAACGTGTAGCAGAAGCTGATAAAATGAGTAAAAACAAGAAAGGAGTGCTCAAGACCCATCAAGGGAAACTTTTGACTTCCATAGGTAAGCTATTGTGGCAGCCATCTAATCATCCATCTCCCAACTGTGATGCTCCTGACTCCAAGCCAAAATAGATATCTTCTCCTCAAGTTGTGCTTTGCTTGGGAAGAATCTGGCAGTTAACAATCCCGGATTGACACTTTCCATTGGAATTGGCGGTGTCATCCTTAGAAAAGTTATAAGCCCTCCCCTGGCAAGCCTTGAACCACTCATGAGCGTACTTTATCTGCCCGTCTTCCAGATCCTGGTGTGGGTTCCTGCAAGCTCCGTATGCTTTCTTGTCCGGGCAAGCAATAGATTGTGACCAAAGCTTGGGGTTGTCACAACCAGACGAGAACTGGCCATCGGCGGCAGCAGCTCTGGTGACATCGCGGGCTTGGGTGACCTTGGTCTCGAAGGTGGTTTGGGAAGCAGGGAGGGAGAGGCGAAGATGGAGGTCAGGGCCGAAGCAACGATGAGAGGTGAGGCGAGGAATTTCATCTTGGGGGTGATGGTGGATCGGGGTATATACCTAAATAGGGAGGAATGCCTTTGCCGGTAGAGTGGAGGAGTTAAAGACCGGTTGTCAGAGGTCTTTATTGCTGGATGTTAGTGAGAGAAAGAGAATGGGTAGTGGCAATGAAGCACTCATTGTATAGATATTTGACCAGGGAGCAAATCTAGATACGGGACTTATGATTCGCTACGGTGTTACCGGATGGGGCAGAGGTCTTGTTGAACTATTCACTCGTGACAGTGAGCCACTTACCTCCTTACTCCAGTGAGGACTGTCATGCCCACAATCCAGAACTTGCTCGAGCAGTCAAGAGTCTGTATGATCATGTTCTAGCGAGCTTCTTGCTCTTGTATAATCTCAATGACAGACTTATCGTCATGCTGAACAACTCTCCTACCCCACGAGGGCTGGTAACTGGTTGGGGGGTGTGAAGATGATAAGAGTCAATCTATGCTGACTGCTCCTTGCTCACCGAAGGGGCCGTATTGTTGTTGTCATGGACAACAAACATGCTATGGTTATCCTCAACACTTGGATGAACCCCATGCCTTGCGAAGGCTTGCTTGCCCCTATTCCAAACATTGTGCGAGCGGAGTCCCAATATGGACCTCTGTTGCTCTTCTTGGCAGTCAATATTGGTTTGCTCAATACCCTGGCGTGAAGTAAGTGCTCTTTGGGAGTCAACAAGATGTGTTGCTCACTAATGTCACAGAGCCTATGCGGGTTGTCAAGCTTCGCATGGGAACAGACACACCCTTCACTGTGTCACGTTTTGACCGCTCCTCAACATGATGAGCGTCGTCTGGTTGTTTTTAAACCGCGCGCGGAAGAGAATTCTCTGACCCTGCTCTTCACCTCAACCAGCCCACTTTGCTGCTGCTCTTATCTCCACTGAGAACGTCTCTCTCGAGAGGCTCATAGTTTCGTCTGAAGTATTCTGCGATCTCCCCCCTGATATCAACACACTCTGATCTCTAAAAATGCTGGCTCCCTTACGATAAGACAGTGTAACTGCTCCTATTATCTCCACTTGAACCCAATATCAAGTGAATCTGATGAGAACTGCTAACCGGGCCCAAGCGTTCTAGCCCCGACCCTTAAGTATATGATGACTTTTTACTACTCCCTTGAATCCTTTTTCTCTTCCCATCACCGAGCAGCAAAGACACCCCAGAGAACCTGTTCTCCATTCTTGTCGGCAACAGCCTTTGCCATCAGTTCACAACACCCTCTACCCCTTCGCTAAGCCTGTTCACCACGCCCCACAGTACCTTACCTGGCACAGTGATGTCCTTCACGCTCTCTACCCTCCTGGCTTCGGCCGTTCTCCTTTTCACGGCTGCTCTCGCAGTGGATATTCCCTACGTCGCCTCGGACGGCTTCAACTTTTCCTACCACGACTACCACAACTACCACGACTGGGCCCAAGTTCTCAGGCATCCAGGGCAAGGACGATACCACCAACCCTTTCTTTCCTATGCCCATCACCACATTCGCTACTTTAGTCACCACGGCCGCTCCCAAGTTCTCCGGCATTGTGGGTGCTGATTGTATGGGTTTGGGCACAGCAAGCGGCGGCGCTTTGGACGACAACCGCACCCTTGACCCGGCAGTAGCGGCGACCGTCACTCCTCTTCCCGACGGTGGCTTCTTGACGATTGTCTTCGAGAACAAGGCTGAGAAGGCCCTCCAGAATATGCACACCAAGAACGAACACAATTTTGATTCCGGAAAGCCCCCTGTGCCTGATCTGGTAGATGGGCAGCCTGCTCCTGGTCAGTTGGCTAATGGAGAGAGAGGCCAGATTAGACTCCGTACCGACTACTCGGGCCACATCGCTGTTGTGGAAGCGGGCAAAATCATGAATGGGCGGGAGAGTCGTGTGGGAACTCTCCCTGGAGAAACAAGGCTTGGCTTTCGGAGGGGGCGACACCGACGTCTCGTATGTCGACGGATTCAACTTCCCTATCATGTGCCGTTGCAATGGTGTTGAGATTGCCGGCTGTAACGACAATTTCTGGCTACAGGGGAAGCCCTGCCCTGAGGAAAACGGCCAAGGGCCTTGTATACACCCTTTCAGAGAGAATGGGGCTGCGACTTCAGGCCCCGAGTGGTTCAAGCCCTGCGAGAACAAAGCCTACACCTACCCCAATAACAACCAAGCCAACTCCAATCGCAAATGCCAGTCTGGAACCGTGGTGTGCACAATCAGCAAAGACAAACCTTAAGGAGTCTAGTTTCGACGATCGGCAGCTTAACAAAGAAGACTGAAGCTTAACTCGGAGGAACTTAATGGGTGGATGGCTAGCGACAAGATTCCCAAGGAGGACAAGTTGATAGCTCGGATCAGGGTTAACAAAAGCTTAGACAGGCCAATTATAAACTGAGCTTACCCAAAGTAATCCGCGCTTCAAGATCTTGCATGCATGTGAGCCCGATAAAGTGATTCCTGGTATGAGGAGGCCTAGAACTGACCATCAAATGTGATGTCACGATAGCCACTAGATATACTGTAGTAATCCCGCACATGTGAACTGAACTTTAGACTGTACGAATTGAAGTGTAGGTAGACTGTGTGAATTGACAACGTACCATATTGTACCTGCATTGTATAATCACTACAGGTCCCAACCTAGTCGGAGCCTCCTTGTATTCCCCAGACCAATGACTCATCCAGGCAGGGTGGTTAGAGCACGCAGAGCAAGCCACTTGCTTGGGACAGCCCCCTCCTCAGCCTCAACCCTAACCCGAAAGGAATGGAAGTTTTCCCAGCTGACCCTCGATGAAGCCAATCAGGAGAGGCTAGTAACAAAGGCGTGATAAACTGGGGAAGATGGAGAGGACCTTTATGTTTGTCCCTCTCTTTTCGCGAGCTTTTGGGCACGTCGCGGGCCATGGACCACCGTTAAGGTGACTCCAGAGTCGGGTTTCGACACCTGAATTCGTGTGAGGGACAGGCTCTGCCACCAGAAACCAGCAAGCTCAAGCTGATTTATAACAAAACAACATCTACCGCAGCCAAGCCATCCTCGACTTCAGAAAAGCATGCCCAACCTGCAAAGGGCCCTGTTCCAGAAAATGCGCACATTGCATCAAAATGGAGACATGGATCAAGGAAAGATATGCATACACGAAACATCCTCTGGCAAATCTCCGAGATTTCCCATGAATTTCGCTTTGATGAGATGGAGGCATACCTCAGGGTTGCTATCGCCGAGAGGGTCAACAGAGCCTATGAGGTGACAAACAGCCGTTTGTACCAGGCGGACAGAAGGCGGTTGGCTGCAGAGTGGCCTTGCCCAGAAGGACATTGGGGAGGCGTATCCGAAGGCGACGCAACGGCGGAAGGCCAGTGAGAGAACGGGGATATGACATTGGGACCATGGACTTGCTTTCACTTGGTGGGCGAAGATAAGAGGTGAATCTGGCTGCTGGCTACTATGATTATGACTTCATGTCTTTGTGTTTCTTCTGGGCTAGTTATGGTCGGTTTACAGGACGAGTTCACTTTTCTTTTCGGGTTGGGTCAATGCTTTGCAAAAAAGGGGTTTGGAAAGGGTTTTTTTTTACTTTCACATACATGGCTACTCAGTTAACCCAATGTCTATCAAGTACACGTCAAAATGAATAGAGGGACCTCGAAATTGGGGCATGAATATGTGTCTGTATGATGATGATGATGTAACACACCATGCCAAAACTTGAACCCAACTCCACATTTGCTCTAACTTTTGTTAGGCTACATCTTAGGCCCAGAGTAGGCTCGAGACTTACCAACGCCGACCTTGTAGTGACTGGGGGTCAAGTACAGTGGTTATCACTTTCCATCCTCCTCGAATCACATCCACGTTCTCCACATATCAATTAAGCTTTCTTTACTATCGGTGAAATCCTTGTTTTCAGTTACACGTCTTGTCCCTGTTTTCGGCGGTCCACTGAACCACACAACCTACGAGGAGAGGACTTGGAGATCCATGTGAAGTGATGCAGCATAGGTAGGGATTTGGCACATTACTTCACATGTAAACAAAATATCCACGCAGTCACAATAGCTATAGCCAGAACAATGGGCCGCAGAACTATGTAGTTTGGCCCTTTCTCTGTATCTGGTGTTGCAAAAAGATCCTTGCTGAATAAGGCTCCACTTATGGTAAAGGGGCTAAAAGGGGCTTGTTTACTTTTGTGCCCCACCGTTTACCCGCATGTCCCACACCTAACCAGACGACATCCCAGTCTATACTTACAGAGCCGAGATTTGTCTCTCACTGATGAACCCCATCTTGGATGAGGTTGTACGCTCCAATATGGCACCCCACAGCTCGGAACACGCTTCTTCTGAGCATCGCTTTCTTGTACACATACTCAAAATCCTCGGCTGTTGGGAATGACTTTGACAGCTGAGCGAACTCGATTTGCTCAGGAGTACGCGGCCCATTATTGCGTCTCCGATGGGGTGGGCAGATCATTGAAGTCAAGGTCCCTTCTGATTTTGAGAGTTCGTGCAACTTTGTTGATGATTGCTTCGATTGCGTAGGCCAGAACCTCATCGTAGTGGAAAACCTACGATGTTTGGATGAGCTTCTAGAGAAAGGCTTCGCTGTAAAAGGGGAGTCTGGCCCATCTCTCCATGATCTCACATCGTTAGCAGGGCGGAGCTTTGGAGTGACGGGCGAGAGCTGCGCAGGTCATGCAAATGACCTTGAAGTTAGTGATCGCGTCTTCGCGATCACTCTCAGCCTCGTTGTTGAGGGGCATCTTAGGGATTGTAGTGTTGCGTATTTAATACCGGAGAACCGTTCGAGAGGGGCAGAAGTGGACAGGCTTTGAAGAGGATCGAAACTTGGAGGAGGTAAAAAGGTTACCAGTAGGGAGTTGGACGAAGTCAAAGATCCCGACAGTCGGGGAGAAAAATAGCTGGTAAGGTCTGGTCGCGAGACAGAAAGAAAGATCAGGCAGCAAGGCTGTCGAGACCAGGCAGGTAGGGGACATTTAAAACCAGGACAGCTGAGGAAGGAGCGAACGGGTGTTGATAGTATCAGCCCGCACACATTTCTCGTTAAGCTGGGAAGGAGTACTCCGACCCGGAAGGGGCCTGTTTAGCTCTTGCAATTCCTAGATAAGATCTCTGCAAGTGGATTCTTCTTGTTATCCAAGATTGCATAATTTGTCGAGTTATACAAGGCTCAACTTTACCAGTCCAGGGGAAATCATCAAGTGTGACAGTGATGTCTTCTATTGACTGATACCCAAGTCTGCTATCACCACATCTCGTCATTCGGCAACCTCCTGACACCCCGAAGTTAATCCATCTACCCCCTTCCACTCAACTCATAGATTACTCACCCACAACCATCTCCCACTGCCCAACCGTACACCCCAACTGCCTAAACACCACCCTCCTCGTCATCGCCTGATCATACACCACTTCAACATCCCTCCCGATATGCCACACCATCGCCTGCTGGCACAACATCATCTGCTGTTCAGTCTGGGGAACAGCACGACGTCTAAAATGGGGAGGAAGTCCTTCAACATCATCATCATCTGGCTCAAAACTGAAAAAATGGGTCACTCTCGCCACGAGTGAGTCGTTGATGTGGGCGACAAACTGTGGCCAGTGAAACACCTCGGAGATTCTGACCAATCTTTTGAGAGTGTCGACTGTGTGGTTTAGGCTCAGAGAGCCGACCATGTTGCAGCATAGAGGGCAGGGAACAGGGGGGTTCAGGTTGAGGGTGGCCAGAAAGGAGCAGATGCTGCATTGAGAGAGGAAGTTGTGCTGTACTTGGTGACGGTAGAAGTTGATTTCGGCTTGGGGGAGTAAGGAAATTGTTGGTGGGTTTTGTGATGGTGGTGGCGGCTGTTTTTTGATGCGCTGGAGTCTGCCTAGGTGAGAAAAGGCTGAAAAGGGAGCAGAGATGTGTGGCAGTGGATATAAGCCAGTTTTCTGTGTTTGTTGTTGTGAGTAATGGGTGTTGGACATGTCAGAGGAACCAGCTGGGACTAGTGATGAACCTTACCTTGACAGTTACCTATGTGACACATGCCTAGGTATTTAACCTACCAAACATTTGCTTTTCCATCCTCCACTGTCGATCGAGTCCATCAGAAAACTTGGCATTGAACCAAACTGTCTCTTGCCCACAAGCACCCACCCTCAGCCAAGGTACCTTAACCACTTACCGACAATAGGCTCCGCGATACCCATGCTAACCAATGCGGCCGCCAGGCGACCACTTCGATAATCAGAGACGCCAGGAAGCAATCCGAAACTTTACAAACCAGTGCCTTATTCTGCCCAGCCCTGTACCTTCATCGAGCCCCCGGCGAACCTCATTTCTGCCCGTACCGTGACAATATTGCTGTGGAGGGCTGTGTTCCGGGAGGTCGTCTGCGGTATCGCGGAATTTGACCTGATTGAGGGGGGCACTTCTTATATCTGAGATAGCAGCAAAGAAGGAGGAGACTGGGTGGATCGATAGTATGGATGACCAAATATCCTTTACGTCTTTCTGGGTGCGGAAATAAAAAATAGATGTTGTTCAGGAAATAGGGGTCACGTTGTGTATGTGCATTGTTTGACCCCTGAACTCAGTTGAAGAAGGCATTTTTAAAGGCCTTTTCCTCCTTTTCTTCACTCCGTTTAACTACCAGTAAATGAACGTGTTAGAAATAATTCTAAAAGTCGTACCTATGCAAAACCAAAGTTGAAAGTTCATCCCAGCTTTGATAAAAAAAACTTGGACTCCCACAAGCGAATGTGGCAACTCAATCGGCCGATAGAAATACTACCGCGTACACGCGCGAGCGGGCAAAGCTAACATACGGACGCGAGGCAAGAATGGTCTTGATTCGGTGTGCTGCAACTCGCACCATGAGGCTTGAGCAATCTGCAACGCTAGGCTGCGGACAGTAGAAACATCAAGACCCTGTGTCCATGGTGGTCCATCTGTTGCAGTTTTCCAGAGAGGCGTGCGCAGGGGCGAGAATCTTGTGAGCTGATATTCGCGTGTCGGACGCCTCGCCTATTGTTTGTTGTGCCTGCGGACGCTCCTTGCCTGTTATGGCTTTTATGGCAAGGGCCGAAGAGTAATTACTTTCGTTTTGTAGCTGCGGGCTATGTGTGCGGCGTCAAAAACCTACCAGTGAGGTTGAACAGAGCAGAACCGCGGCCAGACAATGAATCTTCATCCGAGCTCTGACAAAGAGCCGCGTGCGCACGTCAAGCGTGGACTGGACAGAGTAAGTGCTAGCGATTTGCTCGCGGAGGAAGGCTATGTATAAAAGAGGCTGATACAGAACATGAGATCTTCGTGCTGCATCGCGTCGCACACAATGGGGCCGATTCCATCATTTTAGACTCACTGCTGAAGAAGACGAACCTCAGTGCTTGTATGGGGTCATGGAGCTCGGACACGAACACTCCCACGTCGCTGCCCAACTTTGCTTCTGCCCTATGGAGGCTCGAGGTCTGGGTCGAAAGCAAAAGACGCGCAATCTGGCTATGAGGGTTGAGAAGCCGATGATGGGCCAGACGTATAGCGTACAACGACGGAGTGGCACACGGACACCCCAGAGAAACTGTTAGCAGATAGGCTGAAAAATTGCCCTGAAATAGATCAGGAATAAGGGACTGGTAGACGGTGGGACGGTATGATGTAGAGCCATCTCAGCACCCTTTGGTTTGGTAATTAGGCCTTCTAGTTATGTTTTATATCAAGACGATATCATCCTCGTTCGATTCAATTCGAGCTGACCTTCTTCTGGAAGTTTTCATCTCAGCCGCTGCCACCTCAACTTTGTCACTCCCACCAACAGCTGCTTTCCTTGGCCTACCACGGCTTTTTTTCTTAGCATCTGCCTCCAGCACAACCTCTTCAACATTCTCTTCTTCGACTGACGCCTTTTTCCGTCGACCAGGCCGCTTTTTGACCGGTTCTGTTCCGGCTGTCTCAATATCTTCCACCTCCTCGATCCCCTCCACCTTCTTGGACCGCCCACGACTCTTCTTTGGAGTCTCCAACAACGCCACTTCATCAATAACTTCCTGAGCCACGACGGTCTTTTTCCTCCTCCCCGATTTCTTCTTCCCACCACCTCCCTCCAACACAGCATCCACCTCAACCCCTCCATACCCCTCATCATGCACATCAACATGCTTGATCCTCCCGGTCCCTTTCTTCACCTTGCTAATCGCCTTCGCAACCCCCTTCTCCTCCTCCCCAAAATCCACCCCCCTCAACCCCTCCAAGTTCCTCTGCCACTGCAACCAAACCATCCCCTGCAACACCGAATCACTCAAATCATCTAACTTCACCCCCCTTCCCAGCACCCCCTCCTCCATCTCCCTCTTCTTCTTCCCCCTCACCCCCTTCGCCCTCCACGCCTCCAGAAAACCCTCTGCCATCCCCGCCCCCTGGTCCTGTGGCTTTATCAGTTTCCCCTGCTGTAACCACTCCCCCAACATACCGACTTTATTCGCCTTCAACAAATGGTACGCATTTTGGCTCTTCCCCCCTCCCTCGGCCTTGGCCTCACTTTTGGGAAAGAGGTAACCGGCTACTGTCTTTGGTGAGATGGAAATGACATTGCCATGGAATAAGTCGACCCCTTTGAGGGTTGCAAAACAGGCGTGGAGCATTGATTCCAGCGTGTTCACCCTGATCGTCCATTCGAATATGTTTGAAGCGTTGCCGGTGCGGAAGCGCTGGCGCTCGATGAGGATGTGCGTTGGTTTCAAGGGGAGGAGGTGGGTTGAGATGAGGGAGTAGGTTAGTGAGGATAAGGAGGAGGGGGTGAATTGGACTGGGTCATCTTGTGGGAGGAGGGGGGTGGTTAGGTTGAGGTGGTTCCAGTGGTGGAGGGTGACGGGTGGGAGTAATGCCTGGGGAACTGATGATGAATCGGGGGGTGTTGGTAAGGGTGTCTTCTCTGAAGGGCTTGAGGCGGGTGTGAGGAGGCTGAAGGCGAAGTTTTTGAGGCCGAGGTCGATGCTCAGTATGCGAGCGGTGTCGGGGATGTGTTGGGCGGATTGGGCTGCTTGGCGGAGGGTTTGTTGAATGGTGGGTTTGGAACCGGCCTGGGGGAGGCCGGTGGAGGAGCAGAGGGATTGGAGCTGGGCGACGGTGAGCTTGCCGGGGAGGGGGAGTTTGGTGGTTGTCATGGTGGGAGTCTTATGAGATGCTCACGAGAAGGTAAAAAATAGAAGTCAAGAAAGAGAAGAAAATTGAAAATTGGACATTGACCATGCATTACCCGTGTCTCCCTTGTAAGTCCATCTTACAATTGTCGTCAAACCATCAGATTTGATTGAGTTGTGAGTTGAGATGCTCTCATCATCGGTACGTACCTCGAGTCTTGATCATCGTTCAGGGCAATAATTGTTAGTGCATGGTGAAGTTGACAGCCCCTGTCAGAAACAGTGGGGCGAGGGATCTCTTGTGAAGCCCAGCCCGGAATTTGTCACTGACCCCTGCAATGACGCAGCCGAACCGGAGGAGCGGGGGCAGCCGAGTCGCAAAGAATTAGTATCCATGTATAATCGACAATTGCTTACCTGAGCGCCGTTTCTTTGCTTTCTTTGGACTTCTGCGTATCGGCATCTTGGATCTTACCGTTGCGCCGTTGTGAGAGTGGGAGTTCGGACGTTGGATTTGGAATTCCATCGTGCCATCAGTCAGCAACCCGCTGCTTGCGCCAGAACTCGCTTGTATAAGACCCCCCTCCTCCCTTTTACCCCGCGATACCTCTTCCTCCTAGAAGACGGTATCCCGAGTTTCCTTTCATTCTTATGCAAGCAATCTCTATCTTGGCCAGACGCCCGGTCTTATCATCCAGAACTGTTGCATCAGGCCGCATCGGCACCATCTCCAGACACTTTTCGTCCACAGTGATCAACATGGCGCCCATCTCCAAAGAAACCGACTTCCTCGTAATCGGAGGCGGCAGCGGCGGCCTCGGTGCCGCCAGAGCCGCCGCCTCGAGATACGGCGCAAAGGCCATGGTAATCGAGGGAAAGAGACTCGGAGGCACATGTGTCAACGTGGGGTACGTACCTTTCCCCTACCATGCCATGCAGCCGCACATACAAGGCTGACACTAGTCGTCGCATCTCAGTTGTGTGCCAAAAAAGGTGACTTTCAACGCCGCCTTTATCGCCGAGACCATCCACCAAGCCAAGGCCTACGGCTTCAGCGTTCAAGAAACAGCCCCTTTCGACTGGCCAACGTTCAAGACCAAGCGCGATGCCTACATCAAGCGCCTCAACGGTATCT
The DNA here is from genome assembly GCF_035222485.1 of Podospora pseudoanserina. Taxonomy (NCBI): domain Eukaryota; kingdom Fungi; phylum Ascomycota; class Sordariomycetes; order Sordariales; family Podosporaceae; genus Podospora; species Podospora pseudoanserina. The sequence goes on along the minus strand of NC_085922.1, from coordinate 2,107,300 downwards.
ACGAGCGCAACCTTGCCAATGACAAGGTGGAATACATTCACGGCTGGGCCAAGCTTCTGTCGAAGAACTCGGTCGAGGTGACCCTGGACGATGGCAGCAAGGAGGTTGTCAATGCGAAGAAGATTCTGATCGCCGTCGGCGGTAACCCACATGTGCCCCCAGAAATTCCTGGTTCCGAGTTCGGAATCAACAGCGACGGTTTCTTCGATATCGACAAGCTTCCCAAGAAGGTGGCGCTTGTTGGTGCTGGTTATATCGCTGTTGAGTTCGCCGGCATGTTCAACGCGCTCGGTGTCGAGACACATTTGTTTATTCGTTACGACACCTTCCTCCGCAGCTTTGACCCAATGATTCAGGAGAAGGTCACGGCCGAGTACGAGAGACTCGGAATCCATGTACACAAGAGAAGCTTGACCAACAAGGTTGAGAAGGATGAGAAGACCGGCAAGCTCAGGCTTCACTACAACTCCTCCAAGGGCGAGGGCTCCAATGGCGAGGGCGTTTTGGAGGACGTGGATCACTTGATCTGGGCCATTGGCCGCACACCAGCCATCGAGGGACTCGGTCTTGAGGCGGCGGGCGTCAAGACCACCGAGAAGGGCCATATTGTGGTTGATGAATATCAAAACACCAACGTCGAGAACGTCTACGCGCTTGGCGACGTCACCGGTCATGTCGAGCTCACCCCAGTAGCCATTGCTGCCGGTCGCAAGCTTGCCGCTCGTCTCTTCGGGCCAGAGCAGTTCAGAACTTCCAAGCTCGATTACGACAATATTCCTTCGGTCGTCTTTTCCCACCCCGAGGTTGGCTCGATCGGCTTGACTGAACCCCAGGCTGTGGAGAAGTATGGCGCTGAGAACCTCAAGATCTACAAGACCAACTTCACGGCCATGTACTATGCCATGATGGAGTCCGAGGAGAAGGCGCCTACCAGCTACAAGCTTATCTGCGCTGGGCCAGAGGAGAAGGTTGTTGGTCTGCACATCATGGGTCTGGGCAGCGGAGAGATGCTCCAGGGCTTTGGTGTTGCGGTGAAGATGGGGGCCACCAAGGCTGATTTTGATAGCTGTGTTGCTATTCATCCGACTAGCGCCGAGGAGCTTGTTACTTTGAGGTAGATGTGAAACCATGAATTAATAGCCAATTGGTGCAAGTAATCTGTTATCTTGAAGTTGATGTCCTTGATGGTGTTCGCTTACATAAGTTTCCTCTGGGTGAGAAATCCCCACATGTGAGCGTCAAAGTCACACCACTTTTCGTTCTTCCGCGGTTGGCCCGAGCTCCCGCAACTGCAATCCCGGAGAAAGTGTGGAACGTCACAGGCGAGCAATACAATCGAACCTCAATCTCTCTCCGACTCTCTGACGACGATAGTTCAGCAAACTCTCTCCACTCTGCCAAAGTGAGTCCCTCTCTCTTACATGCCCGACGACAGCCACGACAGCGACACCCCAATTGAAACAAAGTTGATCAGAGAAGCTAACTGAGCTGTTTACTTGCCCCCCCCTCTTGAAGATGATCGCCTCCTCCCGCACTCTTGCTTCTCCTGTCCTCCGCCAGGCGGTCGCCCGCCGCGGCTTCTCGACCACCCGCGCCCAGCTGTCGTCGCCTTATCACTACCCTGAGGGTCCCCTTTCCAACATTCCCTTCAACCCCCGCAAGAAGGGATTCGCGATCAAGTACTGGACTTACTGCACTGTTGGGTTTACTTTGCCTTTTGGCATTGCCGGTGAGTTATTTTTGGGGGTGGTGATGATGAGGTTGAGGGAGTGGGGATGGACGCTGACAAAGGAGGACAGTCTGGCAAACTTACCACCCTGCGAAGTAAACGGTCTTTGTGCCACTAGGAAACAAGGACGATGGCAGGGAGATGATATCGGAGGGGAAGTAAGAGGAGAGAGAATTGTATATGATACGATACGTGCCTTGATGAGAAGGTGGATAGACCGAATAGAGTTACACGATGCTGCTGGTCTTTTATCAGGGCTTGAACTACGATCTGGTGATGTTTTATTTGGGCGATGGAAGGGTGGGTGAGATGGGATACCGGAGACGAACTGATAACGAACTACCTACTGATGTGCTTGGGACTTGGTCTGACACCAGAAGCTCGTGGCGAGAGTCGACTGACATCCTGTCTAACAAACAGCTCTTTCTTGTGACAAGCTTCGAGGATGACAGATGGGAGCTTGTTTGGGCCTCTTCGGCATAGCCGGATAGCGTGCCCTTGGAGACGGACCTATGATTGATATCTGTTGGGATCGAAGATGTAAGGCTGATGAGGGCACATTCTGGCTCGCCAGCTTGCTATGACGTTACTGTTGATGAAGGGATATTCAGAAATAGCAGCCTTGCTTCACCAGTTCCTCCTCGACAGCCTGATTTGAAGCCCTTTTCAGTGTAGGGTAGCTAATTTCCAAACCAAATCTCACAGTTAGTCTCAATCTCTAATTAACATCACATTGCCAGTTTCTGGGAGCTTGAGAAGCTCGGCTTGTGCCTCTCCTCAACGAGATTCCGAGCTTGACGCACGGGCCACAGCCGCATTCCAGAAGCTCGTCCCCCGTCCCAGCTGCTGCAAGGCTACGAACCATCCCCAAACATCAACGATACCTTGTCCTCGAACTCAACACAACCCCGCAACAACACCAACGACATCTCTCGGCATATTTGAGAAGACGTTTACGACTGATGAAAGCCAGCCTCTGATACCCCAAACAAAACGATATTCAATTATCCCGCGACGCCTCCGAACCACCCCTATTGATGCGCCGCCCCTCCAGGCCACCCCCGAACCACCACCACCACCACCACCGAACCCCTCTCATAACCTCCGACGAACAACCACGCCTCCCATCGACCCCCACATAACACCTCCAAAATGGACATCCCCCGTCCACCTCCCCACCCTCCTCCGCCACCCAGACGACCTCTTCGACAAGCTCTCGGCCCTCAAAACCGAATTCGCCCGCAAAAAATCCCTGATCGACTCCCAGCTCCGCGCCGGCCTGCGCGACCAGCTCGAAACAACCCAATCCGGCATGACGCACCTATCCGACTCGCAAAAAACACTACAGTCGATTAAGGAAGAAATGATCAAGATTGACAAGATCGCCTCGGAATCCCAAAACCAGATCACGGGCACAGACTTTGCGACGATCAACCTCGTCAGTCAAGCACATCGTAACTTCAACGCTGTCGAGACGATGAGGAGGAACCTGGAGGGGTTCGCTGAGAGGGTGGCGGAGGTGGAGGAGATGCTGAAGGAGGACGAGGCTGATTACGAGGCGATGCCGAATTTGTTGAGGGTGCATTATGAGCTGACGAGGTTGAGGAATATAAGGGATGATGCGATGGAGCAGATTAGTAGGGGGGATGATCCGGGGTTGAGGGTGACGTTGGAGGATTATTTTGAGAGGTTGGATGGGGTGGTGAGGGTGTTTGATGAGAGGATTGAGCTGATTGCTATGAGTTTGATCACGTTGGTGCAGGCGGAGAATGAGAGTTTGGTGGTGAGGTTTGCGTTGATTGTGGAGGCAGAGGAGAAGAGTGATCAGAGGGTTATGGCGCTGCAAGAGGCGCTGAAGGACCATAGGGAGATTGCGACGAGGTTTCAGAGCATTACTGACGGGGCCAAAACTGTGAGGGGGTACAAGGAGAGGTTTTTGGAGTGCATCAAGGATGCGGCGGTGCCGCAGTTTGAGAAGAGCAGGCAGGAGTTTATGGGGGATCCGGGGGTGTTGGAGAAGAGTTTGAGGTGGTATTTTAATGATTTGAACACGGTGAGGTTAGGGATGGAGCAGAAGCAGCTGATGCCGAGGAAGTGGAAGATTTTCAAGACGTGGGCGGTGATCTTTCACCAGATGATGCATGATTTCTTGATTGGGATCGTGGAGGACCCGGAGACGAGCAGTAGCCACACGTTGGAGATTGTGGGGTGGCCGGAGAAGTATTATAGGAAGATGCTGAAGTTGGGGTTCAAGCAGGAGGAGTTGGGGGTGCAGGTCATCGACAACAGGGAGACGGAGCTGGTGAGAGATTTCAGACAGCTCATCATCAAGTTTTTAGACGAGTGGATTGATCGGATTTGGGCGGCGGAGAGGAAGGATTTTGCTGAACGAGGTGTTGACGGCGGGAACCTGGAAACAGACGAGTACGGGTATTTTCGCAACAAGAACCTCATCGATCTCTGGCGCATGCTGAGGGAACAACTCGAAGCAGCAGCCAACTCCAAGCGAGCGGATGTGGTCGAGGGTGTAGTCGACGCCATGTTCCAACGCCTACGCCAACGCCAGCAGGCCTGGCAGAAGATGCTCGAGGACGAGTCTGCGCGGTACGAAAACTCCACCACGGGCGACCTGGAGGGGTTCCAACCGCTGCAGGACTGGCTTGTGGCCACGGCGAACGACCAGATAGCCTGCATAGACGACAACGAGGAAGAAGGCCGGCTGGCTTACCTCTCGGACTTTAGGAAAAAGTTCTCTCCCCTCGTCACGCCCCAGTACATGGACCGCGCCGAAGCAGAAGTCACCACCCTGCGGGATGGCTACGTTGACTTGTCCACGTGGTGCATGGCCAAGTTTGCCAGCCTGGTCTTTTCCGTTGACTTTAGGACTGTCATGCCCGACTTTTTCACGCCAAAGTGGTACACCACCACCCACATGGCGCGCATGATCGCCACGTTTGAGGAGTACGTCTCGGACTACAGGATGGTGCTGCACCACTCGCTCGTTGACATTTTTATCGAAATCTTTGCGGACGAGCTCCTCGTCCGGTACCTCGGCTCGGTCAGGAACAAGGGCGCCAAGTTTAGGAGGGTGGACAACTTTCAGGACAAGATCTTTGACGACTTGTCTACCGCGTTCGAGTTTTTTAATTCCCTTCCCAACCCGGAAGTGGGCAACGCCATCAAGGAGACGTGGAGGGTCACGGAGGCGTTTCTGGGCCTGCTGACTGCGGAAAAGGAACAGATCCCGGACACTTTTGCGGGCTTCAAGACGTCGTATTGGGACTTGCAAATCAGCTGGGTCGAGGCCGTGTTGAGGAGCAGGGATGACTTTGAGAGGAGTATGCTGAATGCCGTCAAGGCGAGGGCCGCGCAGATGGATGTGGTTAGGGGGCCGGAGACGATTATGAGTAAGGTCAAGTAGAGAGTGAGTGAGAGATAGTTTTGGTTGTAATAGTAATGAATCATGATGGGCTTCTTTCGGCTTACTTTTGTCTCCATAAATGTGTCTGATTGCATGTCCCAACTGAACGACACGCTCGCAAGACCCAGTCTCCAGCTTTAGATCATGCCTTGCCAACATTGATCGTGCCATATCAATCACCACCGAACAGTCACCCAGACAATAGAACCCATCGTCAACAATATGTACTCTATTAACAACACTCCTCCACCCCTTGTCACACAGCTACATAAACTATACCTACACTCCCGTCTTTTACAACTGCCCAATAAATAACCATAACCACCCCCTTCATATCCCCTAATATACCACAACTCTAACCATACATGTCCGGCCTTCTTCCTCCCCCTCCCACCCCTCCCTTTTTGCTGCGTCCTTGAGGTCGGCGTCATAAGAGCTGAAATAGTATAGACATGCACCTACCAAAACAGCCCACCATAAAAAAAAAAAAAAGCTGTCCTTCGTAAAACCCCCATCATAAACAACCAAAAACAAAATCTGCCTTGTTGCTCACTCAAGCACCCGCTGACCATTCTTGACCACAAACTTTCACCCTTCACCAGTTCCCTCAACACACACATCACACAACTCTCACCACCGTATTCACCCTCCTCAACCGCATCTGCTCCATGCTCTGCACCGTAATCAGCGGCCTGCTCCTCTCCCTCCCACTCCAAGTCTGAAACTTGGCCGCTCCCGCCGGCAGCACACTCAAGTGAGGCGCCGAGGCAATATGCAGTCGATGAGCCAGTGTGCTATCGCTTTTGATGGAATTGATATCCGTAGTATCCCCTTTATCATGACAAGAGTGAAACGATGCCGTATCATTGTTGCTGTGATAAAATGAGCTGAATGGCGTAATAAACTTTTCGGCTGTCGTCGCCGAGTCTTTGCTGTTGTCTGCGCTACTGCTGGCTTGTCGATCTCGAATAGGTGTGTTTATAGGCAGTGCACAAAGAGGTGCACGATGCCGGAGCTGGTGATGGCTAGGATGCTGTCGCTTCTCCTCTTCGGGATTCGAGTCAGAATGCAACAAGGTCGCCATCCGTGTGCTGAGAGAAATCGTGCGACCCCTTTTTGGCGTATTTGTCTGCCAATGCTTCGGGCCCCGGCATGACACTCCTACGTCTTGTGACTTTTGAAGTTTCACAACCTGTGCTCTGGCTCCGCTTCCTCGCCTTTTGAGGCTTTCCAGTGACTTCGAACCAGTGCTGTTGGAGGGCCCGCGGTGGGGGACGAGCTTTCCAAAACTTGACTTGATGGCTTTTCCAAACTTCCCAGAGAAGGATTGGGTGCTCGACTTGAGAGTAAGGCGGGAGTGGTTTTTGTGGGGTTGGCGTGCGGCTTCAATCACGATTTCCGGGTGGTCCGCAACGAGCTCAGGGGTGACGCAGGTAGATTGGTCGCCAGGAGTAGAAGAGTCACGAAGTCGGGAGCCTGTCTGTGCCAGTGGGGATCTGGGACAGTCTCGGGTGAAATCGCTGCTTCTTGCTGGGTAGTGTGTTCTGAATGCATCGTAAATTGGGCTTGGGAGGCCTGTGGACGAACTGCGCTTGGGGGTCTCGGTCGTCTCTGCGATGGACGACAAGCCGCAATCAGTTGTATGAGAGACCGGCGAGCCCGGTGCAGACGAGAAACGACAAGACGGGTCGGTACTCGGAACACCCATATACCCAGAGGAGCCGCCACTGTGCTCCGAATCAGCAACAGCTTGGAGCCTCTTGTTCAGACTTTCGGGGAAACTTGAACCACGGCGATGGGCTTTGATACCGCGAGACTCCGTCTGCTGTTTCGGAGACTCGTCGCGTATGCCTAACCTCCACAGATCATCTGCACTGCCTTCATACTCGGAAAGAATCGGGGTTAGAGGGTGGTACAGTGAGGTGATGGCTGTTCCCCAAGAGTCAGGACGCCCACGTTTGACGCCTGGACAATGTCTCAACGGTGGTGGTGACGGCTCTGGCTCCCAGTTCGGTCCCTGCCCCTGCTCCTGTTCTTGGTCTGTGACAGCACCGTCAAAGTTTCGTGGGCTTATTTTGGTTCTTCTAGGGATGGTCAAATGAAGGCGTGCCAGAAAAGAGTGTTTCACCGGCTCCGGGGGTGGTGTGTCTGCCTCCTTCCGGAACCTCTTGACGATAAGTGCAGGTGCACCGTGGCCAAGATGAAAATATCCGATACTCTTTTCAACCGTATCCAGTTGAGACTCCTTGCGGACCCTACTCGAGGCATCGGCTTTTGTGACTGTCGAAGACCTGTGGAGCTCTGAGCGTCCTTCCAGAAGTGGCAAACTGTTGTTGGCCGAGTTTTCTCCTGTTGTTCGGTGGGTACTTTCCACCGATTCTCCTACAAGGTGTGGATTATTCACAGCATCGAGCCCTGTCAGTCCATAGTTAGCAACTGCCAATCACAAGCATGGGGCTCACACACATTTGAAACCTGGCAAAGTAAAAGCTGGCGGTAACTCGTGGGGGGCAAGTATCGCCGGAAGATCAAGAGTAGACGCGCCTGCGCTCAACTGTACACTTTGTCCAGCTGATGGGTACACCGACGATGATTTTGTCCCCAGGTTATTCGGGTCGTGTGGAGCCAAGATAACTTCGGAGTGGTTGAAAGTCGACTTGTTGCTTGGAGGTTTGCTTAGAGGGTCGGAAGAGGGACGGATTGTACTTCCCGAAGTTTGAGCACCGCAGGAACCGCTTGCACCACTGTTTCTCATCGATCGGGATCGTGTTGGAGAATCCATTGGTGTGTTGAAAGTTTGAGTTCCCAACTGGCGATGAATATCCATGTCGTAGAGGTGGACTATTTCCGGCTTCTGACTCTCAGCCTCTGGGACGGCAGAATTTTGAACAGAGCTCCATCTCCTGAGATAAACCACCTCGGCTTGCTGAACACTTGCACCTTGCTCAAAGTCTTGTTCGGATGATCTTGCAGGCGAGGAAGAACGAGATCGAAGGCCCTGACTTCGCAGCCAGACGCTCAATGGAGACTGCTCTGCAACGGATGCAGTCTCAGTAACTTGCGTGCCGGGTCGGGCGGGTGACGAATGTGAGCGTGACAACGAATGAGCAGGGCGTGGTGGATGCAATCCCGAGGTTGGAAGACGAATGATGGATTCCGGGTGTGACGCAGAGGAGCTGTGCACAGCATCTACATGACTCGATGGCTCTCCTCGGTCAATGTAGCTGGCCAGTTCGTCGAGCTGGCCTGCACTGTAAGAAAGCCGCCAGGAAGCAATTGAGGAGGTCTCGCTAGTGCTTGGATACCGCTGAGGCACAAGATCTGGTGATGCTGGCATCTCTGGGAAGGAGCCTTGTTCTCGAACTGTTTTGGAGTTTGCGGCAACCGGTGCAAGAGCTTCGGGATCAGTCTGACCAGCATCCGGTGCTTCACTGTTCATTCCGGGTGAGTTGGGCCTGCTGTCATCGGCAACAACAAACTCGATATTGTCCCGCGGTCCGCCGCCAGGAAGAAGGTCAATCTTGGGACTGCCAGGGTGTCGATCAGAGGAGACTTCACTCCGTGTGGATTTTTGCCCTTCTTCACTCCGGAGCTCCTCCTGGATTCTTTTGTGCATAAGCCGTTTCAGCTCGGCTCGTCGCTGAATCTCCTCCTCGGTGAAGCCCACTGCAGACCGAGCCTTCTTCTTTGAGAGCGAATCCTGGGAGAGGTGACGGCGGATACGGGTGCGGACCAGGTGAAGGGTGCTGGTGCTCTTATTGTGGGGTGCTGGATGGTCAGGCTCATCTTCACTGTCCGAGTCTTCGACTACCAACTGGCCGAGCTCTATGGGTTCGATGGGGCTGATGGTGGCAGGTACCGAAGGCTGAAGTGATGAGAGCGATCTGGGAGATGTCTCAGTCGAGAGTGGGTTGACTGGATTCAGGGTAAGGGGTCCGGGGAGGCGAGCAGGGGGTGGTGGTGAAGGTAACACAGGCTCAGGACTTCTTGGTGCGATTGTCCGTGTTTTGGACGACCGTGCCGAAGTGCAACAGCAGAAGACGGCCATGATTGCGACGTGATTCGGACAGGCCAGCAGGCATCACCAACTCGGGGGGCATGCAAAGATGTAGGATCTACAAAGTATTCCAAGAAACGGTGGTGGTGGTGTGGGTTGGTCTCCCAGAGGTTGCCATGCATGAAATGGCAGGCCTGAAGATGTCAAGAGATACGAGAGGGCTGCTGAGAAACACAGGAAGGGATGTTCCCGCCGAGGCAGAAGCAAACAGAGTTCCTTGGGGCCATTGCCAGGGCCTCCCTCTTGCGGACGACTTGCAGCTTTCCTTCCGAAGTGTGTGCGAGATTGATGGAAGTTCAGGTCCGAAGATGAATGACATGGACGCACGGCAGGCCCTTCATTGGCACCCGCAGCTTCCCAAAATTGTAAGGGGCATGGATAGCAGTGCTGCCATAGGGAAGGAACGATGACAGCGATCGAGTGAAGAGCCGGAGAAACTGTAGAAATGGAAGGAGCCACGGAGCACACACGAGAAGCACAACCTGCAAGGGAGGACTTATGCTGGGTATCCAATTATCTAATCAATTGGCCTTGGGAGGGTTGTAGACTGGCGGGTTGTCGCCATCGTGCACATTCCCGCTGCCGTCGTACGGCGTCTTCCCCACCTTCTTGATGTCACCGGCCCATTTCTGCTTGATCTTGTCAAGGATCGGAAGCCCACCGGCGCCAATCAATTTGTCGTTTGGTATTGGGATGTCCAGTCTGTTTGTGGGCTCGGTGTGCAGAAACCCCGGGTATGATATTGAATTGTTGACTGACGCTGCATTGGCAGGCTCCTTGTTCTTGGTGTAACCAGACGCATCTGCAACAAACTGAAACACATTTGCTCCAACGTCATACCTGCCGAGATTGGGCAGCATCCAGTTGTTTTGGATGGTCGAGAGCAAGCTGAAATGGGTGTAGAAGGTGCTGTCTTCTGTTCCCTTGAGCGCTGGAGGAATTGCGCTTCCCAGAAGCAAAGTGACGATGTGGTTAGGCTGGCTGTAATCTTCCGATTCGTCATACGTAAGCATTATCAACGTCTTTTCGTCGAAAGCTTTAGGATCCAGAAAAGGTTGAAGGAACTTGTGGGCCCAGTCAGCAGCAAACTTATTGCTCGTGTTGTGGCCATCGTTCACTGCGCCATGTCAGTCTTTGATCTGTACCGCGGCGGGTGATGAAGAGATGGAAGAATACGTACTCATGTTAGGGGTCATGAACACAAACTGGGGAACCTCCTTTGCCTTGAAGGCCCTTTGGAAGGCACGGAAGGAGTCTAGGGCCAGCAGCCGCTCTCCCTCCATAATGACGCTTTCATACGACACAAATGGACTGGTACGAGGTTAGTATTCTCCATCAAGAAACCCGATTCCACGTGTTCGTACTTGTGTTTCCTCACATAGTCCCATGTGCCGTTTCCAGTCTGTCCATCGCTATAGTTCCCCATGTACCCCGGGCCGGGCATGTCCTCAAAGTAACCTGCCCAGCTTATGTTCCTGTAATCCAGCAGGTCCACTACTGTCGAGACGTTCTGAGGGATATGAACCATGTCATCGTGATCGAGGCCCCAATAATCCCCACCGATGGCGGCCAGGTAGTTTGGCTGGGATGGATGGGTGTGCGCATAGAACCTCGTGAGCAAGATGCCCTTCCTCTTCAGGTCGGCGATGCTAGGCTCCAAGACAACCTTGGCATAGTCCTACACGTACCATTATACTGGTCAGTAAACATGTTATGGAGCACATGTGGAATGGTTGTGTGTGGACTGTTGGGCCAACCTGATTCTCCAGCCATATCGTGATCAAACGATCAAAGGCCTTCCCTGGCACTAAGCTGGCAGCGCGTGCAGCCTCCCAGCAGGCGCATCCAAGCAAAAATATCCAAAATAATGCGCGCATGTTATCATACCGCCATCGCGTCTCTCGAAGGTGCCCAAATCCGACTGGAATTTGCGATCCCAAAAACCCGAATGTCGATGTTGCACCGTGTCTAGTGCGCCGAGCCAGGCCAGACCGTTTGGTGGCGTCGGTGGCCTTTCAGACCAAGCTCTGTCTTTGTCCCACCACACCATTGCCAAGCCTCTTCTAAGCTGCGAATAAGTCGCTGGTCGGTCAGCCCGTCCCGTGGTTCTGGGACAATGGGGACGGATTGTTCGGGGGTCTGATTCAAAGTCTGGTTCTCCAATAGAACGAATGTTCCTTGTGTGCGGCTTGCTCACAATAAATAGTTCCGTCTTCATCGTCGTGGTTGCTTTGTTGAGTGTCCATATCCACCCCTAACCCTCAGAGTTTCGGAACAATGTCTTGTTCCGTTGTCACATGAAGGTTCGTTAGGCAATTGGAAAAGTCTGGTTTAAATCCATAGACTTCGACCTTTCCACATGGTCAGAGAAACTCACTGCAAAGCTGCAATGTTTCCTCCGAGGTCATCATCCCATCTTTCTTCATACCCAAGGTCCAGGAGGATGACTTCCCTACTCATTGACAGAATATCCTGACCTTATGTAAGCACAGTCCTCTCTGCTTCAGTCGGCCAATCATCGGATGAACAGGTGAAGCTGGCAGAAAGAGGGGCAGCCTCGGCGAAAAGTGTCGGATCTCCGAGAATCTTATTCCTCAACACGCATCACCAACGACCACGACCACATCACATCAACTCTACAGTCAGAAGAGGAAGGAGCTGACGAGTCCCCCGTTCAATGGCTGTGGACGTCGAGATCTTTAACTCGATATTTGTTTTGCTTGTTCTCTGAGCATCGCCTGTCGTTTCGACTGAACCAGCAAAGCCCTCGTTATTAGTCATTGGTTTTGCGAGAGAGAGGGAAAATTTATACTGCTGCAGGTTTCGTTTTGGCAGTCGTGTTCGCTTGCTGCTTTTCTCACCTTACATACAGTACAGGTTTCTCTTATCAGATTTGATTGATAAAGCGTTTATCGCCGACTGGCCCGTTTTGTTGCTGTCTCTGTTTCGCATGCTCGAGCCCACTTCCTTGTTTATCGCCTGCAACTTAGATAGGGAAAACGGCGCCGAGCGTCAGTGGCGGCTGGGTCTGTTTTGTTTGTTTGTTTGGAACCTTCCCTTCGGCCGATAGCCCCCTCCGTCTCCGGGAGAAACACCATGCCCCGGTCGGATCCGAGTGAACAAAGCGTTAGCCCCGGCGGAACCGAGGCCCACGAGGATGGTGATGATCGCGCTCCGCCCCGTAAACGCCAGAGAGTCCGGCTCTCCTGCCTCGAGTGCCGTCGAAGAAAGTTGTCCTGTGACCGGGAGTTTCCATGCTCCCGCTGTCTTCAGTCCGGTACATCAGACAAGTGCGAGTATGAGACCCGGCCCGGCCTGGCACCTCCGAACAAGCTCGGCCTCTCCCAGGGTGCCTTGACGGGTCTGGACTCTCGACTGTCGTTGCCAAGTACCGGAGGAGAGTCGCCCTACTTTCGCAAGGATGGCCGAGATCTTGACAGGATCCGGAGGTTGGAGATGGAGGTTGCCCAGCTGAGGAACCTCCTCACCAATAAACAGGGCGGCGCTTCTGTCGACGGCAGTACGCTTCAGGACCACTCACCCCCTGAGCCGAAGCATCACGAAGATGACGAAAGAGACAAGGAAGAACCTGAGCTGCCACAGTTCCTGCGGGTCCAGACAACAACGGCCGACAAAGAAGAGCTACGCTTCTTCAGGGGCAAGGAGTTCAAAACGCGATACTTTGGCCCCCACAGCGCGTTCCTGGCCTTCCAAGAAGTATGTGACGGTCTTTTACTTTCTTCCTCTCCATTGGCTCGGAATGCGTTGGCTAACGACGAGAAGTTGACTGGACTGTGTCCTTTCATGAAAGAAACCTCTGAGGAGTGGCTTCGACCACACCGGATCAGCCGGAACAAGGACCGCCACAAGAGAGCCGAGGACAGAGACAGGAAGTTCCGTGAACCAGATCTGGCGCTGGAAGCTCTCCTTCCCTCCAATGAGGAAGCTGATCAAATGGTATCTATTTACTTGGACCAGTTCGAGCAGATTCACCGAATCCTCCACATCCCCAGCTTCCGCAGGGACTATGCCAAGTTCTGGGACCCTAACGAGACTCGTAATGCAGCCTTCACGGCTTTGATCTTATCCATCATGGGCATTGCCAGCTGTTTGGCTGCTAAGCTACCGCACAAGTTTGAAAAGATGGTGTCGATCTCTTACGCCAATGCCATCAAATGGATCGAAGCTGTTGAACGTTGGCAGGAAGTTCAGAGCCAAAAGCATCGCCGCCTGATTCACTACCAGATCGCCTGCCTCATCTACCTTGCCAAGAGAGTCAACACAATGAAGAAGAAGAGATATTGGAAAAATGCGGGCGCAATGACACAGGACGCCATCTCTGTCGGCTTGCACCGGGAACCCAGCCACATGAGGAGTGACAAGATCACCCCTTTCCAGCAGGAGATGCGGAGGAGAATCTGGGCGACTATTCAGAGCTACGATCTTCAAGCATCCTTTGACCACGGTCTGCCGTCAATCTTGAGCACTCTACACTACGATGTCAATCCGCCGCATAACATCGACGACGACGAGTTTGACGAGGACACGAAAGAGCTCCCTCCCTCAAAGCCTCCAACTACATACACGTACTCTTCCTATCAGCATCTCAGTCGCCAGAGCTTGCCGCTTCGCCTAGAGCTGAGCCGGGTGCTCACCGGCCCTCCGGAAGATCTCGACTATGCGCGTGTCGTTCGCTACACCGATGAGATCAACCGCGAGATTGATGCCCTCCCGTCATGGGATGTAAGCGATGCAGACAATGAGGATACCGACGAACAGCAAACTCAGAAGAAGCCTTTGCTTGCCTATACACTTTTGCACATCCAGCTTCGCCAATACATCATACCTCTGCACCAGCCCTTCCTTCGTCTTCGCAAACAAAACTCCAAGTACCAATACTCGGAGATTATCTACTACAATGCCGCCAGGGATATGGTTCTCCTCAACGACCAACTTTTCCAGCAGGGCATTCGCACACTCAACTTTCTCCGTGAGGACAGTCTAACACTGGCGATCAATCTCTGTAGTGTCACCATGCTTCAACCACGCGGGTCAACTAATATGATCATGATCAACAGCAAGCACACGGTGGAGGCCCTGGAGAAGTGCCTGGCCATGAAGGAGGACCGGATCTTGAGGTGCGGGAACAATGAGCCCTGGGGATACAGCATTATGTGTGCTGCCTTTGGGCTTTTGGAGGCTCACCTAGGGATCAAAACCTCACAGGAAGCAAAGGCAGCCAGTGCGGATAGGTTCGTGACGTTACACTACAAAGTGATGGCCGGACAGGATCCGCCTGTTTCGAGCCAGCCGACGGGCTCTCAACCTGGTCCGTCGTTAGTAGGGGCAACGCCAGGGCGTGGCGGGCCGGTTACACACGGGCCACCGCAAGGCCACAGAAGGGTCAATAACGGACCGTTCTCTGCACCTCCCGGAGGCGGCCCATCAGCACCATTTGACCCTTTTTCCAGAGACAAGGTCTGTGCCTCATTTTCATCACCGTCGGATACCACTTCTCATATTCAGGGATTCGGTCGGGATGTCCGGAACGTGCGAGATCGGGGGCTGACGAATGGCTCGTTTCCGCAGGGGATGACTCCTTTTCAACAACAACCACAGCCGCAACCGAACCCGCATGGAATTGCGACAGGAAGCAACAACAACGGTATGGAGATGCCAGTAAATCCTTGGTGGGTCCCCAACACGGACACGCTGGGGGAGATCCCGGTCAACTTCGAACAGCTGGGGTATAGTGTCAATGAACTTTGGGGCGGTGGGACGGTGACCTGGGATTGGGATGCGATGATGGGGTCGTAATGTCTAATGTGGGAGGGATGAAGACTGGGGAGACTGGGAAGGGTATACCACAAAAAAATGGATTGGGAATGTCTTGTCTTTTGTATTGTGGGATCTTTTGGCGGCATATGCGTGCGAGTTGATGGACTAAAAGCGTTGTTTTGTTTCATTCGAAAAGTAGCATGCAGGTGAGGGTTTTATATGCATGGTGTTTGTTGTACATTGACGGAGATATAGTATGGAAACAAAGTTGTTATGGAGTGGTAATCTACAGAAGATGCTAACATGACACCATCACCATGCTTTTGGCTGCATCTAAGTCGCTGACGGTTTCTTGCGGTTGCATTGAGGTGATTTCTTGGCGTGGAGAGGGCGTCTGTCCATTCAGAGGGCTTGGTGAAGGGACCGTCTTGCCGAAAAGGGAAGGAAGGGGCTGTGTGGACGGGATGCATGACTCGCTGAGGAACGTCGTTTTTGAGCGGTGATGTTTGGGGGACTCCACTGACAACGGGGGAGGTTGACTTAGACTTACACACTGACCTCGTGTCTTCATCCCCCAAATTCTTCTTGTGGATGCTTTGCATCGTCGGACGGCAAAGATGATGATGACCTCTCTCACCCATCATCTTATCATGGATTAAGCTTGCACCAGTGTGTTGATATCAGCTCACCCTCCGCGGAAGAGCCCAACATCAACAAAACCACCAATGTGCTCAACTAGCACTTGTCAGACTGCATTTTGGCCTTGAAAACGACCGGACAGGCCACACTAAGGGGTAACTCGACCGCCCCTGAAGTCATCGATAGATGTGTCTTAGTAATGGGGAATGACTTTGGAGGTATGTGTGCCCAGCTAGGCAAATCTAGCTCTCTCTCTCTCTCTCTCTGTGTGTGTCATGTCTTTTTTTCGCCGTCGTGCTGGTCTGTCTTTTTCTCTTGGCCAAGTTCTTCAACCTTTTCATGTAAAGGCTAACGACTGGACATACCTACCTAGGTATCCAAGATGAAACCACTACCAACCTCTCCCTTGCTTTCAATACCCTCCTCTTTTCTATTACTAACGTTTCTTATCCTCCCGGCCCCCAGTGAAGCAACCCCCCAGTTTCTCCCACATTCTTTTTTCCCTCAACACCAACCCCGGCCGCAGTCCCTACCACGAGCATTACTCCATCAACTCCTCCCAATATCAGCACCACCCCGGCCCCTTCCACCATCGAGCTTCCTCTCACAGACAGATATTGTTGTCTCTGGACAACAACCCCAAGACTTATCACCACCCAACCCAACAACAACAACAACAACAGACCTGATCGCTCAGCTGAGCGAGAACATACCCTTGTGCGCGCTGGGTTGTGTGGTGGAGCTTACCAATGTGACGAAAGAGTGTCTGGATGGGAAGAGAGGGATGGGGGAGGAGGATCAGGTGTGCTTGTGCTCGGATGATGAGGGTCATTATACGAGGGTGTTGGGGTGTGTAAGGAGGCGGTGTACGATGGAGGAGGGTATTGGTTAGTTTTCTTCCCCTTTCTAGTGTTTTGTTCACTTCGGCTTCTTTTGTTTGGCTCGGCTGATGGTCTACTTGGCTCGGCTGATACCTCGCTGTTCGCTCGTGCTCGCACTGACAACGACAACAACAACAAGAGACTGCCCGCGGCGCCTGGGAAGCCTGCGGGAAACCTCAACGATCCCGAAAGATACACCTGCTGGTGCCGCTGTCGGTTGAGATACTGGCTTTGGTGTGTGTTTTGCTCCGGTTGTACTCACGGTGGTGGATGGGCGGGAAATTCGAGGTGGACGATTGGGTTATGATGATTGTTGTGGTAAACATCCCCCCCTGCGTTTCGTTGTCCATTCCCTCATGACTGACAAAACAAAAAAGGGACTCTACATCGGCTTCGAAGCCGTAGGCTGCACCGCCGCCGGCGCCGCCTTCGGAGTGGACATCTGGACCGTCGACGCCAACGCCCTCGGCACCGCCCTCAAGGTATGCTACCTCCTTTCAATCCCACGACCCCACATCAAGCTGACACCGTGAGGGAAAATAGCTCTTCTACATGGCCGAAACTTTCTACCTCGTCATCCTAGCCCTCACCAAAATCTCCATCCTCTGCTTCTACCTCCGCATCTTCACCCAACCCCACTTCCGCACCATCACCCTCGTCGTCATGGCCTGGGTCGGCCTCTCGGGCCTGATCTTTGTTTTCTGTCAAATCTTCCAGTGCGCCCCCATCTCCTTCATCTGGGAAGGCTGGCGAAAAGGTGAATTCGGCCCCTTTTCCTGCCTCGACATCAACGCGCTGGGGTACACCACCGCCGCGTTCAGCATCGCGCAGGACATTGTCATCCTTGTCATGCCGCTTCCACTGTTGATCAAACTAAATGTGAATGTCCGGTCCAAAATCTGCATCATCGTCATGTTCTCGCTTGGGATTTTTGCGCTTATTACGAGCTGTGTGAGGTTGTGGGCTTTGTATGATTTTGGGGATAGTGTTAATCCGACGTGGGATTATACGAATGCGTTGATCTGGACTGGGTTGGAGGTGGGGGTTAGCATTATTGTTACTTCTCTTCCTGCGATTAGGGTGCTGCTGGGTAGGAGGGGCAGGGGGGACGGCGGCGGGTTGTTGGGTGGTGGTGGTGGTGGTGGTGGTTGGTCGAGGGACATGGCGTCGAGAGGGACCACGTCAAGTTTTGGCAACACGACTACTGTTGTGGCGAGCCGGCATACTATGCCGCCTCATCTGAAGAGGATTAGTAGCGTGAGTAGGATTAGTTCTATTAGGGTTGGGGTGGAGGATACTGAGAAAGGGAGAGGGGATGATGTGGAAAGGGGCAGGGGATTGGAGGTTTTGGATGGAGGTAAAGCTGAACTGGAGGATGTGATGGCGGGGGGCAACGGGGGGTTGCAAGAGGAGGGGTTGAGGAGGCCGTGGAGTGATGTTAGTGTTGGGAATAGTACTGTTGTTGGAAGCGAAAGTGACTTTGAGCAGGGGGTGGATATTAGTGACCTAGGGTGGCCGTTGATGAATAAGGCTGTTTTGGCGGGGACTGGGGGAGTAGGGGGGCAGAGATTGAGTCATATGCCAAGTATTGATGAGGTTTTGACGTATAGTGGTAGTAATTGGCAGGGGATTGGACCGAGGTCGCAGGGGAGTCAGGGGAGTAGGTTGTCGAATAACTGGAGTTATGATTCAGAGGGGTCGGGGAATAGTATGTTGACCTTTGGTTGGGAGGAGAGTACGAGTGGAGGATGGGAGAGTTGGGATTGGCAAGGGAGTGGGAGTGGGAGTGTTGCTGGCGTTTTGTGGAGGGGGAGTATGAATGAAAATGGGAATGGTAGTAGGAGTGGGAGTGGGAGTGGGGGCTATGAGGAGGAGGAGGATAGTATGTTGGGTGGGCAGAGCAAGAAACGGTCAGGGTCGGAGAGGGGCTAGGATTGAGTGGTATGTATTATATGAGGTTTTAAGATGGTTTTCGAGTTGAGTCGCGATGTATAAAGATTCGTTTCGGTTGGGAATATATGGCTTGTCTGGCTTGGTTTGAATAGAATGAGGAAGATACCACGCTGCGTTGAACACGTACGATTTCGTTTGTATGTGCTAATTGCCGGGTGTGTATTTTGGGAAAGGCGATCTAATTGTAATAATAACAAATTATGAAGAGCATCCCACTACTTCAAAAGTCAAAGACAACATCAAAATAACTGAGCTGGTCGAGTAGTCCAAGATTACATAGAGGATGTCGAATGGCGGGAGAGAGAAAAAGGACAAAAAGCTCACCGGCCAACCCCTCAGTTGTCTGAGGGAGGTGGCCGGCTGCGAAAACCGGGTGGTCTTGCTTCGGATCGAACTCGGGGGCTATTGGTTGCAAGCCCCCGGCGATGGGGGCCAACAGCAGCTCCTCCACCTTGACCATTTGTCCTGACCAACAAGTGGCGCCCTGATCAAGATTTCAGAGCTGCTGTCGGAAGGTACATGGTCGACCTAATATATATACCATGGTTCTGTTTGTTGGGAAGGAGCAAGGATTGAGTGTGGGAAGGTGCACATATCAACTGGGGGAAGGAACGACGATGGGGTGGTGATGGCGGGGTTATCTTATCAGACGAACTCCTCTGCGTCTCCAATGCCCCACCACTCGGCTCAGCCCGCCTTGGCAGCCCATCTCAAACTCAACGTCGGTCTGTCATTTCCGCCCTCTGTCTCCTTGAGATTCACACCCACCTCTACCAATTTTAGATTCGAGTTGGGCAAGAAGCAAAACGCCAAAATGGCCGACGAAGAGCTCATTCCCGTCTCCCAAAAAGTCCGCACCATCTCCCACATGAACAACGACCACCGCCTCGACCTCCAGCACATCCTCCAGCACTTCAACAATCTCAACGACTATGAGGCCCGCGACCCGGAAATGGTGGACATCAACCTCCAGTTCATGACTGTGAAGACACCTCACACTGGAAGGACGCACTACATCAAGTTCGAGCCTGAACTCGCCAACTGGGCTGAACGCCGCGTCAAGCTTGTCGACATGACCCACCAAGCCAGGGTCGGTCTCGGTCTCGAGGCCCCCGCGGAAGAGGACGGCAAGGAGGAGAAGGGGGTTGTGGTGAGGGAGTATATGCCTCCCCGACCATTCGACTGGGTCATCTTCCTGGCGGTGCTGTTTTATTATTTTAACTTTGTGGCAACTGTGAAGTTGGGGGTGCTGGACGGGCGGGAGTGGATTCTGGATGCGTTTTGGCCGTTTGGGGGCCATCAAGGATGGATGTGGTTGACAAAGACGATTTTTTGGCCGGTGATTGCGATTCATATCTCCGAGGCGGCTTGGTTGGAGAGGAGTAGACTGAGCAAATTTGGTGTGGAAAGGGGGAGTGGGGTTTGGTGGTTGTGGATGGGGAGTTGCTTCATTGAGGGTGGGATGGCATTTAAGAGATTTGATATCTTGGTGAGGAGGGCGGAGGAGAAGGAGGACAAGAAGCATTAAGGAGGGGTATGGAGATACACGGTGTGAAGGTGAGAGGACTGGATTTTAATGGGGTGGTGATGGTGTGAGATAGGCGCGGGAACTGGCACGCTATGTAGAGACTGAGACCCAACCCTTAGGCTTTAAAGGATATTTAATACGCCTCTCAACTATCTTTTAAGGTCTGGAATTTGACGTTGCAGTCTTCATTGATTTGTTCACAACGTGGCTGGGTTTACAGGTGTGGACTTGGCGGCATAATTGATGCCGGTAATTGGTGATTCTTCTGTTTTGTACTCTTCTTCACAGAGAGATAAAAAGAGAGGATTAGCCAGTCCGATTGACTAAAAAGCTCACTAGCCAGCCTTATACTCTGAGAAGAAGGAGAGTGACCAGCTACAGAAATCCGGGGTGCAAAGGGGTTTACTTCGGGCAGGTTTCGAATCTGTGATGTCCAGAACCCCGATGATCATTCCACAACCACTTGACCACTGTGCAATGGTAAGCGTACTCCCAGAAGTTCGACGGCTAGTCATCGAAGAAACCGGGGCTGATTACCCGGGAGACACGTAATGATGACGGGGTGACAGTTAAGGATTGGCATCCGGCACATATCAGGTGTCTGACACTGAGAGATAAATGGACAAGACGCGGAACTCTCCAGGCAATTAACACATTTTCCTCTGCCCTCAGCCTCGGAGTCAAATTCGAACCATCCCGCGTTAAGACATCGTGCCTTGACTTCCTACATTCCATAGGGCTGCATTATACCCCGGCCTGCCCCCATCAACGCTATTCGACACGAGGTGCGGGTTGATCCTTACCTCTATTGACGTTCGTCCCCTCATCCAACAACCTGTCAGTCAGGACATACTTTATAATGCTCACAACAAAGCTTAGAACTTGGGCCAACTACCGAGTAACTGTTCCCTACACCAGTCTCATACCCAGTACGGTCCTTTATCGTTCTAGGAAACCACTAGAATGGCCATGCAAAGTCTCGGGGTAGCCGACAATTACTGCGTTGGCCTAGGATCTTGGATTAATTAGTCTCATGGCCCGGTATCGGGAGAAACACTCACGCTGACCAGAGAGCACGGCAATCTCGTGATAGCATTCACAGCCTTTTTTGTCACCATTATATCTTCTCGCTTCTGGCGCATCTTGTTCCATCGATACTACTCTGATGCTTCACCTCACGATGCTCTTCACCACCAATGCCAAGTCACCTTACGAAACTCGGCCTCCCCAGCGAGTGGTCTTTGGACACTCAGTCAGCTGGCTTTCGTCCGGCGCGACAGAGCAAAACATTCCATCATAAGGGTGCTTCCGGCTTTCTTCTCTGCTTTCCTCTGTGCTTTCGGACTCGCCCTCGCAAGTGGCTTCTCTTATAACCTTGCAACATCGAGCAGCCACGAGGTTTTACTTGATGGTTCAAATTGTTCCCTTGTCTGGTTGAGAGAATCCACTCCCGGCAGTTTCAGTGCAGCAGTGGATGCGAGTGTAAGAAAAGCCAACACCGCCACGAATTATGCTCAACGGTGCTATAATTTCAGTAACTATGGAGGATGCAGTGCTGGCACACCCTGCAACTCGTTTGTCGTTTCACGGCGAGCCCTATCGCAAGACACCAATGCGCCGTGTTCTTTCAGTGATGGGATAGGTCGAAATGAGTCATCAAACATAATTCTCGATACCGGTTATATCGACAGTTACGATCATCTCAGCATTAACTCGCCAGAAAAGAACCGATTTCTGTCCCGGACTGTTGCCCATTGTGCACCACTTCGGACCGAAGGATACAAAGCCAATATTCAAGAGAACTTCCCAGCGTATTACTACGGTTTGACATATCTTCCACGCGATGCGCCCGTAGATCCAAACAGCGAGATGAATTATACTTTGAAGGTTCCGAGCGTGACATCCTAGAATCTTCAGCTAGGCGACTGGGAGCACGGGATTGGGTCTCCTCCAAGTCTTATGTGAGCTGCAACCTCTGTGGAAACCATGGACATAACTGATACATGTTAAACACAGTGTGATGGGCGCTATCAATAGGAACGGAATCAACTGTGCCAAAGATCTCCGACTTTTATCCCATCCCAGCTTTACAACGCGCTGATGCCGATGTTTCCATCATTTTGCTTGTCGGTAACGGCGCCGACAGTCTCGGGCTTTATCAAGATAAATGGTACCAGGCGGATCTCCCTGCGTCGGTCGTACGTGGCACTGACCACAGGGGCACCAATACCACAATACAGCTCTACAAACCCACAATACAGCTCTACAAACTCTGGGAAGCCGCGTCGCCCTTGGGTTGTGCCCAGCAGTATCAGATTTGCTGAGGCTCCCCTCCTCCAAACGGCCGTTGTGGGCAGCTTGGTAGCTGGCTCTCACATCGAGCCGGCGCGTTTCAACTCGAAGATGAGGTTGAATCTTCTGCCGATATAATGAGCCTTTTCGAGTGGCGTCTTGATATCATCGAGAGCACTTTGATTGTCTACCCCCGGATGAAACGGTCGTTTTTCCAGGCGTGGATCGTCTGCTCTCTTACCGGACTCTGCGTTCCGGATTGATACCATTGATACATGACCATCAATGGAAAACAGACGTCGCAAATATATGGTCATTGTGAGCTGCAGCTTGCGGTGGTGGAAGCAGTCACTGGGCCGAAAGACCCTGTTCTTCATTCGTGTCGTGTCTTGCCGAACAGTCCTTATCAGCGCGACATGTGCTACAACCAGGCAAGGTTCACCATTCTCTCTTGCTGGTGGCATTTGATGCGCTGACTAGTCGACTGCAAAAGATACAAAGCCGGCAACATACCTCTTTTAGTACATTGGGACTATCCCTCGCATTGGCTCTAGGCGCTATCATCATTAGTCTGTCATTAATTCTCGAACCCCTGCAGAGCTGCTTCGACCAGAGAGTCAAGAAGAATGCATCACACCGCAAAGATCTGGAGTGGATAACCAATGAGACACTGCACCTCCAGTGCCTCACCTCCAAGAACTCCGGCAATGGATCATGGTCCGATTTCCACAAGCGTATTTCCTTGATGAAGCCCGATGAACTCCTCAAATCACTCACATTTGCACCTCCAAAGAATGAGGCTGCAAATGAGACCTCAACACAAACCCCGATGTCAAAAGACGAAAGCACAGATACTAAGCCACCTCTGACAACAACAACAACAACAACAACAACAACAACAACAACAACAGTAGAAGTGGTCGAGTTCAGCAGGAACACCACTGTCAAATCAAAAGAAATTGATTTTTCCATTCAACCAACTCGAAACATCGTCAAGGACACCACAAAGCCACATAAATTCCAACAAAAACACGACTAGCCATTCCACCACCAAGGACCCTGCACGTCAGTGGACACGAGACTAGGATACTTCATCTCGCGCTTTACCGCTTGATGATGACGGTAGTAGAAACGCAGCGAGTTTGAGGTCAAGAGACTCTTGTCTTCCAATGCAACAGGAAATGAAGACAACAAACAACCAGAATCACCCAAAAAAAATAGAAGGTTCCAGCAAAAGATTACATACAACACCAGGGATTCCCCAGTCGTCACCGACCTGAGTACTGATCTGGCCCTCAGCTGTTTGACTCGGGCAGAGCGGACGGGATGCCGTATTTTTAGCTGGGTGTGGTCGTATGTGATGGTTTGGGTCAGGAGATGGGTTCATGTGTAGACACTGAGACTGAGGAAAAAACAGGAAAAATACATACAACACCGAGGATTCCCCAGTGGTCACCCACCTGAGTACTGGTTCGGCCCTCACCAGTTTATCTAGAGCAGAGCGGACGGGATGCCGAGTTTTCTGGTGGGTATGGTCGTATGTGATGGTTTGGGATGGTATTTCTGGCTGTATGGTGGTGATCAGGGGTAAAAGGGGAGAAGCAGTGTTAGGGTTATATGACTGGATGTGTTAGTCGGATTTCTTCGGTGTCGTGAAGGCTTATTTCCACGATATGTTGTGAAACAAGAAGAGCGATATGTCCGGTCGCTTCTTTATTCATTTTGGAGAAGGATAGGCGATGAGTGATGAATGATGAGATGACAGGAGGTTATTCCGGTAGTTCGATATACCCCAGCTCACAAATCTTGCAAATGCTGCTCACCGGGTCAACTTTTCCTCGTCATAGTGTCCAAAAGAAGAGATGTCGACCGGAGATAACAACCGGACATTGTTTCCCAACGCTGATCACGTAAGGAAGAACAGTGCGATGATGGTGTGCGATTGCGAATTGTGCCGAACAAACATCTCGGGCTAAATCAACCCCACTGCAGCATTTGGTGGGGGGAAAAAGGCAACGCGGGGTTGAGGAGGGAGTGGTGATGTAAATGGGTATAAATATAAACACATCGTCGTTGCCTCATCTCTTGCTTGAGTTCTCATCAGCAGCGTCACTTGAGCATCACGATACGCACACAAAGAGAAGAGGGAAACGTGAGAAGAAAGAAATCGATCAAAATGACCAAGGTTCTGTTGACTGGTGAGCGGCTCACTGATTTTGATTTTTTGATGGCATGCATCATATACTGACGTAGACTGCAGGCGGCTCCGGCTTCATTGCGGGTATGTGATCTCATCATCACCACGTTTAAAGATTCATCGTGCACACACACACACACGGTCGGATCCCTTGCCGGCGGTGGAGTCTTCCCCGGACCGGACCAGCTCCGATCAACCATCCCGGCGCTCAGTTTACTAACAACAACAACAACACCATAGCCCACATCCTCGACCAACTCCTCTCCGCCTCTCACACCGTCATCACAACCGTCCGCTCCCAATCCAAAGCCGACGCCATCACCTCCGCCTACCCCTCCCAAACCACCTCCGGCCACCTCACCGTCGCCATAGTCCCCGACATCGCCCAACCCAACGCCTTCGACTCGGTCCTCCAAACCCACGGCTCCGGCCTCGAAGTAGTCCTCCACACCGCCTCCCCCTTCCACTTCAAATTCAACGACCCAAAGAAAGAGCTCATCGACCCCGCCCTCATCGGCACAACCTCCATCCTCTCCGCCATTACCCAATTCGCCCCCTCCGTTCGCCGCGTCGTCGTGACCTCCTCCTTTGCAGCTATAATCAACGAGGCTCACGTCTCCGACCCCTCCACCGTCTTCTCCGAAAAATCATGGAACCCGGTCACGATAGATGACATCCACCGCAACCCAGCAACCGCCTACCGCGCCTCCAAGACCCTGGCGGAAAAGGCCGCCTGGGAGTTTGTGCAGAACAAGGAGAATGACGCAAAGTTTGACTTGGTCACCATCAACCCGCCGATGGTCTTCGGGCCCGTGGTCCACCATCTTGCTACCCTCGAGGCGATCAACACTTCTAATGAGAGGATCGTGGATGCCATCAAGGGGAAGTGGAAGGGGGAGATACCCCCGACGGGCCAGGCTTACATCTGGGTTGATGTGCGGGATGTGGCGACTGCACACGTAAGGGCTGGGTTAGGGCTTGTGGAGGGGGTAGCTGGGAAGAGGCTGTTTGTTGTTTCGGGGTGGTTTTCCAACGCTCGAATCGCGGAGGTGTTGAGGAAGAACTTTCCAGATGATAAGGAAAAATTGCCTGAGGAGGGGGTCAAGGGGGGAGAATTGCCGGAGGAGGATAAGAGGTTTAAGTATGATAATAGTGAGACGACGAGGTTGTTGGGGATTGAGTGGATTGGCTTAGAGAGGAGCATTGTTGATACGGTGAGGAGTTTGAAGAGGGTCGAGTTTTCTGCTTAGATATAACACCGTTGATAGCGTTGGAATACAGTATATGATATTGTTGTAAATTCTGGATCGTGATGGATGGCGGGACTCAGCCCTGCGCCTTGATCCTCTTCATGATCCCGTCCTTCCACTCAGCATACGCCTTCCTTTTCCTGTCAGTGAGAAAGTCGTATCTCTCCTGGAACATCGTATCCGCCCGCCTGAGCTGGACGGGTTCCGCGTTCCTTTCCTCTCTCTCTGCATCCTCCTCATTATCCCGTGCTCGTTCTTCATTCATATGCACAAAATCCTGCACTCCCTTTGCCCAATCCAACTCCAACCAACCATGACGGTTGATCACCAAGGCAGACATATCCAGATCCTTGAGCTTGACATCATACCACCACTCCCACGCCTTCTCAGCATCACCGTCCTTAACATTGATCTCGACCTCCTTCCTGGCTCTATTCAACGTAGCCACGAGTTGCTTCCGGAACTTGATGTACGTCGACTGATCCAGATCTTGGCCGGGAAACGTAACGCCTCGCCAGACAAACAGATATAGAGCACCGAGTAACGAGACCAGGTTGATTTTCACCCACTCGTCCTCTGTCGGTTTGCCATTGGGACAAACGATAGACTCAATCCCGGAGGCCACGATAGGGCCGATACTGGCTGGGCCGAGTTCCTTGCATAAAAACCGCAGCGTTGGCCGGATCCATAACGGTAAAGGTGGTGGCTTTCTGTTTGACTGGGGGGTGGTCCCTAACTTCTTCTTCGAAGGGGTGCCATCTGCGTTACTGTCCCGAAAGTCCGCTAGCGACTTCTCCTTGCTTGGCGTTGTTCTCCCTGGTAGAGGCCTGCTTTTGCTGGCTTGTGGTGAGGTACCAAGCGGCGCAAGTTGTTCTCTTAGTTTTGTGCTCGGTGTGCGGACACGACCTTCAAGACCACCGCGAGCTGGTGTTCCTCGCCCTGGGGTTCCAGTGCCAGATGGGAGGATTTTGTCGAGATGGCTGTAGAGGCGTTTGTAGATGCGTGGCGGGATGGGTGGCCGGGGCTCAATAGGGGGCAAGTTGAGGGTGGTTTTGAGTCTTTCGCAGGCGATGTGGGCACAGGCGTAGGGGCGGGCGATTTCCTCTTCGGCTTTGAGGGTGCTGGCTTTGTGACGGGATTGGGCGAGGAGGGAGCTGGCGAGCTCGGTAAGTTGTGGGGGGAGGGCGGCGTTGTGGGTTGGGATGAGGGAGAGGAGGGCTTGCTCGATGGAGCGGTTCATTGTGGCGATGCTGCCCCTATGAGTCGGGATTAAGTGAAGATGTTGAGTGCAAGTGAGGTGAGAGTTGTGATGAAAGCTGAGATATTAACCGAGTTAAATAAGTAAGGGAAGAATGTAAGAAAGTAAGTGAGCTCATTCAATTCCAAAGTTCTGTGACAAAAATACCGTCATTAATGGCCATCAGTTCATAGACATGATTTCGTGTGTGAGCTGGACTCAGACGCGAAACGCGAGTAAGGGACGAGAAGGCGCAACGCCAGGTCACGTGTAGCTTGCCGAAAAGAGTGGGCCCTCCAGCGGGGAAATACCGGGGTGGTGGTGCCGGGTGGCTCAGGGTGCTCTGGCCACTGCCAAGGCCTGCCGTTGAGGGACCGAGTGTTGAGTGGCCAGCCGGCGCTGAGCAGATGTTTCCCAACGTCTGGCCTTGCATCATCTTTGAGTTTGTCTTCCAATCTCATCCCGCATTCCTTTTTCTTAGGGGACGTAAACAGTTGCTGTTAGAGTGAGAGTGGTCGCAACAACAACAACAATGGCTCTCCACGCAAGTGGGCTGCCGGTATGATGCCCCGCCTCCCACCTTCCATCTTGACCTTCCACTGACGTGATGCCGTAATCTTCAGAGCATCGCAGCGGCGACGTCGGAACTGTGGCCGTCTATTACAAAGTCCCTGGCCGTCCTTTCCTCGACGACGCAGCACGCCCGTGTCTCGGCTGCTCCTGTACCAAACCCGACATCCTCGACGACCAAGCTTCCTAGCTTCATGCGCAACGCTCCACTGGCAAAGCTCGCTCTCGAAACATCTTCTCAGGCAAATGTATCGCCTACCAACATTCTCTCAGTATTATCTACAATGTCTCCCGGCTCCATCACTATGGCGAACCCCCTCATCCGCAGCTCTCACGCTGCCCTGATGGCCCGTCGACCCGTCGGCACCGTCCTCGGTCTTCGCTTCATGAGCACCACTCGCCCCCCGATCCGTATGCAGTCTGTCTCCTGGCCTGCGCTCAAGACGCTCGATGCTCTCCCGCCTCGAAATGTTCAGTATCGGTCTTTTGGTAACTCCAACTTGGTTCCTCACCACCTCCTTTCTCGCACCGAGGCTGCCGCCAACCGGAATCCCCAAAGCGCACCTACCCAGGCCAGCTTTTACCAGCTCCTGCTCAAGGCCAACATGCCTGCCATAGTAGTGGAACGGTATCAGTCTGGTATGTCTTTCCCTCTCAAGATTATGTTGACTACGCTAACTTTACCACAGGACGCTTTGCTGCCAACGAAAGTGCCACGCAAGCATATAACCAGGCGCTTGCCATGATTGCTGGAACACTTGGCAGTGCCGGTCAGACCTCTGCGGGAATCAGTGAGCAGGCTGCAGCTGCTGGACAAGCAATTGCCGCTCAGCGCAACGGCGGCAATGTCGCTGTCTCTGCTGGCGTTACTGGAAAGGGTGGTGCGCTTCATGTTATCGTCGACGAATCGTTCGGTAGCGCTGCTTTCCGGTGGTTTAAGTTTATGCTCTGGTTCAGTTTGTGCGCCTACGTCAGTCTCGTGGTTATGACCATGGTCGTTGAAACAGTTAGTTCGCTGAAGAGACCTGGTGCCAAGGTTGACACTATGGAAGCCAAGGCCGAAAACCAAAAGGCTCGATTCTCGGACGTTCACGGCTGCGACGAGGCCAAGGAGGAACTTCAGGAGCTGGTCGATTTCCTGCGCAACCCCGACAAGTTCAACACACTTGGTGGTAAGCTCCCCAAGGGTGTGTTGCTTGTCGGACCTCCCGGTACTGGTAAAACTCTCTTGGCTCGGGCTGTTGCCGGTGAGGCTGGTGTGCCCTTCTTCTTCATGTCTGGCAGTGAGTTCGACGAGATTTATGTCGGCGTGGGCGCCAAGCGTGTCCGCGAGCTCTTCAATGCGGCCAAGGCCAAGTCTCCTTCCATTGTCTTCATTGATGAGCTGGATGCTATTGGCGGCAAGCGTAACTCTCGCGATGCTACCTATGTCCGGCAGACGCTGAACCAGCTTCTCACCGAAATGGACGGTTTCTCTCAGAACAGCGGCGTTATCGTCATTGCGGCCACCAACTTCCCCGAATCTCTCGACAAGGCTTTGACTCGTCCTGGCCGTTTCGATCGTCATGTCGTCGTCTCTCTCCCCGATGTCCGAGGCCGCATTGCCATCCTCAAGCACCACGCCAAGAAGATCAAGATGGCTGCCGATGTGCGTATGGAGGACATTGCCGGCCGTACCTCTGGTCTTTCTGGTGCTGAACTTGAAAACATCGTGAACCAAGCCGCCATCCACGCCAGCAAGCTCAAGAACAAGGTCGTCACGCAGAAGGATATGGAATGGGCCAAGGACAAGGTCATCATGGGCGCTGAAAAGCGGAGCATGGTTATCACTCCCAAGGAAAAGGAGATGACTGCCTACCACGAGGCTGGCCACGCCCTTGTTGCTTTCTTCAACAAGCAAGAGGGCGGTAGCCATCTCTACAAGGTCACAGTCTTGCCTCGCGGTCAAAGCTTGGGTCACACCGCCTTCCTCCCGGAAATGGATAAGTACTCTTACACTGTAAGAGATTATCTTGCCATGATCGACCGTGCCCTTGGTGGCAAGGTTGCAGAGGAGATCGTGTACGGCAGCGAGTTTGTCACTAGCGGTGTTAGTGCTGTAAGTGTACCCGCCGCGTCCACGTTGGACCCGGTCTGAAGTGCTAACACATTTACCTAGGATCTTGACAGTGCCACTCGCACCGCCTGGCACATGGTTGCCCAGCTCGGCATGTCGCCCAAGCTTGGCCCCGTTGAATACCTCCGCAAGTATAATGAACTCAGCTCGGAAACCCGCGCCATGGTCGAGTCCGAGGTCAAGAAGGTCCTGGATGACTCTTATGCCCGCGCCCGTGCGCTGCTCCTGTCGAAGAGGACGGAACTCGACCTGTTGGCTAAGGCTCTTGTCGAGTACGAGACTCTTGACCACGACGAGGTAGTCAAGGTCCTCCGCGGCGAGAAGCTCACGGACCGTATTGCTGTGCCCGTTGGCCCCATGACGGTGCCAGCACCAACCGATCCCTTGGAGCCAGGTCTGCCTCTGCCAGGCCTGGGTGATGATGGTGATGGTGGGAGTGGCGGTCCACCACCGCCTGCCCCACCACCACCAGCGCCAGCGAGGACGTCATCGGAGGAGAAATGAAAAAGATGAAACGATAATGGGTTGGTTGGGTGTGTTTTTCGATAGCGTAGATTGGAACGATACGGAAACAATCAGGCGGGGTGGTTGGTGGGTGGATGGATTGGCATTGATGGCGTTTTTATGAGTTGTGATTACACTGTCCTTTTATTGGTTTCTTTTGTCTTCTTTGATACATTTTCTTTCCCCCACCAAATGATGTGGTGGGTGAGGCATACATTACTACACTCTTCCATAGCGGTCTTTAAAAAGGTCATAGATGAGATGAGCGAATGTATATGTAAGTTGTGAGATGAGAATGGCTGCTGAGATGAGTGTGGATAGGTTGTGAGGGTAGAGGTTTTAATAGAAGATCTTTAAAGGCGTCTCATACCTACCTACCTTAGGTCAGATGCCTACCCAGACAGAAAAGGCATGATCTATACCTCCTCTTGTCAGTCTCCTACATCTTTGCAGACCTTGCAGGGCTTCTAAGCCTTGCATTGGCTACAAGCCTTGCAGAGAGGGCAACACTTGCAGAAAAGCCCGCACTTGTAGACTTGTAGACTTGCGAGAAGAAGAAAACCAGGATATCTAGCTAGAATAGAGAACACACATTCTTCACGCATGAAAAACAATGGCCTTGAAGTGTAGGGATCTTTTCTGCAATATCACCCCCCTCGCGCCACTCTGTCTAACCTAGTCTTTTGTCAAGTCTTTCTAGACAAGCTTGTTATTTTCGTGCTTTGAACTCGACGTATATACGCAGGGGGACTTTATGCTGAAAAAGGACGATGCTGAACGAAAAGTTATAAGCCAATTCTGTTATGAAAAGGAGATGTTTGTTTTGGCAATTAAGGACTTGTTGTTATTCTGGTGAGAAGGAGAGGGGAGTTTCAAGTGTTCTGTCTATCAAATAAAGCAGCAGGTTTCCAGAAAAGAAAAATACATGTCTGCCAAGGAAGGGGACGGGTATCAAATGATAGTTCTATCAACATGTCTAGGTGACTTGAACATAATATGGCCAAAGTGTTCCTGGAGATCACATTATAAAGCACAAGTTCACTGAATCTACCAAAAAAACCACCCGCTTAACATTCCTCACCTACTAACTACTACTACAACAACAAGACTACCAAAAAAAAGGGTCATTCATGAGCTGCTGCTAAAAAAACATACAGAATGGATATCAAGATAGAAAATTAAACCCTTTCCCCCCTTTCTTTCTCCCTCATTTCCATTCCCACTCCTCACCACCTCCGCCTTTCTCCCACCCCACCTTCTTTTTTTCCCTCCACAATCCTCCCCTCATTCATTCGAAAAAAAAAATAACAAGTTTGTGTGTGAGTGTGAGTGTGAGTGTCGTAAACATTTGTGAGGAAAAAAAAAAGACAGCTGACATGGGGAATAAAGCTAGGCTGTGTGTTGCTAGGAAAGATCGCGAGAAAAGAGGAGCTTGGTTGGTATAAAGGAAAATACAAAAAATGGTAGAAATAAAAACGCCAGGCTGCAAGTAGGCTTTGCCCCTTCTCCGCAAGCAAATGAATCGTCGTCGTCCAGAGAAATAATAGAACCCTTCCTACTCGTCGCAAAAGTGGTATAGAGACAATGTACAAATGAACCAAATGACCGCCGTTGAAAAAATCATGCTGTTTACATCCACCATCACCGGCTACCCTTTAGCGACCGAGGCCACCAAGGGCGCTGATGCGGGCACCAGAAGGCCTGTGGATCAGGCTCTCCGAGTGCTTGCCCACGACTCCCGCTTCCTGGGGGACGGAGTGGACATCAGACTGAGATCCGTCGATATCGTCCTCGTCGTCCTCGACGATCTTGGTGGGGATGTCATGGTGTCCGTGGAGGTAGTGCTGAGAGCCTCGCTCAGGGGTCGTGGCCGTGCTAGCGAAAGACATGCTAGTGCTGCTGCGGTTGGGAACGAGATCCGGTGTGGGTGGGATGCTAGAGAGCCGCCCGCTGTTCGGTCGGAGGAGGGTATGGTCATCACTGACATCGGACGTTGCCGCCGAGCTGCGATCGTCGTCGGACCGGGCGATGGAGATATTACTCCCTCGGCGACTTTTCGACAACCGCGAAGAACGGGAGGCCGAAGAATCCGACCTCCCGTGCTCCGCGTCATGTGCAAGTTGGAGGCCTTCAACAGCGGCCTGACACTGTTCCGAAATGTTCCGGATGATATGGGCGATGGCATCGGTCTTGTCCTTGAGGTGCCGATCCGCCACGTCGATGAATGCTTGCGTAGAGATTCGTCTGCTAGCAGCATTCAGGTTCTTGAGGAACCGCTCGTCATTGCTAGACTCACCAGTAGCTTGGGCTACACGTTTGTTAGTCTGAAAGATTCTTTTACAACGGGGAATAAACAACATGCCTTCAACCGCATCAACGGCGTCTTGCGCAGCAAACCCAGCCTCAATCTCAGCAGCGAGCTCCTCGGGAGACGTCAGAGTCTTGACGAGGTGCTCCATGTGGTGATGTTGGCCAGAAATCAAGCTACGCAGGTGAAGCACAACACGGCGGGCTTCGTCACGCTGTCTTGAGATGGCTGTGTTGGTGGTCTGGAGCGTTGACAGCTCCTTGCGATTCCTCTTACGCTCGCGCTCAAGCTCCTCGGCAATCTCCTGCTGGAGGACAAGAGCCTCAAGAGCATCGTCACGCTGCTTTTCGGTGCCAGCCAGACGATTGGCAAGACGAGCGGCGTCGTCCTTTTGCTGATCAATAAGACTGCCCAAGCGACGGTTCTCACGCTTGTGCGTCTCTATCTTGACCTTGAGATCTTGGGTCTCCTTGGTGAGGGTGTCAGCAAAGGCCTGGAAACGTTGGAACTGCTGCTTCCAATTGTCGCACTCCTCCATAAGGTAGTTGTTCCGCTTGTTGACCTTGCCGAGTTCGGTGTCCATCCGCCCCTTAAGGTTGATAAAATCCTGCCAGGCCTCCAACGCGTCGCGTGAGTACTGGTTACGTTCACGGACAATCTCGTTCAAGTGCCGCATGGAAACCTTGGTCATCAGTGGCTTCTTGACCGACCCTCCAAAAACAGCCTTCAGGCCGGTGTTGCGGCCCATCTTCTCGCACACATGGTCCATCACCGACATGACGGCATCTTGATTCCACCATTCAGGGTCCTGAATAGACTCAACCTGTCCACGCATGACAATAATCTGACCCGCGGGGACAAGCTTGCCGCCGCCGTACGCAGAACGCAAGTGCTGGGGAACACCCGATGGTGTTACATCACCATTCAGAGCCTGGGTAAGGCGGGTGATGAACTTGGTGCGCTGGTTAGGCTGGAGCGCAGAGGGGGGGTTGGAAGTGAGCACAAAGTTGCGGTCAAGATCCACCACCAGAGCATCTGTCGGCGCAGTGAAGAGCGTTCTGCACTCAGCAGTGATACCGAGGATGTACGGGCCAGGCTCCTCGACAAGGTCCTTGGCATGGCGAGCATGCACAACAGGGACATAGAGACCACTCCACTCATATACGCGCACACAGAATCTGACAGTCTCGGCGGCCATGGTGAGCATGGCTGGGTAATGACTGACAAAAATGATGCGGCGGGTGGGCGAAATGGCAGCCTCGATCACACCAACAATGTTGGGAACCGAGAGACAGCAGAACAAGGGCCACATGGCAAAGTTTTGGAACCCAGTGGGCGAAGAAGGAAACTGGTAGCAGAGCGCATAGTCCTTCATGTCGATGCGAACCAAATCGTTGAGACGAGGGGCGGGAAAACTCAGAATTCGGGAAACCTCCTCGGCGTGAAAAAGGTTAGTAGCCTTGTTCCAGTGAATCCACATACCACGCAGATAGTCGCCGAGCAAGTTGTACAGCGGGTAGCGGGAGAGGAACGAAAGGCAGTAGGGGATCCAGTATTGCTCGTCCGGGTTGTCGTAGAAGTCGGGCTCGGTGCGTTTCCTGAGATCGCGGATCGTCTCGGCTCGCCTGTCATCGGCGCGGGACCACACCCGCAGGCAGATACCGTAGAGAGTGTGGGAGGAATCCTGCTGGAGCACAAAGGCGTGGTGGACGCAGTGAGGCTGGCTTCTGCCGGTGCAAATCTCGACATCGTGGGGGAAGCATGCCTACATCAACGGGTTAACAAGCACATCCAGCAGCAAATTTGGGAAAGTTTCCATGACATACCCTCATAGCAGAGTGCAAAGCACGAGCAATCTCACTGTCCTGCTCGAGCCTGGGACTGCTCCCAAGAATCTCGGGAAGCCAGAACTGAGGAACGGCACCCTTCATGTGGCCAATCTTGCCCTGCTGGGGCGTTGGAGCCTTCACCCATTGCGAAGGCTCCCGGCCGACACCACAGACCATGTACGCATGAGTAAGGGTCTTGGGAGTGCGCTGCTGAGGTTTGGCGCTCAACTGGCCAGGAATTGGCTGGGTAATGCGGGAATGGAGGGACGAGGTGCGGCTCGGGATGACGAGGTTGGCGTCTTGCTGATCACGGGTGACAGGACGTCCGTCGCGGTGATCACGGTCGCTGGTTCTCGGACGGGTGAAGGAAGTGTGGGCTGTTAAAGAGGGCGCCATTTTGAGTTTGTATGGCACTCAACGGCCAATCCGTCTTCAGTGGTTGACCGCGGGAGCGCCAGCGTTGGAGCTTCTCCGGTTTTTTTTTGACGTAGGTTGGAGCTTGTCTCAATCAAGGGGCAGCCACAGCCGGAGCGGTGATCGCCCGGAACGTGTAAAAAAAAAAAAAACCCCCAAAAAAAACCAGGCGCCTGCCGTTGTCGTCGTTGTTGACAGAAGAGAAACAACCACTGCCAATGCAGTGAAGCGGCGAAGAGGTACTGAAGCTGAAGCAATTGCAGTGGGAAAAAGGCCGAGTGGGCACGCGGGACGCTAAGATTTCAGCGTGGAGCTTGTCGGCTGGCGAAACGAAACACCTTGGACCCGACAGACTGGCTGCTGATGCTGCTGCTGTTCTCCCTGCTGCCACTTACTGCTTGCTTCTCAGAGAAGAGAGGAAGCAACAAGAGCCAGAGACTCGAGGAGAACCAGAGGCAGAGGCAAAGGCGTAGGCAAAGGCAGGAGACGAGATAAGAAAGGACCGTGATGGAGAGAGTATGAGAGTGAAAGTGCGACCAAGCTCGTTGAAGAGAGGCCCTGGCCCCTCGCAGGGATGCAACGGAGCAATCAGAGGGCTTGAGGCAGGTCGGGCTCAACTGTCCTGAGAAGCTGGCTGCAGGCGTGGTCACCGTCCACGGGGAATTGGGAAATAAGGTGGACGATGCAGGTGCAGCTAGGGGCAAAGCGGCCAGGGTTTTTTCAGCAGGGGCCTGGGTCCAGGGCCCATCAAGATAGTCACTCATTTCGAAAGTCTGTACCCAATACTTGCCGTGATCCGCCAATTGCTACCAAAAGGTCCGCAAAAGCACGGGATGGCATAAGTTCCCAAGACTTCCGTTGCCATCCCGAGTGGCCCCTACTCCATCGTGACAGTGACAGTTTCTTGACTGCTGCAGAAGAAGAATCACCCCTCTCCTTGATTCCTGAATTCTGCCGCAAATCGAATCGATTGCTCAATGCTTCATTACGGCAGTATCCGTTCTCTACCTCGTTATCTTGAATCAAAGTCATCCATCCATTCATTCATTCATTCGCGAGCACGACAGGCAAAAGACAATGAGTCCTTTTTCGTGAAATGAGTGGATTCGATCGTCGCTCTCCCCAGTTGTAATTAACCCACGGGTGGTCTTACCATTACACAACGCCACGCTTTCTAGGGAGGAAAGAGAAACCTCGGGCTTTTGGCCAAGTGAGAGCCAGCCAGCTGGGTCCCATGGGTTGGCCGTGGTGACGAAAGAGATGGCACTGATGGCAAGCTGGCGACGAGTCCAGTTTAGCTGGAGATCAGAATTCATCATCATGGGTACGTCCGTAATGGCCCAGGCTGTCAATGACTGACATGAGCGGTCTGAGCAAACGGGCAAACGGACACACACGGCGCACTGATACCGGGGACGCCGCGTGTTTGAGGTGATGGAAGCCGAAGAGATCAGCGCTCCCCGTGGACCGGCAGCAGCATCGAACAGAACAGGCTGCTGTTGGGTGCGGTGAGCCGGGTGGTGTGCTTCGGTGTAGCCTGGAAAGTGCCCGTATTGCTTCGTTGTGTTTCCGTTTCGAGTCGACCTCCCCCCGCGGTGTCAAAAAGCAGCAACAAACAGCGCCGCATCCTGCTGCAAGTTCACGAAAAGTGCTTCTGAAACTGGCAGCGGATGCAACCTTTTGGACTATGTGTTTGTGTTCTGGGGGCACGCTTTGACCCCTGATCGAAAAGACGCAAGACGCACGATGCTCCGAGCGTTTACAGCAAGCGGGGAAACAACTGGTCCAGGCGTTTTCAACGGCTAGACGGATCCCGCTGCCGGCAGAGGGCGAGAAAATACAGTCCTTTCTTTTGGAAAGGGATTCCTCCTCCTCTGAATCCTATCTGATCACTGACTTGGATGATAGGTCGAAAAGCCCGCCAAATCGTGAGACAAGCCACCCTATGCAAGACGGCAGACGCACAGGAGAACTGCCCTTTGATCCACGAAACATAACGCAGTCTGCAGTGCAGATGCCACAGTTGCATCGCTGATGGATAACAAGCCACAGGAATCATGCGGAGGCACATCAACATGGAAATGCGCCGGATTGGTGCAATGTTTCCTCGAGTCAATCACCGTCGCAATCAAGCCAACACGAAGAAGCAATCACCATGGCTACTTTTTTAGAAGAAAAAAATACAGCAACCCCACGGCAGCTCGCAGCTTTTATTGTCTTGGTGGCCTCTTAGTAGGCCATGATATATATCTTACCTAGGACAAGCCTAGGTGAGGGGCAGACACGGCAGACCCAAAAGCAGCAGTCGTCACATTTTCATATCCAACGCCCATTTCCCGTGTCATAATACACCTCTGCTATTGGAACACAGGACCCGGTTTCGAGTACAGAGCGAGGAAACTCGACGTCGGGAAGTGCCATGCCCTCCCTCCCGCCACCTCCGCGCCCCGCGGGAAGGGGGGAAAACGAGACAAACGGTGCCGACAAGATGTGCTACCGCAAAACCCCACGCATGAACAAGTGCTTGGCTGCCCTTGTTTGAGGAAGAGGGGCGGGGAATTTGATATGGGCCGCAACGGTATCACAAACAGTCGCAACGTCCCTCGTTTGCCGGTCCCTGATCACGTCGTCAGCATCTCTCCCTTTTTTGGAGTATTGAGCGGTGAAGAATCAAAGAATTTTCATCAGAGAAGAAAAGGCGAGAAAAAGCAACATGACCCCATTCCGATGACAGGCCAGGACTTCCAGGCCTGCCTGGCTGGTGGTATTTTCGTGTCCCTGTCCGCAGTGCGGGGGACTGCAGATGTGAGGGTCCGAATTGGGAAGGATGCCCCTGGCTAAGCCTGTTTGAGACGTTGCATTGGTTTACGCGATGAACCTGCTTGGTCAGCAGCAACATGAGGCCATCGCGAGTTGACCTTTTTGGTATGCCGAAGAATCCGGGAGTTGGAGTGACAGTGATGATTTTCTGTCATTCAACTTCAGTTGATCTTCTCTATAAAAGTGCCAGCTATTGATAGCGTCAAATTTGGTGTGAAACGGCCACTTATGCCGGCGCCGTGAAGAGGCTTGGCTGGTGAAAGGTCCAAGCACCGTTGCGATCCACCGCGTCCACGTGGGGTCAAGGTTGAGAGCTTTGTGAAAGAAAATAAAAAGAGCGGCCGTTTTCTGAAGTTTGACAAGTGGCAGTTGGTAATGAGAAGTGAGACTCACACATACAGACTATCTCTATCGGAGTTTCGCCAATCGAAGCCCAATGTCAATTCATGATCCAAAGTCAATCAATCAATTGCTGTGGAATGGAGGCGGGAGCTAGTGTAATTAAGAGATTGGCTGGCTGGGTTGTTCCATGCTCCTATCTTATCGTTGCCTGCCGGCTAACGGTCCCCACTGAAAAATTGCGATAAGGCTTATCGGCGCAACGCGATCCCAGAAACGTCAAGCACCGATTCAACTCTTTCATCATCAAGCTTTCCAGCTCCAAACATTCTGTATACACCATATCGCGTACCACATGCTATAGGCCCTTACAATGGCCGACTCCTCATTTCTCACCGACCTGTGCACCATCTGCCACGCCGAACCCCCGAAATATACCTGCCCGCGATGCAAAGCCCAGACCTGCTCTCTCGCCTGCAGCAAGAAACACAAGACTCGCGCCAGCTGCGATGGCGTCCGCAATCCACGAGAATACATGCCAATCCACGAACTACGCACCCCTAGGGGTATTGATCACGACTTCAACTTCCTCTCATCCATCGAGCGCGAACGTCTGCGTGCCGAGCAAGACATCGTCGAGGTCCGCCGGCTGATGGACGCCAAAGAACTACACCCACCAACCCCAGCAGAAGAACAAAAGCTTTTTCGCAAAGTATGGGACGGTGACAGGTTAAGCTTTGAGCCTGTAGAGAACAATACCCAGCACAATGCCATCGTGGCCCAACTGCGCCGTCGGCTGAGAAACCTCGACATTGAGGTGGTGTACATGCCCAAGGGGATGAGCCGGCAGCGGGAGAATAAAACGTCGTGGAATAAGAGGACCAATGCGATAAACTTCCAGGTTGAGTGGTTGATTTATGATTCTACGTCGCAGCAGAAGCCATTGAAGGTGCTGTATAAGGCGCTGGAGAATATACCGCTTTATTCGGCGTTGACCAATACCGTTATTTGGCACAACGGGCAGCTGGATCGTCTTGTGCGCGAGGCAGATCCGGAATATGATGAGAGGAACCCGTTGAAGAAGCCGAAGGCGGAATACATCCCCGTTACGATTCAAGGCCAGTCTACACTAGCGTGGTCATCAGCACCATACTGCTTCCAGAACCCGCTGGACTCAACCTGGTTTTCGTTCTCGTCGGCACCCTCTGTTGAGTCGACACCAGAAGAACAATACCATAAATACAGCTTTTACCTAAAGAAAGCCACGAAAGAGGCGCCCAACAGCAGGACTTTGATCCCGCTCTCCCCGGACAGCAATTTGAAAGATGCGCTGTCCGGAAGAACAGTAGTTGAATTCCCTACCATTGTCGCCATTCAACCCGGCTGCCCCCTCCCACCGTTACACGAAATAGGGGACTGGACGCCCCGTCCCCCACCGCCACCGCCGGCACCCAAGCCTGTGAACGAAAAGAAAAGAACGCTTGAGAAGGGTCCTAGAGGGAGGGGTGGTCGAGGCGGCGGGAGGGGTGGGAAGAGGGTTAAGTTTGAGAAGGGGCAGGATACGAGGGGTGTTGAGGAGAAAGCAAGTAGCTCGGACGAGGAGGGGCAGATTGATGAGGATGAGGGTGTAGAGATGGAGGATAGGGGGCAAGGGATCAGGATTGATAAGGATGAGAATGGGGTTTTGAAGGTAGATTTGGGGACGGGGGGGATGGTGAATATGGATGATGTGGCGAGGGCGATGGCGATGGATCAGGAGAGGTGGGAGGAGGAGAAGGAGAAGGAGAGGAAGACAGTGAAGTTGCCGGGTGGGGGGTGTTTGGTTGATTACGGGAGTGATGAGGATTGATCGGGATGTGGAATTGCTGTGATGTTGGGTGAGAAGATGACATTTAGAAAGACATTAACAGGCACATATGTGACAGTGGCTGGCTGCATTGACTGTGTGCTTTGTTCTTCAAGAGAGTGCTGACATGGAATCCATAAAGGGCATTCTCGTCTTCCACTTGTTAGGTGCCCTTCAAACTACTTGACGGCAAGACAATGGAAACCGACAGGGGACTCTATGCTTGAGACTGCAGGTCGAGAAGAGAATATTCTTGATTATTGGTTGGTGTTTGATGGACATGGTGATATAACAAAAGACAGGCTTACATCTAGATTTTGAAGAGGGTGGCAAGAACACGGCGTGGTTTGATGTAAATTATTGGATTACGGCCTCTCACACCATGCTCGGGAATGGAGTTTCTACACCTAGCAAAAGGTCGTAGGTGATGTTGAGTATCTAAAGTGCGAAGTTGTCCGTAGGTGTTATTTTGTGAGAGAGTATGATGGGTGTCTAGTTGGTGAACCAAGGTACTTCCAGGATGGAAGCAGATGACGAATAAAGGCTCTGCATTGATAGGAGTCGGTGGCTGAGGTTGTGCGGTGATGATATGTTCCTGATGGCTACTACTATCTTTGACGAAGGGGTAGTAACTACTTATGACCAATATTTCAACGAGGTGGACAATCCATTGCGGTGCCTCGACAGTTGCTGAAAACCGACGACAGTAAGACATAGTTGCTTCAGGCAAATTCCGCTGTGTACGATGCAGTCAGCATTTAGCCGTGCTGACCAACAGTCAGGACTTGCTCCACGCTTGATGGCTTTCCTAGTGATGGTACGAAGGGTATATATACCCCCCCTTCTGTGCCGACTGACATCCTGATGACTGGCAGGTTTTCATCCCGGCGGTGCAATTGGCTGTTGCGACGGTCAGGATTGCCTTCTGTGCCTGGCGTTCTTGGGTTGAAACTTCTCTGGGGATTGGGATACATTTTTGTGAGTCGATGGGTTCGAATTCAGAATCTAGCTTAAT
The DNA here is from genome assembly GCF_035222485.1 of Podospora pseudoanserina. Lineage (NCBI taxonomy): Eukaryota > Fungi > Ascomycota > Sordariomycetes > Sordariales > Podosporaceae > Podospora > Podospora pseudoanserina. The sequence continues at coordinate 2,066,577 of NC_085922.1, read as the reverse complement.
GAGCTGGGTTTTTTAGAGATGGTTGGGGGTGGGTCTTAGGTTGGTGAGGTTGGGGGTTATAATTGGTTGTCTGATATGGATAGGAAGGGGTCTGAAAGTAGGTTTGGGTATCCAGGGGGACTCTTGAGGTATTTTGGATGAAGTTTATGGTTTGTTAGAGGATGAAGTACCAGTTGGGAATGCCCTCCAGCCGATGTATTGAGTGTTGACATCAACGTGAGGAACTGTACGCCAGGTATGCCAGGTGAAAGTCAAAGGCAGTACCGTTTCCAGCCCCGTTGAATGAGGGTACGGTCTTATGGCTAAATCGATACAACCTTTACGTTTCATTACTTTTGAGATGGGAGGCACCGTGGTCAAATTCACAGCTTACTCTGCTGCCAAAACACAGCAGACTACTATGAGAGACATCAAGCACATCACCTAGCGCCGACATGTGGACTTTACAGATCCATATCAAACCACGACCAAGTGATGGTAATGAGTCGTGTTGTGGAGATCAGTCGGCCTTGGCGCATTGTAGCTGTCTGTGTGTAATTATCACGATGCGCTTTGCACCCACACATGGGTGGAGTTTTACACATGAGACAGTCACTACTTTACTAATAAGCTTGCTCCGTACACGAACAAAAAACACACGGGTATTATTATCTTTGCTTCCAAACAGAACGACAAAGAGCCTCCCTCCATTCCATTCCATCATCATGCAGCCGTCCTCTCCTGCGCTCAGGCGCCCTTCTCATGCTCCTTGACAAGGTACTCATCCAGCTTGTCCCACTGGCCCTTAACCTTGTACGCTGACGTCCAGTAGTTACCCTTCTCATCCTTCCCAAACACAAAGAAACCATCGACAGGCTTGATGGGACCGTGGTTCTCCTGAACGTATGAAGGCCGGCATGGCACACCTGGCTTCTGCACCTTGCGAGCAGGAGCAAAGTCGAGGTTGAACAAGCCCGCCTTGGACCAGTTGGAGAAGCCAATCTGGGCCATGCCGCCGTCGCCAAAGATTACAATTGGGAGACCAGGCCCTTCACGCACCATGGCGTAGTAGGCCTCGTGCTGAGCCCGGGTGCCTTGTTCGTTGATGGCCCGCCGCACTTGTCTTGCGAGCCAACTGAGGGGCTTGGTGTTGACGTCACCAGCAGTGACGAGAACGTTGCCCCAACCGAAAGCATTGCCGACATAGGGACTCTTGGATGCCTCAGGGATCAGGTCACCTTCGAATGCCTTACGGAGCGACATGGCAATGGATCCAGCCACTGTCCTGTTGGGGTCCATGTCCTGGGGCCCGACAACTGACTTCATCGTCCAGGCAGTGAGGATGTCGCCTTCAGTCAGGAAGACCTTGGATGGGTCCTCGCCCTTTTCGGTTGCTTCAGCCTGGAGCTCCTCGATTGCTTTCTCCATCTGCGTCTTCCAATACGATTGCGGAATGCACACCATGCGGTTTTCCTTGGCCCGTGCCAACATATCGAAGCCATATCCGAGACCCCATTTGAGCATACCGCCAATTCCAACCTTCTTGTCCATCAACAGATGGGGCTCTGTTGGCTTTCGGGTTCCTTTAGCCAAAGCCTCGAACGGGTCGCTGTCTAAACCGCAGGGCGTGGGAATCTCGTGCTCCTTGCCCCAGAGCATGTTGCTCCAGCCCTCGACGACATATTGCATACCCAACGCATCGAAGGCAACATGCTGCCATTGGAGAACGGCAATGGTTTTGTCGGTGAAAGAGTTGACACGCAGACCTAGGACGGGCATGTCAGACGTGAGATAATCGCTGATGCCGCCGGGCCTGTGACCAGGCTCGAAAGCCAAATCGGCGAGGTCGTCAGGGTCCGCGACAACCGCCGGCCTAGTGGACGGTTGCGGGATTCGCGAGGCAGCTGGGTGCTGGGCGGCGGGGACTCCGTGATCGACATGGGCGTAGTTGATGATGGGACGGTCAGCTGAGAAGACAGTAGGGATATGCCACTCGATCGCTCCGGTTGTTGGGTTCTTCCGGAGACGTCCTCCAAGTCTCTGCCAGCCTTCCCTCCTCACAAGACCCTCGAGGGCTTGCTTCAACTTTTCTGGCTCCAACACATCGTCGAACACAAGAGATACGGCCATGTTGTTGCCCTGCACCAGCGGGCTTTTCTCGAAGAAATGGAGCGGCACCACCCGGTCGGTATCGACCGTTGGGACGGGTGGCTTCCCGCTACCGAATAGTTTGTTCATCTTTGTCAGCGGATCGAAAGAAATGAGCGACTGCCGTTGCTGAGAGCGGACCAGAATCGAAATCGTCAGAGAAATAGGGGGAATAGGCAGAGGATATCGCCACAGAAAGAAAACACAGAGTCGCAGTCTTCAATCTCGTCAACGTCTTTGTTTCTTTTAATCAGCTTCTCTTGCAACGCAACGACACGGGGGAATCGTGCGAGTAAATCATCGTCTTTGGCCACGACGAAACCACAATTTCGGCCTCTCGGGGCCCTCGGTCCACGGAATCATTGCCCTGCGGTCCATCGTGTGGCCTCGCTTCTGGGAACGATAGCCCCCTTGGAGTTTGAGGGTGCCTGGCATCTCGTCCCTCAGACAAGGGCTCTGCAGATGTGATTTTGCTTCTGCTGATGCCGTTAACCCTTTTCGGTAGCCGCTACGAATTTGCTGCAGCCAACATCACGCTACGGCGTGGGAAAAGGGGTTTTCGTTGCTTTCCTGGATTCCTGGGCCGGTTGCCCCTTTTCCCCGGCTGATGATCTCTGGCAATTCATCGTTTCCTGTCAACCACTGCCAGCAACATGGCAACACGGGGAACCCGGCCGCCTGGCCCCGGTCCCTACAGCATGCCTGCCGAGCCGAAACTAACGTGACGGTGCCGTCGCCCGTCGCACGGATTATGGGTCCCGTACTCGGGTCCCACTCTCAGACGTTCCTCGGTGCCAAACCGTGGGATTGGAAGTGGGATATGAGGGAAACTCAGGGAAATCGCCAATTGCGATTCGTTTCAAACCTCTGCTTCTTTCCAGTAGCGCGGAACTATCAACCCACTTTCTGCATGCCAAATCACCTTTTGTTCAATCAGCAATAGCACTTCAAGACCATGATCCTGGAGCTACACTACCGAGGAATTGAGAAGCGACGGAAGGCACAAACCGAATTTGCTTTTTCTAAAACTCTTCTCAGCAAGGGTCCTTGTCGCCCTCGTGCCACCCAGGTGAAGATGGCCTTGTCCGAGCTAGATTTGCAACAAAACTGGGCTCATGCCCATCTTGGGACTGGAATCTGGAGTTGATCCTTGTGGACTATGTTTATGACGGTTATTATACGGCCAAAACACCATCGAATTCTGACGGCACCGAGTTTTGACGACACGATTTGATATCGAGATAGTGACAGAGAGGAAAAGGCAGACGACACAGAAAAGATGGATCCCAGTCTCCTCCCAGAACCGACCCAGGATATTGGGCAGTTGGGCGCCCCGTACAATGACCTTCAAATCGGCACAATGGTCGCCTTTGGGATAACATACTTCATGGCGACATTCTTCCTGGCGTGCCGATATTTCCAGGCCATCAGGATAGTAAAGAACGTCGAGATCGATTTGAGTAGGTTGCTCTGGTTGTCGTCTTGCGTTCATCACTGACCTGGCTTTTTTTCTGCACAGTCATCTTGACACTATGTTATGGCCTTGCACTAGCCTACTTCATCACCATGGTTAAGCTGATGGACTATGGGTGGGCGCGACACATGACGGAGATCTTTGCGTCCAACTGGATGAACCTACTCGAGTTCAACAACAAGCTGCTCCCCAACACGCTTATCTATCTCATCACACCGGCTGTGACCAAGATGGCCATGTTGACTGTCTTGTTCAAGATCAATCCTTCGGTCATATACCGTATCTGCGTTGTGGTTATTGGAGTATGCATTTTTGTCTACACTTTGGTGCTGACCTACCTGACCGGAGGGCCCTGCACGCCGCTCAAGGGTGACGAGACGATCAAGTGCTTGATGAACGTTGCCATTTCGCAGTCAGTGTTGAACATTGCGTCTGACATTGCCGTCATCTTGCTTCCCATTCCCACCATTATCAGCTTGCAGCTGAGCTTCAAGCAGAAGTTATCTGTAGGAGGTATTTTGGCTCTGGGCTCTGCGTATGTTTTTGCTTCTCTCACTGCCTCATTACCTCCGCATCAGACTAATCGTTATTCCCCACAGTGTCGTCATCTGCTCCATTGCGCGCCTGCCCTATTCCATCTCCCTCGGGTCATCAGATGATCTCTCCTGGGAGGAAGGCATTCTCGGCATCTGGTCCATCGTGGAGGTCAACATCGGCATCGTCTGCGGCTGCGCCATGAGACTCAAGAAGCTCGTCACGGCCTACCTGCCCAGAATGGGCTGGAACAGCTCGCAAAAGAAGTCGACGCCGTACGGCAGCTCATGGGGTGGCACCACTGCTACGGGGTCAAAGGGTGGAAACAAGACTTTTGACGAGGCAAACGGTTTGAAGGGGGATTACCAATTACACAGCGTGCAGAAGGGTGGTCTGGAAGCCGGGAGCACGGATACGATTCTGAAATAAGGCATCACCGAAGGAAGGGTGTTGATGAGGAGTCGAGGGCACATATATGAACACAAGGGACAACAACAACAAGAACAGGACCGAAGGACAAGGAACAACAAACGTGTCGACGGGATGGGACAGATATGGAGTGTAAAATTGGGGTAGGAGCGTTTGTTATTTTTTTCGCCTTGATCGGGTATGCGTTTTTGGGGTTTGGGGGTAGGCCCCGATTAAAAGAAGAGAATGTTTCTTTTGTGTAATAATAGTATATATATGGCCATAGACTTGGAAAGTTTAGAGATACAACAAACAATCAAGTAAATTTAAAACAAACGAGCTTGCCTCTATTGTGACAAATGCTCACTGGGAAAGACATAAGCGCAGCCTAGGGACACTCGCTTCTTGGTGAAGTCCCCAATGTCAGTCTCACACATTGGTCGACTAAGAACACAGCTGGCTGGACCGTCAACTACAAACAATAATGTATTCTTCCTCAGCAAAGTTCTAATATCTCGGGCGGTGATAGGCTCATGAGTTTATGTCTTATTCAGAGCTTAGCTCATCGTGAGCTCGTCCCCACTGTTTCGCCCTCCGTCGCTTTTCAACCGATTACTAACGTGCTGTCAGCGATGCGCTAAGCCTTTTGGGGCCAAACTGACCCCGCCACCAGCTCTTTTCCGGCAGCTTCATCGATCTGACAGCAACGATGATGAGAGAAGCGGGATGGGGGGAGGGGGGGGGAGGAAGATTCAAGAGAGTTCTTGAGATAGCGGGTTGTTCATCATTTATAAATCATTAGTTCACTTTGTCTTTTTTCTTGTAATCCCAGCGATTTTCACCATCCGCTCACAGATCTATAAGAAGCTGTGACCTTGAGATAATTTCAGATGAAGACTTTTTCTTGGATATCTTCACTCACGGTTGTGCTCGCCAGTGTGCTTTTTGCTTACTTTTATACCACCAACCCAGCCTTTGAGCTTGAGCACATCAAAAACATTGACATCCCTGCCTCGTTGGACATCCTCAGAGACAACATCAAGAACTACTTGAACCTCACCTCTGCCACCCCCTCATCAGACATATCCTCACCACCACCCACCACCACTACCACCGTCATCACACCAGCCCAGCTAGCAACAATGTCCCGCATCACCCTCCCCCGCCGCATCCTCAAAACCCTCCTCGCAAAGCAGCAGTCCGAAGGCGCAGGCGCCACAGTCCGCCGCTCCATCGGCACCCCCTCCCTCCGCTCCCTCAACCCCTTCCTCATGCTCGACCACTTCTCCGTCTCCCCCGGCGCCGGCTTCCCAGACCACCCCCACCGCGGCCAAGAAACAATAACCTACCTCCTCACCGGCGGCATGGACCACGAAGACTTCGCCGGCAACCGCGGCACCCTCAACCCGGGCGACCTCCAGTTCATGACCGCCGGCAAAGGCATCATGCACGCCGAGATGCCCCGCCAAAACCCCGACGGTTCCCCCAACATCGGCCTGCAGCTCTGGGTTGACCTCCCCAAGGAACTAAAATACTGTGAGCCACGGTATCGGGATCTCAAAGCGGAGGAGATACCCACCGTCATCACCGAAGACGGCAAAGTCAAGATCAAGGTTATTTCTGGCAAGTCGTACGGTGTCGAGTCCCTCAAAGATCTAGCGTACACACCCGTGGTGTTCTATGACGTGGAGGTCCAACCGGGGGGGAAGATCGAGCAGGAGGTTCCCCAGGGGTGGCAAGGGTTCGCTTATATTCTCGAGGGGGCAGACGTCACTTTCAGTGACGGGCCCCAAGAAGAGAAGAAAGTCTCACAGTGGCACAACGTCGTTTTTGGCAACGGAAAAGAGGAGGATGGGGTTGTTGCACGGGTGGAGGAGACCGAGACAAAACCGGGGAGGTTCGTCCTGGTTGCCGGGCAGATGATGGATCAGCCTGTTGTGCAGTATGGTCCTTTTGTGCTCAACAGCCAGGAGGAGGTCTACCAGGCGTTTGTCGACTATCAGAGCCACACCAACGGGTTCGAGAGGGCAAAGGGGTGGAGGAGTGAGATTGGGAAGAGTATGGTTCATTAGTGGGGGAAGAATGACTTGGAGGAGAGGGGGCGTTAAGCAGGTGTAGATAGTCTTTTGTTTGAAGCGTGTACATATCTGTTTATGGGTTCTGGCTTGAAGTAGCATGTGTGAATATGGTGATCTTCCCGCAGTTGAGATACGTAACTTGAGAGCATACCCCCAGGTGCCCAAGTAAGAACGATCACGGTCGACTCAAATGTCATGCTTCCTGTTAGTTCTAGTTGTGCTGCGGCATGAGTAGAAGACGTCATTTGGGAGAATTTCCCTGCTCGTAGACCACACTGGTGATAAGAAAATGAGAGAAACACCATATGAGAGGCGCGCTTATTGAAGCATCGACCCTACCATACACTCCGAGAGTTGAGAGACTCATGAGGGGAGAAATCACAATCACGCAGAGCAGAACAAACAGTAAAAGCCCAGAATACCAGCCTCGACGGCTGAATATCTTCTTTATTTTTTGGGAATCCCCACGCATATCGCCGCAAACCAGGGAGGCCATTTAAACCGAGACCTCCCTGCGCCCATGCTGTCTGATTTCAGCACGCTCGTAACTGAGCACATCAACCTAAAGAGACACACCCCTTCAAACCTCAGACGCTAATTGCATCTACCCAGTAATCCAGTCCCGATAGATGCAGCCCTAGCCTCGATGTAGGAGCCAAAGTCTGAAGCGCCCTTTCGCCCTGCCTGTTGCGAAGTATCGTAAAAAAGCAACCTTCGCTAAGTCATCATAAAAACAAAACGTTTTCCCGTCGTAGCTTCGTCCTTCCAACTCCCGTCCAGAAACAAACACCAGGCTTGAGATTCCCATGCCGCCAATGAGAAAGAAAAAGTGAAATCCCAGATCCAGGTATTGACTAGTCGTACAGAACATCGAGTCATGTCAAATTAGTGTTGGACGGGTAAGAAAAGGTCACACCCTCTACTGGGGCGCCTGTGTTTGCTGTTGTTGGGGGCGATATCCACCATTATTACCGCCCCGTCCTCCGCGGAATCCACGTCCACGACCTCCACGGCCACGGCCCCGACCGCCGCGATAACCACGGTAACCACCGTCGACGCTGCCTTGGCCAAAGGTCTCAATGTTCTTCCTCTGTTCCTCTCCACGCCACTCACGGCCGCCTGGCTTCTGAGAAGCATTCTCCCTGTCCTTCAGGTCGCTAGAGATGTTGTCAAAGAACGACCGCTGCTTGTTGTAAGCGGGTTCAACCGCTTCGGTGCTCTCAACAGGGGCTTCGGGCGCAACAGCCTCTGGGGTGGGAGCTTCCACAATTGGCGAGCCACCAGCGATAGCCTCACGGACAAGGTCCTGCTTGTTGAACTTGGCATTCGCAGTCGCAAAATCGTAGTCGGAATCAGGGACCTCCACCTTGGCAGCAGGGCGAGCACCTCCACGTCCACGTCCGCCTCCACCGCGAGGGGCATGACCACCACGAGCCGCATTGACCCTCATCTCGTTGACCTTCTTGGTCAAGTTGTCAACAGCAGCGCCCTGGCTGGCAATTTGAGCGTATGCATTGTTCTCCATCTGAGCCATCGCATTGGCAACGGCTTCCTTGGCAGCCTGAGTGGCATCGCGCAATGCAGCGGGTGTAGCGCCGGCATTGTTCTGCTCGGATCTGGTGGCGGAGGGCGATGGCTGAGCAACTCTAGAGGTCAAGCCAACTGGAAGGGGGATAGCGGGCAGAATCTGCACAGGGCGATCGCTCTTGGGACCTGTGGGAATGCCCTGAGAGGAAGCCGGAGCAGTAGGCTGGGCGAGATTAGCTGCCGTGGCCTTGACTTCCTCGGCAGTGGGCTTGGAAGCGACGGGCGGAGGAGGTGCCGGACCACCCGCAGATTGCTGAGGAGGTGGGATCATGGGCTTCGACTCCGAAGGCTGAGCATTGAGTCCTGGAGTCGGGGCCTTCTTTTCTCCAGAAGGACCGATGGGTGAGGGCTTTTGGCCTGGACCCTGGTTGCTGGGCGTCTGGTCAGCCGACTGACGACCTTGTCCAGGTGCACCAGGAGCGGCAGGGAAACCGGGAGGACCACCTGGAGCACCAGGGCCACCAGGACCACCAGGACCAGGAGGAAACTGAGGATACGGGTTCCATTGCCCGGGACCCATTGGCGGAAACTCTTGTCCCGGCGGGAACCACCCCGGCTGCGGGTAGGGCATGCCAAAAGGACCGGGACCACCTGGACCTACGGGGCCTGGACTGGGACCACCGGGGCCACCAGGAGCTGGACGGCCACCCCATCCTCCCATGTGAGGAGGGAAGTAGCCATAACCAGGTGCGCCTGGAGGAGGCTGCGGCTGATTCGGAGCGCCGTGCGGGCCTGGGTGCCCGATGGGACCGGGACCTTGTGGAGGGCCTTGAGGACCACCAGGTGGGCCAGGAGCGACGTTGCCAGGCCGAGGGCGAGCCTGAGTGATTTTGGTCAGCAGTTACTCCACATAGGGCTTGAGCTTTGCAAAGAGTGTGCGTGGCCAGATGATCAGAAGGAAGGCAACGGAAATTATCAACATGGGGTTTTTGCGCTTTTCAGACAAATATGATTTTACATCCGAAAATATTTCATCATAACAATGGCCATGGGCAGAACAGTGAAAGAAAAAAGGTAGACTCACACCAACAATGGCAGGATCGTTGGGGACAGCCGGCGGCTTGTTCTCCTTGGCGGCGGGACCCTCCTCGATCCTGAGATCCTTGACATCCGTTCCGCGGAAGACAATGTACTCGTAGACCTGGTCGGAAGGGGGGACCTCTTCCTCGATCTTGCCCTTGCGGCCCTCAGTGCCAAACGTCCTCACATTTTCGAGCGAGACAGTCGAGTCATCCGAGTTGATGCTCGCAAGTGTGCCGACATAGCGGATGTCGCTCTTGGATATGAGGGATATTCTGGATCTGTATTCGAAAGAGTTAGCAATCAGTCGAAGAAACAGCAAGAGTTGGCAACAACGAACCCGATATAATCGGACATGGTGGCTTATTAGGGCGCGGAAAAACCAAATACAACCGCCTGCTAGAATGAGGGGAAGGGCACGCGATAAATGGTGGCTTTGAAAGTGCTGGTAGTGAAGCGACTTGTTGGGGGTATTAAACCATGTAAAAGAGAAAGATGAGAATGAAAACAGAATCGCTCCGCAGAGACGATTTTCCTGGTGTTATGATGGTGTCCGGCTGGAGGCGTTGTGCAGCATTGTTTTCGCCGTTGGTTAGGTTTGGGAGAAAGAGGGAGAAGAGCACCGATGCGAGAGAGAAAAACCAGCCTATGAAAACTCGGCAGCTTCAGCCTCCCGCTTTTGAGCTCTAGCGCCAAGGCCCGTGCGACCTCCGCCCCTCCTCCCACCACCTTTTGGGTGCAGCTACCCCAGAGCACCGCCACTTGGAGGTGGGCTCTGGCCAACAGTGCTTGCCAGCAGGTTGACGGTTGCCAGACAGTGGGAAAGCTTGAATGCACTGCACAACACCAAACATCAAACATCACGATGATGAACCGACAAGCAGAAACAGGTGTGAGGAAAAGGAGGAAAAAACACTTACCCGTCAACACCAATACCGACAGATCTAGTGATTATATGTAACGATAAGGTACGCTCGTATACCCGCCGGCGTTGGGGTCCAGCCTTGTTCCAGTCCGCCATATCGCATAGACACTCTACAACAGAGGTGCAGAACTGAGCAAAAGGTCGAAAATTTGCTCAGAAGATTCATGATATATACACTTTAATTCATGATAGATATGCTTTATTTTTCGTAAAACTTTTCAAAGCCAATCCACGCCAATCTGAACATTACCCAAGGAGCCTTTTCCGCCATTTCCAGCCGCAATGCTTAACCATAAATCTGATATCCAACCCCAAGCCAAAAACTCCCACGAGTGCTCCCAAGCCAAAGAAAACCATGTGGTACTCATACAATAACAACTCCGCCTTGAGGATTCTAATAGCTCCTATAACTGTGCAAGAATGGTTGTGTGCTCTGGTTGCTATACCCCGAATACCCAGTCTGTCCCGAGAACCTGCTGTTGAGACTTTCGTAGCTCGTCTGATGCTGCTGTTGTTGCCACGGCTGGCCCCAGGCAGCATTTGCCGAAGGAGGTGTCTGAACAACCGGAGAGACATAGCCAAAGCTCTGGTCCATTGGTGGTGAGGCTACCAGACTGGCTGGACTGAAGGTTTCAAGAGGTATCACCGTGATATCGTCACTGTGACTCCCTTGGCCGTCGCCCTTCTTCATTCCCCCGTACTCAACGTTTGGATTGGGTTGTTTGAGCCGCTTGGTGCTTGTTCCGGTGTAATGTGGACCCTTCTCACCCCAAAACATGCATCCAGAATCCGCCCATTCGTCAATAATGTCGGCGATAGTTTGGATGTGGCCGTATGTTGGCGGCAAGTAACCTGATGGGCGCTGCAAAGACAGGAGCAAACCAAACAAGGCGGCCACCAAAGTTAGGCCACCAAAGTAAAATATTTGTGAGGGGTACATGTTGACCCCCAGCTGAAATTGGAGATTAATAGCCAAACCGAACATCCAGTGAACACCGGATTTGAGAGTAAACAAAAAAATTGTTTGCCATGAGGTGAAGGCTTCCACGACTGAGTTGAAGTGCCCGTTGGTGCCTCTTGGTCCGATCAGCTTCCTGTATATGCCTTCGTCCCGTGAAAGATTCACGATCAGTTCGGCACAATGAAGAGAGAGAGTGACCACAGACTGGATCGCAATGATGAGGAAGACGCCACCCGTTGTACCAGCCGCACCACCGGTGGTACTCCAGCCCAGGTTCAGTACTGATGTCCCGTCAGTACATTGCTTAGTGTGGCAGTTCTCGTCTATGTGAGGTGGAAACTCTGGGAGAAGACTCCATGACCGCCCAAAGATCCCATTTTTACTCCCACGTAAGAGGTAACCGTAGACACCGCCTCCCCAAACGCCGCTCAGGATTGGAAGAGCCCACAAGAGATACAACACACGGCGGACATGGGGATGTGCTGTAATCATTGGCCTTTGCTTTCGAGTAGGTCGGATGGCCTTGATGTCATTCCCTGCCAGGTGAACTCCCATCATACAGCGGCCTTGGCGAGGCATGACCTGGTAGTGTTCGGTATCATGATTCATGCACGTGTTCGCAATGATGAGCGGGTTCGAGCTCCATGTGGGAATCTTAGTACCCGCCAAGGCCCAGTTGGTAACGGCGGCTTGGAGGAGAAAGCCGCAGCCGAGAATAATGAGAGCAATGCCGTTTAGATGGACACCCCTTGTGTCGGTGATTTCGTAGGACTTGCCTAGCAGACGGGCGAGCTCGGGGTTAAGGCTCAAGAATATGACAGATGTAGCACCATAGGCGAGTATGATTCCGAAAAGGTAGAGAAAGTTGGGGATATAACCGTTCGGGGGACTTTTCTTGGAGAATGTGAGTAGACGCAGGTTCGAGTTGAAGTCTAGGCTCCCTTCTCTTATGAGAGACCAACGGAGAGCAACGGCATGGATGTATCCCATGCTATCGTTGAGTAGGGTAACTTTGAGTCAGACTGTGGTTAGCTGTCCTGCAGTACCAGCCAGGGAAGGAGTTTTGCGACAACCTACTGAATATGTTCAGTCCGAGAGGGAGAAGCTCTCTCCATCTGTTGGACAAGTCGATCCGGATTGAATCGTCATCGCGGACCTCCTTGTAGAGACATAGTCCACCTCCGATGATACTGCCTACAGCAACAAACCAACACAAGACCAAACCAGTCACACAAGCCCGGCGTGTGAACCTGCTATCATCGTACTTTTGGGCAGACATGGAAGCGAGCGACTGTGCCCGCTAGTCGGTCGGGTGATTCAGATGGACAAACGTAAGTGAAAGCCCAACCTCGAAAGTTTGGCGGACAAAATGGAGAGAATTACCACTTCGAAAAGATGGGATTTGGAAGCAATCGGTTGCTGCAAGAAAGAGACGGAGAGAAAGGGACCAAATAGGAAGACTTGCCCACCGCATTTCCAAACCCCTCAGCATATCAACACCGAAGGTTGAGCCTGCAGGGGGATTCTCAGCCCCTCGAGGCTGGCGACAAGAGAGCCCAGACCCAAGCAGACGGGTATCAGACTAGCGACGCCATGCATGGTGTCTCTGAACAATGGCCAATGTCAACCACTCGGCTGCAACGGGGAGGAGAACTTGATACGCTGGTCCATGGAGGCAGGAGCATTGAGAGGTCCAGACCTGGAGCCAGCCAGCGAAGTTGCGAACATTTGTCTGGAGCCAAGAGGATAGGTACTGGGCATTGGACACCGCTTTTGCTGTAATCAATTAACATCGAGACCAGAGATGTAAAAGATATAGAAGTATGAGTGTGTCAACCCCCATCGGAGGTTGGCTACAGTTATGGTTTATGTCATGTTCCTGTCGATCATGAAAGAGCTCCCAAACACAGTGCATCGTACAGTGCGTAGTGGCATCTTCAAGACGGCGATGACTCCATCGGCAAACCGCCTTCCTTCCATTTCGCCTTCGCCGTGCAAAAGCAGAAGGGTGAAACCAGAAGAGTGAAATCCAATACATCTGACAGTATCACTCCGAGCTAGCCAATTTACAAGCGTCAGCATCGCAACTTGAACAACTTTGCTTTGCTTTGGTGGCTGCCATCAAAGATTGGGTGCTGCCCCGCCATACTTGTTGCTTACCCCTCCACTTTTATGTCTTTCATCAGTTTAGCCAACTGTCGGCAACTCACTCGCTGTCAACAGAACAACCTCTTCTCATCAAACCACCAAAAATGGCGAGTCGACAATTACGCAAGCTGCGAAAGCAGCAAGAACTCTTGAACTCACAGAATGAAGCCCCTGAGACAAAAGAAGAGACCAGCGAGGAGGAGGAGGAGCCGGTAGTGGCGAAGCCCCGCGGCAACATGTTCTCCTTCGCAGCGCTCGGGGACATGGGTGACGGCAACGACAACGACGACGACGACGATGAGGACGAGGAACCAGAACCATCAAAACCGGTAGAGAAGGAAGTTGCCAGTCCACAGGCCGAACCTGCCAAGAAGAAGTCCAAGAAGAAGAAAAAGAAGAAGGGAAAGCAACCATCAGAAACCCCAGCAGCAGAGCGCCCCAAGGCTAGGGAGGATGAGCTCGAGAAGGCACTCAAAGAGCTCAACATCAAGGCCAAAAAGCAACGGGCCGGCGCTGCATCAGCGGCAAGCTCATCAAAACAAAACCCGGACGACCAGCTCAACGACCTCTTGAAGATCGACAGCCGACATCTCAAGGCCGCGAACGAGATGCGCCGTTTGTTCGGCAAGGCTATGGATCTCGCCCAGGTGGAGGAACGCCAGGAAACCCGACAGAGAATTCTGCCAGAGAATCTTGATCTCGAGACATACCTAAGTGCTGTTGCCACCGACCCACGTCGCTCGGGCCCGGCGAAGCCGGGCATGTTTGAGACGCTCCTCCGCACCAACCCTTTCATCGAGGGCAAAAAGTTGTGGCCTAGGGGTGCGGCTCAGGGGCTGATCATGAAGCGCCTCAGCGAAGGCACACCTGATGTGGTCGAGTTCACGTTTGCCCACGAGAAGGCCTATGACGATCTTGAGGGGTCGTTCTTTCAGCTTGTCCAGATGGGAGACCCCATGCAGATCATCCACTTCTTGCACCGGAACCCATACCATGTGTCGTCTCTGATTCAGGGCAGTAAGGTTGCTCGACAGGACCAGAACTCAGCTCTCGCTGCTGATCTCATTGAGCGTGCTCTCTTCACCTTTGGCCGCGTTACGCTTAGTGATTTCCGCCGCAAACTTGAACAGGGCAAAGCCAGGATCAACTTTGCCAGGCCTGAAAACAGACAGTTCTACCTCGCTGGCTACAACTTGATCCAGAAGCTCATTCTCAAGGGCACCTATCGGACCGCCCTTGAATGGTCTAAGTTGTACTTGAGCCTCAACCACGGCGACCCTTACGCCCTGCTCAACTGGGTGCCCGTTCTTGCGCTTCGATCCCGTGAGGCGGAGTGGTTTGTCAAGTTTTGCGATGCTCTCGCTTCCAGGTGGCCAGATGCGGTCTTGTATCCTCTCCATACTCTCCCCTTAGCCTACCTCCAGCTCGATGACTACGACACGGCGCACGAGACCCTCGTCAAGAACATTGAGACTCTGCCTTGGCTCTACTGCGCCTTGTTCTCCGCTCTCAGTCTAGATACTCCCCAGTCCATCTGGGGTCACACTCCGCGGAACGATGACGACAAACTTTATACAGAGCTCTACCTTCACATCTCCAAGGACCTCTGGAACAACCCCAACGCCATCTCCCTCCTCAAATCAGCAGCAGACAAGGCTAAGAAGCTCCTCCCGAAAGGCGTCTACAGATGTCCCCAGAGCCCAGAGCCAACGCTCGCAGTAGCAAGATTCATTTACCTCGACAGTACGCCGTCCCTCATGACCCTCGTCCCAAGGAAGCTGCTACACGATGCTTCTCCGAACTTTGAGTTCGACCCCTTGCCACCAGCGGCAGTAGACAACATTTTTAGCAGCGAGATTCAAAAACTACCCTGGAAACCCGATTCCATTGCTACGCGAGGCCTGTTTAGCACCCAAATGGACCCTCGCAGAGAAGCCGGGATGCGGGCGGCAGCCGAGCGGTTGCTAGCCGAGATGCCCCAGGAGGAACTCGAAGCTATGCTCGAGGTTGATGACGGCGGTGGAGGCGGGATAATGGGCTTCTTTAACGCGTTGATGGGTAGGGTCCGACAACGCGCTGGTGGGGATGGGGCTGCCGCTGGACAGGGACAACAGCCGCGAGGACCGTTCCAGGCTACGGTTGAGGATGGGGAGGAGGAGGACGACGACGATGACGATAATGATTCTGATGATGAGGACACCACCGAGTTTGGGGGTAACTGGGATGGGCGGACGAGGCATGACCATGCGTTTGGCGTTGATGAGGAGGATGATGAGGAGGCGGAGTGGACGGATCCGGAGGACTTTGATGGGGAGGGGGCGTTTGGGGAAGGCCCGAGTATTGCGGAGGTTATGGAGTATATGAGGATGAGGGTGGGGTATCCTCCTGTTCAGATGCCGGGGGCTTGGATGTCGGATGAGGAGGATGAGGGGGAGAGTGAAGAGGATACTGATGAGGAGATGCCGGCGTTTGAGGATCCCGAGATGGTGGATAGAGGTCAGGGACAGGGGCAGGCTCAGGGGCAGGCTCAAGGTCAGTAACAAGCACATGGTTAATAGACATCACGATGCAGTCTGTATACATAGGAGAACAGAGTCAATTGAGCCTTGAATTCGATACCATGGATCGATACAACGGTATTGCGAGCAAATGAAGTGGCACTGATAAGATACCATCACCAATGCTTGGCCGACGGACTTCAGACTCCAAATATGTAGTCTGATTCAGACCCAAACCGACACATACAACCATAGGCAGTTGAAAATGCGGGATCCCGTCCGCTCTCCCCTAGTCAAACAGCTTGACCGGGTTCTTGTCTGTCGGGTGAGCCAGCGCCCCATTTCTTTTCGCTGTCACCCCGCCGACGTTTTGACCTCCAGAAAAGGGCTCAACACCACCATTTTCAGAAGTCCCAACGGACAGCACCGTCTTGTTGGCTTCACCCCTACCAACTATTTTTTCCCCCCACGCCGCGGTCTTCAATCATGGCCACCAACCCGTATTTGCGCGGGCCAGGGGGCATACCTTTGGTATTTTTGGACTGCAGCGCGGTTTTACTACAAAGTGCCCTTCCCTATCTATTATATCTGCTCATTTCCCTCCTCGTCTTTTTCCCTGCCTCTTTGCCCTCTGCATTTCGGTGGTACATATATATTCTAAATGGAACTTGGAAGAGAGACGTCGCCGGGCTAAACAGCTTCTTAAAGTATACGCTAAAGAGCGCCGCGCCGGTACTACTGCTGGTAATGATAGCAATTCATCACGCAATATTTATCCCAGAGTCGAAAGTAAGCGCCTCTGGTGTTAACGGTTATGGTGCAGGTAAGCTGTACGGCGATTCTTGTTCGTTAATGCTTTGGTCTAATTCTCCTGGAACTAGTTGGAACCGTGAAGCTGTTGAGCACACTGATATCCAAGCCGACAGTATCTGGGTCGATCTCTGCCGCAACTGTCGTGTTGCGAGACATGCGTGCAAAGCATTTCTTGAGGATTATGTGATTCGGTCTATCATCAACGTTCCGACCCTTGACTCAGCAGAAGAGGAGAAGGAAAAACAATACGTAACAACCGCACTTACGGTACGTGAACTGTGTCCTGAAGCGCTGCCTTTCTCCATCATAAGCCCTAGCCCGGTTCTTCTTCAGTCGACAATCTTTCCACTGCAGACAAGAGCAAAATCCCAACTCTAGATCTCAACATCTTGCTTGCATCAAAGAATATATCAGCATTCATACACCATCATCCTGGATATCGCGTCATTAATCGACACCGACTCGAATGAGTCGACTGTGTCGCCTACCCAACAGGCTCCCTCCGCCTCGGTCCCCTCCTTGTCTTCGCGATTTGACTTTGTGGTACCTGAAATCTCTCCGGCGTCAACTCCGACTTCGGTATTGCGTTCGAGTAACAAGCGCAGCAGGCCGCCATCCGAATTGCCAACACCAGAAAAATGCAAGTGGTCTACTGAGGAGGATAATAAGATTATCAACCTCCGGGGCCAAGGGAATAAATGGGACGATATCTCGAAGCTCCCTCCAGGACGGAGCTCTGTCAGTTGCCGTCTTTACTACCAAAACTATTTGGAGCAGCCTGAGCGGGATGAAGAGCGTAAGAATGAGTTTGCAAGGAAATACGAGAGGTAACTACCGGCCCCTTTTTCTGTCTAACAGAGTATTGAAGGCAAAACAAAGCTTACAAACTTCAGGCTCAAATCTGAGATGTGGACCATACTGGCAAAGGAAATGCAGGTCGCGTGGCGCGCCGCTGAGGCAATGAATTGGAAACTAGGCAAGATTGAAATGGTGAGGCGGGCGGGGGTGGTTCTGTCTTTACAATATCACCGGTCTCTAGCCGTACGCGAGAGTCTTCCGTCGAGATCTTCTTCCACCGAGCCCCTCGACAACGGCTATGGACCACCACCACTGCCGACAACCTCTGCCCAGGTTACCGAGACTCGACGGGAGCTCCTAGTGCCAGTCCCATCCACAGGGCTACCGTCAGACCTTGGCTTTCGCCACCTGGGTACGTATCATCTGAGTGTAAATGGAAAGCGGGGGTAAAATACAAAGTTGGATAGCTTGCAATAACAATTGAAGAATATTAGGGAGGCACTTGAACCATTGCTGTAATGTGTCGCTGTCAATGGACCATCGTCGGCATTCTTCTCTACCACTCAAATTGAAAATATTGATCGATCTTTGTAGATTCATCGAGGCGATCACTGCAGTTGAAGGAGTAAAGCCTCAAGGAGTATTAAAAGATAACGTGTGACTGATTCTCCTAATTATACCGTCTATATTCGTCCTTTGCCTTTGGCTGAGCACGAACAATCTTACGCAGTACACGGCTCCACCAGGCCGCCCGAACTTTTCTGTGCGGAGTCTCTCTGGTATGAAGCTTTGCAGCTCTTTCCACTTCAGGTCGTACCAGAAATCGAGCTTCCCTTTGTATTAGTGCCTGCTCTATTTCGCCCTTTAGAAGCTTCCGCCTATATCTCTGCACCTCTTGTTGAGCCTGCCCTGTTCCTCCCATATTTCTGCACTAGCTCACGCCTAAAATTTACCTGGAATGCTGTCCTACTAAATATGGCTCTTACTAGGTGCTGTTGACTTGTACTTACTGCATGTAGGTGAACGAACTTTGCTGTTACAATTGATGGTATAATGAAGACAAAGATAAACCTACGGCTTTCAGCAGCGAGGCCGATTTGTTTTCTGACGGTGCATTTCAGCTTTGTTTGGGGGCTTCCGTTTAGAGTTGTCGAACAAACCACAGATTTTCACATCATGGCCAAGATCCCAGGCTTCAGGTTTGCTGTCCGACCGGACGTTGTGGCTAATGTGGAACAAGAGCGCTAACATAGAAGACCTGGACAACCAGGACAGCTAGACCTACCACGCACCTGGCGAGCATGGCAAGTAGGCCAGGAAAGCAAAATGTAGGCCAGGATGCAGGCCAGCATAGCAAAAAGAGGTGAGAAAGACGAAGCGGTATGATTGGACTCTGAATCACTGCATCAAAAAAAGCCAATCATGTGGCTCTGCAAGGTGGACAGAAATTTACGTTAATGATGCCAGGGCCCATATATGGCTGCAACCTGGCTGGCGCGGCTGCAGAGAAGTTTGATGGTGTGTGGTTGGAAGCCCAACAAAAGGGTTTTTAACCTCGCGAAAAAGATTGAGTTCAGCGACCTCATCCCAGATGTAGTTTTCACCGCATTAGCCCCATTTGCCGCAGGCACGATAGAGGGCCACGGTCATGACAGAGATCTGCTCCCCGGATTGCAGTGGCGTCCATGTCGCATCCGCTGGGGTCTTGCATATCTCAGAGAATTCATCAGCATTTTTGCCCCCGGCCAGTAGATAGTAGGAGACTAATCACCGCTAGCTAGCCAGGCCCGGCTGCAAAAGAAACACTTGAAATCATGTAGACTTTTGTGCATGGTGATGTGAGTCAGGAAATTCAAACAGGGCGAGGTGGCACTGCTGTCATCTCAGTCACTTGGTTAGATGTGGATGGCATCGCTGTCTGCAAAAAAAGAAAAGGGCAAGGAGACGACTGGATGGTCGGGGTTGCGTCTCTAGGGGCAGCCTAGTGGTGTTGTCCAGTTTGCCGTTTCAACAATCTTCTGCTCCTGTTCGGAGACAGGCCTGTCCTAGGGATAGCGAAACGCTGTTAGCTGGCCTGTCAAGAGATGAGGATGTCGCTTGCATCGGATAGGTGAAGTTATTCTCCCATCTTACGCCTCCGAAGGTAGACCCAGAGATAGGACCTTCCCCACGGTGCCAAAGATGCGGCTACTCTGCGAGCGACTTATGCGAACCATAAGGCGTCCAGAAGTTGCCGCTTTAGGGAGCTGTTTACATCGCCATGGTGGTTGGGGCCACTGAAGCCTGGTCAAAAACTCCAACAGCTCAAAACTCCTTTGCATATGTTGTTGTGTTAATATGCTAAGCCTGTATTTACGTCAATAATATCTTTGATTTTCCATACTTTCTTACGCCCCACTATCGCACCATTTAATGGATTTTACACATCTTCGGTGATCAGCAAAGAAAGATGCCACTTCAAATGAACGGTATGTACCTCTGCAGTACTCACTACATGCTCGCTCACATGGATTAACCCAGAGCCGGGCCAGACGCCGTACTATCCTCCACACAGTTATCTGAACGACCCAGCTCCCCTCCGAAGAGATCCAAGACTCGCGGTATCTCGACAACATGTTTCACGGGTTTCCTCTACACCAGCCCCCACTTCCCACCGCCGACCACCTACAACATCTCGGAGCTCCCGTGCAAAAAACACCGGACTCATCAAGCAACCAGACACTGGACCAATCTCCCACGACCAGCTGGTTGCTGAAGTGAAAAGAATCTACGCTGGCCTGGTCAGGGTGGAGAGCAAATGCATAGAGGTTGATAACGGTCACAACTCGCAAAATGATCGGCAGCCGGCAAGCTTGGAGCATATGTTGATATTTATTTACCTTGCGTATTGAATGATGGCGCTTCTCTACGAGGCTGTGCCGGCTTTTGAGGATACCTTGGGTAGAGTGTCTCGGCGACCTTGGGCGTTATAGAATGGCTATCGAAGAGGACGATATTTGGGACAGAGAGCACTGGACTGCTGTAAGCCGTCATTGGTGTTCCAAGGCCTCTAAAAAGGCTCCAACGACTGGGCGGTTATATTACCATTTGGCTATTCTAGCCCGCCCCTATACCCTTGAGTAACTTTGTTATTACATGAAGTCCCTTTGCGTCCCAATTTCCTTCGGCCCTGCTCGCGAGAGTATATCGACTCTGTTCGACCCGATTATGGCTTTAAAGCCCTATTTATTTTATTCCAAACTCTTAGTCGCCGAGTTTGAATTCGTTAGTGTTTATACTCTCTTTTTCAGTGGTAAGTAGATGGATAATTTGCCTTTAGCTATGGATGACTTCCTCCAGTCCCTAAACGGCTATATTACTCGATCCGGTCTTAAGTGGCTCGAGCCTAGATATTATATGGGTATTGCAAACTACCGCAGCTTAGTAGGCTATAGTAGTGAAGTAAGCCCGATTGCGAAAGCTATGAAGCAGCCCTGCTGGGACGACGATGAAGCCTGAAATTAGCTAATGTAGGGAAGCAAAATCGACTCTCCCGCCCCTGAAGAATTCGTTAACACCCTTAAGCTCTTTTGTAAAACTTACGATGTTGTTCTACGCCCGGATAATGACCGTAGCGTTTTTATTTTATTTCTTTACGTTACTCTCGTTTTTGTTTATCACCTTACGTTCTATCCAGAAGCTATTCGTTATGTGGCATAATAATTCCCCTAGAAACGCACTGTGTCGATGATGAATGCATTGTTTGGCTTTTATAAAAACTATAGTCGCATTGAAGAAAGCGCTCTGCCTAGAACTCAGTTTCAGAGGCCATTGCCCGAAGACTACGCCATGCGAGGACTTACATGGGCGGACAGAGTGTCCCCTAATACTTTCTTCTCAAACGAGAAGATCGACGATGACGAGGAGTACGTTGAGTTTCCTTTCACGGCTGAGGAGCGCAAGGCGCGCGTATTGTGGCTGGGACACAAGATTGCCAGTTCGAGCAAATGGCTACGGTATAACTCGTCGATTCATGAGTTCAGCGTTGATGACGACGAGGGTGACGAGGGTGACGAGGGGGGGCAGGGAGGAGCGGTGGAAAAGGAGCGGTGGAGGGGAAAAGGGAGTTGGGAGGAAGGATAAAGGCGAGGCAGCCAATTTCTACTCTATAAACGCAACAGGGCCGGCAGTCACGCATTCGATACATTATAGAATGGAATTCCTAATTATCAGCCCGCCAACTGCTGGCCTTTCCTCCTCTTTGCCCCACTAAATGAAGTGTCTGGAATGGCCGCTTGCTGCTCGGTGGTACTCGACTGGCTGAAATCCTGGGAAAGCCCGGTCGCCTCAGAAAGTGTTGGGACATCAAAGTCCAAATTTGATGGCAACTGATCGATGGCAGAGCAGATGTTCTCGAAATGTTTAGGCACCCATATGTCGTAGAGGTTCCTTGTAAACTGATATGCCGTCCATTTGTCCTTTCCGTCAAGCTCGATAAAGCTAAAATCACGTATGAGATGCCGGTAGTAGCTGATGTCTTCCCCAGTTACTACTGGGTAGTGGCCGTAGAAATACGGAAAAGGTTCCTATCTCTATAAAAGTCTTAAATGTACAGGAATGCTGTTCCAACTGGAGCAAATGAGGGAGGAATCGGGGATAAACACATATTCCTTCCTACCATTGTTCCTGCCCAGATAAAGACAAGTAAACTAAATATCAACAGTATGGTTAGGATAACTATCATCTACTCTATCTTACGCATTATTTCCTATGCATACGTCGTTTTTTGGATACCCCTTGAGGCTTCGCTCCTTCGGACTGTGGAGTGCCTGCGCTAATGCGTCTGTGTCTTGTCTGAGTTGGATTTTTAGATGAACCTGTAGAGATCTGTTCAATATCTTCAGTCTTGCCCTGTAACCGTTGGCTGCGACGCGGTAATTCCGCCCCAAGCAACGAGCCTTGTCGCTTCGTCTTGCGATATTTGGACACCTTTGACGGGCTGACGGGCCTAAGAGATTTCTCCGTCACTGTAGCCTGCTCGGCCCCAGAGCATTTGTTTCCCTTACCCCGTCTTAGGCCCTGCGTTATTAAGGAGTGGACGGCCTGTTTTCCGTTACGACGCGCTGGATGTGGTGTGGAGAGAGATTGCTGTACCTACGAGACAGTCAAAGAGATCTGGACTAAGAGGGGCATTTGGGACACGACATGGGGTATGCTACCTGGAATATCCTGGAAGCACGAGCGGCCTCTAGAGGAGGGGGTTCTTGACGATGGTTCCGCCCACGTGGACCCCCTTGAGGATGACAGTCGTGGTGAGGATAGAAATACGTCCCTTTTCGAGCACCAGCCTTCGGCCCCCGGACTGGCGAACGGCAAGGCCCTTGTGTTGATATCGGGAGGGACCGACGTAGCAACTTCCCCAACTTCCAACTCATGTAAGACTCGCTCGCGCTCCTTTGATATTTGGTACATAAACTGATGAAATGGGCGTGTTACATCGCGTTCGCGCTCCCCTATAGCCCCGTCGTTCAACGGCCCATCGTATCCTTTCGTCACTCGTTTGTCGCCCCGGTGTTTGTTCAGCCTTCCTCTGCGAGAAGAGGTCAGGTTTTGGCCTGTTCTTCGGCTCAGGCTTCGGGTTCAATTGAAAGATCTAATGGTTCTTCATGCTTCCACCGTCCCTGAGCCATATCATTCCACTTGTCGTTCCAAATTCCCTGCTTAACCCACCTCTTTCTGACAGCTTCTTTCGTAAGTTTGTAATGGCTTGTACTAACCGGCACGTGAAGTTTTTGATGTTCAACAGCTTCGATAATCCGCTTCTCCTCTTCAAAAACCTGGTTGCTTAGTTGCTTGTCAGGAAGCGAAGCAGTCCTTCCGATCTACAACTGCAGTTGCCGTTTATCGCGACGTTGTTGTTCCTCGTTAGGAGCATCAGGGCTCTCGGATCGGGTGGAGTTATGCGACTGGAGCGCGTTTGATGGCGGAGAAGCCATGAAGCGTTTCCTTGTACGATCGAGTTGCTCGGGATCATCGACAAGTGCTGCCAGAGCGGCTTTCACTACAGACACGCTATTAGCTCGGATGCAACCGGCCATGATGTCTGTCGGTTGTCTCAGCGAGAGTAAAATGTCGAGATTCCGAAGCTAGCAACAAGCCATCATGGAGAAGTCCTCGAGAAAAAAAGACTTAGCCGGGGGGGGGGCACCATCTTGTGGGGCACACCCATAAATAGGCACAGAACCCATTGGTTTTGGCGCACTTGCGGGTGCGACACAGTGCGGTGGTGTATGGTTGGCTCTCTAACTTTCCCCCAAAAATCGAGACCTCAATCACCAGCGACCTGAAGCAGTCCAAAGTCATGACTTTATTAACCTGCCGTGGGCCCCCAAACCCCTTTTCCCAACGATACTTCACTGCCCGACTAATTTCCTAAGATATGTCTCGCCCACGTCCTGAACCATATCCTCACGCGTTGTTTTCTCTCAAGCCTGTCAACGAGCGGGCGAAAAAAGTAGTTGTACATCCCTGTAACAACCACCTCGTCTCGACACTGAACGACGGCACACTTTGCTCTCGATATCGGCCACACCGGATCCCAGTTATGCGGCACACTTGCGATCCTAGGCCGGGGGGAGAAGACTGATATCTTTGTAGAAGGTTCCAGCATCTCGAAGTCCCAATGCTCTTTTGAGATCGACTCTGAAACGAACGTGATTATACTATGCGACAGATCACATGCTCAAATGACACAGGTTTTCGGCGAGAATACTATCCCATTCTAGCACGCACGCCTTCGAAAAGTCGTTATACAAGAAGGCCTCAATGATATAGTTAGGATGGGTAGCACCAAACAAGATCTCGTCCTGTTCGAGCTAAAATAGCATCAAGATCATGCACAGACAATGGAAAGGGTCAGACGTCGAGAGACACAAAATTATACGGAAACCCCCCGGCTCGCTCGGACCGTAGACATGTCAAAGACCGTCTTACCATCTCAGATAGAGACAAGACCCCATACACCCGGGCTGTAGAAACTAAGGATGCGGTATAAAAAAAATAACGGAGCTCGGTGCTAGACAATTTCGGAACTATTCACAAGGCCATCGATATGGACTCGGGCAAGTTCATAGCTGTCAAAATATTGCGACAACCATCGGAAAAGAACCAGCGGAGGCACTTAAAACGAGAAGTTGGGATTCTTTCCGAAATCAGCCACGTATGTAGCCATTCCACGGTCCATCATACACTTGACAAATGTAATGCCAGCCACATATCGTCGATCACATCACGTCACAAGGCTGGGAAGAATCCCAGTTTGCAATCGTGCTATTCACGCCGTCACAATGCTGTGGACGCTGGATGTCAATGGATTCCGTCAAAAGTCACAACAGTTCAGGTCCCTCAAGGATCTTCATTACGCAGTCTCGGCGGCGGCGGCAGGCTCACCTGTAGACACTATTCAAGAAATGGCGAGGGTCGACCCGGACGGACGTGCTTCTGCAGCGCAGATGCTTGTCAAGTGCTTCGACGGAGCAGGACTCACAACTCCACGAAATGAAGTCCCGGCTATCTGCCCAGTAAGACTGGCCAATGCCTCGACTGAAGCCCGTCCTACTAACGAGGCTCGACACATTCAGAAGCCTCGCGCTTCTGCTCGAGGCCAACCAAAAAATAGAACCGCACGGAATCTGGCGGCCGCCAGACCAGCTCGTAAGCAAGCACCTTACCAAAAAGACTACCTCATTAAAAGCCGTTTTAATGGTATTCGGATCTTGGGATGGAACCAACCATCATCTGTTTTAGGTATTTTCTATTTAACATTTTGGGGCACTTGAATATAGTACTTGGAGCTTTAGTGACCCATCATCCACCTCGTGCAGATAAGTTTTAGGCACATGGTGACAACGCCGTTGGTGGAAGGTTTATTGCAGTGTACCTATGGCGTGCACGCCTTGGGAGGTTCACTTAAGGATATAGGTCACTGTCGTTTCCGTTTGCATAAATTATTATAGACGTGTACAATATGAGAGTTGGGGACCTGTTGGCGCAACCACATCACATCAACTCCTTGGTGTGTTTATATCATTTGATCCAGAATGGTAGAAAACGGGCCTATCCTGTCCGCTAAAGAGGCACTTGGCGGCACAAGTTCTACCACATTCCGGTGTCAACAATATACCCTTTCCGCAGTCTCTATCCACGCAGGTTAGCTACATGATCGCCAGATCAGTACTCAGGTGGGTAACCACTGGGGAATCCCTGGTGTTGTATGTTTTCTGGCATTTTTTGGGTCCACTTGACTCCATTCGACGGCTCCATTTTTGTCTGTCCCAGATCGCATCTCCCGAACTGCTTGGCCTCCTATTGCACGGAATGTCTTTGTCCGCAGGTAACACAGCCAGCTCAGATTCGGGTATCACGTCCCCATATTATTTTCATGGGAAACTGTTAGCTCTCATGTATAGGGCAGGAATCATCTCAACCTCAAAGCTGTGCCTTGTTTCAAAGTGAGTCAGATATGAGCATGTTTCAAGTTCTGGGCAAAGGTGTGGATAGAGGGGGAATTGCGTTTGGCGAGATAATCCAAGGCCTTTTGATATTTGGGGTCTTGATAGCGGGGTACTCAGCAAAGGCAATGCGATACCTCGAACAAGCTTTGGAGCTCAAGACCTCAAGCTTGCACCACAGAGGAACATTAATAATCCTCACCAACTAAAGCAGCCAGCAAAGATTCCCATCGCGTGCAATCACAAAAGGCGCAATCGCAATCTGGTCTCTCTCTCAGGTCTCTCGAGCCTTTTTCCCCGCTGGCGTCATCTTGATTTATCATTCTGCCCCGCCTTTCCCCTCCCCCTTCCTCCCGTCCTCCACCATCGCATCTCGTCTCACGCAACCAAGTACCATCCGTAGCTTTGTAACCACTACCGCCGCAACCACAAACCTCCCTCCCATCTCATGTGCAAGTGCGTACGTAGACTAGCTGCGCGCCGTTCAACCCGTTAAATTTCCCGCCATTTCCGTGCCTGAGACACACACAAGCGGTTATATATAGCAACAGCACCACCACCACCACCACCGCCAAATTCACGTTGTCTTCAACCTTAAATAACATAACCAAGTGCCCACCCACCACCCTCCACCACTCCCCCGTTTTATCTCTTTCTCCAAACCTTCTCGCAACCAAAAAAAACGTACCGCGCTACTCCTACCCCTAAAACGCCAATTACCTCACCAACACCCCTAATTCCTCGCATCGTTGAACGAACCGAAAAACAAAACAAAAAAATGGCCGACGTTGCTACCGCCGCCACTCCCGATGTCCCCACCGGACAGGAGCACAAGTACCACTTTAACATTGTCATGAGCTGCGGCGGCTGCTCCGGTGCTGTGGACAGGGTTTTGAAGAAGCTCGAGGGTAAAATGCGCCCCCCTTTCCCTCTCCACTCCCAACGTTCTCCCCTTTTGCGCCGCCGTCAAACCCGGGCCACGGCCAACACCGCAACAAGAAAACAGTTTTGCTGACAAGAGAACAAAAAACAAAAACCACAGGCGTCAAATCCTACACCGTCTCCCTCGAAACCCAAACAGCCACCGTCATTGCAGAGGACTCCCTCCCCTACGAAAAAGTCCTCAAGACCATCGCCAAGACGGGCAAAAAAGTCACAAAGGGCGAGGCCGACGGCGAGGAGAGGAGCGTCGAGGTTCCCAAGGATGAGTAGAGCTCTTCGTTGGGGAAGCTTTGAACACTCCTCTGGTCCAAGGGAAACGAAGTTGAGGTTATGAAAGAAAGGAGAAGGAACACACGACTAAAGAAGGGAGGAGGGAGGGGGAGGGGTTGTGGGATGGAGAACCGATCGTGTTCCCAACGAGAAAGGAAGCTGAACATCGACTAGGTTGAAGAGGAGAGGTGGTGGTGGATAAAGGACAGATAAAGCATCGCAGGCAAAACTCATGGCTTTTTCAGCAACAACAACAACAACAACAACAACAACAACAACAACAACAACAACAACAACAACAATAACAACAACAACAACAGCATGGAGCACGACTTTTGGAGGAGGATGTTTGTTATTTAAGCAGGCGCGCACGGTGGCATCCAAGGGACGAATCTCTCTCTCTCGCTTTTTTTAACTTGTTACTTTTCTATTCCAATTCCGTTTTCCGTTTTTGGTTTACTTCACAAGTTTTCCTTGTGAAACCTTTTCTCTCTCTCCGTGAGAAATATCCAATATTCACATGCTTGTCAGCAAAACTAATGTAAGCACCTTGTTGGTTGGGTTGGTGGTGTCGTCCACTATGTTCCGTTGTCACTCGGCCGGCCGGCTGCCGGACCAACACACCCACCTAAGTACCCTACCGGATGGGTAAGCTACACACTAGAGCTGCAACCAAGGGAGCCAACAGTCAAGGCTAGAGGCTTTTCCAGAGCCAGGGTAGGATCCTTCGTGGTTGGCGTGGCTTGTCCAAGTGGTTTTCTAGTGCAGCCATGAGCGTGGGAGTGAGTGGTAGGATGGGATGAGATGGTGGTGGTGGACCGGCGAGCGAGAGTCCTGGTTAACGCCCAACCGGCCTGCCTCGGTCTGGGTTGCTGGGCTTTAGTCAGGATAAAAGCGCCGTTTTTTCTTCACAGTTTGCCTGGGTGGTTCTGGCCGTTAGTCAGGACCATTTGCCCTTTGATCTGGTTGTTGTCAGTGGAGAAAAAAAGCGTGAATACCGTTTAATACCGCCGGCTATTCATCAACATATTGATCGACCACGTTGACTGTTTTACCCCAAATGGTCAGTCCAACCGATACGTAACCCACTCGCCTTTTCAACCGGGTAGCGGATGGGTATATGCATAAGCTCGTCTGTCAAGTTGTGCCAGATCCTGCACTTATCTTGTGGTCTCCGGAGGTAGTGTATGTATTGGTATACAAATCCGGCTTGTTCAATGCAAGGTGCTAAACGTTCGATATATTGCTACACGGTTTTCCCGCCCTCAAGTGCCGAAGGAACCGAAAGCCACGCCCACCGATGGAAAGTGGTCTTCAATCTGTGTGGAAGATTCTGTACATGCTGCCCTGGGACTGGCTTCATCTATTTCCTCGCTTATAATGAGCCGCCACCGCCCGTTGTCGCCGAGGGCCGGTCCTCGTGTAGTGTGAGCTGTAGCTTGGCATATATGATTGCATATGAGAGGCGTTTAGGTTTGCCCTCGAAGTGGAAAAAGATAACGACATGGCTCGTGTGTGGTGTGTGTGAGAAGGGTAAGGGGTGTTTTGCCCTTGCGTTAGCCTTGCTGTTTCAGTTGGGGGTGCGTGGGGTGTGGCTTCTAGAGTTCTGACCAGCTCGAGTCGCGATGTCTTTCCACTGTCTCTGGTAGGTCCAGGAACGAGCTGTCTAGGCTTGGGTCCGGCGAGGGAGCAACCGCAGTTGGGGTGCTCGTGGCCTCGGTATCCGTAGGCGGTCGAAAACGGGGCAGCTTGGGATCACTGGCGAGAGCCCTAGTGGGAGGTTGACGCCACCAACGTCGTTATCCCAACTAAGGTAGGTGCCCTAGACCCATTAGGAAGTCGTTACTGCGACTACCCCGGAATAAAGATCTGAAATAAATCCGAGGACGGGCGGAGGTTTCCGAAAGGGCGCTCAGTGTGTGAAATTTCCAGATGGTGATCTTCCCACCGTACCACGTATAGGTGTCCTATCGCCGGTGTTTCACGAGATTGGTGTTATCCATCAGATGGATGTGCCACACTTGGGACTTCTAGAAGCGAACGCCGTGTTGATATGCCAGGTCCGTATGTCTGGTGGTTGGGACGGTCTGCGCCGTCCAACAAGATCAAAGGCCAGCCGAAGCGATCACAGCTCATCTCGACTCTGTTCTGCCTCGGATTTCATCATACAGAGGAAAACGAAAAGCCCGTCGGAACCAACATTCGTGGCGTCAAGATTGCGGAGCCAAAAGAGAAAGGCCGGCGTGTCAAGAGGGGATATCCGGGCTGGGCGGACCTGAGTTTGAGGTAGTCCTCGGCCCGTGGCTTCATCTGTCGAGACGAGAAGTAAACGACAGCACCGAAGCCTGAGTACTGGCTGGGCCGATGTTGAATATCAAGTGATGGCAGGCTGGAGAGGGAGGTGGTATCCAGAAGGGAAGGCGAGAGGCGTTATGGTTGCAGGATCGACAACCATGCTTTGGAGAGTCTGGAAATTATGTCGGCTTGGCCTCGTACCAACGTTAAGTTCCTCGCACGGAGAATAATGTGCCTGCCAAATGTCATAACCTTATCTTCAACCACGGGCCAACACCCGGGTTCCGCCTCCTGTTGGATTGATCTTTGACCACTTCGTGATTCCTTGCTTGGTGCCGCGTGCTCGCATTGCCTCTTTTTTGCGCACGTCTTCCTCTGGGGAGGGTGGCCTGCATCCATCGGCGACATTTTCGTGTCCGAGGGTGTGTTGACGATATGGTGGTGGTCATGGGGGTTCGGCTCCGAAAAGATCATGGATAAAAAAAAAAAAAAGGTACAAGTCGATGTCATCCATGTCGTTACCTTGGATGTTGGGTGGATGAAAGGATGGCCCTGGGCTGTCCTTGTGATGCTTCCTTTAGCTTCCCACTCCCCTGTAAGTTGTGCATTAGGGTGGCCTAAGCTACGGGGCCCTAGCCCCTAATGTCGGTTGCACCCGGTCTCTGTGGGGGACTCACCCCCCATGTCTTTGTCTTTCAACCTGGCCATTTTCCATGCAACCACATACACATCGACTCTCGGGAGAGCTGAGGCGGACAGGACAGGACAGGGCAGTCTTGCAGGATGCATGCATACAAGGACGGTTTTGCTCTCGCCCTTTGCTCGCCATGTTCTCAATGTTGCGTCAACCATACCTATCTCCCCCCCCCTCCCCCAAAGCCCAAGTGCCGCATGTCGCGGCTGAGAGGCCAACAGAGGGCGGGTTGTGGCACATTGCGAGAAGTCAGTTGTTTCGGGAGACCGTGGATTCGTGACATACACAGCACAATACCGTACCGGCCGTGTGTTCCCTCTAATGCCTCCTGACTGACTAAAAGGGGGCTTGCGAAAGGGACGCCAGAAGAAGCAACCACAAAGTTTCTGATATCCCGCCAAACCGCCGCCCCAAGCTGAGCCCTTCGAGAGTCGACACCCAAGCCACCGCTCATTTTCTGCTCGTTCAATTTTCCAATGCCAGTCACTGACGACAGGTCATTCTCGAGAGGTCACCATGGAAGCACTGCTCGAAGGTGGAGGTCCTGTGTTGCCTAGAACACCGTCCGTAACCTCGTCGACCGTGCTAGATCCAACAGTCCAGCCAAA
This sequence comes from Podospora pseudoanserina, assembly GCF_035222485.1. Taxonomy (NCBI): domain Eukaryota; kingdom Fungi; phylum Ascomycota; class Sordariomycetes; order Sordariales; family Podosporaceae; genus Podospora; species Podospora pseudoanserina. The sequence goes on along the minus strand of NC_085922.1, from coordinate 2,035,908 downwards.
GAGCGTCAAGCGCCCTCGACCAGTCAAGTCTTGTGTCGAATGCCGGTAAGGGATGAGCTTCTGCCGGGGAGGAGAAGCCTGGAACTAATCTTTTGGCCAGCAAGCGCAAGTTGAAGTGTGATCGAGTAGCACCATGTTCTCAGTGTCAGAAGTCCCGAAGGCCTTGTCGATATACTGACCAGGAGAATGGTGGTGGCTCAGACGGGTCTGATGGAGAATCGGCTGAAAGACCGGTCAAACGCCCTCAACACCTTACCAGCATCAATGATGGAGATTATCCTCGACCATTCTCGCAATCCAACGGCATGGAGCACTATCATAAACCTCAGGTCGGCCTGGACGAGATGGCAGCACGGCTGGAGCGCCTCGAGAGGATCATCACAGAAAAGTCTTCACCAACATTTCCCTACCGACAGTCAATGGCCATTCGGAGCCGTCCATTCAACCCAGGTTTCCGGTTCCCAAGTCCCCAAGGTCTGGACAGCACGCAGGTTCTGCTGAATATTGTAAGACATGTGCTCGATGAAACGGTCAAACTGAGACACTGACGTCCATCGGAGTTCGACGAGGCCGATGATCTTCTGAGAACCACGGCGAGAACAGATCACCTGCGGGGACCCTTTGCCCGCCTACAGAACGCATGCCGAGTGCTGAAAAAGGAACACCACAAGGCTCTCGAGCCCATCACCGTCTATGTCGATTCCATGATGCCAATTCAGAAACGCATGAACGATGTTTTACCACCACGATCCGTCTGCGACAGGCTCGTCAATCAGTATTTTGTCATTTCTGAAGGCTTGTATCGGATGGTCCACGTCTCGTCTTTCCACCAAGAATATGCCCAGTACTGGGACAAACGAGGCTGTAGCGAAAGCTTTCTTCCTCGGTTGCTCTGCATGATCAGCATCGCGGCTCGCTTTGGGACAGATTCTCGAGGTTTAGGGCAGGATAGATTCACCAGCGTCAACATCCCCACTGCCTGCATATTGGTCAGGCACTGGCTAGATGATCTTCGAAGAAAACAAATCACCGACTTGACCACTCTCCAGACCGAGCTCCTCCTTCTCCACGCCGAACGAACCATCTGCCCCCACCAACGCTCCTCCTGGACGCAATTAGGCTACATAATTCGCATGGCCATGACGATGGACCTCCACCGAGACCCTTCTGAGCTTCCCCCGTCAAGTCCTTTCATCGGCGAGATGCGCCGACGACTGTGGTACACTCTGGTTGAAATGGACCTCCACATTTCGTTGATGTGCGCCCTTCCGTTTGCCATCCGGGCGGGTGAATACAGCTGCAAACCACCCTCCAATCTCGACGATGGTTCTCTCTCCCCTACGACGCCTAGTTTGCCGCCGTCACTCCCACTCGACCACTCTACGAGTAACCGTCTTCAAGCCTACACCTCCCGAACTCTCCCAGCTAGAATCGAAGCCGCAGCCTTGATATCCCATCTTCCAACCCTCGACTCTTACCAACCTATCCTGTCCGCTGGCCAGAACCTCGAAAACCTCCTCTCCGACATTGCCGCCCTCTTCCCAAGACACGCCTCTCTCAACCCAGAAAACAGCCACAAAGAATGGCGACACCGAGCCTTGTTGGATATGCACGTCCGCCGACCACTACTAGCATTATACCGCCCCTTCGCTCTAGGGCTCCTCTCCGACCCGAGCAGTTGCCCGCCAAACATTGAGCTCTCGTACCTCAAATCAGCAATGGCAATCTTGACCTATGCCGATGAGATCGACCCCAGGAGTCCAGGCTACGAAGAAGTGGTGGCGATGTACCTGTTTGTCATGAAAAAGGACATTGTGGAGGCTGGGTTGGGTGTGTGTGCTTACATCAAGCGAGCACAGCAGCACCAACAGCAACAGAGGAATAATTCACAGATATCGCAGAATTCGGACGGTGAGCCCTGGCATCACCCGCAGGTGGCGTACCCTCGGCAGTATCAGCATCGGCATTCCCAGAGTAACAGCCACAATCCTTACGACGAAGACCTGCTCAGTGTTGTTGGCACGGGGGCGAGAGGGCCGAGCTACCCCTGGTCAGCGGTAACAATGGCACAAACAGTCGAGCGAACCCTCGACCGGCTTGTGACCCTGATCCCAGACGCCAGCAGCGACGTCAACGAGATTGTGGCGTTGGGGGTGGTGCTTAGCTCTGTTTGGCCGGGGACGATGGATGAAAAGATGCAGAAGATGCAGAGAATGGTTGGGAGAGTGCAAGATATTGTGGGGGGTGCTCTGGCCAAGATGGGGATCTCGGCGAGTGCTGTCCAGCACCAACCAGCTCCTCCTCCGGGTTATGCAAAACTGGCGGCGGGAGTGGGGGGTCCGCCTGTGACGAATGGTTATGTGAATGATGGGGTAGGTCTCCCGAGAAATAGGTATCAAGGTTATGGCTGCTGATAGGGAGACTAGATGAATCACGACGACGGTGTCTTGAACTGGGAACACTTCCTCGAGAGATGGGATACTTTGGCGGGCTCGCCCTTGATACCCCCGCCTGGACCACAGTTACAAGCGCAACATCAACAGCAGCATAGAGAGTACACGGCGGCGTCGGGATTGAGGAACTAATACTTGACATATACATAGGTATGGGAAAATGTCATCAGGATGGGGAATATGTTGGGCTGAGTACAGGGATTGGTAAAGCGGCAGGTCCGGCAGGCGTTGGATTTAAGGGGGTAATGGCATTGCCAACCCCAAAGTGAGTTTTAATGGGAAAAGGTCACCAAAACAGGGAAACCGGCGTTGTCCAAGACAGATTAAGCGGGCTAGAAGGATATATCAACAAATCCAGTATATACCCCCTAACCAAAGTGAGCGGTTATATAAGGAATATCAGTTTCTATTCCCTCCATCAATAGAATCACACTTGCTTGCTGTCTAAAAAAAAAATGCTAACATGACCCAACCGGCCGCTCTTCCGACACTTGCCACTCAAAAACACAGGCCGTCACTTCTTCAGGTACTTCTTCAGCCCCCTAAGTCTCTCCTTCGCATCCTCCAAAACATTATCAGGCTTACAAACCGCAAACCTCAAATAATCCTCCACAATCCCCGCATTCTCATCCGTGTAAAACTCACTCGGCGGAATAGCCGCCACCCCCAACTCCTGAATCAAAAACCACGCCAGCTTAAAATCCCTCGGCCTCTCCTCAACATGCTTCGGAAACTTGTACCCCTCAGGAAGTTGCACCTTGTTAAAATTCGCCATGACAAAATACCCCCCCTCGGGCTTGCTATACGGAATCCCCAACTCATCAAACACCGCAGTAAACCTCTCCATCTTGGCCGTCATGTCAGCAATACACTGCTCCCAAAAGCCGTGCCCATCCGCCTCCTCAAACCCGATAGCGCAGGCTTCTTGAAGCGGGGAGACGGAAGAGTAGCAGATTCTCGTGTGAGCGGCAGAGACGTATTGGATCAGCTCGGGAGGACCGATCAACCAGCCCACCCGCCAGCCAGTGGCATAAAAGTTCTTGCCTGCCGACCCAACAGTAAGGGTAATCTTCTCAACCTCAGGAGAAAGAGTCGCGATGCGGGTAAAGTCGGTGTAGTAAAGCCTATCGTAGACTTCATCCGACAAGATGATGATTTGGTTCTTGAGACACAGCTCGGCGATTTTTTCGAGCTCGGACCGGGAAAAGACTTTGCCTACCGGGTTGTGGGGTGTGTTGAGCACAATCATTTTCGTCCTGGGCGTGATGGCTTTTTCGAGCTCGTCAAAGTCGACTGTCCACTCCCCCGCCGAGAGGGTTTTGACGGCGCCTTCTTTTGGTGGGTGCATGGGCACGTAGACAATTTTTCCGCCGGGCATTTCAATGTTGGAGATGTACTGGTCGAAGAAGGGTTCAAAGACGATGACTTCGTCGCCGGGCTCGATGAAGGCCATGAAGGCGGAGAGCATGCCCTCGTTGGCGCCGGTGGTGACGGTGATTTCTGTGTTGGGGTCTAGTTGACGGCCCCAGAAGGGGGAGTATGCGTCGGCGAGGGCTTTGAGGAGGCGTGGTCTGCCCTTTGTGGGGGAGTACTGGTTGCATTCTACGCGGTCCAGGGCGGATTTGGCAGCTGAGAGAATGAAGTCTGGGGGGTTGTAGCCGAAGAAGCCTTGGCCCATGTTGACGATGGGCTGGATGGGGGAGGCGGAGGCTGCTTCGTTGATGATGGACCTTTTGTCTCGAGTCAATGATATGTAGGTATACTGAAAGAGAAATGTGAGATCTCACCAAACATCCTGCCTCCTACCAGCGACACGGGCCGCGGGCTTCAGTTTCTCACTCATGATGGAGAGGGTACTCTGGAAGGCTCGTCTGGTGGGAACTTTGTGAAGGGATGTGAATAACTGTCGCCGGAAAAGAGGCGAGAGGAGCGACGACCTCATTGATGAAAGACACCAAAAATCACAGTGAGAGATAATTCGGCTTCAAAAGAGGCAGGACTCATTACTCATTCAAACAGCTGCCGCAATCGGTGGTGTGGGCCGCTGTAAACCGACTTAAGGGGGGGGTCCCTGGATTGCGCAATCGCCGTCATCCCGGAGCCGATGTGGGTCCGGGGAGTATTGTGTCATTGTTGGGGTTTATGCGATTATCGGGGTATGTGCGGTTTATGTGAATATCTAAACATTTACCCCTGAGATGGTGATGGTGACGGCAGCAAGTTGACTTTGCTAAGTTACAGAATGAACAACATGGATTCCAATTGTGAGTATATTCAAATCAGAGGCACATAAAAGTCGGCTTTCCATGTGTGGTGTCGAATGCAATCTGCTCCTTGGTCGTGATCATTCGGCTGTGACTTTGACTGGACCCCTCTACGATCTCAAAAGACTGTTGATATGAAGTACGCTATCACAACCTCGACCACTCTGAAGTATACCAGCAAGAAATCCATCAATCCGGATTCTATACGGGATGGCTCTTATGCAGTCGCTGTCTTCTAAAGCCCCTTGGTCCTCAACCCAGGCAGACAACCAGGCACATAGTCTTCAACGACGGCACTCGGACCATGCCCCGGACGCTCCTGCCGTCTTCTCTTTGCAGCCTAAACACCGGCCCAAGGTATTTTTCTGATCTTGTAGTTCCTCTGCCTGCCAGGAGTTTTCTCTGATTCTTCCTTCTCACAGCAAATATCGCGGGTTTGTTCTTCTGTCGTGGCGGCTCGCCCAGCTTCTCTTAGTGTCGTTTCTACCCCTTGACAAAGCTCACAGCTGTGTATCCTGTCTGTCTTCGAAAAAGGCTGTATCATCTTACTATCCAAACTTCATTTTGTGCGACTTTATCGACTAGCCATGGCCTCTGCCTCGAACAGACCAGCCAGCATGCGGATCCCGATGGCAGGTGGCCGCGCCCTGCCGGGGAGCTCGATGCGAGGACGCCGGAGGGCACTGAGCGCGAGTTGCGCCGAGAGCAGCCTGCCTCCCCTCTCTGCGTCGCACCTTGAGGCCCACGAATTTCACTACACGCTCGCCCCAGAGGATCAAGAGGTCGACCTTCATCTTGACGCTGATATTCTGCCTCCGCCTCCACCAAGACGTCTTCGATCAACTGAACCTCATCGATCTCTTATCCCGACTCCAGGTTGGTCAAACCGTTCTTTCCTCGATCCAGATCTTTTGGGATTGTCGCCACACCCCGTCACAGGCTTTGGCTTTCGACTCAACGAACCCAGAGCTCGAAACGCCACTATTTACCTCGCTGCTGAACCCGATTCCCCTTTAGCAGCAACAATGAACGCCCCCAGAGACGAGCACCTGGAGGCGCTGGCTAGCCTCAACCGGGCTGCCAGACTGGGCGCGCAGTCTGCGCAGTTGCAGCACTCGCGCTCGATAATTCTCGGGCCGGCAGAGGAGTTTTTCGACTCCGCCTCTGCCCAAGCCGGCCGCCTGTACGGCCAGGCTTTCTTAAACCAAGGTGAGGTGACCTACCTCCCAAGTCGTCGCCTCGAGGACTGGCTGGAAGGGATTTCGCTCTCCGAGAGCCCATTTGGGCCGCAGAGAGTCGCTCTGCCCGAAGTCAGCTCCTCCAATGGAGGCCAAGCTGGAAGCTTGGCGACCGTGATGGAGGATGACGAGGTTAAGATGGGGGAGTCGACCACGGAGAACCGGCAGACTGGAACTAAGCGACAGGGAGCTGTAAGTTTTCCAACTTTTTAATCTACTTCTTTGAAAATATCACTAATAAAGTCGCGACATTGGAGGATCTTGAGGCTGGCCCCAGCAAGCGAGTCAAGATCGCCGCGCCGTTCAGGCGCGCTCTTTCCCGCGTGAGCGGGGGAGCGGTGACTCGGTTGTCCGTGGACGACCACGGTTCGACCATGGGCCGCGCTGGAACGGCCATGTCACGCCACGTTGGTGAGAGCGGGAGAAGTACCCCGTTCAGCATGATGTCCCGGGTCTTTGTGCCTGCTCCGGTCATCACCACTCGCAACTTCAAGATTTGCGTTTTGGGACACCCGGGGACTGGCAAGACCACGTTCCTCAAGTAAGTTTGCTATTTGAGTTCCACCAACCTAGTCATATTCACTAACCAAGAATGCAGCCGTCTTGTGATGGGGAGATATATTCCCGGCGCCCCCTCTACGTCAACAGAGATCCGCACCATCAGCACCATGAGCACTGGCGATACCACCCGTCGGACCCTTGCCCAGGTCGAGTTGTGGGACTTTCCTGGCATGATTGCTGGCCGTCATGACACCCAACTTCGGTCAACCTTCTTCAATGCGGCCATCATCTGCTACGATCTCGAGGATTCCCGGAACCTGGATGGCCTCAGCACGGTCTAGAAGCCTATGCTGGCTGCCTCTCTTCACGGTGATGTGCCGTTGATTGTCATTGGCCTCAAGGTCGATCGTCGTCCTACGTTTCCCAACTTGGGTTTGAGGTTCCTTGTTCCCCCTGAGCCCGCCACTGATATCCAGGGTGAGACTGCCGCCGCCGCCATCAACGCGGCTGGCTTCGCCGAGTGCTCTGCCTTGACCAGCGAGAACTGTCAGGAAACTTGGCAATCCATCGTCGACTATTTGGTCGACATTCAGGAGAAGCATGAGAAGGCTATTGAGGAGGCCCGTGCTGGAAAAGGAAAGGAGAAGATGTTGGAGAAGGCCAAGAAGGTCTGGCGTGGATTTAAGAAGGAGATGGATGTGAAGTTGAAGAAGTGATTTTCTGCGGATGATTATCTGGTGGAGATATGCTTTGAAATGTTTGTTTGGTGGAATTTCTGGTGGAGGATACACAAAGAGGCATGAGCAATGAATGGGAGACTGCTTTGGGAGATTTGTTTTGGCTTCGGTTTGTTAATTTGGCTTCATATTTGCTTGGCTTATTCATGCACAATCTGGGAGGAAACACAAAGGGCGGGATAGTTGATGGAATACTGTTTATAATCTAATACACTACTTTATTATACATGTACAAAAATCCTTAACAACACATCGTGCACAAGGTGATAGAGACTGTAATGTGAAATCAAGGCCTCAAAAGACAACAGACACGCCTTCAATTATCATAAGAAGGCCTGTCAACTATCTTTGAAGGCCTTCAATCATAATCAAGAGACCTTGAAAGACAATAGCTACGCCTTCAAAGATAATTACCAGGCGTTGAAAGACAGTTAATAGGCGTCAAAAGGTAGCCGACATGTGTTAAACAATAGTCAACAGGTGTTCAAAGATAGCTAACAGGCCTGTTTATTCCATTTGAAGGCGTGCTCATTATGTCTGAAGGCATGTTCACTGTCTTTGAATGTACAGCCAGTCTTCAACAACCCATCGTAAAAAAATTCACAGTAGCTGAAACGTCACATCAGCCTTAGAAGATAATCAACAGGCTTTCAGAGATATTAAGGTGGAGGGAACATAAACAAGCATGAGTACCTAGTAATAGATGGGGGAATGCTTAGAAAAAGGGGGGTATTGCATTAGGCTTCAGTCTTCTCATACTTCTAACTTCATGCTGCTTTGACTTACAAATAGACGACTTTGCGGGATTGCTGTTTATATTATAGCACTGTACATTACTGTGATATTACATGTCTTAAAAGTCTTCAGCAGGACATCATGCATAGAGTGAAAGAGACTTCAATGTAAATAAGAGCCTCAAAAGACAATACCTATATTACCTCTTCGACTGCTGGGATGATGTCTAAAGCGTTCCTGATCGCTGTTGGAATTATCCAAAGAGCCTTTGTGAACGCTGCTGGGCTAAGGATCTTTCATTACTGGGATTATGTCTAGGACGCTCGTGAGAGTTGCTAGAATGATTTAGAGAGCTCTCTTGAATGCCGTTGGAGTTGATTGTTCTTTATAGTTGGGATAATTCTCGGGATTTTTATCATAGTCGAAGGCGTGTGTTAATTGCCTTCGAGACCCTCATTTCAGATTGCACGACCATGTTGGAAGACTTGTTGATTATGCTTGAAGTGTCTTGATTATATTTGGAGGCCTTTGAATCTACTCAGCAAGCCTTGAATCTACATTGATACGCCTTTGACGATAATGAGGATCGCTGTTAAGATAGTCGAGGCTGTCGTCAAAAGCCCCAACCCCGGATAATGCATGCCAAGCCTTCTCTTTGCGGGGAAATTTGGAGAAAGCCCCAAAGCCAAGACTCAACGGCCCCATCCATGTCTTTGGTTCACCCTGCATCGTCATCTTCCCAACTCCCAATTCCCAATTTCGAGAACACCATCCCACCACCACCCACCGCCATCATGAGCAGCAGCAGCAGCAGCAGAAAATCCCGTCCCAAACGCGACACAAGCGTCGGTTCCTCGTCATCCTCCTCCAGCAACGAACACCCAACCGCCCCATTACTCCATCCATCATCAGCTCCCACCCGGGCAAGATCCAAATCCCCATTACCAGCACCCCCCACCCAACAACCACTCCACATCACCATCCGCTTCAGCACCTCCCTCCCCGACCTCGAACTCGACATCCCCTCCCCCTCCACCACCACCGTCATCGCCCTCAAACACCTAATCCGTCAACACCTCACCCCCACCACCGGCGCAACCTCTAACCTCCGCTTCATCCACAACGGCCGCATCCTCCCCGACACCTCCCCCTTGTCAACAGTGTTCAAGTCCCTCCCCCCACCCCCGCCATCCCAATCCCTCCCCGACCCAAAGGGAAAAAGAAAAGATGCACCAGTACCAGAACGACGCGTCTTCATCAACTGCTCCATCGGCCATGTCCTCTCCCCCGAGGATTTAGAGACTGAGTCAAAAGCTGCCACCGCTCCCGCTGCAGCAGCGGCACCAACACCAGCTGTACCCGAGGATGGAGGCGGTAACAGGACAGGGAGGGAACCGAGGGGGTTTGATAGGTTGGCGGGGAGTCTGACGAGGGAGGAGATTGTCAACTTGAGGTTGACGTTTAGGGGGTGGCATGCGGCCAGGTATACCCCGGATGATATGCCTTCTGCGGAGAGGATGTTGGAACTGGAAGATGCGTGGCTTGATGATGGGGGGGGCTTCACAGGGCAGGATGCTGGGGAGGGGGGCGCAAGGCAAGAAGAGGAGGGGGAGGGGTGGGCAGGGAATGTGGATTTGCTGGTGAAGGGGATGGCGATTGGGTTTATTTTTCCGATGGGGGTGGTGGGGTGGTTGTTGAGGGAGGAGGGGTTGTGGTCGAAGAGGATGGGAGTGTTTGTGAGTTTGGGGGTGCTGTTGGGGGTGGTGGTGGGGTTTGTGAGGGAGTTTCCTGGTCACTAGGAAGGACAGTGGTGTGATGTGAGGGCAGAGGTGTTGTGGTGGTTGTGTTGTGATATGATACCCATGTGTGTTTCTTGGTTTGGTAGGTGGTTGTGATGGTTGAAACAGCGAAGCTCGAAGCTGAAAATGCTCGAGGTAATTACAACTATGCTGAGCTAGATGTGTGCTCTACTGCTAAAAGCTGTCCTTATGCCTGATACGGCCGCTACACCCATCTGCTGCGAATAGCACAGTCAAACATTCAATGTTCGTCTCTCCCACCGGCTGACACCATAACCTCCACACCCGCCCTCCTCCTCAACATCTACTCACTGTAATAATAATCCTCAAAAGCCCCCTCCTCCCTCTGCGTACAAACCCACTCCTCACTTGCCAAACCCTCCCTCCACCTCCTCTTCAGGCCCTCCCGATCCTTATGCCAATCACAGGCAAAATCACACTTTGGCACCTCCTTCTCCCCAAAATACTTGGTAATCGCCGCATGCCTACACCCCCCCGTATCCTCACAATACCTCACCAAAGCCTCATGACTCTCCATCCTCGCCCGCTTGTTCGCCTCCCCCCCCTTATCCCTCCTATCCCCCGACGTATTGTCCTTGACAATCATCCCACAAACCCGATCCCTATCCTCTCTAGAATAATACAAAAAGCAGTAACTCGCCTTCCCGTCCCTACCCGCCCTCCCCGCCTCCTGATAATACCCCTCAAAAGATTTCGGAAGCCTCCAGTGAACCACAAACCGGACATCATCTTTATCTATCCCCATCCCAAAAGCAGTCGTAGCCACAATAATATCATAGCCGACCTCATTCCTTATCCACTTTTGCAACGTCCGCTCCTTGTCCTGATTCGCAAGCTTGGCATGAAACGGCCTGGCGGCAATGTCATGCGACCTCAGCGAAGCAGCAAGCGACTCGCACTCGTCCCTCGAAGTGGTGTAAATAATCCCCGAGACGTTCTCCACCCGCTCCCCCATCTCGTCCAGCTCCGGTTTCCGATCCGGTTTCCCCCTGCGCTCGTACACCCCCTTGAGCCACGAGACAAAGTCGTCGTACCTGTCGTCTGTCTGATCGCTCGTGAACCTCACCTCGAGATGCAAGTTGGGACGAAACGCCGACATGGTAAACGCCTTGAGGTTAGGTCCGTTGATGCCGAGGGTGGTGAGGATGTCATTGCGGACTTGCTCGTTTGCTGTCGCGGTAAGGCACATGATGGGCACGTCTGGGAAGCGCTCCCTGAACCAGGAGAGGCGTTTAAAGTCCTTGCGGAAGTCGTGGCCCCATTCCGAGATGCAGTGGGCTTCGTCGACGGCGATGCGGGCAAGTTCTTTTTGTCGGTAGACGAGCTCGAGACGCTCGCGGAAGTAGGGGCCGGAGCAGAGCTCGGGGGTGACGTAGAGGAGACGGGTTAGGGGATGGCCGGTGCCGAGGTCTTTCATGATGTGGTCGCGTTCGGCGAAGGGGGTGTTGGAGTTTAGGGTGCGGGCGTCGATGTTGGAGTTGCGGAGGGCTTTGACTTGGTCCATCATGAGGGAGAGGAGGGGGGAGATGACGATTGTTACTGGGAGCTTGTTAGTGATTGGATGTTGAGACATGAGATGGAGACATACTCCCGTGGTCGATGACGGCTGGAAGTTGGAAGCATAAGCTCTTGCCGAAGGAGGTGGCTGCCTGGACGAAGACGTCCTTACCTTCGAGAGTGGCGTTGATGATTTCTCGTTGCTGTGGTCTACTCGTTGTATCAGTATATATGTCAACCCATATGGAATGGGGCGGAGATGCTACCTGAATGATTTCTTGCCAAACTGGCGCCGTAGTGTGAAGTCGATGTCCTGCATCGAATCGGTTCTGAGGAGTGGCATTTTGACAGCAGGGTTAGGTGCCAGAGACACCCGTTTCTCCTTTTATAAAAACCAAACCATCAAACGGACTCAAGAAAAGAGTGAGTATATCAAACGGTGAAGTGTTTGCTATTTTCCAAAAGCGAGCGTGTGCTGTGTCTGGCTCAAGAAGCCAGGCAGTGAGCGCAAGCTGATAGACATGTTGACTGAGACCCAAAAGGGCAGGTGGGGACTTGTCAGATAGAAGGGTTAGGGAAGCTGTGGTTGTGGGAAATGCTCCATATTGAGATTATCTAGAGTATTCGAGAATGTCTATAATATCAATCGATCTTTTGTCTATTTCATTATTTTCCTCACTGCCGCGGTGTCTCTCTTGTGATCCCAGCACTTTTGTTTGTAGGGTTAGGGTATCTACAGCCTCATCAATTTGTCTTCAGCCACCATGCACTCAACCTGCATGTCTGACATGTCGGCCGATTTCCCTGTCGCCAAGAAAGGGGTATTGTCGTGATGTCGAGCTGACTCGTGGTTTTGTATAAAAGCTGGAAGAGAGGGTGTGACACCGCAGCATTTCGAGATCCATAATTAGATCAAGAAACACCACCCAAGAAAGAGCATGTCAATATTGCCAATGCCCATCCACTGTTACACATCACCATCTCGGAGTATTGCCTTGACGTAACAGGTAGCATCTCTGAATGTCCTAATTGTCCCTAGGCGACAGAAAGAAAGGAGAGCCTCCATTGGCAGGGTTCATTCAACGCGTTTCGTTTCACATGGAAATCTTGGTGTTTTGTGGTCGAGTTGTTGTCCCTTGTAAGTGGTGCTTGGCGGATGCTAGGGACACACCCGTAGCACAGATGAGACGCTAGCGACGAAGCAATCGAAGCCCGGACCCCCTGGCCAGGTCAGTTTTGTGACATGCACCCCAACTGTGCCCCTACAGCAACCCCCCTATCTTGGGCCAGACTTGCTAACTTGCTACCTGAAGCCCGTCAGACATTTTCGATCCCGTCCCTTTCCCCCCCCTCGAGGAAACAAATCACAGCCTGTCGACGTGTAGCCGTGTTTGCTTCGACGACGAAGCACCGCCGAAGACAATCAGTCGACTGTCCGCGACCCCAGGCCCCCTGGGCGCAACGTGCTTCCTTTTCACCGCCTACCGCTGGAGTCCAATCGAGCACTCTAACGAGCATTGGCAACCTCGTCCCAACAGCGATTGGGTCAAGCCATGAGCTCATCCGACCAACTGTTCCGACGTTGCTAAAATCCGACCCATCGATGCTCACCAAATAAATAAACACCAACCCGCGACAGTCGCTCCGTTTCTTTCTGTTCACACGGCCGTACCCGCTGGAGAGACTGCGCCCAAGACGGGGTTCAGACAAAGGCAGAGACGCCATAATGGATTTTCCTCGGGGTCTGCCCGACAACCCAGCCCACGCCCGCCGCGCTGTAGAGGCTGCTGCTCGCGCAAATCCCGTTCCACCACCACCAGTTCCGAGCATCAAAGATGTGCCGTCAAATACCAACCTCTCGGCCTCGGGGCCCATCTCATCGAGCCAGGTGCTCGCCCTCGCGAGGGAGGCCATGCGGGCCGCTCACGAAAACGAAGCAAAAGCGGCAGCCGCCAGCGGAGTTAGCAACACGCTGCCAAAACCAGGCCTCACCATTGATCTGAGCAGGAAGAAGATTGCAAAGTTGCCAGAGGAAATCGTCGACATAATAAAGGACGAACTAGAGCGGTAGGCCCGGCTCGTTTGTTTGCCTACCTGGAGTGTACGGCCTGCTGACCTGTGTCGACTGTCTAGACTTGCCCTATCACACAACTACTTGGAAACCATTCCATCACGTCTGCCAGAATGCACATCATTGCGGTATCTCAACGTCCGACAGAACCAGATCAAAGAATTTCCCCTTGCGGTACGCACTGATCTTCCAATGGTGGGACTTGGCGCTAGCTGACCGCTTCCTCTCTCCCTCTAGCTCTGCGACCTAAAATCCCTGGAGATTCTTGATCTGGGCCGAAATCAGTTGCAAACTCTGCCGCCAGAAATCATCAAGCTGTCGTCCCTCAAGGTCTTCTCGATTCACAAGAACCAAATCACGAAGCTGCCGCTGTGTCTTGCCGAAATGCCGTCACTGTCGGTCATCAAACTCGAGGGCAACCCCCTGGAGTTTCCGCCCCGGGAGATCTGGGATAGTGGCGGAGATAACGCTGGAGCGGCCAAGGAGAGTGACATGACCGAGGTGGCCCTGACGACACGCATCAAGAAGTTTCTCAAGCTCACGGCTTCAAGTATGAATGGGCGTGGTGATTCCGATTCGGTGGGAGACGATGCGGAAGGAACCGAAACACCACGGCCAACAATCAAGCGAGTATTCAGTGGTCGATTCCCCGTCCGGGTCAACGGCAGCGATATGCCCGATCTTCGATCACCGGCTCTTACTCGCCCTCCACCAATTCCCTCGCGCTCACACTATCGTGGACTCTCTCAGCAAAATGGAGCACAGCGGAGACCTGGAGTCATGCCGCTGACCATCGGTAACCCAAACGAACGGGTGCGCAGCAATTCAGAGACGATTGTGCAAACCTCAAGCAGGGAGCGGTCCGAAAGCAGGTCACGGCGGATGGGCATTGTGTCAAAGCGGTCAGAGCTCAGCACTTTGGAGGAAATCGAGGGTACAAACCGGTTCAGCCATTACCGCGGGCTCAGTCATGGATCCGCCATGCAAGGGAACGGGACCGTCATGCAGGTGCAGAGTCCAAACGTCACAAGCCCGCCCGAACCGGCACTGCAACGGCCCGTTTACGTGCGCAGGCTGTCTATCCTGCCAGAGAGGAGACGGGAGTCCAAGGTGTTTGATCCGGTGCTGGAAGCTTCCAAGGGCATTTTGTATTCCATCTTCCAGATCCATCCGATGATCCAAATGTTGATCGGTCTGACCAACGACGGAACCTCGCGCCGGTCCAACTCTTTGGAGATTGTCTTTTACAACACCAACGCCCATGTGGAACAGCTGGAGCTGGAGATTCAGAAGCATGACCAGGCGATGGATGCTGGGGGTTCGAGGGAAAACGAAAACGTGCAAAGGGCATGCATCACGCTGATCAATGCCTACACGCACGTCTGCTCGCTGTTGATGAGCAACGTTGACCTTTTTCTGGACAATGGCGACCCGCGGTACATTCGGACTCTGTTGACGCAGCTCTATAATAGCATAATGGAGCTGCGTGTGACATGCTCACAGGTCGCTCCGCGGTCTCTGCCGCCGCATATGCGAACGGACCCCGGCGAAACCCTCCGCCCTCACTCGCGGGAGAATTCTTTTGTTCCTCCCACGGCCGACCGCCCGGCTATGATCAACAACAGGTCGCGGAACGGGACATTTGTCCACCACCCGAGCAGCCTCCGGGTGACCACCGATGTTCCTCTCGGGCCATTTGTCAATGGCTCCAGCAGGACAGCCATTATGAGCGCTGCCACACCCCGCTCAGGGGAGTCGTTTGCTTCCAACAGCACGTCAGGTGTCCGAAACCTGTCGGCTGACTTTACCGAGGAGGACCGCGTCTTTGAACGGATTTTCCTCTCATTAACCAAAACGGCGGATCTAGTCATGCGGATACTACCCCAACTAAGTCAGCAGCTTTCATCGTCGATGAGACTGGCAATGGCGCAGCGAGCCCCCGAGCACGTTGTGCAGCCCTGGAAGATGTTGATCCACCGGTGTACAGTCTCAATTCAGCAAACAGAGAGTTTGAAGCAGAAGCTGTCGACGATCAAGCTTAAGGAGCCAGGGATCAGGACACAGGCGCCGTTTTGGGGCCTGTGCAGCAGTTTCATTGATTCCTGGTACATGCTGGTCACAAAGATCAAGCAACTTCAAAGCGAGGTTCAACTGCCAATAGACACCAGGTCGAGGTTGCGACCGGTTCATCAGAGCATGAAGGAAACATGTGACCTGATACACTCGAGTCCTTGGGCATATTTTACACGACAAGGGCATCATCATGGGCACCATGGCCATCACGGAAACCATGGGCATGGGCCTAATCATGGGTCGGAGAATTTGAGTCCTTACAACTGGCAACCATTGCCGATGACGCCGCAGAGTGCCGCCTTGGGTCCGGCAGTCCAGGCGACTGTGCCTTCCACCCCACAGAGCGCTTCGTTTGCGGCGGCGTTCCAGGGCAATGTATTTGAACGAGCGGATACCTTGCTCTCCATGGGAGGGCTAGGCATGTCGAGGCACGGAACTATGAACTCCACCTCGACAACAGCGAGCCTCACCACGGCGGGCAGCATGCACTCTGTGAACTCGAGCCAGGATATTCCGACTCCGAGCTCGGCCCTGAGCCCAATGCCTTGGCCAGGACATGGGCACTCGCAAGGGAGCTTGAGTGTGCTACCGTTGCGACTCCCAGCAGGAGGTAGCAATGGGAAAATGAATGGATTTTGAGAAGGATGACGAGGGACATGTTGTATGAGTAGATTTTTTGGATTGATTTCCTGTTTGGTGTTTTGGGGGGGGTTGTCGGGCTGGTTCTGCATTCTACATGGGGGGTCGAAAATACGGGCTCATCATCTACACAGGTCGGCGTTCGTTCGTTTGAGAAAGCACAAGATATATCACGTAATGTGTTATGGTTTCTGGATTGCGGGAGAAAAAACAAGCAAAGCATGAGTTGTTATACTATTGCTATATTTAGGCAGGCGAGAGGGTCTTGGATTTGGGTTTATTAGTTACCTACCTAGGAGTAGATATTCCCGAGTTTTGGAAGAATACAAGTAATTGGAGATTGATGCTGCTGTAGGAGTATTGTATCTTGTGTGCATGTAGCATGAGTGAGCCGGTGTAACATGAAATTGACCCCTCTCTCCCCAATCTCCTGTGTATCTACTTTCCCCGCATTCGTCCTGCACATCACCACATGTCCATCCTGCATCTCACATCTCACATGCGCATGGTGGCGGGTATATAAAGTTATCTGTCAGCCCCGAGGTTTAGACTCTTTGCGTGTCAGGGACCGGCCGATTTCATCTACTGATCGTGTACGGCGCATGCAGGGAGCCGCGTTTGTATAGACACGCCTTGGCATCTCATCTTTTTGTATACTGGGAATCATTAGGCTGTGACCATGTCGACATCGAAACCGTCACCGCCAACGAGGATGCTGTTCCGGGGTAGCTCATCGACGTTGTCAGCGCCGGAAGTGAGCAGTGTAGTCGTCACGGCGATCACTTTTCAACCGCAAGATGGCACATCATCACCGGCGTCAAGATCACGAACCGAGTCTGTCACTTCCACGCCGTCGTCGTCGTTTTTGTCAAAAGGGAAGTCACCTTTATCGCTCTTATCAGGACCCTCAACATCAGGACCCTCAACGTCAACAACCGTCATCGGCAGCAACCACACCTCCCCTCCCCTCTCACAACCACAGCCGCCGGCCTTTCCCTCGTTGTTACAACCACAATCCCAGCCTCACCTCCCACCACCCCCGTCCCATCATCACCCTCCCCCTTCAGTGAACAACTCTTCCCTCCAACCCCCTTCCCGCTCCTCCTCCCACCCCTTCCCCGTCACAGCACCCCCAGACCCAAAAGCAATAGACCAAGCCCGCACCGCCCTCCTCGCCACCCTCTCAAACTACTTTGACAGGGAGATTACCCCCCGCGCCCAGCTCCTACACCAAAACAACGCCGCCATCGAGAAGCAGCAGTCCGATCTGATAAAAGCGACCCAAAGCCTAAAAAAGGAAAACGACAAGCTCGCAAAGATGGCAGACACGTACGGGAAAAAGGTAAAAGAGGTGGGGAATGTGCAGAACTGGGCCGAGATGCTCGAGCGGGAGTTTTTGATACTGGAGGACACGCTGAGGAGAGCCAAGGAAGGGAACACGAGTGACGAGGAGGAGGAGGGGAACTGGACGGGGAGTGAAAGTTGTTGGAGTGGGAGTGAGGACGAAGGGGAGGGGGGTTGGGACAGGGGTGAGGGAGAGGGGACAAGGCCGGAGGAGGTGCCGTTGCCGGAGCCGGAGCCAGGAGAGGGAGGGTTATAAGGAGTGATGGGGTAAGGATTTGAATTATATAAAAATCAGCCAAAACAGTGGGCTATCTATCTATTCTCACACTACACTTTACATTTTTTGCTCCTCCTCTTTTACACCTCATCCTACAACAGCAATTTTCCCACAAACATCCTTCTATTAGTCACTTAAATAAGGCCAGGCAACATGGTGTACCTCTTGTTCTTATACCGGTCCCCGAACTCCTTCCTCAACGCCTTCTCCTTCCCCCTCGACCAATCCCTCATGTAAATAATCCCCGTGCAGATAAACACCACCACCGCCCAGCTCCTGCTGATCAAGATGACACCCACCCAAGCCGTAACCTCAAACATGTAATTCGGGCTCGTGACCAAGTTGCTCCCGATACAATTCGGGATGCCCTTTTCCGTTCCACCTGGCTTGCGCAAGCTAGCCAAGTGCTGGTGCACAATCCAGTTGCAAACCTCACCAAACGTGAACAAGGCCAAGCCGAAATAGTCCAGGGGGACGAGCTCGTCACGGGCAGAGAGGTTGCCAGGGGCGTAGATGTCGAGAGCGCAGAGGAGGCCGGCCATGATCCAGTAAAAGGCCGAGTTGCGGACGATGTTGCGGGCGGGCATGGTGTTGGCGGAGAACTTGTGGACGAAGAGGGTTTCGTACTCGCGCTTGAGGAAGTGAATGTGGAAGAGGGCGAAGAGGAGCCATTGGACCTTTGTGATGGGCGTGGCGGACTCGGAGATGTACTTGAACTGGCCGGGGAAGATGGAGTAGAGGTAGGGACGGATGAGGGGGATGAAGGCGTGGAAGAGGATGGGGCCGAAGTATTCGATTACGAAGACGGTGCGCCAGGCTACTTGAGGACCTTTGGAATATTTGTTAGCAAAGAGGGGTAGATAGGGGGGTGAAAAGAAAAGGGGGGGGGGGGAAACATACCAAGGTCCTTGACGACCAACTCGCCGGCCTTGATGACACCCTCCTCATTGCGGATCAGAGCCTTGCGGTCCTTGAGGATCTTGCCGTCGGCGGGGTTGAAGAGACCGATGCGGTTGAAGTCGGAGAAGCCAGAGGCGCGGGCGACAATCTTTTTGGCGTCCTCGACGGTGGCGTCGCGGGGGAGCTCGACCGAGGGGGCGAGCTTCTTGATGGGTTTTTTGGGCACCCGGCTGGTAAGCTTGAGGGAGAGTTCGGCTGCCATGGTTGGTGGTGTGCCGATTGTTATAATATGGGTTCCAATTCCAATGAGAAAGAACAGACGAAAAGAAGGAAGAGAAGACAGAGAAAAAAATGGCGACAGAAAGCGGGCTCAACACTTTTTTTTTTGTTGCGGAGCCACCACACGTGTCGGGGGCCTCGGAGTGGTTCCAGAGATCACCACGTTCGGAGGTCCAATTCGACAGGGATGACGGTGCTGTCGGGTTGGTGCTCCACTTGGGGCCCCACTTGGGGAATGCTTGTTCTTGTCAGAGCTTGGGCCAGTGCCGACGGGCCGGACCGGACTTGCATCTTGATATGGTTGCCATTCCATTGCAATACAGCATAGCCTCTTTTGGTCCTGGTATATATTGAATGTTTGAAGAGGCGTGATAAAAAGGTAGTATCTTACGCCATGATATGTGATGGCAGCATGGTCTGCGATTTGGCTTCCAGAACTGGCTACCAGAAATCGGGATGCTGTGTAACTACATGCGTTGGAGATGTCTGCAAAAGACAATCCTTCGAGTTTGTAGTGAATGGCCGAATCGATGGCCCTGTGTGAACTTGCAGTCTTCTGATATGTTCCAGAACATTCACCGTCTATGCCCAAACTTGCACATAGCTTCCGTTCACCTGTCAATGGCTTTGGCTTACCAAGAGGAAGTTGAACTGTCTTTCAAGAATATTATTTGCATCTCTTCCCACAAACTGGCACTGGAACCAGTCATCTCTCGGCCTCTTGGATATCTTTTAAAACTTGAGGTTGGACTATCTTTTTATGCGTGGACTAGGATTGGATGCTTTCCTCCGTTGATGAGAAGAAACATCTCTCTCACCGCCTTGATACTTGCTTCGTGCACGAGCCATCCCTGTATTCTGCCAATCAACCCACCTCAACTTTTTTTCTAGGCCAGCCAACCTGACCCAGCTCTCATCTGCAGACAAACTGCACAGCGTCGCCGCCATGGACGACCTATTCGACGTCTTCGAGCAGCAGCCTCGCGCTCCCAAGAAGCGCAAGGCCCCAGCCGACCAGAGTCAAGATGTTGAAATGACCGATGGCACCGACCATGCCGCTTCCCAGGCTGATCAGTCCATCAAAACCGAGGATGCATCGCCCGCCGAAGAACACCACCCGCAAGAGATTTCGCACGGCGATATGAAGCGCCAGAAGCTCGAGGGTGAGCCAGAACCTGCCGCGCCTGTCATGGCCGATTCCTTCCAGACGGCCCAGTCAAGAGAAGTCAATGCCGCTGCAGGCTTCGCTCCTGGCGAAGAGGGAGAGTCTATCGTCCTGTCGCATAATATCCAGCATCAGGTCGCGCTCCCCCCTGACCTCGACTACGAGTACATCCCTCTTTCCGAGCACAAGGCTCCCGAAGAGCCTGCCCGAGTGTACCCCTTCAAGCTCGATCCCTTCCAGGCCCTGTCCGTCGCCTCGATCGAGCGCGGCGAGAGTGTGCTCGTTTCGGCTCACACATCTGCCGGCAAGACGGTCGTCGCCGAATATGCCATTGCGCAGTGTCTCAAGCGCAATCAGAGAGTCATTTACACGAGTCCCATCAAGGCCCTCAGTAACCAAAAGTACCGCGACTTCCAGGCCGAGTTTGGTGATGTTGGTCTCATGACCGGAGATGTCACCATCAACCCAACCGCCAGTTGCTTGGTCATGACAACCGAAATTTTGCGATCCATGCTGTACCGAGGTTCCGAAATCATGCGCGAAGTTGCCTGGGTCGTCTTCGATGAAATCCATTACATGCGCGACAAGACTCGTGGTGTGGTCTGGGAAGAGACCATCATCCTCCTTCCCGACAAGGTCCGATACGTCTTCCTGTCCGCCACTATTCCCAACGCCTTCCAGTTCGCCGAATGGATCGCCAAAATCCATCGTCAAGCCTGCCACGTTGTCTATACCGATTTCAGACCGACACCATTACAAAACTACTTCTTCCCCGCCGGTGGCAAGGGTATCTTCCTGATCGTTGACGAAAAGGGCAACTTCAAGGAGAACAACTTCCAGCATGCCATGAACTTGATCGAGGCCAACAAGGGCTCCGATCCTGCCGACTGGAGCGCCAAGAGGAAAGGAAAGGGCAAAGACAAGAAAACCAACAAGGGTGGCGATGCCCCGAACGAAACAGCCGACATCGCCAAAATTATCAGAATGATTGTCAAAAAGAAGTTTCAGCCAGTTATTGTTTTCAATTTCAGCAAGCGGGATTGCGAGCAGATGGCTCTCAAGAGTTCCCACATGAAGTTCAACGCGCCCGACGAGGAGCTCATGGTCGACAAGGTCTTTGAAAACGCCCTTCAGCAGCTGTCGGACGAAGACAAAAACCTCGCTCAAATTACCAACATTCTTCCCCTTCTCCGCAAGGGAATAGGTGTCCATCACTCCGGTCTCCTGCCTATCCTCAAGGAGACCATCGAGATTTTGTTCCAGGAGGGTTTGATCAAGGTGTTGTTCGCCACAGAAACATTCTCTATCGGCCTGAACATGCCTGCCAGGACCGTCGTTTTCACACAAGTCACGAAGTGGGACGGTGTAGCCAGGAGACCGCTCACCTCCTCCGAGTACATTCAGATGGCTGGCAGAGCCGGTCGTCGTGGTCTCGATGACCGCGGTATCGTCATTATGATGGTTGACGACAAGCTAGATCCTGATACTGCCAAGTCCGTCGTTGTCGGCCACCAGGACCGCCTCAACTCGGCGTTCCATCTTGGCTACAACATGATCCTCAACCTGTTGCGTATCGAGGCCATCTCCCCTGAATTTATGCTCGAGAGGTGTTTCTTCCAGTTCCAGAACGCCGCTAGCGTGCCCCAGTTGGAAAAGGAACTCACTGCTCTGCAAGAGGAGAAGGATGCCATGTTGCTCCCCGATGAGAGCACGGTGAAGGACTACTATCATCTCCGCGAGCAGCTTAAGGAGCTGACCAAGGACATGACTGCCGTCATTCACCATCCTGCCAACTGCATGGAGTTCATGCAGCCCGGTCGCGTCATCCAGATTGAGACTCCAGACGGCGTTAATTTCGGCTGGGGAGTCTTGTTCGACACTGTGGCCCGCAAGGCCCCCAAGCATGGCGAATCTGACTACCCGCCACAGGAGCAGTACTTCTGTGATGTTCTTCTCAAGCTCTCCAAGCAGAGCAAATCCTTCAATCCTGCAGTCAGGGAAACTAGCAAGAAGGGCGGCAAGTTTATCATGCCGGAAGGCCAGATTCCAGAACAAGCAGACGAAGAGGCGGAGTGGGAAGTTGTGCCTTGCCTCCTGTCCTGCGTCAAGTCTCTGAGCCAGCTCCGTGTCTTCCTCCCCAAGGATGTTAGGTCACGAGAGGAGAAGGAAAACGTCGGCAAGTCTCTGCTGGAAATTCAGCGCCGTTTTGCGGATGGGATCCCCATCATGGACCCGATCGAGAACATGAACATCAGGGATGACAGCTTTAGGAAGCTTCTCAGAAAGATCGAGGTCTTGGAGTCGAGGCTGCTTGCCAATCCCCTTCACAACTCGCCGTTATTGCCCCGGTTGTACGAGGAGTTTGAGGCCAAGACCAAGTTGACGGAGCAGATCAAGGAGAAGAGGAAGGCGATTGGTAAGGCTCACACGATTGCTCAGCTTGACGAGCTCAAGTCACGGAAGAGGGTGCTGCGGAGGTTGGGATTTATCGATGAGAAGGAGGTTGTGCAGATGAAGGCGAGGGTGGCGTGCGAGATTTCGTCTACGGAGGGGCATGAGTTGCTGCTGGCGGAGTTGCTTTTCAATCGGTTCTTCAACGAGCTCACCCCAGAGGTTACGGCCGCCATCCTCAGCGTGTTCATCTTTGACGAAAAGGTTGAGACGGACGCGCTGAAGGAGGAGTTGGCGAAGCCGTTTAGGGAGGTGCAGGCTCAGGCGAAGATTATTGCCAAGGTCAGCGCCGAGAGCAAGTTGGATGTGAATGAGGAGGAGTATGTCAATAGCTTGAAGTGGCAGTTGATGGAGACGGTGATGGCTTGGGCGAATGGGAGGCCGTTTGCTGAGATCAGGTATGTTTCTCTATGCGCACTTTTGGGCGAAAGATGTTTTACTAACAGTGGTGTGTGATGTAGCAAAATGACTAATGCTTATGAAGGCTCCCTGATCCGGCTGTTTAGACGGTTGGAGGAGCTGCTTAGGCAGATGGCTGAGGCGGCCAAGGTGATGGGGAGTGATGAGCTCAAGGATAAGTTCGAGGCGGCGTTGGGCAAGATTAGGAGGGATATTGTTTCTTTTAACTCTCTTTATCTCTAGGTGAGATGTCCTCGCTGGAGAGCAGATAGGCAGCTGGGGGGTAGCACTGTTAATGTGGTTAGCATGGATGATGATGGAGAGGAGGCGGGGATTTGTGTATGCATTTTTGTGCCGAGTTCCCGTTCATGTTTTAAGGCGTTTTTTGGAGCTAGGCAGATAGGCATAGGGAAAAGAATACCAGGCAGAGTTTTGTCTTTGAGATGGTGTATCATGAGGTGTGTTTGGTTGTCGAACAGGGGTTTTGATGTTTGGCAACATTGTCTTTGATGGTGGTGGTGTTGACAGCATGGATTACGGACTCTGACTACGCTGATGTTTATCGCCCAGGACTATGTTGGCAATGCTCAGGTCAGCTCATGATCATACAGACAGCCGCCCTTGAACTTTTCGGAAACATATCAACATTGAAACGGGGTGAGCAGTCGACTTGGATAGTCGATGTTATCAGGAGCTGGGAGATGGAAAGGAACAAGCAACACGGATGTGAGGGGAAAGGAGCAAAACGAAACTGGAGTAGATATAGATAGATAGGATATATTCTGTGTTATATGTCCCCTTTTCTAAGCTGGTTGTCCGGGAGGTGTACGATATGGTCGTCATCATCAACTCTTCCAGCCCTCGACATTCTTTGTCTGTCTGTATTTGTGTAAGTAGGGAGCTAGACACCGAGGGTGTCAGTCATTCCGGGCAAGATAAGCCTTAAAAGTCTCTCTCCTCTACAAACAAGGAGGGGCGAGATACACGCGCAATGTACCCAAAGCAAGCAGAGGCCTAAGAATAGAAGATTGTATTGGGCTGGTGGATTCTTGGCTGGATGGATTGGAGGCTCTGGCCCAACAACATCGGGGACTATCGCGCTCCTTGAGATATGTACATCTGCTTGATGGCAACGATTTCAACACACACTGGGCTGGTGGGTTGGTTAGTAGTGTGAGATGGGAGTAGTCGCTGTTAGAGATGCTATCATGTAGATGAGGAGCCACGGGTTGGTACTCTGCACCCTTTGGGTAGGGGAAATCGCAACGTAGATGAGAAAACCTAGCGAGCGTTGAACCCTAACTGGAATGCTGAATGACAGCAATAGTTACAGTCCTCCTCATCTGGGGTAAGAGGAAGTCCCTTTGATTGATTTACGTAAAAGGCAGGGAAATCAGTTGTTGAAAAACGGGAATTTACCTGGGCTTGGGCATAAATTGATTGGGGGATGATTAATGATAGATAGTGGTGCTGCTGGGGGTGGTGGTAGTGATAAAAAGAAGAAGAAAAAAGCAAACGTTGGAAATCACAAATACGCTGTGTGGTCGTCGGTCAGGATTCGAACCCGAGTCCTTCGCTCAAAGAGCAGAATGTAATGCCGCTATACTACGCACGCCACGAATATGGTGCTTCGAAATTCAAACTAAGTAGTGTGGTCTGGTCCTGAGGCTGGCTGGCCTGGTCGTGACGAAGGTGGCGTTGCTTTGGCGTCGAGGGGAGTGGAGATCTGGTGACGCCGCCTCATTTTTTGGCGGAAAGCTTTTCTAGAGGTCAGAAGAGCAGAAGTTTGGGACTTGAAATGGTGAGGCGTGATGGATTATTTAAATGTATGTAAAATGTTGTTCAGTTGAAGGATGCAGCTAACGTTCAGCTCAAGTTGAGAGAAGAGCGTGTGTTGTGTTCAGAACCACTAGAACTTGTTCTGTGTCTTTGTTCATGGCAGGATGGTGCTGTCAAGTAGTGGGGATGACTGCCGGTCGTGATTGAAGCATTTAGGAGCTGGGGCGTCGAAACTGACGAGATGTCAGACTATCTGGCCAAATGTTGATTAGGATGGCAATGCAGGCAGAACTAGGGCTGAGACGCTGGCAGTCATCCATAAGACGGCAAGGAGATGAAAACAGCTTGCAAAACGAAGGAAAAAAAGAGCGGGCAATACTCAGGAGATGAAGTGGGCACCTTGAGACAAGTAATGGTTTAGGTACCTAGCCATCCGACCATGTCTAACTACCCTCACCATCAAGTCAAACACGACAACCCCAACCCCACTACGATAATCCACCAGACTCAAATATACCACAATTGGAGCAATGATATCTTTCTTAGTTTAACTAATCCTTCCCTAGTCCCCATGTTCAACACTACATAATTACCCTTCACAGGGTACAAGTCTTTGCCCCCTAACCCCTACTCCTATAACACCCAAAAGATACCGCGCTGTCCCCTCCATTTCTCTCTTCCTCCCAAAGTCTGGACTTCCCATCTCGTTTACCAGATGCAAAACATACAAATCGCTTCCTCCAATCCGCTTAGCAAGTGACTTAATGATATCATACATTATATATGCACCACCGATGAAGTAAAACCCATAGCAAAAAGAAACACAAAGTAGCTCATTTGAGCATGAATTACGCCCCTTCCGACCCCCAAAAGTTTGTTCCATGCCAACCAGCCATTTGGTAGGGGCCACCCTAGCCACAAACGCCATGGAATATCATACCCGTACCTTGCCTTGCCATGTTCAACCCATCCCATGCCCAGTCTTCGCGCCAGAAGTTCAGAAATACATAGCCTTGTCAAGAGAAACATCATTCAACACCACCCTACAGGTTCAGCGGCCCCATTTGCTGACTTGCCCGCCTAAGGCTGAGCATTATCCTCTTGGTAAGTTCTTTCTGCGGATCCCCGTCAGGTGTTGGCGGTGGAGGATACGTCATGTCTGCCGACTGTTGCTGATGTTGCTCTGGAGTCGACATTTGTTGATAGTGCGTGGGTGCCTGGGTCGTTGGGCTTGGGGTTGTTGCCATCACCATAGGGTCAGAACCTGGTCTCCATCCGTTCTCAAGAGCCGGTCCAGACTGAGGCTCAGGATATGAGTAGCTTTGCATAGTAGACATTCCAGACGGAGTATGTGACAGGTACTGAGGTTGGGGCATCGGCATCGTCTGCTGAGGCGCCGCCTGCTCCGGTGGTTTGCTCAGAGGTGATGACTTTTGGCCATTCGTCATCTGCCTAACATACGGTGGCAGAGGAATCGGGCTATGACTTTGCTTGGTAAAAGCTGGCTTAGGGGGCGGAGGTGCGGAGTTTATCGGTCGCTGCTGGGGGATAGGTACAGGCGTTGATACTTGAGAACTCGCAGACCATGTCTGTTGGTTGGTTTGGTCATTTCCACCTGATGGTGGTTGTTGCTGGAACGAAGTCCCGTACTGTGGGTTGATGGCAGGATGCAGTGGAGCTGATACTGGCTGCTTCATCTCGTACGTTGATGAGCTCGGAGGTGTCGTGGGCACTGAGAACCCTTGGTGCTGCTGGTAGGGTGACACGGGCGACGGCGAGAAACCCGTTCTTAAGTTGTCAAAAGTGAATGGCGACTGTTGGCTGCTTGCAGTGTCGGGGCGGGGCAGAATCTGCGCATATGGAGGTGAGTATCCGCCCTGTGGCCGACCACCTGGTCCAGGCGATGGGGTAGCTTGTGGTTGGATGCTCTTGGTCTGCTGCAGGGGAGGAAGTGTCCTCATTGGCGCTTTCTTCTTGCCTCCGTTCAAGGCCTGCTGAGCTTGCATCAAAAATGCGCGATGGTTACGCTCATAGCCGTTGACGAAGCCTCCTCCTGGCCCATAAGGAGTCTGATATCTGACTGGATCCCTGTGGCAGATATTAGTGACTAGATCATGAAAATCGGAAACATAAAGCAAGACAAACCTGTTGTGATGAACTTGGAAAAACGCGTACTTTTGGTACGCATGGATCTGCGGCTGCCCCTCTCCAGGACCCTTGGGCTTCATCGCCAAAGTCATGGGCGGCCTGTCTGCCGCAGATTGAGGCCAGTCTCTAGGAGGCTGATTGTATTGCCCTGATTTCATGTGAGCGGGGGGCCAGGTCAAGCCAGGAAGCTGCGGGAATCCATTACTACCTCCGACGGGCGTGAAACGTTCCGACGAATAGGATGTCGACGAACTCTTCTTCCGGGATTCCTTCAGGGGCGGCTGGTAGTGCTTGACTTGCAGCCGAGGAGGAGGTTGCGGCTGCTGCTGAGCAGGTGGAGGAGGGGCAGGCTGAAGCTGGAAGACTTGCTGCTGGAAGGTATGCTGAGGCTGAGGTTGAGGTGGAGGGGGCATTGGATGCCGTTGCACAGGGGCAGGCGCAGGTTGGATGGGCTGCTGGTAATGCATCTGGTGTGGCTGGATGTACTGATGCTGCTGCAGCTGGTGGTGCTGCATCTGCAAGAAAGGTGCCGCCGGCGGAGCTGGGTTAAGTGCAAACTTGTGCGGCATAAATTGCACAGGCTGGGACTGTGGCTCGATAGAATTCTTAGGTTTGTACATGTAGGGCTTTGGTTGCTTAGGAGCCAATGGTCCCAGCGGTGTTCCGTGGTGTGAAATGGCTGAAAATCCGCCAGCAAACGGAACCTGGCCTGGGTATGCCGCCGTGAATGTCCTGCTGCGGACCTGCTGAGGTAGCAAAGACACGGGAACCGCCGAGGCTGGTTTGGGAATCGAGTCCAAAAAGTTGCTCTTGAGATTGTGCTGAGGCCTGGCGATGTTCTCGGTGTACTGAGCCTTGGCTTCTGTCGACGTCTTTCCCAGGTAGTGCCAGACTTGGTTTTCTTTGGCAAAGTCAATCTTGACCTGCTGGCGGTTTCTGATGGGATCGCTGGTGTGGAATTCGGCCCAAACAAGCCCAGTGCCGAACTCGTCGTTCTTTCGTGGGACCTCGTCGATGGCGCGTTTGGCATTGATCTCCTGCTTCGCTTTTCTGCACGTCGGCATCGGGATCGCGTTGGCCGAAGCTTTGGGCAAACGGTAATCCGCGGGGTCGGGCAGCAGCAGCCACTTCCATTCAACCTCAACTCGATCGCTGCTAAATGTTAGTTTAGTCCTCCCAAGCCTCACATTGTGGCTGACATACCCATTCGGAATGACATCAAGAAGAAGCATCTCTTCATCCGCACGGTTCTCCACCACCACACCAGCAAAGATCTCGCCTCGGAAGTACTGCAGCTGGCATATGTCGTTCTGCTTGAGTGCAGCTGCCACCTCCCGCACTCTCGGGTCGTCCTCCAAGACACCACCCTGAGCCTTTCTGTCTCGCTTGGTCCGGTGGAAACGGCAGCTGAACTCGAACGCCTGTTCTTTGTACTCAGTCCCATCCTCACCAAACACCGGCACTTCGGACTCCTCCACAAACACTCCCGCAGCTGCCGCGCAAGTCGCGTGATACGACCTGTGGCATTTCTTCTGAGAACACTGGAAGCACGCGCCCTTCTTGGAACGGCAATACAAGCACTTGAGCTCCAGGCGGTCCTTGTTGATACCTCCAATATTGGCAATGATTTCTTGTCCATCGACTTCCTCGATATAAGTCTCGGGAAGGTAGAGAGCGCACATGCGATGCGCTTTGCGACCATCGTCCGTCAACATGATTTCGGCCCCGGGGATGTCGTTGGGACAGAGGCAGCATGGGGGTTCGATATGGGGCTTGACACGCACGCGAACCTTCTTGGCTCTTCTCTCCGATCCATCTTTGTCGTTTGCTCCCCTCTTACGCTTTCTGCCCGGAGTTCTAACCCGGACACCATGGCTGTGAGGGGGACTCGGAAGCCCGCCATTCAGTTCGATATCACCGTCATCGTCGTCCTCATCCTCGTCCTCATCTTCTGTCTCCTCATACTCGGTTTCCTCGCCACGGAGCTTCCTCTCGATCTCGTAAACATCTACCCATACGCTGTCCTGTGCCTGAGCACACTGGCATCTTTTGGCAATCTTGCCCATTGGTAGCCAGCTGTCCAGGGCAAAGTTGACGGCCTCAGCGCAATTGTAACCGAGGTTATAGCCAGAATGATAACCATAGGGATACGTCACCACGAACTCGCCAGGGTACGAAACGCACTTGTTGACGGTAATGTTGTAGTGTTGCTTGAGATGAGCAGGCGAGATCAGGAAGCCCTTGTGCCTGAGGAATTGGTCACAAGATTTGGCCTCCGTTGGCCAAATATTCTTCATGGCCGCCTCAAATCGTCGCGCGTCGGCTTGAGAGATACTGTACCATTGTTTTGGTGCGCCGAAATGCAAGTAGTTGATGCTGTAGAGATCCACGTCCTCCAAATGCCATGCAAACGTTGCCTTCCACATGCCGAGATAGAGATAAGCAGTGTTGACACCGGGAACCTTGGTACCCAGAACATCCAACAGATTCGGCAGCTTGTTCAGGTTCCAAAGCTTGACATCCTCACTGAACAGTGTACCGAGAAGGTCAGCGCCGTACAGTGGCGAGGCATATGTGAGCGTCTTCCAGTAAATCCTTTCCAACTCCTCACAGCGCTCCGGGGTGAAGTCGGACACGTCCATCCGATAATCCCAGTCCTTGAACGCGGCCTCGTCAATCATGGCAGAGCCTTCACGGCGAACGTATTTCCGTCGGGCAGACACGGATTGCATCTTGGGCTTCCCTTGTCTGGAGAAACCCATCCGACGCGGTGCCGGCGCGCCATCGTCTTCGTCACACTGTTCCTCCTCTTTGACACCCGGGTCCTGCTCGACAGAGTCCACGACTTCTTCCTTCTCGGGCACCGGAGACACAGGTGTCATTGGCCGCTCCTCCTCCTCGGCTGGCTCATTCTTCGCCGTCCTGGCCGAAGCGCGTGTTGCTCTACCTCCTCTGCCACGCTTTTTGGCTGGAGCGGCAGCCGGCCTGGGGACGCCAGAGTTGGCAGCGGCGCGTGATCGGGTGGATGGCTTCTTTTCGGCATTGGCACGGCGCTCGCCTCGTCTCGCAGGAGGTTGGTGTTCGCTCTGTTCGCAGAGCTGTCTCCATTGCGGCAGATTGTAGGATCGCTGGTGAAGAATGTTGACCTGTCTATACGTGCCATTGGATCCCATGATTTCTTGCTTGATCGGTTCGCGCACCCTGACTTGCTTCACCATGTCGTCATATGGAGGTAGCGAATCCTTCCATTCTTGGGGCGGAATGATTTTAATGATTCCAGACTTCATGCCGTACTTGTCGACTTTGGTCATCTAATAATTCACTGTTAGTCACGGGCCATAGAGCTGGGATGGGGCGAGGGAGGAGCGAGCGTACGAAGACTTTGAAGTCCTGGAATTGCTTCATTGTTGGCTTAAACACCGGAACAGTACCGGACCAGTGGTCGGGAAGGACCTCGCCAATATCTTCCGCCTCCTCAACCGCTGGTCCTGGTTGTGCCTCCGGTTCATTTTGTTGTGTTTCGTTTGCAGGAGCAGGAACAGGCTCCGTCTCCAGTCTGATTTCGTCTTGGATCGCGTCTTTGAGTTCAAGTTTGCCGTCAAGTTTGTCGGCAACCTCGTCAATATCGCTGAGCTCCGAGTCGCTACCGTCGAGAGTCATGGCATTGTTGCTGTCGGGAGGCGAGTTTAAACCAAGGGGCTTTGAGCTGTCGGCAACGGCAACGACAACGACGGGCGGATTAACATCCATGAAAATCGTAGGCTCAGACGCCGGAGCGCCAATCGCTTCGAGGGACATTGTCGCTGAAGACGCTACATGCGTCTGATTTTTGCAGCGTTTTCCCCCTCTTGCGATATGACGATGAGCTGCGGAGAATGCGATGAAGAGTGGGCCGGTGTGTGTCGGTTTGTCGTCGCTTTACACAGCGAGATCTCTCAGCGGTGAAGCGCCTAGGCGCCAGCAAGTGCTGGGTCGAAGAATGGCAGATGCAGGGCCAGGATCGATATCTTGGGAGGTTTGTTGGATTCCCGAGGGGGTTGGGGGAAGGGGAAACTGTAGGTTGCCTTTGCTGAATGGGTCGATCTGGACGGAATCTGGGCTGATGGATCAAGGTAAAAAGTGGGCGATAACCGAAGGGGAAAGGTGCTGAGCACGCCCTGCACAGCGTGTGCTTGGTTGGTTACAGCGGCTTTGCAGCGGTTGCGATGGCTGAAAGAGACCGAGCGCAGCCTGCTGGGGGAATCGTCCCTGTATCTTCACTGAACTTGAAACTTGGCACTCGACTCTCCAAAGACTAAGTAAGTGAACACCAGTCGGGTGGAACGCCGTGTGAATTTGGGGGTCCAGACAGACAATGATCATCCAGATACTTCGCGCAAAAAAAGACAATAGCTGATGGGCAGCTTTCTCACTTTCTGTGCGACTCGGGGCGGAGGTTGGGTGTCTGTTCCAATGCGATTTGGGTTTGCCTGGGTTGAGAAAGGCAGAGCGCCACACAGCACCAAACACCTCCGCTTCATAAAATCATGCACCAAGGCTAGACTCGATCTGGTAGGCCAAGACTTTGAATTGTCCGTCAGCTCTGCACGTGATTGGACAGATGCAGCTGGGAGCCCCGGTTTAACTGCGGAAAAACTCTTTGTTCTAGCCAACGTCATGGCGACGTGCAAGATCTGTCAAAAACCAGCTTCGCCACTGCCGGGTCTGAAAGCCGGAGCTTCGGCGCTTGAAGCTGGAACTTTCCAGGTTGGCAAAGGAGGTGTGTGGATGTGGTGATGTTGGAAAATAGAAAACTCCATTCCAGCTGCGCTAGAAGGGATGAATAAAAACGGCCATCTCCACAACCTCGTGCTGCATGCCATGCAGTAGCACCCTATGACCTGCAGCCCAGCCTCACTTGGCTCAGGTACAGATCAGACGTAGATTGTTTCGTGGGATATGGATTCGGAAGTATTTGGAGTTCTGGTAGTGTAAACGCCGTCAAGTATATAGTATGTGCTCAAAGGTGATGCGCCAGTTATCGTGGCGAAGTGCGGAAAGAAGTCAAGCAGGAGATGCACTTATGCAGGTTCGAAGACAGGATGTAAACAACATGAAGCTTGGCTTCTCGAAGCTCCTCCAGTCAGATCTGTAAGTGATGGTGACAGCAAATCGGGTTACATGGAGATTAGATTAGATCAAACCCAGGCACCGAGGACCCAGAACATGGCGCTGATTGATCCATCCATTCACAGTTGAGCCGCAGGGGTTCTCCATCACCGGCCAGCGGGTGTTGACCGACTGGTCGGGAGAGGGGCGTCCCTGACCGCCTTGACCTTTGTTGATCTCTGGCAGCCTCTGACTGGAGCCCGTGGAATCGACCATGTCTTGGTCTTTTAGAGAACCAGCCCGTTACCTAGACACAAGAAACGCAAGGCTCATCATCATCATAAATCCTCATTCATTATGTATCAAGAACTATTACAAAGCCAATAGCCAAAGAGAAGTTGCAAACATTAAAAGGCGTTGGCGTATTCCAGAATTTCTCTTCTCACCTCTAAAGTTCATCATGGTGCCGCCGCCACCAAGTGCCCCGCACCAATCCCAATCATCTCAAAAGTGACAAGAATCAGATCCACGGCCAACCAAGCGATTCCTGGGGTGGCACAAGCGTTAGAAAACCAAAAACAAGAACCCCTCGCCATCCACAAGCAGAAGAAAACATACCCGTGTAAACAACCAGCTTGGTCACTACCTCCACATCATACCTCACTCTCGGCTTCACCAGCCTCGAGAAAACCTCCTTCTCCCCCAACTCATCCTCCACACCAAGCACCATCTCCTCCTCATTAGCAACCACGACCGTTCCTGTCCCCATCATCTTCTCAAACTCCGCCACCCTCCCATTCTGCTGCTGCACCCCAGAACTCTTCCCCCCATCCTCAAAAACATCCACCCCGCTCTGCTTCGCCGCACTCTCCCTAAGAGACGTCAAGCTCCCCTTGCTCTTCACCCCACCATTGTCACCCTCCAAAGACTCCCTCCTTCTCCGCTCGCGATACGCCAACGTCTCATACGCATCCGCCGCACTTTGCGGCCCGATACTCACGCTCCTACCGCGACCCGGGCCCCTGATGCTCCTCATCACCTTGGGAAAATCAGATACATTCGGAATCAGGTTATCATCCCTCACATGCAGCGGCACATCCTTGTACTCGCTCGCCGGCACGAAGAACCTTCTGGGCAGGGACATGCCCACACGTTCTAACAACCTATACAAATGAGGCAGGAACTTCAACAGAGCTGGCTTCATCGCCTCTCTCCAGGCGAAGATCATCAGAACGCCAAAAACGACGCGACCAATAGACAAGGGCCACCCCATCGCAGCGAGGGAGAACGTAGCGTCTGACCCGTTGTAGATAGTGGCATAAGGGGAGTACCTCGCAAACCGCCACATACCGCACTCCAACCCGATCATCACACCGGCAAAAGCCACGCTGTCGTCGAAGCATGGGCAGTCGTCTGCTGGCTCGGGGTGAACACGCACAAGTACAAGAATGATCAACGCCACGATCAAGGGAGCGGCGTAGTTGGAAGAGTACATCCACTCTTCCACAGCCGGGGCGTAGTAGAACTCAACGAGAGAGATAGCCGTTCCCATAATAGACCCGATAATGACGTCGATGAACCCGTGCATACCGCAGTAAAGACGGCCGATAACAATCGAGAGAGCGTAAAAGTAAGCAAGGGCTTCGAGGGCAATGGTCGTGGTGGGCGAGTAGATGTTATGGTCACTTCGCAACATGAGGATAGCGTAGACTGCAACAGAGACTGCGTTGGCGGAGTGGGTGGAGGGGAAGCCGTATTCGAGAGCAGCAGAGCCAGACATGGTGATGCGCTGGAGAGGTGGTGAGAGCGGACGAGGGAGGGAGCACATGTCTTTGAGGAAGCCGGTGAAGAAGACGCCTTCAGCAAGGATATGAACGAGTCTGTATACCCCCAATTAGCCGCGATTTCCTGTTGCCTGGTTGCAGCAAAAGTCCATACCCCTTTCCAAAGCCCCTGAAGCCGCACCAGAACAGGATCGGCAGCCCAATCATAAAGAATGTATGTGTGCCAAGGTTGGCCGTGATCGCAAAGTAGCTATCGAGAGCTGGTGTTCGTACGGCATTCTGGAAAGCGGCGAGATAGGGTGTCTCCCACCGCACGAGCGGCAGGAGGCATTGTCGCAAAGAATATCGCCATTTTGGAAGCGCTCGCCGATCTACAAAATTCACATGTCAGCATCTCGTTTCCCGTGACTATCGAATGCGAGTAGCGCTGTGCCACCGGCAGTGTAGAAGACATGGCGGAGAGACAGGCGGGGTTGACTGTCGGTCCTGTTCCATCTTCAAGCCCTCAAGGTACATTGTGTCGCGTCTCAACAAAGAAGTATGCTGTTCTCCAAATATCCCCCCCGACAGAAAAAAATCGCGCGCTTCGGGAGACATACAATGGTCGAGGCTTTTCAATCCAGCATCCACCACCACATCCTTCGCCTTCTCGTCACCATTGACAGGTAGCGGGGCAACTGGGAGCTCTGAGCCCGAGCCCGAGCCGTTCGCAGGTTTACACATGGAAACCGTCCGTTGCCGTCGTCATAAATTCGTTGTCGCTCGCCGTGTTCTCTCAGATCTTTGGGTTGGTTATGTGTGTGTCCGTACGTCGAAGAGCACTCAAGCCCTTCAAAAAATATCGCGATAAACCTCGGGAGCGTGTAAAAGTCAAAAAAGCCAACCCAGTCACAATTCGGTTTTGCGTCGCAGCGGAGACCCGATTTGTTCCTCCTCCGTCCCAGATCCAACAACTTGGAAGGCAAAGGCAGTTCTGTCTGCAAACTCCCCTGGATGCCTCTCCTTGGCAGCAGCCCCCCTAAATTTATCTTGCAGTTCGTCCGTCCCTCTGTGAGACCAATACAAGGCGATCAGTTAGTCGTGTGTTGTGCCAAATCACAAGCTTGCGTAACTTCAACCCCTGTATTACACGTTAAGTGTACTATACCGTAAAATATACACCACCAATTACATAACTCAGTGGGATATCTCATTCACACTTCAACTCGCTCACTCTTCAACATCACACAACTCACAACCTAAACCCCAAAATGTCTGTTCAATACCCCCTCAAAGGCAAAATCGCCCTCGTAACCGGTGCTTCCTCAGGCATAGGCCACGCAATCGCCAAACGCTTCGCCCAAGAAGGGGCCAAAGTCATCATGGCCTCCCGCAAAGCCGGCGTAAAGCCCAAGTTCGACCGCAGGCTCGTCGTAGGCTTCAACAATCCCACCCTCCACGTCCCCTACCACATGAACATAACAGTCAAAGAACACTGGGAAACCCTCCTAAAACGTCACGTATGGTTCCCTCCCTCATAACCAACCCCCCATATCACCCACACACATCACTAACCCACCCCATCCAGCCCAAAATCGACATCCTCATCAACTCAGCCGGCATCTCCCAAACCAAACTCCTCCTTCACACCGGCAAGTTTGAAATCGACGAGCTCCTCTCCACCAACCTCCTCGGCACAATCCTCGGCTGCAAGTACATCGGCAAGTCCATGATCGCCCACACAACCGCGGCCCGCCGCTCAGCCAAAGCCGCCGCCGCCGCCCACTGGGAGTCCAAACTCTCGTCTCCCTCAACCCCCTCATCATCTGAACCAGTCCAAGAAATTGACATCACCACCGAACAAGCCGAGCTCCCCCAAAGTCAAAAACTCACCCCAGAAGAAGAGGAGGACGAAGAAACAACCCCCATCACCCCCGAACCCCCCCAGCTCCACCCAGGAAGCTACAGAACTGGCTCCCAGGGCGTCATCATCAACATCGCTTCCTTGCTGGCAACAAAAGCAATCACAGGCAGCGCAGTCTACGCCGCCACCAAAGCCGGGGTTTTGGGATTGACAAATACTCTAGCAATGGAGTACGGACAGTCGGGTGTAAGAGTCAATGCTATTGTACCAGGATACATCCACACCCCAATGACAAAAGGTAAGTATCTCTCTCCCCTCTCTTACTTTTCATATTTTGTTCAGTATTCCTCTGTGAAAGATCAACGTCTTCTCAGCTGTTATGATTACAAAACTCCACAAGCCATGTCCCATGCCTTGCCCTTTTCCATCCCCCCTTCTTCGCCAGGCCAAATAGCAAATCACACACAAAAACAAAACACACACATGCATCCTACTCCTACAAACTCCCCCGCCCCATCACATTCACTGACTTTTCGCAAATCCCCCAGATATGACCAACATCGACAAATTACAAAACCTCATCCCCCTCCAACGCTTCGGCACCCCAGACGAAGTCGCCGATGCCGCCTCCTTCCTCGCCAAAAACCAGTACGCTAATAACTGCATTCTCAACCTCGATGGTGGACTCAGCGCTTGAACTCACCTCTCTCGATATTTCAAAGAGTCGGAAGAATTAATCATCAATGACAATCGCCCCCCCACTACCACTACCACCAGCGTCCAAAGGCGCATCGTCCACTATGACGATATCGCCTTCTTCATCAGCACCAGCAGCGATCGTCTTGACCTTCTTCGCAATCCCCTCTTCACTATCGGGGTGAGAGCGCTTAGCGGGGGTGACACCGTCAGTAGGCTTCGTGAGGGAGACCACAAGCGGGGGACTATCGCTGGCAGCGCCGTTGGTTTCCGTGGCCGGCTGCTTAGGCTTGGCTGGGATCTCGATCTTCTTCTCAGAGGAGAAAATCCCCTTGACGGGTTTATCCTCGAGGGGCTCTTTCCTGTAAGGGATGTCAGTCAACTGGTCTGGTGAGAGAAATAAATAACCGAGACGTACGATTCTGAAAGGGCGACAACCACGTTGACGAGCTCGTCATCCTCGTCGGTAATGGTCAAGAAGGAGTCAGATTTGATGCCTGTGTACAATACTGTTAGAAATACCCTGTAAAACCTTCATGAATAACGAAACAGGAAAACATACCAAGCTCGGACAACTTCTTCTCCAAATTATCCGTTTCATCAGGATCATAGATGATTCCCACCTCCGTGCTGATAGCAAACTCCTTCTCCCCATAGCCAAGCTCCTCTTTGACAAAGTCCTCCACAAAGTCATTGAGCGTAGCCTTGGAAAAGTCTACCAGCGACCGTATCTGGAACGAGCTGCAGACCGGGCAGGCGGGATTTGGCTCTCGCGACTTGTCGGATCCGAGCAGTCTTTGGGTAGCAAAAGGAGTGAGGAAGATTTCCTTCGCCTGGCTGTACTGGCCCTTGAGGACTTTGAACGCCTCCAAAACACAGAGGCCAGCCACAATGGCATTGGTGGTGGCGATGGCAGGAATGATATTACCCGCCATTTGCTTGATGTCGAACTTTGATTTCCGGTCGATGCCGAAGAGTGTCGATCGAATATTGGCACTGGCAGCGACAAAGTCGAGGGTGTCCTCGTCGTCCTTGTCGAAAGTGATGACAGCATCTTGGCCGGCAGCTTTGCTTTCCATTACGCGCTTGCTGAGCCGATCGAGACTGTCGTTAAAGACAATCAAATTCTCTTCCAGCGTCCAAACCTTTTGTTGGTCTTCGACCACGGCTTCCTTGTCAAGGGTAGACGCCTTCTCCATCAGGGCCTTGTAGTCGAGTGGCTCGGGCGGCTTCCTGCTCTTCCACATGTCTTCCATCGACCTCAACCGGACAATATCTGTGTTGAACACTTTCTGGAAGAGAGCTTCGCTGAACTCTGGTGTGCCGACTGACTGTCGAATGCTCCGCAGTGCCTCCGACTCCCTCTTCAGCTCTTCAATCTCCTTCGCATCATCAGCATCGGTGGTGTGATCGAAGGCGGACTCGTCCTCGCTTGTGCCAAAGATTTCGTTTAGGAGGTAGCTCTTACCCCAGACGATGCAGTGGATCGGCTGGCTCGGTGTGCTGCGAATCGTGCAAACTGGGAACGATTTCGGTGTTTCCTTGGCTGTGCAGTCATAGCAGGCCGTCACGCCCTTCTTGATGACCTGAACCTGGCCATTGAACCCGGTGGTGCCGCTCTCAATCAGTGGCACATCGGCCGCCAAGCACATCTTGTTCACATGTCGTCGGGCCTCCAAGTTGTCGAGGGCGTTGAAAACTATCCTAAAGCTGCTAAACCACTCAATGTTGAACTGAGGGTCCTTGATGTTCGCATGGTATGGGACGATCTTGACGTTCGGGTTGAACTTTTGCGCAGCCTCTGTGGCGACCTAGAAATACCATGCATGTCAGCCTTGCGATTTCACGGACCGTTGCGACTTGGGCAGTTGCGGTGCAATTACCAGCGCTTTCGACTTCTTGATGTGTTCCTGTCGAAAGAGAAACTGTCGATTCAGGTTACTAAGGTCGATTGTGTCGAGGTCGACGATGTGCGTCTCTCCAAAGCCGGTCAAGACGAGGTTCTTGAGTAATTCGCATCCGATGCCCCCAGCGCCAACCATGAGCACCCGCGACTTCTTAGCTTCGGTCAGCGGTGACACGCCGTCGAATTCGGGGTCTGACGACATGGTGGGCAAAAACGGGTTCCGCCAAACCTTGCGTCTTACTCGGTAGAGTTGTAATGTGTGGGCGACAGCTATTGCCGGGTTTGTGTGTTTGGGAAGTGCTTTCGGGAAGAGAGCTTCGAATTGCTGCGATTTGAAAGGCAGGGAACGCGACGGGCATCATTGGTGTGGGTCATGGCACACTGCAGGGCCCCACTCGGCTTCCTGGAGACCCCCCCCATTGGCCGCCCTGCCTGCCAGGCGCACCTGTGCTGCTCTTACACTGAGCTCATCGCTCTTTCACCTCGCTACTGTTTTCGACTTATATTTCAAGCTTCTTTTAAAACTAACCTCAAGTGAAGATGACTTTACGATGGAGCTTTCTTTGCCTTCGGTTGAAATCAGACCCCTCAAGCTTATTACTTGAAAAGGAATATCTCTTCTGCCTTGTCTTTCGACGGCAACAAGCCTTCAAGATGCGCCTATTACAGGTTATCAGCCTCATCCTATCCGAGCTTCAACCTCCAAACAAATATTGAAACATGCTGTCACGGCAAATCTCGGTATCGCCATGAAAAAAAGCTTTCCAGTTTATATACCACATCAAAATGCTTCTCAAACCTCTTCTTTTCCTAATATTTCATGATTCCAGTTGTTCTCGTCGTGATCAAAAGCCCCTTCAGCCCGCCCAGACTTTATGCTTGACTGCACAGTCCCACTTATCTGATTTTCATCCTCAATTGACCGCTTAATCCACATCAGCCACTCACTCACTTCCAGTCATACATCCCAACAAACACCCTTTTATTTTTGTTTTGCGATCTGGAGAGTCAAAATCTCATAGGAAAATCTCTCATCTAAAAGACCAAACTCACAAAATACCAACTGACAAATAGAAACCCGGAAAAAAATGTCAGACTCCGAACCAGATCTTGAACTCCTCGAGCTCCTCCGCCAACACATCGCCGGTAAACCACAAGTCGCCGCTGAGCCTGACACGGGCGTCCTCGAATCAGCCGAATATGTCTACAACAACTCCATCGACGTAGCCCTCGACATGCGGTCATGCAAAAACGCCGCCAGAGCCATCTACTCTCAGATGCAAACAAAGTCTTACTCACCGGCCACCTGGGCGGCACACGAGCTTCACCCTCACCCATCAAAGGGTGACAAGCCAGAGGATGTGGTGGCCTTTATCTTCACCATGGATCTTTTGAACTTTTGTTTTTGGAGTGAGAGGGGTGAAGAAGAGAGGTTTTCCATCGAGTACAAGGGGAGGAGATGGACAGGGTATTGGAGTTTGGTGGCTGCTTTACAGAGGGCGTTGGAGGAGGGTATGTCTTTTCCCATCTCTTTCTTACACATATACCACTACACCACGAGACTAACACCATCCACCCCAGGCATCCCCATAACAGACCCTCACTTCTGGCAAAACGAAGAAGAACTCACCCTCTCCACCCTCAAACACGTCTTCCGCTCCGCCACCTCGGAAGAAATGCCCCTCCTCGCCGCCCGTCTCTCCTGTCTCCGTGAAGCCGGCCAGATCCTCTACGAGAAATTCTCCTGCCACCCCCTCCACCTCGTAACCTCCTCCAACAACTCCGCCGCTCGCCTAGTCAACACCCTCGCCTCCAACTTTTCCTGCTTCAACG
Organism: Podospora pseudoanserina; assembly: GCF_035222485.1. Lineage (NCBI taxonomy): Eukaryota > Fungi > Ascomycota > Sordariomycetes > Sordariales > Podosporaceae > Podospora > Podospora pseudoanserina. Next base: position 1,995,988 of record NC_085922.1, on the reverse strand, counting down.
ACACCCACTCCCCCCCTTCCTTCCCTCGCAAGAAACCCATCCGCCTCCTCAAACGCGCCCAGATCCTCGTCGCCGATCTCTGGGCTTGCTTCGAGGGCCAAGGCCCCTACGGCAAATTTTACGACATTGACAAGATAACCATGTTTGCCGACTACCGCATCCCGCAGATGCTCAACCAGCTCGGCTGCATCCAATACAGCCCACCCCTCGAAACCGCCGTGCAGCTCAAACGTGACATCCCCTCGGGTAGCAACTGGGAGATCCAGCTCCGGGCGTGCAGTATCTGGTGTGTGGAGTTGATACGGAGGGAGATATTGAGAGAAAATCCAGGGGCGAGGGTGAATGCGATTTTGATTGATTTCTTCCTCTATGATACCATCAAGGAGATGGAGAACGAGGGGAGGGAGAGGGCGCCGCATCATCGGACGAGGAGTATCTGGTATTAAAAACTTTTCATAGACCAAAGGAGAGCGCCCCAGGTGTTGATAGAATATAGAGTAGAGCGAGATTATGTTGCTCGTTCTGTTTACGATGACCTGTATCTGTGATGTCAAGCTATGTAAAAAGTACATGTAATCAGCAAGGTGCATATCCAGCAAGGATGTGTAGCAACTCGATTATGTTGGCACAAATTCTCCTCTCCTGATAACACCCCCCTTCCAAATCCTGCCCTTGTTTCCCTGTTGTGATCCCCTTCCCCCAAAAGCAGCTCCCCAACTCCAAAACTCCATGTCATTTCGCATATTCCCCTTCCCCCACCCCCACCCCCCCCCCTCCTGGTGGAATTTACTCCCTCTCCCCAATCGCAGTACTACTCAACAACTGATCCAAATGCGCCTTCTCCTCCCCCCTCCCCTCCTTGACAATCACCGCCAGCACCTCAATCGGCGGGTTGAGCCCCAGCCTCTCCGCCCTCTGCCACCTCTCTAGTCGTGTAATCCCCACACATGGCTATATTATCACCTCGTCAGCACCCATCCCTTTCCCTTAGACAATTTCCGGAAACTTACCCCAAACTGACTGCTAACGTCAAAATACCTCAAAACCTTCTCCCCCGTCCCCAACCCAGTCCCATGCTTCTTGTGAACTTCCTTCGCCAGCCTCGAGTCTTCAATCCCCTTCCAGTAACGATTAATCGCCGCCTGCGAAACCTTTGCCGCGTTGACCTCTGCCGGCGAAAGTTCTTGTTCAGGAGCTGGCTCGGAGGAGGGGGGAGGGGAGGGGGTGGCTGTTCTTGTGATGGCTTCCTCAAGCTTGACAGCCTTGTCTTTTTGATTGGGGCGGGCGGGGAGCGGTTTGGTGATTTTGCTGGAGAAGTTCAGCTTGGATTGGCTGGCGGCCTTGGTTGTCGCTCGGGTGGAGCGGCGGGGTGGCATGGTTGCTGTTTTTATTTGGGGTGATGAGAGAGTCGTGAGAAAGCTGAGAAGATAGGTGTGGTGTGGTTGGGTCAAGGTGAGTGAGAAGAGGTCGGTGAGTGACGTCAGCGGGAAGGATGTCTTGGGTGAATTTGGCGATAGTAGGCGCAACAGATATGTATTCTGGTTATCACGATGGTCGCAAAATCGCAAAATACCAGCGGCTATGGTCTTGAGCGAAAAAGTCGGAATAATTTTGTGCGTTTTCGTCGTTTGTGTTGAATTGGCTGTTTTGCAGCTCTTGAGGCAGGAGACGGGAGGCTCTGTGGAGGAGGGGCTGGGGAAGGCGCCTTCCCAGCCAGTCATTTGTCGCTCGGTGCACCACTCCTTGTTCGCGAAACTGGGGCGTGGTCACGTGAGCCCTCACAATACCAAGCTGTTCTTCCGTTTTTTTGAGGATTTCATGATTGATGTGGATGAAGAACACCTTTGATCTTATTGAAGATTGGGAGTCCTTAAAGAGTGGATGTCGCTGCCTTAAGACCCATTGTGGAAATGGTTGGAACCGCCGAACTTTCCTTGCTGGAGAATGGACGATTCGCAACTGAACTCCATTTCCCGGGCATCTTCAACCCTCCTCCCCAACAACACCCCCCTGTTGCTGAGCCCACCAGATCTCCAACTCCTTCACCATCTCCTTACACCACCCCAACCCTCGTCCCTCCACCCACCACCTCCCACCCCCCTTGGGCTTGTCACTCGCATACTTCTTCAAGCTACCCCCATCAAACTTGTGATTCTTGACACCCAGCAAAAGGTAGACCTCGCCTAGCTTCGGCTCAAACCCGGCTGGCTCCAAGAATACTGTCAAGTGGATGTGCCTATGTGGTGTACTCTGATCAATGACCCTAGCCTGCCTTTGAACAAAGGGGGGATACGGACACGATTCTGTTTCTCCGAGTTGGGCGACAACAACGAGAACGTTGACCATCCAGTTTTGTTTGTAGGGTAAATATGGGATTTGGCTGAGGGGTGTGAGCTTTAGGGGTTGAGTCGGATCGCTGGCAAGCCAGGGAAGCGGTTTCGGTGTGGTGTTTTCCTGGGGTTTGATAGGCGGCCGAGGCTGAGGTGTTCTAGGAGTTAATATCTGGCGAGAGGGAGGAGGCAACAGGACTTGTGGATGTTGAATCGATTGCTGCTTGAACACCGGTGGTCGCTGTGGTGTCGTGGTGTAATTAACGCTTGTGCCGGTGTATGCGGTAGCCATGACCCTCCTCTGGGTAGCCCTCTCGGTCGATATCACCATCTGTTCAAAACCCTCATCATCATAGTCCCACTCAGAGATGCAACCCTCATCTTCCTCCTCCTTCTTCGCCTCTTCCTCCCACTCCCGCTCAACAGCCTGCTTTTCCCGCTCAACAACCTCAGCCTCCAGCTCCTTTCTGCACCCCTCCTCCCTCCTCCTCTCCTCCTCCTCCCTCTCCCTCTCCCTCTCCCTCCTAACCTCCATCTCCCTAACCCTCCTCTCCAACCCAAACAACCTTTCCCCCCCCGTTCCCCCCACCCTCAGCCCCCCGACATCCTTAACCTCCCTGCCCTCCCCCCTCAAAACCCCCAAATACCCCTCATCCCACCCCACAATCCTCAAATCCCCAATCACCAACACCCTCTCCCCCTCGATCTCAACCACCTCAAACTTATCCAACCTGACATACCCCCCCTCAAAAACCTTCCCCCCCTCCACAACCCAGTGCATAACCCCCTTCACAAACCCCTGAATCACCAGGTTCCCATCCCCCAACAGCAACCTCACCATCTTCCCCGCCCCACCAACCACCCTCACCGTGTCGATCCCCTCCACAAGAAACACCGACCCCTGAACGCAGTATTCTGTCCTCAGGATGTCTTCTATCAGCGGTTTGACCTCCTCCTGAATGGGAGTTTCCCGGTCGAGGGAAACGATCCCTTTGTCAACCTTTTTGAGTGGTGGCATTGTTGGAAGGAGTGAGACAAGAAAAAAAAAAAGAGACACGTTGGAGGGTATCAACAGAAGGAACAAAAACTTCAGACTTCATTAATGATTGAAAACTAGTTGATGGCAAGCTACATTCTCAGAAGTGAGTTGTCGATTTTTAAGTTCTTGGTCCGCAGTAATTGGTCGCGTCTAAACGCGTCAGTGGCGGTTGGAGCTATAAACCCTAACCCAGCTACAACCAACCCACCAACAGCCGGACTCTTGATGGCCAGTTCAAACGGACAACGGACACCGATCATCAACTCAAGACAGTCCGGTTTCAAATACACATTCATAACATCTCATCTGTATTCCCCGTCAGGTATCGAAACTAGCTCTCTATTAATTTGTGGAGGGCCCGGGTAATTAAAAGAAGAAAAGGAAAAAAAAGTTGCAAAGATGCGAAAGAGCTTCGGATAATAAAAAGAAAATAGGATAATAAGAAGAGTCCAGTCCACCGGAATAACTGCCAACAAGACGACATAAAACACCAGACGGCCAAACCGCAATCACATATGCGCCTCGCTATTTTCCCTCCCCACAACCCTCGCTGCTCCGTCCCCCCGTTCTCGTTTCGATGTTGTAAGAGCTTTTTCTGCGTTTCTGGTGGCACTGCACTGCTTCTGCCGGGATATCAAAAGGTCTGTCATGGTCATATGTTGTAGGCGACGAATAAACACTACTATAAGTGTAAGTGGGTGTGTGTATGCGTGATTAGAGGCTTGGTTGTCTTAGTAGCCGTTCATGGTCATTCTTTGCGAGCTGCGGCTCATCTCGCGGTCAGCAGCCGGGCTGATGGGTCTGCTGCCGTGGCCCTGGGCGCTGGGGTCCTTGAGGGCCAAGAGCTGCTTGGCGCGGAAGGTCTCGTAGTGAATTTGAGATGTCGTCTCGATGAGGTCCTGGAGGTGGGTGCGGAGGAGGAAATTTCGGAGGTAGACAAACTCGCAGTGGGTCTCGTCCTCAACGTTGATCACTCCCCACCGGTTCTGGCGGCCGCGGACTTGCTTGTTGTTGACGATGATTGACTTCTCGGAACCGACGACGGCGAAAGGAATCAAGCTCTGAAAATCATGTTAGCCAAGACCTAATAGTGACCTAAAATTATTAACTCACCTTAATCTGGCTGTTGACAGCACGCTCCTCGTCGTCAAATTCCTCGTTGTCATAGGGGTACATCTTGAGGTTGTGGAAAGCAAACTCCTCCTTGATGCGCTCCTTGAAAGCCATGCGCTCCTCCAAAGTCAGGGAATCGGACTTGGCGATGACGGGAACGACGTTGACAACATCAGAGAGCTTCTTGAGCACGACAATATCGATGGGCTTAAGGGAGTGACCCGATGGCTGGATGAAGAACAAGCAGCAGTGGATGCGCGTGTCCTGAATGTAGCGCTCACGCTGGGCAGTGAGTTCCTTGCGGAGGTAGGCCGAATGCTGGTCCTTGATGTACTTGACGATAGGGTCCCAGCACCTGTCGTTGTTGATGAGGTCGCCATAGCCGGGGGTATCGACAATGTTGAGTCTGAGGCGGACGCCGTTCTCCTCGATGATGTGCGAAACGGACTGGATCTCGGTGGTGGAGCGAATGGTCTCGTCAGGGAGCAACCTGCCCTTGGACTCGATGAGGTGAGAGGCGAAGATGGTGTTGATCAAGGTCGACTTGCCGAGACCCGTCTGGCCTGCATTGCACGAGACACGTCAATCCCAGCTCGCGAACGGGAGGAGTGGAGAATGGAAGGTGTTAGTTGGGAGAAGCAGACTGACCGACGCAGATGACGTTGAACTGGAAGCCACGCTTGAGCAACTTGCGCTCGATCTGGGACGTGATGCTGTCGAAACCGACGTGGCTCTGGGGGTAGATGGTGGCAGCAGGCATGGCGGCCATTGTGGCGGTAGGTTATAACTGGCTGAAGACGGGAGACGGGAGACACGCTATGGAGCTATTCCAAAAAGCAGACAGGGGCACAGCACCGGGAAATAGAGGCGCTCACGGGGGATATGGAGAGGTGAAGATGGAGTGTATCGACGAGAGTTGCTGTCGGGTTGAGGTTTCGAATGGTTGGGGGATTTTCGTGGTAGCACCGTGGACCTTTCCTGCCAGCAGCGTGTGCCAAACAATAATTTCCGTCCAAGGGGTCGCTCGCCAGCTGGGGAAAGGGGGACGGGTCATAGCCGGCACCTGATTGGCCTGGTGGAGCTGCTGCCCCAGGCACAACCTCAATTGGGTTTAGAGGGTCTTAGCGCATTCTCCAGCGCTGCAGTGGCAGCTCAGAAGCAGGAGAGGGACCGTGCCATCCCGGCCCATTCTTTTTCAATGTCTCGAGTGGATTGAAGTGGTGGGACAATCCATCGCGAAGAGCACCGGCCGACAATATTTTTTGGGTCGACGACCGAGACCGACCCGACAGCGTCATCCACACCGCCACGGTACAGCCACGAGAGGAGGACATACCGGAATATTGAGAGGGAAAGGAAGGCATTGGTCGATTTCAGACGAGTTACTTTGGCGGTACAATCGGGTTCGAAATTCAAGAATATCACCAAGCAAAAATGGCAATGGCGGCACAAGCGATGAGGATGGCTTCCTCGGCCTCTTTCCTCCCCAGACTCCTCCCACCAACAGTCTTCTCGGCATCAAGGGCCCAGGTTCTTGTACGACAACTCTCGCTCCCCCTGTTTCCCAACCTCAACATCGCCATCCCAGTAGGCATCTCGCTCGGTCTTCCATCATTACCAGAAGTCTTGGAGGGGATTTGGGAGGGTATTCTCAAGGCTGTACCAAAGAAGAAGACATCGCACATGAAGAAGAGACACAGACAAATGGCTGGCAAGGCTATCAAGGACGTAACGGCGCTTTGCGTCTGCCCGGCGTGTGGTGGGATGAAGCGTATGCATTATGTCTGCCCTACCTGCGCATCAAGTAAGGAAGTTCTGCTCAGGGGCGATTCCATATAAGCTGACTGTTTCTTCAGGACTCAGGGGGTTCCTGCACCAGGAGGCCAAGGCCAAGGAGGAGGCTCAAGCCGAGGAAGAGGTCAAGGCTAAGACCAAATAAATGGCTGAATAAGAACGGGAGGAGGTGCTGTTGGGCTGAGGTCAGGGGTCAGTGTTGAAGTTGTCAGGCGTAGGAAATACCAACTCTTCAAGCTTGTGGACAGGACGTGGAGAGAATGTCCTGGACGTACATGTATATGTCTGTACTTAACAGAGTGTAGTGCTGTGACGAGCAACAGCACGCACGTGTATTCTAAAGGGGCTCTTGTGCCTATAAGGGTGGCTATCGACAACTGCCCTGGAAAATGAAACAAACCAAAATAGCATATTCAAAGTGAATACTCCAAAAATCACTAGTAGTAGTCCAATGTGGATTTCAAGATTTATATGCTGCATCCTTCCAGCCCACTCACTGCCTGCCGCAGTGACGTCTCTAAGAACAGCTACCCCACCATAAACCTTCCCAGGGCAGCTGCTCAACCGCCAGCAAGTCGCATCGGATCCCATTCTTGATCTCTCCAACAAAACCCTTTCTCAAAATCGCATGATTTCATGGATAGGTGACAATGGTATGTCTCTCGTGTCGTGCTTGTTTGTCAATCACGTACTAACATAATCTCCAGTCTAAACAATATCTTACCGCCCACACGGTCGACCAAGGTAGGCGAGCAATCGCAATTCGCCCCGCCATCTTCCTTGATAGCTAACACCAGTTCCCCTCACAGCCCACCCGGCCGACATCTTCTCCCTCGCACCCACCCCCTCAAGCCTCATCTCCTCCTCAGGCTCCTCCTCCCTCCGCATCCACGACACCACCGCCCCAACCTACCCCCTCGCCCAAACCATCCCCAACGCCCACAAACTCGGCTGCCACCACCTCACCACCGCCCGCGGCCCCCAAACAGGCAACATCTTTGCCTCGGTCGGCTTCGGCGGCGATGTCAAGATCTGGCGGTTGAACCCCGATAGAAAAGAATACGAACTCCAATGGGAGATCCCAACCGTTTCCGACAACGGCAAGGGGGACGCCTGGGCGATTGCGCTGAGCGCTGACGAGAACTTTTTGGCGTGCACCACTAGTGATGGGAGAATCCACGTCTGGGACTTGACAGCGAAAGAGAAGATACAGACGTACGAGACCGGGGGTGGGAGAGGAGCTGCCGGGGGAGGGGGCAGTTTTGCGATGGCGGTGGATTTGAGTAGGGATGGGAGGTTGACGGCGTCGGGGCATGAGAATGGGGGGGTGTATGTCTTTAATAATGATGCGGGGAGGATGGTTTATTCGCTTTCCGGTGGGTTCATCTTTCACTTTGTTTTGAGGGACAAAAGCTGACAGAGGGATAGGTCTCGCCAAACCGGTACGAACCGTAGCCTTCTCACCCGGCTGCAAGAGGCTGGCTGCTGCCGGCAACGCCGGTATCATCGCTCTCTATGACATGGAGCATGGAGAGCACGTCGCGAACTTGAGCGCGCCGGGCAACAGGCCGTCGTGGATCACATCACTCGACTGGAACGATACGGGAGACTACCTCCTCAGTGGGCAGCTGGATGGCAAGGTCAAGGTCTGGGATGTCGCAAGGGGGGCTTGTGTGGCTACCCACAGCGAGACGGACAAGGCTTTGTGGTGTGTACGCTGGTTGCCACCGACCGAACGTGCGCTTGGGCCTGGGATGGGTAAAGGAGAGAGGTTTTGCGCGGCGGGTGCTAGTCGGAGTTTGAGTTTCTATCGGGAGGCTACGGGTATTTAAAGGAGTCTAAAAAGGGGTGTTTTGGAGCATTGCTAGCAGGATATATTTGCTTGATGGTCGGGGAGGCACTCTGATAGATGACAATATATGGTTATTCACGTCGTCGTTGTCACTGACCTGGCGATATATGTCATGGCATATCTCGTGAAAGTCATCGTGTGCTTATTCTCTGGACCAAGCTCAACTCCAGCTCGTCGACCAAACCATTATCCTCCTTTCTCTGGCCACTACCCCCTCCCTCACGCCCATCCCACCTCCTCTCCCCCTTTCCCTTCCTGATCCTACCAAACCCCCGGAATAACCGCCCACTTCTTCCCCACCTTCTCCTCCCCGAATTTCTCAACATACCAGGCCTTTCCCCTCACCGCTCTGGGCAACATCGACGCAACCTCATTGAACAAGAAGCACCTCGCCGGCACACACCCGTACCCCGCCGCAGTCCAATACCCAAACCACTCGACCCACTCGACAAAGTAATGCGGATACAACATGTACTTGAACAAGCCCGCCTTGGGAACCTCATAATGTCTGCTCACATCCCCCCTCTTCACCCTGCCTTCTTTAACCAGCCTATCCTGGCGATGATTCTCCCTCCTCCTTATCTCCCTCAGCTCATCATCATGATAGTAGTTCGCCGCCAGCCCCACGTAAAAAATCGCGATGCCAACGCTGAACTGCAGTGTTCCAAACGGCAAGAGGATATCCCAGTCTTCTTGGGAGGTTGGTCCGTACCCGCCTAGCCAGGACCCGAGCATAAGCCCGTTGATGACTTGGAAGGAGAAGGCCGAGGCCCAGATGGAGAGGTGCATTGGTGCCATGGATGGTTGGAGGAGGGGGAAGAGGATGGCGCGGTAGGAGTAGTGGATTACGAAGAGGCCGGCGAGGACGGAGTTTTGCCAGGGGAGGTCGGTGATGGAAAGTTGCGGGGGGAGACGAAAGAAGGTGTAGAGGAGGGTGAGGAAGCCGGGGGATTCCATTGTTAGCCAGGCTAGACGGCCGGGCAGGTTGAGCGGGGAGGGAAGGGAGGTTTTGCCCATGCCGTACCAGGTTGTTGCCCATTGGAGGGAGGCGAACTGGAAGTGTTAGTTGGGGGCGGATTGGAGAGGGGAGGGAGGGGGGAAACGTACGGCAGGGAACCACTTCCACAAGGAGAGGATGAGGTCGTAGTTTTCGCGGGTGGGGGGGTACCAGTTTGGTATGAGACCCAATGTTGAGGTGGCCATTTTGATGGGTTTGTATTCCTTCCTGGTTTGTTTCGTATAAAGTGTTGTCGAATGGTGAGAACTCAAGGTGAGGTGAAGATATCACGGGCGGTGGTGTGGTGTTTCTTTGCTGACAGCTCCTCGCAATGTAACTCTCCTACTGTGCCACACTTCGCACCTCTTTAAATCAAAAAAAAAAAAAAAAAAAAGATCAGAGGGAGGATCAGAAAAGAAGAGGCACAGCAACCATCTATTAACCCAAGTTCCCCTCTTTGGCAGCTCCCAAAGGCAGTTGCATCTCGCTACCAGACGCCTGTCTCGACCAATGATGTCAGCGAAAACCTCCTCTAATATTGATCACCAACAACAGCCACGGCAACTAGAATTTGCAGGGGTGCAAGCACCGGGTTCCGCTGCTCTGATTGGCCAGCGGGCAATTATCCCATCTCAACACCAACATCAGATCACGATGGTTTTTGTCATACGGAACCATGCAGGTACTCTGTGTGACTTGGTTGTTGTGGCCATTTACATGAAAATGTCGTAAATGATGGATTTGTCTACTCATCTGCTACTCTCCAGCAGTTCTTTTTCAACAATCTCAACCAACACTCACAAAAAGCAAAACTAATGTGTCCACTAATCAGCCTCAAACCTCCAAACATCACAATTGGACAACACCAAACAGCATCTAATAATTCCAGACGAACACTCTTCACCACATGAACCACTAAAAATGCAAAGCGCCACATCGTCATATACACTATAGTAAGGTCCCTTCCTCGAGTCCACTCCTTCCATTACCCCAATAATCTACCCTCCACCACATGAAGCTCGGTATTTTCTCGTGTACTGTGATCACCACTCTCATCTCCCTATAACCATACCCATCGCCAAAACTTATCAAATCATGAATCTGAACCCATCCCAAAAATCCCAGCCGATATACCACGCCCATCAGCAAAGCCGAAAAGCAGCTTTTTGAAACAAAACACTCTACATCACCACACACTTCTCCCTCTCCTCTCCCACCCCAGGCCGTCCATTAGCAGGCACAACTGGAACCCCCTGTCTCAACCCTTGCCTCCCCGGTCCAGCACCTCCAGCTCCCGGATACCCATGACTCCCACTCGTTCTAGGGGCATTATTAACCCTCGGCGAGGGCTGAGAAGCGCCCGTGCTTGGCCTTTGCGTTCCCCCGGGAGTAGACGCCGGCTGTGACGTCGCCGCGGTCGGGCTACTAGCGGGGTGTGCCGGATGACCAGTCGGCGGCTCGTACGCCGCCTGTTGAGATGCTTGCTCATAACTAGGAGGAGCATCATCCAACCCAGCCTCCGGGTCTCTATTCGCCGCGGCCGCCGGCTGAACAGGCGGAATCAGCGATCTAACTGTTTGCGTGGATGGCCGAGAACGATTGGGCGTAGCACTGTTGTTCGAGGAAGCTACTGTAGGAGTGGATGAAGTGACGCGGATTCCGCTTGGGGCACGACGGCCGGTGTTGGCGGTACCCGAGGATCCCAACGAGCTCGTACTACGAGACGCAGCGTGGCTGCCTCCTCGGCCTGAGCCGGCCCCACCACGGCTGTTATGCGCTTGAGCTGCCCGTCCCTGCTGTTCAATGTACTGCTCTGACAACCTGGCTTCTCTACGACGGCGGTCTTCCTCTTGACGATGACGGTTGTCCTCTTCCTCTTGGAGTTGGAGCGCCATGGCAAAGTCTCGGTCCTCTTGTTCGGTTGTTGGCGAGGTTGGAGCCTCACTAGAACTGCTTCGGCCACCACGGCCCTGTTCTCTGCTTCGTCTGTTGCCAGAGCTGGAGGCCACATCAGCCCAGCTGCCAGACCCTTGAGTTCTAGCAGCGGGCGTCGATGAAGTATGTGAAGCGCCACCTACAACACGGAAGTCTCCTGAAAAGAACTCGGCCTTTTCGCCGGTGGTGTCGACGAGAGATTCCCACACAACCTCGGCGTGACCTGCATATCCTGCATCGGTAACCAGCGTGAGAAGCTCCAGCGTCTGAGGATGTCGGTACAGAGTGGCGAAATGATCGTTTCTGAACAAGATAGCAACTGATCCTGGCTTCATCGACTTCTTGATAACCTCCAAACCAAAGTTGGTAAGCTGCGTGGCAGAGCTGTGCAAAAACGACTTGATCGAAAGAATGTCTTGGTACAGTTGCTGCTCCTCTTCGGTCAACCCCTCGTGGTGGCTGCTACTTAGTTTATCGTCTAGCTCCTCTTCCCGGAAAAGTAGATTCTGGACATCTTCATATGAAGCCGCCTGCCGCGCAAAGGATTGGTAAACAATATCGTCCGGACGAGGCAGCCAGCCGTGAATCAGCGGTATCGAAAAGGTCGAGTACAGTGTCATCTCCTTGGTATGCTCAAAAGTTCCAGGTATAGACATCTCGCCGCGTTGACTCGGGTGAATGTGAGTAAGCGACGTGCTCTTGAAAGATTGCAAGATAGACTCTGTTGGAATAAACCGAGGATTGACGTTCATGCCAGTGTGCAGTCCCTGGAGAAAGCTGTAAAGTTGGGTGATATCCGGTAGGGGAACATTTGGATCAAGACGCCTCTCGGACATTAACTCATCGAACACAGCATCAAGTAGCAAACCCAGGCTGACTTGTTCTCGTGTCTTTAGCGTATCAACCAGCGCCGTGTTCTTATCAGCCGGCGTGGTAAGTGTAAGGGCGTTAACAAGAGCAACAAGAGGGCAGGGGCCGTTGGCATTCTGAACAAGAATAGGCGTCGATCTCGGGTTTTTGGCAGCCGTTATATCAAACCAGTTGATGTTCTTGATGTGGTATGTTTCGTTCTTGTCCACAGGGCGGGGAGGTTGTGGCGGCGGTTGCTCGCTTAATGTTCGTCGAGGAAGCTCTGTTCGTGGTGGAAGTTCAGTCCTTGCAGGAAGTTCAGGAGCTTTCCCCTGAGGCGGCGGTTGGTCTTTCGTTACGGGCGCTGCTACCTGTTGTGAGGTGCTCGGCTGGGGAGTATCCTTTTCTTCATCAAAGTCTTCCCATGTATCCCTTCTCCGAGGTGGGCTTGGCTTAGAATTAGAGGGACTTTGTTGGACATTGGGCTGACTAGAGCGAGGAGGATCCACGTCTATCAAATTCCACTCGTCGTCTGAACCGCCCTTATCAGGAACAGCGGGCACGGCGGCTGTACCATTCCCCTTGTTGACAGTGCCAAGGTCATCCCAGGCGTGGGAATCACCAAGAACCTCGTCCTCCTCCGCTGTGAACCCTAACTGGATGTTAGGGGGCTTGTCCCTTTCGTTCTCCCAGCCCGCGGAGCCCTCCTCCGAAGGGAGTGACAAGAGCCTGGGTGGCGTAGATGTCGATGGGCGCGGTGGCTCCGAGCCCTTCCAGCCGTCCTCCATCCCTGGCGACGGCTCTGGTAACTGATACGACGGCCGTTGGCCAAGTGCGCTGCTATCGCTAAGCGCTGGTTGCCACGGGTTCTTGGTCGTATCTCCAACGGCTAGGTCTGAAAATGCCCCAGTCAGGGATTCTGGGAGAGGAGTGGTGGAGGATGTTGACGCAGGATTCGCTGATCCATCCTGGTTATGCATCTTTCTTTTGAATGGGTTGGTCTCTCGACTGGACGGCCCGCCAGCGGGCCTCAGGATGGTCGGCACCCGTGTGACATCTAACCCCGCGTCTGTCCTCTCCGCCACTTTTCCCAGAGATCCCGTGTTGTCCATTCGATGGCTGCTTCCGGGCCTCAAAACTGTCGGGACTCGATCGAGGTTGGAAGAGCTATTATTATTAGCCCAGACATTCTCCTCCTCCAAGCCCGCATAGTTGCCAGCAGCCTGGCCTGGCTGGTGCGAGTTCGACATGTCTTGTGCAGCGTCGGTGTTTTGATTCTGGTTTATGTTGTTCGAGGTATCGTCCCAGAATCCACCAGTGGATTCAAAGGGCGGTAATACGAATTCTTGTTGTGCTTCGGGCTTTGGTTCTGGCGATCGAGCATGTGATGGTACGGCGGGGTCGAATGTCGCATTTCGAGGAAGCGGTTTTCGAGAAACCATCTTGGAGGTGGATGGAACGGTGTTGGTGGCAGGACTTCCGAGAGCGGACTGGGAGTAACGCGCTCGGTGTCCTTGAACTGTAAGATATTGTGGTTTTGTGAATGGCAACCTTGAAGGGTATCAACGGATAAATCGGGATCCAGAGGCAGCCCGGTCCCACAGCAAGTCCGCCTCGCTCAGTTGTGCGAGACGATGTTGGCAGTGGCAACAAATGGATGGTCTTGTGCGCAAGAAGAATTGATATATACGATAGGGAATCGGTTGTGGATGGATGTATAAAGTAAACTGAACACCAGTTCGCAGGGCTCAGCGTTCGAGGGAAGCTTGTCGTCGGGTAGCTGGGAGAACCGTCGCGACCACTTGCGTCATTGCAATTGGAGTTGAGCCAAGGATGGAGCTTGTGGACAGCGCCGCCGAGGGGCACTCAGCTCAGTATCACAGGCCTCGAGTGTAGAGCAAAAAGACTCCAGGAGTGTATAATACCGCTATTCAACATATAAGTATTCGAAGGTGGCCTTTTGCAATGCTCTCAGAAAGTCATCTCCAGCCACCCACTTCTTCAGTCCCGATGTTGAAGAAAGCCACGCCAGCCACGGGGAGCTCCAAAGTGCGGGGGGCGAACTGTGAGCAGGGTTATTGATGCAGTTGGAGAAGGCCTCGTCATCCTCCAAGGCAGCCAACACTGAACAACCCAAGCTGGCAAAATCTTGCGCGTCTCTGTGCATTCCGTCGGTAAAATGCCTCTTCAAATGCCACATATATGTTTCTCGTTCATGGTAGGGTTCAACAAGGTCTCATCAAAATTACAACAATTACATATAATACATCGAAACCGTAATTACCAAAAACCAAGAAACCCACAACCCTCTCAACCCTCACTCATCCTCTACTCCTCATCATCCTCCTCGTCCTCATCCTCGGCATAAGCAACATGCCAAGCAACCAACACCCAATCCGCTCCCGCAGTCTGCCTCCAACTGCTGCTTCCACTCGCCGAAATCTCCCTGATGCCTCCCTTCCGGCTCTGCTTGTACAAACTCAACTTGTACACCGTCGAAACAGCCATCAACCCCGCCTCGACCACAAGCGGGCCTCCGTCATGGAACCGGAATCCAGTAAACTTCCCAGCATTCTCCAGTAGATCGCTGATACTCGGCTCGGACTCCTTGTTTACCGGCTTGGAAGAGTGATCAGGGTGAAAGATAGGGTTGACCATCACGCAGTCATCGGCGATGTACTCCTTGGCCTGCTCTGGGTCGTCGCAGATGGCTCTCCAAAGAAGAGTCTCCATCTCGTGGGCGGCGGCATAGTTGCGCTTGGAGATGGTATCGAGGCGCTGGTTCTTGTTCTCCGAAAGGACGAGAGAGCCGTCGTGGTAGCCCTTGGGTGCTTGAGCAGCGCCAATTTTGGGCTTCTCCTTTTGGTCATTGGTGAGGCCTAGGACGGTAGGCATTGCGGCGTTGTTGATCAGAAATAGGGGTAAGGGTTAGGTATGTTTGTGTAAATTGACTTGCTTGCAGCAGGTTGTATCGATCGTGATATGCTTATTGTCACCGCAGCTTCATATATTGCTGAACCAGTGAACAGGAAAGACGGAACGGTCCAGCTGCAGCGGACAAAGGGGGGAAAACCTAACTTATATCATTATTTCTACCTGTGACCCAATCCTGCCCAGAAAACAGGAAATTTTAACCATCCTCTCTCGCTTTGCAGGCATCGCTTGTCGTTGTGCAGCGCCCGGTCGGCGCGTTTCACAAGCTGTCTTGTTGCTTGTGGTCCTTGGAGCGAGCTGTGTTGTGTCATACCCCCTGACGTCACTGCTGGTCACCCACACCACACACAGCCGAACCACCACCCTCTCCGGACCGAGCCATGCACAAAGCTCCATGCAACAGCCAACCTATGAAACTTGGTTGCAACATGCAGGGACGAACAAGAGAGATCGCCGTCGAACACGCGGCACTGCCCTCGAGCATGAATCTATTTCCAGGTCTGTCCACATCTTGGAAGACCCTGCAGACCCTTGGATTGGCCTTCCAATGTGACGATATCTTCATATATTTCTCTTGGCTAGTGTCCTATACGAGCTCTTCCCGTCAGAATGGCTGGACACCATTTTTGTCATTTGCAACGTCTCGTGGTCTTCCCAGCAGGCATTCGGATCAGCCATGGTATAGAAGACGAAGAATTGTTAATAGGTGTAAAAACGAAAGAGGATAATGTAGGCCAATACAAAATCAAACGAGAGGCAGAAGAAGAACATGAAAGATCAATACTACCTACCCAAATTATTACCTTCTCATATGCCGCTGATATACTATTTTCAACCCCATCGTCAGTTCCATCCATCGCGAAGAAAGAAAGTGATACTCACAGGACAGTCATTCACCCCAAGGTACTCCGGCGCCTTGATAAGATCACTCTTGAAAGGCCCAGGGAACGCAGTCGACACACAAATCCCATCCGTCGCAGCCTCAACAGCCAAAGCAGCCAGCGCGTTCTCCCTCGAGGCATCCGTCACACTGAACACAGGCAACGAACCCCAGAAGCATTCAGGATACCCATTCTCATCCATTGGCGGGGCCTGAAGAAAACCAGTCCCCATGTTATTGAAGACTGAGTTCCACTCATCAAACTGGCCATCACCCAGCTTATCCTGGCAGGCAATAGCGTTGCGGTAGACGTGTTCAATATTGATATCGTAGTTAGCAAACGAGTTCATAGCTGTATCTTCAATCTCGCGGGTGAGGTGTGGATCTTTGGGGTCAGCCTGGAGAATGAACAGCATTCACCGTCGATATCAAGAGCACCGGCCTTGTTGCACCAGCGGTCTCGGCCTTCGCTGGAGGAGTCGCGCATGATGAAGGCCCTGATATCTTCTAAAAGACCAGCGATGAGGGACTTTTTCTGTTGGAATAGGCATGTCAGCAAATCAAACTTACGAAAAAGCCCTAAAGGGAACCAAGAACAAGACCAAGAACCTCCCAAAACCGCTGGTTAAACTCCGTCTGCCCAACCCCCTCATCCAACAACCACCTCCCACCCCCAAAGAACTGCGCCACCGGGGAGGCGGTAACACATCAGGGTTAGCATCAAGATCAATCCCAATACCATTAGTGTTCTCATTCTCCCCAAACGGTGCAATCGGCCCAATATCATGAAAGGTCAAGCTCTTCCCATTGGGCTTCTCCTCACCGTTAAAGATTGTAAGACGCATATCCTCGATTGCCTCTGTGAAGAACCCAAAGACCTGAGCCAACCTAGTCGCAACACCCACAGTCACTGACTCTGTATCTGGCTCCTCATCCTCAAGGCACGTTGCCCCGACCATGTTGTCACTCCCGCTCCCAAGTTAGTCGACCCAGCCAAAGTGGCGACTAAAAAGTCGCCACTTTGGCTGCTCTGGCACCTGTTAAGCCAAAGGTGCCAAAGAGGCCAGCTACACCCCTTATGGGAGAGGCAAGGCCGCCAATTATTCCAAAGGCGGAGCTGATAATAGCCAGAATCATGCCTACATCTGGGCCGGATTCGAAGTTGAGGGACTCGTAAGCGAAATCCCAAACCATCTGGCCGATCTGAAGGGAGCTTTGGATGGTGGAGTCTTGGAGGGCTTCATGCATGTTATCCAGTGCTAAGTGAAAGTTGGAGGACGCTCGACGAGTTCAAAAGAACCCCGTGGGGGTGTATGTTGGACAGAGGGTGAGAGTGGGGTTTTTGCATTCGTGTCCTTGGGTTCGGCAGTCCCTGACGCCTTCTTGGTTGCCGGACCCGGTAGTGTTGCCATCCATACGTTGTAGCCAGTTCTTTTGGCCTTGGGTTTTGAGGTACCCGGTTCTGTTTCGCTAGGTGTTGGACAACTTCGGGTGGCATTTCAGGGAAGAGTAGGAACTCACAGGAAGGCAGCCGCTCCGCTGTCTTTCCAAGTGTTGGCGCGGTCAGACTGCCGCACGGTGCAGGTTTCCTGAACGGATCTGTCGGTCAACCTGGCTTCGATTCCAGCAAGCTCTTGAGCTTGCTCGTCAGTGATAGGCGTGGGAGCTGGGGCAGGAGCTCCATAGCCACCACAACGCCTGAGGCCCTGTCGACGATGGCAATGGCTCAAATGCATGGATGAGCGATCGAAATTCAGGACCAGCCAAGCTTCTTACATTGTCAGCAAGGAGAAGCTCAAAGGTGTGTCACTGGGGAAATCGGCTGCCCTGTTAGGAAGACTGCGCTGTCTGAAAGACGATCATACTGTCAAGACTTTTATACTGGCAATGGCCAGCAATCTGAAAAAGAGGAAATCGCTCTTTTAATCGCTGATAACTTACATGGCCGTGAGCTCACAACCACAGCGGTCTGACATTTCTCTGTTTCATCGGTCTGACAAGCCTGTCTGGTGGGCCAGGCCAGGTGGTGTGACAACCCATCTGACATGGAGGAGGCGTGCCGGGTCGCCAAAGGTCAGCCAGAGGGGCAGTGACGACCTAGACTTGAAGAACCTCACGAGGCTGGCTTATGTAACGTTGTCGTTGTCACACATGCCAAGAGGTGCTACTGAAATCAGGCAGCAACAACCAGGCAGAGACGGAGCGGGGCAAGAGGGCAGGAGTCAGTCAGAAGAATCTCCAACCTTGCATGCATTCACCTTTTACAGAGGCACCCGAACTTTCAAAACACCCTGGGATCCCTCACAACGAATAGCTTCAGCACTCCACTTAGTAAGGCAGGATCATCGCAAGCGGCCCTTCAACATGGCTAAAAGTCGCAAGACCAAAAGACAAGGAAAGACTACCAGACAAATTGGAGCGAGTGTGAGTATAATTTCGTCTCGATCTAAGCGATATGATATAGGGTATTTGTCGTGGATTTAACAATTCCGAGACAGAAACGATCATGTTCGATATGTCAGAAAATCATCCTTGCTTTCACGCCTTCTAGAAGTAAGAAACGTCTCGAAGAGGTGTTGGGTACCTGGAAAGAGGTCATGGTGGACTCAAAATGCCAACAGCACAAGGACATTTTGCTTTTTCAAAATGGGCGGGCTCTTCGTTTCAGATTTCCAGTGCCGATTGCAGCAGACACACTTGTTAGACTTGTGCGTTACCATTGGGACGACAACCGGGAATGCAGAATAGAGGCCATGTTGGGACAGACCGGTAATCTGGTTGACGGCACTTTGAGAAGCTACAGTTTTGTTCTCCTCCCTTCACACCCGAGCGACAATCTAGACAGATATGGAAGGCTTATACATGCACACTGGACCGATTCAAGTTTGTTTCGTCGTTGGAAAACTGATTGCGACCAACACCATCAGCACTGCAAGCCTTCCAGTGTGATATTGCCAGCCCTTGCTTCCATCCGTCCAGCATGGCTGGTTGACATTGTGCGTCAATGTCTTGTTCCAGCTCAACCGACCGATAGTTATGTGTGTCTAAGCTATGTATGGGGCGACACCAAACAATTCACTACGGCAATGGACAATCTTGAGAGGCTGCAGCAACCAAATGCCCTCTCATTCGTGCCTTTGGCAAAAACAATCACCCACGCAATGGCTGTGGTTGAGATGGCTGGCGAAAAGTTTCTTTGGGTGGATGCTCTCTGTATTGTCCAGGATGATGACAAGCAGAAACACCAAGACGTCCAAAACATGTCCGGAATATATGCCAATGCTACATTCACGATAATCGCTCGCAGTGCAACGAATGCAGATAGTGGGCTGCCAGGGCTTTTTGGTATATCACAACAACGTAAGGTTCAACAGCACACTTGGCGTCTCGGGCCTTCTTCGACCGTTATAAATATACAGTATAGAGACTGGAAAGATGATCAAAACAGGGGGGCGTGGTTTACCAGAGGATGGACATTTCAGGAAGAGTTGTTCTCCAGAAGACAATTGGTTCTTCGTGAACATGGCCCGGCCCATTGGACCTGTATGTCCGCCCAATGGCGAGAGGATATTAGGTTGCCCGATATCACAATACAGATGCCGTCACCTAAACGATATCCCTATCAGCGCAGTATCTATCCGGAAATCTACAATGTTTCCCCCAACATCCCGAAACTAGCAAAAATCATCGAAAATTACAATAGGCGAAGTTTCACCCTACCAGAAGATTCTTTAAGAGCATTTTCTGGAATCGCAACAGCACTTCTTTCCTCGTTTCAGGGCGGACTAATTTCTGGACTCCCAGCAGACTTCTTCTATGCTGGACTTTTATGGTTCCCTTTCTCGAAAGACATTGTCCTTCGCTGGCCAGGAGGGATACCAAAAGCATCCTGTGTTCCGAGTTGGAGCTGGGCCGCATGGAAAGGCAGCTTGGATCTAAAGATTTGGAGGGTAGCGGACACCTGGAGGCCAGTTGGAACGAATCTCAGGTCCTGGAGGGGAGAACAATGCTTCCACGAGAGAATTTTCCCCATAGTCGAGTGGTCCTATCACACCACAAGCGACGGTCCGGGAATTGAAATCAAGGACAGATTTTACGCCTTGAAGGAGAAATATTTTGATTCAGATAAGACGCGATGCCCTCCTGGGTGGACACGCCGTCCGTGGACGAGCTCCCGGGGTCCGAATTGGGTATATAACTACCACGACGAGTCCCGATCGCTGCGATGTCTCTTCCACCCGATTCACCTACAAGGGAAGGGCGATTCTGAAGTTCCTGGCATGACCATAGCCCCTTGGATCTCTTGCTACACCCGTTCTGCAACCCTGCTTGCAGCGGAGGAACTGATAGATTCGGAGCCGGAGTACCTTGCACAATGTATAAGTTTACGTGACTCAATAGGCACCTGGGCAGGTTTTTTGACCCTGAATCCAGATCCACTTTCGCCGTCCGAGACATCTGATACGGTGAACTTGGATTTGACTGGGAATTCTTTAACGTTGGTAGAGGTGGCTAGAGGAGAAATTTGGGAACCCACGGAGGTTCCTTTTTTCCACTATTTTAAAGATGCTAACCACCCCGAGAGACCTAAAGGGGTTCCATGGTACCAGTTTTATTGGGTGATGTGGGTAGAGTGGAGAGGTGACATTGCCTATCGGAGAGGACTGGGACGAGTGGTGAAGAGTATATGGGAAGCACAGGACCGGAAGAAGATGCACTTGATGCTGGGGTAGGATATGATCAATTGGGCCTGAAAGATCTAATTTCGTTGTCTCCAGATGTTTCCTTCTTTACAGGTAGTTTTATTTGTCGGGTGCTTCGATACTTCCTGTATGTGTTGAAGCTTGGTCATACTCAGCGGTCAAGCTTTACGTATCTGCTATCATCATATTGCCTACCTACCTGGGCACTTCACAAATACCTATGAAGTCCACAAGTTCAAACATATTAACCAAGAATGCTCCTAACATACGCACACCGCCCCTTGAACCACCATCATACAAATCAGCAGTCTTACCCAGTTGCATCGCCAACGTGACAACCCTCCTTCACCTGCCTTAGTCAGGCACCAAGGATACCGTACCTTTCTCTTGTTTCTAGGCTCTCGTACCGTCGCCTTCTATGCAGGAAAGTGGTCTCTTACATCTAGGCATTCCTACCGTAGTCTTTCATGCATGAAATCGGTTCCTCTCGGTCAAACATCCAGGCTAGTCTCAGCCTTGGGTCACCTCGAACGTCTCCTATCCCCTTGGATCATAGCCGCGCAAAACAGATGTCCACCGTCCGATGCTCGCTACCAAAAATCTGGAGAACGCAGGACAAGTGCATTGCAGCAAGATATCTCCGAAGCTAAGCGCGATCTCATGTTTCTCGGTTTGAATCTCAAACCTCCAAAAGATCCATTTTTTTGTGCCTCTAAAGGCAAGTGGGTTGCTTTCCAGAGAAGAATACCTCTAAGAGCAAGTGGGCTGATCCCTTGCCCTCATGTCACTTTATTTCCCACACGTTCTCGTGAACGGTGCCCCTAAGGGAAGGTGAACCGACAAAGACGTGTTTCAAACCCGCGCCCTTTCGCCATCGTCCCTGCCCCGTCCCTACATTGTACATCCAGCACATCCCCAGATCCAAGATCCAGATCCTCGGGTTCGGGTGCCAGATCTTTCAACACACCATGAATTAATAAAGGAAGATCCCGGGCTGTTCCCGTCAGCAACCTGCCAACAAACTCGGGAACAGCTGATCGACACCCACTTTTACCTCCAAGGGAAAGGAACATTTTCAAGAAGAGATAAAAGGGCAGGTAGTAGCCGCCAGTGAGTGGTTTGCATAGAATACTTCTAGAAGGGAAGGAAAAGAATGGTAATCAAAGCAGGTACGGCTCGTAACAGCACATCTTACTACCATCGAATAAGCACAGGGACCAAGATTCACATGATCTGTTTGGGTTGATATATTTTGGAAGGTTGCAGTTCCCCTTTATTGGGTACGAGACAGCAACAGCATTTTAATTACCAACTTGCATCTGCCAATGTACAAGTCCGCTTTCCACCTCCCAGTTTCTCTCGCTCCTGCCACCTATCCGTAGAGGTGCGCAAAAGGGGCCAACGTCCAAGTAAGGAAGCCGTCAAGACAAAGCCAAGAACCTCCTCACCACAACATTCCATTCCTCCTTCCCAAAACTCGGCCGACATGTGACTCCATTTTTTTCTCTGTCTCCTCACCGACATCTTTATCCAACAGTCCGAGATCAAGGATACGATTATACGAATTGCTTGGAGGCTCCAAAATCCCGAGCGATTGGTGATACCGCCATTGCTGGAATGCTAAATGGTCGCCCCCAAACACCGAAGGAGGGAGGGAGGAGTGGAGCAAACTACCTAGGGTCGTGTCGTGCTGCTTGCTGCGTGTTCGTTCCATCGGGGAGGAGCAAGATATCCCTTCCCATCCATCACTCCCTCATTGGTACCACCTTCCCTTTTGGGTAGCTTACTCCAACGCCATGCACAGAAGGAACACGCCTCGCCCTCTAACGTTGTTCTCGATCTTTTGGAAAGGGCAGGTACGTATTCTGTCCCCCATCTTTTTAAATGCGGTTTTGACTGTCGCTTCCATGCTAGGTGCATTATGTAGGGAGTGCTGCATAGTTTTGTGCAATTCTATTTGGCTTTTTTTTTTTTTTTTTTTTTTTTTTTGCACGATCCAGAACCATGATCATGCACAGTGTCTTGGGGGAAATAGCCTGAAGGAAGGGAGAAATTAACTGCTGCACTCCCGTCCATGTGGCTACATCGGTAGTTGTACCCAACTTCCAATCGTTGGCTCTCGACGAATCTCAAGTTGACGATTTCAAACTCTGGCCAACCAGTGCCGCCTATCACGTTGACAGTGGACAGTTTCCCCAACGTCGCAATATTAATTCCCATCCCCCTTCGCCATCGATAGACGCTTGAGAAAGCAAGAATGTCCACACCTTATTTTGATTAGGTTGACAGCGTCGCATCCGCTCGGTTGTAGACTGCACCTACGCGCAACAAATGCGGTCTGGATGCATGGACGTGGTGGGCGGTCGGGCGTGCTCCCGTCCGCTGTGCCATCGAGAGCTTGCATGGTTCAACCCAAGCGACGAGTGACCGTTTTGTTTTGCGGGTCTATCCTATATCTGTACCGTTTTCGGTGATATATTATCATGAGTTTCCGTTTTGACACCATTATTTCAGTCCTTGGGCTGTGGTGTGACCTTGGGCGACATTGGCAGGAACACGTCGTAGAGATCTTGATAATGATGGTAATCCCGTCTTGTCCCGTCAGCTTGGTACTGAGACCTGCCTGCCTTGCTGTTTCGGAGGAGGGACTGCATATCAGAAGGTACACTACCTTAGGGAACGCACCTATCGGTGGGGGTCTGGTCGAGCTGTGACCATTGTCGCGGATCCAGATGAGGCTTTCCGTGTGTGAATTGTTGACGGTGAATGGACCCAGGGGTTTGGATCTTGGACCCTGCGATGGGTATGTGTTGTTGTTGTGTAGGGGACAGGGGAGATCGGATCTGAGATGGCAGATTGTACCGTTAACGGCAGGAGAGGCGTCCAAGGAGAGACATGTGATCACCCAGCTTTATGAGTCTCCTTCGGGAGCTATCGTTGAATATCAAGTTCTTTGAATTCTACGCTGAGTGTGTTGTATGCAAGATGTATGACATTAAAGTCTACCTTTAAGCCATTCTCGTTCTGATTTTTTGTTTCTTTTTGAATTATCACAGGAAACTAAAGCCACGAAGTGATCAAACTTGGGCTTTCACTTCGATGGCTTCCACAAGATGATTACCTGCCTAGGTTACTCTGATGCTGCCGTGATACCAAATAATTTGTGTTTTTAGAGAGCAGTTGTTGTCGTTCACGTTTTAAGTTTGCATTGACATGGTTCTATAGTACAGGTCCCAATAAGTTGATACGATTCTTTCAACGGCTTGTGGCTGAAAATAAAGCAGGGACTAGAAATAGACTTCATGGGAAACATACACACCCTAGAGCTACGTAGACATCTGCCAGCAGCAATAACTGTGCTTTGTCGAGGCACAGGTGCCCACTGAAGTCCAGGTCGACGGGACGAGGTGGAGGTCGCCGACGATTACAATGCCCAGCCCGCATGGCCAGACAACATGGGACGACAGATATGTCATCCCATCTCTCTGACTCGCGCATCCTGCAGTTCGTGCTGAGCTCTCAATTAATTGAGATTCAGTTTCGATAGCGACTCCATCAGCTGTTGTTGTCAGACATCGATGATCCCAGCCAAGTAAACGGAGCGTCAGCAACACAACATCTTCGCCAAAACTGCCGGGGCACCGTCGGCAGGATGCTTGGCACTGATAAGTGGAGCTGTGGTATCGTGGGGGTGTAAGGTTACATGGGCTATCAGCAAAATGCGGGGAAAAGACGCAGGTGGGGTCAGGCGACTTTGGTGATTCCCGTTTTGGACACCGGGGCCAAATTGATGGCTCAACCTGCAAAAGCCTCATCAATCAGCCCAGCATCAGGCGAAGATGTGAAACTGGGTAGAAACATGCCATCACATTCCTAGAGGGGATTCTAGTATAGCGTACACTGTAGTGAGGGTTGGTGATAGCGCCAGTCTCGATAGTAAAGCACTTGTCACATATGGAAGCTCAAGAGCGTCGATAAAGAGGCAAAGCGGTTGGTGAATGCTCTAGTAAACGTCGTTAGTGCTCTCCTTCCTGTTTCACTCTCGCGAGCCTGTTTCCAAGACTGGCGAGCGCTCTGAGCGCACCGTTGGAACTTCCTTTTTGCTGATGGCCTGTTGCGGCTTGTGGTCGCGTGCCCAGGTTGGGGTGTAATGTGCTTTCAGCCTCCCCTCCCGCAGCCCGAGCACGCCAGAGATCGGTAGTGTGTGAGGCTACTGTAGACATCGAAAGGTGGGAAATGTGCCAGTCTCTTGGTATGCGGGAACACCCAGCTTCTAGAAGGATGGAAGTCTCATTCTGTCATTGCATCGCAGTGCCTGACGCGCCTGATCATGCTTTTGATGAAGGTGTGTTGCGTGGCGCCAGCTCACCATGCGACGCCGTCTCAGGCTGTGAAGCTTGCCCGCTTCCAGACACAAAATCCGATGCTGTGTTCGTCTGGAGCCAGTCAATACATATCACACACCGGCTGGTCCCGAGTGCGCCTGCGATGCGATGCGACTACGACGGGCGACAGGCGACAAATCCAATATTGACATGTGAAGTTCATAGCGCAACCAGGAAACACCGACGGACCAACAGCAAGTTTGGGATGCGCCGACTGGCCTCACCGACCGAATTGCAGCTTTCATGCAAAAGTTCCCTTTCGTCCTTTGAATCCAGAGGGTTTCTTGCCACTTGCGATAGGGTTACTCAAGGCAGAATTGAGTTTTTCTTCCTGATGACGACCATCTCGATGGGCTACATGGCATTTCTCGTTGTTGCCGTTTTGCGAACCATTTGCATCGCGACTGTGGTCCAGCAGGATTCCCCGCCCGCCATCCATGTTTGCCCCACCGACAAGTTCCCCGTCGCCCGTTAAGCCCCCCACCCACAGATACCCAGAATGCCAGATTATCGTTCCGTTCACCCAGTGGATATCAAGCGGTAGAGGAGGGCAGCCAATATGGAAGGCTGAACAGAACGGAGCTACGACTCGCGCAGATCTCCAAACATATGAAGGAGTATTTGCCGATTCCATTCCCTCGGTAGTGTCGACGGGATGTAGTGCTGATATCGTGTGTCCTACCTGTAGAGGCGGTAGATAGCTTATTTCCTAGCGAGCTGTACGAGCTTACTGTCTCCCAGCACAGTGGTGCCCATCTTATCACGAGGGAGAGCTCACCATGCATTGAAAGAGCCCACCAACATGCGACGGCCTGCCCGAACGGTGATAAGGCCCAAATCCTTCGTTGCTGGCTGCTCACGCTGGTGGAAGCAGGTGAGGTGGGAGAGCTGGCGAGGTGGTGGTAGGTAGTTGGCAGGGGACCGTCGCCAAGAGCCGCTAGACGTCAAGCCAAGGAGCAAGGGTAGTAGCCAAGCTTTGCCTGGTCTGGAAGCTGGCAAGAAATGCCAAGACGGAGCACACTAAATCGGGGGCATGAACTGACGAATGATGGCATCGCTTTGGGGGACCTGGCCGTTTCGACGGCTTCGTTGCTCCCCAGACGGACAAGATAAGAGAGCAACGCTGCCGGAACGCCACCGCGCAGGCAATGACTAGCCGCACCGGGATATCGCCGGCTTGGCCTCAACGCCTGAGAGAAGCCAGTTGCCGTTTTCTTCCAACCTCTCCGCGCTCTCCAAACGCCAATGCCGTTTCGTTGAGTTGATCAGCGTCAGCGTGCTCTAGTGCTGCCGCGGGTGTGACATGCGACACGACAGGGGGAGAAGGGGGCAAGGTGTCCATTGTTGCGTCCCCTCGAGTTCGCTTCCGTCGACAATGGCTTTCTTTGTTCGGCGGTGCCTGATGATGTCGAGAACAACAAACGACGACGGCGAGGGTGTAGATCCAAGGCCTGGTTCCCCTCTGCTCGACGTCACCAGTCACCACTAGAGTCATGAGCTATTCCTCAACGAGGAGCGGGCCATGCGCAGGTGTGGCATGTTGCGCATGGTCACAAGAGATCAAGCATCAGTGGCGCTCCGAGGTCCCTATCGCAAAACGGCAGTGGCGGGGAAGATCTGTCGCTTGGCCTTGGCGCCATCGCAGCAACGTCGTCCCAGGTCGCCCAGGTTGCTCGCTTGACAAATGGAATCTCGCCATGTTAGCCATTAGTTCCCTCTGCCATTGGCTGTGGCTTCCATGAATGACATGTTCCCAGTTCCATGCTTTCTCGACTTGCCAGTTCCCGTTCTGGGGAAAGCTAGCAGTAGAGGTTAAACTCCTGTTCGCAGTGATCGTCCCATCTCCGTTATGGTTAATGGTACCAAGGATCATGTATGTCGTGTCGCCTGCCGGCCTCCGTTAACATGTTCCCCCCCCATCCCTGTGCCTATCCGTCTTCGTCCTCGGTCTGGCCTGATGAATGGCACCTCGCTGCAGTCGAGTCTAGTGTGACCTCGTTCGTAGCGGGTTGGTACCGCGGACGCGCAGTATATCGGGGTTATTGGGTCTGGTGCTTGGCTCCTTCTACTTTCAGATGGTAATAAAACCCGCTCCCAGGGTTGCTATCAAGGCCCCGCAAACTCCGATCGACACTCAATTGGCTGTATTCTGCTTCTTGGCTCGTTCTGTGCAGCTTCTAGCCACTTTCCGTGCTTCCTGGAACCCAATCGTCAAGATAGATTCCGTCTGCCTGGGTTGCTCCTCGAGCTTCCCCCCCCCCCAGTCAGTCCACCCTGCGACCACACCCCGACCCTGGGGTAACGCGACAGCCGCGAAACTCCTCCTCTCTCTTTCTTACTCGGCCTCTGCCTTTATTAAACCCCCTCTGTCCCCCCCTCACATGCCGTCTTTTTTCCTTTTCTCCTCATCGACACTGATCACCATCACAACTCACCAACATGTCGTCCTCAGAAGAGAAGGGACCCCTCCCTGTCACTCCTGAGAAGGAGGTTCCTCCCCCACAGTTCACCCACGGGGGTGATGCCATCAACCAGCATCGCGACCAAGAGGACTTCTGGACTCGCAATGGCCTCAACCTCAAGTCCTTCCAGAGACGTGGCGATGGCGCCTCCATCGACTCTCTCGACCGCACCATGAAGACCCGCCATCTGCACATGATTGCCATCGGTGGTTCTATCGGTGCTGGTTTCTTCGTTGGTTCCGGAAAGGCCCTCGCTACCGGTGGTCCCGCAACCCTCCTCATCGATTTCTCCATCATTGGTATTATGATGTTCAACACGGTCTACGCTCTCGGCGAACTTGCTGTCATGTTCCCTGTCTCTGGTGGTTTCTACACGTACTCTACTCGCTTCATCGATCCTTCCTGGGGTTTCGCCATGGGCTGGAACTACGTCATGCAATGGTCTATCGTCTTGCCTCTTGAACTCACGGTCTGCGGTATCACAATTCAATATTGGACGAAAGACGTCAATGTCGGTAAGTTTTGGCACTGCAACCATGCACAAAGCACCCAAAACAATCAAACAACGGGATACTGACAATGGCTTCTTTTCTGCAGCTGTCTGGATCACCGTCTTCATGTTTGCCATCATCTTCGTCAACGTTTTCGGCACTCTCGGGTACGCTGAGGAGGAGTTCTGGTCTTCAGTACTCAAGCTCGGAGCGACTGTCGTCTTCATGATCATTGCCGTCGTCCTCGTCTGTGGTGGTGGTCCTGAGGGCAGCGCTTACGACGAATACTCTGGTGGCAAGCTTTGGCAAGATCCTGGCGCTTTCGCCAACGGCTTCCGTGGCTTCTGCTCCGTCTTCGTCACTGCTGCTTTCTCCTTCTCCGGAACTGAGCTGGTCGGTCTTGCCGCTGCTGAGGCCCGCAACCCCGTCAAGTCTCTTCCAGGTGCCATCAAGCAGGTGTTCTGGCGTATCACCCTCTTCTACATCCTGGGTCTCACCTTCATCGGTCTCCTCGTCCGCCACGATGACGACCGTCTCCTCGGTGGTGACAACCCGTACATCAACGTCGATGCTTCTCCCTTCGTCCTGGTCGGTCTCGATGCCAAGCTTTACGGCTATGATTCGTTCATGAACGTCATTATTTTGGTCTCCGTCCTTTCCATCGGTGTTTCCTCCGTCTATGGTGGTTCCCGTACCCTCACTGCCCTTTCCCAGCAGGGTTATGCCCCCAAGATCTTCTCCTACATCGACCGCTCCGGCCGCCCTCTCATCTCCGTGCTCTTCGTTTGCGCTTTCGGCCCCCTCGCCTATGTCAACCTGAGCACTTCCGGTGTCGTTGTCTTCGACTGGCTCCTCGCCTTGTCTGGTCTTGCCGCCCTCTTCACCTGGGGTTCCATCTGCTTGGCCCATATCCGCTTCCGCAAGGCTTGGGCTCGCCAGGGTCACACTCTGGATGAGATTCCCTTCAAGGCCGCTGGTGGTGTCTATGGTTCTTACCTCGGCCTCCTCCTTGTCATCCTCGTCTTGATCGCTCAGCTTTTCGTCGCCATCTGCCCCGTCGGCGGCGGCTTCAACGATGTCGAGGGCTTTTTCAAGTCTTATCTCGCCCTTCCCGTCGTCATCGTCTTCTGGATCGGTGGTTTCATCTGGAAGCGAACAGGTTGGCTCCGCACCGACCAGATCGATGTTGACACTGGCCGCCGCGAGCTCCCCTGGGACGAGATCAACGAGTACCGCGAGAGGCTTGCTCAGATGCCCGCCTGGAAGCGCGTCTTGCATACTGTCTTCGTCTAAAAAAAAAGCCCAGCACATTCCGTCTATTCTTCCGTTTTGTACATACTTTACCGGTATCAAACGGGTTCAGTTAGATGGGAGTTTTGAGTCTTTTTTTTTTGCGATTTAGGAGTTCGTTTGCAAATCTATCTAGCGAGCGTCCATGATGGCATTGGATGTCTTTTTTGAATGTTGGACTCGCATATGTAATGTCTTTGATGGGGCGGATGGGTGAGGGGTATGAATCTGAAGGGAATGAAATGGAATTTGATCGGGAGGTTTTCTTACAAGCGCCTTTCAGTGTTTCTGGAAAAGAGAGCTGGTTGGGGGTTTGGGGGGGAGCTTTTGGGGGATCAAATTTGGGATTTTCATGGATTTTTTTTTTGTTTTTGCAAAGTTTGTTGTCTCTTTTTCTTGATACCACGGGGCCGATGAAAAGGTGCCATCAATACAGACTACTATTACCATAATGTTATGATTGTGCTTTCGATGATTTGTGAATGCTGAATGTGCTGTTGACTAACTAGTAACTATCCCCGTAGGGAAACAAGCTTCAAAGTCAAGGGTCCGTCTTGGATAGGTACGTTGCCCAGCATGTCCTCGTAGGGTAAGGAGCTTGAGATGAGGTTGTCTGTGGGTCTCGGGAGTACCCTTTCCACGGACTTTTTCTTGTCTTTTGTTTTTCGATCCGCCTATCTTGCAATTTTGTCATGGAGCACGTTTGTTGCCACCACCGAGCTTTGTTCATTGTTTCATGGCGGCTTCTATCTAGTGCGTTAGATCTCTCCCGTGTGGGGCGTAATGCCTTCCGCACTGATAACATATCCGAAAGTTCAAAGCTTCTCGGAGTTTAGGAAACACGCAAAACGGGAATGAAGTTCCACACCCGCTGATGTGGTTTTCTGGCGTCGTCATCCTCTTCGGTGGAAGGGTCTGTATTTGGTGGTGGCACCGCGTTCTTTGGGTTCGACTTCATTGTTCCATCATGCTCGGGATCACACCAACCCGTGCCGCCGATGCACACACACATCTGCTGTTCACAGCCAGCCCATCTTCCCCGACGCCTCTACCCGTTTCGTTCGGCAAGTTTCGGATATGAAGTAGAGGTTTTTTTTCTATATCGAGAAGATGTTGTGTTAGGCGAGGCCGGCATACATACAATACACAAAGTGCTTTTGGAAAGGTTTCCTGCGGTAGAGAAAACGGTGCTGTTATTGTATGCGAGTACCCGCCAAGCACGCACAAACTTGGCTCAACGGGCGGGCGTGGCTTTGCACCGCCTCGATTCATCAATAAAGCTTGTGTTGACTTCACATGGAATTTCCCGGTGTTTGCGGCGTACAGGCATCCATGCTTGCTCAGCCACGATGGCACCAAGATGAGAACTGTTGCCGAGCGTTGGAGGGAGTACAACAACGGTTGGGAGCTGTTTGCGGCGTTTAGGATTAATGTTTTTGTGTTACTATGGTGCTGGGGTTGTGCGTTCGAGGAGGGTTTTGCACTACCACTAGTGAGAAGCTTGTGTTGACTACACTGACTACCGAGAGTCAAGCTTGGTTGAAATGGATCATGAATTACATTTCCGTTACTAGGCAGACTCTAAAAAGTCGCAAAATGGCATTACAAACATGGCTTAGGTAACTCAAAGCTAACCCCGTGTTTTAGTCTCAAACTATATCTCAACGTTTCCCTCTCTCTGCTGACCCCGGCAGTTCCGAAATCGAATTAACCCCCACTTCATACTGATATTCTGGCGGCGTACTGCTGTTGTATGATTCAGATTGGTCCGGGAAATACCCGCTCTGAGTGTACGTAGTGTACCTCGCGTTCTGTCCCTCCCGTATTGGCCAGCTCGGTCTTTGCTCCTCGTGAGCGGCGGGTCTGATTGGTGATGGCATAGCGATAGGGTATCCAGGTGGTCCATGCCACTGACCTTCTTGCGGATGTTGATAATGGTGGTGCTGTGGATGGATTTGGGGCAGAGGATCTGATGACCCAACCCCATACATAGATCTCGCCGACGATGGACCTAGGGCTTGGTTGACCATTGACAGGTGATGGTGATACGCCGCAGTGATGGGAGTTCTCGGGGTGCGGATTGGCTCTTCATTTGTGTAGCTGTTTTCAGGGACCCATGCTGATGAAGGCCTCCTCTCCATTGCTGTCCGGCTTGGGCCATCATGTGGCGACCTCGAGGGAGTATTTGCTGTCAATGGAGACCGAGCGGATATCGGTGGAAGGTAGTCTTCAACTGAAGTCTTGGGCTCTGAGCTGACCGGATCGTCGTTCGCTGCCGCTGTTGTAATCAGTAGAGGCGGAGCTAATGGCGCTGAAACACTTGGCCTCGCCGACGAAGTTGGGCTGGAACGGGATATGCTATAACTTCGTAGCTTTTCGGTGGTCAGACTAGTGTTGAGATTTTGGAGTGATTCAACCTGGCGCCGTAATCTTCTATTCTGTGTGCAAGAAAATCCAAGTGCAACGATGCTGGCAAGAAGAAGTGAAGCAAGCAGACCGGCTGCAATGACGGGAACGAGGCGCATCCAAGGGGGCATATTGGTAGGTAAACCGGGCATTGGGTTGTCTACTGTATTCTCGGGGTTCGCTCCTCCGTTACTAGAGATACTGGCACTGTCGCCATTATTATCGAACTGCCTCGTTACGGTTCCTAATCCTCGAGAAAGGGTAAAGTTTCGTGCACAACATTGCGCCTGATTACATGCCATTCCGAGGTTGTCGTAACAGCAACACCAGGTGCCGCTTCCGCAGTGAAGCATCGTATAGGATGGTTGTATCGGCATAGAGATGTACTGGCTCGACCTCCCACAGTAAGATGGACAAGCCGGGTCCATTCCCGTTGGGTCAGTGCATCCTTGAGACCAAAACGTGTGATTGTCCCCTCTCTGAGTTGCGAAACAGAGGCCACTGGAGAGACAGGCTTCTTGCCTGCTCTCATCACAACATGATGAGTGAGAAGAACCTGTTCCTGTAGCGTCACGACTGCACTGTGTCCCCGACGTCTTTTGTCCGTTTATACCATAGCACTGTGCTGCTTCAGCCAATGGGCCGAGGGAAAAGAGGGCGAAAAATAGGGAGCTGCTGAGCGAACCGGAGGCGAAGAGGTGCCACATCTTTCCTATATTGAAGAAAATGTAGGCTCATGACTCTTGGAAAATGGGTGTATGGGGCCAGCCGCATTGCAAAAGAAAAAAGAAGGAATTTGAGTATCGGTTTTGGAGAGGATCAGGGTAATATGGTGTCGGCATTGTCCTCGATCGTCATCATCTCGGATGTTTCCACCGCCTCGAGAGCAAACGCAGATGGTGCCCGGTGTTCTGGTGAGGTGCTCGCTTCGGCTTCATGTGGTGCACCAGAAAGGATTTAGCCTGTCGATCTTGAAATTATCTGCAGCCTTGTCAGTGCTCAACGTGTCACTTTGGCGGGAGATCAAACGCGCCTGGACTCTTGGGCAAATCTTGTCATAGCCATACCAAGAACTGGGACAAAGCGGTGATTAGCAGCACAATGGATAGATAATAGATGTTTTAATCAATCTGATTCTATTGCATCGGGACCATAGTTGTTGGCTGTGGAATGATATCAAATC
Organism: Podospora pseudoanserina; assembly: GCF_035222485.1. Lineage (NCBI taxonomy): Eukaryota > Fungi > Ascomycota > Sordariomycetes > Sordariales > Podosporaceae > Podospora > Podospora pseudoanserina. Next base: position 1,963,345 of record NC_085922.1, on the reverse strand, counting down.
TTGACGCTCGGTTGCTTGATACATTGATCTCTGCCCAGGCCACAACATCACGCATCATAGAGCAGACAGGGGCTCCAACCAACCCAGGCCAAAAGAATGACCATTAATTGATATCGATGCCCTGGGATTGGCTGTCAACCTTTTGTCCCACCACCCCACGGGAGCAAATTGACACATGGAAGGTGCAACTGCTGAGTTCACTGACCCCGCACAACAACGAACTCTTCCAGCTCAGTTTGACGGAGTGATGGCTTCTTTCCTGAACGATTCCTTACGCTTCATCGCTTCTGTATTCTCTCTTCATGTCGACGACCCTCCAACACCTCCCACCCTCGTCACGATCCGAGGCATCCGCTTTCCATCTGATCCTTCAACAGAGCCTCACCTCTTGACCATCACGACAACTACCCACGGTGTTGAAACCGGCCCCGATGCTTGTTGGGGACATATCCCAGATCTCCGCCCATACTGGAAGACAGAACAAGGGTGGCAATGGCGAGACAATGAGACATTCCGTCTAGAAAACCAGCCTTTGGCAAGCTGCAACGGACTCTACATCTTGTTCTACTCCTTCGATCTCGACAATCTGCCCAAGAATGAGAGGTTTCCCGAGGCCATTTTCGGAAGGACTCGGTGCTTTGCTGGAGATGCGTTTGTGTTCAAGATCCAAGGAAATGAGATCGGGGAAGATCTCGGAGAAGATGGTTGGGCGGCCTGGCAGAATGTGTCAAAGGATATTTTAAACTTGGATATCATGAAGCTCTCTCAATCCCCATAGCCGTCTACCACCCCAACACCCGAAGCTTTGCAAAGAGCTTTGCACACGGGTCCAATTTCTATACCATGCATGATAAACGTTTCGACAATTCTGGGCGCATTGCTAACCCAGTTCTTGCGATTCGGAAACGCCCAAATTTGGTCCAACGGGACACCACGGGCTGCCAGCAATTCCATAATCTTGACCTCTCGAACATAGATATGCCACCAACCAATCAGCTTGGTTTCAGAGTCGTCAAACTCGGGCAGAGCTGAATCAGAGGCGCCGTCGATCACAACAAGGGCATTGCAAACATCAATTGCATCTGCTCGCTCCAAATCTCCATGTTCCCACTTTGCATCGAGGTCCACGCCATATTTGATCAGGCGTATCATCTTCAAGTGACGCTTCCAAGCTGCCATCCAGATAGCTCTTGTCAGCCCCGGCGATTCAAGGCTGTCCATATCCGACTTTCGAACAGCTGTCGGATACCCAACCAGCAACTTCACAACCTTCCATTGCTGATACTGGGCTGCCAGGCATACAGCTAGTGACACTGACGGTCGAGACGCTTTTTGGCCAAGGTTAGGTTCGGGCCCTAGCAAAGCGAGAGTGTCTAATGCCTCTCGAAAAACGAATCTCGCAAGCTTCATTAGGATTCGCTGATCGTTCCATCGCACAAAGCCCGTGCTATACTGGCCATACTCGCCACGAGTATTCCAACCGTTTAGCAAGTCGGCAGGATCAAGGCTGACGGGAACATGTATCCAGACATCGGTTGATAAGATCCCTCCTCCGCTCATCATTCTGTGAAGCGCTTCTTCGACCATCTCATCCGTCTTCTCAGGCAGCTCACGCAATGACCACAACGGAAACTCGTATGTTTTCTTATCAACAACCTTCCCGAATACAAGAAAGGAGGCTGTTTTTTGGACAATCTGCCGGGTATCCGTTTCATAGTCTGGCGTGATCTCGGCTTCTGCGTCCGGCGCCATACCAAGTAGCGCAAAGACCTTGTCTCGAATGTCAGTCGCCTGACTGTCTCTGAATTTCCGTAAGAGAATTCCCAGAGTCCGAGTGTGACTCCACCACGATTCAGATCTTCGGAAGCCCGGCATCACATCAAGGATTGCCTGCACATGATCATCGACCGCGGAACCGAGAAACTCTGGCGCAATAGCAAACGTCCTCGATGGTATGCTCTTTCGGCCACACATAATTCTGGCCTTCTTTGAGCAGGCAACCTCCTGAATGATCCAGACGCGTCTAAACCAAGGACTCGCAAGCAGGCCCTCCAAAGCTCCCCGGTACTCTGCCAATGTCGTGTCTGGAAGCCGCTCCAAAAACTTCCATTTCCGCCAATTCAATTCTGACCTCCAATTTTCTCGACGAAGTTTCCAGCTCCACAGTTGGTCAGTTTCCGAAACCTGTTCATTGACATCTTCCAGGAACTTCATGGCCAACTGTGCTTCAGCAGTTCTTCCGGGACCCAGCCACACAAGGACCTCCTCGGCATTCTGATAGATTTTCCTCATTTGACCAACCTGGTGGCCCCGTTCCTTGTCATTGTTTTGATCGATGCATATCGCATCAATCCACAATAACCTATCAGTATGTGGGTGTCTGAGGTTTACGAGGGCGGTATACAGGTTCTCCGTCACCTGCAAGGTTGAATTGCGGCCAACAATGATGAATTCCTCTCGATCTATGGTTCCCCATGTGTACGAGAGTGCTTCGTATGGGACGCCTTTGGAGGCATGGACGTAGGTCTCGAGAAGCTCGCAGTGGATCTGCTCATTGGACAATCCTTTGCATAGTCGGACGAGACGGATCGAGTCGGCATCGAGGTCGAGCGGTTGGTACTGATATGGTGGTAATGAAGCCATAGCTGTTGAGGTCAAAGGTGAAGGTTTGCGGTGTGAGGCGCAGCGAGCCAATGCGGGGCGAGGGAAGAAATCTAGGCTGTTGTCGACGTTGCTCATTGGTCACCCTTTCTCGGTGGTTCGGATTGGACTGACAACACTTGTCGATAGAACTTGGGCCAGCCCCAAGCTCCGCACTGATAGTTTCATCTCGTCAGGCCAAGCCACGATGACAGTCCCCTGACATCCCACAATGGAGCCAACTCACGATGCCAACCAACAATCTCATATTCATGAGGAGGCGATGATCCACCCTTATACCCACATCCCACTCCCAAACGCATCCACTCACATCCGACTGATCAAGCTATACCCAGCCGTTGCATTCGGCCAGGGTACTTCTTGCGTCCACCAACTCCCAAATCAAATGCAACATGTCAGTGGCATCGATAGATGCACTGTCGCCATTTGCAGTCTTGTCCTATGCCTGGGACACCAGCGACGCGACCGAGCCCCTTTGCATTGACTAGCACGATGAGGACGATTCGGGGCTTGGTACCTGATTCGCCCTTGTCAGCGATCTACATCACCCCGTCACTTATGAGCGGGTTGGTGCAAATAACCAAGTCGGAGTCATCACCAGAGCCATTGCTCCTCTGGGTCAACCAGATCTACATCAACAGCAGGACACGGTGGAGAAGAATGAGCCAGTGCCGATGATGGGGAAGATATATACCAAGGCTGACAAAGTCCTGTACATGCTCAGACCTACGGCTGTTAGCAATTACACGGGTGATGATGGTGAGCCAAAGCAGACATACGAATACCTAGGAGAGGTTTATTGTCACGGGATGACGCATGGCGAGACTTTGGAAATTGAGACAGTGGAGGACTTCTTTCTGGTTGAATATTGTGCACCATTTATTCTCGCTTTCACTAACCATCTCACCCTGCTCACTCTTGGATCTAATGCCTCAGAGGCCAATCATAAACATCTACTCCATCGGCAAACAAGTATCGTACATTTCAATTGCCCTCTAGTCTGGTGGATGTTCTCTATCGAAGCACATCGTTGAGTGTCGAACAGGGGTCGTCTCGTTGCCGTGTGAACAAGTGGGGCGATCTCAGGGGTTGAATAGGGGGCAAGAACTAGTAGACGATACGTCCTCGCTGATCAGCAGTTTGGCTTGTACATTAGACTAAAGCATAATGTTTTGTTCTCCTCTGATTTCAGAGTCATATTTACGCATTGTATCCTTGACTTGCCCTGTGTTCCATCACTTGGTGTGAATCTGCCTCGCCTTCGCGAATTTCGAAGATTGCAGTGATCAATGCACAACCATTTTCATCATATGATCGGGGAATCACTTACCCAGATTAATATGAGGCTAGATTGCAAGGTCCTTCGATCCGCCACATTGAATCTCAATGGTGTCTTAATGTGGAAATCTTTCCTTACACCGGCAGAGCAGAGAATCTGCACCCCATTTTGATTGCTACAAGAGAGGTTTTGATCATTACGCAGACCTAGACTTTCATCGCTTTAGCTCACCCAATAATGGTCACAAGTTTAGCGAGCGGCGCGTGCTGTTTATTCTCGGTGACAGATGCTCGATTCCAAGTGAACACGAACAATAAGGCCCGCTCTTATGCACACTGCATGTAACTCTGTTTCCTTTCCAAATTCAAGATGGCTTAGGGCTGAAGTTGGATGCTACGCTTACCTGTGAGTAATCACTAATCCGACGGTAGCGGCGATGACAAAATTGGGATCTTTTACTGTTCTGGAATATCGTAAGCAGTGCCTCACTGAATGGCATTGACCAGATGCCTTCCTCCGATGAAACATCAAACATGTGAAAGCCGAAGTAAAACAGCGGGCAACGGGATAGGCACTTTTGCCCGAACAGAATGGCGGAAAAAAAAATCTTGTGGAGAGATTGGCTGAGAAGGAAAGTACGATCTACGGTACTATACCACCTTGTTGAGGAGAAAATGTGGAAACATGAGCCATGTAGGAGCCAATGCTGGTGACGGCAAGTCCAATGACAAGGCAAACCGACAAACTCGAACGGGAATATCGTAGTGATGACCGCTTTGATAATCCCTGTGAGCGCAAGGAGTTAAATCCAGTGGTGTCCCAGATCTCAGAGAGAAAAGTAGCTAGGAAAAAACCGCCCATTCAACTACCTTTAACCGTCGAATTGGTCACTCTCTCACCACCGCCTTCATCAACCTGTCAAGATGAAGCCATCCACCCTCCTCACCTTCCTCGCCCACCTCGTGGCGACCGAAGCCTGTCTCACTGAGCAGGAGCGGCACGGCGGCCACATCATCGACCTCAAAGCCCACCTTGCCAGAGGCACCATCAATCGCCGTCAAGCCAACCTCGGCACCGTTCCCGTCGCTGTTGGTGACCGCTTCCAGAACGGCACCACCGTCCCCATCGGTCTCGGTTACAACGCCAATGCCACCTTCGACACCATCCTCAACTGCGAAGAGATCAAGTCTGCCGTGTTTGGCCTTGCCAAACAGTATGGCAAGGACAAATTCCAGTACTTTGAGATGCCGTACAAGACGTACGAGAACAGGGCCATGTATGGTGCCAGGGTTGGTGGGAGTGGCAAGAAGGGGGACAAGGGGTACAAGGTTCTTCTCGAGAGCGGTATTCACTCGCGTGAGAGAGGTGGGCCAGATCATTTGATTTATTTCATTTCTGACCTCCTCCGTGCTGCAAAGGACAAGAAGGGATTGGTGTATGGTGGCATGTCGTATTCCACGGCCCAGGTCCAGTCGGCTTTGTCACTGGGCATCGTCATCATCCCTGTTGTCAACCCAGATGGACTGGCTTTCGATCAAGCGACCGACTCTTGCTGGCGCAAGAATCGTAACCTAGATAGGGCGATTGATGGAGAGCCTGTGTCGGTTGGTGTGGACTTGAACCGCAACTTTGCGCCGGTTTGGAACTTCACCAAGGCTTTCGCGCCTGGAGTTGACCCCTCCTCTGACGACCCGAACAGCGAGATTTATCACGGTACTGGACCGCTGTCGGAGCCGGAGACGAAGAATGTTGACTGGACACTCGACCAGTTTCCTGACCTTGGGTGGTTCCTGGACCTACACTCGCCGGCAACGTTGGTGCTGTACGGATGGTGTCACGATTCGAACCAGGCTGTGGATAGGGCCCAGAACTGGCAGAACAAGACCTTTGACGGGAAGAGAGGTGTGGTGCCAGATAGGTCAGGTTTCGAGTACAAGGAATTCTTGGAGCAGAAGGACTGGGATGCTCTGACGCTAGCAGCCGCGAGGGTTGCGGGTGGAATGACAGACTCGACGGGACGCTTTTACCGGTCACTTCAAGCTCCTCATTTGTATCCCAGCAGTGGCTGCTCCGCGGACCAGGGCCTTGTCAGGGCAGCTTTGGATCCGAAGAAGAAGAAAATGTATGGGATTGGGGTGGAGTTTGGGGAGTGGAATTACCAGGCTGAGTGCTTGTTCTACCCGACTCAAGAGCAGCACAGGCTGAACATGATTGAGAGCAGTGTAGCTTTCATGGAGTTGCTTCTTGCTGCTGTCAGGTTGGGATGATTGCTTGCTAAGGCGCGCATAAGAATGTTCATTTTTAGCGAGACTGTAAAGAGTAGTTCAGAGTTTATGTTTTGCAAGACGTTCCAAGAGTGTTTGGTAGATACATAATATAAAGAGGGCACATGTACATCAGGTGGACGAACTGTTGAGCAGAGACTCGTCGCCTGTCATGATTATATCCATAGTTGACCTACTTTTCGAGTGACATACTACGTCTGCTTGTACTAGAAGCTCGCGAAATTTTATGAAAACACTATTAACGATTCGATGGGCTAGTTTAAGAGACGGGCGAGGGCTTTTGTGGCGCCACACATCAAATGGAAAACCGGAAAACGCAGCCTCCACAAATTCCCTGGGACTTGCCTAGCGGGTGCTTACCGTCGGGTGAGTTAACTCAGCGTACTGATTGGTCCAGCGATTCGAGGACGAAACACATCAAGCTATAAAGAGTTTCTTCCACGATGTCCCCTCCCTGCTACTTGCGGAACTGGATAATTCGATTCTTATTTAAAATGCAAGATCTCGCAACATCCAGAACCCGGCCACACCGTCAAATCGAAGTCCTTCCAATCTCCCGAGAATACAGCTTCGACATACGAAATCAGAGTCCCAGCATCGAAGCCCACTCCGCACGCATGAGAAAACATCGCTCTCAGGACATATTGGTTTTGACAAGAGCATTGGCCCTTTTCGTCTGCGTCTTGTTTGCGGTTGCGTTGATGCTCCAGTACGGGGCCAGCTACCTGACACACTTGAGCATCAAGAGCGTCGGCCCTTTCGCACCAAAGTCCTGGCAGCAGGTAGTAGCGGAGAAACTCCAACGAGATAATGAAAAGATACCCGTTGATTTGCGGCTTAATAACAATGTCATGGCTCGATGAAGATTTTCTAAGCCTCTTACCGGCGACTTTATTGAGTGTCTGCTTGACACCCAATCCCTGGCTATCACGTCGTTGGATGTACCCAATCCTGCTGCTTGCAGGGGAAATGGCACTTTGACTGCTGTGGAAGTTGCACTGCTTTCTGTAAACGTGCTGCCTTTGCAGACCAACTGGTTAGATATATCCATAACCCCATGACTCAAGTCTTTGTCGTCGTATGCTGATGTCGTTGAAAGAGTAAACTCCTGCTCGAGATTGGCTTTGACATTGCCTTGGCCAGAGCCCAAGAGTTAGATTTCCACTACGCCACCCACAAGAAGCTTGTCGGTCTACTGCACGGTATCCCTCTGACCATGAAAGACCAGTTCTTTATAAAGGGCCTCGAAACCTCGATGGCATATGTGTCATGGATTGGCACCTTTGAGGGGAAGAAAGGAACTGGGAAAGACAAGTACGTAGAGAGTGAACTGGTCAGCGAGCTTTACAGTCTCGGAGCTGTTCCATAGGCAAGGTATTCCCATTCCACTCTACCACATGGTAGTCTTGCAAGGCTTGACGGTGTCTTCAACTGCTCACAGACAACCTTGGTGCAAAGCATATGGGTGAGTTGAGTTCATCGCCTTTCCGTTCTTTAGATGCTTTTATTATCCCCTCTGTCTTGGATCACAACAGCTTATACAAAGTTAGTCTCCCGAAACCAACAATAATATCTTAGGTTATACATTGAATCCTCATTACCAGCATTTGTCATCTGGGGGTTCATCCGGAGGTAGTTAATCCCTTCTTTATATCTGCGGTGAGTGTATATTTTGTTTTTGAACCGATCACGGTGTAGGGGAGGGTGCTACGTAATTTATCGGCAGCAGTGCCTTTGGCATCGCTACTGATAATTGGAGGCTCGGTATCTTTGCCGGCGTCTTATCAGGGTGTCTACAACATAAAGCCCTCCGCGGGGCGTCTATCATTCACAGACGTAGCCAATACCGTAAGTATATATAGATGTGACATAGCGCTCAAGGGTCTGGATATTATTCTAGTGCTGACCATATATCAGGGGCCGGGGCCGAGAGGTTATGCCCACAGTGGCAGGAATCATGGCACACTCCATGGCGAGCGGGCAATGAGTACGAAAACGACGACGAATCGGACCGTAAACCAACTTTTGGGTTCATGCCAAATGACGGCATCGTAGTTCCGCATCCACCAGTTGCCCGGGCCCTGGAGATCGTGAAACAGACTTTGACGAATGCAGATTTTGAGGTATGCTGAAATCTGCTCTAGAGTTACTTTTAAGTACTGGCATTTGCGTGCGCATCGGAGCTCCTGGACTGGGTGCTTCCTTCGAACAATTACACTTCTGAGGATACATGTGAGTAACCTGCTTCACTATGTCGAAAGGAGTTGACCGAACACTTTCCTAGGGTCCGATTGCACGGAGTGACAGCTGTCCTGACGTTTGGGAAGCAATTCAATAGTCAGGGGAGCCTATCTTCCCCGAAATCGTGAACGTGTCCCCGGCAGCAAGCGCAGACCTCCGATTCCACTCCCAGAGTATGAGCAGGTGGTGCTCAAAATGAAGGACTACCGCTGAAAGTACAACGATTACTGGCAGTCTTCCGCAGGCAAAACAAGTTCTGGTAATGACTTCCGCGTGAGACACCTGGCACTTCCAGAACATGCTAACCTCATCAGGTCGGCCTGTTGACGTTGTCATTGCTCCGGCCGGTCCACATAGTGCCATTCCACCTGGAAAGTTCATTCAATCGGCGTACACAAGCGCTCTCAACGTGCTCAACTTTTGCATCGCCGTGATGCCGATTACAGTTGCGGATAAGAACCTGGACACCCTGGACCCAAACTTCCAACCCCTTGCCGACAAGGATCGGCGAAACATGCCTTCATGTAAATATAACAATCATCAAACGAATGGACAGTACGCTGACAGTCAGACGGACGATCCCGAACTCTTCGATGGCACCCCGGCTGCTATTCAGCTGTTTGGACGCCGACTGGGTGAGGAAAAAGTGCTATCTGTGGCGCAGATTGTAGTTGACGCCGTTGAGGCGTGGAAGAGAAAACACCATCGGGAATAATTGAGGAAGTATACAAATCATTCTTCAGCTTCTTCATCTTGTTTCCGTACCCTACCTAGTTGTTGGGCCTACAGAACCGACTCGCAACGAGATTTGGGATATGGGCATTGACAACTCCATGTGAGATGTCCCACATCTTGTTATAAGCCGATTCTGTAGGTCTGACAAGTAATAAACAGGATTTGGAGGCACCCCACTTAGCAAATTTGATTCCACTCTAGATTGATAGAAGCGTCAGTTGGCAGCTCCTGTTCATTGTGCCAACCACTGGCAAAATGGTAGCTATCTCTACCTAGGTATACAACTAAAAGGCACCATGTCCGCTTCTAGTCACATGGCGGCTCTTCTTCCCTCTTAACCCACCTCTCTCAACGACGTCTTCTCGACCAATTGCAGTACCTAATTCACGAAACAGAAATGGGATCATGGATCTATCTTCAGGCTCTTCATTGTACAATTTACCAGAACGAGGATGTCAAGCATATCTTGAGCAAACTGCGACCGACACTTGATGAGTATGCTTCGGCCGCGCCCCGTTTACCCAGGACAGTTGCACTTGCACCAACCTCGACGGTCGTGAAAGGAACAAGAAGCCACCAATTACCAAGACCTCCTCTGCGAACCAAGCGCTTTGAGATTGCAAACATCACATCCAATGCAGTCTACTGAGTTTGCCCTCCGGTTAAACTATTTAGTCCTTCTTTCTGTGGATACAGTCCGGAGTTCGACATCCGGGATCGGTGTGGGGCATCCGGGGCGCGGTGTATTGATGCCCGAACCCCTCCGGCGGTGCCCACATGACGAAAAGGTGCATGCGCTCCAATGGTCAGCCATGCCATGCGAGTACATCAACGTTGTCATGACCGTTCAACTGTTGTCTCGATTCCATCCCCCTTCACACATTGCTCTTTGGGCACTGAAGGGAAGATGGCGCCAAAGACACCAATGAGATGCCTCCGTGTGGAGGGGACTGACATCGTTGATGCTGATGGAAAGCAGGTAATTCTCAAAGGTGTCAGTGTCAATTATTCTAGAGTATGCTTGGAAATACCACTGACTATTAACAGTGTGCCACTGGCGGTCACACCAACATGGAGAACTTCATCACTGGCTACCCTGGTCATGAGAATGAGATGAGGAAGGCAATGCTCGAGGTTCTCGGTCAGGAGAAATATGACTTCTTCTTCGACAAGGTCTGCTCTTTTGCCCCTTCTTCCAGTACTGATCATGGTCTAACACCCGTGAAGTTCCTCGAATACTTCTTCACTCCCTCCGACGCCCGCTTTCTTGCCTCCCTTGGCCTAAACTGCATCCGCATCCCCATCAACTACCACCACTTCCTTGATGACCACAACCCGGGCATCATCAAGCAGGAAGGCTTCAAGCTCATTGATCGCATTGTCGACGCCTGTGCAGCGGAGGGCTTATATACCATCATCGACATGCACACCTTCCCTGGAGGCCAAAATCAAGGCTGGCACTCTGATGCGGGTATTCACAAAGCTCTGTTTTGGGACTTCAAAGTCTTCCAGGACAGCATGACGGATCTTTGGGTCGAGATTGCGAAGCATTACAAAAATAACACCTGGGTTAGTGAAGCCCCTTTGCCAGTTGGCTTCCCTGCTGACGTTCAATTGAACAGGTCGCTGGCTACAACCCCATGAACGAACCCGCCGACCCTGACCACACTGCACTTCAAGCCTGGTACAAGCGAGTCGAAAAGGCTATTCGCGAGGTTGACCCAGATCACATTCTGTTTCTGGACGGCAACACCTACGCCATGGATTTCACCGGGTTCAAGGAAGTCCTCCCCAACTGCGTGTACGCCATACACGACTACGCCAGCTTTGGCTTCCCAGCAGGCGAGCCCTATGTTGGAAGCCCCGAGCAGAAGGAGTCCCTGCAGAAGACATACGAGAGGAAGGTGCAGTTCATGAAAGAGAAAGATGTCCCGGTGGGTCTGGTTTCCATGGCATAGGTGTTCGACTTTGACTTGGTGCTGACGATGACAGATTTGGAACGGCGAGTTTGGTCCCGTCTATGCGAGCCCGGGAGACGAGAACTATGAGAAAGTCAATCAGCAACGTTACGACCTGCTAGGCCAGCAGCTGAAAATCTACAAGAAAGATGAGATCAGCTGGAGCATTTGGCTGTACAAAGACATTGGGTTTCAAGGCATGGTCCACGCTTCGCCAGACTCGGCTTACATCAAGCTGCTGAAGCCTTTTCTGGAGAAGAAGAAGCGTTTGGGTGTTGATAAATGGTAAGCCCACATAATACTCTGAAACTTCTCTTCTAACACTTCCTGAATAGGGGCCGCGACGACTCTGCCGTAAAGCACATCTACGAGCCCGTCATCGCTCACTTCAAGGAGGCAATTCTTCCCGAGAATATCAACAAGAGATACCCACAAGTCTGGAAGATAGAAGGGCATATTCACCGAGTGTTGAGGGAGACTCTCATGAGTGAGATTTTGTGCTGGGAGTATGCGAGTTACTTTGAGGGCAAGACGTTGGAGGAGCTAGATGAGCTGGCGGGGAGTTTCAAGTTGGAGAACTGTGTGAAAAGGGAGGGGTTGAATGAGATTTTGAGGAGGGATGCAGAGGGGCGAACAGCGTAGATGGGATATTCACCATCAATCCGGGTGAACCACACGAGGAGGCGCGCTGAAGAATCCTTCCAAAAGGAAACAGCAGCTGATACCTTTTCATGTACAACCGGCCGGGAGTTTACCGTGATTTGTATAGACTACCTCACACAAAACGCAAATAGACAACCAAGCTCCTTTTATAGTACGACCTGCATGAGATCTGTCGAAAGTACTTGTATGCCCATGGACCTGTTTGCTGAGCCCCTGAAGTCTGAACACCGTCAACGCCATATACTAATGTTGGAGTATATCACAACCCCGAACCTCCCCAAACTACACTAATGTTTCGTTTTCCAGAAAGGAATTGTAATTTGTATGAATAGATAGCATATGCAGGACTGTTCCTAGTGTCCAACTTGCATTCGAGACCCTCCAGGAAAAGGGCTCCACTTGTTAATGAGAACCACATCGCCGTGGAACATCAGCAATCTCCACAACAGCCCGATTAGCTCAGCTGGTTAGAGCGTCGTACTAATACTGGGAAACCAGCATACGGTAATGCGAAGGTCAACAGTTCAATCCTGTTATTGGGCATCTCTTTTGTCATTTTTTGACTGTGCCTGCTGCTTTCTTTCTCACTACAACAGTTTATCGTTACCCATTTTCTCTGTTTTCTTGTCTCTGATGACTATCTTCAGAGCTTACCTGTGGTGGGAGTTGTCGAGTTTACCTAGCGCGTCCAACGCGTATCCTGTCAGCAACAAACAAATCACAATTGCTATATAAAAAGGGGCCATAGAAATATAGTGGATAATATGTTGAGATAGTCGAGATGCCTAGCCGTGATCCTTTAATGCCTCGTATTTGATATCAACTCTCCACCGATGTGGTTAACCTGCCTACTGTTAGCTATCGAACGGAAGCAGAGCCGAGGGTCATGAACATGCCATGCATATCCAAGATTTCACCTCAAGATGCCATCAAAGTTGCAGAAACAGTGTTTCTATTTTCTAGTCACCTTTTTCTTATCTGTCATCCCAGGCATTAACCGTTCAACCTTCGTTAACATGAAACCCTAGGAAGGGTAAGCTATCTTCAAAGGAGTGTATATGTAATCCAACTTCCGACATGTCCCTTCAACAGCTACCAAATGCCCCAAAACCCAGCGACCCCTTTGCCACTGAGAAATGTCTCGTGCTCAAAGATCATGCTCCATCTTCCTGCAGCAAGTCCAGCACGGATCCTCGTCGCTGCCCATGTTCTTGGGTGACTACAATGACACAGGCCATCAGCAATTACTCCATGCGCTTGCTTCCGATGATGAATGATGCTTACCCATTCCTCTGGGCACTTGGGCGATTCGGGCCAGCAGACGCGGAGGCAGACATCGGACATGCCCATGATGATCTTCATCTCTTCCGACTTTGACTTGGGGGGGCGGTGGTGGGCGGTGGTGGTTCCTTTGTCGAGGGTGAGGTGGAGGCTATTACCCGATGTCAGAAAAGGGTGATAGAGGGTGAGGGGGAAGGAGACGTACGTGATCTCATCAGAGTGCTTGCCATTGCCGGCACTCTTGAAGGACCAGGGGAGGGCGGTGGCGGTTGTGAGGAGGGTGAGAAGGGCGGTGGTGGCGGTGAACTTCATTTTGATGGTTGGGATGATTCTTGTGGTTTATTGTTTGCTCGAGAGGTTGGTTGATGCTGATGAAAAGCTTGACCTCTCTCGAGGGCAAGAGACCGCCTCTTTATACTTGAGTCTGCCCCTACCATCCCCCCCATTCGACAACTCTTCTTCCATGACCTCCGATAGATAGACCAGCGTCAAACCCATCAATCCATGACAACGACGACTCATACAAACGCCCAATGGGAGACTGTTTCGTGTAACTGGGCAGCAACATTGTTGATCCTGTCTCTCGATCGCAACATCGAAACCACCGATCGCAACATGATCCAGCTGGAATCTTTCCTCGAGGCCGTGGCTGGCCCATTGACCCACGGCAGTTGCCGCATCATCAGGCCTGGATTCCGGCTCTGTCCGTCCAACATACCCGCGCTGCAGTCCCTCGATGTTGTTCTGCTTGGGCTGAAAGCAATCAACATTGTCTTTCCACCTCCGCATTTTCCCCCCATTTAGGGTGCCATAGACACCAGATCGCAGGGTTGTATGCAGACGGGCCGTAGACGCAGTGATACCGGCAGTCGTGAACCGAGACAGCAATGTCTCTTATCCCCGCACAGTAGACGTCCCGGAGCTTGGATCTTCCTGGGTCATCAGCAGTATCTCCACGGAGCTGACTCCGGTTGGATAGACCAGAATTGAAATGGTACAAGCAAGTGGAGTAGAGATGTTGCTTCGTTTATTTGCTCCCTGGCTGTGCATTGATTGCTGTTCATTATCCAACTGCTCAAATCGAGCTCGATAATTTCAATGCACAGCCATTCCCACTACTTGACATTAACAGACTTGGTAGCTCCCCTTCCTCCTGACTGACGCGCTTGACAGTCATCTCAGACATGGCAACCACTGTCCGGCCATATCCAATAATCTCACTGACGCTCTTGCCCCCCGCTCCATCTTCAGGGTAGATGTAGAGCATGTCCAGCTCCTCGGGCTCGTCAACAGCGTCCTCGGGGATGCTGGGACTGTTCCCGATGCCAATGGCGGCATACGAAGGCCTGCGTATTACCTTGGTGACAAACAGCTCTCTGTAGCCGGTGTTCTTGAAGCCCATGCGCTGAAACGTCCTTTTCCCACCATCTGTCGCGACGAGAGCTGTTTGTTACGTCAGTATTACCATCCGCCATATGAGGTGAGGGTAAAAGCAAGACATACCAGACAACCCAACAACCTTCCACCCCTTCTTCTCCGCCGCCCGTCTCGTAACCTCCTCCATAGCAATCTCTGAAAACCTCCTCTGCTTCGAGGTAGGTGGCTCGACAGCTAACCGCTCGATGTGATAAACATGCAGTCCAACCTCTTGTTGCACCTCGTTCTCCTGCACGGCAGATATCCTTCCATTTGGTGCCTTGCCGTTGCCGATCTGCCTGGCCCCTGCCACCTCAACATGTTCCGCCAGTGGTTTTTGCTCCCTCTTGTTGTCGTGAGGAAACATGGTATGCGCGTCGACAGTAGGCTCCTTCAGTTTTCCCACCAACAAGTCCTCCCAGTATTCCCTCAACATGGGCAAGACAATAACCACACCGAGTATTCCCGTCTTGGGTGATGACCAGCATATCGACATTTCGGGACAGGCCGCCACCCAGCTGCAGAGTCTGTCGTACGACAGCCCCGCGGGGTACATTTCCATATCTGACGCGTAAACGGCGCGCAGGACCTCATCCGAGATGGGGTGAGGCGTAGGCGGGGTCTCCATCCCGCTTCTCACCGGGCTGTTGCCGGATGTTGGTGACGACATTTTGCTGCTCTCTTTTATCGTATTCTGGCTGATGATGATGAGGTATCTCCTGCACTTTGAAGAAAGAGGTGTTGATAGCTGAGGTGATCGTATGAGAGTGATGAAAATGGAAGAGAGGAGAGACGTTCAAACACCTGCAGTTTTTAGCGCCGCTCTCTGCTTAGTTATTGCGGTGGTCCCTGGTGGTGCCCGTCGATGCGCCACTCATCTGACTTCTTATTTGACTCTTTGCCAAAGTGAAATGGAACCAGCACAGATTCAAAAAAGGACCAGCCCCAAAAAGCACTCCAGAAAAAAAAGGAGCCACTGTGGAGTTGTGGTTGGGTTGTGAGGTCCAGGTGAGGTGGGTGGATATCCACATTCAGAGAGGTCCAAGCTCCCCGCGCCAGCGATGCCAATTCGGGCCAGAATTAGTGGATCCTTGGCAAGCCACACTTATCAATCGGGGGAGGGGTCCCGCAGATTTGGGTCAACTGTGCGCCCCGCGACAAGCGCTCAACTGGGGCCGGAAACCAAAATGTGGCCTGATGTTTTGGGAATTGGGATTTTGCAAAGAAATGGGGAAACAATGCTACGGGAGACAAAAATAGCGAAATGAAACCGCGAAAGATAAATTTGACTGCCCACAGCCAGAATCGAACTGACGACCTCATCATTACTAGTGATGCGCTCTACCACTGAGCCATGCGGGCTTGAGTTTACCGGTTGAGATTGTGAGTGGATTTGAGGCTTTTCATGATAGCTGCCAACAAATTCTGTGAAGTTTCTGAACTTTTATGTGGTTGTGGTAATCTTCGGTGTGGCTAAATGAAGGCGCAACTGAAACATGGTCGTCTGAGTGTTCTCAACTGGAAAAAGCAGGAGCAGATGGCGTAAACGGCTATCTCTCAACAACTGATGAGTCTGATGGCTATTGTGAATCACCACCGGCCTGGCCCGCAGGTTAACTTTTATTTTATTTGTCGGAAGCTCTCAAAGTTTTTCATCCCTGACCGCAAGCCCAAACTGATCCCAGCACAGTGATAAAAGCCCTTAACAGAGCTCACGTTTCTTTGCATTCTTCATGCTGCAGAGTTCATCATGAGAATTCATCTATATATATGACTTGGATTCAGTCACGGTCAACTCAACCATCAATCACCTAGCACCTCAATTGCACTAGCACATCTCTCAATGTCACCCATATATTGTTCAATTCACCCATGGGGTTATGGCTAACCATCTCTCTATTTCCATGTGCCAGAAGACATTCACAGTCCAGGGTCGAAGCCCCTCCCGAAATATTGAGCATCAATGTTTCATAACAGAAGCCTCCGTGACACCTGACACCAATGGGAAAACGCCCACTTTTCACCGAATGGACAACACAATACACGGTATACGATCAAAACTGCCAACAGCCGAGACATATCTGATGCAGTGCAACCTCCACCAGCCTCCAATGTTACCTGAGAAGACCCCTGGACCCTGAGATCCCAGATTAGCACACATCATGAAGAATACTAGACAGCCTAAGTTATCTCGAGTCATACCAGACCAAATATCGGCTTACCGAGACCGGGCACCACAAACGTCCGCAGCAACAGGAAATATATTGGGGGTTTCCAATGGTGTGAGATATGCAATAGATACAATCTCGAGCCTGCGCTGTCAGCAACGAGCAATATCAATCCTAGTCAAATAAGGTGTGGAGAAACACTTGTCAACTTCCATGTGGATATCATTCTCCTGTAGATCCAGAGATCTGACTGCCAATTACCAAACATATGCTGTACAAATAAAGAAAAAGACGAAATAAGCAAAAATATGGCACATTCGATGCCGGGAATTGAGCCCGACGTGGGGGTCGAACCCACAACCTTGAGATTTGACGGAGGAACTCCTTAAGAGTCTCACGCTCTACCGATTGAGCTAGCCGGGCGACATGCATCGCCTGAGCCGTATACATTGAGATCTGCTGGGCGGAAGTTTTGCTTTTGAAGCATGTATCTGAGCTTCTCGTGGGTGGTCCTTGTGTGCGAAGCTTAAAAGCAAGGTTCAGGGGTTGAACGAAAGGAGGTGGAGCCAACGGCTTTTAGGGCTGAGAGGATTTGCGGTTTTCTCTGTGGCTTGTGGAGGAGAGAAAAAGAATCAGTGCCCACCGTTATTAACGGGTTTAAGGCATAATTGGTAAAAGAAAGTGTTGTTGCTGAGGTCCTACCCGGACTCGAACCGGGGTTGCCGGAATGGCTCTGGTAACTCAGAATCCGAAGTGCTAACCGCTACACTATAGAACCTTGACCTATGCTGTGATGTTAGAAAAATGTTATGGTGAGAGTGTACAAGTAGTCCCAAGGATATGCTTACCTTTTGTCGTGTTGAGGCCTCCTTCGCTCCGCAAGCTTGAATCGTGACTTGGCTCCACCTACCTCAAGTCTTCCAACAGTTGACAAGTTGAGGACTCGAAATGCGCAGCTCTAGATGAATGTGTTTTGAAGATGCAGTCATCGAGAGCATGGATCTAATCCGGCTGAGATTCAAGACGCAATAGCTGGCGTCAATGTCTGATACATGAACAGCCTGTCACCTGTGATTATCTTCTGCTCCATGATCGAGAGCTTCGTGGCTGCTGAGATCCGTGATCATGTGTCCATATCAACAATCCTAAGTTCCTAACATAGGCTTTTCCATGGGAATCCACCCGTCTCTCTGGTGGTTTGATGCATTTGGAGAAAGCCAGGAGAACATTGCCACAACCCAAAAACTAGTCTTGAGGGGGGTATCCGGTTGACCCCCAGAATTTGACTCCATCATGATCGGAGCAGGCCTCGGATAAACCTGGTGTAAATGCCGGAACGCCTCAATGCTTCCTTCAAATTTGTTGCTGCCATTAACCTTGATAGAGCCCCAGTCCAAGTGTGTCGAGTTCCTTGCTGTATCGTTGAGCCAGAACTTCGACAGCAGCTATCCCAAGAATGGTAATGATCAACTGTTCCACCTGCGAAGTTCCAAGGTCTCAGACATCATCTCGAACCAGGTGTGGGTGCCCACAGAAATCAAACGTTGGGACACGTTCCGTATCATGGGTGGTTACCATATCGAGATTCGAGAGAGGATCAAGCTGCAGCTTGTCGATCTGCCCGGAGTATTTTCAACTGTCGGTCTGTCATGGACAGTAGTAGTGAACGAGGCGTGAGAAGGACGGGAGACCGAACGACAGTTGGCATCATGTGGTGAGCGGTCTCGGGGCTGGCTGCATTGGGGCACCTTTGCGTCAGTAGACATCATGAAGGTGTGGCCTGACGGTTAATCGAAAGAGCTAGAAGCCAAACCTGCCAATTGTCATGATTCGATGTCCACAACATCAACGTCAGCCAAAACGGAACTACCCGCGACTCCCAGTCCGCTTCTCGCAGTCAAATCCTTCCCGCTTATTGCCCGGCTTGGCCTTTTCTGCAAGGTAGTGAAGGTTGAGATAAGCTTAAGGCTGGAGCAAGGGGAAGACGAGCGTGTATGAGTGTCGATCATGCTGGATAGAGAAAGGATCGGCACGGTCAGAGAATAGAAAAAGTTGGCGAGCAAGGAGGATGATTAAGAGAAGCAACAAGGCGGCTGCTGCAGACTGCAGCATCTGCATCTGCCAACATCCTGTTATTGTGAGGCGCAATCTGCGGAGAATGAACAGCTGTGTTGCATGACAGCGAGCAATGACAACTTTTCGGTTGCCGATGTTGCAATGGCCCGGGTAATGCAAACGCTCGGGCTTGGTCAAGGCCAGTCAATAGGATTCGAGCCGTGGTTGAATGTGTGTTGTCATTTCTGAGTTTTCAGCTCTGAAGCGAGCCTCCAAAGCCGTCGTACTCAGTTGGAAAGTAGTGGCGGTGAACAAAGTGTTTTGGGTGGTCTCGTGTAGTCCATGTTCTCATGATCTGAGCTGTCAGTTTGTTCAGCCGCTGTGATACTGACAGTGTCATAGAGAAACGCCCACCCGCTGTTTTCTGTTCTTGCTAGGTTATTACTGACAGTCTCGAAATATGACACTTAATGGTTTCAGGCGGCAACTCGCTATGAGGTCGGGTAGTACACCATCGGAACAGGAGCCTTGGTTTTGCATTTCGGGTTTCGTTGCTTCGACCCAACCATCTGGCCTAGGCAGGGACTTCTGTCGTGCACTTCATTGACTTTTCTCTGGGCCGGCAAGTCCACCTGATGACATCACCACAGGCCTTTCTCGGGGCAAGCGCTCCGGGCCGGGCATAGCTGAGTCCTCCAGACAAGGGAGAAGCTCAACAGAAACAAGCTGATTTTGTGGAGAGCTGAGGAGCACTGCTTTGATTATTGTGAACAAATGACCGACTTCCCGCAACAACTTGGCCGTTCAACCTTGATTTAGGGGACCAGCCAGTACTTTGGATGCAGGTGATGCATTTCGAAAGACAGAAAACGGTGCACACTGTCTCAGTTACGTGGCATGGAGATTTGTTTTACAGTCAACACATACATCACTCTCGAAATAGTCCGCACGATGCAGCACTCCCTTGTCCCCCGCATTTTCCGGTGTGCTGGGGTGTGGTTCTATTGGCAGCCGACCAATTTGCGGGTGGACTGACCGTGGAAAGCTTTTCGTAGCTGTGCCTATGGTTGGTCGGTCCACTCCAATGCTCCTGCATCCCCTCGGGGAGTTGCCGTCGCCTGCCGTCTCCTCGACACCACCTTCTGCTGCCAATAGCTCACCGTCAAGATCAGATCATGTTGCTTCATGCTACACAACACGACACTAGTACATGATCGTGAACCTCCTTGGCCGCATTTTTGACCCCTTTTCCCACGACACCATCTCCCCTTTGTGTCTCTATTGTTCTTCCAATCATCTTTAGCCTGTAGCTGTACGGATCTTCTTCACATAGCAGAGATCGGATTACACAAGTGCCTCGACAGTTATTCACGAGGCTGCTCCTAGGTAGGTACATGAAGAATTAGAAGGAGTACAGTCCAATGGCTTTCATTGCTCACTCTTCCGATGTTCGGCCAAACCACCTTGGCCTCATTTCCCTTACAGCGCTGGCGTTCGGACCGAGTCTTCATACGCGCCACATTATTACTGACAATGGGAGAGATATGTTGGTAGATGCAGTATGATGCATAGCTTTGAGTTTCTCTTGTTGACAGTTAGCTCGAGCAGAAAGCGCCGGACATACTGACGTATGCTCCGGCTTCACGTTCTACATCATGATATTACGGCTTTTGGCGAGCTGAACCTGTCAATGATCGTCATCATGCATGGAAACGGGACATCGTAGCATTGACTGGTTGTCGTAGGGTCGCAGCAGGCTTGGGGCTCTTGTAGGCGTCGTAGATGCTGTGACACTTTTGCTTCCTGAAGGTTTGCCAAGCAGTACTCCAACTCTTCGCCTCCTTGGTTTCACCACACGACAAGGTATAGCACTCTTGAGGCTATTTTGCAGATTCAAAATAGGAAAATGCAATGTTGATCTAGGTGAAGCCCGCAATCAAAATCAAGGAAGCCGTCCGAATGCAAGCAGAAGGCCGGGATGACAGGTTGGATGAGAGGCACAATTTTGAATAAGGATGACTTTCATGGCTGATATGACTGAAAGCGTACTCTCTAAATTTCTATATAAACTCCCTTCTTCTCCCTTTATCAGACATTAAACTGCTCTCATCATCAACATCAACAGTTACTCCAGCAGTTCCAACTCAGCCTTCCAAACAATCGAACACTTTCTTGCTTTTCAAAACAACCAACTCTTCCACCGCCAAAATGCAGTTCTCCAGCCTCATCACCATCCTCACCGTCGCCATGACCGCCGCTGCTCTCCCCGCAGCTGACGTCGCCAACAATAATGTTGTCGTTGCCCGCACTGGCGGCGGTGACGACAGTGGCACCCCCGTCAACCAGTGCTCCGTTAACAACGAGAAGCCCTTCTGCTGCAACCCCGCCCCCATCCTCGGCATCCCGATCGGCTTCCTTAGCTGCGTCCTCGGCGTCGTTGGCGGTACCTGCTCCGGTGTTGTCAAGTGCTGCAACGTTGACGCTCCTGCCTCTGTAAGATTCCTCCCTGGAACTCTCTTAACATATAAATCACTAATAATTACTCATTAGGGCTCCATCACCCTCAACGTTCTCACCTGCGGCATCTTGTAAATGCGGTCATGGTATAATCTGCTGCAGTCAGATTTGGACGCCTGAAGGCAACAACAGCAATGGGTTCTGGAGGACTGTCTTCGGGATGGCAAACCTGGAAGGATTGCTGGTGCTGGGTTGTATGAAATACTTTCTGTTTTTCATCTCACTCTTTCTCTCGCTTTTCAGGCCTGGCAGGGGAAGAGAGGGGTGGAAACATGTACGGTCTTTTTTTGCATTTGAGCGAAGCGATGTATCTAGTTTAGCTAGCGGGTTTTGCAGTTTCTCATCTGTTTTTTGAATCTGATGTCTTTGCCGGCTTATATTTCGATGGCTTTTAATTTGAGATTGTGATGTGATTTTGATGAGTGACGGTTTCACTTGTGGAAGATGACAACATGAGTCCCCACTCTGTGTTTGATGAGAGCAATAATATGGTTCGTTTTTGAGTTATGAAAGGTTCCAAAACCCTGCTTGAGCATGTGATTTGTGTCGCAGTCCTGTGTCGAATAATTTGGGGAGGGAGTCTTTCTTCTTGACACTGCACTGTCCTCAACTTGCCTTGAGCGTTGGGTATCAAACTGCAGACGATTCGAAATCATCGCAGTGTGCTACGCCCCTCCCCCCGGCAACGACGAACTTGACTATTTTCAGGACGATGAGCGCGTACAAGTCTACCGATTCTACGAACACCGCCGGTTCCCACTCTCTATCGAATTCAGATTCCACGCCTGCACATACAATTGACCCGCCATGGTATAGGCCTCTAGCGACGGTTTGCGAGAAGTGCAAGTTTATGGTGGACGACTGTGGCCGCTGTTTCGATCCCGGCCCTCAAAATTCCCCCCGGGGGGCAGTTTGTTAAACGTAGAGGCTCTCAATACAACACATTTTCGGAGCTTCTGGCCTAATCTGCTGCAGGGTGCGACATCTATTTTCAGTTCTCAAGGCATGGCCTTGAGAGCCACACATCAGATGTACCTGGCACGATTCCTGAGCGCGTCCATGGGTGGTATTTACTGTCGACTGGAGGCAGCGAAGTAGTTCTTACTCTTGAGATTCCTTACACATCTGGCGACGTTGAGTTGGCAAAACAACATAGCGTCGAAGAAACCCGCGATTCAATGATGGATACACCCACTCGCACCGGCGCACAAGACCACCACCCGATGGAAGATGTTAATTTCACAAGATATATTCAGTGCACAGTTAAAGCCATGTTGACAGACTATCGAGGTATGATAAATCTTGGGCTCTGGAAAGTAGCCATGACTGATTCTAATATGTAGCGCCAGAATATGACTCCCGAATCTGTTCGCCAAGCACTAGAGACGCTTACACTTGAGTAAATTTTGGCTTGAAACACGCCACAGGTCACACTTGCGGAGAGCCTCCTTCAGCAACACCCTTTTGCCTATATGAGTGTCCGAAGTTTCCCGCGATTCGGTGCGTTTGCGTTTGATGGACGAGGGCCGTCCAAATGCTAGATATGCAACGCATAGTCATTACTGGGGCGACCTGAGAGTCCTCGCCCTGACTACCGATACATTCGACAGCTTCCGCCAGCAGGCTCCGCCGGAAGCCTTGTCAAAGACATATCGGGATGCCATAGAAATCACCCATTACTTTGGGATTGAATATCTTTGGGTCGATTCATTGTGTATTTTCCAAGATAGCACATCTGACTGGACCCGAGAGTCGGCGCTCATGACAGAAGTTTTCGAGCGCTCCCCACGCTGGCGCTGTCAAACAATGTCAAGCGATGGGCGCCATCTTCTAAACATTTGTCGAGTTGAGAAATTCGGACAACACAGACGGCACATTAGAAACAAGCTTGCTGGAAGAGCATGGATTGTCCATGAAAGATAACTATCTAGTCGTACTCTGCATTTTACGAATGACGGAGTGTACTGGGAATGCGATCAGGGCCCAGCGTCAGAGGTTTCTCAGGCAAGCCTATGTTTCGACAAGGATCGACTCATCGCTATCTCCGGGCTAGCGAAACATATCGTCAGTACTACAAATGATCAATTCCTCACCGGTTTGTGGAAAGAGAATTTCATTAATGACTTAGTTTGGAGCTTGCGAGAATGAACCTGAAACAGAACCGCCGAACCAGCACCCCAAGTCGAGGTGTCAAGGACGAATCAACCCACCCACAGCACCAAGATGGTCCTGAGCGTCTCTTTCAGCACCTTTAACTTATCAGTATTTAACATATGTCGGTCGGTCGACGGGCGGATTGGATGACTGGTCCACTGATATTTTGGACAGTTTCAACACCGTATCTTGCGCCGACCTTCATGATATCACTGTCAACCCCCTGGCTGTGAAGATGTTCAGGAGCCGTCAACCAATATCAATGTGCGGCTACGCTGCGAATCTGTATTTGCTTGTCAAGGCTACTTTGTGGTTAGTGATTATGCGGCACCAAACAGCGAAGGCAGGACACCACGGCATCGGCTTGAAACTCGTCAGGAATCTGAACGTGAACCTGAGATTGAGGCCATTGAATCGTTATTGTCCGACTCACACAATCAAAACGAGGTGCTGGAGAAAAATCCTTGGGCAATGATAAATAGACTCGATCATAACCCGTCATGCATCTTAGGCTGTGGTTTGGACGTTGAATGGACTAAGGAAATCCCACCATCAGATCCCATATTTCTCTTGGAGCTCAAAGAGACCGAATGGCCTGATTCATTACCTGCTCATGGATATTATCCTGAAATGCTTGAACAAGGCTGCAACTTTCTCGTTGGGTTGATTCTACAACAAACGGGCCGACAACGGGGTGAATACCGCAAGGTAGGAATTTACCGGTGTTATCAGCCATTTCGAGATCGTGTGCTATTGCCTGAAATCTAGTTGCGCCAGGGGATGACACGGCATTTTGTAGAGATATGAGATGGAGCGAGAGGAGGCTTTATTGATCTTGTTTGAATCATCTTTCTTATGTCGGGAGAGGATGGGACAAAATAGCTTGATCACTACATAAAATAGAGAGGTGGCTCACTAATACAGAGAACTTGCTGAGGTTGTTTGTGTCATCTGAATCCAGGGCAAACAAAAGCTTGTGCTAAAAACATTAGCAGTTTGCAGGCTAGCAAAATCCTAAAAATGGACGAGTTGGGAATCGAACCCAAGACCTTTCGCATGGTTATGCTATTGCAAAGCGAACGCGCTACCAATTGCGCCACACGCCCTTGATATAATGGCTGCGGAAATAAACTCTATCATCATCATCACCTGGTGGGCCTAATTGGGTATTGTTCACAAGGTCAGCGAACCATGCTGAGATGGGAGAAGGTAAGAGGATATTCATCTGAAGATAAATAAGCAGAGGGTACTCGCGGATATGATTTGTCTTAGTGC
Organism: Podospora pseudoanserina; assembly: GCF_035222485.1. NCBI lineage: Eukaryota > Fungi > Ascomycota > Sordariomycetes > Sordariales > Podosporaceae > Podospora > Podospora pseudoanserina. Next base: position 1,938,657 of record NC_085922.1, on the reverse strand, counting down.
TGCACTTTGCGTGATTGCTGCGAGATAGTCGAGATTAATGTTTTTGTAAAATATGTAAACATAGCTAGTCAAGAGGTTTCATTTATATCTCTGAAAATCAAGTAAACAACAGGTATTAGATGGCAATCTTCAAGGAAGGCCGCTTCGAAACGTAGGTCAACAGCCCTCTTCAACTGGTAAGAACATTTCTTGCTCTCTCCTTGTTCAAAGCACCCCGACGCCCGTGACTGCCGCTCTTAACCCCCACCCAGCCTGTTGAATTGAGCTCCAACCTACCTACTCTGGATCCAAGTCGTATTCTTACATACACCTTCCTCTCAGTTTCGACTCGAGAAATATATACTTTCCATTTTCGCGGTGCTCCTTGGTGGGCTCCCTTGCCCAGTTCTTCTTGGGGCTATCTTTGAACCGTGTGCCGCTCAGTTTGTCGAGGCGGGCGCGAAAGGTTAAGCCTGTGCTTCGTTCCCGAGTCTACGTAATCTCCAGTGCACTTACCCTATTGATGGCCGGCAAGTGACCCAACTGGCCAACTGATCTTACCTTACCATTATTGCCCCAGAGCATCCGAGTGATTCTTTCCTCCATGAGCCAGAGTGGGGGCCAGGGACTCCCGGTCGACACTTAAGCCGTGATGGTTTTCTCAACGTCCCTTATATGTGTAGGTTTTCTTCCACCTCGTCGACATCTTACTGAATTACTAGAAGAACAACATGGAGAAGTTGTCCTGAGCTCCGGAACATCGTACCATCGTTATACATTCGGCCCCGCAACATTACGGAGCTTGCCGCCAATCTCTTCCTGGGTCGCAGCGTCAACATTGGAGATTTGGAGCCTCTCTGAAATCCCGCCCGACGAACTCCGCAAATGGGAGTCTGGGCGCCTACAAGAAGTCGGTGTTTCCGCCGCCCGCCTCATGTCCAGTAAAATACCTCATCGAGCACGAATTCATTAGCCTCTATCATGATTCCATGGCTCTTCTCCGCAAGCCTTTTTACCATCCTATCGGCCATGACACCCAAAACGTTTACCAATCAACCACGAGCCCCTCGAGCATCTTAAAAGGCCTTGTGCGACTCTCCTGAAAGGCTGTGAAAGACAGTTATAATGCTTTCTACTATTTTTATTAAACTCTCTTGATTATTTCAGAGGCCTTCAAATAGAGGAACAGCGCCCTCGACCATCGTGATGGTGAGGTCTCGGGCCTCTTGTTGAAGGGCTGGAAAGAGAATCGAACCGCCCTAGACTGTCGCAGTGTGTGTGTGTGTGTGTGTGTGTGTGTGTTTTATTGGCCCGCCTTGGTTGCCGGGCACGTACATACTATCTGAAGATAGGTTAGGGCCGTGGTGGCTATACTGTATTTACATGATGTCGTCCGACTCCCAGGGCCATATGCCCACATATATCACCACTCCCAAGCCTGTGCGTCGTCGCGGTGGCAGTTGGTTGAAGGCGTAAATGTCCCTCTGTTCACCGGGCCTTGCTCCGGTCCCAGGTCTCCAGCCTGGCCTATACCCATTCCTGCGCCTATATAGTGTGTGTGTATTCGTATGATGGTCTCGCCACGTATGCCCCCTCCCCCCCCGAGGGCAAGCCGTCTTCGCGAAGGCAGGTCGTGGTGCCGGTGAATGGAAAAGCTGCCGGCTCGAGATGCTCGATGGCGTTGGCTGCATCGGTTGCCATGGTGTTCGGCGCGCGCGTATGCGAAAATATGCGCGTAACATCACTCGTGCTCGCGGTCCTTCCCAGGGCCATCTTTTGATGCCGATAGCCCACCGCGCGAGGTGTTATATTCGATTTTTCGTCGTCGTCGGCGGCGTTGATTCTTCGACGAAATGGTGATTTTTGTAGTAACAGGCCTCCTGACTCTCTTTGATGGGCTGTTGGATCATCTTAAAGGCCATATTTGCTATCATTTAGGGTTTATATTCTCATGAAGCAGGGCAGTCTCCATTTTATATGACGTAGGGTTTCGCAACTCTGAAAAGGAGACGGCCCCTTCGTAGCTCCCTGTCCTCCTACCTGGTACACTTTGTGCCGGGGGGGGGAGGAGGTCAAGTTTGGCGATCACAGCTTATTTAAGACAGGCAGATATGGTAAAGGAGTGCCCTCACCAGTTGAAGAGGACTGGTTCATTTTTGGAGGTGGGGTCAATAATGTTTTGATGCCTCTTGTTCATGTTCAGATACATACTCGAAACCTCCTTCATGACACATGAGGCTGGTATATTTAACAATGTAATCCCGCGTGTTTTAACGTCACCAGCTTTTCTTCCGTGGCATGCCTTCCGGTCCCTACTCATGGCGGATAGATACAATACAACAAAAGTGAACCCTTTTCACTGCCACCGATGCATCAACCCAACAAAATAGTCCCAATACTGGCACAGCGCCCTCCCATTCCACCCCTGCTCTTCCATCCCGAACCCATCCAAGTTGACAATCGCAGGCAAGTACTTGCTCTCCCAATCTGTCAACGACATGTTCTCCTCTTTTGGCTTGGAGCACTCATATCTTGCCTTGCATAGCTCCCAGTAGGCGGGATACCAGCCTGCTTGCTCCCAGCCAATCACACTCGTCACCATTGGCTGGTTCTGTTCGTTCATAAAGATGATGATGTTTCTTGGGTGGAGAGCACCGTGCGTAAAGACAATGGGGACGTTGTCGGGGAGGAGATGATGAGGTTGGTAGTTGATCTTGGCGGGGGTATCATCTTTTTGCTTGGTTTGGGAGAGGGCCACGGCTGTGGCGACGAAGTAGCTGTGGAAGTTGGAGACGTTGGGGAAAGGCCCTGGGGCGGGGATTTTGAGGCCTGGGGAGGAGGGAAATTGGAAGATTTCGTCTTTGAGAGGGGTGTTGTCTATGCTTGCTTCCCGGGGGTCAGTTGCTGTTGGTCAAAAAACGGGGGAGGGGAACTCACCGACTACCTCGACTCCTCCTGGCTGGAGACGACGCCATGATTTAACCATATCCTTGATCTGAAGACAGACGTGCTCTTTCTGGGCGTCGGATAGATATGGCCATTGTTGCTCGAGTGTTACTTCCTCTGATGGCAAGGAGAGGTAGAGGACTCGCTCCCCAGTTCCGATGTCCCGTCGCCAGCCAAAGACTTCGGGGACGGGGACCTTGTCGCTAAGGTACCGTTTGAGGGTCATTAATGTCTTGGCTTCAGTCGAGGTAACCGCGGTGTCTGCGCCATACTTGACCAGCAGTCCTGCTTGTGGCGCGGGGAGGTAGTATGGTGATGGTAATGGCAGAGATCCATGTGAGAGGATAGCTTGTCCCCGCACCTGGGGCACGCTGGGGAGGTCCGGTTGGAATGCATATTTGGGACGGGTAAAGTATGAAGAGTGTGCAAATATGACGTTGTCTCCTGGGGGAAAGATGAGGTTGACAGGAATCCGTTGCTCATCTTGTTGCTTATCTACAATGGCTGGTTGAGGTTGTGGTACTGGCGCTGGAGCGATAGGTTTGCTGACGGCTGCTGGGGCTCTGGGGATGAGAGTGGTGGGGGTCAAGGTGAGGTTGGAAAGGGAGTTGTAGAGGGCCTCGAAGGGGTCCACTTCCTCGACATGTTGCCGTGGTGGAGGTGGTGGGGAGGGCTGGTGAAAGTGATTGAGGTGGATTGGATTCAGCAGCATTGCGACGAGACGGGAAATGTACGATGGGGCGGTTATCAAAGTTGCTTTCAGAACGGAGAATCATTACGGAGTGAGTGCTGTTTTATTGCGACGTTCGCTTGTTGCGAGTTGGATCCATGACGTTGGGCTCGCGGAGGTGCGCTGGCGCCGGTGCCCAACCAGCTGGCAGCCTGAGGTGATGGCGGCAGGCAACACTGACAAGGGAAATCACATGGGCCAGCGCTCAGTTTGACTGGTTGCCGTCACTGATCACTGAAACATCTCTTTCGCTGAGCTCGGGAACGCGCTGTTTGTTTTGCAGTGGCATCATTTCTTTTAGGACATGTGTTTTGGAAGTGTCTCACGGGATGATATCACTGGCCGTCCCGCACCTGACCCCTCATCAACGTCATCTCAGGAGCTACCCGCTCCGCAACAATTCCCACTGGCAGTTACCACCCCCTCGGGACCCAAGGCATGTTGACTCGGAGGTCATCCATAGAAGCATAATATCAAACAAGAAGCCCGTTTCCAAAATCTAGAAACCAATTATCCCCATCCGCCAACATCATCCCCGTTCCACCTTGTAAATCATCACTGTCCCCGAAAAAGTCAAAGGTCTGTTGAGGCTGCTCCCATTCATTGTTACCGTCACATATATCAACAGTCTCACCTTGATTTCCCAACACCGTTGCGGCCCCGCACGATGGCTCCATGTTCGTCAAGGATCGCAATCGTTCTTTCAATACCTCTCGGGCCTTGCGAATAGCCTCTTCTGCCGCCTCAAGACTCATTTTCACCACCTCAGGCTCGGTCAAGCCTTCCCTCATAGCATCCACATTAGCCTTCACTAAACAAGCGAACAGATACCCCTTAACATTCGTCTCTCTTCCTTCAATACACCTCCACGTCCACTGTTTTGCCTCCTCAAGTATCGCCACCAAGTCTTCTCTAACCAAGCCCCCGGAAATTGGGTCGGCAGCTTGCGCTCGAAGATGAGTTGACAGAACGATGATAACTTGCATGGAAACGGTCCGAAAACAAGCGGATGATTTGGCGACATTGCTTGCGCCAATATCTGAAGTAGCAAAGACACCTCGCCAGATACGGTGTGCTGTATCTACTACAACCACCCGGCAAAAAGCAAACTCTGGTCTGGATAGAGAGGGGAGAAAGAAAGGTAGATGGAGGGCGAGAAGGTAGCGTCTAAGCAGGAGATTGATGTGGTTCACGACAGCTTCGCGGTTCACGTTTGTGAGTGGCGCATTGCTGGAGTGAGAAACGTGCGATAGGAACTTGGCCAGAAGTGTGTATGCTGCTCTGAAATCAGAATCAAGCTTCAAAGCGGTTGGGTAATCGCCTGGTGAAGACCAATCATTGAGAAATTTGACAATGGCGAGGCGTACTGGGAGTGTCTTTCGAAGGGCGAGGGAAATTGCTGTAGAGGTAAATACTCCGTCTGCTTTGGGGATTGCTTGGTCCAAATGCAAGTCCTCATCATTCAAGTTGGATGGAGGCTTTGTGTCAAAGTCTTGGAGAGATATCAAGGGAGGACCTCCAGAGTTCAGGCTGGACTGGACAGATAGCTCGAGGATAGTGTTCCAGATCCTGCGGCGCATTTCTGATGTGAACAGGTTTGTATTAGGGGATGTTCCAATGACACCATCGCGGTGCAGGCCCATGTACATGGCTGTGCGGAGGAGCGAGCCAACCGAGATCCAAATCATGTCTTCCGCTACACCGACAGCTTTGCGGGCGAGAAGCAACAGAATATGGGATTGAAGATGTTGAAGGGAAAGTTGATGCTTGAAGTCCGGCTTGGAGAGCCATGTTTGTGCATCTTGTACCCATTGTGTGGCTTCTTGTCGCAATACCGTGTCAGTATGAGTCGCACCTATGGCACAGACAAGCTTGGCTTGAACAATGAAGGCCGCATTAGTCGGCGGAGTTGGCGATGTGCAGAGAGCATGGAAATCTCGAGTGAAAGAGGGAATATGCATCACACGAAAGATGCTTTCTGATGTTGAGATGTAGTTCCGTAACAGATCGTCGTGGTCTGGCGGAACGTCGAAGAGTGGTTCATACGGCCAACAAGGGAGCACTCGAGACTTCAATGTCTTTGCCAGACCTTTGCATTCCAGCATGCACCCGACGATAGGAGAAGAATTGTTGCGGAAGTGTGGCTCAAGGATCGCAAATAAGTCTCGAACCAGGGTAATGCTGTTGACCCAGTGGCTTTGGCCGAAGTAGCGGGTCTTGTGTGCTATGCTGAAGGCACCGACGTTCGGTTGTCCCTGCCGGGACTCATGGTGAATGTGAAATGTGCCAGCGATGCCCAAATTAGTCGTGTTAACAAGAGATGGTGGCGTTGGAGGAGTAGTGATGGAGAAACAGCTGGCCACATCGAGTTCGGCGTTCTCATCGTCGACACAGTCATTTGGCAGCGAGGTTGCACTTCTGGGAGTGGTGGCCTTTGGAGGAGAGAGGGGAGGGTCACGGTAAGAGCAACTGGAGCCTTTCGACTTGAGGCAGTTTCCACATGGCGCCTTCCGATCACAGCGGATTTTACGTTTTCTGCAAGTGATGCAGGAGCTGTCAGTGGAACTCTGTGGTTAGCGTGACTTCCTAACTCTCAACTTTCATTACTGAAAAGGAACAACTCACACGGCAGGTCTTCTCCGTCGTCGAACAGCACCACCTTGGCCAGTATGCTCCATCTCGATTCAATCTGCCGGCAAATTCTGTCGATAAAAGACAATGTCCGACATCTTTGACAGATTTCGGGATTTTCACATCACATTAACCGAGGACTCAGGAAATTCACTCGGGAAATTCAGTCCTTCGGAGCCAACAGCCCGACGTCATTGGTCCAGGCCTCGCTCACCCAACCCAATATGCCGAGTCCGCGATTCTTATCTCCGGCCCGGCCTTATCCACATTCGGCGACTTATTCAACTATCCTCTTCGGCGTTTATATAAAAACCTGTCTCGGCATCCCCTAGGGGAAATTCTGGTACAGGCACCGGTGCCTTGGGTTTCTTTTCTACACTTGTCGCATATTGTTGGTTTACCGTTTTGGTTTCTCTAACTTGGTACCAACAGCAATCTCTCAGCACAATGGTAGACTCAGGTCAACCCTCGGCTCCCTCTCAAAGCACATCCTCCAGAAGCAGCTCTGAGAAGCTACCCATACCCGACCAACCTCGAGACCTCGAAAAGACCTCGGAATCTACACCTCCCACACTCACCGACCTCTACGGCCCAGCCCCCGACGGCGGCGCCCGCGCCTGGTTCGTCGCCCTCGGCGCAGCCTGCATCTTTTTCTCTTGCCTCGGCATCGTCAACTCCTTCGGTATCTTTCTCCAATACTATGGAACCCACCAGCTATCATCGCATACCCCCGATCAAATATCCTGGATCGGCTCTGTCACGGCATGCATGCAGTTTCTCTTTGGGGCTATCTCGGGTCCACTCTTTGACCGTTATGGGACATGGGTCATCCGTATCGGAGCTATCCTCTACGTCTTGGCCATCATGATGACGAGTTTGTGTCAAGAATACTATCAGTTCATGCTCGCTCAGGGGGTCTTGACGGGATTAGCGTCGGCAATGATACAAGTCCCTGCTTTTGCGGTCGTGTCACAGTATTTTGACAAGAAGAGGGCTGCAGCGTTGGGGTTGGTGGTTAGCGGGAGTAGCATTGGAGGTATTGTCTTCCCTATTGCTTTGGGAAAGATGTTGAATGATACCAGTCTGGGGTTTGGGTGGTCGGTTAGGGTGATAGGGTTCATTGTGGCGCCTATGATGGTGTTCTGTTGCTTTTCGCTGAGGGCGAGGTTGCCGCCGAGAGAGACGAAGTTCTTCCTATGGTCAGCGTTTACAGAGCTGAGATTTGTGGGGTTGGTCGCTGCCGGGTTCTTTGTATTGCTGGGGATGTTTACACCGTTGTTTTTTCTGCCCTCGTATGCGGTGTCGAAGGGGATGGACAAGATCTTGGCGTCGTATTTGCTGGCTATCGTGAATGGAGCATCGACATTTGGGAGGATCCTACCAGGAATTCTGGCCGACAAATATGGGAAACTGAATATCTACGGGCTTGGGTCATTGTCGACGGGGATTGTGGTCCTGTGCTTGACCAAGGCTACTGATACGGCTGGGTTGGTGGTGTATGCTGTGTTTATTGGGTTGACATCGGGCACGATTGTGTCGGCGAACTCGGCTGCGTTTTCAACTTGCACGACTAATCCGCAGAACTTGGGGACTTACATTGGGATGGGTTTGGCCGTTGGTTCTATCGCCATCTTGGTTGGGCCGCCGGTCAACGGGGTGCTGTTGGATAAATATGGGGGATATTTGGAGGCTTCTCTATTCAGTGGTATCATGTGTCTGGCTGGAGGGGTTGTGATTTTGGCGACGAAGCTGACGACTCCTGAAGGGTTGTTTGGAAATGTGTGAACTTTTGGCGTATTTCTGGGGCCTGTCACATGTTGTTGAATTAGCTTAGAACTCTCAACTATACACGATATGGAAATAATTCGGTCAGATAATCACCCGACTTACCATCAGACCAAAAAGTGTGGCATGACGCGTCTGAAGCTTTTGGTCAAATGTGAACGTACCTTTGTCGGTTCTCTCATTGGTGCGAACCCGAGCAATCCGAGCAACCTCCAGAATGGAAACGTCATACCACTGCTGCTGGGCGGCGCCAACACTGGAGGCAGCCGGCATAAGTACTGCACAAGATCCTATATGCTGGGTATAATTCTCTGGGCATGTTCGCACTTTTGGTCCATCAGTTCTTTTCGGTTGCACATCTTCATTTTTGAAGATCGGTGTTTATTAACGCCTGCATTCAGCTGAATTCAATTCAAGAATCTCGCCAACATATCTCGTCCAGGCATCCATTCATCACGCAAACATGGCCAAACTCAGCAAAACAACCCCCTACAACTCCCAAGATGAGCCTGCCTCCCCCTCCGATCCTCCTCCTTCTTACGAAACAACCATCCAGCAACATTCCCAATCTCAATCTCAGTCCCATTCCCAATCTCAGTCACAGTCCGACCAGCCCAAACCCCAACAGTCTTGTACTCCATCCCGTCCTCACACCTGCGGGTACACACCCCAACCACCAATGCAACCCCAACCAGATAACCTAACCAAACTCTTCAACGACGAGCGGTACGCCGTCCACGACAGCAGGCCAGGATGTTTCTGGTCGTCAACAGGGGGCTGTTTCTTTTCGACGAGGGGCGGGTGTTTCTGCAGTGATAGGGAGGGATGTTTCTGCAGTGATAGGAACGGGTGTATCTTCAGTGATAGGGGGGGTTGCATCTTTAGTGATCGGGGAGGGTGCTGTTTTGGTGATCGGGGGGGTTGTTTTTGTAGTGAGGGGGGGAGGGGGGGTGCGTGGGGGGATTGAGTGAGGAACTTGGGGTTTGGAGGGTGGGGAGCCTGGCTAATTTGATCAAGTCATAAAAGGAGGTTTTTGGACTGTTTTGGACTTGGTGGTTGTTCAAAGACATGGAGTGGGGGCGTTTTCTCTCAATGCTCACAATTTTTTCAGTGTATGCATGGCGGTAGTTCTTTCTCTTCAAGATTATGCTATGTGAAAGTCTACCTACCTGTAAGAAACTACCTATGGGAAACATAGAGACCTTGTATAACCTGATCTATTGCTATTGTACGAATACCCTTTCTAACAGAGCTATCAATCTTTATTGCTCATCCTTAACATGCTGGGGGCCCTCCCCTAAGCCGCCACCGCTGCCAATGCCTGTTCTCTGCTTGCATCTTCAAGCATCTCAATGATGGTAGCATTGCCATGAACGCGCGCCAAATCCAGCGGCGTCTTACGAGTGTCCGAGAAGACGTCAACCTTGGCCACGTGCAAGAGGAGGAGGGTTACGACACCCTCGTGTCCATTGCCTGCCGCCCAGTGAAGCGCAGTCCAGTCAAACAGAGACCGGAAATTGGCGTCTGGCCCGCTTTTGGTGAGAAGGTCTTTTACTTCGGCGTAATGCCCACCCGCCGCGGCCCAGTACAAGGGGAACCCAAAGTTCTTGTCAAGAGCATTGACGTTGTCCGTCTTCGCCTCGTCCTCGGGGGGATAAGAGATGGCTATGAAGTGTTTGTCCCAGGCAGAAAGCTTCTGGCACCGCTTGACAGACATGCCGTTGGTTATCATCCAGGGTTTGATCTCGTACATCATGACCGACTGCCTGTCGAAACTCGACCACTGCATCTTCATCTCCTGAACCTTCTCATCGGTTTACTGGTACAGGATCTCTCGGTTGACACGGTCCTGGCTCCAGTTGCGCGGCTCAATGCCTTAAAAAAGGTAGATGAGATTCTTGTTCCACGAGATGCCGCCGGCGGGGGATTGGTGCTCGTGTACGCAACCAAGGGCATGCCCGAATTCATGGAGGACCGTATCCTCAAATTCACCAGCTGTTGGATCCTGCAAGTTCATTGTGGCCTTGTTCTGAGGCATGCCCCGACTGAGCGTACCGATACAGGATCTTGTGGGTTTTCTTGGGTTTTGAAGGAAATGCGAATCTCCACAGGATCCGTATCGGTCTCGTAGACAAAGTCCATTTTCAGGTTAGCATAGGCAAGCCACTGCCGTGCATAGGTTTTGACCTTCTCGTGCCAGTCGGGGGTGCCGTCCAGGAACCGAACCCGAAGGGTTTGTCCAGCTTTCCAAGTCCAGCTCTTGGCAACAGCAAGCTCAGAATACTTCTCCGCCTGGCCTTCGTCAGAATCGTCAACATGAAGTTCAGGGTGCATGGAGGCGCAAGGAGCATTGACGCATGCAGCAATTTCGAAAACGATGGCTCCCACAGATGCCTTCAAAGCACGATCGAGTAGATCCTGCTGCTCGAGAGAAGGACCTATAACGATGGAACCAGAAGGTAACATATCCGAATTTTCAGGCATTGGAGATGTTGCCAATGCCACTTCGGACTCCTTTTCCGCAGCAAATGTCAGCGATTGGTGAAAAGATCGGACAACGTGAAGTGAACGACAAAAAAAGGGATCCAATCTTACCTCTTTCTTGGCACGCCACGAATGTTTTGATGGCTAGTTCACATGAAGGCATGTTGAGACTGCTGTCGCAGACCTCAGCAACAGACTTCTCAAACTGAGTCATGCACCAGTCTGGTTAGTACTGAATAAAACAAAAGGTGGAAGTAAATCGGGTGAATAGGTACCTCATGACGGACAGATTCGACATCTGCTGCATCAGAACGGGCGATCTCGGTAGCCTGGTCTTGTCAGAAGTCATTTCCAATGGTCAAATAACATATTGGGTTTTTACATAAATGTTCCAATCGTCGCCCACGAAGCTTTTGAAGTCAGGGCCCCAGATCTCCCCGATGTAGGCCTCAAAGACACGCAGGTTGGAGGCTGCAGAAGCGGTGGGCTCGAGCTGCATGTTCGTCTCACATTCCGTCTCGAACTCCTCGGTGGTTACCTATTTGTTTGGTGCCCCGGTTAGCTTCCAGTGCTCGACAACAACGATGGGCTAGGTAAGTATGATGTGGAATGGAACCAATGACCAACCTTGTAATCAGACTTAAAAAATACAAGCCTCCATCGAAGCCAAGAGAACTGCCATTCCTTCTCACGTGAGAGGGACCTCAAAGCCTTTACAGACTCATAAACGGTCCGCGCGCACCAGTAGCAGTGGAGACGAAAAAAGATGCTGTATTCCGGGGCCTTCTTTGTGGTGGTGTAAAGTATTTCCGCGAAATCCACGACGTTCAAATCGACATCGTTCTCAAACTTGAGCGATGCAAGCGGAAGAGGAAGGACGGTCTGGGTTCCACCTGAATCGGAGCTGGAGCTGGAGCTGGAGCTGGAACTGGAGCCGAAGCTGAAGGGCGAGGACCCATTGGAACCTGGCGAAAGCGGTTCCCATTTAGAAGCCTTCCACTTGCCGAGAATGACTTGGTCCTGCTTTGTCTGGCGTTCGGCGATGATTCTGGTTCGGACGAGGTATCCTGATCATCGACAATGAATTGGAGGTACTCATGGGACACGATAGAGTCCAGATTCTTGACATGAGTGATGCTCTTGATGAGGCAGCGTTCGTACAGAGAGCGGCTCTTGGTCAAGGCCTGGTACCATTCTCTGGTCCAGTACACCTGTTCTTCGTCAACGAAGAGGTAAGGAATTGAGGGCATGGTGGTGGATTGTCGCAGTTCTGATGATCCGATTTATGTGATGCGTACGATTTGAGGGTTCAGAGCTGAAAGGAAGAGATAGAGAACAAGATTAGCTCCTTTATAGTGATCTGGGCAGACCGGAAATACCCTTCATCAGCTCAGACAATTATCCCTCTCACCAAATCCCAACCGCGTTTTCCGTTCAAGTTTGTGGCTCCTGTTCTTCATGGGCTCATGCGGTTCATCTTTGCACAACCTTACCAATCCAATCAAAGCCTCTAGCCTAGTCACGGACTCTGAGAAAGCAGGATTCTGGTTACTTTGGCGTGTGAGAAGAGCTCTTCAACTAACCAGTGTGTGGCAGTCGAGAGAAACCGGGTGGAACAAAATTACCAGTAGTATGCATATCCACCCAAATCCTACACGCCTCAGCAAGATGGCTCGCAATCTAGAACTCAAAGACTTCCGCTTATAATGCCCAGCAGTACGAATCATGAAAGATGCGTGTTGTTAAAATCAATGTCAATGGTCCAATAAATCACATAGCTAGGTATCAAGTTATGTTGTCAATGCCCACCATTGAAGTGTTGAGTCTTAGAGAGCGAGGCTTCACATGAAAGACCTTGCCCTGCCCCCTTCAAAGCTTGATATGCTGATTAACATGAAGCATCTACAGATACCCAACTCGTTGCAGACAGAACCAAGTGTATAGGTAATTGACAAAGTTTCATCAAAACCTCATTCTGGACGCCAATGAATGCGAGTATCAAGCCATGTGGGGCGTGGACGTAAGCCCACTGCGTGTGTCTTGCTCCTCCTCATCTTGCAACCTGGACCACGGCCTCTTGCTTCTTCTCTCCATGCGTCACCAATAGCATCACCTTTTCCCAGACCTTTGTTGACATCCCACTGGCATAAAACAACCTGAGGTTGCAAGCTTCAAAGAGATAGAACCCGAATTACCTGAGAGCGTTTCTTCCGGCGATCCTATACCTCTGATTGGTTGACATCATCATCAACGGCAAAGATGTCACTCGTGTTGTATTTTTGGGCTGCAATGCATCCTGTCATCACAACCGCTTTCCTTCAAGCCCACTCATCCCCAGGACTTTTAGACTGGACCCTGGGTTTACCGCCCACTTATGTAATAGGTAGGAGCAGGTCCCCTAGAGCAAGCATGCAAATCCAGGGTCCTTCGAAAGGAATGCCGGGTCAAGCGCTGTTCATCCGTGCCCATCCAACGTAACCACGCCTACCTAAAATAGTTCACAAACCCTCAAACTCCATGATGAGACATAGAGGGGGACCCAAGATGTGGGCCAACAAATCTTTGCACAATCGTCGCGGCAACTGCGTGTGGTTCAGTCCTGTGAGTGATGAACTAATGATAACATCAAAGCAAACATCTAGTTCAAGGTCTAGAACACACTACCGAACAAGATGTTATGGGCCTATCAAAGGACCTTCGTTTGCAACATCTTGAACCGGGCACTTTCCAAAGAACGCCACAAGCAAATTTGTTGACTCACAACTGGCGGGGGTATAAATATGAAACGCTAAAGTGATAGCAAGATTTTTATATCGCACAGCGGGAAGTTATCTAGTCTCATTTGTCATTCTTACTTCCCAGTATCATGTGCCCACCCCTAGGGGTCACCACCCTTCCCGAGCGGCCCTCAATTCCTCGAGGACAGTCTTTATCCCCGCAAGTTCCAACTCGTGCATAGTCTCCTCAAAGAGTTGCTTCATGACTGACATGTGACCTTCCTCATAAATCTGATATCCAAAAGGGCTAACCTCCCAATCCATCACAAAGCAACCATTACTCTCTGCTCCTTTCGTGACGACAGCATCCACATACGTCCAAGCCCCATCCTTGATATCCCTCGCAGTAATAGCCTTGACCAACCTGATCGCCCCAGCAAGCAAAATACCACTTGCCTCCCTCTGCAACTCGGTGCCTTTGCAGAAACCTGGATCAACAAGGTTGGTGATGAGTTGATCAGAGGGCGGGAGATAACCCCTCCGGATCCGCTCGGCAAAAAACATCTGACCCAGGAGCTTGGATACAAAGTAGTGGTTCATTGCTTGGTATGCTCCTTTCCCATTCGACGAAGGGGATGTCGTCAGGTTGTTGAACGATGACAGAAAGGGGACGCCGGGGGAAGGTGGGGAAAGTTTGGAGTTATATACACCACCAGAGGAGACGATGGTGAGTCTACCTGGGTTGCCGCCAGAGACAGATCGCATGATGGGTATCAACAAGATGGCTAGGAGGAATGTGCCGAGATAATTGACTTGTATGACACGGTCGTTTCCCGTGACAGGGTCTAGACTGAGGTTTGCTGAAACGACGCCAGCGTTGAGGATGGCAATGTCCAGAGGGGCTTGGTGATGTCGGTGCTTGAGAGCTTATCTGACAGGGCGGAAGTAAAGGATTGGATGGAGGGGTAGGACGACATCTCGAGGTGCATGAATGTGATGGTTGCAGAAGGGAACTTGCGACGGAAACCTGAGGCGACCTCTTCTCCTTTCTCAGTGTTGCGAACTGCGATGATGAGGTGGGAAAGAGAGAGTGATAGCAGGTCGTGGGCGGCATGGTAGCCCAGTCCGGTGATTGCACCGGTGATGAGGGCTGTTTTGCCTGCCAACGAGGTGGATCTTGTTAGGATAAGGCGCTGAGGCTTGGTTCGGAATTGGGAGGAAATGAATATGGAGGTGGCGGACTGGATTGGGCGACCTAGATCGAGGGATACAGAGGAGGTTGAAGATGGCGTCATGGCGGTGTTGCTTTGTTTGAACTATCGATTGGGATAGAACGCTGATTTGACTACTCAATCATGGAGAATGTGGGGCTTTGGGTGATTTATACAGGAGATTTTCGTCTTGATCGACGAGAGCTGAGTTGTAGAAGCAACAAAGACACAAAGGACGACGGCGACCCCAGAGACGACTGTTTACCGAATTGGGATTGTAGTTGAAGCTTGGCGGGCCTTCTTGGTCTGTAAAGACTACCTAGCCTCGCCGCCGAGGGTTTCAGTTCTGATGAATAAGCTCGCTGAAAGTTGAGGAAGGCATAATCAAGCTCCCTGGCGCCGAACGTTCGGGCCCGTGCCGGTCCCACCTCTCCGTGATCCACCTTTCCCGAAGGGGAAAGTAATCGTGTCTTGGCAAAGCAATCCCGTGTGGGTCCATCCTTCGAGCTGACAGACGACGACATGTTGGATGCCTTTCGACGTCCGCTATTTCCGCTCCCAAGACTTTTGCATTTTCCATATCTGTTCCCAAACATGCTTCCTCTTGTCCTGCGAGTTTAATCATCACCTCGATCTATCTGCTCGTAGTCATACTTGGCAAGAATTTGCCGGTCTCACACAGCCGTCACATCGTTTTTGTCGATACAGATACTGCAACGCTGAACCGATCCAACAACATGCCGGCAAGGAAAAACCACGCACCCAACTCGAACACCCCCCTTTTCATAGTCAACTCATCAGCCAAGATCGACCCTGCATCCAGGAAACAGATCCGCAGCCATGTCATGCGAGGCAAGAATCGAAAGCGGGCCAGTCAGAAAGACAAACCCCTGATTCGCTCCTGGATCAACGACTGCCAAGTCGCAGACTACTCTCCCAATTCGATTTCCATCCCACCACGAGTCGGCAATGACCTAAGCCACATTGCCTTCATAACCCCGCTGGCACCCTACATGCAGGAACTCATGTTCCAGTTCTTCACAATCATCAAACAATCCGCCTATCCCGTCGAGACCTGCGTCCAGCCAGACAGTCGTCAGTGGGTGGAATACCTCACCTATGACCAAGCTTACCTTCACTCGGCCCTATTCTCAACCAATGCCTTCTTCGACTGGCGCCGCTCAGCAGAATTTGGCAATGTTACTCTACAACACCTTACCACATGCATTTCCCGCCTCCGGCAGAACCTCCTCGACGCCTGCCTCGCAACTTCAGATTCAACCATCACCACCGTGAACACCCTAGCCATGATGGCTGACCTATTCGGCGACTACGACAACGCACGGAAACATCTCCAAGGTCTTTCCAAGATCGTCGAGGTCCGAGGAGGAATAAAAGCACTTCAATACAACCCCCAACTGCAGTCAAAGATACTGAGAGCCGATCTTGGCCTGGCCCTGTCGACCGGTGTAAAGCCGCTGTTTTTCTCGGAGGGGCTCTCCTGGGAGCCTTACTTATCCTCTCAACCACAGTCCAGCTCATCCAAACCAACCGGGGCACCAGCATGGGACATGTCCTTCGTCACTGACCCTCGTCTGTTGAACGTCTACCTTGACCTCCGGGAATTCTCTCGCGCGGCTAATCTCGCAAAGCAGATAGGCAGCAAGATCGGGGCGGCTGAGTATCTTGAGACGCTGATCTCGGTGCAGTACAGGTTGTTGGCTTTATGTCATGAAGACGGTCTGTCGATGACGGCAGAGGAAAGACTGTTGAGTGTGGGTATGTTGGCTTTTACCACTACAACTTTTTTGCATGTAAAGGGGTTGCCGTTCAGATTCCCTCATCTGCAGGAGCAGGCGAGAGAATGCCTTCAGAATCTGGATACCAAAAAACAAGGCGGTAACCTAAGTTTGTGGTTTTTGTTTGTGGCGTATATATCGGCGCTTGGTAGCCACGGGACAGCGGAGGATGGAGGACTGTTGGTTGAGAAGGGAAGGGAGATTGTGGAGGTGATGAAAGGTGAGAAGAGTGAACTGGGATGGACTGACGTGAGGGATATCTTGATGGAGGTTATGTGGATTGATTGGGTGCATTCTGAGGATGGGAAAGAGTTTTTAGACAAGATAGCAACTGTGAGAAAGGATTGAAGGGTTGTGTGAGGCTGTAGACATGGGAAAGTCATGAATTGCAAAAAAAATGATGGATGATATGAGGTCCTACCCGGACTCGAACCGGGGTTGCCGGAATGCTCTGATATTCAGAATCCGAAGTGCTAACCGCTACACTATAGAACCTGGAATGTTCTGTGGCTGCAATGGCCGAGAAATTGTCTGAACTTCTCTTTCCTTGCCCGTTGTGTGGGATGGAGTTATGTCCCCACCAGGGCAAACCTATGCTGAGTCATAAGAGGTTCCACATTCAACCCCCTTCATCCCAGGTTAATCTCTTTCCAATGAGGCCCCTGACCAAAGCCTAGATGCAATGCTTTTTTTCTGATCCAGCCATACCCTCTTCTCTCGGCAATTCCACCATCCCATTTCACCAGGATAATATTATAATGGAGGCCGTCACAAATTTCTACCTCTGTGGGCCTCCAAGCGTCAAGTACGTATTTTTCATCGTTCCGAAATGTCTTCTGTGGGCACCCCTCAGAGAGAAGAACCACTTCAATTGGTTCAGAGTCGTGAAATATGATGTCACTCTCTGAACCCCCCAAATCATCAAGACTCATCCATCCACAATCTTCACCATTAGCCCCGAGGAGTCGAGCGTCACTGGTAAAGACATCTGTCATTTGGATTGTGAGTGTCAACACCCATGTCCAGAACCTCAAAATTGGGTACGGCTTAGGGTTATAGATTGGCCTCGGCAGCGTCTCCAATGACAACCCAGATTGAAACCCTTGGAATGAAACACGCGGTTCAGTAGGGTAGAGCCGGCTTGCTCTCCAATCTGTGGCGCCTTGTAATGTTCGGTGGTGAGTTCGGTTAATTTGGTCGATTACTGACATTGTTCTCCCGCTGCTATCGGTGGTGTACCAGACTATCCAAGTCCTGTGGCTCTCCAACCATTCGTCAATCTTCAGCTGGCTTTCAAACTCCTCCAAAAATATCATCCGCACCTCCCCTCGCCAGCCAGCCCACGAATAGCTTGGAAACCCAGGCCGTCGAGTAACATTGTTACCCTTGAACAGGAGAAAAATATCGAGATGCGCGACTGGCAAGCCCTGAACTAGGGGATATCCAACCTTTATTGACACTCGCCTCATGATGCCTCCCATGGCTCGGAGCACATCTGCGTCGTTGCCGAGAGACCGGCCTGAGTATTGGCGGATCAAACTACCGTACACTCGTAGAGCAGTGAAGGCAGACTCCCCTAGATGATCCATGGCTCGGGGAACCACCTGGTGAAATTGCGCGAGGTTGTCATTGAGCCTTTCATGATATTCGACCCTGTTACACCGAAAGACAACTTGGTCTCTGAAGAAGTACAAGTTTCGGCGCGATAAAATGCGCTCTTGAAGCCTAAAACGGCGACTATGTCAGCAAAGCTCAGAGTATGGTTCACGTATTGTAGAGAAGAAAGACCTACGTCCACGCTCTGGTCATGTGCGGACTCTCATGCATTGAGAGGCCAATGCTTGTTATCTTTCCTAGGAAGATGCCTGGTTTGATTTCATGAGCCAAGCACCCTCCCTCTCGGCTGCCCGTCTCAATGCCAGGCAGCCCAGCATTGGCGTCGAAGCCCGAGGCGGCGACGACAGTAACCCATGCCCGTTCATACACTTGATCCATGAGCTCGATGCCTGGCTCAAGATCGCTAGGGTCATTTTGAACTAGACATAGAGAATCAACCCACAGATAACGCAGGCCGAGCTTCCGGGTAAGTGTTATGGCATCACGAATTGTTTCCGGGATGAGATTCCAAGCCTTGCTGATACTGTCACGGTACTTGAGTTCTTTCCTGTTGGCCTTTGTAATCCTGAAGTTGGGGACGGAGCCCCAGACATAGCTCAACGCCACATATGGTACTATGCGATTCAGTTCTACCACGCAATTGAGCTTGACATCAATGCAGCGAAGAAACTGAAGACCTGGATAGGCTTGCTCAAATGACTCCCCGGCTGGAGCGACAACACATTGATGTTTGCGTGAGCATTCATCGATCCACCTGGCAGTGCGTTCAATGTCAACCGTTTTCGAAAGCTCATAATGCAAGTAATTGCTTCGACCATGATCCCTATGGTTTGCCGCAAGAAAGCAGAGCCCAATTGGAGCATGCCCTGGCCGGGACGAGTCGGCCCTGTCAACTAAGAAACATCTTCGACTAGGAAAAGCAGGGTCCAGACCATAGTCCCACTTGATGGAAAGAAGTGTAGAGTCGGGGTTGAAGTTGAAGTAGACTGGCCTTTTGGCGTGTCGATATAGAAGCTCGCTAACCAGTCGACAGACCGGACATGTGCTGGTTCGAATTCGTGAGGCAGTGCCGATATCCCAAGTTGAGTTGTTGCCAAAAGAGATGTGGCTATCTGCGTGTAGCAGATCAAACGGGATCCTCGAACAGTATCCGCACAAATCCGGGATAGAAACATTGGGAATAGAATACTGCGCCATGGTGATGAAAAGATTTGATGTTGATGAGTGGAAGGAACGAGCGCTTTCTGATTAGGCAGCACTGCTCATTGGGCTCTGTGCCCTATCCACGTGATATCGCATCAAACATCATCGCTGGTAAGTCCGCCCTGGAGCGGCAATAGGAAGGTGCGCTGTTGCACTTCGTCACCCCAAGGCCGTCTTCCCAAAACTCGTAAAACATACTTCCAGGCAACAAGTAACTCTACATGAAGGCGATATCATCTGAGTCCCCGACGGCCCTCTTCTTTACTCGAATTGAGCGACCGACAGACTCACATTACTATTTTATGATACAACAAGCACCCTTTATCTTGGCAGCTCAATAGCGCTTACCCTCGAAGTGCACGATGCAGCCTTTTTCTCTCTATCAAAGTCTTGACATCTGTTTACGAGGAGAAATGATCGGCTACACAACCATCAGTGCTGCTGCATAACAAAAAGTGTGTGTTCCCCTTATCTCTGTCCAGGCATTCGGCACGAAGTTCTTACCCTTTCTAGATAGAGATACCGCCCCCACAACCACGATGTGACTTCCGAACATCCGATAAAAGGTGACACCAACCGTTGTATCGCTGTGAGATGGGAATGTTGAACAACGGCAAGCTGCGGGCTGAATCACGCATGCATAAGGCTATTAGCTCGGCACCTGTTCACAAAGCACACATGTGTTAGTGTTTCACTACTTCACCAAACTGAGGGAACAGAGACCCTAGACTATTGGCCTGCAACACACTCACAAGATGCACTACACTTCCCTATATTGGCATGGGGGCTTAGTGATCAGAGATGGTGGCTCATGCAGCGAGCTCGCTTGTGTTGTTGAAGGCAGTCTAAAACTGGATGTATTAAGATTGATAGTTCTGGACATATTTCTTCAATATTGGGAGGAGTTGTCTTTAACCTCATCTTCTCGCCCATGCCAGGTCTCAAGGTTAT
The DNA here is from genome assembly GCF_035222485.1 of Podospora pseudoanserina. Lineage (NCBI taxonomy): Eukaryota > Fungi > Ascomycota > Sordariomycetes > Sordariales > Podosporaceae > Podospora > Podospora pseudoanserina. The sequence goes on along the minus strand of NC_085922.1, from coordinate 1,918,604 downwards.
GCGGGACTACTCGCCTGATACCTATTTAACGTTCTTTCACGCTCACAAGCACAACCAGAACGACTACAACAACAATGGCGCTCTCATTCTCGCTTCTAATATCGATTTGGCCATTGCTTGTTGAAGTTTGTGTTATTTACTGTTTGTCTATAGCAGTCTACCGACGATACTTTTCCCCTCTTGCCTCCATTCCTGGACCCTTTTTCAACGCCATTTCCTACCTTCCCATCCTCTACCAACAAGGTATTCTGGAAGGTCAACTATTACATGCCTTGGAAATATGGCACGCTCAATATGGTTGGTTCTTTCGGCAATCCCCCAAGTAACGACATCTCTAATGTGAACCACCCAGGCCCGATTATCCGTATCTCACCCAACGAGATTCATCTTTCCTCACCTGAGCACTATGAAACAATATACTCGAACTCCCTGAGGACAAGCTTCTACAAAGATCCTGCTTTCTACGGACCGATGGAGGGGCCGATCAAGACCCCCGTTATGCTGACCATGATCCCGAATGAGGAACACAGGGTGAGGAGAATGGGCATGAATCCATTCTTTTCCCGAAGGTCCGTTCTTGGCTTGGAACAAATTGTCAGAGACAAAACCGAGAAGTTGGTTAAGATGGCCGAACAATTTCTGAGTCAGAAGGGTGGCGAGTTTGATGTGCACAGAGCCACGAGGGCACTCACGGTCGATATCATCACCGAGTATGCCTATGCGAAATCCTGGAATTATATGGATTTGACTGACTGGCAAGTCCGCTATGGGATATGAACCTGAAGCCTGGGCTAACAGAACAAAAGGGGCGAGGGATATCAGGAGGCTATTAGAGCAGTTCAGACTTTCTTCCCCTGGTTCCAAACCTTCCCCTCCCTGGTACCGGTCTTTGGGTTGTTTCCGGACTGGGTGATGGTGAAGCTTTATCCACATTTTGGAAAATGGTTTGACAGTCTAGAGGTATGCCGCCCAGTGCCACTTCTCTGGGGAATGGCGGGTGTTAATGCAGATTTGACAGGTTGTTCAGCAATCTGTCGCGGAGGTCAAGAGGGATATCGCGCTTGGTATCAAACCTCCTCGGAGAACCATCTTTCATGAGCTTATTGATCCCGAGCTTTCTGAGACGACAAAGGATCTGCCGTCGCGTCAAAAGCTTCCAGATGCTGTTGTCTTTGCTGACGCGGTGAATGTCACCGGAGCGGGTGTCGAGACTACAGGCGCCACCATTTGCAGGGCGCTGTACGAGGTTCTTGACTCGCCTGAGATTGCAAGGAAGTTGAGGAAAGAGCTGAAGACGGCTCTACCTGACCCTTTTATTGTACAGAATATGAGTTTGATTGAACTGGAGAAGGTGCCTTATTTGACGGGGGTCATCAAGGAGACTCTAAGGTAGGTACAATATCTACGTGACAACGGTTGATGAAAGCCACGCTGACACAGAACAGACTCAGTCCAGGTGTACCTGGCCACCTACCCCGTGTCGTTCCTTCTGCGGGCGCCACGTTCGACGGGTATACATTTCCACCTGGCACAGTAGTTAGCATGAGTGCCTGGTCGATGCATCACAACACTGAGATCTTCCCGAGCCCAGACAAGTTCGATCCCACACGTTGGACCGATCCAGATGTGGACGCCGTTCACGCCAGAGAAAAGTGTCTTGTGTCCTTTGGCCGAGGAACGCGCAATTGCATTGGTCAGAACTTGGCCATGTGCGAACTTTACTACAGTGTGGCAAGCATGATCCGGAGGTGGGATGACTTGAAGGTGCATCCTGATTTTGGAAGGGAGGATATGAAACTGGTAGAGTTTTTGTTGTCGTATCATCCAAAGAAGGCAAGGAAGTTGAAGCTTGTTAGGGGTTGACCTAATATTGAATAATGCAGATTGTAGCCAGGGGGCATTTCTGATCATTGAATTCCTGACACACCTGGAGGGTATGGTAGTGCGAAAATGGGCAGGCGGTGGAGCTTCCGATATAATGTCAAACTTTATGTCTGCCCTCCATCAAATGATACCTCACCGGGTGACTAGTCTAGTGGTCAGGACGCTTCGTTGTGGTTATTCGTAAGAATATCACATACGATCCGAAGAAACCCCGGTTCGATTCCGGGGTCGCCCATACATTTTGCTCTGATCCACACCTAGAGCTTCCTTCTTCTCAGTTTACACTTTTTCCATTTCGGCTTCTTCAGAATTTCATCAAGTCCCCAAAGACTCACCAAAATCACATGCCGCATTCACAGTAATCTCGTTTTCCAGCGCCGGTACACTCCAAGACTTATGCGCTTCAGGAAGGAGTCTTCGAAACCGTCAGCACGTTTTTAAGCGATTGGCTTCTTCCCAACTACAGCGGGCAGGGGTGTCTGCTTTCTACAACGTCACCAGCCTCCCAGCGTTACATCTAGTGGACCCTTCCCGAAGATGGCGGCCTTGATCGGCCTTCAAATACCTGATTGCTGATTTGACAGTGGGCTTTTGACAGCTTCGATCCAGATGGCACAGCGCACGTTGCAGGCATGAGGTTGCTTCATTGGCTTGGCCCTGCATGTCCGATTCCCCTGTAGGGAAAGCTGATGTGCGCTGCCTTGCTCAGGAACACAACTCTTGTGCATGATCTGATAATACGGCCCAACATTTTCACATTTTGGGCGTCCTTTCATGGAACATGCCTGGTTCGCCGACATGGCCAGTCAGGAACAAGAATTGATCAACGCTGCTGAAGATATTGACCCCAGCATGCCAAGGGCGACAATGTATGATCCCGAGGTTATATGCACGACCATCCAAGGCCCTTACATTCGCTGTTCATAAGCACTTACTGGAAGAAATAAGTATTGCGAGTACAAATAGGATGTCTCGGTCTACTTCTTTTGACGATGGCTTCACTTTGACACTCAGGCCACAGTAAACATCGAAGAGGTCCAGTCAACAGTCACCATGTTGCGCCTCACAGCTGCCCTCTCCCTTGCGGGTGTTGTCTCTGCTTCTTTCGAGAACAACCTCGCCTACCTCTCACCATCTCGTCGCCACGCCTCTCTCGCTGTTCCTCTTGCCCACGTTCAGAAGCGCCAGAGTGGCTCTTTGTACACAGCAGCGGAAGTGAACTTCACCCACGGCATCGCGTCAGGAGATCCATATGCCAACTCCGTTATTCTCTGGACCAGACTTTCCCCCACAGCCGATAACGTCGCCTCAGATATCGTCCCAGAGGGCGTAGTGCCCATCTATGGCGATGAGGGCGCTCCCCCCAGCAGCCGCGCCGCCTGCGTCGAGTACCGCATTGGCACAGACGAAGCTTTGACCAATGTCGTAAACAGCGGCAGAGCCTACACCTCGAGCGAAGTAGACTGGACAGTCAAGGTATGCCTCCCACGCCCATCATCCCAAAAGATCCGGGCTAACACCCACCCCCTAGTTTGAAGCAACAAACCTCCAACCTTTCACAACCTACTTTTACCGCTTCAACGTCTGCGACTCCTCCAAATCCTCCGTCGTCGGCCGCACAAAGACCATCCCCACAAAAGACCAAACCGTCCCCCGCAACATCAAGCTTGCAGTCTACTCCTGCTCCAACTACCCCGAAGGCTACTTCAACGCCTACGCCGCCGTCAACGCCAAGGATTCCGCGGATTACATCCTCCACCTCGGCGACTACATCTACGAGTACAAAGCCGGCCTCACTGACCTCCGCAAACCTCTTCCTGACCGGGAGACTTACTCTCTCTATGATTACCGCAAGCGCACAGCTTCCTACCGTCTCGATCCTGATCTTGCCTTGTCTCACCAAAAGTTCCCTTGGATCCCTGTCTGGGACGACCACGAGGTCGCTGACAACAGTTACAAGGACGGCTCCAAGAACAGCGACGGGGAGGAGTTCAGGTTGAGGAAGCAGGCGGCTGTGAGGTCGTATTTCGAGTGGATGCCCCTTCGGCAGGTCACTATGGATGACTCTTTGCGCATCTGGCGGGATTTCTCCATTGGGAACTTGTTTGATCTCATCATGCTTGACACGAGGCAGTACAACCGGGACGTTACCGTTCTTGGGCCACTGGGGGGGATTATTGGGGGGAATAAGAATGAGGTGGAGGAGCAGGCTGATTGGGTGAACAGGACGATCATGGGGTTCAACCAAGAGGCTTGGTTCTACACCAAGCTTCAGGAGTCGAGTGATCGACAGGCCAGGTGGAGGTTGGTGGGCAACCAGGTGATCTTCAGCAGGGTGACGATTGGAGTTTTTAATGATGAGCCGTTTAATTTGGATCAGTGGGATGGGTACATCGCGAATAGGGACAGGGTGTACAAGACACTGGTGGACAACAAGATCAACAATACGGTCATGCTGAGCGGGGACAGCCATGCGGCTTGGGTGAGTGATATGGTTTGGAAGGCGGAGGAGGGGTATGATGAGAACACCGGGGCGGGGGCGGTGGGGGTTGAGTTGGCGGGGAGTGCGGTGAGCAGCTCCAGTCCGTTGACGGGGATTGTGCCGAGGTTGATCACGGATCCAATTTCCAAGTTGTTGATCAAGAACAACCCGACGTTGCAGTGGCAGGATTTGTATTATAGGGGGTATTTTGAGATGGATATTGGGTATGATGCTATTGAGGCGCAGTTCTTTGGGATTCCAAATCTCAAGAAGAGGAGTACGGAGGAGATCAAGATTGCAAAGTTCTTGATCAGAGATGGGGAGAATAAGTTGGCGAGGAACCCTACTGTGGGTGGTGGAGTGGCGTATGCGGGCGCGTTGAAGAATGGCAAGGTCGAGACGGCACCTTGATGTCCTTTCTTGTCGATAGAACTCAACTTTTTTCTTTTTGCTCTCAAGACAAAGCCCTGAATTGTTTTTGTGATTCAAGTGATTACAAAGGTTCCAGATGGAACAGTCTCCAAGCACCGCCAACGTCCTTTGAGAACAACGGGGTGGTGTTCCTGACATGCCAAGGACAAGGGCCGTTGTTGACGGCCCCTTGCACCAGTCAGGGTCGGCTCCAGACTGTGTACCACTTCAACTACCGGTTCCCGAGTTTTGTTTGCACCTCAAGCTGCATCGCATCGTCACTTCTGATAACAGCTGACAAGCTAGTATCGTGCCGCTTCTTATCTTTGCATTGGGCATCATGAGCTGCGTCGTGAGGTTTCACATAATTGAGGCCTACAACGCTAAGACAGAACAGCAAAGCAAACACCACAGAAATAGCTCGAAAATACTGGACTCATTGGTCAAAGTCAAAGACAGGCAAACAAAGAATGAAATTTATCGACGCTGGTAGCAGTTTCAACTGCACTCTTCCGCCTCGAGGCTGGTATGAATGGTCATCAGCTGATGACCGTGGCAACAATGAGGGATGCCAGGACGGACTGGCGTGGGAAGATGAGATTTGATAGTATTACTTTGGTGTGTTTAGAAATAAGAGACTGATGGATCCCCGATGCGAAGTCCAGTCTCAGAACTACGCTCAACCCATCACTCAGACTCCAGTCAGCTACCTCATGATGTCGTCTGACCTATCTCCCTCCCATGGTGCTTGGGCAAGCACACCGCCCAAGGTGACGAGACCAAATCTATGCTGTGAACTTCCGAACCTCCCCGGCGAGTGCATGTTTCTCGGCTTCGTGGCTATTTTGGGAATCACTTGCGTGTTTCTCTGCAAGTTGATTCTGTGGTTATTCCACGTAGCGGTAGACTTTGGACAACCAGCCTGGCTTCAGTGGCTTCAACGACCTGAGAAGCAAGACGTCAACACCTGGCTCAACGGCCAAAAGTCAATCATCAACTTTTCCTTCGCTGGCGTCTCGAAGCCACAAGACACCCTCCACCTTCGTGCAGCAGCCAACGAGAATATTGCCCTTGCCTTCAACATCACTAATTCTTTAACTACCGCTTCAACTTCGATCCACAAGAATTTCCTGAAAATGGCCTCTAGTATCATCAACCGTCCAGGCCGAGACTGGATCAAGCTCTTTGAGAAAGCCACTTCCATTCTCACAGCTGAACTCCCCCGCGACACAAGCCAACCCCTTCACCTAGCAGAAGCCACCCGAATAACCTGCCTCAAAGTCGTGCTCATCGATAACTTTCAGATCTCTTCGGACAGTTTGCCACGGGACTCACTGGTCATCATCACCGACGAAATCAACAACCAATGGCTCAAAGCCAAGTCGTCTTCGGAGAAACCCGTGATATCATCGCTTCTCATTCACCACCTCACTGCCCTACAACGCAGGGACCCCCGGTGTTTATGCTGGCCATTCGACCAACTAAAGCCGGAGGAAATCCTCAGTATGATCATGCCTCAATACGAAACACTTTGGCGCGTCGTCATGGTCACTTACATCCTCGCCTTTCACCTCTATCCTTCGCTTACCCTTCCATCAAGGATCTCTTCTGTTCCCGAGTGTCTCGGGACGAATTCTCTCAAGGAGAGAGAGGCCCTCAAACTGGCAAAAGTAAACCATATAGGCCACCTTGTTCCTGCTCCCCCCTCCCCATCACTCACTCCATTCCCACTAACACCCAACCCCAGGAAGGCCTCCGCCTCACCCCCTCCAACAAACGCATCTACCGCCACACCCCCTCCTCCTCCTTCAAGATCAAAGCCGACCTCGAACTCATGCACCGGCACCCCTCCATCTGGGGTCCCACCGCCCTCGAGTTCTCCCCCTCCCGCTTCGACAACCTCAGCCCCCTCCAAACAGAAGCCTACCTGCCTTACTCCCTCCGCCCCCACCGCTGCCCAGCCTTTGGGGGGTTCGGAGACCGGATGGTGACTTGTCTTGTTGTTGCCATGGGTCGAGTCCTCGACACAAAAGCTGGCAAGGTCTTCAACACTGAACCGACGAAGAGGGCTGGGGTGGTTGATACAGGGAGGGATGGGTTGGAGGGGTGGAGATACCAGAGAGGGTAAAGGGAGAAAAAAAAAAGTCAAAAGATAATGGGCGACCCCGGAATCGAACCGGGGTTTCTTCGGATCGTATGTGATATTCTTACGAATAACCACAACGAAGCGTCCTGACCACTAGACTAGTCACCCGGTGAGGTATTTGAGTTTGTTGTTGAGTTTTGGTGGCGGAATTAGGGGCTTTGATGGCGTGGGAGGTGGGAGTGCAGAACAGATGTCCGTAGCCTCTGAACTTAAATTTGCACACAACAAACACAGATATTAGACAGAAAATTTGTAGAGATATATACCACCCGGCCTACCCTGTGGGTAAGATGTCCTTTTGGTTCCACAAATTTCACATTGTTTTCTCCTTGTTGCATGCAAGTCACGGAAAAACAATCGCTGAAATCTATTATCAAACTTGCTTTTGCCAGGGATCCCAAATAGGTACAACAGCCATCCATGATCAACCCCCAAAACCGCAACGAAAGACCCCTTTATCACCTCCATACTAGGGCCAAAACACATCAAAAGTACTCACCGGCGCACCTCCCTGCCTAACCCCCCCCCCAGGAACATACACACCCCCTCCCACCCCCACCGCACTCGTACCATGCCTCGGCACCTCCATCCCCCCCAACCTCTCCCACTTGTCCCTCTCAACATCATATACCTCCACCTGAGGAAACACCCCCTCCGTCCCATTGACTTTATTTCCCTCCCCCCCCAAGACAAAAACCCTCCCCCCAACCCTCGCAGCAGCAACTCCCCCCCTAGCAGTAGGCATCCGCCCCTTCTTCACCACCCACCCCTTTCCCAACCTCTTCAGATCCAATTCATAGACCGTGTCCCTAACATTATCCTGCCCGTCCCTCCTCCCCCCAAGAACATAAAACTTGTCCTTATACACCGCCGCCCCAGCGTGATCCCTCCCCTCCGGCAGTCTCCTCGCCTTAGGGGGAAGCGTAACCCAGGTATTGGTCTTGGTGTTAAAAGCAGAGACCACATCCGTCGTCTGCTGCGGTCCTAGTTCTGGAATAAGAGGGAGGATGGTGAGGCCGCCAGCGAGGTAGACAACGCCGTTGTGCACCCCCATCGCCGCGCTTCCTCGGGGAGTATGACTGTCCGGGAGAGAGGGGAGGTCAGCCCATTGGTTAGTTTTGGGGTCGTAGACGAAAGACAAAGGGGAGGGTCTCCAGGCCCAGTTGTCAACTTCGGTTAGGCCCCCCAGGAGGTAGATTTTGCCGTCGACGACGGCGGCGTTAGGGTGGTTGAGGGCTAGCGGTGCAGGGGCGGCAAGGGTCCAGGTTTTGTTGGGGATGGAGTAGATTTGGAGGATGTTGGTTGTTGAATAGGGGAGGGGGGAGGAGGTGTCGTTGGTTGGCAAAATGCCACCGAAGATGGCGAGGGAGGAGGGGGAGAGGGCAAGAGTGACATGTTCCTGGCGAGGTAAGTCACTGATTGAGGGGAGGGTTTGCCATGTTCCTTTGGAGGGCTTTCCTCGGCTGTTGGGGAGAGCGAGGGTGGTGGTTGTGAATAGGAAGGCCGAGATGAGGGCCAAGAGCTTCATGATGATTGATGTCGATGTGAATAAAGACAATGGTGGCGAATGTTGAGAGAGCGATGCAGCTGTTATATATCCCGTCATTGCCGTCCTCTTTTGCCGAATGGGACAGCAGCATTCATCTCCTTACTCCAGGTCCGATCTCCACCACGACTTGCAATCGCAAAAACATCAGACCAGCTCTCCTTGGGATGATGATGAGATACCGGTGACGTGGACCAGCTTACTTAACCTCTGTTAATGAATTCATCCGCTCCGAGCTCCGTGCTGACTGCAGACTGATATATGTGGCTGTAATTGGATTTCGGGCGGCACGTTCCTGCAGCAAGGCCGGACAAGAAGGCTTCACGTAACACTCGGAGATAACGGACGGTCCAAGCAAACAAGAGTTGTCGGGCAGGCAAAAGGTCCATACATTGACCTTTGACCGCGTCAGAATGTGGCTGACATTTGTTCCTTCTGCACGCTTCTTTCCGAAAGAGGCAAGAGTACATACTTGACATGTTTGTTGATATGGGCTTCAGGATTCAACCAGTCCCTTTACTGGGTCAAATGTTAGTCACCTGGTAGACTGCGACGATAATTGATTCTATGGGAAGCCGGTGGGCGACAACAATCATGCCGTAATCACCTGTGCTTCAGTGAGAGAATAAGATCAGTTACGAAAACCCTCGGATTTTGCTTCGCGGCGGAACCAAACGTGAAACTCCTTGTGGGAGCCCTGAGAGGAGTTCGACATTCCCCTCAGCCAGCAGACTGTCTACTTGACCACGGGGCCTGTCATAGTCAGATCCTCAATGGCTGTAGCCTGCTGTTCGGTTGGAAAGGAGCAACGTGGACATAATATTTATACTGTGGTCGCTCCTCCCAGCTGCTGGAGAAACCAGGGACAAGACTGGCAGACAGCGATCGAGTTCGATTCCAGTCCTCAACCCACATTTTTTTTACTTCAAATTGACCGAAAATAAAAGGATTGTCATGGCATCCTCAGAGACAGACTGTCCACCCGTGGTGAAGGCATCATTTCGCTCGCATTGCTCTCTCCGATGCCGCGTATTTGTGAAGTGAACTTAAGCCAAGGAATGGCTCAGAATTCAGCCTCACAAATAGGCGGCATCGGAGAAGGGAATGTGAGATACATGATGGCCTGTTTGGGACGGAGACAACCAGCACGCAGGCAACGGCTTTGACCGTTGCACCACGCTCTCCTAACCAGTGACACTAGGCTCCCAAGATCCTCCGCTTACATGGGGGTGGTTGCTGGGTTGCGGAGCGGGTGGTTTGTTGTGATCATATGATGTATGGGTAAAATAAAAGCGGATGGATGCTCCTCGTCGCCACGACGACCACGACAGGACGGCAGAATGGTTGGCTCACATGGGCGCGTATCACTCATTCACAACTACCCAGTTACCTATATCTATCACCAACTTCAGCCCCATGAGAATTCAAAACACTAAATTTCAAGCTCCCAAAACAACCCCCCCAAAATCATCCTCCCAGACCTTCCCCTCCCCATGATCACCAACCCACATATCCCCCACCCCTAACCCCCTCCTCACCCCCCTCAACACCACCTCCGTATTAGCCATAACAACCTTGACCAACTCCAAACTCCCCTCCACCACCACCCCTCCTCTCCACCACCACCCCTCCTCTCCACCACCACCCCTCCTCTCCACCACCACCCCTCCTCTCCCACCAGCCTCCAACGCCCGTTGTATACAACCCGTCACCTCCCTCCTCAACCCCCTGTCATTCTGATCCCCTTTACAAAACCCAGCCTGCTAGCTCCCTCGCCGTAGTACCCAACACCCCTTTCCCCACCCTCCCCAAAAAATCATTATTCACCGCCGCAACCGCCATCAACACCTCAAACGATCCTGTTGTCTTCACAGCTCTGGCAATGGTGGCAGGTCTACCGGGGTATTTACACAATACGGCCGTGCAATTCTTATTTAGTACTGCAAAGTCAAGACAGACACTCCGGGTTTGAATCTCGATCTCCCGCCCCAGACTTCCACGCAGCCAAGTCCTAGTCTGAGTCGGGTTGAGAAAACACCCGATAGGCCCGACGATCCTGGTGGATTTCACCACTTTTGCCCCAGGCTTCAGACTCCAATGCCCCGATGTCAACACTTCATGTCTTGATTGAGAACCAGAAACGACAGGGGGGTAAGTTTTCAGTTCTGCTTGCAAGGAGAGGGCGGGGGGGTGGGCCAGAGGAGAGGTTGTGTTTCCAGGGATGGGTGAAGAGGGTTGTGATTTTATGTTGTTTACTATCATCTGTTGAAGTTGATGAAAATGAGCGGACGGCCTTGAGGTGGTTTTGCATCTCCAGCAGACAGTGCAGCCATGTGGAGGATTTGCACAGGACCTTCATGGTGATTTTGGGCGCGATATTCTCCCTTCCTGAACAGTAGTACACCACCGCCCCAAGAACCATGTGCTGAGACTTGGTCAGCATCTCCCCACATTTCGTCCGCGCTATCACACCTGGTGAGCTTGAAAACGACATTCCTGACAGTGCGGCCAACAGCTCCACATCAGCCATGGTCGTCTCGATAGTAGCGCCGTAGATATCCGACGGAATCATCGTTGCCAACCGCCACTCTTACCTGATGTTGGCGTGTCCCCACCGAATAGCCTGGTAATCGACAAGAAACTGAGACCACGCGACGGCCTCCAGACCAGGTGAACTCCCATGGCGGACTTGTACTTGATGGCCCATTTCCATGCAAACGTCAAAGGAGTCAGCAAGTCGAGGCATATCTCCCGTGACCTTTTCCGACGGCACCAGTCAAATCTGTCTCGTTTATCTTGTTCTTCCTCTTCCTCCTCAGGCCGACCCATGCCACAGCACCCTGTGCACGCGCAACTGCACGCAAACGCCGGTGGGTAGCAAAAGACTAGAGTGATGGAAGAGAGAGCGATCGCAATTGGAGTCCACACCACAGCAAAAACACCCCAAAGAACTGTCGGTAAAATGCTGACTTCCCTGTGAACCTTGGACCTATCACTCCCCGCTACCACGCGCAGGACGCCATAGTCGAGATATCCGTTTCTCTTATTGTCGTAGTTCTTCCCAGGCCTGAACTCGGCGTTGGAGGGGTCTCTCTCCATGGTCACCATTGGCTCTGACCGCAACCCCGGCATGGTGAGCACCCGGCATTCGATATTGCGGATTCCACGACAGCGAGGAAAGGTGGAACCAAAAGCCTGCTGTGAGGTCAAACACGCCGCTCACACGTCTGCTGCATCGACTGCTAACGGAGATGTACTGGGCGAGCGCAGTAATGGTCTGAATGACGGCGAAGAGGAGGGCGGCAACGGCCGCTACCAGAGCGGCAATGCCGATCGTTGTTTCCTCAGGGTTTTCGGAGCCCATAACGGCATGTTGCGGAGGTAAAATTGTTGTATGCCTCCCTAAAAATTCATGGCTGGCGACTGCCCGATGTTAAAGGAGTCGGACTTGGTAGGGTGTGAGTGAGGCTGATAGCAGCTAAAACACAAACCGCTCAATCAGGGAGCTAGAGGTCTTGATCCCGATAGATGAAGGCTGCGCCGCTGGGTAAGCACACCATTGGACTATAGTATTTGTTGTTCCAAAGACTTGATTATCACCTACTCACTGTTATTACATGCTCTAGAGTCCAAAGCTACAGGTACGCTATGCATGAAGCTAGACATCACCACAACCCATCATCCATGCCCAGTCCTACTGAACAAATGCCCCCAAGTTACGAGATACCTGCATATCAACATCACTGCCGAGGAAGCACAGTCAGCAACTGATACCATAAAGGTTTAGGCGCACTCACTCTGAATCCCCATCTCCACTACCACTTCCCTCACCCTCTGTTTCACCGTCCCCACTTCCTGGAGACCCTTGCCCTCCCTCTGACAGTGCAAACTGAGCATCAGTCATATGCTGACCCGTCTGAAGCCCGTGAACCGGATAACCAGTGTGCATATTCGGCCCAGTGCCCATAAGCTGAGGGTGTATGTGGTCACCGGTCTGTCCTGCTGCCACCGGTGGCTGATGCTGTTGAGTGACAGCCATCTGATTCGCATCACTGGGCCCTGCTTCTCCGCCCTCAGGTGCATCCAAAGCAGCTTGATCCTCCTTTGCCTTCCTCTTTCTGTTTGGCTTTGGACCCTTGTACAGTGAACAGTTGGACGTGTTGTCGAACCACTTGCAGTTGGAACAGCTGCCATGGAAAAACTCTGGTAGCACCCGACACTCCAAAAACGGACCCAACGAGTGTTTAGAGCGACGCTCAGCACACGTGGTACACGATACCGGCGCGTCCTGACCGCGAGAGTGAATGAGTAGACCGTTGACGTAACTGGGCCGTTGAGCAGCGATATGACGAGCGGTAATCCACCCCTGAACAAAGTGTATGTACTCATGGCTAGGCAAGCAGAAGATCTTCCTCTGATTCTCATGTTTGAGAGCAGTGTCTGACAAGGCGTCGCGGATAGCAACGGCCACGGTAAGAATGGGGTTTTTGGGGTTTGCACATGCCGCATTCCAGTTCTTGACTAGCGGGTGGTCCTTGAACTCTTCCTCCTTGGTGGACATGTTGGGACGTCCAGGAGGACGGCCACGACGCCGCTTGGGAAAGGCGGCTGGGAGCTCTGGTATTGAGACATCGGGGTTAGGGGTGGTGGTGGTGGTTGTGTTGGCGGTTGCGTCTGCTTCATCTTGGTTCTGATCATGTTGTGGCGTTGGTGTCTCCTGTTGTAATGGTGTGTCGGGATTGACAGCCATCACTTGGCCGTCGTGATCCATCGTAATGGTGACTTATACAGGCAAGCGCTACAAGAAAGAGTGCCGTTGCGACGGCAATGCGTGTGTTATTTTGTAGCGATTATTTTGTAGGAAGAACAGTTGACAGCCCGGAACCTGGCGGTTTGGAGATTTTGTCCCACTCACACTCGGGTGGCGCACGGGCCATACGCCAGGCCAGGTGCCGCCAGTTGGCCACCTACGACACAGCAGACAAGCAGGTTGTCATTTTAGAATATGAAGTCTTTCAATGACCGTCAAGAAGAACTCAATTTCTATATATTATGAGTACAAAGAGGAAAATACACTCCCCAAACCGAGATGACCTCGGGATGCTGCCTGGTAGACATTTGTATGTACAGTAGCTCAACCTTGAAGAACAGTGGGGCGGTCCTACGTAATGCGCCAAGCGGCCCAGAACCATGCGGTTCAACCGACAACAACCTGTCACTGGCCAACTGAAACAGCCGCAACAACACCACACCAAGACACTGGCTTGCGCACCACCAACTATTGGTGCCTTTTTTCTCTAGTTACTTTTTGTTTTCCTCGCTTTTGCTTTTTCAGTCTGGTACTCGGCGCAGGCGCAGGATCATCATCACCATCATGTCCAACCCCAACGCCCTCCTCCTCCTCGCCGACCACATCAAGCTCTCCCTCCTCGAGCGCCAGCGCGCAAAGAACCTCAACCTCCCAAACGACACCCAAGATGGCCACATCTCTCGTTCTCTGGACCAACTCCGCGACGGGATCGAAGCCCTAGAAAAAGAACAACAACGGCTCCAAGAAGCAGGCGAGGAAGCGTACGCCCTCCCGTTCCTCCCCTCCCCTCCCCCCTCCTCTATCTATACCTATCCTGACCATCCCAACCAGTAAATCGACCGCCCTCCTCACAACCCTCACCTCCCTCAACAAACAACAAAAAGATCTCACCACCCAATTCCATGGCTTCCCCACCGCAGCCACAACCTCGACCCTAACCCACCCCAATGACCCCTCCCTAGCCGAAGACTTTGCCCACGCCCAATCCGCCCCCGCTCCCCCCACCACCACCACCAGTCAGAAAAAGAACGTCCGTTTCACAGACGACAACAATGACACTGACCTCGAAGCGCAACGCTCCTCCCTTTTTTCTTCTCAACAGCCATATCGCGACGAGGTAGACGACGACTCGGCGGGGTACCGCAACGAAGCCGAGGGGCTGTCAAACACCCAAATCCACGCCTACCACCGACAGATTCTGGAAGAGCAAGATGCGCAGCTGGACGCGCTGGGGCTGAGCATCAGCCGGCAGAGGGAGCTGTCGATGCAGATTGGGGATGAGCTGGACTCGCAGGTCTTGATGCTGGATGAGAGCGAGAGGGTGGCGGATAGGCATGCGAGCACGCTCAACAGGGCGAGGAGGCAGTTGGGGCGGGTGGCGAGGGGGGCGGCGGAGAGTGGGGAGGGGAGGCAGATGACTGCTATTGTTGTGTTGATTATTGTTTTGGTGTTGTTGATTGTCATTTTGAAGTGATGGGACAGGGCTCATCGTTTTGCAGGCGTTTAACATGGAGTTTTTGGAGTTATGGAAGTCACGCACTGCAGCAGCTGGGGTTGTGTGGGAGGAATACATCCTTTTTTACTTCTTTTTTTCTCCTTTATTTTTTTATTTTTATTTTTTTTTTTTTTTTGCTCTGCAAGCCGGCGGTACTATACAAAGTTTCTTGTTTTGCTCTTTTTCGTCATTTTGTTTTTTGCAATATATCCATCTTGCTATACACTATCTTATCAGACTTGAAGCTTCTCACATGCTCGTCCACCATCTCCACCCTCTGGGCATCCACATCAGCCCCATCACCTCCTCCACACACACAAAACTGACTCACGATGATACATAAACCCTCCCTCCCATCACCAACTTCAACAACGAAAAGCCCGATTAGCTCAGCTGGTTAGAGCGTCGTACTAATACTGGAAACAGTACATGGTAATGCGAAGGTCAACAGTTCAATCCTGTTATTGGGCAGTGTATATCTTTTAGCCTTCTCATATTATAACTTTTTGATGTTTTGCTATTATCTCTTCATCAAAAGTTCGACTCCATCTTTGATTTTGACGCTACCAATTTCTTGTTTCTGCTCGCTATCAACAAACAAAATTATCTACACGGCTGATTCTCCTCACCTCATCAACATCAACATGGGCCAAAAAAAAACCCCAAAGAGAGAGAGGGGGAGAGAACAAAAGAATGTTGCAAAGTCAAAAGCTTGTTGTTTATGTGCATTCTTTATCGGGACTGACTATCTGCATCCATCCTCATCTCTTCAATTTCTCGTCCATCTGGTGTGTTTTGTTCCTTCTTCTCCTTCCGGTTGTGTAGCAATGTGGATTTTCGTCCACAGCAAAAGTCACCCCCTTGTACAGCAGGGTCTTGTGTGTTTGTGTCCAAATACTCTCCTGAGCAATGACATTCAACCCCAAGCAATCAACGAATAACATCCCCCTCCTTGTCAATCCCCTCGAGACCCTCCAAGATGTCGCTGCCCCCCAGCATGCCGACGCCGCCCATAGTGGCCACTTTGTCGTCTCGCCCCCACACTTCGTGAAACCGGACGCTATTATCGCTTGCCGCGACCATAATGCAGCCTTCCATCTTGTAGCGCCTCTTGGGGTTCAGCTCATCCAAGTAGCCCTTCTCAGTCCGCTTCTCCTCCTCAGGACCACTAGGATAGGGAATAGCATACAGCGCACGATGCTCACTGGGCCATGGCACGGCCGCGACCTGGCGACAGTCCGGCCACGAAAAGACGGCGATGCGGACCGGGTGCTCGGGCGACGCGTACCCAAACGTGGCTGCGATTTCCCTTCGAGTGGTGGACCAGATCAAGCTGGTGACCTGAGCCGATACAGAGATGGTTGCCAGTGCTGAGCCTGATTTGGTGTGAAAAAAGTGTATACACTTGTCGTTGGATCCTCCGCCTGTTGCAACAAGTCCGTCCTGCCAGGGGCAAAAGGCAATGGCTTTGACCGCAGCCCCATGCCTCCACTTGTGCTTCACTCCGTCCGACTTGATGTATCGGATTTGGCTTTCAGGCATCTGTCTTGACCCTGTAGTGTCGTCACTCGGAGGCTCCTGTTGAGGAATGTCGGTCTCGACAGTCTCGACTGTAGACCCATTGTGCAAGCCAGACTCATCAGCAGCGTTGTTCATATTGTTGCATAGTTCCTCGTAGTCAAAAAGACAGCACAGGTTGTCGTTGGCCCCTGTAGCAAAGTAATTCCCTTTGGGGCACCAAGCCAATCCGCAGATCTGTTGGGAATGGACCTGGATGTTCAGCAAGAGAGTTACTCTGCCATCCAAGCCCCACAACTCCTTCTCCTCCGGACTTGGCCAATCGACCGCATACAGGAGCACGCGACCTTCGTCAGTCCCGACAAGCAAGTCCTCATGGGTCCAAGAAGCCCGGTACGCGAAGGATTCCCGGTCCTCGGGAGGCATACACTTGTCGGCCCTTTCTTTGTTGAGGCAAGGCCTCCAGCTGAGACAAGAGACGGGCGACTCCATCGACAGTTCGAATCGAGGTCTTCGGCCTGCCCCATGTCTTTCGCCGCGGTCCGGCTTATCTTTCAATGACATAAGTGACAACATGCCACTCGACCTTCCAACAGCCAAGATAGCTGCTTCCCCTTCGGTGCTCGAAAAGGCGACACTCGTGATATGACTGGGTCCGTCGAGGTATTCGTACTGCGAGGGTCGCGCACTGCCGTTCAACAGCTGTACACCGCCGTGCTCAGACCAGCCGTACACCATGTCACCCAGCCCGATAGCAAGGGTGCTGTTGATGTATGAAAAAGCCAGGACAGAGCAATAAAAGTCGTCTCGTAGGCTGGGAGCATCGAGGACTCTGTTTGCAGTCAGCTAACTGTCTTTCAACCACTGGCCACGGGCATCAACTGACTTGAACGGTGCAAATGGTAGCTTGCGCTTCTTAGATGGCTTGCCAGATGCCGCGGCTGTTGTTGGGTGATCCTTGACCCATTGAACGCCGTTCCATTTGGTGAGGCCGTGGGAGCTGAGGTTGTTGGCATCGACCTGTCGAGGGAGACTGACCCTAAGTACCTTCTCGGCTCTATCCAGGCCGAGAGCCACCGCAAGGCGCGCACCGTATTTCTCCCGTTGCTCGTCGGGTCTTGGTTGCAGTGTGGGAAAGTTGGACTGAAAATGCCTGGCGTTTGTACTACTCGTGACCAGCTGACCTCGACCATTGTCAACAGCGGTGTTTCCAGGACCAAGACCCCCAACACCCCATACTGCGCCGTAGCTGATCTGTCTGTCGCCGTTGTGGGTGCCATTCAGATCCCTAGGTCCGAGAACAGTGGGAGCTAGGATGTTGTGTCAGTCTCTGTATTGTTGCCTTGATGGGGCTAGAGGCTTACTTGAGACATATCTAATGCCATCATGATGAACAGGCTCTCCCCGGTCCCGAAGGTCGCCAAATATGGGAGCACTAGGAACGCGACGAGGGGAGCAAAAGGCGTCTTCGGCGGCTCCCTTGTGCCGCAGAAGCTTCTCGGCTCGGGTCAGTTGGTTCGCTGGCTTCCTAGTCCTGTACCTCTCCGTCTGAGTTTCTCTCTCTCTGGGTCTGGCAGGAATGAAACGGTCTGGTGATCGAGACCAGGAAAAGCTGGCTACAGGAGAGCCGTTGGTAGTTCTTCGCGGAAGGGCCGGGCTGGCGTCAAACGAAAGCGATGTAGAAAGTGCAGGTCGTGGGCGAGGGTAGTTGACGGTCAGAGCGACTGTGTTTCTGTGTAGTCTTGTGGGTGGACGTGTGATAGTCTCCGGCGAGCTTCCGGTTATTGGAGTTTGTTCACCGTCGTCCTTGGGTTGATCATCGTCTTCGGAAGAATTTCCATCATAGTTCATGCACAGGTTGGCAAAGGGACGCCCTGTTTTCTTGATGTTGGAGGGCAGCTCGCGAAGCTCAATGGGCCTTGCAGGCTCATCAGATTCTTCTGGGGATTCTTGACTCTCCCGGCATGATTCCAGCGAACCGTATCCCGAGTCTCGCGTGTTGGAAGGAGAGCTGGCGGACCGTTTACGACGTGACTCTTGGTTGTATGGAACCACGTGGTTCATGGTTTTGCTTTGCCTTGTAGCGTAGCCACGGTTGGTGTTGCGTATGGCGCCCATAGCGAAGCTGCGGCTTACCAAGACTGAAAAATGAGAAGAGTATGGAAGAGAGAAGCGATGGGAGAAGATGCGAATGCTAATGAGATTCACAAAATGATATTTTTCAAAGACCTAGCGAGTGTAAGGGCCAGCAAGAATTGGTGTAGTTGAAGCCGTCGATGGATCGAGACGGCGGTGTTTGATGCGGGCCTGGATGATCAGAAACCTGTTCGGCCGGTGATGGGTGACAAGTCCATACGTGAAACGCCCGACGGGATAATAGTACCCTGATGCCGATGCTGTAGTCGCGTAGCAATATTCGGGAATGATGGTCTTAGGAATCAAGAGAGAAGATGCAGAGGCCAAGCAGACGAAAGTCATCCAGACGATCGGAGTCCTGTTGCCCGTGTGGGACTGGGAGGATAGCACCTGCCCATCTCTTTTCGGTCCTGACCCTCATGACGACACATTATGGTTACTGAGGGAAAGCGCTCGACGCATTTGAGCACTTTCCCCGCCATATCCTCTCTATCATGGAAGGTGTTGAATGGAAGGCAGGAGCTATTCAGGGGCTTCAGGGGGCTGCCCCGATTCGCTAAGCCCCCTATCTCTTATCGATAAAGCCCCGCAACAGCTGACGAATGCACACACTGTGCTGCTGTAGCCTTCCTGACCTCACACCCGACGTCATTTCGATCCCGCACCCGAATCCTCCACGCGACACATCATCGCAACAACTACACAAACCATGGCCGATGTAAGTTCTTTCACCAAACCCCTCATCTTTCCCAGCAGCAGACAAATTAACTAAACAAGCCCTGAACAAAAAGCAAGGCGGCTCCCAGCACGGCATAGCCCGCACCACCCGCACCCGCACCCCCGCCCAAAAGCAGCAGGACCTCGAGCGCATCCAAAAGTACCGCGACCTCGAATCCCACCTCCGCCAGCTCGTCTCCTCCTCTGATTACTCCCGCCGCGAAACCTTTGACCTCACCACCACCCTCCTCAAGCTCAACCCGGAATACTACACAGTATGGAACGTCCGCAGGCGTACGCTAACTTCTGGCTTATTCTCAAGACGGTCGGATGGGTGCTCATGCTCGAGGGCGTGCTCGAGTTCTTCTCGGTCAGACACTACAACAACGTGTTCCGACGAGTCATCGTGCTCTTATTCGACAAGGACCCCGCACAGCCAAGCTTGCCGGAGGATTGGGAGGAGTGGTATAATAGCTGACCAGGGGTCTGATGATACCGCTGTCGCGCAAGAACCAACGGAGCGAGAAGATGGGGAGGCCCAGAAGAAGGATCTTGATATTATAACCTCGGAGCTGTCTTTTACTTTTGGGCTTTTGCTCAAGAGCCCGAAATGCTATTGGATTTGGTCGTATCGGCTTTGGACGTTGGATCACTCTATCCTGCTTCTGCCGGTGGAGAAGGCGAAGAAGATTTGGCAGGACGAGTTGGGACTCGCGAGCAAGATGCTGTCGATGGACCGCAGGAATTTCCATGCGTGGGGGTACAGGCGGCATGTTGTCAGCCAGCTGGAGAGCAGGGAACTGGGCGGGGATTCGTTGGTGGAGAGCGAGTTTGCGTATACTGACCGGATGATCCGGGCTGATTTGAGTAATTTCTCGGCTTGGCATAGCAGGAGCACGCTGATTCCGAGGCTGTTGGATGAGAGGGGGGCGGGGGAGGAGGAGAGGAGGGCTTTTTTGGATGCCGGTATGCTATTTGTTGTCTGAAACTGATGGATAGGTGCTGACATGACGAGCAGAATTCACCCAAATCCGAGAAGCGCTCAATGTCGGCCCCGACGATCAGTCACTGTGGTATTATCACCAGTTCCTTGTCGACAACCTCGTCAGTCCAGTTAGGCGTCCCACCATTGTTCCGACCTTGACGGTAGATCAGAGGGTGGACTACCTCTTGAAAGAAATCACGGAAATCAAGGATCTGCTAGAGGATTATGAGGATGTGAAGCTGATCCATGAGGCGTTGTTGGAATACACGCTGGGGTTGTGTCAGCTGGAGAAGAGGAAACCTCTTGAGCATGAGAGGCAGGATCTGATATCTTGGGTGAAGAAGTTGAAGGAGTTGGATCCGATGAGGATGGGGAGGTGGGTCGATTTGGAGAGGGATTATGGGTTGACTGAGCTGCTTCCTGGCGGGGGGGGTGGGTGGTTATAAGTATATAATAATTCTAATGTCACTTATTGTAGGTAATAGGGGTGTTGCACATCTCCTTGATATCGTGCATCATTTTCCCGTCTTTTTCTCGTAATCCGATGAGGCCACCTAGATACCCCATGATTTGTTGGAGTGGTATCATCCCTTTGGGGTTTCCCTTTAGCATGGGTGAACTGGACTTTAGCACCTGCCCACCGTACAACACCCTGACGAAATGTTTTGGCTGCTGCTTGTAAACCTCAAAGACGATCTCGGAGCCCATCCCGGGCCAGTGCATATCGTCTACTTGTAGCACGCCCAACAGTCGGGAAATTGACCCGTCGTGGGCAATGTTGTGTCGATATCTCACTTTTGTCTCTTCTTTTGTCACGGATGAGATATGTGACAATAGTTCGGCGATCCACACCCCGTAGCTTGCGACTGAGGCTTGGAGGGATTGTTTGGAGGAGCGGTAGGTGTGGTGGTACTCCCACTGGCCTAGGCGGTAGACGGTGTCGGCTAGGTGTTGGGGGATGCATTTGTTGTTGTGGGGGGAGTGGACTGAGCAAGGGAGGGGACGGGAGTGGCATTGTTTGGAGGAGAGGTTGTCGAAGTAGTGGTCGAAACTGATGTGGAAACTGGTATCGGAGGGGGGGACGCCGCTTATGATGTCTAGTTGGGTGAGGATCTCTTTTGATAGCTGCAGGTGGGATTTCCATTGGGGAGTGGATTGGATTTGGGAAAAGAGGTGGTGGGAGAGGGGGCAGGGGTATTTGGGCTCGAGGGAGTCGATTTCTTTGTTTTGGATGAGGAGGGGGGTGGTGGTGGTGGTTTTGGGTGGTAGGAGGGCGGATACCAGTGCGCCGGCGACTTGGGAGGTGATGGGGTTGTTGGTTATGCGGAACTCGGCTGAGGTTGGTGAGATGAGGGGGGAGTAGACTGACAGCAGGTCGAGGCCGTGCTGGTAAGAGTCGGAGAGGCCTTGGGTTGTGATTTGGGGAAAGTTGCAGGTGCCTTGGAAACCGAGGGGAGATGGGGGGAAGGGGTTGAAGGGGGAGGTGAAAGGGGAGTGGTATCCTGGGATGGAGGGGGGTGATCCAGGGGTGAGAGGGGAGGAGTAAGAGTAGATGGCGATGTTATTGCAGTTCCAGGGGTGAGGTTCAACAGGGAAGGAGTTGGATGAGTAGGGGGTGCGGAGGTGGTGGCGGTGGATCTGGGGGCTGTTAGAACTGAGGTGACAGGCAAAAAGAGGGGGAGAGTCACTGACTACTTCGACGTAGAGGAGTTCATATTCTGAGGGTGGCCTGGGATATTCCTTTGCCCGGACATGAGGCATGTTGCACCAGTTGTAGGTGCCATACTGGGAGTCTGGGGTGTGGGAGGTGTTGAAGATGAATCCCCAGACGCCGGTGCTGTTGAAGACGGTGGTGAGGTTGGTTATCGAAGATGGTTTTGGGGGATACCAAGACAGGTCGATCTCAAAGTCTTCACTTTCGAGCGACTCTGGTGCGTTTGAGGCATGTGAAAGGCCCAGCCTGGCAAGTAATATAGCTGTGAGACTGGCCACGCTGGACAGCGTGCTGTGCATCATATCAGTTGTGCTTATCAGATCTTGGTTGAGCAGTTGAACTAGCAGCCCAATGATGAGAACCGTGGACAGTCCAAGAGCCAGAAATAGTGTTGAGGACCCCCAGAAACCATAGAAAACATGGCGCCGTCGGCCCGGTTGATGCTGGGTCACATCCATCAAAGTGTTGCATCTGCAAAGTTGACAGTGACGCTGGCGACGAAGTTGGATGGCAGGGAGGGGCACCGTTGATCAACGATCACCGTGCATAACCGCGCCGGACACCAACACGTGGGGCGGCAAGGCTGCCGACTGGCTAAACTTAACACTACTTCTATTTCGACTTTGACTTCAGCACCTCTCGGCGCCGTACTGGTCTACTGTACCTCGGCTTGATCAACCCCGACAGCAACATATGCCGATACGACATTCGAATCTGACTCCTGACCTTCCTCCGTTTTGGCATGAACTTCCTCCGTTTCACCGTGAGCAGCATATCTGGATCAAGCTTCCTGTACCGAATCTCCCACCTCAGCCAGTCTTCCAAGCCCGGTATATGAATTCCCAGCGTTGGCAGCGCCAACAGCTGGGGCGGATTATCTGTCCTTCTTTCCGTAATGTCATCCTCCCAGGCCTTGGCCTGCAACAGCCTGGCTCGTTTACTGGCTGACGAGTGTAGCAGCTCCTGTTCCACCGTGTCCGAGCTTTTCTTTTCAGCATCCTTGCTCTCTTCGTTCTCGACAGCCTCCTCTCGGATTTCCCACTGGCCATCAGCGTTACGCTTACGCAAGGCCCCATACTTGTCCAGTTCCTCAATATCCGGCCAGTATTCATCGCGTTGTATTACTCCCGTAACATCAACCCTGGAGTATATTCCAGGGAGAGTGTACCGTATCTTGCCAGGCGCATACCGCTTGAGCATAGCCGCGAGGTCATTCTTGCTTTGCTCATCAAGCGCTTCTTTGAACGGCTTCTGATGCTCCGCCTCAAATGGCATGACATGAAGATTACCTGGCAGCCTGCTGAGCAGTCGGATCCAGTACCGGCCGTCATACAGCTTGAAGCCTGACCATCCGGTTGTCTTCCACTGGTGCGGTTTTTTGCCCCATCTTCCTCTGATGTTGGGCGCCCAAAAACCGGTACGAGGCCGTGGGACATTCGAAGCGTAGGGCGCGCGGGTCAGGAGCCAGCGGAAGGGTTGGCTGTTGGGGCCCATCATGGGTACAAAATGTACGCCGCAGATGACGTACGGCTTGGGAGGTGGTGGCTCGACGCCATCTTGTGCCAGGGAGGGAAACAGCATAGATGCGAGATGATCGAGCTGGCCAGCTTGGTTGAGCTCTCTTTCCGGTGTGATCATGGAAATCAGCTTTCGAAGCAGGAGAGCGGCGATGTAGCGATGGTGATCAAGCCGCTTCTGGCGACCCTCAGGTGACTTTGACGATAATCTTGACACTCGTGGGAGTCGGAATTTCGGCAGTTGTACCACCAACGTGCCAGTACTGGGCTCAAAATGAGGGACCAGAGCACTCTGCAGCAGGCGATCTGCTTCAGCCTCCTCAAAAGCTACTCTCTTCCTGCACCGTTCTGCCAATCGCAATATCGCCGGCTTCTGAAGCGCCTCTGGCAAGCGGTGATTCTTCCACATCTGCCTCACGGCATTCCTCATGGTCAGCGTCGGGTCCTTGTTGGTGTGATCCTCAAACCACGGAACGTTATTCTCCAAGCAGGTGGCAATCAAGCGATCCTTGGAAAAGTGTAGCAGCGGCCGATATACCATGACTCCCCCATCCTCAAAGTCCATCGTCGGCAGCGGAGGGGCAGGCTTGTTGCTCCTGGCGATCCACTCGTCATAGTCCTGGTCGGCAGAAAAAGCGTCCTTGAGATCTGTCCTCCACATCATGGGTTCCGCGTTCTCAGCAAACGTGGCCAAGTCGAAATGGAAATCATCACGTAAGGCTCGCAATATCTTGGTCCTTTCGGCCCTGTTTGGGTAAATATTCCACACAGGGTGTTTACTCCTCTGGTCATCGATAAAGCCGCTCTGGTAGATGCCATGCATATCGTAACACTCGGGGATGTCTGTTGCCGGGCGCATCCCTCTCAAGCCGCGATATCCATGGCCGGAAAGCAGCCTCATGAGAATGGTCTCATACTGGTCATCTTCGTGATGGGCCGTGAGCAAAGACATGGTCTTGCAGTTCCTGGCGAAGGTGCCCAATTTCCGATAGCGCTGCTGACGTGCAAGAGTCTCGATGTTGGGCACCGTGTTGGGATCCACACCCTTGCCCAATACCTGGGCCCAGTCGATTTTGGCAACATAGGCAAAGATCTTGAGCCCTCTCAGGGCATTGATTACCTGGTCGACTTCCTCAACCATGCCCTTCCGCAGATCATGGTTGACAACAAAAGCGACAGGGTTGCTGACGGGGTGGTCAGCCACCTTGAACCAATGATCGGTCGTCCTGATCTTGGTAGAGAGGTAGGCCAGGGCCATGGAGTCGACACCGCCGCTGATGGCGAGGGCAATGGGCTTGTGGGAGCGCCCACGGTCGTAGGGGAACCTGGGGTTACATGTTGCGTGGAGGGCGTCTAGGAACTCGCGGGGGGCGATGGCCCTCGCTGTGCTGTGCACAACAGGCGGTAGCGTTCCCATTCCATCGCAGGTGAGCCAGATACCGAGTAATAAATCTCTGTCACTAATAAAAAGAGAGAACAAATAAATCACCATCAAAGTCGTGAGGGGTCCGAGCTTTTGTATTCACAAGTGATCGCCTCAACCCCTACCTCTTGGCACACCAAGCCCGCATCGGGCCCACCAGCATGACGCATTTGCCTGCCGGGCCCGGACCGGAGCTCGGGAATTTTCATCTCAGCCCTTTGCGATTGTGACAGCGACGCCGGCGACAACCAGCTCTGCGCCTGGCCACATCCTCACCACTCCGGACCTCTCAACCGGCCGCTCTGTCCCAACCGACACAATGTCAGAACCCCCCCCACCCCCTTTCAACACCGCCCTCCTCTCGGGCGCCCTAGCCGGCACAACAGTCGACCTCCTCCTCTTCCCCCTCGACACCCTCAAAACCCGCCTCCAATCCCCCACCGGCTTCTTTTCCTCAGGCGGCTTCCGCGGCATCTACCGCGGCATCGGCTCCTGCCTCGTCGGCTCCGCCCCCGGAGCGGCCTTCTTCTTCTCCACCTACGAGCACACCAAATCCTTCCTCTCCCACAACTTCCCCCCCTTGCCCACCTCTCCAAACCAAACAACCACCCCAGCCTACCACCACATGCTCTCCGCCTCCCTCGGCGAAATCGCCGCCTGCGCCGTCCGCGTCCCCACCGAAGTAGTAAAACAACGCGCCCAAGCCGGCCACCACAACGGGTCCTCCGCCCAAGCCTTCCGGCACATCATTGCACAATACAGCACCATCGGTCTCCCCGGTGTGTGGAAGGAGCTCTACAGAGGCTGGACAATAACAATCATCCGCGAGGTCCCTTTTACCGTGCTCCAATTCCCGCTATGGGAAGGTCTCAAGTCGTGGGGCCGCGCGAGGAAACAACGCACCGGGAGGGGACTCTTTGGTGATAGTTCCTCTTCCTCTACATCAACTGAAGTTTCCGCCCCAGAGTCGGCGCTCTACGGTTCGGTGGCTGGCGGGTTCGCCGCCGCGGTGACAACACCGCTTGATGTCCTCAAGACGAGAGTCATGCTCTCGACTGAAAAACAAAGCATGTTCAAAGTCATGACCGATATCCTGAGAGAAAACGGGATACGTCCCTTCTTTGCGGGGATAGGCCCGAGGGTGATGTGGATCAGCATAGGGGGCGCGATATTCTTGGGGAGTTACCAGTGGGCGGTGAATACGCTTTCTGTAGGTGGAGAGAAGAAGAGGGGGGAAGAGAGTGTCTTGTAGAGGTGGGAAAATAAGGACAGTAAAAATAATGGAGGGACGGGAACATGATAGACGAAACAACACCATGCACATAGATCTTGATACCCCTAGTTGTGTTGTGCGATCAAACTGAGCGCCTGTATATAATATGTACATTTACTACGCTAAAAAAAACATCAATAATTACCATTCGCCGGCCCTGCAAAAGCCAACCCACCCAACCAACCATATACAAACCCTACCTTCCTTCAACTCCCATAAACACCCCCACACCATCAAACACCATTAAACACCAGGCGTCCCAACCTCCTCACTCTTTTTCCCCGCCTGCTCCTCCTCCTTCACCACCTCCTCCACCTGCTCCGTCAACTTAATTTCCTTCCTCCCATTCGCCCTATAATGAAGAACAATATCACTCCCCCCCCTCCAAACATGCGTCCTCAGCGTCGCAAGCGTCATCTTATTCGGTAGCATCTGTTTTGTCTTATCAGCACCACCCCCACCTTCCCTTTCCCACCCCCTAGTAGTACTCACCTGTTCGTTACACCACAACTCCAAATACTCCTCCGGCCTCATCACCCCCTCCCCAACCTCTCCTCCCTCCCGTTCCACCCTCTCCACCTCCTCCTTCCACTCCCGATCAATCCTCTCAGCCACATACCCCAAAATCTTCTTCACCCTCAGCATCCTATTCGCATTGAGCCTATTATTCCCATCCGGCGCCGCCACCAGCTCAGGCAGCTCCCCTTTGTACGGAAACAGCACAAAGCTGACCTTCACCGCGTCCTTGACCGGGAGAACATTCTGCAGCAAACACTCCCCAAGCCACTTCGGTCCCTTCTGTTCAATCTCATCCGCGTCAGTACCCACACTCCCCACCGTCCCACGATAAACTTCCGCCGAGCCGCCAGAAGTTTCTTCCTGTATAATGACTTTTGTCCCAGGTGGGAGTTTAAGAACCGGAGTATCATTCGGTAAAGAGGGCGTGATTTTCGTTTCGACAATCTGGCCTGGGTTGTCAACAAGCTCTTCTTCGTATTCCGCTTTAATCTTCTGAACGACGCCGCCAAGGTTGTCGTCAAATTCCCTTTCGTGTTGGCTGCCATTCGACTCTGACTCCTCGGCCTTCTCGTCCAAGGCGGCAGGTTTCTCTGCTTGGGGTGTAGATGCCGAGCGACCCAGCTTCATGCTGAACCCGCCCATTCGAAACTTCTTCATTCCACCAAACGGCGTGCTGGGAGTCTTCCCACCGTCCTTTTCCTTGTCCTTGGCATCCTTCTCCTTCTCTTTGCCATTGGTTTCAGTAGCACCTGGTGTCTTGGCTGGTTGCTCAGGGCCGGGGGTCGGGGGCACCTCGGCCGCGGGAGTTTGGGCTAGTCTGTTGCTCTGATCTAATCCCGGCGTTTGTATCGCATCGGCGAAATAGTCTTCGCGTTCTTGTGAGGGTCTGCTGACTTGGGAAGTTCTCTTCTCAAGTGGGCTGAGTGGTGTGGTGAAGCCTCCATCCAGGAAAGGAGCCATTGGTGAACCGGGGGTAGCAAGACCGATGGCCATCCCAGGAGTCATGGGTGGGTAGTTCATG
This sequence comes from Podospora pseudoanserina, assembly GCF_035222485.1. Classification (NCBI taxonomy): domain Eukaryota; kingdom Fungi; phylum Ascomycota; class Sordariomycetes; order Sordariales; family Podosporaceae; genus Podospora; species Podospora pseudoanserina. The sequence continues at coordinate 1,891,007 of NC_085922.1, read as the reverse complement.
CCAGCAGCCTTCGGTGTAGCTGACGACGAGGGTTCAGAAAACTGCCATCCTGCTGGTCCTGGAATACTAATCGCCAGTGGAGGCAGCATCCTACCGCCGCCTGCCGTCTTTTTGAGCACCTCTTCGTTGAGCTTGTGTCTGAAGGCCTCGTCACGGCGGATTTCTTCGTCGATGAGGTTGGCAAAGAGATATCTGAGGACCCATTTCCCAAGGTTGACTAGAATTTGTCAGCTGCAATCCGACCTTCCTCAGGTTGGAAGGACTTACTCCTCTGATCTTCTCTAAACTCCGTATTTTCCACAGAGCCCAACTCATCAGCGTACATCTCTGCATCAAAGCAATTGTAAGGTTCCAACACAACAGCAAGATTGCCCGAGCTGGTGTCAATCGAGCACCACGGCGCCACGGCCTCCTTAGTGTTAACCTGTGGCACGATGGTCTCAAGGTGATGCTTTCCAAACTCTTGAATCGGTCGGCACTTCAAAGGGTCAATATCGTCGCACATACAAAACAAAGTGGGAGAGGGAGCATACCTGAATCAAATCCCACAACAAGACCTCACCAGCAGTATCCAGGGTCAGCACTCGTCTCCGATCATTCAACAACCTGTGCTTCACCAGCCCAAACTGGCCCGCTATGGTCTCCTCTGGTTCATGCTGTATTGGCTCAGGGAGCTCCACCATGTTGAACGCCGGCTCCGGGACCTGTGAGCCTGGACTGACCGAATTCTCATCCACGTTACCGCTACCCAACGTAAAGGGAAGAGGAGCCGTGTTCGAGATTCTCAAAATGGACTTCTCCGAAATGTTTCGCTTATGCCGGGGCTTGTACGGGGATTCGGCTCCAGACGCAGGCGGCACCATAGTCGACGACAAAGATCCGTCCCGACTCCTAATCGTGGCCAACGATGCCCGATGTGCCCTGAACGCCTCTGGCAGTTGCGTATGATCACTCGAGTCCACATTCTTCCATCTGTTGATCGATGCCCTGCTGGTTGATGTCCAGATGCTGTCTCCCCAGGCCACTACTCTCGTGACGCCATCGTTTTCTTGAGCGACAGCTAGCGATAGCCCGTTGTCAAACTCCCCATTCGTACCCCTGACATCCGTCTTGACCACCAACCCCGACCTGTCAGCGCTGTAAAAGGTGTGCAGCGAAGGGTCATCCGAGAACAGCGCCCAAACACTGCTGTCATGCATGGTAAGTGTATGCATACACCTTCCCGCCGTGACGCTCCACACCTTGACCGTCTGATCAGAACTAGCAGACATGATCAAGTCCCCATTCTCGCTGATCAGAATCGACCTGATCATGTCCGTATGACCAACAAACTTGGTGATACGTTTACCAGTTTTTGGATCCCACAACCGTACTGTCGACTCGGGTCCGCCGTTGGCGACAACGTTGTGTGTTACCCCCATGGCATAGATGCTGCCCTTCTCAGCCACCTCTTCACCTCGGGCGTCAATCTCGAGGATGTTTCCGCCTCCAGCCAGGTCCCAAAAGTTGATCTTGCGGTCGAGGCCGCCCGAGGCTACCCAGTTTGTGTCTGCTGTTGGTGTCGCGACGCATTTGACATAATCGGCATGCTGGCCGATGGTCACCGGGTCGGCCGGTGTTTCGGCTAGTGGACGCCATAGCTTGACAAACAGATCCGAGGAGCCTGATACAACGGCTGTATGCTTCTCGGCGAGCGTAATGTCGTTGACCCAGTGGGTATGCGCTTGTGTTTGTGCTCGAAATGTGGTTGCCCGTTTGGATGTGCTGGCGCTCATCGTCTCGTCGATCATGGCGGAGTGGGAGGTCTGGGGGGCAACGAGATCTCGGTTGAGATCCCAGGCGCAGAGGACACCATCGCGGCCGCCGGAGTATCTGTGGGGAGCATATGTCGGTAAGTAATGAACTTCTGGGGGTAGGTTCGGTATATCTGGAGCGACGCTCTCACAGGATGCTGTTTGTCTGGTCGATGGCAAGGCCATTCACGCCGAGTCTATGGCCGCCAGGAGAGGAGTTGGGGTGTTCGAGGACTATCAATTGGAAGCGTCAGATGGAGATGTGTCTGTAGGGATGCTGCAGGACGACGCATTGGTAGCACAAACCATAGCTGATTCTCTGGCGGGCCTTTTTGGACATGGCGAATGGATAGCCCGTTGGGTGCCAACCATGTGATTGCGCGGTAATGTCAGTGGATATGATACTTTATGGATGAAACGTCCAGAATGATACTAGTAGCAGTCAAAGTATATCTGAAACCTAGTCTCAAGTGAGAGATAATCAATGGATGAATATTGAAGTTGAGCTCGTGTTCACAGGCAATTGCGGGGTGGTATTTTGGGGCGCGCGGACAGCTCCAAAGCTCCCCCAGATCAGCGGGAGCTAAGCGCGTTCCGGGTGCTGCTGCCAAGGATGCTTCAGTGGGGACTGCCCCATGTTCTGGAAGTTCGAAACCTGGCAGATCCACGTGATTGGGCCTGCCAAGATATCCAACGTCTCTTCTCTCTCTCCACTCTCAGAGTCATCATCATGTCTTCACACTGGTCACTTGTTCTCAGGAAGATTCTCAGAGGTCTGTGATATCCCGCTCAAATCAGTAGGCAATGTCTTCCATTGTGTCCCTTGGGTATCTCCCTCCACCCCTTCCCAAACTCCACAAACTCCATATCGTTGTAAAAATACAAATAAGATACAGGGAAGGATCCTTCTCTCCTTCTCACTTCTCCTCTTTCTTCACCCCATGGGTCTTCTTGTCATCTCGGGCAGAGCCGGAGGGCGCGGGCGAAGCTGGTCCCAGACGGGCAGGGTTCCGGGCCGGGATGGCCGGCGACGAGGGAACGGCAGGAGGCGGCCGGGAGGGAAGGGCCGGTGGCGCGGGTCGAGTGGGCGCGGGTCGAGTGAGCGCGGGCGGCGAGACGGGGCCCGGCAGCACAGGCGGGAGCGAGAACGGCAGATACGGAACCGCAAGCACACCACCAGAGAGGGAAGGTCGAGGGCGCGAGCCGACGACAACGCCAGAGACAGCTCCACCGAGGACACAGCCCCGGGCAGCACGGCGGTTGGGGTTCGCCCAGTTGTGGCCTATCACTTGAAGTTAGCAAAGTCGGCCATCTAAATCGGTGAGAAACGACTTACGAAACGCGGGAGGAGCAGGGTAGCCATACGGATTGTTTGGCTCGAGGTGGTCGGCTTCAAGGAAAACGTCAGCAAATTTTCGATCCAAGAACAGCACCTGCTGGGACAACTTACCAGGACGAGGCAGAGACTCTTCCCCGGCAGAAACCGACGCAGACGAGGGCGCAGCAGATGCAACCGACGCAGCCGACAGCGACCGTTCCTCCAAAGAGGGCCGGCCCGGAGGCGCAAGATTCTCTGTGGGCTGCGAGCCCAGGGACGGCGACGACGAGAGAGCGTTGCCCTGCGAAGGGCTGGCGGTTGATGAAGCCATCATGGTGACGGCAAATCTGTTGCTTTTGGTGGGAAAGAGAGAGTACATCCCAGGCCTACGTGTGTGGGGATTTATTTGTACTATCTCCTGCCGGTCTGTGCTCGCTGCCTCACCAGGGCTTCCGGTAGCTTCTGGCCCTGGCTTCGTCTCCGCGTCGGATGCCACGATTGGCTCGACAGCACCGAGCGGAGAACGCGGCAGCGGGAGCTCAGGCCGGCTGCTGGCGGTCGCCGGCGTTTGGCTTCGGGTCCGGACGGGCAGGCGTGGCACCGGCGGCAGAGGGAACGCTGGTGGGGGCGAGGGCTGTTCGAGGGTGATCCCTCGAGGACGGGCAGGTAAGGCTGGCTCTGATAGAGGTTAGCTAACTTTCTAAATCAGCCGTGTTTGGTCAGAGCTGGGTTTGAGAACCCCCAGGTTCAGAGCAAAGGTAAGAGGACCAAGACAAAAAAGATCAATCAACATCGTTACTTGCCAGTTGGAGCAGCGGTCGAAGGACCCCAAGCAGCACGAGCTCTGGTCATCGGAAAGTCGCCACCCCCTTCACAATCATTGAGGTCAGCCATAGCCCCTTTGAATTGAAGAGTGTTGATGAGGATATCACTTACTTCCGATGTCACCAAGCAGGTGCTCAAACTGGTCGATCATCCCAGCTGTCTCTTGCAGAGTCACCTCCTCCTCCTCGTCATTGCGGTTTGGTTCTGCTTACATCTGTGGTTAGTCGGTTCATCCGAGACACAGTCAAGTCAACCCGATGATCACGACTTACGTTTTGACATGTTTGTCACTTTGGTGGTTTGCTGTGACTGTTGATGTTGGTGTGATGGGTTCAACTCAGAAGGTCGAAAGAGAGAGAGCAAGAAGAGAGGTCGGACAGGAGGGATTTTTCAATTTTCCAAGGCCACCAGAGTGTGCACGACTGCAGTCGGTCTTCGTGAGTACCCTCCTGGCTCAAAGCAGATATCAAGTTGGTCCAAGCGTTTCACCGCCTTCGAAAGATCAAAATGGAAGTCAAGGAGCAACAGCGACGGTAGGGGTTATTGCTGTTGGACAGAACGGTAGGGTTCTTTGGGTTCTGGACATGCACGCGCATGCCTGCCAGTCAGCATCACTGCAAAGAAGGCTTGTGTGCTTCAAGATATCTAGTGAGTGCTCTGACCTCTTTCCAAAGAACTGTTACTCGACTTCATCAAGCTCCAAATACAGTAAAAATGGCCTTTTCACGAGCATCTTCTCCGGTTAATGTTGTTTGAGTTCTGTTTCTCAAGCCAATGCTCTGTCTGTCAATATATAACTCGAATTGAAGCACGCAATGTTCAATGAACTCCTTATTGTGCGCTACTATTTCAAAGCCATGGTGAAGTCTGTTCATTACTTAGTCTCACATATGTGTTTCAGGCAAGTCCGGATCGTAAGAGAACTGAGAGATACACAGCCATCCTACCAGCACTCTTTCAACGTGGGTGTCGGCCTCTGACAACTTGACTCATCAGTCATTTCTTTGACGTCTCGAAAAAGGAACTATCTTTATTGACGACCAAACACTTAAAGTCACAGAATTCACATAAATAATCATTTCTGGCATGGAAGTGCGGTTGCTGGAGGGATGGTTGTCATAATGCCAAGGCTGGATTCAGGAGTGACCCCTTTTCCAGAACTGAGTCTTGGCATCTCACAGTCAACAAGAACAAAGATACATCATGACACCTCTGAACAAGGTGAATCTTCCATGACTTGATAGCCCATGGTTCTTTCGTGGGCCTCTAGTCAGGAGCTGATCACCTTTGGCTTGTAGTTCTTATCATAACGTGGGTTATGTTCAAGGCGTTAACTGTTTTAAAGTCAGCGATGACAACACGATAGGTTCGTCAAATGATGACATTATTGTTGTGACTATACCAATCTCTGCCAGATGTACTAGACTTCCATGTAAATATCCCCCCCTCCCTCGGAATTTCTCCCGAGCTATGGATTCCTGTTAGAAAAGGATCATCATTGTTTATTATAAAGTATACCAGAAGGTATTAAAGATCACGATTTTGCATCTTGATGATCCGGGTCTTTACGCATAGTACCGCTGAATGATTATTTGTGCTTATATTGATCAGCATATAAATATATCAACCACTCCTCTTTACTGAGTACATATATCTCACCTCACCTCTTTGCGATGCCACATGGAACTTGGCTTATTGGTCAGTCATGCACCTGCCCACTCACCTACTTCTACACTCGTTGTCTAACCTAAGACACCGCTCTCCAGCTCCGACGGTCTCGAATAGACATCCTTCCCAGACCTTTCTCAAATTGTGCAGCAGTCGTCTCACCCGACATGAGAGCCTGCCAGAGGATACTGAAGACCCAACATATGTATTACTTCTCGAGGATGCAGTGTCTCCTCCATCGCTGGGGGGCGACAATAACGCCGAGAAATTTTGCTTAGTGGTCGACTTTTTCAGCAACCTCTGACCTCGATCGTGCTCGATCTACTTTTAGGGATCAGTTGTGAAATTTAATTATGAATTATCTGACCCTGTTCGTCACGGCACTATCCCAGTTTGAGAGCCACACGTTGTCCTTTAGCGATGTGACTGGCAGAGGGACAAAAGGCTCGCTCGGAAGTGCTACAACTGCGGTGTTATGGCTGAGAACACCGGATCTTGACGATTGAAGAGATTGTGCCAGTACCGCTTGGTTTTGGAAATAGGATTCCCACATCTAATGGTGAAATTACCGGTCTAGATGGCCCTCGCTTTGAGAAATTAAACAACATCGCTTACTGTTTGGTTCTTTGGTGTTAGGTACCTTAGGTATGTGAAGCCAAACATCTGGATCCTTTCAAACGCTACTTTCCATACTCTTTTCCTCTTTGACTAGGTTTGTTTGCCCTACTTTGAAGGCAAATCACACACTGATTCCGTACGGAATTTTTATTGCAGCCTGGAGAAGCTCTTCTTTCATTCGCGCCTTCCTGGCCTAGTTCTCATCAAAATCCCCACATAACATACCCTATTCAGCGTATCCGTTTACTACCTAAACTCTTTCCTTCGTTGAATTAGGTATCTCTCCCCAATGTAACAGACATCCCAACCGATGAAATCCACAAGAACCCCCCCATTTTGCGGCCCCACCACTTTTAGGCTTTACAGTACTCTGGTCGAGCAACGCCACCTACGACGCCACCTCATCACCAAACTCAACACAGACCAATGCCAGCACCCAGGACGAGACCACGCTATTTGATTCGAAATTTGGGCACACATATCCGTGGCATGCGTAGTATAGCGGTATTACGCTCTGCTCTTCGAATCCTGACCACTCCACCACACAGCATATTTGGCTTTCAGCGTTTGCTTTCTTCTCTTTTCTTTTTTTTTCTTTTCTTTTCTTTCTTTATTGTTTGATTTAAGTCATTATATAGCACACCCTCTCTTCTGATCCTGCCTCCCATCCAGCGGTATTCGGTAGATGCCAGACGACAACTTGACATACCACCTGACACCCATCACCCAAACATACCTAGGTACCTTACCTTTTGCGCTCAACCCTGAGATTATGTGCAGCACCTTGTTCATTTTCCCAGCTCCTACGAGACTTCACCATGCCGGGAAGGGACCCCAACATTCTTCCATTTCTCCAAAGTCACTCTCGTTTTCGGTTACCATCTTACATTCTTCCCCGAAGCTAGCTGTCACAAGACGATCGACAAGAAACCGACCTGAACGTGCGCCTGGGTTCCATGCATGATCTGGCGCCGGCTTGGGATCAACTCTCTTCCCTTACGCTGGGATGAGGACTTTCTCAAGCATCACATAGGGGACAGGTTTTGTCTGGTGGGGTTATGGTGGTGGCAGGACTGGTATCAGGGGTTGTGCACCTGTTTCTGCGGTGGGCGAGGGGCTGCCTGCTTAAGGTAGTTTGTCTTCTTGGTTGTGGTTGGACATTGTCGGTGGTGAATGAAGCCTTGAGATGAAGAGAAAAGATTGCGTTACCTCAGGGATCTTAACGAGGAATTGCCAAAGCAATGACGACTGTATTATCTCGTATTTTAGCCCCTCAGGATACCCAACAACAAAAGAAAATTGCAAACATTAACCGCCATCTCATGTGCTCATCACCGTTCGTATTTTCATCATCCCCTCCCACACCCCCCTTCACAAATCCCCAATCCAAACCCAAACATCACCACTCGTACTCCTCCCCTCAACCTTACTCCCCCCCCCCTCCCCTTCCTAGCAACTAAATTCTTCCTCACCCCCGGCCACCCCCTCGCCCCCTCTTACAACCCTCACCCCTCCCCCAACCTTCAACTTCCCACTCAAAGTCCCCAAACTCACCTCCCCCTCCCAACTCTTCGGGTAATTAACCCTCACATTCCCACTGGTGCTCCCGTGCCTCCCCCGAACCACATCCAACTTGTTTTCCTTATCCCTCCCAACCCACATCACCTCCCCGACCCTAACCCCAACATTCCCACTCGTGCTCGACGTCTCCAAATCAACCTTTCTTCCCTCGGGGTTATACACCCCCCCATCCAGCACCAGCAAAATATCAATACCCATCCCCCCAGAGGTACTCCTGAACCTCGCCCCGTCCGTCACGGCAAGTTTAGCCTTGACTTTCCCAGACGTGGTGTGGACATCAACCCTGTAATCCCTCACTGGGATAACCTTCTCTGCCTTCCCGGCAAGAAGGTAACCGGCCCCTTCTGCCGCCAGGACCTGTGCCAGTTCATACGCCTCCTTCGCGGCGTCGATCGGCTCGGTAAGTTCCACCGTTCCGGAGGAGGACTTCACATTGAGGATGGCAGGTTTGGGGTGTGAGGGGTCGAGGTCTGGCTGGGGGAGGATGGTGACTTTGATGTTACCTGCTGTGGACTCAAAGGAGAGGTAGTTGTACAGCGGCCAGGAGCCGGATATCGGGGCTGAGGTGGTGGTGGTTTCTATGAGGGGGGAGATGAACTTGAATGACGGGGAAAGGGTTAGGGACTGAGACCCCGAGCCGGCAGTATCAGAAACAATAGACCCAACAGTGGAGGACAGGCTGGTCGACTCTGCGATGCTCAAAGACAGGTTATCAACCAAAAGGATAGACAAAACAGTTGTTTTGACTGAGAGGGTCAACAGCGACGAGGAGGGGGGGGTCCAAACCGTGGCGGTTAGGTGGATGCATGGCCATGGTGTGGTTTGGTCGTTGGTGTCGTCAGAAAGCAAAACATTAGGAATGGTGACGACCAGCTTTTGGGAGGTCTCCTCCCAGGTGATGGCAGCAGCGATGAGGTCGTTGTTGACTGTTGTTTCCACCACCAGCTTCGGGTCAGGGTGGTCAGCGTCAGTCTGTCGGAAAATAACCGAACCGTGGATCTGGATGGGTTTGTAGGAGTGGTGGTCGTTGTTGTGGGAATTGTTTTGGATGATGGTCAGGGGCTTGTCGGACGAAAACAAGACGTCAAACGACTCAGGATCACGCGTGATGCGGTCCGTCCCGCAGGAGGAGCCGTCCTGCCAGGGGAGTTTGTTGTCAAGATCGGGGTAGGTCATCTTGGGTGGTGGGTGGAGGTGTGGTCGCTGGAAGCTTGTTAGTCTGTGAGATCTCGGGCAAAAGAACCAGGCAGCAGCGTGTATTTATGATGAGTGGTGGGGGGATGTGCCAATTGGAGAGAGCGTTACGCAACCCTCCATCGGACAAAACAGCACTTCAGATGAAAAGACGCGTAACACTGACCTCGTCTCTCACGCTATTGATGAGAGTGGTGAGGAACCCGGTAGACAGCAAGACCAATCCCACCGCAAGAAACGCAAACTTGCAATAACTCCTGTCAAATGACGATATCCTGTTTTCAATTCGTTCCCTCCATCGGGGGCTGTCTTCACCAGAACCACCATTGCCAGAGTCTCTCATGCTTTCAGGCTCATGGCCCAAGAGCCCCTGAGTCTCCCCCAAGCGTCCCATTGTACCAGTCGGTGCCGAGAAAGTACTGTAATTCCTGGAAGCGTCGTGCCCACCTTGCAAACTCTGAGGCGACGTGGGTGAAGGTGTATAAGCCGGCGGGGCGTCTTGCGGTACCAGTCTCGAACTCTCACCCTGGTACGCAGCTCTGTGTGGGTATGGCGTATATGATCTTGTAGACAGAACCGATGGTCCAGCAGATGATGATGATGGCGACGAGGATTGGGCGTACGTACCCGGCCTCGAAAACGAACCACTATATCCATGAGCTCGAGAGGACCCAGTATACGCAGACGAGTTGTACCCAGAACTCGTCAGCCCCCCAACCGAGTAGTCCTCCCTCGCAACCCCTGACACTCGTCTCTCCAACTCGGCCTCCCGTGCCTTGCTCGCCGCGGTGGTGAGGCTCGGGTCCTCAACCCAGACATTCGGCACATGCGGCACGTTGGATGATGTCGCAACAGCAGACGTGTCGGATGAGGTATCATTTGATGACCCAAAGTAACCATCGACAGGTGACAGGGCGTCAGCATCGAGCCCCTCGTCGTCGTCGTCGTCGGTGCTGGCCCGTGCATGGCCAAATTGAGGGGGTCGATGTGCCGATTGAGACAGCTCACGGCCCTGTTGACTCAGAATGTCGTCAATTGGTTCAAAATCCGATTCATCATCCACCGCCGAGTACAAGTTGTCTGAGAACGGCATGGTTGGCGATGACTTGGTACACACTTGGCGGCGCTGTTAACACAAGGCCCCTGATCGCCAAGGCGCTTTGACGCGATGGAAAAAGCTTCTTTGGACGACTGCTTCACAGCATTCACCTGTTGCAACAACACAATTGAGCGACTGACAGGGTAAATTCAGCAAAAGTTGAACGAGCATAGATCCGGGAAGGAGTTATGGTGTAGGTAGTCAAAATTCACTGACAGGGAATGAATCCTGCCTCATCAAAATGTTCACCAGTGACCTCACCTGGATAGCGATATGGTGTGTAGATTGCCCATCTGTGCGCTGTTATCAGCAGAGGAGGGGTAACACAAGTCCGAGGTGCTCATGGCTTCGTCAGCTAGAGACCTTGCCGGGATTTTCACGGTCGAGGCCACTGAGCCTCGAGTCCAAATCAGGAAGCTGCAAAGGCAATGAATGATACCATACGGCTCGCTTCGTGCGGGGGAAGCCACTCGACCTCCAATGTGAATCAAGATTGACAAGTTGGAGAACTCAAGGAGGGGTAGTTATCAATCTCCCAAGCTTACGAATGCCTACATGAGGTGACGAAGTTGGCCGAAAATCACTACACTCCAAAGAACGAGCCTCGTCAGCCCGGCGTGTTGACAATTATTCTCTTTTATTGTGATGCCGTGAGCGGTTCTGATCTCACCAGTCGACAAACGTCGTCTATGATCTTCATTCACAAGCTCCCCCTTCTTTCGCCTTCTCTCTAATGTGGTATCTCCGGTGCAAAGAGCATCCCAAACGCCGTGGCAATGTAGCCAGCAAAAAGCTCAATCAGCCCAAGATTATCCTTCTCCTATCCAGACGCCAAGATGATGCTGAAATGTCGTTCGTTTTCCCCATAAACAACTCGATATGCCTCCCTAACTTCCCTCTACTTCCCCTTATGTACTTTTTGGTGGTCGATCTTGTCGACTAATTAAGCTTCAAGAGCTTTTTCATGTTTTCGTAGCACACCCAAGTGATGCTGAGCGCGGGGGCCACCTTGAGGATGTTGGGCGTCAAGCCCTTGTACAATCCGCGAACCCCTTCATTCTTGACTGTCCTCGTGGCGACGTCGACGATGCCTGTGTAAGTCGGCGGGTGCATGGCTGTTCCCTGGGTTTGCAATCGGGTGCGAAGAACGTTCAGAGGGTACACCATAGTCGCGCCAAGGGCTCCGGAAGACGCTCCAAGAACAGCAGTGGCGACGTTTCCGATCTTGGCGTCCTCCTCATGAATTCCGTAGTATTTGGCCATGGTCTTGATGTACTTCTTCTTCAAAAACTCGAATGTGCCGATATCGATGGCGCTGTACGGAAACATGCCGATGAGACCTAGCCCGAGGCCACGGTACGCTGCGCGAAGTCCGCCGTCCGCCCACATTGTCTTGGCCGTTTTGAAGAGCAGAGCATTGCCCTGCAAGCCGCCCTGAACTGTCTCGCATTGGAGCCTGAACTTGAGAGTATCGACAGGGTAGACGCAGAACTGGGCTGTCATTCCGCCAATGCCACCAGCAACGAATTTGGAAACGGTGCTGATCTGAGTCGGGTCGTCATGGCCTTCGTAGGCTGCCAAGAAGCGCTTAGACGCTTCATACGAACCAAACTGCAAAATGGTCAATACTCGATGAGCTTAGCTTTGGTAATTTGACAGCTACTTACCCGAATGGCAGACTCCGGCATGATTTTGACAACATTCAAACCGTTTCCTGCAAGTTTGTTAGCGTGTTGTCCAAGCAGAAAGAAATATGAGATTTGCTCACCTGCAAAGAAGGTGCGGAAGCCACCTGTTTTCCACAAGGTTACCATCGCGTCGATGATCGGGCCACCAGCATTTCGCAAGGCAGCAAACGGCCGGCCGCTCTTGGCGGCGGTGAGTACCGGATTATCGACATTCTTTGTGTTCACGAGGAGATAGACCTTCAAGCGGTCCAGAGGAGCGGTAGCTGTTCGTGAGACACCACCAGAGACGGCGCCAGCGAGGAAGTAACCTGGTTCAGGTAGTAAATCTGTCAGTTTCGTTTGCACCTCCTCTGAGACCTCTTCGGCCATGACAGAAATATCCTCGGGCCCGTCCTCGTAAGACTCGTAATATGGCATTGGCTGGTTGGTGGTGCTCGGCATGATCATTTGCTGAGCCGAGCTGGCAGCGCCGCCGTAGCGAACGCCAACTGCAGCGGATGAGAGAGCCATATCGGATCCTGGCTCGTTCTCGTGATCGGGGGTTAGATGTTGTTTCTGGTGGTGTAATTGCGACTCTAACTGTGAGCGAGATTGCGGTTTGTGGTAGTGTTGCGGGGCGTGTGGTGAAGCAGGCACTTCAGGTTCGGCGACGACCGTCGTCTCTGGCGAAGGCCTCTGTGTGTACTTGATGGTGGTTCCCTCGGGGTTGACAATCCTCAAAAGTGAACCAAAGAGAGCTTGAAAGAGGAATCCCGTCGTACCTAAACCCTCTAAAGTGTCATCACTAACCAGCGAGTCTCCCTCTGCATTGACGGTAACGATCGAAGAGTAAAACGATAAAACAGCCTCGAGCGGGGAGTTGTGGTGGTGGGTGGGCATGAACAGAAGAAAGTCTCTTTAAAAGTTGTTAGCGTCTGAAGTGAATTGAGGCCTTGATCAAGCTCATGTTGCCCCCATTCATGTGCCCCGCCATTTACGTAGTAAATATGAATGGCACCTGCCACCAAATTCTGCCAAGCCCAGAGGTTGCTCTTCAGATGAATGTCACCAGCTCAAGCTCCAGCCACAGAATTTTGAGCAGTGTGCCGCCACGAAGAAAATAACAAGAAACAGAATTACTTGACTTTAAAGAAGCCGCCCAAGGAAAAAAAAAAGCCAAAGAGACAATCGGGAATTGAAGTGAAGAATCTCAATGAAAAAGCAAAATCCACAGTGGGTGGGTCGCCCCAGTCTTGTCCAAGGGTGGCACATGAAATCGGCAAAAAAGGGGGCCAACAGCAACAAGACCAAGTAAATAACAATAGGAAATAACGTACCTCCACTCGTCAAAACTGATGAACCCGTCGTTGTTCATGTCTATTTCGTCAAAAAAGTTGGCCAACCTCCTCGAGGGCACTGACAGGCCGGCACGCCGAAATGCCGTCTGCAGCTCCTTCTTGTCGAGCCGGCCGTCCTGATCGCGATCGATAGCCTTGAAAAGCAGACTAAGCTGCTTTTCCGCCGTCTCGACGAAAGTTCGGAATTCTAGTTGCGCATCATTTCAGCCTCCTTCATTTCCACCAAGTCCTGGGACAGCGTAGAAACCCACCTTCATACTGAATCTTTCCATCCCCATTCGAGTCCACGGCCTTGATGATCTCCTTGAGCATATGCTCGGCGTTTTTCATGGCTGTACACCCAACTGTGTAAGCAAGAACCAAAAATCCCCAGACCAGGGGGGAAGCGCTCTCACGGTGGTCTATCCTCTGTAACCCCTTTTGCAGCCCCTTGTAGTCAAGCTCCCCGTGTCCAGCGGGATCGAGCTTCTGCCATAGGTCCTCCACGCGCTTGTCGCGCTGGTTCTGCGACTCCGCCATCTCTACCTCCAGTTTCGAAACAACATCAGAAACCTTCATTCCCGCACCCCCACTATCTCATCGTATGTGGTTCTTCGGCTGCGACGAGGGCGTTTCGACATGCAGTAGTCGCAATCGCGGGGGAGATCGTATCGAATCGTATATGGCAGTATCAGGCGCAAGGTTTAGGAGCGGTAGCTAGCAATGACAGCGGGTAGTTCGAGTCGCGCTTATGACGTATGAGGGAAATTCCCCAGCACCCAAGGCCAGTGGTAAAAATAGATCAACAGTCGTTTAAATGTCAACGGGTTGAGACAGTGTTTGAGCCAAGGCTAACGGCAGGTCATCGTAGCAGAGAGAAACGGCCCAAAAAGTGATCGACGCTTGAAGGTTCAGCTCCGACTGTCTGGTTGTTGCATGGCGGTTGCGATAAGAATCGAAAAATATAGAGGGACCCTCTTCTTTCACAGCTTCGAGGCTGTTGTTGCCGGGAAATCTTGGGGTGTTCGGGATCCGCAAGGGGTGGACAGCGGCAGAAACCAAAAGGCGGGCCGAAAGCAGGTGTCCAATGAATTGAGCACGAGATAACAACCTAGATATCAGATATCTATATTTGAGTCAAGGTACCTTCCATCAACTCGCTCAGCTGAGCAGAGGCTCTTTATATACAAAACGCAATATTCAATAGAACTTTCTTCTAAACAGCCAAGACCAGTTGTTACGTACTTTGACCTCCTTTTTACAAGCTGCTTGCCCGCAACATCCCCGCGCTGGCCAAGAAAACTGTTAAGAGGTACCTCGTGACCTGGAAGCCAAGAAGCTGTTTGTCACTCTTACCCCACTCTGGTCCACGCGCGTCATCCTATTCCCTGTCCACTCATTGGCCAGCCTCGGCCAGGCCGCTGATGGTCGGTAGCCTCGCGCGATCGGGCAACGCGATAAGATGCGGCCTGTCAATACAGCAGCCCCTGCTTAAAAAGAACAATAATTACACCATCATCTGTTGCCAGCAAACGGCTTCCCAGAGATCCACACTTCCAATGACAGCCTTATTTGTTTTTCGGTGATACAAGCCTCAGAAGCTGCGGGCAGATGGCTCTTTTACAACATCAAACATGGCGGCCAATTACTGGGAATCGACCCAGCGGCGGTACTGGCAGTTTACCAAGGAGGAGCTGGCTGCGATGCGACAGAAGCTTGAGGATGAGGACCCGAATCTTGTCCACATGTATCCTCTGCCGCAATTGCGTCACATTAATATCTACTTAAACCAACGTATGCCCTTCTTCTTCTTCTTCTTGGATCATCGTCAATGTCATGGGTGGCTAACAGCATCTCCAACCATTAGAGTTCAACCGTCTTGCCAAGCGCCTCGGTGTACGTCAACAAGCACTGGCAACTGCTCAAGTCTACCTCAAACGATTCTACACCCGCGTCGAGATCCGCCGTACGAACCCCTACCTTCTCGTAGCCACCGCCCTTTACCTCGCCTGCAAAATGGAGGAATGCCCACAGCACATCCGGCTCATCGTCCAAGAAGCTAGAGGTCTATGGCCAGAAACCTTCCATGGTCAAGACACCTCGAAACTGGGCGAGTGCGAGTTCTTTCTCATCTCCGAGATGAGCTCCCAGTTGATCGTCCACCAGCCCTACCGCACACTGACCCAACTCCAAGGAGAATTCAATCTAACGCCAGAGGAGTCACAAGCGGCATGGCAGGCCATCAACGACCACTACATGACCGACCTCCCCCTTCTATACCCACCGCACATCATCGGGCTGACAGCCATCTTGCTGGCGATAACATGTTACAATCGCCAAAACGCAGCTGGAGGGGCCAATGCCGCGGGGAACAGTGGAGGGTTGGTAATGGCGGCTAATGCTCTAGCACATGCCCAAGCACAATCACAAGCCCGGGCCGCGGCGATGGGAGGCAACAGCGGACCGGGAACGCCAAACCTGACTCCTCAAGGGTCCTTCGCTGGGGGAAACTTCTCCTCTCAGGGGGGTAGAGAGCTCGGGGACGGGTCCAACCCCACTGACCCCAAGATTGCCAAAATGCAGCGGTTTACAAACTGGCTTGCGGAGAGCAATATTGATATTGAGGGGATGATTGACTGCACACAAGAGATCATCTCGTTTTATGACTGCCATGAGCAGTATGAGGATTTGGTTGTGAGGGATAATATTAAGAGGTTTATCAAGGCGAGGGGCCTTGATAAGTGACCAGCTGCTCACGACAAACCTTTTTCCTCACGGGAAAGGATCTGGTGGACGATATCAGGGTTTTCTTCAGATGGAGAGTCGTAAAAGCCCCTCTGCTTTTTCTCTCCAGGATAATCACGAAGCATCGTCGAACCAAAACCGGAGGCACGTGGTTTGTTTTTAGAGGCCATGCGAGTTGACGATATTATCTAGCTGGGTATTTGTACCGACTCGATTCTTATTGCCATTCAGCGCCTATTCTTTGCATGGCCTAGATGCCCGCCTTCGCTCAGCCATATTAAGCCGAGGAGACTCAACATTTCATGACTTTGTCCTTTCTCTTGAGTATTGAATCAGTTCTCGCTTTCCTCCTGCCCAGCACTTGGGATATCCCCCTCTGTTGCGCTATTCGTTCCTGAGGGGCCCGGTTGAGGAGTGTCGGCGTCGGGTTCTTCCGCAAAAGTCAATGTGATGGTCGGGTGACGGCGGCCTTGGACATGTGTGGTGAGAACACATTGGGTCTGTCGGATATAGCTTGGTACAAGGCAGTGGGGGATCCATAGGGGGTTCATGAATTTGCGGCAGTGAAGGCATGTCTTTTGTTCTTGTTGTCTGGCGAGCGCGCGACTGAAGCATTCCTCTGGTAAGAGAGGTGTTAGTGGTTGGTTGTGAGAGTGCTTGTGAGTGAGGGGACATACCATGGAACCAGCACCCGCAGCTGATGACGGTTTCGCGGTCCCAGTGGGAGGGTGTGATTTTGTCTAAACAGATCAAACATCTTCTTGAATCTGGAGGGAGGGGGAAGTTGAAGATTTTTTGGCGGGTTTCATATCCGAGGGGGATGGTTGTGAGGGTGGTTGTGAAAGTGAGATTGGGGGGGGAGGTGGGGGGTGAACTCATTTTGCGTGCGCTTGATGTCATATGGGGTTGGGGTTGGGTGAAGGGTGGTGATGGATGATGAAGTGGTCGACGTAGTAGATGGGCGGGTGTACTGACAGAGAATAGGTTCTGTCAACCGGAGAAGTGTGCTTAAAAAAAAGAGTATGTGGAAGATTTATTTCCCAAATGAAAAGCCTCAAAAAGTCTATCTTTGCCGCGAGCTTCCAACTGCCAAAATCATCAAGCCTCTCTTCAGCCACCAACCATGAAAGTTCGTCTTGCACACAAGAAGACTTTATCTCCTCGCTGTACATGCCACGAGCTCACCACCAAGCAACAACCACCATAACACCCCAAAATGAAGAACTTGTCGAGCTACTCATCCCTTTTATACTCCCTCTACCTCCTGGTGAGAATAGTCGTGGCCTATTGCACAGCTGATGTCCCTCCCGTCGTTGTCAACAACACACCCGAACCATTCACACCCCAATATGGAGAACTTGTCAAGCTATTCTTCGCTTTTATACTCTTTCACCTCCTGCTGATAATATACGATATTGATTGCACACCTGATGACCCTCCCGTCGTTGATAACAGACGCAATCGATTCAGACCCTGGGCCCCTCGGGGACAACAAAAAGGGGATCCGTGTGCTATATGTTTTGAGGCTAAGCTTCGGGGGTTGGTTAAGCTTGAATGTGGACATATATTTCACAGTGAGTTTTGACCAAAGAATGGTATGTCTAAACGGTGGGTTGACGGTTGTATAAACGCAGAGAAGTGTATCCTTCCCTGGCTGGAAATCACCTTTAGGTGTCCACTCTGTCGTAGAGTGTCGCTGTACGTGCTGAAGAGGAGGGAGAGGAAGAAGAGGATGGACAGGGCCAGGGCGGGAGTGTGTTTGGTTTTTTTGATTGGTATATATGGTCTTGGGTTTTGGGGGTTGAGGCACTTGGTTTGAAGGCTGGGTTGGGAGGATTCGACTAGGGGGTGGGATTTTATATGGCAGACTGTTTGTTTGGTAGGGCTAACTTTGGTAGAGAGCCCTTTTGCTGGGGGGGAGGGGGTTAACCTGGGTTTGTGTGGAAGGGAGTATTTTGTGGGATGGGAGTTATATTAGAGATTCACATCCTTGGTATATAGGCGAGGGTGATACTCGTCGATCATGGCATCTGTGTAGACAACTTTTGGTCAAGCCATTGAGGCACGTTGTTACGTCTACTGGGCGCGAGAAGTTCGAGGGAAGCTGTGTTGAAAGTCGACGACAGATGCACAGGGAAGATGGAATACTTCCTCATAGGTTACTGTCATGACAAAACCTGGTCATGAGGCGATCTGGTTCAGACTCTTTGACAGGCTACTAGCTAGACATGACCATTGTGAAGATTTGGGTACCGGGTAGGTTTGTTTTTCGGCTCGCTTTACGTTTTCCATCGCAGCGAATGAAAAGTTGATAACGGTTTTTGGTTTCTTCTTCTACATGGTCGTGATAATACAGTGTGTAAGCATGGCCACGCTTTTTGTCCCTTTTTTCCACCCTTATTCCATTTCATTACACATTCTTGCTCGCTACTTCGCTTCTGCTTTGAAATTTTGTTTTGATTATGTGTGAATCTCGAGGATAGGTAGGTAGGTACCTAGGGAGGTTCAATGGTAAAGAGCAAAGGAGAAAAAAAATGATGCTGGTTGGTTTGTTGAACAATCCGGGTATATACCGAATCCACCACACCCCTCTTTTTATCCCTCCCAGATTCCAACTGGGATCACTCAACTCCAACAGCAGAGAAGCAGTAAACCTGCTCCCTCATATAAACACGGGAACTTTAGTGGCACCCGCTCAGAAACAGCAAGTAATCGAGCCGCTCGCTTTCTTCTTTACAATCGGCTGACTTCTAGGCATCCTGTTTCTCCATGTTGTTTTCCTCTTCTTCCTTACCACCACCACTGCCACCGCACTTCCTATCCCCGGAACCCGCCCCACTATCGCCCGTCTAAGAGCTGTGGGTGAGCTTGCTGAGGATGGTGCTGCCAGCCTTGCTAGCCTTGGACTTGTCGCCGTCAAAGATGGCGAGCAGGCTCTTCCAGACCTGGCCGGGCTCCTGGGAGGCGTCAATGGCCTTCCAGATGCCCGTCTTCTGGTAGTAGTTGACCACAGGGGTGGTCTGCTTGTGGTAGGTCTCGAGGCGCTTCTTGAGAGCGTCGGCGTTGTCGTCAGAGCGTTGGATCAATGGCTCGCCTGTGATGTCGTCGGTCATCTCCTTCTTGGGAGGGTTGAACTTGACGTGGTAGCTGCGGCCCGAGGCGGGGTGGACCAGACGGCCGGTGATGCGCGCTACGAGGAGCTCGTCGTCAATCTTGAGCTCGACGGCGTGCTGGAGGGTCTGGTTGCGCTCGCGGAGCATCTTGTCGAGACCCTCGGCCTGGGGGACGGTGCGGGGGAAACCGTCAAGGATGAAGCTGCAGTGTGTCACATGTCAGGATCTGTCTCGGGAACAACTCTGCCACGTTTGAGGCATAAAAACATACCCGCCCTTGCACTCCTTGTTGTTGTCGAGCTCCTCCTTGATCATGCCAATGACAATCTCATCAGAGACGAGACCGCCGGCATCCATGATCTTCTTAGCCGCTTGGCCGAGGGGGGTCTTCTTGGCAACCTGGGACCGGAGCATGTCACCGGTGGCCTGTCGCCGGACGATGCTGTGGTCAGCGAACCGGGCTCGGGTTGGTAGGGTAGATCGGGGGCCAATTGGCTTACAAGATGGCAGCAGTTGAACTTCTCCTTAAGTCTGGGCGCTTGTGTTCCCTTGCCTGTGGTGTGCAGATGCGGCGGTCAGTCACTGGTTTGGGGTTTCCCAACATTGCGAAAGCAACATCAACATACCAGCACCGGGAGGACCGATCAGAATGGCGCGGACCTCCTCGACAGTCTTCTTCTGGGAGCTGGGACCAAACTGCTTGGTCTCGAGAGCCTGGACTCTGCCCTCCAGGTTGGCAATGACGCCCTGGAGACGCTTGACCTCGTCGTCGATGTATCCCATCTTGTCGGTGTTGCTGGTCCGGTTTCGGTGACTGGTTAAAAAAAGAGATGGGCGGAAGCTAGAACTGGCCTAAAATCCGGAGACGGAGTAGGAGTCGGGAGGGAAAGAAGCGGAAGAAGAAGGTAAAGAAAGGACAAGTTGACCAGAGGCCGGAACTGGGTGTGTGGACGGAGCGGAGAGTTGTCGAAAAGATCGAGAGGCTGGCCGCCGGAAATTTTGAGGTGGGTTAGGATACCGTCCCCCGAGACGGGACAGGAACAGGCTGGGGCCGCGGCGGGCGGCGGGCAGGCAAAGAAAATACAAGGAACAAGGTTTGCGACAATTGACGCACGTTACAGCGCGCTCCAGGTACACAGGGTTCTAAATTCTGGGGGCTGCAGGGCGCCGTAGCGATTTCAATCTAGAATAGGACCACCTAGGCTGGAAACAACGGTTCAGTGTGGCGGCGCTTTGTTTGAGGGCATTCTCAGATGGGTATCTTTTGCAATAGCATTCCAGGTTCCTATTCCCATCTTTATGAACCTCTGAGGCCACACACATTGGCATGCTGCCATGTTGCAGATGCCCGGCACTGAGCCCAGCCCAGTGACAACTGACGTCGCAACTCCTGTCCACCGAGGTCCCTGGAGGTGTCTTCGGACGAGCTTCCATTCGTGCTGCGAATCAGCAGGCCCCAACACAAGCCGACCGGCAAAGCGGAAGAATGACGGCGAGTGGAGTCGAGGCAAACCGGCGCTTTCGGTGAGAATGGTGGGACATCCCGAGGAATCTATCACACGTGGAACTGGTCCAGAGGTCCAGTCTTCGGCACGTCTCGTAGTTGTTGAAGACGTCTTATATATCCTCAACAAATGCTGGATCCGATCTCTACAACTCTTTGCCTGATATCTTCCCCTCATTCACAAGGTCAATATAAACTTTTTTTTTTCAAGCGAGTCCAAGCTCTCACCACCCCCACGGCCGATGACTGGGGTCTTCACCAAATCGATGCCAAGCCACTTGCGCTCAAGAGGTGATGCACATCCCTGCCTGCTGGTTGACAAATTGACATCATTGAAGAACCCGATGACCATAACTGAGCTTGATATTGATGATTCCCAAGACATAGAAACCATAGAAAGGAGTATGACGCCTTGTATTACTTTTCCCGAACCACGATGTGGTACCAGGTATATTCCCTCAACGCCTAGCAATGCTGAATACGCCGAACGTGCTGTGTGTCCTGTCGAAACTCCAAAACATATCTGTATCTTGAACTCCAATCAAGCCCACAATATCTCTCCCAAACATAGCGTAAAGAAACAATTAACTCTTTGAACTCCCAGCAACACTCTCTCCTTCCCCATCCCCCCAGATCTCCTTACTCTCCAACTCCACCGCCCTCATCGCCGTAGCCACCTCCTCCAACTTCGCAACCACATCCAGCACCCCCTGATTCACCCTCTGAAAATACCTATCATTCGCCTCCCTCCTCTTCCTCGCAAGCAAAATATCCACATCCGTCTCCTCCTCCATCCCACCTCCCCTCCTACTCCCCGGCCTAGCACCAGGAGGGACACTCCCTGTTCCAACTGTACTCTTCCCCCCCTCCGTATTCGCCCCCTCACCTTGAGTCCCCGGCCCCCCAGCACTCGTAGCAGCAGCCGTAGTCTCCCCCGGCTTAGCGAGCTCGATCGCCTCATCAGCCTCACTCCTCGCCCACGCCTGAGCAAGCGCAATCTGCGCCATCCTCAGCTCGTCAAGCTTCCTCTCGTGGTCAGGTCCAAACACGCGCGTGCCGCCGCTGGCCGAGAGCTCGACTTCCTCAAGGGTGGCTTGCATCTCTGCCCACAGGGCATCTGTCCTATCAGTTGCGCGGGTGGACTCTTGCCTGGGGAGAAGGGGGAGGTTGGTGATGCCTAACCCGCCGGCATTGCGGCCGGGTTGTAAGGGGGAGGCAAGACCTCCTAAGCCGGGGGCGGCGGCGGTGGTGTTGATTGTTGCAGGGGATGTTAGGGAGGCTATCGAGGTGACACCTGGGGAGTTGAAGGGTTCTGGTGGGGTGCGGAGGAGGGAGGAGCCTGGGCGGGAGCTGCCTGGTGGTGGTGGTGGGTGAGAGGAAGAGGGTTGGGGTTGAGTGTTGATGAGTGAGGCGTGGGATGGAGCTGCTGAGGGGTGCAGGAAGAGGGATGGCGGTGGGTCGCGGGGTTTGAGGGGCGTTTTGTTTGGTTGAGACATTGCTACATGTCTTGAAGGTATTCGAAACGACAGATATGATGAACCTCTGTGAAAAGTGAATATGTTGTTGGCGGTGATGATAAAGTTCAACGACAAGATGAGCTTCAAGCTCTGCCAAGCCACAGGTGAAGGCCCGTGCTGGATCAAAAGGGCGCACTGGCCACCTCCAAGTTCGCCTCCCCACACTTTTCCTAGCGGGGGCTGGTGCCTCAGGCACAAACAGTCCACCGCCCAATCCAAAGGTAGGGTTTTCACGCCCTACTGCGAAACTCGGCTGACGGTCCAAAATTTCGGTGACACTTTCCGCCCATCACGAACCTCAGAGTCCAGCGTCAATCAACAAGTCGGTACGTACGCCCCGCCCCGCTACCATTGCAATCCACATCTCATCAGCAATTGCGAGATCCCATCAAAGTCTACCAGGTCAACTAACATCAACTCTCTCGACGTCTAGCAAATATGTCTGGTGGAAAGCCTCGTGGTCTTAACGCGGCGCGCAAGCTGCGCAACAACCGTCGCGAGCAGCGCTGGGCCGATCTTCACTACAAGAAGCGTGCCCTCGGTACTGCTTTCAAGTCCAGGTTAGCAACGAATCCCGAATAAAATCGACACTCCCGATCTCTCGAACACCGAAAGCTAACAGTGGTGGAATAACAGCCCCTTCGGTGGTTCTTCCCACGCCAAGGGCATTGTCCTTGAAAAGGTCGGCGTTGAGGCCAAGCAGCCCAACTCTGTACGTCTTCCCCGAATACACAGCATCGATTGAAACCGATTCTCGAATACCCGACGAACAAACCGACTGACTGTGGTGGTGATGTAGGCTATCAGAAAGTGTGTCCGTGTCCAGCTCATCAAGAACGGCAAGAAGGTCACCGCTTTCGTCCCCAACGATGGTTGCTTGAACTTCGTTGATGAGAACGACGAGGTTCTCCTCGCCGGTTTCGGTCGCAAGGGCAAGGCCAAGGGTGATATTCCCGGTGTTCGCTTCAAGGGTATGTCTTCGCCACCACATAAGCTTTTTGCGCTTCACATCTAACCCCCCAACTACAGTCGTCAAGGTTTCCGGTGTCGGTCTCCTCGCTCTCTGGAAGGAGAAGAAGGAGAAGCCCAGATCTTAAGTGCGGGGCACTCTCAAGACAAAAAGTGGTACAAGGGTTGGCATGAGGAGTCTGCGAGGCTTGTTTTCATCAGCATACCATTTTCGGGTTGGGGGAATCTGGGCTCTCACGTGGTAGGTTTGGTCCGAAGAATAAGAGATCATTTCACACCGAACCACGACGATCCGACCGGCCAAGATGATTTTATGGGAATGGCGTCATTTGGGAAGCTTACATCTTTTAGGCAAAGAGCCCTCGGACTGCTCTATGCTGGAGATAATGGTTACATGAATATCATTACGAGTCCGAATAAAATCACGCCGAGTGCCCTCCTCATCTTTGTGGTCTCTCTCTCTTGGTTGGACTGAGTGCTATTTTATGTCTTGCCTCTCTCTGGACAGTGGCTTAGGGAGGTTCTGTACCTATTAAAGCTTCTAGGTTGGGTGTTGGGTGTTGTTCCTCCACTTCTTTATGTGCCGGGCTTTATATGAGTTGTAATATCGTACAAGATCGGGTGCTCTATTTTGACTCTTTGCTGTCAAGCTTCCTCTGTGGCATCGAACATTGGCCTACTGTTCCTCCTTCTCGACTGCTTTCTCGTCCTCAGAATAATACCTAACCAAATAGTCCGCCCCCAACCCCAAGCTGATGGCACCTCCCGTGATCCAACACCCATTCACAAACCACCACCAGCAATCCTTGACGCTCTTCAAGTTGACCCTCTTGATCATGAAGCCCAGCGTAGCGGCTGCACCACCGCAACCCCCAATGAAGAACGCCGGCCCCGCCCCCGTGGCAACTCCGGCTCCCGCCAACAAGGCAACTTGCACGACCGCCAACCCGGTAAGAACCTGCTTCGTCTCCTTGTCGTGCTTGAGCGCAATACTCTTGATGCCGGCCTTGGCATCATCCTTGATGTCCTGATGGGCGTAGATCATGTCGTACAAGACCGTCCAAGCAACATTACTCCCGTATAAGAGACCTGCTGCGGTCAAGGCTGCGGTATTGGATAGGAGATCCACGCCCAGAGCGGGGAAACCTAGGATGGCGCCCCAGGAGAAGGTGAGTCCGAGGACGAACTGGGGGTAGTAGGTTACTCTTTTTGCCAAGGGGTAGAGGGTGACGAGGAGGAGGGAGGGGGTGGCGTAGTAGAAGCAGGAGGTGGGGAATTGGAGGAGGATGGCGAGGCCGGTGAGGAGCTGGGCGCCGGTGAAGAGGAGGGCATTGAGGGGGGTTATGGCGCGGCGGGCGATGGGGCGGAGGCGGGTGCGGGTTACGTGCGGGTCAAGGTTGCGGTCCCAGAGGTCGTTTATTGTGCAGCCTGCTCCGCGCATGATGATTGCGCCGGAGAGGAAGAGAAGGGAGTAGGTGAGGACGGTTGAGGGGGGGGAGTGGGAGAGGGGGGCGGCGAGGAGGGTGGAGAAGAGGCAGGGGAGGTAGAGGTAGTAGGTTCCGGCGGGCTTGTCGAGGCGGACTAGTTCTGCGTAGGGGACCCAGCTAGGGGGGAGGAGGGAGAGGAGGCCGGTTGAGGGGGGGGTGTAGATTTGTGGTGGGGGGGAGGGAGCTGGAGTGGTTGTAGTCTGAGTTAGAAGTTTAGAGGTTGTGTGGTAGGCTATGGGGGACCTGGGGGTGGAGAGCAGGAGGGAGAGAGGTCGTGGTGTTGGTGAGAGGCGGGTATATGACTGAGAGGGGAGCCATGGTTTGCTTGTGGTTTTGGTAGTTGATAGTGCTCGCCTCGAGGCAGGCAGCCGGAGGAGCCGGTGACATGCTGGCATGGTAAGGCTGATGATATTTGGTGATCGATTGGATCTAGTGACATGTCAGATGTTGTTTATTTCATATGAACCCCGGGTGGCTTTCTCTTCATGAAGCCGAAACTCACTCACCTGTGCGCTGCCGCCTTCCGTTTGTAATAGACTTTCGAGTACCAGGCAACCAACAGAAGGTATTTCTCGTAGATAGCCTCTAGTTTCCTCTCCTCAACTAAAACCTTCTTGCTCCCTCATACAATTCCTCTTTTCCTCAAAATCCCGACCTTCTCATCGACACTTCCTTACACATATACACATGCATGTGAACCAGTCTCAGCCTTGTCAAATTTCTGAGCCACACAAACTGACTGACAGCTCTTGGGCCAAACTGACGGTGGATTGGCTGCAAGCTGCATTTGCCCCACCTCAGCCTTTTGCTTGTCAATTACGAATCCTTGTCCCCTCCATTCTCAATTCAGCCAGCGCGGCGAAATCACAAAGAATCGCGTTCGACGCGACGGCGACTGCGCATGTGGTTAACTTTGCCATCTACGCTGCGGCAGCATATTCGAGCGACATGTAGATGGCCATCTCTCCATCGAGACGTCTCATCAAGAACACGACAATACAATGCGACTGCCAGCAACCGCTGCCTAGGTCGCTTCACCCGCCGTCACGATGCCGACAGCTCAGCATCCCCAGGCAAAGTTCGACCCTATCCCGCCGGATCTCGATTTGCCCACGCTCGTTGACAGAACACCAAACTTTCAATGGGTAGCTCGTATCACGGCTGCTCAGATTCAAAATATCGGTCCTCAAGAGTTTGAGAAGCTTGTTGTTCTTCATGTGGTACTTGGTGGGAAGCCACTGGTTATTGAGAAATGGAACAGGCGACTTCCCAAGGACCTTTTTGGTCCCAAGTGGTTGGAGGAGATGTACAATAAGAAACGTAGGTTGACTTGCGTTTTACCTCTTATCATGTACTAATATTCTTGAATAACAGAGGAAAACGTTCGCGACATTGTCGGTCAATGCGACATTCCCATGACCACTGGTCACTACCTGCGCTCCATGAAACAGTTGACAAATCAGTGGACGCCCGAGAACTTTCGCGACGAACGACGACAGCGACTCTACCTAAAAGACATCGACTGCCCACCAGAATGGCACGAGTACCTTCAAAAGAAGGTCATTCCACCCAACCTCTTTTACATGAACGAGAACGTCGACGAACGGAGTCCTATGGGGCAAAGTGACGACGACTTTGACATGCTCAACGAAGGCACCAAGTCCATTGCGCCGGCAGGAGATTTGATGAGCAGCTTGCCCGAGCCGATGCGCGCCCAGAATCTGATGTGTTACATTGGTCATGAGGGTACCTACACCCCGGCGCATCGAGAAATGTGCGCCAGTTTGGGTCAGAATATCATGGTGGATGCTTCAGGCGATGAAAATGGCGAGAAGCCCGGAAGCTCCATTTGGTTCATGACGGAATCAAAAGACCGCGAAGTTGTCAGGGAATACTTCCTGTCGATGCTTGGTCATGACATTGAAATCGAGAAGCACTTTGCGCAAATCAACGCTTGGAAGAAGGCCACCTTTCCGGTTTATATCGTGGAGCAGAAAGCTGGAGACTTCGTTCTCGTGCCCCCCTTAGCGCCCCATCAAGTATGGAATCGTGGGACCCGGACCATCAAAGTTGCCTGGAACAGGACGACCGTGGAGACACTCAAGATGGCCCTGGAGGAAGCGCTACCGAAAGCCCGTCTTGTCTGCCGCGATGAGCAGTACAAGAACAAGGCCATTATCTACTACACTCTCGAAAAATACTCGAAACTATTGACGGACATGGAGAGGACGTCTGAGACTGGGTTGCTTGGGTTCGGGCAAGACTTGATCAAGAACTCGTCTCGCACGAAGCAGTTGACTGGTGACTTCAAGGCTCTCTTTGAGCTCTTCACCCGAGTCCTAGTAGATGAGATATTCGGGACGAAAGAAAAGGAAGTCGAGTATATCGAATTTGACTCCTGCGTCACCTGCTCCTACTGCCGCGCCAACATCTTCAACCGGTTCCTGACCTGCAAGCACTGTGTTCGCCAGCTTGTTGGTGGTGACGAGGATACTTATGATATCTGCATGGAGTGCTACGTCATGGGCCGGTCATGCCTATGTATTTCCAACCTCACTTGGTGTGAGCAGTGGCACTGGCAGGATTTGGTTGAGAAATACGAGGACTGGCGCGCGCTCATTATCAAACATGACGGATTTGTCGATATCAACACCTCCCCTTTGCCGCTCGAGCTTGCACGCAAGCGATACGGCAAGAAGACGGTTGCTCAGCTTTGTCAAGAACAACTCCGGAGACGCCCATGGAAAGATATCAGCAAGGTTGACAAGCCAAAGGAACCTGCTGAGGACTCGGAGGTTGAAGTAGACGAAAATGGTCGGCCAAAGAAGAAGAGAAGGGGCGGGAGGAAAGCGAAGAAGGGCGACGTCTATCGCTGCCATGTGTGCCAACACAAGGACTACACCTACAAGTTGGCCTTCTGCTCCAACGAGGGCTGCAATGACGCATATTGCTATGGTGTCCTCTACCGAGCCTTTGACCAGATGCCACAGGAAGTAATGCAGAATGAGAGATGGCAGTGCCCAAAGTGTCTCGGCATATGCAACTGCGGTGCCTGCCGCAAGGCCAAGAACGGTGTTCCCTATATTCCTAAGAAGACACTCTTAGGACACGACACTCGGCCCATAGCTGACGATCGTAGTGTCGAGCTTCTTATCGACTTCAAGATCCACAACCTGTCGTGGTTGAAGAACGCTGGCGATGAGACGCGAGCTCTGTCGAGCAAAAGGATGCAGAGACTCAGAGAGGCCGCCGATGCTGAAAAAGCAAAGTCGTCCCAGCTCGAGAACGATGTGCTACAGCTACCTGATGGAGCTTTGGCTGACAGCCTGGAAGAGGCGGCATTACAGCAGGCTTTGATCAACGGTGGTTATGGCGAACAGCCTACGGTACTTGGTGTTTCAAGGGAACATCCGCCACATCAAAATGGACATACCGGACCTGCCGAGGTCGCCGACATGTCTATTGTTGAGGACCAGTCTGCCTACCCTGATCCTTCAGGACTTGGACCCGAACGCGGCTTGGGCATGGGCTACTACGAGCAGGACGACAGCGAGGACAGGATTCTGTTCGACCCCTATCAGCAACCTTCAGTCGAGAGCTTGATGGCGCTCGACGACGAGCCCGAGCCGGCCGAATATCTCAAGAAGCAGCTGCGCGTGGCCAAGCGTCGTGCTCGTTTGGAGGAGGACGATGACCCGGATTTTAGAGGACCTAGGTCACACAGCAAGAAGAAGGCCAAGACGACCAATACCCGTGATGGTCAAGCGGATGCACTTAACAACATGGACCCGGCTCTGTTTGGTGATGTCACCATGGTTGGCGCCCTGGCTGACGGCACTCCTACCGAAAGGGAAGCTCCTGCTGTTCAAGATCCACCGAATGCCGATGTTCCAGATGGCCCAGCCCAGGAGGGAGAAGAGCCTCGTGCCAACTCACCGAATCGGCCTGCTCTTCGCCACGCGCGACCCAAGATATCATACTTGGTGGATGAGAATGGCGAGGAGGAGTTTAACGAGATTCTCATTCCGCGTTCGCAGAGGCCTCAACCTCTCAAGGACTATAACCCGGCCGATGCGACCAAGGATCCTCTTGATCTTGCGTCCGCGGCGATTTTGGCGATTGTGGGCGGTGCCGCCGGTGCTAGTAAGTCCGCTACTAGATCTCCTGCTCCACCTGGTTCTGGAAATGCCGCTGTAACTGGAACTGGTAAGAGACGTGGTCGGCCTCCGGGTCCTCGCAAGTCTATGCCAGCAGGAGGGTCGGCTGAGCAGACGCCTTCTGGGCACCCGAAGCCCACCAGGAAACCGCCACGTGATCGGACATTGCCTGTTCAGGTCAGCGATGATAGTGATAGTGACGTGGATGCGCAACTGGCTGGGGCTTTGGATGGGTTTGATGAAGACGGAGAACCCATCGAGTCACGACCTCAGTCTCGGGGAGGTTTCACGCCTGTGAATGCGCCCAAGAGAAGGGGCAGACCGCCAAAGAATGCGCAGCGAGGCCCTTCAGCTGGTGCTTCGGGTCCTGCTGCAGGATCACCGTTCATGTCCATGGCGGATCGAATGAAGGCTAAGGGCAAGAAGTTCAAGATCGCGTCAAGGAAGTCGAAGGCTGCGCAGGATAGCACACCGGCTGGGCAAGCTGCTTCCCGGTCTGTCTCCTGTGATGTCGACACCCCTACAACGCCCACGGCGGACAAGGAACCCGAGAGGCCAACGAAAGCCACAAGGGGCAGATTCAAGGCAACACCAGCTCAAGATTTTGATATCGATATGGCGGACGCAGACTTTGATCCGAACGCGGCTGAAGAGGCCGTGTCGGAGGCTTCGAGTCCTCGAGCCAGCCCTAGCCCCTCGATGCAGGATTACATGGAGCCTATGGATACGTTTATGCCTAGCCCGTCTCCAGTTCGGGATGTGCCTAGGGAACCGACAGTTATTTTGAAGACGCAGACACCAGAGCCGAAGAGAGAACCTACACCTGCCCATGATGTTTCGCCTTCGCCTTCGCCTTCGCCATCTCCCGCTAGAGAAGCGTCTCCTACACCGGCGCACTCCCCACCACACAAACCCTCACCGTCACCGTACCACTCCCCTTCGCCGCCGCCCCCACCACCGAAGCCAACAGGTCCGACGATCGTCAGGCTCGTTTCCTCGGATGAAGAGGGCTCCGAGTTTGACGATCACGACCACGACGATGGAAATGAATCACAGTCTGAATCTCGGTCAGCGTCGGAGAGTGAATCGGAATCAGAGCCGGAGGAGCAGCCAGGCAGGGGAAGGGATCCGCTTGACCCGAGCGACAGTGATGACTCGGATTCAGATGATGAGGATATTCCTGCCGTGAAGCAGGTTGTTAGTACGGCGACGAGGGGTGGGAGACGAGGGGGGATGGTTGGTTTGGCTGGGAGGGGAGCAGGGACAGCCGGATCAGCTGGACGGGGCGGTGCCACTGCTGGACGGGGGAGAGGTCGTGGGAGGGGGAGACCGAGGGGACGGGGCCATTACAAATGGAGGGGTGGGGGTGGGAGGTGAAAAGGTGATGGATGGAGTTGTGAGATACCCGTATTTTGTGTTTTTTTTTTCTTTTTTGCGTTGGATTTGGAAGACACAAACTCTTAACTGAGAGTCAGTGTGAGCGAGTTATTTGTCATGGATATCTTGAGATTGCGATGGGTGTGTACCATTATGGGAGTTGAAATTATCAAGGATATGGTTAAGTGGTTTCTGGGACTTGTGAGCGAAAAGGAAGAGTTCATGAGAGATTGCGGATTTTACTTAGGGATGCAAAAAACCATGTGTGTTGATAGTTTAATTCGATGAGTACATATTTCAACAGTGTTCACAATGACCATGTGTGACAAAGATGCTTCTCAGTTGTCAATCATTCTATTGACGCTCTCTCTCTTCCTCCATCTTCTTTCCCATTCATTCATGCTTTGCCGCGATTCCAAGCCAACCCCCTATGCATTATGTACAATCTTTCTTCCCCACATCCCTCCCCCATCTTCTTCTTCTTCTCCCCTGTTTTCACCACCCTTTTTTCTTTCTGCAAAAGCCATGCTGCGCGCGCGTTGGGGTTTTGGTGCGAAGGACGAAAAATCAATATGTTAGTCTAAAAGCAAAACGCAACAATTTGTCTCAGCCTCATGTGTGTTCATTGAATATGTTTCGAAAGGCCATCATCCATACTGGTACCGGCTTTGGCGTTCTCCTCGGCCGCCTTTTTGGTCTTTTCCTGGAGGTCCTTGATGGAGGAGGAGCCGGAGCTGCGGTCGGCCTTTACGGCTTCTTCGCTGTTGGAGGCGAGCTCGGGCTTCCAGTGGCCTTTGCCGGATTTTTGCTTGGAGAGGGAGTCTTGTTTGTGGTGGTCGAAGTTTTGGGGGGAGGGGTCGGCTGGCGAGCACGGGCGAGTCAGTGGGGAGTAGGGGTGGGAATGGGGGAGGATGGAAAAACGTACCGCTGTTAGACTCCTTGAGGGATCGGAGGGGGGTGGTGGAAAGGGCGCGGCGGGGGAGGGAGGTGATGGTGGGGGAGGTGGTGATGCGGCGGAGGGAGAGCATTTTGGTGGATGGGTTTGTGATTGTCGTAGAGGTGGTGGGATTGAGGTTGTTGCTTGTGGTGGTTGTATCAACGCGGAAAGGAGAGAACGTTGAAAAGAGCTCTTTATTGGAAAAAAAGGAGAGGGATTATTTCCTGCTGTTGCTTTGCTTGCTTGCAATTGAGTGGTTGTCAATTGGATGGGAGCGGCAATGGAGTTGGTTATGAAGCCCCGAGGGAGGGTATGACGTCACCACACGTAGCTTTATCACTGGACAGTGTCCCTGGTTTTTTGGTAGGCCAGGCAGGTCAATTGCGCGAAAACAGACCGAACGACAGCCGAGTTGAGGCGGTTCTTTGTTCAGGGAAAGGGGAGAAATCCACTTTTGAGCGTCATTAAGATTTGGGGAAGGGGTGGAGGTAGGTATGTTGTTTACATTGTCGTCGTCACATGCCGGTGGATGCCGGTGGATGAGGATATCGTCATTTGGCGGAGGCCATGCCAATTACACGTTTATACTCTCTTCGTATTCATGAGTCGAAGGAGTCATGCCGTCGTCGGTTAGTTTGATGCTCTCGGGAGATCTTCACTTTGTTGTTGCTTGATTGCGTCTATGTGGTTGTTTGCTGCGTTATGGTATCCGCTCACTCTCAACTTACGACTGTCACGACTTGCGATGGTGTGATCTTCATGCCAGGGATGACACATAACGGTGAAGTTTTACAAAGTGTAGACTATGATATCTCGAGAATAATGATACCTAACAATAGGGTCAAGTATGGTCAGGATATTTGTTCTGTTTAGTAGGTCTATTGGTCGTCACTATCCAGGTGTATGTAATGTATCTAGTCAATGGTGCAAAACATCAAGCAGCATAGACTTGATATCATGATCACATAATATACCTCGTGCCACACCTATACGACATCTACTCGCCGTAAGACATGTTCATTACCTGGGTTCATCAGGTCTAGCTGTTCAGCTCCCTATTGGAGTTCCAGCTCACAACAACCGGTGGTAGGAGAATTCTATTGCCTACACTTATAGAGTGATTAAACCATCATTCAGCATCGACAAGTGCTGGACTTGTTGGAGGTACCTAGTTACCAGATATCATAGGTAGGTAGAGCTATACATGGGACCACAAGATTGATCAAACCTTTACCACCCTCGTCAACAACCTCAGCTAGACCCGATACAATGACCAACAGGGGAGATTTTCAAATCTCTTTACCCCAGATTTTGGCCCTCTCCCCTTGCGTACACCACACCATTCAAGCTTTCTCCCAGTCCCCGATCTTCCTCCACCGGTCCGGTCTTCCAAGGTGGATCATCCAAACTTTTCTCCCCCCGTCAACGCCGCAACTCCAAACCCGGCCTGGACCCGGGTCACCCGGGTCCTCTGCGGGGCCGAGACCGCACAGACAACAACCAAACTGCCATACGCCGCCGCCCGCCCGCCAACCCCAATCTGATCTTCAAGAGGCGTAGTAGAAGGGGGTTTGTTGACATGATGAGACATCTCCGCCTGTGTCGCACCTTGTGGAGCACCGTGACCCAGTGACACATGATCAATATTTGACATCCTGGCCAGAGAAGACCATCGAATTTGTTCATCAAATTTGAGATGAGCATCTTGAATTGCAAAGATGCGGGTTAAATTATCAATGTACACCTCGGACATATCCAATTCACAACCGCAATTCCGTAACAAATTCCCCGCAGAACTATTTACTTGAAGAAACGCTACGGTGATATCCAATACTAATTACTCTGTCCATCTGGTCAAGTTTATCGTTTCGTACTTAAACTACTGCCAATTTTCTCGCTTCCAACCCGAAAACAGTGTGTTGTGTCTCACATGTTGGAATGCCCCAAAACCAGCAGAGACATAACACTGGTGGGGGGCTCGGTTCGGTGGGGAAAAAAACCTACTGCGACTACTGCAGTATGCACAATGCATATGATGTATTAATATGTAAGAGCAAAAAAGTGGTGAAACCCTTGATGCCCAACCCTAAACTACACTCAGAAACAACTCTTTGACGGTGAGAGTGGTAGAGAGGGAGAGTAGGTGCATGAACTAGTATGCAGACTATTTGGGGGTCAGGAAGATGTTGTTTGGTAATTGTTTCCGAATGGAGGGTATCGTCGAGGTCAACGTTTTGGTTACTGTCTGGCGTTTTGATATTTGAAACCACAAGTGTTAGTGGTTCCCGCAAGGTTTGCGGAAAGTGTTAACAGAAGCCAGTTGCTCCACCACTGGAAACGTCCACGGGAATTCCATCTCGGAATTCCATAAATGACCCTGGAGGTTCTAACGATAGTTCAGTGCCGACCATCCCTCTATCGTTCTCCCATGCGAACCATGCGGTGAGCAACAGTCAAGAGCTCTCCGAATATTATGCATATCATGTCAGCAGCTTGTATACTTCCGTCTGCAATATCAATCACATCTCAGGTCAGCAGATGCATACACACACAACTCTGCAGAAGCCAGCTCAAAAGCAATTATAACCGTGCCGCAGCTCGGCGGTGGATTTCCTTGAATCCAGCATGATAGTGTTGCAACGTATCCGGGGCAGACAGAACTGTGGAGGCGGCGCGGCGTGGCGTGGGCAGACACAACAGGCGACCTCCAGCAGTTCACACTGATGAATAAACTGGTGACAGTTCACATCTTGGAGTAGCGGTGTGGCAGGGTTCTTCCCTCCCTCCCCAGCTGCAAGTGTTCATTGTTAGCTGTCGAACAAAAGTCCCCGTGATTGGATCTCCAAGATCAAAAGAGGGCATGGGGCCTGTGCTCTGTTAACAAGCTGCCAATCAGTCGGCAAGACCTCACTGTGCGCGAACCATGGATGGCAGGACCGGGGCTTCCAGGAGTCCAGAGCATTCACCCAATGCCATGACTCGTCTTGAACACAAACGTCCTCTGCCGAGGAAAAAAGCGCAATGGGGAAACTCTTGAACAGGCGCAGGCACACACAGCCCGGCCCTGGGCGCGTCCCCTCAATTGGACAATGCATGTTCCCTGTGACCTCTGTCTGTTCCCGATGGCCCCACTCCGCATCCAGGAGGGCGGCTGGCGAGAGCCACACTCCAGCGGCGCACCACTGACCAGCAACTTGTATGGTGTCACTGGTGGATGTGTGAAATCTCACTTTCTCTGTCCCACCGTTTCGCCAGATGAGGAGCGCACTGATGAGAGTCTGACAGCTCTCGCCCCAAGAACTGCATGTCTCAGACATCCGGGAGCAGCAGGGAGGGAGACCCCTCGATACCCCTCCTCTCCCTTCCTTGGGCCCACGGACAAACCGGTAACTGCCAACGCCCAGAAACAGGCACCACCTCAACAGTTTGTCCCCACACTGGGGCGAACTCCCAATCAGCCAGTTAAAACTGCAAGTCAACGACGAAGCACTAAAATACGGTTTCTACTCAGAAAAGTGAGAAAAGCTAGTCCGGAGACCCCCAGGAGCACACACTTCTCTACTTTTCCGGCTAATTGCTTAACATCTTATTTCTTGACCCAAAGCGCCTTTTGGCCACACTTAACTAAAATAAACTCTATTTGCTAAAGCGCTTTGTAATTGCCCAGGCTTAGAATCTCTTGATTAATAGTGTTTTCAAAAAGCTTTTAATTAGTAAATTCACTAAAGTCACTACCCGAATTATATATAACTGGAGTAATTTACCTATCTTTACTCTAAATTAAACTTATATAGTTTTTAAGTAGATACTAGGTGGCTGCTAAAAAAGCACGTAGTGAATGCTGAATAAATGCTGGATAAGTGCCAGATGAGTGCTAGATAAGCCCTAAGTAGGTGCTAAATAAGTGCTTTATGAGATTTTTTGCTGTTTGCAATGCTTTTGCTAAAGCTGACGCTAAGTAGTGTTACAGTAATAACCTACTGTAAAATAGGCTTTACGTAGACCAATTTTGTCACGGCACTGGCGCGTGGGCTATGTGAGGCTCTGAGAGCGACTGGGTATGGCTCAAGCTTTGTTCTCACAAAAAGCTAGCTTTGTAGCTTCGATCTAAATTTTCTCTTTTTCTTTTTTTTAACTTGCAATTCAATCAAATGAATAGGATAAACTGTGTGCTTTATCTTAGTGTTTTTGCTTTCCCGTGACAAATTTTAACAAAAATAAAAAATTAAAAAGTATTGTTATTATTAAAACTAAAAAAAAAAAAACCTAATAAAATATTAAATAGTTAGTAGCCTTTGATTGATATTTAAGTTTATTACTTTTATTAATATATTTAATACTGTACGCTTACTATAGTTTTAGGTTTTAAATAAAGCTACTATAGATTTTATATATTTGTAGATATTAATTATATTATAATTTAATCTATATTGAAAGCTGTTTTCACTAGCTTATTTATTACATCTTTAGATTTTCTTTTCAGTAAATCTGTAGTAGAGAAAATTATAAAAAAATAATTACGTATAAAATTAAACGCGCGAACTTAATATATATATATATATATTAAAATACTAAAGTTATTTTAATATTTTTACAAAAGCATCTAGATAATTACTAAAGCGCTTCATAAAAAGGCTTACTTTAGTAAAATATAGTTAAATTGTAGCTTTGGCTAAGAAAAAAGTAAAGTGGTTAGTTGCGAGGAAATTAGCCGTAAAAGTGGGTGCTTCTGGGGTCCCTGGGCTAGCTTTTTCTCACTTTTCTAAGTAGTACGATAGCTTGCTTTCATGCTCTGCCAAGCCCGCTTCAGGCAGTCAGGCCACCCGGACTTTGAAACACTATTTGTCGTCGGTTATCGGTAAAGCTTCAGCAGAGCAGAGCCACGAGTGCTCTTTTGAGAGACTGTTGTCAGATAATGGATAAAAGCGGAAGAATGCTGGTTGGTGATGGACCAGTATGACGCTGATGGGGTGACTTTGGGTGCCACCCAGCGAGAGAATCAACGGCATCAAAAGAGAGGAGTTGTGCCCCTTTCGTCACCCCACCAGCGGAACGGCAAGGTGGGGGGTTCTTTTCGTCTTCTCGAGGGTGACAGCAGTTCGGTTCCAAACCAGAAAATGGAACCAGGCGGTCAGTTGGTCTGATATGGTTATGTCGTGGCACGCAGAGGGCGATCCGGCTGAAATCCATCAGCGGAGATAAATCGCCCTTTTTTTCCTTCAGGATGCTGCATTTGCAGGCGCACAAGGCGGCTGCTTAAGCAAACCAATGGCTCACCCGGGCGGGCGTCAAGTGAATGGGCAGCGTGGGCAGCTTTGTTGCTCCTTGCATGCGGAGTCAGCAGCCGAGTGCCGGGTCCTGCTTTTGGCTGCCACTCACGCAGCAGCTCCCGCTCGTGTTCGCAGGCCGTCCTATGTGGCACTATGCAGATGGATGCAGAATACTGGACGTAGAAGCCTTTCTGGCAGCTAGCATCATCAGCGTCACCAGCGCCAATCAGTGGCAAGCAATGAGGTTTGTTGCGCCCTTGGATCGCCGGCGAGAAGGTGGTCTGGGTGCCGGTGAGGGGAAGCAAATCCGCCCGCCGCAATCATCAATGGCCGGGATCTGCGGGGTGGTAGAGAAGAGTGAGCAAGACAGAAGAATACACCAGCCACGTTTGGTGTCTTGCGTCTGTCGAATGCAACTTCAGAAGCTGCACGGGAAGGCCCA
Organism: Podospora pseudoanserina; assembly: GCF_035222485.1. Classification (NCBI taxonomy): domain Eukaryota; kingdom Fungi; phylum Ascomycota; class Sordariomycetes; order Sordariales; family Podosporaceae; genus Podospora; species Podospora pseudoanserina. The sequence continues at coordinate 1,854,389 of NC_085922.1, read as the reverse complement.
GAAAGGTCTCGCGGTGTTTTACCGTGACCACCAGCCAGTCAAAGCATGGAGATGGAGCGCCCTCGCCACAAGGCTGGGCCGGAGAGTGCTGCCAATGGCCACTCAGCTGCACTTAATTATGCATCTCGAGCCGCTTGCAGCAACGCAATAACGGGTGGTATGAAGGTCCAGGCCACCACCGATTGGGCCGCGGGCGCCAGTTTCAGTGTAAACACCGATGAACCCTCCCTCTCTCTCCGCAACAGGGAGAAAATACGGAGTAGTTCGCATCGAGATGCGCATCATGGTGACAAGGCAAGGCAAGGCGGCGATAAGCGACGGGATGTTTTGAGGCGTCTGTCCAAAGGTAACGAGGAACAAGAATGACGGGAGTCCAGGAACTCAAAAAGGGACGTGGATCGACAAAGGAGAGGGGATGGAGGACATGGTAGAAAAAGATACATTGAATGCCACCAGAATCACCAGTGTTTGGCGGTATCAAAAGAAGAAGCGGTGGTGTCGGGCCACGTCGGGTGACGACTGTGGGCAGGAGACGGAGTGGAGAATCGGGCTTGTCGAGGGTTTGCCGGCTGGCAGGAGGGGCAGTGCCACACTCCAACCAGCGACGGCCAGCACCGTCAGACCGTTTTCGGCATTGGCTGGCGGAGGACGCACAAGGCAACGCCCAGCCCAAAATTACACGACAACAGACTCTAAGCTGAATTAGGGTTAGCGTAAACCTGGTAACCAATCAACAGAAAGAAAGTGGATACCTTTGCCACCCGGGCTGCAAGAAAAGTGGCCAGTGCATTCGCTCAGAGTGTGTCTGGTGCTCGTCTTGGTGTGGGTGTGGCCCGGGGTCCTGCCTCTCGCGTGCAGGAGACCCCTGTAGGCCACCCCAGTGCCCCCCCATCCACCCACCATTTCCCTCTGACCAACCCATTTGCCCGCTCCGATTGCTCTGTCCCTCTCCTCCCTCGCCTCTCTCCTACTTTACCTCTCAACCTACCCATCTCCTCGTCCCACCAAAACCACCACCAAAACCTATCCTCCCCCCCAAAACCAAAAAAAGGCGTTTCAACAAGAATCACCACCACGACACAACACACACGACCACAACGATTATTCCCATCTAATTCGGTTCATTTTGGCAATCAAATCCACAACGCCGTCCACCTCACTTTTCGCCCTCGGTTAGCCCGGTTTCATTGTTATTGTTTCAAAATTGCAGCTCGGCTTCCGCACAAAACCCTCGCCACACCCACAACCACCACCGCAACCACCACCTCCAGACTCACCATTCGATCCCTTCACGACGACGACGCTTTTTTGGCTTGAGAGTGTCAACACCATTCATAATGTCTTCCTACTATCAATTGCACCAGCAGCATCCAACACCTGCCACAGCCCCTGCCGTCTCGCACACGCACCATGGCGGCCGCAACCGGAGAGCCCCCAGGTTATCGGTCTCGCAGCATCCCCAGAAGCAGTTTCGCGGTGTGCGCAGCATGAAGGAGTTGACCGAGTCGGTAAACCTGTCTAGCTTTCGGTCAAGGTTCGAGGCCTGCCGGTCCTTTGATCTGGAAGACGACATGGAGTTCTGCCCAGGCCTGTTGACCGAGACTGATGTGAGCACTCCCCCTCCCTCTGGCCCGGCGCCATTGGTGGACACGGACCTCTTTTGCACCGCTGCCACGTTCAAGAACTGACATTGATGGCCCCAAAGCTCGTGTCGATAAACAGCTCGTCTTCGGAGCGTTCTTCGCTGGCAAGCAACTCACCCCAAGGGTCTCCCACTCAGCAGCCCATCCAGGTCGCCCACTACCCTGTCCAGACCGGCTCGCCAGTGTATGCTCCTCCATATCAAAGCCACTCTAGCAACCTCAAGATCCACCAGCCTGCCGCTACCCGCGCCCGCAACGCCATCCCCATCGTCAACCCTGCTACCGGCATTACCATGTCGAGCCCACCTCCTTCGGTCTCTCCTGCCCGGATGCAGCCGCAAAACATCGGCCGGCGGTGGTAAGTTGGGGCTGTCGTCTCGCTTCCGCTGTGACGCTAGACGAGATTGAGAGCCCCGACTGAAACGCCGTCGTCGTCGGTGCAAACTACGAACATTGTAAAATTACTTGCATGCGCACATTCGTTCCGAGCAGCTGTTCATCTTGGCGGGCACCGAAAAGAAAAGCAAAGTAGCAGGCATCGATTCTTCTTCTTTTTTTTTACCACCTTCCCTCTGGCAGGCAGGGGCGACAACTTCACCATGGATACTCGACTTCCTTGCACAACCCCCTCACGATACCCTTATCACCTGTACAAAACAACATCCTTAATCGACTCTTGTGCGACTTGTTTCGAAGCGGAAAAAACTTTTGACTTTTGGGATGGCGCGACGAAAGAATAATCGATACCTCTTCGTTTGTTGTTTCTGATACCACAAAACGTATATTATTTTCGGGCCGGTGTTTCCGACCTCGAAAGATGAGGGCTGCGGTTTTTGTTCTGCGGTTTACAACGAATGGGCGTTTTTCAGGTGGTTTTGCATCATCAACAAGCCAGCTTCATTGTTTTTGCATCGGTGTCTCACGACGGAGTTTCACAGCGGTCTTCACTTTCTGGTTCTTTTTCTCGATACCATACAACATTTCGGGCTGGCGTCATCTCTTTTGCGTCTCGTCGTTACGGGGAAGCGACGACTTTTCAGTCTCACGATAAAAAAAACGTCATTACGGTCTCACGGGTCTTTACGAGTTCATTACAAAGAAAAGAATATCGACATATAGAGTGGCCCGGGGGTCTCTCCTCGGCCGTCTGTTTGGGGCTGGTTGGGGGTGCTTTTTCTCTCTTCTTGCAACCTAGGTGTTCTGATCTTTGGGTGGTGCGGGTTTTACAACATGGGCGAAATATCTTTTTTGGGGAGGTCTGGTCGGCAAAGACATTGCGGTTTTGTTGGTTGAGAAATATCTCGGGCGAAGGAAATTGGGGAAGGGTGGAGTTGGTTGTGTTTTTGTCTCTGTTTCATATTGTTGTCTATTGTGGCTATTTTTTGGCCTCCTCTCTTGTACCATTGGGGTTGGGGGGGCTTGGGTGGCATTCGGCGGGCGAATTGTTCACCCATTGATATCCTCTTATTTTTGTGTTGACCTGGGATTTTTTTATTTTGTCAAAGGGCCTTTTTTGCATCTCTGGACGGGTACACTACTGGGCGCGCGGAAATCAAATGGTGGGCGGGGTGAAAGCACATAACTTTTTGTTTTCTGGGTTCCCCTTTGCGGGGCCTTCTCTCTATGGAAAGATATCTTTGTCGTATCTTTTGCTTTGGGGTGTAGGCGTCTTGTATTTGGGAAAGCGGCCGCTGTCTGTTGTGTGTGTTTGTGGTGTGTGCGTGTTAGTTTTGATAGTGTCTACCTAGCCTGGGTTGGTTTTGGTGGGCTCTCTTTCTATCGGTGGTGTCCAGCGTATTTTTTTTTCGTTCCCCAGTTTTTGGGTTTGAGACGAAGAGGGAGCGTTGTGTTTGCCAAGATATGAATAACTTTTTCTTGTGATTATGGGAAATCTTGAACATTGGCCGTGGGTATATGGCTTCTTCGCTCTGATTACTGGTTCCAATTTTGCTTGATATGATGTGTGTCTATCGGTTGTTGAGAGGTGTATCTAACCGCTAGTTCTCAATGCATAGGCAGTGATCATGTTCCTTTCGAAGTTGGGTAAGAACCTACTGAAGTCTGTATCCTCGTTGTTGCTGCGGGTGGAGAGGTGGAATGATACGCCACGTGGTCGGGACAGCATGCTGGCGAGCGGGGACGAAGAGGTCAGCTGAGTTGCTGGTGGGCGAATCATGAGTTTATGGAGTCGGAGAGGAACCTGAGGAGCATTGAAGGAACTGCAGATCTAAACTGAAGGTTGATGGAAACGGTGGGTTTGGCGCGAACGGTCACGGTTGATGTGAGATGGGTTAGGATCCTCAAGGTCGGGTCTTTTACGACGTAAAGAGACTCCGCTGGTTGGGTATATTTTATGGAGTAATTTTGGAGATGATGGTCGGGGGAAGTTTGGGTCATTTTGGTGGTTGGGTTGTGGTTGCTGTGGGTGTGGTTGATGTGTGGGTGGGAAAAGGGGCTCAGGGGGTGGTGTTTTCTATGGCTGTGGCACAAAGATACCACTATAGGTACCTTTATTCTCTTAGAGACTCTCTATAAGGATCATGCTGCTTTGTGTGTCTTTTGTGATTTTGCTGCAAGTGCAATAGCTTTTTTTCTTCATTGTCAGATGTGGTCAGGGAAGTGAAAGTCATCCTGGTTTTGAAGATCTCTACGTAGGTTCTCTTATCTGACTTTTGTCCGAGTTGGACAGGGCAGTATCTTGGTGTTCTCTCTGCTGGTTGGCCTCAGACTGGGGGTGTGTATACTGATGCGAAAGGGTGGAGATCATGTTTCAACGTAAAGGCTCGGGGCCTCTGTCTTTGGCTATCTTGCTATGTCATGGTATACCTCTTGGGAGGTAGGATTTTCTGTTGGGGTGCTCTTGGTAAGCTTGGAAGTAGGTATTGAGGGCTGGGTTTGATGTACGGTAAGTGATACGAGGTGAGTTTGCCTTAGCCTTTATAAGGGCATTACTCCGGATTGATAGAAGGTGCAAGATCAGAGGTAAATCTTGTTCCAGCTCGTCCAAGTAGGATATCTGGACAACGATGGATTACAGGCAAGTTGTGTCCCAGCTTGACCTGTCCGAGGGCAATCCGAGAAATACCCAAAGCCGTAGTCAAGCAGGTCTCTCTCAGCGTCCTCTGTCTTACTGACACTCTGACTTCTGATACACCCAGTCCATCTGAGCTCTATTATCAGAGGCTATCTCAACAGTTTCCTGTCCCCGCCTGTCTCTTCCATCGAGATGAGTTAGTGGGGCCGATAGTGAATAGTTTGCCATGTTGCTCCCATCCAAGCTGATAGAAGCAGTCAGTTATGTGGGGCATGATCAAGTGATAGGGGAAAGGTAGTATATAGGCTTGCTCTGCGGGTTATCGGCGATCTTTCTCTTCTACCCCACAAGCCTCTACAATCAACTCAGAAACAACTCTCTGTATAAGTACCTCTCGTTTCCACACGGCTCGGAATTGTATTTCGCTTTGGCGTTCTTTGCTAGCAAAAGGGACAATCATGTTTAATACAGGTACACCGTTCAAAGGCTCGTGGCAGATCAGGCCTCGGCCCCGTCTGGACCAGTAAGTTGCTTCCATCATCCCAATGTGATGTCGTCGACGGCAAAATCATCACCAGCAGGATTGCACCTTCCCTGAAAAGCCGGGCCAACTTTCGTCACCGAGCTCTGGGCCTATAAATCTTTGCGCAGCTTGCAAATTCTCTTCCCTTTCTTCTCTCTTTCACCACACCTCACACTCACGCTTGGAGTGCCTGGGGCGACAATCCGCCAGCTCTCAACTCCATTCATATCCTCATTGACACTCACAATCACATACACAAACGGAAACATGCCTCGCCCAGCGGCTAACTTTTTCGACCCCAGTTGGTTCGCCGGCCGGATCGTGACCATCTACCTTGGTCCTGATCTCCAGGCGCGGAACGTTCACGAGAAATTGCTGACGCAGAATTCACCCTTCTTTACCCGCTTGCTTAGTGGCGGTACACGTGCGACGCTCACTTCTGGCGAGGGCCTTGCTGGTCCCGCCTCGCCTGCCAGCTATCAGGATCTCGGCCAGACTCAGGCCTCTGTCCAGCAGCCTCATGGTTTTGGTCAGGCTCAGGGTCTTAGTCCAGCCTCCAGTCCTGCCAACACTCCTACTTCACAGAATGAGGAACCCATCAGACTTCCTGATGTCGACCCCAAGCTCTTCAACATCTTTCTGCGTTGGGGCTATGGCAATGCTTTTGCTCTCTCTGGCAACACGGGCTCGTTTCGGCTCCCGGCTCCTTACGAAGATTCTGAAGGGGAGAGTGCCACTATCCGTGATTAGTATGATTTTTTGCTGATTTATAATCACTTTGGTCACCTGCTAACTCTTTGACACCAGCCTCGGTGTCTATGTTCTCGGCTACAAATTCGAGTGCGTCGGCCTCCGCAACGCCTGCGTTGATGTCCTCTACGATTACCTGGGCCCTGCCTCTGCCGATCACGTCTGTCTCAGCATGCAGGACGTCGCCTTTGTCTTTGAGAACACCCCCAAGGAATCCCCTATGCGACGCTTCCTCGTTGCCCACCTCCTCTTCTACATCTTTTGCCTCAACCGCCGGGGCACACCCCTCCCAGAGGAATGGGGCACCGTCCTTGAGAAGGGGGACTTTGGGATCTCCTGGACTTTGATCCGCATGCTGGGTGACTGGAACTGGGCCATAGGTGACAATGTTCCGGTAATGATCATCAAGCCGCGCTCCGAGTTTTATGAGAAGACGCCCGCCCAGATGCAGAGGCTGCATTACCTTGCGAGCGTGGGACGCATAAGCAGTGTGCCGGAGAATAGCGAGAGCAGCACCAATGCTGTGATGATCAAGAGGGAGGATGGGGCGGTTGAGAGTGTTGGTCAGTCGGGTCTTCGACAGGCTGCCACGACGGTTCAGGGCTTGAATGGGGAGGTTGCTCAGGCTCCGATGACGCCTTCTCGGGGCAACGTCCTTCCTGGGTCGAGGGTTGGTCCTGTTCGGACTAATCGCAGGTTTGGCCGTGGTGGTCCTGGGGGGGATCACCCTGCTGAGCCGTACCATATTGATGGTTGAGGGGCTTTTTTCTCTCGACTTCTCGCCTTTTCTTTCTTGGCCGTCTTCTTTTCTTCTGCGGTGTCATTATCGTCAACTTTTTCGGCCAACGGATATGGAATAAGGTGATAGAAGGGTGGCATGCATTTCCTTTCTCTCATCATCAAGGAGCATGGCTGGCGTTTTGCGGTTTCTTTCATGGTGCGATACCCAGGGCGGCGGTTTTCACTTTGAGTTTCGGGAGGAAAGAGAAGGGAGGAGAGAGACTTGCCTTGATGCAGCGTGGGGGTTTGCTCAGCAAGGTAGCAGGTTACTTTAGTTAGAGGGGGGGTGGGAGGGCTAAAGTAGTCTTATCCAACGGCTTTGTTTTCAGTGTTGGGTGGGTTTCCTTTGGGTGATATGAATGTGTTTGGAGTTGTTAATATTCCCCAGGTGTCCAGGCAGATGCTGCATGCGGAACATAAGCGGAAATAAAGGCGAGAAGCTGTTGCAAGACAAGGGGTTTTGGTGCCTGAAAGACAGGAACACGAGGCCGCGCCCTCTGCTCCATGACTCTCAGATATTTATCTCTCCTGCTGGCCAGGCCGGCGGTGATTCAAAACAGCCATCGGATTCATCAGTTGTTGAGCGATAGGCGTTTGTGCCATCTGCTCGTGTTCTACCTAGGTAGCCAGTTGAGCACACTCAGACGACCACGTTTTAATTACGCCTTCATTCAGCCACACCAAAGGTTACTACAACCATGACTTCTCAGCCTCTTGGGTTTTAAGACTGCCTGCTGTTGTGAACCAATTTCTGTCACATCTCACACCTGAAGACACCCCCAACCAATAGAGCCCTGCCGCTCCGAGACAACAACCACGACCAATCAGAACCACGCATGTCAAGCAGCTCTACCCTCGTATGCATTTATTGACCAGGTCTATCCCGTCTCATGTTGAAGGTGGGCATCGACACCAAATGGCCACCAACTGGGATCGCCTTCTCCAGAGCACTCGCCCTCCCCCAGACGCAATCCGTCGCTTTATTGACACCATATCTCAACTTGCAGAACCCGGCCCCGGAAAGAAGCAGCAGATTGAGCTATCAATCAAGGGACAAAATCCTGCACCATTTGTCTAGATGACATGTTTGACGACGACGCCAAAAGCGCGAGAATCTTAGTCATGGTTCTGAGTTGCCGGCACTACCTCTTTCATCGTATGCACACTCCCTGAATACTCTGGCATAGCCTCCTCCTAGCCCTTGTAACAGGTAGGTGTCTCGCCCCTTGGATAATTCAGACATCTACCCACAAGTGCCCGCTATGCCGCCAGTCTTTGGACCCCCTCAGGCACAGGTTGTATCATGCGGACCGGGAAGACAACTGGGAGCCCCATGACCAGCCGTCGTTTTTATCACAACGGGTCGGATCCCCCCGAAGATGGCGCGCCGGATGGGGGTGGGATGGGGGTAAAAGATGTTAAGCTAGAGGGCGGTAGGAACTTGCGAGTATTTGTATGGGATTAGTGCGCTCAAGAATCGGTTTTTTTTTTATCAAGCCCGGCGGAAGCTCGCTCCCCAGGTTCAAGTGATCGGGCAACACGTTGGGGACCGCATTTCCGTTTGTTTTGTCCGATTACACTCCAGCCACAACCCACTCACCCTCCGCCATGGCCTGGTGACCACCGGACATTGCTCTGTTTTGGCCCGGAGCCATCGAGTCCGGCTTTTGAGCTGAGCCAACATCTGTAATTCTCTCTTGGATCATGTCAAGAATGAGTGGATTAGCAGTTCAGAACAGCGTCAACGCACTCCCTCAAGAAGAGGCGCTTCCTCGCGAGGAGGAGCCCGAGGAGGTCTCTCTTGAGGGTCTCTCTCTGGGGGAAATCCCTTCTGATTGGAACGGCCCTGAAGAAGACATTTTCGACCAAATCGACAAAGAAGATGATTCTACCCAGGGAGACGACTGTACCCAAGAAGTCGACTCTACCCAAGAAGACGACTCTACCCAAGAAGACGACTCTACCCAAGAAGTCGAGCTCACCCTAGACGAGATCCACCCCCACAAACAATACAATCCCCCGTCGGACACAGACAACTGCAGGGTGAGGGGAGACGAGTGTGCCATCTGTCTTGATGGAATGAAGAATATCGTCATACTGACTGAGTGCTGGCATCCATTTCACTGTATGTGTGGCTGTCATCTCACTGCCCTCGTTAAGCTCTAACTGTGGCATACCTACAGATGATTGCCTCGTGAGCTGGCTAAAGAAGAAATACAACTGTCCAACATGTTTGAGGAGAGTGGACCTGAGGAAGGTGGAGTTGTATTGGGTTGAAGGAAGGGATCAATGGGAGACTTTGCCGAGCCAGGGGCTGGAGAGTGTTCATGATGAGTTGGTGGGATTGCATACCTAGGTTAGGAGTTGGGGACTTCACAGCATTGCCCTGGAAGGGTTGAGCTTGTGGATGATTGGGAAAGATAGCTCGCTGCTGGGGTGTTTTAGGTCGAATATCTGGAATCTTTGACATTGATCATGCCCCATGAATGGATGTACCCATCCACATCGTTCATGTGTGCAGAAAATAAGCGTGCCACACACCCTCCTCCGGCAGCCCCCAGCATCCCCAAGCATATGGTGGCCTGAAGTTTACCAGAGAAAGTAAACTCCAGCCCCATCCGAACCCTTTCTTATCCGACCGATTTAGATCCGGGAACTCTGCTCTTTTCCAGCAAAAAGATTCTTTCACCAACAAACAAAAGGAATCACTACACCTACCCATAGTTCATCATGGGTCTCCGATGGCACCATCATTTAAAATCCACAGACAACACCTCCACTACACAAGAGCTCGTCTATCGACCAAAGTCCGGATCAGCAACCACCGCTCCAGACCCTGAAGACGTTGAAGCCGAAGGAAACATGCCCCCCTCCCCCGTCAACAAAAGATGAATGCCCAATCTGCCTCGAGGAGATGAAGCCCGAGCAGGTGATAGAGAAGCTGTCCTGCTGCAAGACAACACTCCGCCGTGACCCCCCCCAACCTAACCTCCTAACACCCCCTTCTGCCAATAGATACTAACCCCCTTCCCTACACCAGTAACCTGCCTCACAACCTGGACAAGAACAATCTCACGACCCTATACCCTCCTATCCTGCCCTATATGCCGTGGCCAGCTCCCGCGTGCAACCAACAACACCAGAATCAGCTTCCTGGAGATCTTGCGTCGAGACGAGAGGAGAACCACTACCTAGCTTTGAAGACATGATTGTCCCTATGACCCGGCGCCAGGGAGAAGATTTGGGGGAGTGGGAGATGTGTGTCACAAGATGATGTCTGAATGGCACGAGCAATGGGTATCTATGAGGGCGTATGGCTAAATGGGTAGACCATGCTGGGGATTTATATCTATCTTGTTGTCATTGAGAAGGAGGAGAGGAAGTGGAGGTGGATGGGGCTGAGGGCTGATTTGTACTGAAGGTGGTTGGTAGGGGATGGAGACTTCTGTGTTCTTGCTTGTTGAGACGAGAGAGATACTTTGATTGTGTGCTTGTTTGTGATTAGGGGTGGTAACATGCCGTTTGGTGCCAATTGCAATTTGATCAGATGGTGGCATTGTGAAATGCTGTGCCTGCTTTGGTGCGAAATGGGCAGTAAGGGTTGTTGAAGCCGGCCTCTCTGAGGCTGTATCTACTTTGCCTTCAAACTTCTGAATAGGTCCAGCTCATTTATCTGTAAAACTTAACCCTCACACAGTCCAAGATAGGTACCTTGCCGTGTACACTGCTTATCTGACAAGTCCTAACGGTTGCTCAGTAGTCGAACGGTGGCTCACCTCGTATGTTGGCGAGCACTTGAAGCTTATGCACCTAGCCCAGCCTCTTCACGTTCCCCACGGACACGCAACCATCCACCGTCGCCTGTTCCATCAAACACTCGAGCACAAATACCCCTCCCTCCCTCTCATCGACACAGCAAAGACCAAATGTTGCATGTAAATCTTCCACGGTTAGCCCCCAACCCCCCTCCACCCTCCGCCTCAAACGTCACTAACACCTCGTCAACAGGTGCATGCATCCGAACCTGATCCGAGTTCTGCCTCAAGGGAGAACTTGGCCGGAGTGGCCGGCGAACAAATTGCCCTCTCTGCCGGTCAGACTTGGCCATCCACTACCTCCCTCGTGGCAGTAGCGAAACCTCCAAACCGCGCCCCTCGCCCCCAAGAGAGGAGCGGGGACCACGGAATTGTTATCTCTATTTCCTGAAGCACAGCAGGACCGACCAGACGAGCCGTAGGCCTGGCTATTAAGCGCCCGGGTGGAAGCTCTAGACCGCGCATTCTCAAGAGCAGAGCAGGAATTCCTCGAGCGCTCTCTGGTACGATATGATGCGGCGGAACTGAGCGAGAGAGAGAGCAAGAGGAAAGGCGCAGGGCAGCAGAAGAGGAAGCACCTGTGACGATATCACTGTTGTTTGAAACCCTTGATGGTTCAAAAAACGGTAACAGTCAGGAGGAGGATCATGCCGTCGAGGAGAAGGATCATGACGACAACAACGACCAGGACAACAACAACAACAACAACAACCACAACAATCAGAACCAGAACCAAAAACGATCACAAAACCGACAATCACCAAAAAAAAAAAATGACCAAAGCAGCAACAGCCACAAAAACAAGCTCCCCTTCACCATCAACCCTGAGGATATAAACAGCCACGACAACAGAACCAACCACGACAGAGACAACCCCCTCCCTCCAACCACGGTAAAACAACCACCTGCTTCCTCCTCCCACCACAATACAACAACCCTCCTCCCAGCCGGCTCGATCCCCTTGCCCACTCACCCAAAACCAACCACAACAAACCCCATAGCCCTGGCCGCTCCTTCGCTGAAGAGATGACATTCCTAATGGTAACAACCATCCTTCAACATTGTTGTTCCTCAATGACCAGTTTCAATCAATCCGGTACAGGGATGAGAATACCGGGTGATAGGGACCTGGGGAATGGAATATACCTGTCCCACATAAAAACAAATTCAACTGTTTCCACACAGTAAAAAGTTGGAAACATTGGCTGTCTTTTTTTTTTTTTTTTTTTTTCATAAAAAAAAGGGCGGTCTATTCAGGGGTATACCAGTACCCAAATACCACATCATCTTCAAACGGTTCATTAACCCCTTAGCTCTGTCTACCCTTCCATCTCATCTATACCTCTCTAACAACAAAATCCCCCCTTCCCACCCCTGCAAACAAGAGATCAAGTAACAAAGAAAAAAAAAAAAAAAAAGGGGGTTATTCCAATAAACTAAGTAACAACCATCAAGTTAAAAAGGGTTGTGTAATCGAAAAAGAAAGAAAAAAAATCGCAAATCCTACTCTAAATATACCTCCCTCTTTTTGCCCCCCATGTACCCCTGACTTGTCCAGACAATCCAGTGTCCAAACCCCTTTACCTCCCCAAACCCCCTCCCGACCCCGTTATCATCCAACTACCCACTCCCCGCCGCCACCGCCGTCGTCTTTCCCTATCTCCTCGGCGTAGCTAACCCCCACCAATAAATCACCAGTCAGCATTCAACATCCTCACCCCTCTCGCTCCCCCCCCAAAAAGAACTCACCATTAACCATCTGCCTCTGCTTATTAATCCAGCTCTTCGGCGCGTCCTGCCTCCTGGCCAGCACCACATGGTTGCTCTGCAGCCTCGAGCTCAAATCATACCACGCCGTCGTGATCATGGCGTTTTCCTTTTGCAACGTCTTTATGATTTGGTCGTTGGCCGCCTTCACACACAAAGGTGGGGTTAGCATATACATGTTGACGAATAAAAGTTTGCAGGTTGGGATGATAAAAAATTGTGATAGGAAGACAAAACATACCTTTTGAGCAGCATACGCCCCCCCATTCTCCATCACCTTCAGCTTCCTCTGTAGCTCATACTTGTCTTGTTCCGACTTTTCGAGTTGCTATATTTTCAAAAAAAAAAACATCACGAATCAGTGAATCAAGATTCTCAACCCAAAAAGAAGGAGCAAAAAATGTTGTACTCGCAGAGATCAATGTGTGATGTGAGGATATGATGATGTAAGGAGTGATGTGACGGGCAAAAAGACAAAAAGCTCAGTTTAAAAGTTATTGTGTGTGTGTGTGTGTGTGTGCGTGTGTGTGTGTGTGTGTGTGTGTGCGCAAAGATGTGTGCTAGCCGTTGAACATGTTCCGTAAACCGGGAAGCCATCCTTTATTGTCCTTGTACCAAAAGGTTTTGATGGGAGGTGCAAGACCGCCAGGCGAGCTTGCGCTGTTGAGCCGTGGCCTCCCCCGCGTCGTCCTGCCCGCTGCCGCTGATGACGACAAGTCCTCATCATCCCTGACCTCGAGGTAATCATCCACCGAGGACAGGGTCGAAGAGGAAGAAGCAGGACTGTCAAGAGGAGAGGAGTTGTCGTCCGTCGCCTGGCTCAAATCGCTTGACCCCTGAGCATCCGACAGTTCAGGAGGCGTTTGCCCGAGAGGACGAGGCTGCTTTGATGATGTGGACGAGACAAACACATCCTCGAGACGCTCGCGACCCAACGTGAAGCTCACGTGGGGGGATGCAAGACGAGAGGAAGAATCGGTACTTACCTCCAGCTTCTGCTTCAGCGCAGTCTTGAGTTTCTCGATCTTCTCGGCGTCCTCCTTCTTGCTCTTGGCAGGCGTTGCCTCGTCCGCCTGCTGCTGCCCATTGGGCGCCGCTGCTGCCAGCGCATCGTCCAGCCGCTTTTGCGTCTTGTCCTTGGACACCAGCACACCCATCAGCTGGTCCTTCATCTGCTCGAGCTCAAACACCTTGTGCTTCAGCTGCTTGCGGGTGGCTTCTAGCTCGGTGCGCAGAGACGCCGAGATGAGCTCGTCAGATGACTTGAGCACCTCGAGCGCCTCGGACTGCTCTTGTCCGACAGCTTCCACTGCATCGTCAGCCAAGTTAGCATCTTGTAAAAAATAGTCCAGAATTCCTCCAACATACATTCTGCCTTGACCTGTATAATCTCCCGCTCTCTGTCATTGGTCAACTGCTCGAGCTCCACAATGCGTTTCCTAGCGGCCTCGCATTCCTTGGTGGTTTCGAGCAGCTGTTGACGCATATTGACAAATGCCGCATCCCTAGATAGCCAAACATCAGTACATGTCTATTAAAAACCTCGGGTTCCGCTACTAACTCCTCATGAATAATGGCGTTGGCAATAAGTGCCTCTATCTGTTCCTGGGCCACGGCGTGCTTCTCCATCTCATCCGTGGCCGTTTCGCGATAGTGATCCACTCTCTGACCAGCAAGATCGAGCTCGTTCCGCAGTCTTTCATTTTCAGAAGCCACAGCCATGTTATTTCGTAAAAGGTTGTTCTCGGCCTTGAGCTTTTGAACCTCCAGCCGCAGAGCCACCGTTGGATCCGATGTGCCCTCCAGCTCATGTTCAAGACTGAATTTTGTCGCGCCGGCCCCTGGACTCTCGGAGCCACTTGGCTGCATGATATCTCCCAGTTGCAGTTGTTCCTGGAGCTCCCTAATGGTGGCCTCGTCAAGCTGGCGCTTGGATTCCAGATACTCAACCTTTCTCTTGAGTTCCTCGTTGGTGTCTTGGAGGACATTCTTGGATTGGAGGGTGTAGATGATTTCCTGCTCGTTGCTAGACAGCACCCGGACTTTCTCGTCGACTTCCTTTTGCAATCTCCGGTTTTGCTCCTTGACCTCCTCAAACAGTTTCATTTCCGCCTCGTACTGCTGAACCTGCTCGTCGAGGATCCGGTTGCGCTGTTGGATAGCCGTCAGGTCCTGGGCCTTTTTCTTGTAGTTTTCGAGTCCCTTGATCATTTGCTGCTGCTGTTTCGTTTCATGCTCCAGCAGCGTGACCTTGTCCTGAAGTTCCACAATTCTCTCGGCCTTGGCCCGTAGAGTCTCGTTTTCCTTTTCTAGCCTGGCCGCCCGAGCTGTTTCCTTGTCGAGCAAAACCTCCAATCGGTCGATCTCGTCCATCTTCTCGCGAACCTCGTTGCGCATGTCCCGGATCGCCACCGAGGCATCTTGCCCCCTGGTCCGCTTCAGTGTCTGGAGCTCATCCTGTGATACCCTCAGGTCATGCAAAACGGCTTCTCTTGTGTCGAGCAGCTTGTCGAGACGGGTTTGCAAATCAGCATTTTGCTTTTTGAGGATTTCCACCTTATCGCGCATCTGGTCCAGTTCCTCCTGCATGAGCTCGGGGTCCCGGGCATCCTGAATGTCGAGGTCCTCCTCTTCCCCAGAGTCACCCTCCCCTCGTTTGCTTTCCCTTTCCTCCTTGAGCTGACTTTTTTGGCTGATGATCTTGGCAATCTCCCCCTGGCTTGCCTTGTCAAGGGTCAAAACCTTGGGGACGTATGTCCTCGACAGAGACCCCAGGCAGGCTGCTGTGAGGAAGGCCGAGAGGAACTCGCAGAGAGCGTTGTCGTCTGGGTTCTCGGCGATGGCTCGGAACTCGGAGGGCGAGGGGGCAAGGAGGGGGTTGTCGGTGCGGAGGAACCTCGCCAGACCGCGGTAGACGGTCTCGAGGTTCTGTTTCTTGTCGGATTCTGATCTGGGGGCCTGGATGAGGCTCGAGCTTTGGAATTCAGGGGCCAGCATCTTTTCGAGGATCTGGCCCAGTATTATGCCATCTCGCAGGTCCTGCAAGGAGCCGGCCTTGCGGCGTGTGTCGAAGGTATTAACCCATTTCAAGAGGGCGGTTTGGGTGTGAGGGCTGTGTTGTGCCATGGTGGAACAGGACTGCGGGCTGCCGGCAGGTCGGCGTGGATTAGTCGTGGGTGTAATCTCAGTATCAGGTGTTGGTAGATGGGCTGTATTCCCTCGGGGTGGAGTGATGTTTGTGTTCCTGCAGTAGTAGGTGGTATCTGTAGTCCGTCTAGGTAGGGTATGAGTGTATCCGACTAGGTACTGGATGTTGGAGATAGGAAGGGTAAGTTGGGATGGTATATTAAAGGGGGTGGGCCGTGGTGATGGCGAACGTCAAGAGTGCAAAGGCTGGACGTGGAGTGCAAAGGACCCGAGTCCCATGGTTTTTACACGGTACAAGGCGTGGTTTACAATACAATGCTGAAGTGTTATTGCCTGAATCGGGGCTCTTGTCGTTTCATGGTCGCACGGGTCGGAGTCGAGGTTCAGATGCGGAGCGAGGAAGCCATTGTTCAGTCGGAGACGATGCGCTCTGGCCACATCCTTACAGAAGCTCCAGGCCTGATTAGCGCCAAAACTTCCCCACAGATTGGCCCGGGCCGCAGTGCTCATGGACCTCCCACGTAACCATAATAATGCATGAATAGGTACCGATTCCTGTGTTTCTGGTTGACTTTATCATTAATCTAACCCGGAAATAGGAGCTTTCTGTTTGCCATGAGGTGTTGGTAGTGGTTGTTACCCACATCCGAACCACGAGGCTGTTGGTGGATCTAACGTTGACTAGGAACTTCAACGCCGGGAATGGTAGGTATGGCACCGACGCAGGTGATCCCAACTGAGCGTTGGCAATCTGTTTTACTAGGTAGTTTGTTTCCATGCCAACAGGACTCGTAGTCATGGAGACCTTCGTCAAGAGTGCTAGGAGCTCCTCTAAGTGAGCAAAGCTGCTGGAAGAGTAAGCCGAGGCTGTGGATGTTCATGCCCCAACCTTGGGTACCGATGTTCCAAGTTGGGTTATAAGTCAGTAGAAGCATC
Source organism: Podospora pseudoanserina (assembly GCF_035222485.1). NCBI lineage: Eukaryota > Fungi > Ascomycota > Sordariomycetes > Sordariales > Podosporaceae > Podospora > Podospora pseudoanserina. Next base: position 1,837,994 of record NC_085922.1, on the reverse strand, counting down.
TTACCATGCCACACAGCTGCGTCTTCAACACCACACCACACCACACGCATAACGTATTCAGAACTAATTCGCGAATAACCAATAACACTACCCTTGTGTACAGGACCCAGCAGGTCTATTCAACCACCCAACCATCCAGATAACGCCAATCAGTGTAGTCCATCGTCGCACAAGGAGCCCTCATTCAGGGCGCCCCTCATGACCCATCGTTACTTGATTCTTTTTGTCCTTTTTTGCCTTCGTCAGATTCCAATGTGGCTGCCGCCCATGGTGTGCACCTCCTCGTCTTCCTCGACCGAGACCTTGTACTCCTCACCCCACGCGGTAACAGTCTCCAATACTTTCTCTCCAACCTTGGCCGCGAAGCCCCTGAATACAGTGTTAGAATCTTTGCACATGTGGTTGCACGCTGACCGCAACTTACTTGATCAAAGTGTACTCATGGGTAATGACTCCTCCGGCATCCTTGATGGCCTTCTTGGCATTGTCGACAACCGAATCGGGGGTCTCGGGGGGGTAGCTGATCAGGACCGACTTTTGGATGTCCACGGCAATGACGCCAGAGAAAAAGGTCAGGGCCGCGATAAGGAAAGAGAAGACTCTCATGGTATCGGTGTTGGTTGGGTAGTTCTCGGGGCAAGAGAGTAGAACTGGATATTCCCAGGTAAATATTTGCTGGCGATACAATAAATGACGTTTACGTTGACGTTGACAATATGTTGGAGGGGAGATGGTTCCCCAGACTTGAAAGAATGGAGGGGCCTGTCTCTTGATATGGGCCGATGATCAACCCCGGGCCCTGCCAAGCCATGGCTGACGCACCTGTCATGCAGTGCCGGCCGAACCAGCACCAAAGAGGATGCTCAAAAGAAGACGCTAACCCCATCCAGACTGGTGTTACGATGATATAAGCTGCCCAACAAAGCAGGCGGTGAGGTCCTCAGCCCGCCCTTGCCCCGTGCCTCGACCGCAGCCTTGCGCTTCCCAGACACCAAGAGCAGCCCACCCGCACCTGAAGCTAGCCCGATTGGGTACTCACCTTGAATCTGGCGAGGCAGCGAAGCCAGTGACGACGACAACAGAGACCTAAACAACCAAATTTACTTGCAATAGTCCCATCTTGACCCAACAACTGTTTTAGCACCAGCGATACCCCACGGCCCCGATTGCATTACTTTGACATCTCCCTGCCGCCCGCCGCCCTCACCCCCGACGACAAGTGCTGCTCGCCCACTGCAACATGCCCACCACAACCCAAGAGACGCTCTCGCTGGTGTCGCGCAGCGTCTCGGTTGCGCCCCTCGTCCTCCTCTCCGTTGTCGACCACTACAACCGTACCGATGCCAACACGTCCAAGAGCAAGCGGGTAGTCGGTGTTCTGCTGGGGCAAAACGATGGCAAGAATGTGCGGGTGTCAAACAGCTTCGCAGGTGGGATTCATCGCCAACCCGTCCAGCTGCTAATCCCATGCTGACCTGAGCCCATCATCATCACAGTTCCCTTTGAGGAAGACGAGAAGGACCCCACAGTCTGGTTCATCGACCATAACTATATCGAGAACATGAACGACATGTTCAAGAAGGTCAATGCGAGAGAGAAGCTCATAGGGTGGTACCATTCCGGCCCCAAACTGCGGGCCTCGGATCTCGAAATCAATGAGCTCTTCAAGCGCTACACCCCCAACCCATTGCTGGTCATCATTGATGTCCAGCCAAAGGAGTCGGGCGTGCCCACAGACGCGTACTTTGCTACGGAGGAGATCAAGGATGTATGTGTTGCCTCTTTTCTGTCGCATTGCTCCCCAGCAGCTAACCTCTTGACTTCCCCTCCCAGGACGGAACCACCGCTTCCAAGACCTTTGTCCACATACCGTCCATCATCGAAGCTGAAGAGGCCGAAGAAATCGGTGTCGAGCACCTCCTCCGCGACATTCGTGACGTAGCCGTCGGCACACTATCCACCCGCGTGACGAACCAGCTCCAGTCCCTCCAAGGCCTCCACTTCCACCTGCGAGATATCCAAATCTACCTGCAAAAGGTCCTTGACGGCGAGCTCCCCGTCAACCACACGATTCTCGGCAACTTGCAAGACATCTTCAACCTGCTGCCCAACCTATCGACGCCCAAATCCGGCGGCAAGGCCGACAGTGACCTCCAGCACGCCATGAGCATCAAGACCAACGACCAGCTCATGGCCATCTACCTTAGCAGTTTGATTCGCGCCATCACCGCTTTCCACGACTTGATCGAAAACAAGAACCAGAACAGGCAGCAGGCCGAGGAGAAGGAGGCGGCCAAAAAGGAGGAGGCGGCGAATGGGAAGGATGGGGAGAAGAAGGAGGGCGGCCCAGCGGCGAACGGGGATGCCAGGGAGGGAGATAAAGAGAAGGAGGGCAAAGAGAAGAAGAAGTAAATACTCTGAGTGAGTGGACCTAGGGGTCTTGGACGGCGAGCACTGGGACTCAGAGACAAGCCCGCAACCACATACAAATGAAATGATTGTACGAAGAAGGAACCATAGATTTTGCCCGATGATGGGGACACAGTGGGCGTGTTATTAATATTTAACGATGCCTCGTTTCTAAGCCGTGTTGCTTTGAATCACAACTAATGACCACGAAGGCCCAGTTCTACACATAGACCTCCAGCTTCTTCGACTCCATTCTTGCTTCTACCTCCACTCAAGATTAAACATCAGCAACAATCACAGCCATCTCCCCCTTTCCCACCTGTTTGGAGGTTACGTACCCCCCTAGCGCATTGCCCCATCTCTCGGCCAGGAGGCAGGCGAGGAGGTGTTTACATGTGGGGATTTGTCCCCCGTTTGGGGCCTTCCCATCAGTTGACATGCCACCAAACTCCCATTCTTTCTTGTCGTCGTCTGTTGTGATTTCTGCCAAGTGTAACTCTGGTGGTATTTGGGGAGGCTGTTCGTCCAGGAGTGATTGAACGATGGAGAAAGCAAACGCCGCGCAGGTGCAGTTCCATGCCTGTAAATGCACCACATATTTTTGGCTGTTTTCTCGATTTCCCACCCTGTCATCGTCGGGGTCGGGCTTGACTGATTTGCGTCTGCGGGACGGGGCGGCGGTGGTGGAATACACCACGTATATCGCGCCTCTCACATCTTCTGCTTGATCATGATCTGGCTCTTCGGATTTGATCTTGTCAGAGAGGGCGAGTTTCTGAACCAGGCCGCGGTCGAGGAGGTCGAGGGAGGGGAGGACGAGGTTGGGAAAGAGGACGTGAAGGGTTATGATTAGGTGGCGGTGGGAGACGGGGATGCGGGAGAGGGCGTTGCTGTTGGGCGTTCGGTTGATTGATGGGGGCTGAGGTGGTTCCAGGGGGATGGTGGGGAGGCGGTTTATGAGGTTGGTGAGGAAGTGTCGTGGGGTGGGTAGGGTCATCTTTCTTGTGGAAAATTAACAAGGGATGAAGAGGATTTTTTTCCGTTTTGAGAAAGAGAGTGTGCATCCAAGTGAAGTGCTGATGCTGGTGGTTGGAGTTGAAAGTCAAAGGTTGATGCCCCGTGCACTGGTCATGTCCGTCGACGTATGAAGTTCAGAACTCGAAATCGATTTCTTCAAATTTTGTACAATATTCCCCCAGACGTTACAATACTTAATGTACATGAAACCGCTAAATACAATTTTCAGATTTTCAAACCCTCATCAACTACACCCACTCCTTTGGGTTCTGTAAGATTTCCACCAGCCTCGCCTCCCTGCTCCCCGGCTCAGGCTCGTGCATATACCTCCAGCTCGCCGTCAACGGCATGCTCATAAGGATGCTCTCCACTCTCGCGCCAGGTGTGTTCAGCCCAAACGACGTCCCCCGATCGTGTACAAGGTTGAACTCGACGTATTTCCCTCTCCTGATCTGCTGCCAGTCCTTCTCCGCCTCGGTAAAGGGCATGTCCTTGCGCTTCAGCACAATAGGGACATATGTCGGGATAAACGACTTGAGCGAGTCCTGGATAAAAGCAAACGTGTTCTCCTTGTCAGACACGGTTTCATCCAAGTCGTCAAAGAAGATGCCGCCGATCCCTCTCGCCTCGCCGCGGTGCTTGTTGTAAAAGTACTCGTCGCACCACTTTTTGAATTTCGGGTAGTAATCCTTGTTGTGCTTGTCGCAGACCTCCTTGAGGTCTCTGTGGAACTGTATCGCGTCTTCGTCGAAGAGATAGCTGGGTGTCAAATCACTGCCGCCGCCGAACCACCACGCCCCCGATGACCCGTCCGGCTTGGCCGTCTCAAAGTATCTGTAGTTGAGGTGGACTGTTGGCGCCATGGGGTTCTTGGGGTGGACGATCAGACTGAGGCCGGCGGCGAAGAACTCAAGGCTCTCGGGGACTTCCCCGTCGGGGGCGATGTTCTTGTGGTTGGCGCTCATTTTCATGATGGCGGGCTTGGGGAGTGTGCCATAGACAACGCTGACGCCGACGCCGGCCTTCTCAAAGACCTTGCCGTCTTGGAGGCAGCAGGTGATGCCGCCGCCGCCTTCCTTGCGCTGCCATTCGTCTTTTCGGAATTTCGTTCCGTCTACCTCTTCGAGAGCTTTTACAATCTGTTCTTGTTGCTCCTTGATAAACTTTTCCATGCGGAGGCGCATGGGGGAGGTTTCGGAGACGCCCTCGTTCTTCTTTTGTTGCTGGTCGCGCTCGGCGAGACTGAGGGAGTCCATGCTGAGGGGTTCTGTGACGGCCTGGGGGGGTGAGGGGGAAGATAGCTGTTAGCTTGCTGAGATGCGAGCGGCGGCTTCAAAGGGAGCATACCATGGCGTAGGTTAATGGCACCGAAGCAATCAGACCGAAAGCTGCCAACCCGGCGTATCTGGCCCACGGCACAAACGTTGAGCTTGAAGATGTCGAGCTGGGCAAAGTTGAAAGGCTTCTCCTGGAGGCCAATTGAGGACGTAACTTGAACTGCGACAAGAAACGGGCAGCGTGACGACGGGAGGCCATGTTCGAGCAGCTTTTATATACAAGCCGGCCCGTTGGCGGAGAGTTGGTCAATTCGGTACTTGGGATCAGACGATGCTCGGCGCCAACATGAGGCCACTTTTCAAGACTCGGCGGGCAAGTTAACGGCTTACGGGCAGTGCCGAGTGACAGATCCTCTCCGCAGACCACCCTTTTGGAAGCGATTCTGGCTCGGCTGATCTGGCTTTTGGAATCGAACGTTTCGTTGATTCCAGAGCTGCGGAATGGGTTCCTGGGAACCGGGACCTTTGCCGGAGCCCCAAGTGGGATTTTTGAGCCGGGTGGACAAGGGCCTCCCCATGTTCCTTGTACTGCGACGTTGAGAACACGGCGCGGGGTCGTCCCTTGCAGGCACACCCTCCAGGCAGGAAAGCGGGGCATTCCCGGTCCTGATAGAGATCCATGGACGGCTTCCCGTCCTCTGTCGTGAGGACATCTAGATAGTATAAGGTATTTACAAGTTCATGGACTTGGTTGCCTCGCTGCAAATGTAAAATGGAAGCCCTGATGATTCATACCGGGGACCTCACCGTGCTCTGGTGAGCCAAAAGAGTCTAGCTTCTGCTCGGTGACCTAAAGGCTGCTCCCAGCGATAAGAAGCCGAGCTGCGTCATGGATCAAGCGCAAAGCCACAAAGCCATAAGTACCGGTACCAGAGCAGGTGACAGTCGTCCGCCATGTGAGCGCCCCATCTGATTCACCTTTGATGGGCGCGCGCTAAACTGCTCTGGGAGCTTAACTCTAGTTAGTCATCTGGGCACCCCGCCTCTCCGTCCGCCAGACAGCCCGCCAGCAGCCAGCAGCCAGCACCCGTGCAACGCAAGCCCCCCCAGCTTAACAAGGCCACCACCTTTCTCCAACTCAACTCAACTCGACCTTTCTTCCTCCGACAACCATCATTTCCATCACCCAGGAGAGGTATTTCTTCCACCCTTCACCTTCCTCTCCAGACAGGTATCCAGCTGTTGACCTCTTACCTTGCAGACATACCCAGACGCCGCATCCAACACCTACACAGCACTTGCTAGCAACCCAGCCACAGCACCCAGCCAACACCGACAGCCAGCAACAACCAACCCGCCAAAATGAGATCCAAGTTTAAGGACGAGCATCCCTTTGAGAAGCGCAAGGCCGAGGCCGAGCGCATTCGTCAAAAATATGCTGACCGCATTCCCGTAAGTACTCCAACCTCTTTGGCGGTGAAGCCATCATCGACATCATCGGTCTTGAGCCGTTGGCTGCCTAGAAGCGAGACCGGTCGCACCGCCATTTCACTCACCTCCACCCATCTCAACAAGCCCATTTCTAATCATCCGTGTGTCTCTATTAGGTTATTTGTGAGAAGGTTGAAAAGAGCGACATCGCTACCATCGACAAGAAGAAGTACCTCGTTCCGGCCGATCTCACCGTGGGCCAGTTCGTCTACGTTATTCGCAAACGGATTAAACTCTCCCCAGAGAAGGCCATCTTCATCTTCGTTGATGAGGTCCTGCCTCCAACCGCTGCTCTCATGAGCAGCATCTATGAAGAGCACAAGGATGAGGACGGGTATGTGCAGCTCTGTTTGCTTTGTTCATCAAGAAGCCATGCACTAACAGATGATGCCACAGATTCCTTTACATCACATACTCGGGCGAGAACACCTTCGGTGGTTTCGAGACTGCCTAAATCGACTTTCTTTCCTCTAGACGTTTTTAATGGGCGTTGCCGGCACTGGACTTCGGGTATGATGGGCCCTTTCACTTTCTACCAGTTGAGAGGGAGAGGGGACGTTGGGAAGAGCTCTGGTTTTTGTCTCTTGCGTTGCATTTTTGTCTGTTCGGTTCGTTGGTTCTGGGATTATCTCGCACACACACATTGGGAAACTGGAGAACTATCGTTATGTTATCGAGGCATGGGGTATTTGGTGAAGAGGGGAACGCAGACGGCAGAGATGACGGCTTCAGCGATGTAGCCTCGTCTTGCCTGCATTTGAGTCTTTGTTAGACAGCATATTTTCTGGGAATTTCTGCCTTCGCCATCGATGCTTCAACGCTGCCCGTTGCCCTGTACCTATCCTCTTGTTCCTCATTGCTTCAACTAGGCGGTGTGGCCTGAGCCGTGTTACACTTGACAACAGGGCTGGAGATAGCCTCGCGAGCACCTATCTGGTGGTGAATCTCGGACTCGCGCTATAGCTCAATCCAACGAACCTGATTTTGTCTCGCAGTTACCATTACCTTTTGTGTATCTTGGTGTCCAAACCTTGTTCGAGAAGACTTTTCTCTGGCACTTGCTCATTCCAAATTGATGCCGACTGGAAACTTCAAGCCTCGTGGAAGTAGCCTTGAGGTTCTGACCCAGATCCACATCTGGCACTTGGCAGGATGTGGACCAGCGCCATCCTGATGGGTCCAGGGGGCTGGATGGTGATTGGACAGTGAGGAGGGTGTAAGTGGTGGCTTGCTGGGAAGAGACGACGCTTGGAGAGAGATGGACATGGTTCACTATAATATTGCGAAACTCGTGATAGCTTTCTTCTTTTTGGGCGATACACATTGGCTGCACTAGAGCAACTCTGTACTCGTGTGAATTTTACCTCTCAAGATGTGTCTGCCCAGTTCAGCCCGGCCGGCCAGCAACACTGATCCAGGATGGGAAATGCCTTTGAAGACGGTTGATCTGCCTCTGAAGATTGTCAACACATCTTTCAGGACAATGAAGAAGCTTGTAAGCACAGCTCATATGCCTTGGATTATAGTCAAGGGTCCAATAGAGTGCAAAAGGGTTGACTATTTGTCAAGACCTTGATATTTCACCTGTGTTCTTGTTCACAGCATGCTCATCAACTCTCAGTTTTTCACTTTCTAGTTCATACCAAACATACACTATATGAACTCTCCAATCTCAACAAGACATAACCCAAGATGTGACTCTCCAAGAGAAGCAGCTGCCCATGACAGGCACCTGCCATATGATCCCACCCGTCGACCGATGACTTACTTCCTTCTGTCTTCTCCTTTACCACATCTGTAAACCCCCCTTCAACCTCGCTCCAGGCTTTTCCACATCTTGCCAACACCTCCCGCAGGACAAACAGAGACGCAGACGCGGAAATGATTCTCTTTAGGGTAGTTTTCTTTCACAGCGACAATTTTTACTTTTCACAACAACGACGACAACCTCTTCCCCATCCGCATGTTTTTTGGGTTAACATCTCTTCTTTATATCGGTTGTCAGTACTCCACATCACATAGCAGCCAAAATGTCCTCCCACTCCTCCTCCTCCTCCTCCTCGTGTCCTCCTGGGGTAGTACCGCGACCAGCAACAACCAAGCGAACCCCTCTGTCGCGGGAGAAGAAGAAGAAGAAGAAGAAGAAGAACAACAACAACCCTCACCCTCGTCCTCCTCGTCCCTCTCCACCCTCCCTTCCCTCTCCACAGACTCAGAAATCGAAGTCGCACCCCCACCCCCACCCCCCCGTCGCCACGGAAGAATTCCTAGCCAACTTTCCCGTTATTTCACCCCGCATAAGGAGTTACTTGGCAGTTTGTAACAATGAAGAGGAAAAGGTGAGGTGTAATATTTGTTTGGGGGTTATTTTACGGGATTGGGATAGGGAAGTGGGGGTGGTGACGCTGCCGGGTTGTGGGCATTGGTTTTGTGGTGAGTTATGTTGAGGGAGGAGGGAAAAGGGAAAGGGGGCTGACGAGATGAATTGTAGGACGGTGTATAAGACGATGGTTGAAGGAGGAGAGCGCTACGTGTCCGAATTGTAGGGGGGATGAGCTTGAGGGGAGGGAGGGAGGCGGTGGAGGTTTGTAAGGGGAGGATGGGGAGGTTTTGGGGGAGGTTTGGGGTAGGAGGGGTGAGGGTTGTTGGGGGAGATAGGGGGTTAGTTCAGGGGTGTAGCGTTGGAATGGGAAGCGTGTTTTTTTTTGATGTGTTGACAGTGTTGGTGTGAGTTGGGTTGTAAGTGGGGTTGAGTGGTGAAGGTTGTGAGGTGGAGGTTATGAGGTGAAGGTTATGAGGTGCAGGTTACGAGTTGGGTTGTGAGGTGGAGGTTTTGGTCAAAGGTTGTGACAAGTGATTTGGAGTTCTCAGGGGTAGGTTTGTGGTGAGGTATAAGAGGAAGGATATGTTGTGCTGGTTCACGAGCTTTGGGAGTATGCTTCGACGACGCGGTGGCCATGAGCTGAAGCCTGTGGTAGAGTTGTGGTCCTGCGGCGTGGAGATTTACGGTTTTTGTCACTAACAAACTTTGATACAGCCAAGGAGTGAACAAGTTTTTCTTTAAGTGGATTTCACTGGGCGGATATATACTGTGGTTTTCACACATCTTCAACTGAGTATTCTCTTCCGTCCATCAACACCTTCAAAGACTCGGTCAGAAAGCAGCGAACTCAACACACAGGACTAAGCAACACATCCACGCTTCCAAAACGGCGAACGACAACCTGATGAGGCCCCATTACCTCACTCCCAATGACGTCCATTCCTTACTGCCAAGCGGCAGTGACCGGATCGGACAATTTCGAGATCACATACGACAAATCTCCAACGCCGCCATCGACACCATCGCCGACCGAGAACCAGGGAGCGAGCACAGCTACAGCGACGCTATGCTCCATTTATCCGGACTAACCAAGCAACTGGTGGATAGGTTTATTTCCCGTGACATGTTGCAAGATTACTACGCAGGCACTGAGTATCAAAATCTTGAATCGATCGACTCGATGGATTACGCCATCGACCGTGTACTAATTGCTCTGATGGCGACGACAGTTGCGTTGTGCATGGAGGTCGTCAAAGATGCCGCTATCAAGAGTGGAGAGGAGTTCGATTTGGACATTTCCGCAGGGGAAAGATTTGCTGCATTGACGTTGGGTTCAGCGAAGTATTGAGACGGCTCGAACGACTGGAAACTGGGTCTTGTCAGTCACCGACGAGCCTCTTATCGAAATGGCGTGCCAGACCTTTGCAGAGTCACTGTGTTACTGGGATGGGAATATCAGCAGGATTTGAGGTTATCACCGGCTGGGCCGGACCTGGAGCCGTCATTGCTGTGGGGCTTTGGGAGGGTGCAATGGAAGAGGGATGGGAGCGAGTGGTGTGTGTTGATGGAGAGGAGGTTGATGACTGCATGGTTGATGGATCTTGTTGATTTCATGGGGGAATGGTTGGACGTCGCCGAGTTTGAAGCCGCGAGTGGCTTCCTCATGCACCCTGCCAACTCGGAAATAATTTCTCGTCCGCCGACTGTCTCGCGGAGCTTTCCCCGGTGAGTGAAGGAGTGTCGTTACCAGAACCGGGATCTGGAAGCCGACTTTTGGGGGAACAATAGCTACCGGGGTCACCACCATCGACTGTGTCATCTGCCAGGAGACGATTGACGACGACAACGACAACGCTTGTCTGGACGGATCGATGAAGGACAAGACGGATAAGTTGAAGCAGCCTGTCTCGTTGCCTGGTTGTGGGCATTGGTTTCACAGGTCTTGTGCTGCTCGCTGGTTGGGGAGGAACAACTCCTGCCCGATGTATAGGAGGGCGGTCAAGAACGTTGAGGAGTGCACGAAGCAGGGGGGTGAGATCAGTTTCAAGATTTTGGAGATGATGAAGAAAGGGCGGGAGTTTGACAAGAGTCTCAGGTTTGGGGAAGTTAGAACATCGATGACGGCACCCAGGCCGGATAAGAAGCTGGCGTGCAAGTGAGGATAGCCATGATCCCAGATCGACGGATCCTGCGCCTTCACCACGTACGCTGATCCCGATGTCACTTGCCTACATGTCACATTCCTACTCACTCTTAACACCCTAGGCTATCTCAAAAGTCCTCTTGGCTGGAACTGGTCAGCGAAGTTGTTTTGGAACTGAAGCAGTAGATAGTATCATGTGAAAGGCATCAACGCCCTTGACAGCTCCAAGTCTTCACCTTGAGTAAACTACCTTTGGGTACCTTGGGCATTTCTAATAGACAACGACAATGATGGCGCCGATTGGTGTTCCTCTTTTTGACGAGAAATGGCAACATCACTGTGCCTTGGGCCGCTAGATTAGAATAAGAGAGCTCCTGCTTAGACACACCGACTACGATGCGCGCACGAGGCTGAAAATCGAAAACATCCATCACACAAGGCATAGTCACCACGGCAACGCAACATGAAAAGACACAAAAGTTGCATGAATAATCTTGTATTGAAGCTATCAAAAACATTGGCGACGCTAGCAGGTAACCTGAAAACCAGAACAGAATGTTAGCAACTGGTTTCTGACAAACAAGGCTCAGAGCGATAACTGTGTTTGATTCTGTAAAATCATACATCCAAGGAAGTATTGCTCCCTCATCTGTCCCGAAATAGGCTTCTAGGTGGGACTCAAGTGGAAACTGCGAATGTGGGAAAGTTTGAATCATGGTAGAATCGGGGTGTGGTGTGTCAAGTGCTGCGAGCAGAGGGAGTAAACTGACCTTTTGTGGTGATTTTGTTGTGCAGAGTCGCTGCGTAGTTAGTTGCAAAGTCGAAGAAAGCAGAAATTGTGCTCTGAAAAATCTGCTTGAAGGGTCAGTGCTCAAGCTCCAAAGTCAAAAACAAAACTCTGCAAAATCGATGTGCTTCAAGCTGTATGTGTCAGACAAATTTACTGGCAAGCAACAAGCCCTCCCCCGTAGGAGAAAGCCCGAAACAGACTAGTTTTCTTCATGGTCGATTCAGTTGGGAAAAGAAGACAATTCAAAAGTTGTCATCATTTGACAGCGAGAAGCAGCAGTCGATAAAGAGAGAGAGGGAAGAATGAAGACGAGAATAGCTTACCTGATAGTGTCGAACAACCCAGCCAGCCTTTCCAGCCTCGACTCGACCCGTTGGCACTCATAAACACCGCAGGAAACGCGCGGCAAGAAGCAGAATCAACTGCTGATTGCGTTGCGAGTGCAGTCGACGAGTCGAGGGTCGCTCTCGCGGCTTGCCAGGAGAACAGAGCCAGGGCTGGAAGTGTGCTGGTTGGGGAGTTGGTTGGTGGAAGAAGAGAATTGAGAGTCAAAGCTGCTGCGGAAGTTGAAGAAATACCCAATGTTCAGATAGCGATAAGGAAATTTTTGGGTGGAGCAGTGGGGCAGCCTCAGGGAGAGGGTGGGGCCGCATTTTTGCTTCCGTGTACCGAGTCACGTGATAGAGATGCTTGCCTGCAATCGCGCCCCAAAAATAGCTGCATGCTGAATCGCGAAGCGGCATAATCTGTGGCTGAAAGAGAGCATCCCCAAATATGGTGATGGCTACAAAAACAACACCTTGATGCTTCCTAGAGGGGACACCTGAGACACGATGATTTTTTACTTTGGCATTTTCTGGTCATGCGTGAGCCGTGACCTTGGGCCAAACGAGGTTGCGCTCCTCGCAGGTTAGGTTACATCCGAATTGCATCTAACCGCCACAACGGAACGGATTAACTATGGCCCTTGACAGAAATGGCCCAAGCCAGCCCCGATAAGCGCACATCTTGCTGTCCGGTGACCAATCAGAGTGTGCGATTTTGCTGTATCGGGAACAGGCTCCCGCTCTAAAAGGCTGGCCGAATCCCCCAGCTGGGTCTCAGCATTCGAACGCTCTGGCTCTTGCAGCTTGGTCCTGATCGGTGCCCAGGATCTCTCTCCCTCTGCGACCCTCCAACGCCTCACCGTCTGCACCTCTGTCTGCAACACTTCGGCTCCCCTGAGAGTTTCCGGTTCCCACTCCTTTTCAGGTGTCCCTCTCTGCCTCTGCCTCTGCGTCTGCGTCTGCCCTCTGCCCTCTTGCCCTTCTGTCATGATTTCTGTGAACAAATCACTCATTCTTCCTACGTTTTAATATTATACTTGTAACGAATTGCTGGCGGCACTGGGAACAGGGTCTTGGTCTTGCGACGGCGGAGAGATTTGACGTGCTGCCGGTACTAATCAATTTTCAATCGGGCAACTCTTTCACGGAAGAGAAGAGACTCGCTCCCACCACTCCCAAACCCCCGTCCTGCAACCAAACCTGGAACTCCACAATTCACCACCTCTGTCCACGACACGTCGTCGCCGCCGCCGCAGCAGCCAGCAGCAAAAGAGTCGACGTCGCCCGTTGAACGCCCAAACGCCTGCCCAACGTTCTGTCGCTGTAATTTTTATTTTCCGCGGCCGCCCAGCATCTTCTTGGTGCCGCTGATCTTTTGGTCATTGCTTTTTTGGGGGCGTCGCACCACTCGCGACAGGTTCCGCCCATATCACACACTCCTACATAACATCATCCTATTGCTATCTAGCCCGTCGCAATCGCCCGCACAACATCCCCGACCCCGATAACGACGGGCCTCGACGCCCAGGCGATCGCACCGTCTAGTCGGCACGCGCGCGCACCACCACCACTACCGCTGTCCGCGTTAGGTTAGGTGACTGCCCGCCACCGGACCTCTTTCTTACCTCGCATGCGATAACGCGGAGGGACAAAACGTCGATATCCACGCCGTGGGTAATCGGCTGCTCCGGAGATGATGGCCTTTCAGGCGCACCCCGGTGGGATGCAGCAACATCCAGGTGCTCCTCCCGGCCACCCCATGGCTCCTGGCATGGCCCACAACCCCAGTCAACCGGGCGCGACACAAGCAGGAATACCGCACAACATGATGGGACACATGGGCGTGTCGGGCCCCGGTCCCCAAATGAACGCTGCCGCTCTCATGGGGGGTGGCATGCCGCCCGGCGCCGGTCATCCTGGTCCCCACGGCATGCCGCATTTGAACCCAGCGCAAGCACAGCTATACCAGCAACAGCAAATGTCTGCTGGCATTTGTATGTCACCTCGCATCATCTCCCACCACGGTAGAGACAAGTACTGACCAGCCTGTGTAGACGCCCACAACCCAGCTATGCAGCAACTACAACAGCAGCAAAGGCTGGCCGAGCTCCAGCTGCAGCAACGGCAACGGGCTGCCATGATGCAGCAAGCTGGTCAATACAACAACCTGGGCCAAGTACCCATTGGCATACCGCTGGGACAGATGAATCAGATGAACCCTGCTCATATCGCAGCAATGAGGAGGATGCCGGTACCTCTCCCCGCACACCTTCAACAAACACAGCTAGCTCAACACCAACAGGCTCAATCCATGAACGTAAGGATACACTCCTGAATACCACGATATAAGGCCCGACGCGGCTGGAGAAATGTGTAGGTGCTCTGGAAGAAGTAGATGCTAACGCAACGGCAACAGCACGTCAACATGGCCCAGCAGATCGCCCTCCAGCAGCAGCACCAACAGCAGCTTAACCAGATGCAGAACAACCCGAACCATGGGCAGATGAACCCACAGGCAATCATCTCCCAACAAGCCCAAATGGCCGCCATGCAGCAGCAGGCCCAGCAGGCCCAGCAGGCCCAGCAACAGGCAGCCCAGCAGGTCCAGCAACAGGCCGCTCAACAACAGGCGGCCCAGCAAGGTCAACAACAACCTCAGCAGCCACAGCAGCAGCAACCACAGCAGCAGCAACCACCACAGCAACCAGGCCAGCCACAGCGGCAAGCTACTCCATCACAAGCCGGGCCCAACGGGCAAGCACCGACTCCGGCGCCTACCCAAGGTCCTACGCCACAACCAAATCCTCAGCAGCAACCCCACGCCCCACCCCAAACACCGCAGACTACGCAGGGTCAACCAATTCAACAAGTCCAACTGGTGGCCCAGGCCCAACACGCTGCCCAGGCCCAGGTTCAAGCGCAAGCCGCCCAGGCTCAAGCTGCCCAGGTTCAGGCGCAAGCAGTCCACAATCAACAACAGGCCGCTGGCCTGGCCTTGATGCAGCAGCAGCAGCAGCAGCAGCAGCAAAAGCGCAACGGAATGGAACTGAAAGGGCAATGTTTGCTAAAGTTGATGCAGTTCAGCGAGCATCTGAGTGGCTTCCCGGTATGTTCTCGCACGTAAAGGAATGCGGGTCAATGTTCACGTTAGCTAACCCGTCACTCATCAGGGGCCAAAAGGTCAGGATGATTTGAGCTACTGGGAAGATTTTGTCAAAATGTTCTTCTCGCAGAAGGGTGTCTTCAAGCACACCCTGCTGGAGAGGACGGCCGAGGGTCCGGTGGAAAAGCCGTATGAGATTCAGTATCCCGCTCTTCCCCGCTACTTCCACTCCCACTTCGACAGCGGGGTAAAGACGATGCAGTTGATCATGGCAAAGGGCACAACCGACCGTGCGTTACCAAACGACTGTCACTTCATTGAGAACACCAAGGCCAGCCTCATCTACCGGTTTGATCAAAACTGCCACGTGGTTGCCGACGGCATTCTGCGGGCCTCATTTGACAGTGAGCAAAAGTTCGAGTTGTTTGAGTTCATCACGACAGATTTCGAGGAATTTGTGCCCCGAAGCATGGTTATTCAAGCCGCTCGGCCGGCCCACAACTGGGTCAAGGAGTGGCATGCTCTCAACTCACCAGACAACAAGCAATCTCCGGAAATGAACAAGAAAAACAAGACGAAGCAACTCAAGACCCCTGCAGGCCCCCCGCCAGATCTTGAGCTTCCGGACTCGTATGTCAGTCCAGGAAGAGCAGTGCCGGGGCACGTGTATCAGTTTCTTGAGGTATGATGATCTCCGGTGACTCTGAATAGTCCAATGCTAACATGCCTGTTCTCAAAGATGTCGGAGATCATGGGTCAAATGACGCCGTTATTCGACTTCTTCCATGCCCACCCTGGGATTGCGCCCTATGCCGCCATGGAGCAGTATGTCAGCCGGATCAACTCGGGTGCCCATCAAGGGATGAATGGGCAACCAATGCCCCAGGGCGGGCCAAGGACTCCCAGTTTTGGCCAGTTCCCCATGGGTGCCAGCCCGGCCATGGCCAATATTGGACTGCCAGGATCTCCGCACGTGGTGAACAGCCCGGCGCCCGGGCAGCTTGCGGCACCCGTGATGCAGCACCAGATGAGCCAGCCAGGAACTAGCTCGAGCGGCCCCAGCGCCAACACATCACCTGCTCAAGGTAACAAGAGGAGAAGGTCGACAGTGAAGGAAGAAGATACCCCTCAGTCTGCCCCAACACCGGGCGCCATGGGCACCCCTCAGATGAACGGGGTTGGGATCCCAGGAAAGGGAAAACAACCCCCAACACCGAGGATGCAAAAGCGGATGAAGGGCAACCCAGCATGAGGTTGTCTTTTTTTTCTTCCGTTTTTCTTTTTGGTTCGTGTCTTTGTCGTCATCAAAAACAGCTTAATGTGTTTCCTGGGGAAAGGGCGGCCTGGGGTGAGCTTAAAAGCTTTTTGTGTCTAATTTGTTGTTTGTCCGCTTCCACTTTTCCTGGGCGGCTGGCGCAACTTGGATTTGGGGGGGCGGGGAGGGGGGGGTAAGAGGAGGGGTGAAAAGGGAGGGCATGTGTATGGGAATTGTGTATGGATGGGCTTGCTATATTGGCTCTCTCTCTCTGACTTTGGCGGTGGTGTCGAGGCGTCTTGACTGCTTTTGGTTTGCTTTTTTTGGTTTTGTGATATCTGAATTTTGCTGCTGCTGCTCTTGCTTGTTCCTTTTTTTCATTGGTAACTAGGAAACTTGGGGCGTTTGAGTTTTATCACCCCCTTTTTTGGGTTTTTCTTGCACAAGAAGAAAGAAAGTTTGAGCAAAGCAGCGGGAATTGATGTCAATTGATTATTGTTTTCGCTTGTTGAAACTGTGGTTTTTTTATACTGGGTGTCAATTGAGGGGAGGAATCGTTATTTTAATTTCTTTGGGCATTGGTGAGGGGGGAGGGGCGGGGGGAAAGGGGAGAGGGTTAGGTTACCTACATTAGTTGTTGTTTGTTGTTGTTGTCGTCGACATCGTTATCTTGCATGTCCCTCTTGACTTGTCCTATAAAAAAGGAGAATATTTGGTTTGGGCCGAAGTTGATTAAGTTGGTTTTGAATATAATGTTTGTGAACTGTGTGGTGTGGCTTTGGGTTTTGAAAGTTTTTTATAATATAACCACGCAGCAGCATCTTTGTGTTTTGCCCTAAATTCTCAGTCAAAACAGAGACGGAGGGAGAAACCCAGTTTTTTGTTGAGTTCTGACTCTTTGCTTTTGGATTTTGAATACGTCACCCTAAATAAAAATACCCCCATACGCTATCATCCTTTCCTTGTGTTTATATTCCAAACCCCAAGGAGGGTTCTGCAGTTTAAGATACCAAATATGCAAAAAAAAACATGGCGCACGTGTAGATAAAAGTCTGTTTTGTTTTTCGGGTAAAAGGGGATTCAAGGAGGTGGGAAAGCAAAGAGTCTTCTTCTTTTGTTTTACACTTTCTAAGTATGGTTTTCATTGTATCAATGCCGAGAGAGAGAAGAACTTTGTTGTACTATGTCTTGTTCACTGCCCTGCATCTATTCTCGTTTTACACACACATCACATAGCCATATCGACAGTAGTAGTAGTAGTAGTAGTATTAGTAGTACTCTTTCTACAATTCCCTTTAAAAAAAGGTCTACTCATAATCTTTTGCTCGCTTCCTCCATGTATAGGTACCTTAGGTAACTCTGTATAAGGCAATTGTCCCTGTTCCCCCATCCTTATTTTCCAGCGCCCCCTTCCACCAACCATCAAAACCAGGCCCATAAAAATTCCCATCCCAAGCCCATACAGTAAGGTGTACTCTTTCCTGCTTCCAACGCCAAAAGACCCATGGTATCATATTCCCCCCTCCCCCCATCCCTCAACCTCGCCCAACAACCCCCCTCCCTAATCCCCCCTCAATCCCCAACCCCAACCCCATCCCCCCTCCCGTCCCCAACCCCCTCTTCACCCGTCCCCCAACCAACCCCTCCTATTCCTCCCCGTCCTCCCCTCCCTAACCAATTCAACTTCAACAACTTCCCCAACTCCTCCACCTTCCTGTTCCCTTCTTCCTCTTCTTGTTGCCCCTCCCCAATCCCACCCCCAACCCCAACTGACGCCAACACAGACATACACTGCAACATCCTCCCCCCCAACTCGGTAACCTGCTTACTGTCCTCCACATTCTGATCCCTAAGACTGTGATGAACCCCGGACGGCGGCGGCGGTGCATGCGTCATCGCCGCCAGACCAGAAGACAAAACCGACGCACCGCCTACCCCAGCCCCGACCCCGCCCGCCACACCCAACGCGTTGAGGCTCGAGGGTGTGAACGGTCTCGAGAACTGATTCGTTACCGCGCCGTCGCTTCCGTACGAAACGTTGGATATGGCGCGGGAGCGGTTACCAGCGATGGAACCCTCCCCAAACAGGGTGGTGGTGGTGGAATTGTAAGACGCAGTCGCCGGATCAAGCGGGGCACTCCCCTTCAGCGCTGTCGGTAACGAACTGCTCGACACCAAGTAGGCATCACTCCCACCCCCACCCCCTGGCGAGCCAGACAGCTGGGAGGCAATCCCCTGATTGTGAAATCCCGGGCTTGGAATCGGCAGCGGTGGGGAGGCGAGGGCGTTGCTTGCCAGAATCTGGGGGAGGAATTCGAGGGACAGACGAGAGAACATTGACTTGAGGGTGTCGTACCGAGGCAGTATGACAATATCCCTAAAAGCAAGGAGGACCAACCTCCTGACCTCAAGCACCGACGAAGCCGGGGAGACGGCCGGTTCCGACCCCGGAGGTGATGACTTAGTAGTGGAAGAGGTCGGTACACCCCCCCAAAAATCCCTCGCCTGTTCCGCCGTCATCAACGGCCCATTCCCCGCAAACTCCAGATCCAGAGGCAAGAAAACCGCCTGCATATAGGGCAGGATCACAGTAAAAGTGAAGATCCAAAGCTCCACCAGCAGCGGAATCAGCTTATCCTCCGGCGTCTTCCTCAGCGTCTGATCCAAACTCGAAAAGCCCGTCGTCAACAGCTCCCTCAAATCGTCCACGATCAAATTCGGACTCCTCCTCAGCAAGCACCACTGTATATGCATCGTCACCACTCGGTTGATATCCTCCACCGGCAACCTCAAATCCTCCGCCTCAAACACAACCAACAACTTTGCCTTTAGAAATGGCCACGCATCATCATGCGTCATGTTGTTCAGCCCGTACTTGTGACTGTCAAACGGCTCGTTCAAATACAAACTCGGCGCCGTAACACTGCTCGACCCTCCTCCCCCTCCCCCTGATCCTCCCCCGCCCGAAATAACACTCCCGCCTCCTCCAGGCCACTCACTCCCAACCCCAGAACTACTAGCATCATCCCCCTTCTCCTCGCTCGCAGCAGTCTTATTCTTCTTCTCCCTCAACGCCCGTCCCCCATGCCTCAAATCCAACCCGCTCTTAAACCCCCCAACCGACCCCGCCATCGGACTCTGCGGTATGTTGAAATTATACAAACTACTCGGCGCGCTCGGATCCGTAGGCCTCGAATTACTCATCGCCGAGCTCAACGGCAAATGGTACTCATCCTTCAACTTGTTTTTCTGCCTCGACAAGAAATGGTGCCTCTTCTCCTTTTCCTTTTCCTTGCTCCCCTCCTCACCAGCAGGACGTATCGTTGCCACACTCGAATTGGACAGACTGTACAAACCCCCACCCCCCTGCTGCTGCCCCCGTCGTCGTCGTCGTCGTCGTCATCGACTCCAGACTCGTGGTGCTGAAGTTTCCTCTCTGCAACCCCGCAAACGGATGGGGCAGACCCCCCTTGCCTGGACTGGGCAGCGGCTTCTCCTTCACGTCGGAGCTGCTTTTACTGCTGCCGATTTTGACGGGGCGGGAGAAGAGTTTGGGAACTTTGGATTTTTCCGGCTTGGGGGGTTTCTCGCTCGCTGGGGGAGGGGGAGGAGGCATGCTGGATTGTTGTAGACCCGGGGAGGTTTGCGCCGATCGGGGAAAGACGAGATTGGCTGCTGCTGTTGCGGCGAGCGTGTGATTTCCTAGTAACCCGTTGTGATATGTCTGCCCCCCAAAGGCGTTTTCTCTCGGACCGCTCGCTTCGGTGAGGCTGAGGACTGGTGGTGGTGGTGGGGGGTTCATTGTTGTCGGTCCGCCGCTTACTCTTTTGGCTGGGGGGGGTGGTGGTTCTGTTTCTGATGAGTTTGGCATTGGTAGGGTGGATGATCGTTGGCGGTTGTTGTGGGGGGATTGGTTTCTTTGTTGTTGTTGTTGTTGTTGTTGTTGTTGTTGTTGTTGGTTTTGCTGGTGGCTCATCACTGCCGCTTGGGCGGCGATTTGGCTCGCTGACATTTCCCTGTGAGGAGGCGTCGGGCTTATTTTGGGAGAGGGCTGGTGATGCAAGCCGACGACGACTTGGGAGAGGTTCGAGGTGCTGGTTGAAGGTAGAGTTGGCTCAAACATGCCCGCATTCTGCGAGTTCTTGCGCGCGTGGGAGACGACCCTTGACGAGAAGGTGGATGATGCTGCTGGGGATGTTGCCGACGACGAGGGCGGGAGTGTCAAGGGTGAGAGCCCGTTTCGTGATATTGTCTCTGCGGTGGCGGGAGAGTAGGACCGGGCGGCGGCGGCGGCGGCGGCGGCGGTGGATAGGGTAGGTCGTGAGAAGTTTTGTAGGCTGGTGGTGCTGCTGTTGTTGGTGAAGCTGGTGTAGATGGGCGTGGGCGACGGCGCGGCGGCGGCGCGGGCCTTGGGTATGTTCAGGTCGTCGGCTGTGGACGTCGACGTCGCCGACTCTTGCCGTCGTGATGGTGGTGGTGGTCTCGGTCGTGGCAGGTCGGGACTGGACCCCCCAGGAAGGGGTGAGAAGCTCCCTGGGGTCCCTGTGGATCTGGATGGCTGCATGGGGTAAGGTTTAAGGTAAGAGGATGCCTTTGGCAGTAGTTGGTTTCGAGCTGTGTTTTGTGCTGGGGATCATGGGCCAGGATGTGTTACATCTTGGCTGCCCCGAGTGAGTGAGTGAGCGAGTGAGTGAGTGAGTAAAGAATCGGAGAATCGAAGAATACGTATCTTCTTGAATCGGAGAATAGCTATCTTTTTTGGATTGGGGAACTCTGCCCTGCAAACAGGTCGTAGCAACAAGCCTTTCACAAGCG
Organism: Podospora pseudoanserina; assembly: GCF_035222485.1. Taxonomy (NCBI): domain Eukaryota; kingdom Fungi; phylum Ascomycota; class Sordariomycetes; order Sordariales; family Podosporaceae; genus Podospora; species Podospora pseudoanserina. The sequence continues at coordinate 1,817,045 of NC_085922.1, read as the reverse complement.
TCTGCGTTCCAGGACCCCTGCTGCAGATGACGGAAGTGATCCGAAGAGCGGGTATTCAGGTGAGCTGGGGACCGCCACAGAGAACCCTAACCCCCAAGCCTCACTTTCAGTCAAACTATCTTCACCGACCACCAGACAACAGTTTTGAAGTCAATTTCATGTACGAAGCAGCATATATTTTCTCTATACTGTGCCGTCTCATCATCTCTGCCTTGTTCCTGAAGCGTTGTCACAACCCCAGCACAGTCCCAATAACCCACCCACCCCAGGCGGGGCAATTCTCGGCACTCATCCCGGAGTCCCACCATTTTCAAACCTCGACCCCCTCCATCACCGTCACCACCACCAATACCTCACCACTCACCACACAGCACCCCGTCCCCAGCTTTCAAAATGTCAAACCCAGCCGTCATCACAGCCACCTACACCTCCGAAACCAACGCCCCCTTCACCCTCTCCCTCCCCCAAACAACCCCCACCTCGACCGGTGCGGTAAAAGCCAAGCAGCAATCCCTCTCCCAGCTCCGGGACTCGGTCCACTCCCTCCAAGCCACCATCAACAAGGAGCTCACCCAAAGAATGGAAGAAGACAACGCCCGCGCTGGAACAGCTGCGGTGGACAAGAAAGAGGAGGAGAACTACGGAGAGGAGGTCGTCGAGGAGGATTAAGCATAAATAAAAACAAACAACCACACATATCAACAGAATAATAATCACAAGTTTTTGAACGAACAGAGGGCTGAATAATGGTGTGCCCCCCCCTCCCCTCCCCACTCAACTTTCTACAACTACCTTCTCTAATGAAAATACAGTTCAAACCCTCCCCCAATTCTTCAACCCCCCCCCATCCCCCGACCTGACACTCCCCGGACTCATTGGCCTTTCTCCCTTCCCCCCAGTCACCCTCCCCAAACAACCATAGTGCACCACCCTATTGTCTGGCAAAACCGCCACCACACTCCTCCCCAACCTTTTATGACACCCCCCACACATCCTCTCCTCCCCAACAACCACCCTCCTGTTCCTCCCCGCCTGACCCCCCGGTATCCCATCTCCCAGGTACAACAACGCCTGCGCCGCCAAGTGGCTCGTCCTCCTCAGCCCAGCCACCACCCTCGTCTCGTTGACCATTGAATTCGCGCTCCTCATCCTGCCGCGGAAATACGATTCCAGTTGCGCGACAGGCAGATCATCTGGCACAAGCGACAAGGTCGAAGTAGCTGGCAGACGGGAGCCATGTTTTGAGAGGAGATCCAGCGCAGGTCCAAGGTTGGGCTCGTGAGGTCTGGGTGGGCGGAGGTAGAGTGACAAGAGGGTGTGGTAGATGGAGGGCTGGTCAGTGTTGTCGGTGTCGTTTTGGTCAGGAGACGAAGAGGGGGGGAGGTCTTGTGTCTTGTGGATGTGGTTGCAGTATCTGTGCTTGTTAGTTCAAGGGACCTTTTTTTTTTTTTTTTTTGGGATGGGGAACACGAGAAACATACTCCTCTGCCTTGGCATAGTCCTTCATCTTGAAGACATATATCACCAGCGCCTGCCTGTGCTGTCCCATGTTGCTGAGAACCACCGCATGAGCCTCATAAAAGGAGGGATCTGTCACCATCATTAGCATCCCCAACCATGAAAAAAACAGATTACCAGACCAGGTACTCACCCTCCTTCGGAATCCAGCTCAACGCCCTCCCCAAGCTATACTGCCTGCTTTCCCTCAAAAACCTCACCAACCTCCCCATCAACCCCTCCCACTCGCCATCCTTCTTCTTCCCCTCCTTCAACTGCACCACAAACAGTTCCACCAACCGATTATGAAACTCGGGCGTCCCATCCCCCAGCTCCCCAACGACATGCTCCAAATACCTCGTCTCCAACGCCACATCAACCCCCCTCAAAAACTCCACCACCCTCTCCCGCGGCAACGTCTCCGCATTCTCCGTATCCGCCAAAAAAACCTCCATCCCCAACCCCGGGTCCTTCCTCAGCGTCCACTCGGAAAACTCCAAGATAACATCAATCATCTCCGGCGGCAACCCCTGCAGATACCCCACCGTCCTCTGCGGCCCATGCAAGCCCGGCGCCGCCTCATCCGGCTCCGGACAGCTCCCAAACTTCCTCAAGAGATTCAACGCCTCCCGATGAAGCTTCTTGCCATAGAAAAAGTCAACCAGCTCATTGAATCGATTATGCTCCACCAACCTCTCATTCACCACATCCGGATCGCAAAAATTCGGTATCCGAAACAGCGAGCTCGCCAGCTGCGGACGCGAGTACATGAACGCCCTAAACAGCGTCGTGTCCACAATCTTGAACGTGTGCTGCAGCTCCGCCGCGAGCTGCAACTCCGACTCATCCACCTGCCGCGAAGAAAGCGTCAGATCCTCCTGAGCAGCCGTCTGGGAGGCAGAGAGCATCTCCGACCGGGCTCTCCCCGGCTTCAGTTTCCCCGTAGCAGGATCAATCACCCTCTGCAACCTCGCCCTGGCACCAGCAAGATAAGAATTCAGTTCCAGAACCGCATTCTTCAAATCCTTTTCCTTCTCCTCCTGTGCGTGATGGTCCTCGCTTGATCGCCCCCTAACACTAGCCGCGTCATCATCCTGTGTTGTCCGCCGCGAAGAGGCGACAGAAGCAGTCTCAGGATTAAGCTGTTGCTTCCGATGTCCCATCAGATACTTTGCAAACCCCCCTCCTCCCCCTCCGCCAGCCTTGGGAGGAGAGGCGACAACCTCCGGCTCCGAGTGCTTCCCAACTGTACTCCCCTCATGATCAGAATCATCCTTCTTCTTCTTCTTCTTCTCCTCCTCCTCCTCCTCCTCCTCCTCCTCCTCCTGCTCCTCCTGCTCCTCCTGCTCCTCCACGCCCGACAAATCCCCCGCAATAATCCTGGGAAACAACTTCAAGACTCTTTCCGGCGGGGCATCCACCTCGTCTTCACTGAACAGGTCCATCGACTCCCTGTATTTCTTTTGCTTAAACAGCACCTCCGCCTTTAGCATCTTGACCTCCCTCATAGTCTCAGTCTTATTCTTCAACAAGGCGTCCTCCAGCATGCCGAGCACACTGATCGCTTCGTCCAGCCTCCCGTTCTTGACCAGCTCGTCAATCTGCGAGTCGTAATCCGTCGCTTCCATTTTCCACACTGCCCTATCGCTCAGGACGTGGAATCCCTTGCCCGTGTGCTGGACACTAACCGTCGGTGGGGGGAAGTGCAGAGCCGCCGCACCAGGGAGACTGATCGTCTGCAGTAGACTCAGCGTGTCAGGGTTGCGCACCTCCAGCGTCCCCTTCACCGGCGGCTGCAGAGCCAGAATGTATGGATAGCTGTACCCGATCGACTCGGGCGCAGACTGCCACGGGATCTGATGCTTCTCCAGCGCCCTCCCGGAATCGTCAATGAATAAAGTGTTGATGTCCTTTGCGAGCAACAACCCGCCCTCCGCGAGCTTGGTAGACAGTGGCTTAGGGATGTAACTCCCCAATCCCATATACGACATCCCAGTAGCGCTCACCGACCCGAAACGTCCCGTCCCACCCCCCCCTCCCGTCGTCCCGATCGCCCCTGGCCCGACGATATCCTCTATACTTCCCGTCTCCACGTCTACAATGACAAACCCGCCGTTCATGCCGCAGACGATCTTGGTGGCGTTTGCCCAGGTTAGTGACCGGATTGATTCCGAGAGTAGTATCTCGGTGACATCGGGGGATAGCTCGCTCTCCTGCCATGACCAGAGCAACAACCGGCGTTTTACAGCCACGGCAAGCCTGGAGATGATCTCTGGGACGCCTGTTGACGGGTCCTGGACTACGTTGCTTGTTACGGCGAAGGTGGAGGCGTTTTTTGTTTTGGAGAGGGGGGCTTCGATGGGGGAGAAGGTTTGGAGGTCGTGGAGGGAGACGGTGTAGTTTGAGAGGGAGACTAGCGTGTTGGCTCCTTTGATGATGGCCAGCTGCTCGATGGCGCGGGGGGAGAACTTTTCTACCTCGCGGAGGAGGTCGGTTGGTTTTGGGGTGGTGGTGGTGGTGGTGGTGGTGGGGGGTTCATCGTGGGAGGGTTGGCTGGTGGAGGCTTGGGAGGGGGGGTGGTTTGGGGGATCGGATGGTGGTGGGATGTCGTTTACTCGGTAGATTCGAAGGGAGCCAGTGTTGAGGCCGACGAGCACGCGGTCGCCTGTCAATATATGAATTAGTAGATGCCCGTAGATCAGTGGTAAGGAAGCTGTGTACCATAAGCCAAGATGGACTCAATCTTGGACTTGTCCCGCTGCTTGAGCTCGATGATGGGCCGAGCCGTGAATGCGGACAGCATCGTGGCGGACGGCTATTATTATTGTGTGTGTGTTTGCGCGCCGCGCCGGGCGCGAGATGTGGTAATAGGTTTGCGGTTGCGGTGTAAGCTGTCCCGGGCGGAGATTGATACCCAGCTTCCTCGCTGTGTTGAGCTGGCGCGGCGGTGGAGAGGGGATGTACAGCATCGATATCCAGAGGAACAGAACAGCTTCCCCCAACAATCTGATGGATCAATGCGGAGACTTGAGGGCCATGGAGCTGCGACGGAGGAGGCTATAACACGGTAGAAGAGACAGAAAATAGACACCTCCAGAGCTGCGAATGACGCGCAATGTTGGAGGTCAGGCATAGCTCGCGCGACAGCAGGTGATTGCGCGGGCGTGATAAGGGTTAGGGTTGATGACGTATCTTGGACAGGACTAAATACTCCGTACTTTTATGACACTTCACCTCGCAGCAGGCAAGCAATAGGGCTATTGAGGGGAGGAGAGGCAGTGAAAAGGGGTAAATACAAATGATATCTTATTAGTCACAGCGTACCAGAGCTGAGATGAGACTGTCACCATTCGTGATGCTCACTAAAAAGTACGTAACAGACGCTTGGCGGGTATTTTGATTTTCTGGGCCAAGGTTACAGGCGGTATTCTGTATAACAGAGCGTACTCAATTCAAAGGGTATCATAGTGAAGATAGAAAGTGTCTCTGAACTTGAATCATGGGGAGGTTTGTGCTTCAACATTGCGACTGACAACCCTGAGAACTGGGGTGAGCCGTCAAGGTTCTCCCACACTGTGGCAGCCACACTTTCCGGTCAGTGTTGGCAACGAAGGTTTCAAACGCCTGAAGAGAGCAAACCTTGAGCCAGAATGTGGCGAGAAAGCATCAGCCTCTCTTCCATCTCTCTCGGTTGACTGAGTTCCTCTCATGCTGCCGGGTGTAGCTTTGCCCAAAAAATGCACAAGTTCTGTTCTTGGTTACACAAACGGCTTGCAGAAGCACATAATGCCTGTTCGTCTGGAGCTGTACAAAAAACGTCGTCATTGCAACATGGAGAAGAGGTGAACATGTTCCAGCAAGTCATAGGGGTCTTGTAGGAGAAGTTCTCCAATTCCAAAAAAAAAAAATATATATCGAGAACATCTCTCTTGTTTTAAATCTACACTTCTAATGTGCGATTTCTAGACAGAAAAAACACAGTAAATTACACACCCTCTGTATCCTCCTCGTCTGATAGTGCCAGAAACCGTTCCAAGATTCTAGACCAACAGGCTGGTGGACCGCGCCGCGGGTTGGTGGGGACAGCCCTGAGCGCTGGACCACTGGGGGTCCTCGGAATGACGGCGATGGCTGCATCCACCCGACACAATGGGTTTATCTCTGCGCCCAGTTCCCGTTTCCTTGCTGTAGAAAACTCCCCTTCTTTTGTTTTGCACAGCATGCCGTCAAGGCAACATCTTTGAAAATTACACCCCCATCCGCCTTTCAGGAGGTCCCCTCCTCTCTTTACGCACCACAAGAAGCCCGTCGACCACACAAAACCTCGGACCTTCTTGTCAGAGGAGGGAGCAGCAGTAGCAGTACCGTTGGAGAAGAGTACGAACTAGCCGAGTACAAGGCCGGCGACAAACAACGGGAGCGGGAACGGGAATACAACGAGAAAACACGCGACCGGCAGCGCAGGTACAACGTCAGGCGGGCCGAGAAGCGCCGTTGGCTCGAACACAACGACGAGATGAAGTTCTCCCACAGCATCCAGTTCAATGCTGTTCCGGACTGGAGCAACCACTACATCGCCTACAGCACCCTCAAGAAACTAATATACTCGCTCGAAAAGTCGATCCACCTCGCGTCCGGGGGCGACGGCGAGTCGCGACCCCTGATCCAACATGACGACCCCGAAACCATCTTCACCCGCGCCCTCGATGTCGAGCTGGAAAAGATCACATCTTTCTACGTCATCAAGGAGAAGGAGCTGATAGACGAGGTCGACGCCCTCTTGAAAGAGGTGGCCGCATTCGAGGAGGGAGCCGACGAGCACACACGACCCGCCACCCGGTCCAGCGAGCGACCACAGCTGCGCTACCGCAGCCAGAGCGCCAGGAGCCGTCACTCAACTGAAGATGATGGGCAAGAAGATAGTGACGACGACGATGGGGACGGCGAGGCGACTGGGCTCACCAAGAGGAGAAGGGGAAGCTTTGGGAGACGCAGGACGATCCCCAATGCCATGTTGGCCTCCACCACCGACATGACCGCTTCCACCGAGCTCACCAGGTCGCTCAGAAGGCTGAGCGTCACGTACGATGACTACGCCGAGCAGGCCGCTCTCTTTTCCAGCGGCATCATGCTCAAGAAGAAAATCATCGACGTCTACGTCCGCCTCTGCGAGCTCAAATCCTACAGCCAGCTCAACAGGACCGGCTTCAACAAGATTCTCAAAAAGTTTGACAAGATTTGCGACCGCCGGCTCCGGTCAAAGTACATGAGCAGCTTTGTCGACTCTGCCTACCCCTTCAAGCCAGAGACGACCAAGTCTTTGGAGGAGCATATCCAGCGCATTGTCCAGGCCTACGCCGAGATCGTTACGGACGGCGACGAAGCCGCCGCCACTAAGGATCTCCGGTCACACCTGCGCGAGCACGTCGTCTGGGAGCGCAACACGGTCTGGAGGGAGCTGATCGGCCTGGAAAGGCGAGCTGAAGCCGCCAGCCTGGGCCACACGCTGCTCGGCCGGGATGCGGACCCCCAGGCTGCTCGGCTGCAGGGCGATGACGACTTGGTGTCACCGACCAAGGCGATAAGCACCCCTCTTGGGCGCTTCAACCTGCCGACCTGGCTCGTCAGCTCCACCATGTTTGCGCTTGTCGTCATCTTTGCCATCTTTGTGGCCATGCTGCTGGTTCCGATCATGGAGAAGCCGGAGCAGCAGAACTGTCTGGCTATTCTGGTGTTTGTCAGCTTGCTCTGGGCGACGGAGGCGATCCCGCTGTTTGTGACGTCGTTGACGATTCCGTTCTTGTGCGTGGTGTTGCAGGTTTTCTTGGACAAGGACGAGCCTCACAAGCGGTTGGGTGCCAAGGACGCCACGGCTGCCGTGTTTGCGGCCATGTGGACGCCGGTAATCATGTTGTTGCTTGGTGGGTTCACGCTGGCGGCTGCGTTGTCGAAGTGTTATATTGATAAGCGGATTGCCACGTTCGTGCTGAGCAAGGCGGGGACCAAACCGAAGACTGTGCTCATTGCCAACATGGCTGTTGCGGCTGTGGCGTCGATGTTGATCAGCAATGTTGCCGCGCCGGTTCTGTGCTTCGGCATCATTGAGCCCATGCTCCGGAACCTGCCCTCGGGATCGGACATGTCCAAGGCTGTTATCATTGGCATCGCGCTGGCTTCGAACATCGGTGGGATGCTCTCGCCCATTGCCTCGCCGCAGAACGTGGTGGCCATCGGTATCATGGAGCCGGCGCCGACGTGGGGGCAGTGGTTTTTTATTGTCATTCCTGTCGGGATCATCTCGCTGGTTCTGATCTGGATCTTGCTGCTGGTGACGTTCAAACCCGGGCGTGGCACCACCATTGTGCCCACCCGCCCCATCAAGGACCCTTTCACGGGTATCCAGTGGTTTGTGACAATCGTCACCGTCGCCACGATCGGCCTCTGGTGCGCATCTCACACTTTGGAGAATGTCTTTGGCGACATGGGCGTCATCGCCATCATCCCCATTGTGCTCTTCTTTGGCGTTGGTATCCTCACGAAAGAAGACTTTAACAACTTTCCCTGGACCATTATCATTCTTGCTGCTGGGGGGTTGTCGTTGGGCAAGGCGGTGAACTCTTCCGGCTTGTTGCACACCGTCACGAGGGAGATCACGGCTCAGGTTGAGGACTTTTCGCTGTATGGGATTTTGGTCGTGTTTTCGACTTTGATTTTGGTGATTGCGACTTTTATCAGTCACACGGTGGCGGCGTTGATTATTTTGCCGCTGGTGTACAACGTTGGCAAGGGGCTGGAGGAGCCACATCCGAACTTGTTGGTGATGACGGGGGTGCTGATGTGCAGTGCTGCGATGGGGTTGCCGACGAGTGGGTTTCCGAATATGAGTAAGTTTTTTTACTTTTCATTTTATTTTTTTAATCCTGATGATGAATGGGACGGAGGCTGACTTGTTTGATAGCTGCTATTATGAAGGAGGATCCGGCGGGGCAGAGGTATTTGCAGGTGAAGCATTTTATCAGCAGGGGGGTGCCGAGTAGTGTTTTGACGTTGGTGGTTGTGGTGACGGTTGGGTATGGTGCTATGAGGGTTTCGGGGATGTGACATGGGAAGGGGAGATGTGATTATGGGGTGGGTGTGTAGGTAGAGAAACTTGGTTGTTGGATGAGTGGATGAGCCAAGAGAGATGAAGTGTTGGATTAATGTGATAAAGACGAGACGATGGATGAGTGGACGCCGTCTCTTTTTGGGGACCGGTGGTCTTTTATCGATGAATTAGCAATGGGGTTCTGGTAGATCAGATACTCTCAACACTAGCGGTGATCAAGAGCACGGTAATTTAGCATTCATAGCAGGTAGTTCTTTTCTTTTTCTTGCTGCTCTTATCTCAGTCTTATACAGGTTATGCAGTCAGAGTCCGATCTACACCACTCAATCACCAGAAGAAACAGAGCTATCGTGTCACGGCTTACTACTTACATATATACATATCCCCAAGACGGCCGGCATTGGTCGATCTAGTCTAGATATGAACAAGCAAGCATCCCCATGATTTTTCTCCTCACAAAAGATTCCCCCGCTTTCTCCAGGTTTTTACCCCGCTGCTGTTATCTTTTGGGCCTTGTTCTTTTTACCAGCCCACGCTCTTACTGAGTGAGCGTGAGCGTATAGTTCATAAACAAAGTTCGTCATATATTTACTTTTGACACAAGACGTCCACATTACCGTATCCAACCCCCTATTTCTCTTCACTGCATTCAAGAAAACCAGCATCCAAAATGGCGCCCTCGGAAACAAAGTTCAAAGTAGCAGCTGTCCACGCCTCCCCAATCTTTATGAACAAATCCGCCACCTTGGCCAAAGTGATCAGTCTTATTGAGCAAGCTGCCTCTGAACAAGTCAGATTCTTGGCCTTTCCCGAGACGTTTGTCCCTGGATACCCCTATTTTATTGAGTGCTACCCCCTATTACGCAAGCTCCTGGTTTGTCACCCCCGGTCCCTTTTCCACCTCCCATTACTGACACATCTCCAGCTCTGGCAAGATACGCAGAAGAATCAGTCGTCGTATCATCCGACCTAGCCGCCGTGGCCCAAGCCTGCAAAGAAAAAAACGTGGGGATCAGCCTAGGGGTGTCGGAGCGGATGGAGGGTGGGTACACCCTCTTCAACTCGCAGGTCATGATTGATTCCGACGGGGAGATTGTCTCTGTCCATCGGAAGCTGCAGCCTACCTATGTTGAGAGGATGGTCTGGGCTCAGGGCGGCGGCGCAACCCTTGACGTAAAACCCCTTGCCGCAGTGGGTGGGTTCAACGTCGGCGGTTTGGCCTGCTGGGAAAACACCATGAACGGTGCCCGCCAGGCCCTCATAGCCCAAAACCAGGTATACCCCCTCCCCCAACTAGAGAAAAAAAAAGGATCCAACTCAATGCTAACCTAGTGTGTTGGATCAAGCACATCCACATCGCCGCCTGGCCCGCCCTCTCCACCCTCTCCGGCTTCGAATCAACCGCCGACGCCCAAATCGAAGCCCTAGCCAAAACCCACGCCCTAACCGCCCAAGTGTTTGTCTTGGTGGCTTCGAACTACGTCGATCAGACCTGCCTCGACTGGATGGCCGCCAACCTCGGCCCCCAGTCCTTCGTCAAGCCAGGCGGCGGCTGGTCCTCCATCATCCACCCCTTTTGCTCCCTCCTCGCGGCCCCAGTGGAAGGCGGCAAATCGGGTGATGTCCTCGTCAAAGCCGAGATCGACCTCTCAGACCTCAAAACCGTCAAGGTCTGGATCGACAGCAACGGTCACTACGCCAGACCGGAAGTTGTCCAGTTCAGTCTAGACAAGACGCCTTTATGGGGGGATGAGAAGCGGGGGGAGGGGTGGTGGAGGAAGGAGGGGAGTACAAGTGCGAATCGGGTGAGGGTTGGGAATGGGGGGAAAGAGGAAGGAGGAGAAGAAAGAGGTGGTGGTGACAGATCAGTTTGAAACGTGGGTTTACCCTGTGAGTTTACTCAAAGGTATATGTTTGATGACTGAAGCGGGCTTCATTTTGACCGTTGACATGGGTAAAGTTCCGCACCGGGGGCAAGAGAGTAACGCAAAAGTAGTGGATTCCCCAAAATACAAACAACATAATCCGTAGCAATGCCCATCATTACCCTAACTATACACCTCAAAACAACGCCAAAAAAAAAAAGAGAACAAAAAAGATCGGGGGTATCACGGTATCATCAGTACCAATATCAAACTATGCCCTTTGCCTTTGAAAAAACACCACACCACCACCACCATCACCACCACCACCACCATCATCATCATCATCATCATCATCATCCCCCTAGCTTCCCATATCCAATCGCTAAAAGAGTTCAAGAATCATACGACCTCATATACATCACCCTCCTGTCCATCCCTAAGTCATAGCAGCCCCCAAAGCAGCCCCCATCACCTCCCTTTGCGGCGGGCTCCCCACCGGATGCCCATGCCCATGCTGTCCCAAACTCAACACCCTCTGCAGACTCCTCCTAAACAGCGCCTTTCCACTCCCCGTCTCATCACTATGGCTATTATCTTTCTGCTCCTCATGCGTGGTGGTTTTCCCCAGGAACCCAAAGCTCATCCTCCTCACCGTCGACCCAGGCGAGGAGGACACCGGTGGAGAAGTGCTCGCGGCGGCCTTCCTGGCGGCATTAATCTTTTGTTGTTGCTGCGCCTTTCTCTGACGCATGGCAACGAGTTCGGCCGTGGTGGCGGCTACAGGAACAGGAAACGGAGCCGTGTAGTTGGATCGTGGTGGCCATTCGCCGTCGCGTTTCCAGCCCACGACGCAGGCGCGAATCATATCCGACAGATTTACCGGGCAGGCTGGTTGGAGGCCTTGGACGACGAGTTTATCGTAGAGAGAAGAGTACATGGACGGGGTGATGGACGCGCGCATGGGGTTTTGTGGCGGGAGTAACGGAGCTGGAACGGGAATGAGTGTTTCGACTGGATAGACCGTGTTGGACTCGTGGGATGTGGTCTGCTGAATAGGCTGCTCTTTGGCCGAGTCGGATTCGGAGAGAGGAGGGGTGATGGCCGAGATGTCGGTTTGGTGCGAGGTGCGGGTTTCCGTTGGGTTGATGGGGGAGGCTTGGGGTGGCGCCGAGCCCGGAGTAGAGTGCTGAGAGCTGGATGACTCGGTGCGATGAAGTCTCCAGAACGAAAGTCGGCGGCCGGTAGACGGCGAAGTGGGGGGAGCCGGTTTCGGCTTCACGCGGACGGTCCGGGCACCTGTCCAGGCGTCACGGCGGGCTTCGAAGCATGCGAGACCTGGATTCCAGGATGCCTCTTCTCTCACGGCTCTCCTCCTCCGAGTGCGTTTTGATCCCATTGAGATGCGTACGGCGGTGCCGACATCGTCCGGGCTGTTGAACCGGAAGGGTGATGGGACGGGTTGCAACCCATCGTCATCCGAAAGATCAGATGTCCACTCGGCTCTTGGCTGGAAATGGGCCAAATCTTCGGATATCGTGCTGTAGACAGATTCGTTCTCCGATTCCGAGTCTGCCTCCTCTCCCGAATCCCTGTTTGCATCGTCCTCATCGTCATTCTCGGTCCCCGTTTTGGGCGCCGATATGGCTTCACCAGTGCTTGGCGGAAGCACATGCTCGGCTGATGTTGTTGATGTGGGTCCGGTTGCCGGTGGCAGTGGAGCGTCTCCGTTGACAACGGTCGACTGCTCCGATTCAGCGGGGGTTGGCGGTGAGTTTACCGGGATGACTGGTGGTGGTGGTGATGATGGTGTCACGGGCGGCCACGTGAACTCCCAGTCGTTTTTGACCCTCTCGGCGAGGTACCGCTTTACGGCCTCCTTTTGCTTGGCCTTGTCTTTGCTGACAAGGTCGGCATCGATATCTGAGGGCGGCGGGGGGTGGTGAGGCAGGGAGTTGCGGAGCTTGCTGAAGGGCGACCTCGGTGACTTGTAGAGGTCTGAGAAAATCATGGCTTTTGGTGTGTGGTTGTTGTTGGGAGGGTAGTTCACAGACGAGTCGTGGTCGCCACCGTTGGCCTCACGCGACGGTGACGGGGCCGGAGTGACTTTATAATAGATTGGGGGTGCTGGGGGCAGTTGACGCTGGCCGGGGGGGTGCTGAGAGTGCGGGGTGACGGGCGCTGAAAGTGGTATGATTCCTGAGCCAAGAAGGCCTGGTCCGCCCAAGTCTGGAGGCAGGCACAGCAAAGCTCACATTAGCGATCTGCGCATTGACTTGTGGGGGGATAAGACATAGTGTAGTGTAGGAAGAGCAAGGGAGTGTTGAGAGGGATGTTGATCAGAGTAGAAGAAGAACAAGAAGAAGAAGAGGATCAAGAGACAAAAACATACCAGGTGATGTGAGTCTGACAGCAGTGGCAGTGGCAGCACTAGTCCCGTCCTGACTTGCATCATGAGCGGTGTCTCTCTCATCAAGGATGGCTGTGACCGTGGCGGGGTCTTTGTTGATCGGCGTGGTGTCTGTGTCTGTGGGCGCTTCTGGCCCTCCCTCATTCGAGTGCATGGCTTTCTTGCAAAAGCTGTGTTCCCCGAGTCTGGGGAAGCGGCAGGATCCGATGGCCGTTTTTTCCTCTCTGTGTCTACCGATTCTGGCCGAGCCTCGTTCCTTGTTTTTGAGAGAGGATTATGTTCAGGAACACGCCACTAACGAAGAGATCCCGAGCCTTGTTTTGATTGTCTTGTGAGTGGTTCCCAGCGCAGTGGATGAGAATCAATATCTCAATTTTGAGAAACGGCACCTGAAATCCTTCAGTCTCCACCACCACTGGGCAACCAGCAACTCCCAAAAAAAAACAACCCCACTCCACCCGTTTGTGGTGGGGCCCGGCGCCAGTGACATGTAGGTTTGGGGCCATCTGCTGAGATCGTGTGACTTGTGGACTTGCTGCCAAACCGCTTTGACTTTTGTTCCTCAGACGGCATTATTCGTGTCAGTTGTCACTGGGAATCCCCTCGAATCCCATTCTCCGCCCTATACCCCCTTTCTTCCATCCAAACTGGGTGAACTGGTGGCGTTTTTTTTCTCTTTTCTCTCCTACCACCCACCTCACATCACACTCCCACTTGATGCGGGGGACTTGAATGGATGCCCGCCGGCCGCCGTCTGTGTACATACATACATACATAGTACATCTCTTGTGCTTGGTAAATGCAACGCTGCAGTGCCTCCATCATCTGCAACCTGCTCTCTCGGCATGCGATCGAGACTACATTGGCCGGCCGCCCCGTTCAAGAGGTTGGGAACAAGCTTGGTCTAGAGCTGAAAGGTCCTTTTGCTTTCGGTACAGACCCTGAATTATATCCTCTTTTATAGACAGGGAAGAATTGATTATGTATGATTTCTACCATCCAAGCGGTGTGTAGCTACCTCTGTGGCAGGTCTCAGCTCGGGTGATTTTGAAGAATAATTCCACCGTCCCTCCTCACAACACCGAGCTATTCCCACCTCCCACTCCCGCTGCGTAACACAAAGCAGGAGGGTCAAACTGTCCACCACCACTTTCCAAGCTGACAAACCTCCCGCTGTACCCATTTTGCCCCTCACCACCCATCCATCGCCTAACAAACGAGCCTGCATACCGACCTAGACCTGTAAGTGTAACCAATAATTCCCATGCTCGACAAACTGACAGATGACCACACCCACCCGCACTAGCCAAGACGCCGCCACCTCTCTGTAGTTTGTAGCGCGTCCATGGGAATCCCAAATCGAGCATCTCCTGTGCATCTCCAGCAGGTTGTTTTGTTTTTGATCGATCCCGTAGCACACACAACCGAGCTGTCCGAGTGTTTTTGTATTCCGCTAGCTTCTGTAAGCACAACATGTTCGGGAAGCCGTTCAATATTGAAAACCTGTCTGGATCCTCCTGGCTTCTATCAACGCTTCCATCTCCTGTGTAACCATACCATATCTCCATTAATCATCAAACAAACCAAGAATACACTCCACCCCCTCACCACCCCCTTACAAGACCCTGCAATCCATCAATCTACCTCCCCCCAATCCCAAACCCCCCCCTCCGCCCCTGCCCAGCCGTGACAACCCCCGACCTATCCCCCGGAAAACTCCTGCTGCTCAACAGCACCCCCTTCACCCTCCTGATATTCTCCTTCGCCCTCCTAATCTCATCATCCCTCTCCTGCCTCGCCCCGTACATGTTGTACCCCCCATACACCTCCCCGCTCGTCTCCCTTGCCAAACCCTCCAAATCATCCCTCATCACCTCCAGCACCGTCTTCACATCCGCGTAACCCTCCGACTGGCTCGCCAACCCCTCATTAACTTGTCTCAAAGACTTGACCAGACCAGACAGACGTCTGGCCTGGTAATTCGTAGCCGTTTCTTTTGCGTTCCCAGGAAAGAGGGGAGTAGACAAGTTGAGGGAGGAGCGGGGTGTGTCTTCTGTCTGGATGCCAATGTCGCGGTGGAACAGCTCGGTTGGATCGTCGTATTGGGATTGCATGTCTAGTGACTGACGAGGGGAGTGGTCCTGGTCGTGGGAGGGGTAGGTTGGGATTTGGGAAACGGTTTCTTCTAGCTTGGTGACCAATTTGGAGAGGTTATCATTCGCTGCTGTGGCGAGTTCAATCCTCGAGGCGGTGAGGGAGGTGACCATGGGTTCGAGGACAAACTTGGAGGTGCCGTAGATGAGGGTTGACAACCCCGTGAAGGCGTAGACTGTGTTGAGGAAGATGTTTGGGGTGATTAGGGGTGGGGGGCGGGAGGGGGTGGTGAGGAATTCGGGGTAGGTGACGATGGGGGGGCGGTCTTCTTTTGGGAGGAAGGAGGTGGTGGTGGTTAGGCGTGGTTGTTGGTCGAGGTGCTGGGGGAGATGAAAAGGTTAGTTTGATATATGCTGGTAAGCAATATGGCAGAGAAAAACGTACTGGCGCATCTTGGGTAACTTCCTTTAGGAGGTCTTGAATATCACTATCCGACAGCCCTTTGCTCTTGAGAAACTCTGTTTTTTGTGCTGCGGTCGCCTTTTGGGTCTCGGTGTCTTTGAGAAAGATGCGCGCCTGCTCGAGGGTGGCTTCTCGCGTCTTCTCTGGCGCCGGTGCAGTGGAAGACTCAGCTTCGGTGTTTGTTGATGGCTCGATGTTTGTCGGGGGCGTCTCGAGCACGGCGGGCTCTGTGGCCGCGGGGACTTCTGGGTCTGGCTTCTTGTCGGCGTCGGTCATGCTGCTGGCTGTGGTGATGGCTGATGCGAGTAAGAGGAACAGCCGGAGTGACAAGAGTCGAAAATAAAGAAAGATGGAAACCGACAGCCGTCATCAACAACAGCGTCACTTGGCCGTGAAATTGTTACCGAGGCTCGCCCAATTGCGCTGGTGCCGGGATGGGCCTGGTCTGGGCGCCTTGGACGTGACCCCCCACTCATAACAGCACCCAGCAACGGCCCCACAACTAGAGACGCCAAATTCTGGGGTCGTCGGCGGGGCCACGATCCACTATCCCACCGGCCATCAATCACGGTCAAGTGTTTGTATATCCTCAATCCGATTCGAGTCGAGCTCCATCTGTCAGACAGAAGAAGAAGAGGTCATTTTTTGCCGTGTTCTTTGCGGTGTATCATTTCGTTTATTCCGAGTGTACTTTTTGTCATTTTTGTACCATCACCTCATACTCTCTGCCGTGTCTGTCTTGCCTGACAGACATTTATGTGTTCCTGCCGCTCACTGTGAGAGGGTCGCTATCGAACAACTGATCCACAAACACTCTGGTATGTCAATCGAGATTGAGTGCCCAGACGGTCCATTGATGAAAGATGACGTCGACAGCCCAGAGAGCCACCATTGAGAAACAGTCTTGCTGATTACACCGCCGCCAGAACGCAGCAAGCCGTTGAGATAGGTAGTCCGTCGCAAAACACCCAATGTGAGTGATCTTTTTTGCGACTCAAGTGAGAGATGATGAGAATGTGGGTGGACGGTTGTGATGATGGTGGCGGTTGTGCCCCCTGAGAAACACGACCGGCCTCAACTCTCTGCTCTCTGGGGTGATCTGTGATCTGCATCGCGCCTCCAGGGAGTGCGCGCGCGCGAGAGAGAGAGAGAGAGATGGGACGAGACGACCGACAGTTCGAAGTGCAGGCGGCGTCTGTCGGAGCCGGAGCCGGCAAACACCTTGTGAAACCTACTTTTTGACCAAGTGCAACGGTTGGAAAGAAGTACACACAGCTCCGCGAATGAATTGGGGAAGGCTCAAATTCCGGTCGAGAGCCTTTCTGGCCATTGGCACGCCCGCGTCCGTCTCACACAGTCGCAAATCACACACCACACGCCGCCCACACACGGCAAGGCATAGGCAAGGCAAAGCAAGGCGAGGCAAGGCGAGGCAAGCTTATTCGGACGACGTGCCTTGTCTCTCTCGCAACCTCCACACATCAACGCTACTATCCACAGGGCATTATCAGCCAACCGACCAACAAAGCCAGCCACCAGCCACATCATCAATTGTTAACATTCCTCATCTCTCACTCTCACTCTCGCTCTCACTCTCACTCTCGCCCTCACTCTCACTCTCACTCTCACTCTTCACTCCCACGTTTCATCACCCACACGCATCATTTCCATCATGTCGTCCCGGCCGCGTCGCTCGGCCGCTCAGCGCGCCACCGTGAAAATCACTGACCTCGCCGACAGAGATAACAAGGATAACGAGCGCACCATGTCGTCACGCTCGTCCAACCGCCGTTCAGGAAACGGCATCGCCTCTGTGTCGCGGAGACCCGGATCCTCCCCCACCGGTCCTGCAGATGCCGACCAGCATATCCACTTAACAGTCAAGACCTCATCTAGCAAGCTTCGCCAGGCCACCAGCGGGACAAGCAGCAACAACAACAACAACAACAGCAACAACAACAGCAAACGGAAAGCTATCCCCAGCACCTCCACCACCCGGCCAGGATCTTCAGGAGGGAAACGGACCAGAGGAGGCGGAAATCGCTATGTTATCGAAAGTAGCGAGGGCGACGACGTAGATGAGGAGGAGGAAGACGAAGACGAGGAAGAGGAGGAGCCGAAACAGGAGATTGAAGTTAAGGGAAACAGCAACCGTTCCGGTCTCCGAAACGACCTAGAAAATGACGACGATGAGGAAGACGAAGAGGAGGAGGAAGAAGAAGAGGATGAAGATGAGGATATGGACGATGGGGATGACATGGACATTGATGCTGAAGGGGAAGAGGACGATGATGAGGATGTCGACATGTCCATTGCTCCTCCGCCGCCTGCTATCAAGGTCACCAAGCCTCAGAGGGGCGTGGCTGTCCCTGCCAGCAAGGCAAAGACCACGCCTGTCAAGGCTAAACCGGCTATTCACTACGCTGATGATGACGATGATGAGGAGCTTAGTGAGCTGGAGAGCGAGCCGGAGGATATTACCATGGGAGTTGATGCCGAGGAGGAAGAGGAGGAGGAAGAGGAGGAGGAGGAGGAGGATGCTGAGGGGGAGGAGGAGGATATTGATGCCGAGGGAGAGGAGGAGATTGTGGTTGATGATGAGGATGCTGAAGGGGGGGAGGATGATGATCTGGACAGCGAGCTGGGGAGCAGAGGGGGAACACCAGATCTGTCAAAACTCACGGCCAGACAGAGGGCTAAGCTTGGAGAGGCATCTCACGAGTACCTTAAGCTGTCTGATGAGGTCCAAGCGAAGAAGGTTTTCACCGCCGAGGAGCTGTCCATGAGACGTGCCGAGATGGCCAGACGGAGACGGAATCTGAGCGAGAAGCGGAATGAGGAGGTCAAGGTTTGTTTGCCTTTGTCTGTTTTACTGAGAACAAAACTAACATGGTGTCTTAGATGGAAACCATCAACAAGCTCCTCAAGAAGCAAGCGCCCAAGACAAACCGGAAGAATGCGCTTCTTGCCGCGGGTGGGTATGATACCCCGGATGGCACCGCCGAGGCTGCTCCCCGTGCTGATCCCATGTTTGTGAGGTGGGTCAACAACAAAGACGGAAGCAAGGTGTCTGTTCCGGATGAGATATTGGCTGGACCTGCCGGGAGGGTTTTCATCAAGGGTGGTTTGGCTTCGGGCAGGATGGTGGAGGAGGTCTCTTAGGATGAGGATTCCGATGGGACACTGATCATGAAGTTACGGGAAGGGAGGAGTACTGGATTTGGTGGCGAACTGGTATGTTACACATAGAGTAAAAACAGGGCGTTTATTTCTTTCCGGGTTGTAGCATCTCTGAAGGTCTCTTGACCATGCGTGACGGTGCGGGGGACGCTAATGCCAGAGGACAAACACATCCCAAACAGACGGTGCATGGCAGATGGAAACGCTCGGTGCAGCTGCTTTATGCTTGCGAACACATGCATAGCCCAAACGGAGGTTTTCTTTCAAGACAAGCACCGACGATGGCGCCGGCAGTTATGGCCTGGTGGGGAGGGGTAAAGGGTAAATGATGGGTATAATAGGCCTGTAACATTCACAGCTAGAAGTTTTCATTCCCAACATCAGTCTCATCTTTACGTTCACATTGTCTTCAGCATCATTGTCCTGCTTCTGAGCATTTGTGTTCAAGACCTGATGTCTGCTCTCACGTTAAGACAGACAGACAGACAGAAGGGTATATATATATCTCTCTCTCAATTTCTATCACCACCAATTGGTTTTCATCGTGATAGCAAAAACCTCTTTCCTTTCTTTCACCTTTTCACCTTGACCAGCATTCACCTACCTACCTTGGGCACCACAAACCGCGTCCAAGCCCCGAGACTGTTTCCTGGCTCTCGCCTGGCTTGGGACTGGCTGGGCGGCCACACAAGTAACATGCTCGGGCTGGGGGCTTGTCTTGGGGTGAACCGGAATGTCGGGGTCGAGTATTGTGCTCGGTAATGTTCACTGAGGTTGGTTGTGTTGGTGGGATGAGTGCTGGTAATGGGTTTAAAGGATCTTTTCTGGCAAAACCGACTTCACGGCGAAATCAGTTGCGTGGTTCTCGTCGCCGTCGTGTGGTGGAATTAGTTCCAGGGGTGCATGGTTCCAGGGGTGCATGGTTCCAGGGGTGCATGGTTCCAGGGGGCCTTTATCAGAATTGCAGCCCTTGCCGGAGGTGCTGACGTTTTCCTTGACTTACCTGAGCCCCCAGACTATCTGAATGGGCCGGCGCTTTTGTTGGCCTTTCTCAAGCATCAAAGGAGTTTCCTGCTTCTGGTCTAGTTGTTGAGCACCTACTGTTCCTGGGCTGACCTTCCTCTGAGCGAATTCAACGACAGCTGGATAAGCCCAACACAGAGCCCATACGCAGAATGGCCTCCAAGGGCTGTTGGGACCAGGCGACCTTTTCTTCTAGGGTCAAAGCCTTGTTCACACTGGCGAGTTCTATTCGGTCGAATTTTCTCGCTTTACATCATTACCCATATATATCACTACCCACTTTACATTTCCCGTTGTGGAAGACCTTTCTTTACCTGGTCTACTTATCTAACTGACCTAGCCATACCTGATCTCTCACTTACCGGGCTTTTGACGACCAGCCGTACCCACGATCCCCCACACGACTCAGGGAAATACCTGCACGGTCCCCGGTCGAGCTCCCAGACGGTTCAACTTCGGTGTGCTCAGTGTACTCGGGATCATCTCACCGACACCAGGAAGAAACCGGGCTTCACGGTACCGAAGAAGGCGAAGAAGGGGGCGGGTCCTAACAGGATCTGCACGTCCGCCGCCTGTTCCGACAAGGTTTCCTTACAGAGATGACGGTGTGTAAACCGGCTCACGAGATTTGCAGCCACGGCTAGGGAATCTGAGGAAGTGTCGGCGTCGTTCTGGCTTGCGGCATTGTCAAAGCCACATACACCGACAACCCCGATCCCCTTGCAAGCCTCCCGCCGCACAGCTCATCGAGATCTCCTGGGCCCATGATCAGCTTGCGGCAACCTTTGGGAGAAGTTTTTCGCAGCTGCGATTCTTGTCATCACCGTACCTAGAACCTGAGAAAGAAGGCACAACAGGAGAGGGCACTAGAGAGGATCACGGGCTCAATGTCCAAACACACCCGGACCAGTCAGAACAGCGGCAGCGACATCGGGCGGATGGACAATCTGTCCGAGGTGGTGCCATCCGGTACTTGGAGAGTCGTGGCGGGAGTTGTTACCGACTATTCTGAGTGGGAACTTGTGCTTGTTGATGATGAATGTCTCGACAAGCTTGAGGATATCATTCAAGGCCCTGACCACCGCAAAGCAGAATGTCTTCGAGGAGCCATTCTGATGCCGTTCTTGTGCTCCGCTGGAAATCACAGCTTCATCCACGCCTCTAGGTATGCCTTTTCCATTCTGGTGTGCCTGTTCTCGGGCTAACTTGTGTATGTTGAGGAGATCTAAAATCTACCTCTGAGCCTTCACCATCCTGTCCTCTTGATCATTGCCAGCCGGGTCATGCTGACGGAGAACCTGTGGAGAGAAAAGTAGGGATTGGTGATTGAATGTCTGGTGGGTACGCCAACATCAGTCAAGGGCTTAAGGGCTGTGATGACATAAAGCACCCAAGATCAACAGTTCTGGATCACTGTAACCTTCGACCAGTCGACACATCCCATCCATCTTTCTGTGAGGAGCCACCGGACGGCGACTATCACCCATCTATGCTGCTCCTTCACATCACCATCAGCGGTACTTTCCGGCATATCAACCTTCAAAAACCCAACTGTACCCTCAGCTATCGCCGTTACCAACCAACCAAGGCACTCGAGCGGAAGGAGTCTATTCTTGGGGGCCGAACGCCCCAACAAAGGTTGTGGGAAAACTGCTCACTCTGGATAAAAGTCTTTTCATTTCTCTACGCAGCAAAGCCAGCCCTCGACCGGCGGTTCCATGCGTGTTAAGTTGACCAGGAGCTTGGTGCCTTTGATCGCGGGCGGGGTCCTTGCGGGAGGGATTACTGTCTTGCTTTCATGGCTGCCTTCACTCTTTTCTCTTCCACCACCTCTACCATCTTCCACAGGTTATGATCCCTCTAAACCTCGCCTCAGTTTTGGTGTCGATCACATTATTCACCTACCCCAGTGGCCATTGACAGGGAGTTAGCCCAAAAGCAATGCAGATTCCCGGCCAGGATGATTGCTGAGAGAATCGTTTGAGAGCCAGAGTTTGACGAGACATACCGAGCATTTGAATGGGGCAGTATAAAAGCCCCCCATTATCTTCTCTATGCCGAAGCATGGCATTTCCTCATCAGCACTAAGGAGACTACACGCATCCACAGAGACTGGTTGACGAAAGGGCCACCGGCAGTACAAGTACAGGGGTGCCTCGTTCTCAGCGATTTCGACTGTCTTTACCTACATATACCCCTTATTTCACAAAACGCCCAAGGGCAATGACCGGGCACCTACCAGCACTAGAGGATTGTGCTGCACCCATCGGAGCATCTGGGACGAGACAAGCGGAGGTTCTCACCCCGATCCCCGATACAGTCTCTGTCGGAGAGGTCTCGTTCTACCACTGGATCAACACCTGGGCGGACGATGCGTTGCCGGGATGCGGTTGTGCCCCCAGAAATCCCCCTCCCCCGGCTGGCCAGGTGTCTGTACCGCAACGTCCAAGACCACGAAGGTCGAGGAGCTGGATTCCTGCTGCAGGCTCACGATTGTTGTTCCGTGCTGGGGCTGACCCGAGCTGCCGGATACAGTGTAGACTCGGACTTTCCAGTCTGATCAGTTCCATATTTGCCGTGGTCCAACATTCCAGGAGGGGTTCGATGTTCACCACTACCATCGACCCCGAAACGGCTCTCTCCAAAGCAGCCGTCTAGCCCTGTTGTCCCAGACCGGTATCAGTCCATTGCCACCCACGCAAGACCCTGGCTCCCAAGTGGAAGCCAACGAACCAGATACTCAGATTCCCAAGTCACCGGTACAAGGCGCCCGAGCCCCAGGTGCAGGGCCAACTGCCTAATCAAGGGTCACCATCGGCTGGTCCATATGAGCACCAACGACATGATCGCCGCCTGCAACGGCCGTCTGAGCTATGACCCACCAACCTCCTGTGGTCGAAAATAGCGGAGAAGCCACGGAAAACACCATCGCAAGACAGCGTTGGGGAGGGCCTGCGTGAGACAGACGTTGACGTCAGAAGGTGGTCGGCCACGGGGATCGGCAGAGGTAGTGAAGCGGAGGTGTTTGTCACCTAGCTACCTTACCTCTCAGTGATGTGGCTCGGGATTGTCCAGGATGGTCATACTGAGAATGGAGAGGTTGGGGATTTTCTGGCTTGGGAGGATGTCGCACCGGAGGGGATTGAGCATGGAGGCGATATGAGGATTCGGTTTTGGGATGGGGGGATCTTGGGATTACTGATGTGTTTATGGGGGGGGGAATGATATCAACGGCGGTGTCTTTCTTGGCTCGAGTCGAGTGAGACCTTTGCGGGTGGGTTAGCCTCGACGGAGGTTCAAGATGAAGGTGGTTATGTCGGCGGAAGTGAAAAATGGGGACGAGGGCTGGGTGTGGGCATGAGAACGATGAGGGTGATCAATGGATCGCCCGTCACTTCCAGACCAAGGGGTGGAACCTTGGAGAGTTGAAGGGATATGATAGGGTCTAGAGCGCGGCAGCGGTGGTGTGGGAAATGGTAAAGGCTGGGGGGGCGGTATCGTGGTTTGAAAGATGTACCGTGTTGCTTGCCTCTTATAAATTTTGCGCTTCTTTTACTCTTTTTGCTATGTATGACTTTCACTCCCAAGCTCCCACATCGCTTTGCCAGTGTTGATGTTTATAGGTAGCAGCCGGGCCAGTCAGGGCTTTGGTTTGAATGAGAATCTCGGTCTTACGTATCACGTATCATCCGCTTTCAAGATAAATTGAGGTCACGGGGAAAGATGGATACGGCTAGAACGGGCGGGAAGATTATGATATATGTTGGTGCATATTCTTCAGCGACAGCATCTCTCCTAGTCATACTCAGGCAACAAGTCACGATATTCCTGCCTCCGACCACCATCCCAAGACGGTGGAGAGTCAAAGTTAAACTTCCTGTTCTACCGCCCGTGCCCTGCATAACAATACGTTCGTTTCTCATGTTCATAGTATTAATATACAACTGGTGGTACAACGAACTAACCTTTCCCTATCCCACGCCACGCGACACGTCAACGATATACTCGGCGTGTATCTTATCAGTATAACAGGCAGACAAGATAGCTTATCTCTGTCCATTCTTTTATCCAGTCTTCTAACTTGCTCCTAAAACAACCCTATTGGGCCAGTGAGTCACGAGGAGGTTTTGCCGATTTCTTTCTTAATCCTGCCTGAAAAGTAAGGTCTGGAAAGGGTTTGCGAAGAAGGAATAACTGCTTCTCTTTCCAAGTTAGGGGGGTGATTTGTAGGTATTGGCATGGAGCCTGCAGAAGGGGATGTTGAGGTGATGTGTTGATGCCTTTGGTTGTATTTTCAATGATCTATAGATCATTGAAGATGGAAGATAACGAGATGCGGAAAAGGGTAGGAGGCAGTGATTTATCTGTACTTTGTATAGCCTCATTCATGGATATCAGGGGGTGGCTGGTGGATTACACCACATGTAAACATTACCCCTGAAAGACAAGACATCATGACTTCAACATTGGCGATTGCTCTTACTGAGTCGGCGTATAAGTTGCAAGTGCCGCCGCCATCATCGACTGTCGTCGTCAGGACACAGTGCGTGCAGAGCTCATGTCGACGCGTGCAAATCTTGAAATTTGCAAGCAGAGAGAGACCCGCCCTGCCCTCAACTATTTATTGTGCCTCCCCCTCTCACTTTCTCTCTTCTCTGCTGCTCTTTTTTCTGCTTTTACTCGGGCATGGACAACAGCTGCGATGGGATTTTTTCTTCTTTTCTATCACCACAGTCGAGTAAGTCCACGACATTAGTTACACATGGCATGAGCCATATCTAACTGTGTACCTCAGTCTTACAGTCACAATCATGTCTTCCTCTTCCCAAGCTGCCCCTGCGGTCGATGCTGAGCATGTCGGTTCTGGCAAGTCACGATGTTCCCTTTTCCACAAGCGCGCTTGACAGTTCCTATGCATCTCAAGATCACAAATCACTACTCATTGCCGTCGTTTAGTCGCGTGTCTGAGTGTGATTTGGGGGTTTTCAAGGTCTGTGATCGAGGCTTTGGCAATTTCATTGCACGCCTAGACGTGCGACTCCGACCTCGATCTTGAATGCCTTTCCCTCAGACAAGTCGACTGTGGACTTGATATTTACGCTGTTCATTGTCATGGCGCCACCAGAACGTTCATGTCCTCCCCGCGTCCCGTCTCTCCTCTTGTGCGACGATGCGCTAAGGTTCATCCGCACTTCCGTTGCGCGTTTAACCAACCCTCAGCATAAGACAGGCGGGTTGCCACTTGTACCAATGCCACTGCGCAACAGAGTCGCTGAAGTCTACTGGGATATCTTTACAAAATCCTGGAGGAAGGAGGCCGAGAATTACGCCGACTTGGAGACGGCTTCACGACTTGTCAACTCCGGCGATCAATCATGTTCTCACCAGAAGTGGTTGAGAACTTGTGAAAAGAGATGGACTGAGCACCACTTTTCGAACAAGAACAAGGCTGCGACATCACAGGCCTATCGCTCTTTCGGAGAACTATTGAAGACGGAAACTTATTTGATTCGCTTCATCTCCGAGCGCGATGACGTCTTACCCCGTCAAGGAGACCTGAAGCGCCTAATTTACCATGCTACCAAGAGAGGCTTCCGAGGTCTCATCGACCTGTGGAACAACCGGGACAACTGGGCCCAAAAGGCCAAGACGGTGAATCAGCGAACCGTTGCAACCACAATGCCCAGCCATGTCCAACCAGCTGGTGGGAGCCTTGCTCCAGTAGAGCCCTAGAATGGTCCTACTGCCGGACCTCCCCCCAACAACAAAAGAAAGGCATCTACACCAGCCTCCACAGACGCCGACCCGACTCGAAGGGCTTGAGGTCATCAGTTTCAAGCGGAGGACCCCACCTTCACTCAGCGCAGCCAACTCCCATTTCTCCAAACAATCTTCAACAGCAGGGTGGTTTGGTCCCAGGTATTCCGCAGCACATACCCATTGGCCGCAATATTGTCTCCCCTACTACCGCTATAACTAGAGAGTCCTAGAACGGCTCCCCACCAGCCGACAGAGCAACTCCGCGATCCGAATCAGCACCACTCAGCCGCCAAGGAACTAAGCGGCGTTACCAAGGAAGAGTCCGAACAGTCCCCTGGAATTGCATCCGAGTTTGATTTTACTAGAATGTCCCCGGATGAGATAAAGACTGCCAAGAAACAAGCGAGGGAGCAGAGGAGGCCATTCACGGACCACCATCGAAACAAGCAGATCAAGGCAGGGGTGTGGAAGCCACAGAGAGGGGGTGCGAGACGGAGGGGAGCTCCAAGGACACCCAACAACACCCCGACAGCCTCTCCGGTCGACGATGCGCACGGCCACAACGGTGTAGCGAGGGCCGCCCCCGATCAGGTTGTGCAGAATGATGGAAATGGGATGGTCATAATCCAGATCACTCCCACATGATCCCTCGCATGAAATGGCACCGGCCCGAAGAGCAGCCCGAGAGCAACGTCGATGATCATCTCGATCACCCACTTCCAGCAACAAGATCAAGGCCAGGATCAAGCTCAGGGTGAATGTCAGCTCCTAGCCGAAAACAGAGTCGAGCACCAAGATCAAGGCCAGCATCAGGCTCAGGGTGAAGGCCAGATCCAAGTCGAAGACAGAGTCGAGGGCGGACAGGAGACTGGCGGATTTCTCGGCGATTGTGGACCCCCGTTGGGACTCTGGCCTTGATAACGGCATCAACATGGAGGATATCCTCAAGGACGTCAACGTGGACGAGATCCCCAAGGTCAAACCAATATGGATGAGATCCTCAAGAATATTAACATGAACGAGATCCTCAAGGGCATCCCCGGAATCCACGACCAGGTTCAAGGTCAGATAGCCCAAGCCGACAACAACGTCGAAGGCGAACAGGAGGCAGGCGGGTTGAACGGCAGAGATGTCCTCCCTTGGAACTTGGGCATCGACAACCCCCTCAACATGAACGATATGCTCAAGGATATCTCCGGCACCCCCGAACAGGCTTCAGGCCAGATGGAAGCCAAGAGATGGAAGCCGAGGATACAGCCGGGGGACAAGAGGAGAGAGGCGGAGTGGCCCATATGGATTCCCTCCCTTGGGACCCAGATTTTGACAACATGGTAAATCTATCGGATATCCTTGACATCATCCCGGGGTCTCCAAATGCGGCGCCCGGTGACTGGCTTTCTGAAAATGGTCTTTGAGGTATTTGAAAAGGGGGGGGGGGAGGGGGGCACGGCGCGGCCGCCGAGCTTCGGCCCTGGCCGTGGCACTGCTGGAGGGTCGTTGTTGACGAAGATCATGGTTTTGGTTTTGTAATGCATATCGAAGGGGATAATGGGTCGTGAGGCACGGAAACTGAGAATCAAGCTTAGGTCAGGAGCGTCTTAAGAACAACAGCTTGAAGGACGTGGAAGTTTGCCTGGGATGAAATGGCACAAAGGCAACGTTACCAGGGGGATTTGTTTCTTTTGGGGGGCTAGTCAGCTGTACCTTGCATCGCCAGGCAATGCGCTTCCAACACCAATCATATTTCCAGCCCACAGGCCAAGGGAGGTCTCCCTTGCCTCCCTCGCATCAGCTATCCTCCGCCGGCTATCACCAACGCCCCATAGAGCACATAAGGTAGTGTCACATTCACCTTCCAATGACGTATAGTTCTTCCTACTTTTCACGCGTTAGGCATTTACGAGTCCGGGAGCCGGGTTAGAGTACGCTGCAGGAAAAATAGCTTGTCTTTTTGCTTTCCTGATTATCCGCCTCCAACATGGTCGCTTTTGGTCTCCCTTGATGCAGCAGAATGGAGATGAGGCCCATCCCTGATACTCCCAGAGGCCACTGTCGGTCTCCCACGCGGCGAAATCCGGGTCCTCTTCATGCACCCACTTCATCGCTCCGGTGTAGACATCTACCACGCGGAGCGTAGTGTGGCTGTTCACGCGCGGGATCACCCAGAAGTCCACCCGACAGTTTGCAGCCTCCATATCTGCTTTATTGATGGCCTGGAACTGAAGAAGGAGGAGCGTCTCGCCGTCGAAGCAGTAGACCTGCGGGCACCGATATTTGGCGGCGTTCCTGAGGTGTTCTGTCCAACCGTCAGTCACATGCGTCACTGATCTCCAAGGCCAGAGGGGACACCCACCGGCGGAGTTCTTTAGACAGCCTTTGCTGGCCTGGGATGGAGTATATGTTGCCCGCCTACCAGGAGCCGGTGCTGATAAGGTTCCTTTTCATCTCGCCTATCGCGAGGACCGTCTTTGTCTGTCCATACTTCACGCAATACATCGAGTCGACCTCCTCGGGGATGCTGTCCTCCTCGACGATGGTGTGCACGATGAGGTTCCCGATGGCGGGATAGCGCCGCGCCCAGGCCTTGTCGCTCTGCGTGACGTACCGTTGGGCGGCAACCTGCGAGCCTTATCTGCGTGGCCACAGACGCAGCAGGGATGGGGAGGGCAGACTTAGGCCAGTTGGTTAGTGAGGAGGTATTCTAGCATATGCAAAGAAGCTTTTGTCGGATGCGGGCAAGGCCTCCCTGGATGTAACGTTGGTAACACTCTAGAGAGGCAACGAGAAGGGAAAAGCTTCAAAATCGCGGGTTGAATCTCCAGCCTTCGTTCAACTTGTTGCAGCCTGCCAGGAAGAGAGGAGAAGGAGGACAGGAAGCATTGCTGAGGACAAAAGAGTAGAAACATTGGCTGAAACCAATCGTTGAGAACAAGTGACATGCCGTCTTGCTAGGCCCACAGGGCAGAATACCTCTTGTGCCTAAGGCATCTTTGGGACAGGTTACCCACCCTGTTTCGTCCAAGGTTATTTCCCTGATGATTGATATAGCTACAAGTTAGCTGTTTTAGCCTCTATATCCTCTTAAAGCTAATCCAGTGGCCCCAGTCAATCCCATCCTTTTGCTCCTTGCCTTTCTCCCCATCATTTTTTTGGCGAGCCCTATCCACAGTAACCAATGAGGTGTTGCTGTGAAGAGGGACATTGCCAGAAACAACATCGTTGCCGACAATGGGGTCATTGCCGATAGAATATGGGTTGGCAAGATTAGGAGCTCCGTGGACAATAGGGGCGTTGTTGGTAATCGGGTAATTCCCAGCAATGGCAGCGCCTTCAGCAGGGTAATTCTAATACCCTGGGAGTCATAGCGAAGTAGGCAAATCGCAAATGCAAGTGTTGACTTTTGAGATCGCAGCTTATGAGACATGCAAATATGAGATACGACTCTGTCGCCTGGTGCAAGAGAGAGAAGAAAGACCGACCAGTTGCAACACGGGAGCATCAATTTACACGACTTTCAGCACGATCTCCACGCGTCGATACGATCCAACGCCTTCTTGACTAGAGCACTGAGAAAATAGAGAGAGGTATTCAAATTACATCTATGTACATATATTCAAAAATTAAGCAGACCTATGAGGACCCGACGTCAACATGCGCCGGAGAACCTGCCTCCCACCGGCTCCCATTGAGTGAGAAGTCCGCAACACACCAAAGACATTGCTTGAGGTCTAACACATCTCAAGACCACCGCGCTCATACATATAGATCTGCATGTGCTGCAGAAAGTCCAGTCATGCCTGACTCCATACCCTCCATCGCATTCCAGGTTGTCATTCATCGCCACACCAAATATTAAATCAATCATGAAGAACACAAAGAAACACAACAAAAACGAAGCAGATTCACATCCTACAGAGGATACAATAAACAGTCATCCCATTGACCTCAACTCAAACACTACTCCACAATGCTAACAATCAAAACCTCATTTCGTCAGTCTCGGCCCCCCTGACCGTTCCCCTGCCAAGCTTTACCAACACAACATGAACAAGCCCTTGTGCTTAGTCATCCGCCACCAACATTCGGCTCCACTGTTGACGTCCTCCCAACGCGAGGCGGCGAGGCTAATCCCAAAGACACCATCTTACATCTCTGGTACATTGGTTTCCGTCAGGAATCAACCCCAAATCCGCCGCAACACCTTCACTGCGCCGAATCTCATCACCCCCTCGGTAAAGTCAGCCGATCAGCTTCAAGCCCCTTGTGTACGAGAAAAGGTCCTCGCAACCCTCCAGTGAATCTCGTGCATCAAATGTTCAATCTGTGAGATGGTGGCAGCATCTCGGTTACCCAACGGTCCCCCCACAAACCGCAGGCCCAAAACGCGTCCGGTGCGCCATGCTTTGGTGTAAAGAAGACAATGTAGGGTTTTGATACTTCCCCGTTGGAAAGCATGATAAGACTCGTTGAACTCGGATTCTCGAAGGATTCTCTCAGCAATCAACCTCGCCAGGAATTTGCATTGCGCTTGTGCTAACTCCCCGCTCATTGCCACGGGGGTAAGCTGTTTCCCGAATGCGGTATTTTGCGGCAAGGCCTCGGTGGTTACCAGCATGGCTGCAGCTTCCGCCCCTCGGAATGCAGCTTCCTTCATGGGATTATGACCAGCTCGAGCCCCGGCCCCAGAAGACCCAGCGCTACTTGTGACGGGTTGGTTGATATTGTTGCTGTGGACTGGTTTGGCCTGCTGGTTGCCATTGGTTGGGGGAGTCTTTCGCTCGTTTTGGGTGACTGTGTCCTGAGCAGCAGAATGCTCGCGGTGCAAGGGCTCGCTGACTGCGGTCAGGTCTGACTGTGGGGTTGCAACAGCTGGACTTTGAACTTGCTGGGGCAAGATGAGCTGCTGCTGATCCCTCGGAACAATGTCTGCCTCAGGTGATAACAGGATCGAAATGGGAAGGCCCAAGCCATGCATCTCAATGCTTATGAACATAATTATATGCTGACATCTTATGCACACCTCACACGGACACGATAACCAATGTCCCAAGTGTTTAAAATCAGGATTCATATCCGCTGTGACAAGGGTTTCCGAGAGAGTCTGACGCCATTCCTCGAATCCCACACCACAAGACTCCAATCTCAGGTATCCTACTAGGTAAAACACCCCTCTACCTCATGCCAACTCAACCCACCTCGTGACCCTCCTAAGCACCGGCATACCATCAACCTGAGGCCAACACCCCCCCATCACCCCCTTGCCTCCTCCACAAACTTGATATTCTGATCATCACAAAACCACGGACACCACACAAAGTTATCTGGCACCTCTGCCGACTTCACCTTCTTGTACTTGTGGATCAAGTCGGTGAGCTTGTGCATATCTTTCTTATTCCCCACGAGGAACCCTCCAGTCCCGGTGTGTGTTTCATTATGAGTCCTACAGCCAGACTGACCACCATTCGTTGGTTACAAAGCGGTAGTAACTGAAATCTTTGGGAGTGTCTTGGTCTGGGACTTCCGTTTTGATCAAGGTCTTCTGCTGGTTCTGCTGAGGCATGGTTGAGTATGTGAGAACTGAGGGTGTCTGCTGTGGCTGTCGGTGATAAATCCGTGGTGGCGGTCGAGACATCCCGGTATTTAGGGATTGGTGATGACATGGTGGACGGCGTGAGGTCTTGTGTCATCTGCTGTTGTTGGTGACCTATGGGAATGGCTCCAGTCAGGTACCTACCTACCCATCATTCTGTCTCTCGTGGATGACGGGAAGGCATCGTCATAGTCAACGCCCGGCGGATGGCAAGAAAGTTGAGGTGTAGAATTACTTTGGGGCCTTCCGCGACTACACCGCCAAAATGAACACCGTATCAATGCACGCGACTGAAAGAAGGATGGAGGGTTTTTGGCATCATTAGTGCGGCGTCTTCGTATCTAGAATCCGTGTACACTCATTTGATATCCGCAAGCGAACGTTTTGGAAACTCGAGGCTCAAGGCATAGGAGCCAAAAGGGTAAAACAAAAACCAGACAGGTATCAACTCTCCGTTGCTCTGTTGTCCGCCACTGGCCCGGATTGACGCGGTTCAGTATTTTCCATAGGGCAAGATGAACAGGTTCCTCCCCGGGGCTCCAAGTCAAGACGTAAAGGGTTGTGAGAACACAGTCCCCTGTAATTGAACCGCTGCGTGTGAACCCAGGGAGACAGGGAGTGGAGACGACGGTGTTGCCCCGCGCGGTGAGTCACGCCAGCCGACTCGGTCTCTGTAAGCGCCCCAAACCAGATAGTAAAGATTGCCTCGGTAAATACCACGAGCTCTTGTGCTTTGATTATATCCCCAATTTTGGAAGACGCCGGCTCCATTACAAGGAGAGTAGCAAAATGTCCAGTGATACGGCTTAAGCCACGTTGTTTGATCCGGTCACTGAGACGAGGGCCGCTCTCCCAATAACGTCCCTCACGATGCTGAAGCGCTCTCCCAGACAATCCATGGGCATACTTGGTGGCTGAACCTATGTAGACGTAGTCCTCTACTCGAAGTGGGTTAAGGCCGGAGCCCCGGCCACGCTTGAGAACCCACGCATAGACCCCGAACAAGCTGGTATCCTGCCAAGCCAAGCTCCTCCAATCTGCAGCTGTGGGCGGCCTGGGGGCGGCCAAGATGTGCTTCACCGGTGTCGGAATTAACGCGAGAATGGTTGCCACCCAAGCTTCTGCCGATTTGGCGCTTAAGATGGTTCTCCATTGGGTTGTAGCGTCGCCCTCCTCCAGCAGTCGGTCGATGATTTGGCACATTCGTGCCTCGAGGATGGATTGCTTTTCCTTTCCGAGAGCTTTGTCCAAAAGCGCTGCCGACAAATAAACGGTGTCATTTCCCAGTTCCGCACTCTTTTCCTTTGCCATCAACCGTAACTGGTATCTAATGGCTCCTTGTCCTCGACCGATTTGGCGTGCGATGGATTCGATGTCAATTCTTCGGCGATTATTGGTGAGTTTGATTAGGTGCTCCTTCTCTTCATCCGACCATTTCCCACGTTTCCGCTTCCGCACCAGGCTCGCCAGCTCCTTATCTTCTTCCACCATAGCATCAAATACCATTCGGGGGCGCCGCGAGATATGATCCTCCAAGCGAAAGACATCAGAAAGCCCATAACCTTGCTGTAGAAGCCTCCGTATTTTTTCTCTCTCCTCCGGAGCGAAGGGGCCGTCTTCATCCTGTGGCATACCGGCTGTGTGGCCAGTACGATAACGCATTGTCATGTGGCCATGATTCCACCTTCCAAACGAGGGAGAAGCCAGCAAGGCAGTAGGCTTTCGAAATGATGCTGAGGAGATGTAACTCTCGCAGCCTAGTTGGAAAGCTCTTAGGAGGGACGGCATGTTTGAGGCTAGGGGGGGGGGGGTTGTCGAAGGCTGACGGGGCGCAACTACCTACCTACTGGTCGAACTTAAGACGATCAGCGCATAAGACGTGACTCATACTTTCCAGGTATTGTGGTTGTGGTAACCTCGCTGTAGCTGAAAGGCTAAACCTAAACATGCCCGAGCGTCTTTGTGCTCAGCTTTAAGAACACTAGCAAATGGCGTAAACGCCTATCTCTCAACAACTTGTGACTCAGATGATGTGAATCACCACCGGCCTGACTCGCAGGGAAGATAAATATCTCTCCCGTCGCACATCCAACTGGGCACCTAGGTAGACCACAAGTCCACAACTTTGAACTATCTTCTAGCGATGACTCGGCTGCTAATGATCATATACTGCGCTATGAAATTGTCACACGGCAAAACCCAACCACCCGCAACCACGACCAACAACACTGTCGATATCACCGCAAGGAGGGGTAACTGCAAGTTGTGAGCCTCTCGTTGAAAGTGAGGCAGGCAATCAGAAGGCATGGCGGTTATCAAAGGAAGCCCACTGGCCCGGTAGGATACTGGAGGACTTGGCGAAGGCCTGAGGCCAACAAGGGGCACGGGCCACGCGAGGGAGGATAAAATATGCGTTCGGGATCACCAAGACTGTATTCGTTCTTCTTCTTTCAGTATCACGCTCTTCGAGGCCATTGAAGATTATTAGCCTGAAATTGAACCATGAGTTCCAAGCCCTGATATTACAGCCCTTGTCACAGAAATTCTCAGCTACGCCCCTCATCTGAATGCTCCCTTTCCACCATATGGTCAAGGCTGCGAAGCAGGAACACTGGGAAGGGCGGAAGCGGTATACCAATCTGCTCATGGTTGTTCTGGAACGCTCGTTCAGCTAATCACTTGAAGTGATCAGAGATGCCCTCATGTCTGATTGAAGATCCTCCACAGCTTTCACCTCAAGGGCCAAGTTTAACAGGACGGTAGCCATCGCCCTCGAGATGGGGGTCGAATGAAGCCTGGTTTAAAGAAGTTGTCAGTGATAAGACACTGTTGAAAAAGCAGGGGCTTAACTTTAGATTGGCGTAATCAACGAGATCAAACATCAGCCATTCATCACCGGAACTCGGCTCAAGAAAAAGCCGATGCCATCGCAAGGAAGATGAGTCAGATGATAGACAAGGGAAATGACCACGAACTAAAAAAGAGAAAAGGTTGCGAGTTATTCGACATCTTTGATAAGAGAGGTAGGAATGAAGCTGATGTGATGGTTGAAGTGGTTGGATATTATGGGTGAAGTCGGTCGGTCGGTCGATACACGAGTTTCAGCCGGGTCGCTGCGGTCAGAGGGAGGAAGAGGAAGAGAAAATAAGAGTGCAAACTTCAGCGAGAGGTAATCCAGCAGCAGGAAATAAGTGGGGCGCCGGAGCGGTGACTGATAAGAGAGATAGAGGAAAAGGACAAGAGGGAAGATATTGCAGACGGTTTCCCTTGTTTGACCCCTTTTTCCACAAGACTATCAACCTCCATCTTCTAGCCCATAAGGTGTATCTTTCATATACCATCGACCTCTGACTGATGGCGGCTCACCTTCCAATACTGCAGTAGAAGACTGGCGGTGTTCCCTGTGCTCTGATGGCACACCTTTTGTCTCTTCCAAGGTTGCTCCATGCCCACACTGACCCTTCTAAGTGCCAATAGCCAACTAATGCCATAACACTCGCCATTCCTGCATCCGCTCTCACCATCACATCTTCTTTCGACTCTGTGGTGTATCCAGAAGTTTGACGTCCCCCAACATTGACCCCTGAGTCGCGGGCAAATCAAACAACCTTGGAAGACAGGGGAAGATCAGGCCTACCAATCCCTACAGTTACCTCGAATCCCCTCAATATCTGGGATGCAGAGCTCATCATCGATATTGCTGAGGGAGGTCAAGGGGTAAGTCCTCGCCGGCAACATCTTCCTTATCGTCAGGAACGTCCCTGTGAAGCTTCAACGCAAAAGAATCAGCCCGCAACTGCCGGGGGATCTCGGCAAACTCACTGGCTTCAGAAATCAACACGGAGGGGATGAGGACAGGCAGCTGCTGTCATTGAGGCTCCTCGCAGAGAGATGACGGCTTGGTTATATAGGCGCAATTACTGATGCAAAAAGGCTCGTTTCGAAGAGTGGGGGCAGGTTTTGGATGATGATATGAACACCGCGCGAGATCAGGGATTTAGACAAGATCCCCTCAATTATCGCATCACATCACTCAAGCAGGTTCCTAGCATGCCTGACTCTAGCCAGCTGGGTAACCGTGATAATCCCGTCAGTCGAGTAAGCTTTTCCCCCTCATCCCATCTTTCTTGAACTATTCGTTCCCATTATACAAAATCGACACCAGCATACAACCAATCAGGCCCCTCACACCCTGAACAAGCGAAACGAATATGTCGACTATCCCGAGAGAGATTCACATGATAATGACAACGCCCAAGCTGAAAATGCCCGAATAATAGAGAAAAAATGAATGAGGCTTTAGAACGAGCGTTTGCCCAACCGAACGAGTGGCCTTATTACGACGCGGCAAGAGACGAAGCCCGGGTAGCGAGAAAGTTATGGACTGATAAGATTATCACAGCAGGCACCACATGGGAGCAGGGTCTCTCGGACATGACGTTCATGGATAACGTCTAAAAGGAGGTCTTGCGACAGATCCAGGAGGATGAGGGAAGGGGGGGTTGGGTGTAGCTCTACGATTTGGAATTGGGGGGCGGGAGGTGGTAACTGTTAATTTAATTGGAGGCTTGGGGTTGTTTGAATAGTGTATCATCACTTTGTAGGATAATGGGACGGGCGAGTTTTGGCATGAGCTTCTGGGCATGGTTTCTTGATGATCATGATGTGTCCTCGGTGCCTTTCGCGCCTCTTTGACTCAAAGACCATGATGCTCATGCGTTTCCTGTTTGGCTTGGCTTGGTCAGAAGTAGGTTTGGTTTGCCTGATGTGTTGACCACCAGAGTCATAGAACAGTCACCCAGCCTATATATCAACGGTTCGTTGGCCACTGGTACGATGGCCGGATTCATCACTTTTGGTGTCACCTGTGGCCTCGTCACCTCCTGATGGGAGAGTTTGTACGTTGGCGTTCGGGGTGATGTATACATTGATATAAAGTACAAGGCATTGAATGGGAGTTTGGGAAATGAGGATGAATTCGAATACCTTACGTTACCGCGGGGAAGGGGGTCTAGACCTGCACGGATCTTCAAGGATTAAGACAACTGCTAGAGGGCCTGTATCGCATGTAACCTACTGTAGGGAGTGTTGAATCAGGGGACCAGTTCGACATGATTTCTTATAAATGCTTTCTTGACACACGATGATCCCAAGCTTCTCGACACTCCACACGGAAAGGCAGGACTGTATCAAGGCTTGTTTAATGTGTTCAAACTCACGAGCATGGAAGGTCTCGGGGAGAGCTAGGTTATCTGACGGTTTTCTGAGCAACTCTCTTCGACTTTTGTCAGCCGTTATATTCCACTTCCCTCAACACTTCCTTGCGACTTTCGTGACAAACTACCTTCGACTCTCCGAAGAAAATATCTCCGATTGTCCTGAGCAATTCATTCGAATTTATGGAGGACTTACTCTTGGCTTTGCTTGGCCGGTACCACTGCTTTGCAGGTCAATACTTAGCTCTGTCCCCTGCGACAAAAGCAGCATACCAACATGTCTGGGTTCAACAATACAGGCACCGGCGGTTCTGGTCTGCCCAAGTAAGTCGTTTGTCCCTATCATCTGAGCAACTTCCCCGCGTTTTTCCTTCATTTTCCTCAGGGTCAGGAAGTCAAATACCACCGGGCTTTTCTCTTTGAATTTCTATATTCACAAGATTATTTGATATTGTCACACATAATTCAAATCACAAATCCAATCAACATGAGAGTAATCAAGCTAAACAATTCTGCCCAGTTACCCTCACGGTTTTTGCTACCTCTGGATACAATCAAACTCCCCCCCAGCGCGGACAATTCCCCAATGCCTCAAGTCAACCATCAGACTCCTGTCCCTAACCACCCTCAGCCCATCAACGCGGAGAACCCATCAGCCCTGCAAGCTCAGCACCTCAACCTTCTCTCGTCAGTCAACCACGGCGCCCACTGAACTCCTCGAAAACATTCACAACACCATGCGTCTCCGCCAGCGCAACATGGAGACCGTTCAGTACCTCGAGTCTCAGGCTGAGGAGATTACACCTGGTGTTCGGGTCCATAACGGTGCAACAGTCGACGAGCCGAACGCCGTCATTGTCTGGTTGAAGAAGCCTCTCGACAACGCCGTGGCGTCTGCTCGCGCTGCGGAGGCGCTTTTTGACGAAACTTCTCGCATGGTCGAGGGAGGGATTGCCATGCATGAGCAGATGAACAAGAACCAGCACGAAGCCAATGCCGCTGCGGATGAAGGGCACAACGAGCATGACGCTCCACAGCAGCGGCGGGAAGTTCAGCCACGCAGCACAGGGGTATGTACCCGCAAGAATGAGCTCCTAGTTCTCCTTGAGGGTATGCACACTCCCAGCAGAATCCAGGGTTTAATTGATGCTTTGGGCCCTGAGCCCCCTGCTTGCTCAGAGATCAGCTTTGAGGGCATGGGCGATGTGGAGGCGGCGAGGAAACAGGCTTATTCCGAGAGGAAGAGCTACACGGATAAAATCTTACACATCAAAAAAAGAGATGGGCATTCCCTGTGGTAGGGCGAGTAAGCAGGAAACCCTTCCCGGTTGAGGAGAAGACTGATGGAGAGAGGACGGCGATGACCGGTTGTTGTAGAGTCGTGTAATAAATACCAAGGGTAGATGTACGATAGTGTAGAGATGGGGGGTTAATGCAAGGGAGTGTAGGATATTTGGTTTTCGTGCTGACTTGTAAGTACCTGTGATTGTTGTAGTGGTCCTCAAGGGTTTGTCATTGTTATTGTGAAGAGTGCTAGACACTCACTACATGCCTAGTTCTGATTATTTTACGTATATGATGCACAACTATCAAGATCTTCGCCTGATACCTATGGCTTTCTGATCACCCCGTGTAGAGGATCCAGCGTTCATATTGCGCGGAGCTTCTGGCATACATTGAGTGGGCAGACACCACACCCTGCCCATAATGTGGG
Source organism: Podospora pseudoanserina (assembly GCF_035222485.1). Lineage (NCBI taxonomy): Eukaryota > Fungi > Ascomycota > Sordariomycetes > Sordariales > Podosporaceae > Podospora > Podospora pseudoanserina. Next base: position 1,779,132 of record NC_085922.1, on the reverse strand, counting down.
GCCTTCTTTTTGATTATATATACTTGAATTTCAGCCTTTTAACTTCCCAAAGCAGATCACCAACATCCACAAAGCTACCGCCGTCACTGAGGGAGAGCCCAGCGAGCCTTAAATCTCACAACAATAGACCTTGCAACCTCATCAACAGAATCCAAAAAGAAAGCTCCTAGCTCTTCAGCTGGGAATGTATATTCCCGGGGGTCAGAGCCCTCGGCTTGTTCGCTGGTCAATGACGATGGAATTGATGCTCTACAAGCTGCAGCAGCAAGGGCTGAGGCTCAAAGGGCCTGCAAAAGCTACAGCGACAAGATACTTCATATCAAGAGAGAAATGGCGATCACACCCTCGCGAAGCACCAAACGCTAAGCGTTCCGGGGACGAGGGAAATGGAGACTGAGGGAACTGGAGGGAGTAACGGCGAACAGTCGCCTGATCTGTTCTGGAGAGTTGGGCACGGCGAGAGAAATGTTTGGCAGAGAAATTATGAAGGGCTTCGGTCTTTTTGACATTTGACTAAGTGGTGTATGATTAGGTAAGGGAAGGAATGTATCATGGTTTAGTAATATGGGGGGTAATGGAGTGATATGCAGAATGATTGGTTTTGATGTTGTTCCGTCAAAATCTGTGATTGTTGCATTCAGGGCTATCATTGACATGTTAAAGAGTGTTAGACATAGTATACGAACCTATTCTTTCGATTACTTTATATATAACGGACGCTTTTTAAGACACTTCGCCTGGTACCTCTGGGCTTTCATTGCCCGGGGTACATAGCATAACCGGTTTGACCGAATAATAGGGTAAGCCAGAGCTGTGAGAGCTCAGATCACCATCGTACACAAAAGCTGGTCAGACGGGCAGGATCCTCAATCTCCTCAAGCTGCTGGGAATACAGGGAATGGGCGACGTCGAGGCGGGAAGAAAAGAGGTTTATTCCGAGAGAAAAAGATGTACGGACAAAATTCTGCACATCAAAAAAGAGATGGGTATTCCTGGCAGCAGTCGCGGAAAACCCAAGTGCTTTCACATTGGGGAGGAGCCGGATGACGCTGGGCCTAACTGAGCCAGGCCTGGGTTTACCGGTTGTTGGAGAGTAGGAAGAAGGGTTTGGGAGGGGAACAGACTGGAATTTGGTATTGAGGACTGTACCTGAATAGTTGGATTTTGTGCTGACCTGTTAGTGCCTGTATTGATCCTCAAGGGTTGTCATCGTTATTGTGAAGAGTGCTAGACACACTACATACTGTCTTCCGATTATTCTATATTAAGAAATTCTCCATTTTCAACCTCGTCTAACCTCACGACCCCTTCAGGTCCCTGAGGGATGTTCAATTTCAGGGTGTACATGACCCTCTCATTCCGAGTGATTGCCCGATCGTGAATGAACAGTCTCAGAAGCCTCTTGAACACCTGGGAACGTGAGTAATCGCTACTCCGTTGGACCAAATGCTACGCGAAGTTACCTCGGGGATTGAATTATCGTTAAAGGACTTGAGCTGGAATGAGATGGTTATGCCCTGAGGAATGTAGGTGTTTTCGACGTAGGTCCTGAGTCTGGCCTTGACAACTTGGCCACGATGTGGGCGCCGTCGAACGGTTGAAGCCGTACAACTTCATCTCCCCGTCGGTGGATTTCAAAAAGGTTAAAACAACAGGAGGAAGATGAACCAGTTCAATGATCCAGGTCTCAACCGTTCTGGCGCTCCCAGGTAAGCGTCTCGATCTCCCCGGCCTTTACAATCTCTAGGCAATTATTCTTGTTTCCCTGCCAAGTCGTAGAAACCAAACCCTTCCCACCCCTCTCGATTCAATCAGAATATTGATCGATTTACCCAAACTTTTATCTCTGGGGCTGGAGCATAACCTTCGTAAAGGGAGCAAGACTTAGACTCACAATCATCTACAGCAATCCTTCTACCACGAGCCAGTCCCTGCCCTTAGCCGCGCAGAACACCATGTTATACGAAGCTACACTTAACGCTTTGATCTTAGCACTCCTGAAAGATTCTGATCTTGTACTTGGGCAAGCCAGCAACAAGTTGTTATCTGGATCTGGGGCACGAGAACCGCAAGCGAGTAATTCCGTGCCACCTGGATGACAAGAATGGCAGGCGATTTACCCGGTGCCACCTGTGCAAAAAGAAGATCACGTAAGGTACCTTACACAACCCTATGCCACCTTTCTACGATCGCAATGGCCCAGTCGCGTCCGATCATGCGCTTCGGCAAGTCGCGCAATGAGTTCTGCAAGATTCTCTTCATCATCGATATGAACAGCGCAGTGGACGATGTTGCCAACCGGATTGTCCGCCTCTACCAAGAGCTCGGAAGAAAGAAGAAGATGACGAATCAACGATGGAGAAATATTGACAGCTGAAGCGGCTCAATTGGTAAAAGATAAGGCCAAAATGGACAGAAAGAGCTGGAGGGACAAACTCCTTCGTTTCAAGGACCAGACAGGATGGCAGAGAGAGTGAAGGGGGCCAAAGTAAGAGGAGGCGTTGCAGCGGAGGTGATGAACAAGGTTTGGTGTGAAGTTGAGAGGGGGGGGGGTAGTCGTTTCGTTTCTAGGAGACTGTGTCAACGGCATCTACTAGATATTGGGGGTGCATCTTGCCACGTTATTCCTTACCCATATCCACCTCTCAGTGCCACAGTCAAACTATAGTATCAGCCAGCGAAAGAAGACCCAAAGTTATCACTAGTCTTCCAATTTAGACTCTTCTTCCTGCTCCTCCGCAACACCTTTGGGTCCCTGTCGATAACTCGGCCGCCTGAACCTCGCGCCTCTCTCTTCCATCCACGACCTCTGCACTGATGTCACCAGAAGGGAACTCATACCACCAACGGCGCCTGCAAGCCCGTTGAACCGCTCGATTTGTCAACCTATCTCGCCCGGGCGGATCCGGATATTATTGCAACTGAAAAGAGGATGGAGAAGGAGAAAAGGATGCAGTCACTGAAGCTCTGCTCGCACGCGGGTTTCATCAAGATCACCGGATTGTCCCGCCACTTCTTTCAGAGATATGGCAATGACTGTCAACCGATTGGATGAAGCACAACCGACGCCTCATAGACTCACGACGGTTGGGACTAGGGTAGGAGGACCTCTGATAGCTTTGGTAGAGCAGTTTCCGACAAAGTCATAGGGGCAATTACCACCACACCAACTATCCCCTTCAGGAGAACCAACTGAGGACCAAGTCAAAGGCTGTTGCTGTTGCTGTTGATGACTCTCTACCTGTTATAGCAAACAAGCAAAAGGCTGCTGGTCCAATCGATCAAGATCAAGAGGTGAAGCGTGCACTCCAGGGCAATGCCAACCAACCCAACACAGACGTCACAGTTTCTGGGCCCCGAAAACAAGTAGGTAACCTAGTGATTTTTGAGAGATGATATTAAAGTCAGAGCGGTCGATGAGATGAGACGGTTTTGACTTATCTTGTAAGATGAGCCTGTGAGACGAGCCAAATTGGTCCTATTTTGCTCAAGCCAAGTCAAATCTACCCGCCGGCTCGTCCCACGTCTTGCAAGCCAGTGAGATGAGCCAAATCGTGATGGCCTCAAGCCAAATGGAGGCCCTGGGCCGGTGAGCTAAGTCAAATCGAGGGCCGTCTCATCTCAACTCATCCCATCGACCACCCTGATTAAAGTTTGGATTTGGTTAGGAATCAAGTATTGGATTCTAGGATATTGTAGATTTGTGGTGATCAGCGACACTGCGGTTGGATCGATGGTCTTTTCTGACATGTGACTGTGTGGGTAAGTACCTTATTGAAGCTTTTTGATGATGTAGATATATGTAGATAGCTCATTCCTTGTGGCATCGTCTCCAGGCTTAATGAAAAAAGGAGGGCATCTTGGCGGATGCATCCTCGGAATTTTTACCATACCATCTATGACCTATTCCACCCAAAGTCGTCCGCAGAGAAAGCCCATCCGTTGTCTCGGCGCAGTAGCACTAAGGTCATGAAATCCATCATCACCAGGGTCGGCACAGCAAAAGCCAATATGTCCAAATAGGGCACCTGAGGATCAATTCCACATATTCACCGTCAGAGCCGGCCTTTTTCAACCGGAATGAACTGGGTAACACCCAAACACCAGCGAGTAAACGCTCATATTGAGCAGCCCGAGCGCACCAGTACTCCCGACGACGAAAAACGCCGAACTAGAAGAAGCCAAAATCTATCTCTGGGAACTTGAAATCACCTTCACAACTCCGAACGATATCAATTTGAAACTTCAGCAATGACTGCTCAGGCCGGTGCCCCGGAATGGGCAGGTTTTTGGGACGGGGCCATTATATATGAATAGACATCTTCATGGCAGCAAGCCTCGCACCCTTCAACGAGTCGTCTATGAGAGCCGGCGAACATTTTGTCGTACTTCAGCCGACCTTTCAACCAAACCATCGGCAGAACCCCTTTACCGCACCATACAGCTACCCATCAGGACCGTCTCCCGAGCCCTCAGACGAACCTTCACAATTCCAACTCAAAGACAGACAGGAGAAGATTCAACACATGCTGGGGACGCGGCAGCAAACTCAGACCGGCCAACAACGAGATCATACCCGCTTCGAACAACACTAGTCAAGCTTTCCTGTACCTACCCCCTGAGATCTACCGACAGATTGGCCAGTAACTCACCAAGAGAGATGCGATTGCCGGCGATCATCACTTCCGCGCGCCTAAGCCTGAGATGAACCGAGCACTTCAAGACGTGAGCCAATTGACCGGCTGGGGCCTTCTGTATGATCATCAAAGCAACATAGATGCCGTGGTGGATGGGACCAAAAAGACAGCGTCAACAGATGTTTTCACCAAGAGCTTCTTGGAGCACCACTACAAATGTCTCCGGCCCCGAGAAGCACAAGATCCAGGATGGACTTCGTAGATACTCGTGCTATTCCTACTTCCAAGAAGCGGTTTGAAGTCAGCCAGTCTGGTCCCTGTGAAGCTGGTCAAGAAGCAGTGCACCAAGGGGAAGGCATGTTCACCTCATCAATAAACCTCCTCTCTATATAGAAGAGAACCTGTACGGAGCCCACTATTCATCTTACCAACACCCCCCCTGAATATAAGATTTAACTATCTTGCGAAGTATGATTATTATGGGTTGAAATATATTTGATAGGCTCTGAACGATAGATAAAATATATTGAAAGATAATCAAGAGGCTTTAAAAGATAGTCAAAAGGGCTTGAAAGATAGTTTAAGGGTTTTAAAAGATTGTTTAAAGGCTATTAAGATAATTGATAGGTTTTGAAAAATAATTTAAATGCCTTCAAAAATAAATTAAACTTTTGTTAATTTTCCTCTAAGGCCTTTTACTATGTTATAGACAAGGTAAGTAAATACGTTGGGAGGGGGGCACTGATAAGATAAATAAGTGGCTCCGTAAATGTTCTCTCCTCTATATAGACTCATGTTTACAATTAACCAGCCGGTACCTGCCATCACTCCTTACATCTCACTCCACCCCTTTCTTCCTCGCGGGACATCGTAATACCTTCCCTCCCGAAACGAACACACCAGGGCTCCATTGCCAACCTCTCAGCTTCCCACTCCACAAGTAACAGCAAGAACAAAGTAAGCCTGCATCGTCAGGAAGTTCTTGACCGACAAACTCAACCATCGGACACAACAAGAGGGCGCACCACCCCCTCGCGGGTCAACATACCAAGACGCACAGCCATCGTCCGCACCAAAGCAACCGGCTACACACCAGCTCAGGCCCACTATCAACCAGACAAACTCAACTTTGCGGCGACTGGAACAAACTGTGGAGCAGGCGAATGTCGTCTTTCCCTATACAAGCCCTCTTCCTACCTATCCTCCCCAACCAGCGGGAGACCCTTCATCAAGTGAACGATCTCCAATCTCCCACTTTTCACCACCAGCTCCCAGGGCGGGCAAGACGCATTTCAAGAAGGAGGAGCTCCATTGGCCTTACAGGTTCTTGTAAAAGAGATGTTATCATGCAGCTGGAGATAGAGATGCAAAACATATGTATACCCCCCTTTCCCGCAGAGCCATCTTCAAGCCGGAGCCTGTTCCGAGACGTACTTCAATTGCTTGAGAATGAATGACCGGCAGCATGCTACCTCTTGTCGTCTCCGGCAAAGGTGCCGGGGTACCAGGATACTGCTGGTCTGGCAACAATTCCCGTTCCTGGATTTGAAGACGTGTGTCGACTATGCGCAATGCGTCATATCCCGGTGCGTAATAGCCGCACTGAGGTACAAAGAGGGTAAGGTGATTTCGTGGAATACGAGATGGCAATATGACTCTGTGATACCTGAGATGGCGAGTGAGAGTGACCTCCACTCATTTCAAGACCAGCATTTGTGTTGGTTTCACAGAGCATTTGTGGGCAGTTTTCATGTCTCAGCGCCTTTGAGAAGAGATTTTGAATATGCTGGGCCTGAGCATGGCGTTGGAGCAATAATCGGGTGTATTATCTCAAAAGTTACAACTCGAACATCTCATCTCAAGCTCAAAGCCCCCTCACCCAAAGTATCAGACGAACTGTGACGTCAGGTTCAAACGGTCGGCCGAGTCTCTTTTTGCACTCTTGCTCAACCCCCACGCTGTGTCTCACAGCAGGACCCATTTACTATACAAATAGATAAGAAAGTCATCCCATCCCATCTCAACCCATCCAGAATTCCCTCACCAACCCCTTCACGGCGCAGGCCATCTCGGAGTGTCGCGGCCGAAGCAGAAAGCTGAAGAAAGCTCAACAGCAGCTTCTCTCGGCAAGACCCACAAGAGCTTCAGGAGTTGGACATGGGGGGCCCGGTCACTATTGGATGACGTCGGTACTTGCGGTGTCCATCGCCCCAGATGCCATCGACAACATGCGCGCAGGCGAAATGATGGACGGCAGCCGTACGTCTTGTGCATGGAGCTGGCCGTCAGTTCAGGAGAGATGCCCAGTCCATACCCACTGTCATATCGCTGCCTTGTCTGGAAGAGACGGAACAGCTCAGGGACGAAGGGACATGGCATCAAGCTCAGAGCGGGCATAGGGCTGGTGGGGCACATGGAGGGGCAGGCATGGATAGGGTGGCTTGGCAGATGTTGTTGAGCGAAGCCCAGGCCACAGCCCTCAATCCTCATCAGATTCACGAAGAATATCATCAACTTCCATTGCTGACTTTAAATAAGTGCATACGGGAATAAGGGGACCAACTCGGCCAGTCCGCCCAGCACGTGTTGGAAGTTGGGTGGGTGGCATGACTAGATTACTGGATGACTAGATGACTCTTCGCGGACCGACTTCTCGAACACGGAGCTCTCGGGTGGTAATCCGGACACATCGAGAACATACCTAGCTAGTCATCTCCGTAGAATGGGCAAACTTGGAAATCCAATGGTCAAACAAATTTCATCTTGGTGATTGGCTCTCGGCGAGGACTACGGATACTCAAACGGCAATCATTGACAACAGCTGGAGCATATACCGAGAGTTAACCGTGGAAGAGGTCCATTTTTAGCCGTGCCCGTCCGTTTCTTACCGGACATTCATTTTCGTAAACCCGATGACAGCTTCCGTAGCCCGAGACTGGCCTTCCGGGGTTGTTTTGGACCTGTTAGGCAAGTACTTTGGGACTCTAGATCAGAATGAGGCTCACGATGTGCATGGTGGTGTTGAGCTCAGCCCACTCACCCCCAGCCTGGCCGGCCGACAGAGCTAGATGCGCGATTTCAGACGACGGGAGACAGTCGAGAATTACAAACGTCAGCGTTACCGCACCCGCGCGGGCGGCGGGTCGGGGACAGTTAGAGCAATACTCTGGCCAGGGCGACAGCTGTGACAGGTCCCCCGGTGACGGAGGTCTTTTCGCCAAGCGGCAGGCTGGTGGCGATGAAGCGAGCCATCGCCAATGGCAGGATGATACCTTGGATCCTTTAGTTGATCCCCTAATGGAATTGAGTTTTTTGTCAGCGTGGGGTGAACAGCAAGTCTCGCACTATCTTTTTGAGCGGGCGGGCGACGGCGGCAGGGAGGGGTCGGTGATGCAAGCAGGGCAAGGAAGGATGGGAAGCACCACAGCCCACCACCTTCACCCCACCTTCGTGTGTGGTCGCTCACCCTTTTTTATGTCGCTCATGCCACCACCACCACCACCCGTCGCGTCTCCTCTTCCTTCTTCATTCTTTCCCCATCAACAACTTCATCTGCTAATCTCGCCGTATTCTCCTGAATTCGTCGAGCATCCCTCCCCTTCCACTTCTTCACACAGACCACACACACATCAGGTAAGTCCCATCCTCGAGTAAGATCAACTGGAACCCCGCACCTCCTGCCTCACCCCGCCTGCATCGGACCTTCTCGAGCGACACCAGCTCCCACCCAATGGCTGCCCGGTCCCGGACTAGGTGGCCAGCCTGAGGACTGGAAAAACTTTATTATCTCGCGTCTCTCCCTCAAAAGCTCTCTCTCCATCTCCTCGTCTCTTCTTCTCTTCGACATATCTTCCTGCAATTCCCTGGAAACGAAACAGCTTACTCACCATCTCTCTCTCTCTCTCTACCAACAGCAAACATGACTGTCAAGGTTGGCATCAACGGTTTCGGCCGCATTGGCCGTATCGTCTTCCGCAATGCGGTTGAGCACCCCGACGTCGAGATCGTTGCCGTTAACGACCCCTTCATTGAGCCCAAGTACGCTGTAAGTAGCTAGCCGCCATTGCCTTTCCCTCCTTTTCCGACAGCATACTGACCACCACCCCCGCCCGCCCATAACAGGAGTACATGCTCAAGTACGACTCTACCCACGGCGTCTTCAAGGGCACCATTGAGGTCTCCGGCAGCGATCTGATCGTCAACGGCAAGACCGTCAAGTTCTACACTGAGCGCGACCCCTCTGCCATCCCCTGGAAGGACACCGGCGCCGAGTACATCGTCGAGTCCACCGGTGTCTTCACCACCACCGAGAAGGCTAGCGCCCACTTGAAGGGTGGTGCCAAGCGCGTCATCATCTCTGCCCCCTCGGCCGATGCCCCCATGTACGTGATGGGTGTCAACGAGAAGACCTACGACGGCAAGGCCGCTGTCATCTCCAACGCCTCTTGCACCACCAACTGCCTGGCTCCCCTCGCCAAGGTTGTCAACGACAAGTTCGGCATCGTTGAGGGTCTCATGACCACCGTCCACTCCTACACTGCCACCCAGAAGACCGTCGATGGTCCCTCGGCCAAGGACTGGCGCGGTGGCCGTGGCGCTGCTCAGAACATCATCCCCAGCAGCACCGGTGCCGCCAAGGCCGTCGGCAAGGTTATCCCCGAGCTCAACGGCAAGCTTACCGGCATGGCCTTCCGTGTCCCCACCTCCAACGTCTCCGTTGTCGACCTCACCTGCCGTCTCGAGAAGCCCGCCAGCTACGAGACCATCAAGGCCGCCCTCAAGGAGGCTTCCGAGGGTGAGCTCAAGGGCATTCTCGGCTACACCGAGGACGAGATTGTCTCCTCTGACCTCAACGGCAATGCCAACTCTTCCATCTTCGACGCCAAGGCTGGTATCTCCCTGAACGACAACTTTGTCAAGCTTGTCTCCTGGTACGACAACGAGTGGGGCTACAGCAGACGTGTGCTCGACCTCCTCTCCTATGTCGCCAAGTATGATGCTTCTCATTAACTCGGTTGCGTCCCCGCGAGACTGTAGTTGGTGATGGGTGCGCGCTTTGTGTGCCCTTTTTCCTAGATGAAGACGACACGCTCGACTGAAAATGGGTTTGGGTTGCGTTTGGAGCCTAGGTAGCAAAATATACCATGAAGCTTTAGAAGTACATTTCGTGGTTTTTACTTGACTGATTGTGCGCTGTGCGAACTGGATGACGTCACGGTCCCGAGGATCCTTATATGTTGTCCATCTTTTCGTTGATGTTTGTCCGTGGTAGTCTAAAAGGTGCCATTGGTACGTAGCTGGAGAAACACATCCCCATCAGCACAGCATCTGGTGTTGTGTCTTCTGAACCTTGATAGTTGAGGAAATCACAAGCCTTATGATGGATCTTGAAGACCACGAACCATGGTGAGTGGAGGGGAAGGCAACGGAAGGATGATCCTTTCTTAGGAAGTTGAGACTGGTGTTAGAGCCATGATGATTTTTATTTCGAGCTTGGGGTCCACCAGAGAAGAAACCACCTCAGATCACAAGTTGGAAAAGCCCGACAGGAACATTACATCAAGCTCTATTAAAATATGTACAGTAATCATCACGAAAAACCAACGCCCTTTCTCCTTTCTCTCTTTCTTTCTCTTTAGTTATGATTTCTCCATGTTTGCTGTCTGCTTTGCCTGACCACATTTGGTGTCCACTTTGCTCTTGATTTCCTGAGACAACCACGTTGATGTCAACGGGGTCTAACCCAGCCAGTTCATCTCGGTCGTGTAAGAAAGCAGCAGACAACACCTTCCAATTTTCCCTCCCCTCCCCCAACAACACCCCCCCCTCCATTACCATCTTCTCTTGGCGAACAATATCCCACATTCTCTCTCTCTCTCTCTCGTTTTGTTTTCAGTGAGATGTCGTTGGCTATCATGACCACACAGCCATCGTCAACTTGACCTTACACACCAATGATTCCTCCACAATCACCACCCCCATAATCAACCGCCTAAAAAGCACCTCCCTGCCCCTCCCCACTCAGCCCCCTCAAACTCCTCTCACTCAGCTCACTCTTCAACTCGCACCCCTTACTCTCCCTCTCCATCCGGTCCCACACCCTCATGCTCTTCCTTAATTTTTCTTGTCGCACCTTCAACTCCTCCCTCAGCCTTTCCTCGTCTTCTTTCATTTTTCTGTAGTGGGGGTCCTTCTCGTCTATTGTTGCCATTGAGGGGTCTAATTTCCCGCCACTGCCCGGGGGAAGGAGAGGGGGCAAGGTACTTATCAGATTCTGAGCCAGCGTCGCGCGAGGGGGTTGCGGGGAGGATAAGGCGGGCCCGGTGGGGGGGTTGAACGGCCTGTTGGTGTTGACACCAGCGGAGGGGCCGGTAGGAGGGGGGAGGGAGACGGAGGGGGTGGAGGGGGAGGGGGAGGCTACGCCGGTGGAGGGGGGGCCGTTGTGGGAGGGGCCCGAGATGCTACCCCCTGCTGAGCGGGGACCTGTCGGGATGGAGGAGGGACCGGTCGAGGTGGGGATGGTAGGGGAGGAGGTTTGTCGAGGTGGAAGATGGGAGGGGTGGTTGTGGTTCCTTGAGACAGAGTTGGGCGGGCCCCAGGAGGAGGAAGGGTTGATGCCGCGGCCTCCTCCGCCGATGCTGTTGCGAGGGGTGAAGTTGCCTCTGGGGGAGGGAGCAATGTAGCCGCGGGGTCCGGAGGGCGGGATGCTAGGACTAGTAGTATCCCGGGCTGGGCCGCTCGGGGGGATTTGAGGGGTCGAGTGTTGCGGGATGGGTGCCACGGGGGAGGTGAAGTTGCGGGAGGCGGCCGGGCCGGTGGGAGGGGCTCTAAGCGCTGCCGGGGCCCGGGGAGGAGAGCGCATGGGAGTAGAATTGATCTCTGTAGCCGCTGGCCTTGGGGCTGGCTGCATAGTTAACTGGACAGGCTGCTGTGGCGAGGGCTGCGGCGGGGCCTGTCTGGGGGTCTCTCTGGGCGGGGGAGGAGCCGAAGTTTGTACGGGAGTTGGCGCTCTCATGGAGGGCGGACGAGGCGGAGACCTGGGCGCGGGAGACTGAGGTCGAGACCGATCGTCCCGGCCACGACGAGAAGGAGGCCGCGGAGAGGATCTACCAGAGCCGCTGCGAGAGTTGATCACCGAAGTGTTGACGGAATCCCGGGGCGGCGGTGACTGGCGACGGAAGGTCGAGGCAGCAGGAGGATATCTGTCATCGCGAGGGTCTCGACGTTCCGGAGAACGAGAGCGAGGACGATAAGAACCTCCGCCGCGGGGACCGGCTGGAGGAGAACGTCTCAGAGGGGGAGAACGGTCCCGGCGAATTCTGTCTCTGTCAAAAGGCGAGCGGGACCTGCGTCTGTTACCACACAAGAGTTACTAAAAGCTTGCTCAAAAAGTCGAAAATAAAAAGTTATGCTCACCTGATGTCCAAGTCGCGACGCGGGAGAGGAGAACGAGGGCGCTCATCTCGATCATCTCTTCTCTCGTCTCTGCGATCATCTCTTCTGTCGTCAAATCGCCTGTCATCTCGGCGATCGTCTCTTCTGTCAATGTCGCGCCGGTCATCTCGCCGGTCATCACGGCGGTCGTCTCGCCGAGGAGACATGAACCGGGGAGGCGGTGATCTTCTCATTGGGCTTCTTCTTGGAGAACCACGATGCAAGTCGGTTCTTCCTCGGCTTCTGCTACGACGCCAACGCTGAGGGGCACCACGATCTCTTGATCTGTCGCGGAAGCGATCAACACTGCGTGACCTGCGTCGAGGAGACGGTCTGCCGGGGACATAGCTGTCGGGACCTCCCGGCGGGGTGCGACCGCGATCCCTCATGGGACTGCGTGGTCGTGGGGGAGGTGATCGGTCACGGTTGTAAGGTCGATAAGATTCACCTGCACCGTACCTTCTGACTTCACCGTCCTCGTATCTGTCGTCGCGATCGTCAGTATCAACGCCCTGATCAACGAGAAAAAAATCGGCACAAAAAAATACGAAAAAACACATGAACAAAAGAAAGACGTATGAAAAGTGAAAACCACGAGAGCTCCACTGAGAGCTAAGCTAGCTAAAATTCACCGAGGTCCCTAAAAGAATCTCCCTGAACTGATAGCAGTGATTCCCACTCACTCCCCACGCCGTCATCCTTCCACCTAATAAAACCTAAGCCTGCACGAAATTGACACCTGTTTGGTCCAGTAACTCGAAGTCGACATGTTCGTTCTGATCACCAGATGTTGCTGATGAATCCATGACCCGCCTACAACTCCTCATCATCCACAGCTAGCTCCACGTAATAGAAAGAGGATCCCGAGCGACGTGTGCGGCGACTGACAGGTTCTATCTGACGATAAAACTCTTCACTTCTCTGCTTGATGTCGACGAGAGCTTCCTCATCTTCGTCAAAGCTCCACTTGCGACGCTTATGGGCCGATCTGCTGCGAGAAGAAACTGATTCAAAATCTCGTCCATCGCAGCTGGGTTGCCAATATGAGCTGGGGCGATGTTCGTGTTGGTTGGCTTCGATCCAACGTTCTTGTCAACTGGACCAGGCAACTTTGTTCCAGCAGTGGCAGCCTTGAAGCTTTCAGTGTTCATCGACTTGATGGGCAAAGCTGACGCGCCAACATCAACAGCCGTGTTCTCTTCGGTGGTTGAGGTGGTCTCATCTGGAGGCAGAGAAACACCAGTGACAGCGGGTTTCTCATAAGCAACCAGGAGCTCCATCCGAGCCACCTCTTTGGCAAGCTGGGAATCAGTCATTGAGCGATTGTCTCTGAAGAACGCCCGAGGAGCCCCTGCAATCTTCTCGAAAGTACCGTCCGAGCAGAACTTGAGCCGCATCTCCAGGCATGACTGAGCTGCCACGGTAGCGGCACTGGGAGCGTCATTGGATGTAGAAGCAACGGCCGTATGGGCGGGCATAGCAGTGTTGATGGTAGCAGGGCAAGGCTGAACATTGCCCTTGGGGGAATGTATGTTGATGTTGGAGCGATATTCCGAGATAACCTTTGGAAGACTCGGTTGGGTCATCTTGTTCGACTTGAACGGTGAAAATAGAATGTTCGAAGGCGACTCTTGGAGACTTGAAGCCAGAATAGAAGCACGACAGGCCGAAAAGCGTCGTTTGCTCGCGCTGCTCAGTTCGTAGGTCACCGAAAAATTGCTTGCTCGGGTGACGGGCGCGCGGGGGTCAATGGAGGTTTGCTACTGGAAGCGTCGTGTGCTCGCGAGCTTCGTGATGAGGTTGGGAATACCTGATGAAATGTCAATCCACGCCTTTTCTAGAGGGAAGAAGGCACACTTACATATTCCAAGATGGATATCTTCCACTTGATGAGGTAAATAACTCGCCGTGCGAGGTAGCTTTCACCCAATGAATTGAGAGAAAGGGCGGCGTAATGAAGTGATAGATGTTGGGAATGACACGACTGATCAGGACAACCCTTCGCCGGTGGGCTGCTCGTCGTTCAACTGAGGAAACAGACGAGAGGATGTCGGGCTATTGAGGTCCTTTTCTAAGGTGAAAGCCGTGATCCAAGCAGCTGTCGGGATGATGAGATAATACTCGCTTGCTCGAATGTAGATGAAACGCGGTATCCTGGTAGGATGTAGGATGAAGAGGTCTAGTCAACCTGCGACTGGTGGTGACGGCACACACCAATAGATGAGAGCCTCGCGCGGTCAGGTGTGAGCGAGTCGAGGAGGGTAATGGTGTAAGTGAGTCGTCGCTAAGGCTGAAGCTGACCGAGATGGAAGACTGATGTGATGTAGACGCAAGTAGATGCTGTCTTCAATGTGAAGGTCGTTGGTGGTGAAAGTGGCGGTCGAAGCTGTCAAGACATCTCCTCCAGGCTGTCGCTGCGTGTTGGCAGAAAAAAAACTCTCATCCCCCCAATGGGGGCCTTGAATTACCTCTCCCTTTCGATGTCCCTGCCCCGTCGTCGTCCCATTACCCGACGATGCTGCTACCAGTTGCTCCCAGCACCGACAACCCTCCGCCCACCACTCGACGCCGACATCAACAATACCTCCCAACCACCCCATCAATCCCTATTGTCTTCCATCATCCCCCTACTGTCCCAATGACTCCTCCATCCTGCTCCCCCATATCACCCACCGCCACCCATCCATCTCACTCGAGATCCAACAACAACAGCACCGCAAAGAAAAGCCCACATACCTCCTACTACGCTCCATGATATCAATATATCTCTTCAATTCCGTAATCTTCAAACGTTCGTTATCAAAACAACACACAAAAACAATATCAAGAAGGTTCAGCCTCGCAGTCAGCTCTTCCCAAATGTCGTTCAAGGAAAGCCAGCAGCGCCCCACAATTTTTCTCAGTGTCCAGCGTGGCGCGCGCCGCCGACGCGACGAGGCACAGACGCCGCCAAGAAAACCCTTTTTTATCTGATAAGCCTTTCTGTTACACGTTGGAGGGTTAGGGTTCTTGCCATTCCCACACCCAACACCTGTGTAATTGCGGTTAACTTATACCTTTCAAAAAGAGAAATATACCTCGAAAGATGGCCTTTTGACTTTCTTTTGCAGCACCAGTGATTTCATCCACAGCTTGCCAAACACCCCCGTCCAACATCACCACGCATGATTGCAAAACACACAAAACCACCACATCATAAAAAACACAACAGACGACTCAATACTAGATCCAGTATACACTTAATCCCAAATATTACCCTCGCTGTACTAGCAAACACCACCTTCCACATCCCTCCTACCCCCATCCGTTAAAACCAAACTTGCCTACGCTGCGGTTATCCACCACCCCAGCCACTCCTCGCTCTCTGATGGAGGGGGAAAAAAACCAAGAGAAAAAAAAAAAAAAAAAAAAAAAAAAAAACTAACCCCCTCACCCCCTCCTATTCCCCTCATCCTCCGTCGTCTCCCCCCCGTGAAGCTTCCTCGCCTGCTCAGCAATAAACCGCAGCACATCCTTAAAATGCCTACTCATCATCGGCGCCAACCCATTCACCTCGCTCCTGATGGCATTCCCGAACCGCCTCTTCATCACCTTCCTAGTAAGATCCGGGTCCGACCAGCAAGCGTGGTCGTTGGCAACATAGACCTGTGAGTTGTCCTTGTACCATGACGACAAGTCCTCGTCCACGTCCGACTTGACAGGCCGGAGACTGCCGTCCACAAAGTTTACTATGCCAGCGATTCGGTTGCGGACGTCTGTATCAGAGTTAGCAGTGTGGTAGTCGTGGGATATGGAGGGGAATACTCACTTCTGTTGATCAACAGGACCTTGATCCCGAGGTAGGCATTACCCACCCCCATCAGGTAGATCTCGTCTGCCCCGTCGTAGAGCTGGAGGTAGTTGTCCCAGATGTAACACATCAGCTCTTGAAGATGCATTTGGAGAGTCTTCTCGTCCATTCTCGGGGTGAAGTGCTCCGTGTCGTCTGTTCGGGTAATGTAGTGGGGGACGTTGATATCAATCACCCCAAAGTCATTGTTGCAAGCCCAGTCAATGTACTTGGCCACACCATCAGACTGCACAAAGTTAGTCATCTCTCCAGGTTGCTACAAGATACAGGCAAACTCACGACCCAAGAATTGTGTGGCTCGAGAGAGTTATCAAGGGGATCCGGCTGCCCATGCAGCTCGGGAGGGTCATGTACAATCAACAGCAGCTTCTTCGCGGACTGCACGCCCTTCGTCACCAACACTTGATTCTCAAATGACCTAAAGATGATATCCCGTTGGATATACAACGGGAGCATGCCGTACTTGGATAACTTCTCTTTCTGTGATGATCTGATCACGTCGTGCAGGCGAGACGAGTCGTTCTTGGTCATCTCTGTAACGTCGATGATGCCCGGCCGCATGCACTCCCAAT
This sequence comes from Podospora pseudoanserina, assembly GCF_035222485.1. Lineage (NCBI taxonomy): Eukaryota > Fungi > Ascomycota > Sordariomycetes > Sordariales > Podosporaceae > Podospora > Podospora pseudoanserina. The sequence goes on along the minus strand of NC_085922.1, from coordinate 1,762,639 downwards.
AGGGAGCCTGGTAAGCTTGGACCTTGGCCAGGACTTTGCTGGCTTCCTTGCTGATTCTTGGAATCTGCATCTGCGGGGGTGGTTCGCCCATGAGGGTTTGAGCGACAGCCAGGGCCGATTTGGAGATGGCGATCAGATTGTAACCACCCTCCAAACAAACGGCAACCTTGCCGCCCGCCAGAGACATCAACATGTGTGTCATGTGAGCGTAACAGGCAGGCGACACGAAGCAAGCGCCGAGCTCATCTCCGGCGGCAGCGTCGAAACCGGCAGAGATGATAACCAGGTCGGGGTTGAACTCATGGCCAATTGGCATAACAATCTTTTGGAATGCCGCCATGTACTCGCCATCGCCCATGCCCTGGTCGTGCCACGCGATGTTGATGTTCTTGCCGAGCCCGTTTCCAGCACCGCATTGCTCCATCCCGCCATCCGGAATCATGGGGTTATCAGGCTTTCCTGGGTAAAAGTCTCCGTTCTTGTAAACATGCAAAGATATGTAGAGAATGTTGGGATCCTCGTAAAACATGTTCTGAATGCCGTTGCCGTGGTGGACATCCCAATCGAGAATCATGACGCGGCGGCAAATGTCGGGGTACTCCTTCTGGCAGACTTTGGCCGCAATCGGTACGTTGTTGAACAAACAGAAACCCATAGGTTGGTCGTACTCGGCGTGATGTCCTGGTGGTCGGATAACAGCGAAGGCATTCTTGACGGTGCCGGTAACGACAGCCTTGCAGGTTTCGATGGCACCACCGGCCGAGATCAGAGAGGCCTCGTATGTCATACTACCAACATAGAGGGACTCGCGACCTTGGTCCATCATGGCTGAGATATCGCGGAGTTCGTGCGTGGTCTTGGTGGACAGAGCCTTGACCCAGTTGAAATGTTCGACTCTATGAACAGTACGGATCTCTTCTTCTGTCGCTTCCCTTGCAGGAATCCTCCACATGTAGCTGGTTGGTCTGTTGTTAATGACATCGATGAGCTCGGCATCTGTTCCCGTAAACAGGAGACCGTGCTTTTTGAAGATCCTCATAATGACCTCGATACGCGATGGGTCTTCTGGGTGGTGAGGGTTTGGCCCGAAATCCGCGTTGGCATGGAGCTTCATGCGGTCATCATAACAGCAACCGGTTGGTAGGATCCCTTTTCGTCGGAAACTTTCAGGATAGCCAGGCTCGCCACTCTTGGAAGCTGTCCCTTCGGCACTGCTGTCGGCGCTGTGGCCGTTTGGTGTCTCCAGAGAGCTCCCTCCCGACTTGGACGTTGGTTCTGAATAGCCATTGGCGGACTGTATAGAAGGCGCATCCGCGGTCCCATCCATCACAACATCTTGGTCAACGTCCATGATGCCGCAAGGACCTGGCCAGCAAATGGAAGAGGCGAAGCGAAGGTGTTGTAGACTTGGCAAGTTTGTCTGGCTTTTGTTAGCGACGAGTCTTGAAGATAAACAGAGGTAGTGTCGAGGAAGGTGAAAAAGATAGGTGCCAAGGGCAAACAAGGCAGAAGGCTTGAGGATATGAGCTAGGCAGAGGAGGAAAGATATAGGGCTATGATAAGCACAGTGCCCAGCTACGTGACCCATTTGAAGTGCGTGAGATGAAATGGTCAAAGACTAGTCGGAGATGAGACGATTGGAGGCTGGCACTTGCAGCAGTCTCCCGGTCATGCCCCAAACAAACGATGCTTGCCTTACCAGATTCTTGGTAATAGGAAATGCAAAGAAATCTCTGTTCGAGGCTATTTCCAGAATACACGTGTACTGTAGTAACTACTAGTAGTGTCGGATATTGGCTGGAAAGCCGTCGGGTGTTCGATGTTGACGGGTACCTCGAGAAGGGGATGGATCTGATATGAGACGGGATGCTGCTTGGATCTGCCAGTTGCTGCGGTGCGAAACTCCTCGCGCAGAGCTCTGAGCAGGCCTCAGAAAATAACAGAATGCTAGAGACACGTACCTCGTTGAAATAATGGGATGACTGAGCTATGAAGAGCGCGGCGCATGCCTTGTGTGGGTGGTCGTGGGTGATGATGAGTGTGGTTTTGGGGTATTGTTTGGTTTCTGGAGTAAGTGGCTTAGTGACCGCTGAAGACCGCTGGACCGCCTGCCACTGAGAGTCGCTACAGCCCCACCACAGAATAATGAGCAAAGCAGGAGCAAAGGCAGTTGAGGAAACCAGTCCTTTCTGTTCTTTATCAACAAAAATCACCATTTTGATCAAACTAAAAATCTCCATGATAGACACCTTAACCAATCTATTGCGCTGCAGGGTTCACTGTAGGGAAAGAGCGAGCTCTCAAATTTGGCTTTTATGGCCTCCTATGGTGGGGCCGCCACAGGTTCACCACACATTGCGAAGTGGCCAACACAGATGCTATCGCCGAGTAACTGAAATCATGATATTCTTGGGTTTTCTGGGTTCATTGTGTGTTAAGATATATTTTATCACTTCACTGAAAGCACCAGATACCCCACATCAACAACTCGACTGAAGCTGATCACCAAGAGACCAACGAATCTCGTCCTGTTCTATAACCCCAGCTACACCAATCCATTCTCAATCCGTACCCGCAACCAGTTTGCCGACCCTGACGCCCCCAATAAGAAAAATCCCACTGCCACGTATATATCGCCCGGAATAAGGCCCCTCCCTCCCCCCATCAGCACCATGAACCACCCTCAGCTCCTCACTCTCCTCCATCTCATGATCAAGCACACCTCCGTACCTCCCAGGGAACCCCTCCACCGGAAAAGGCGACCTCTCCATCCCCATCATCTTCTCCCTCTCATGCCTCACACTCAAGACAGCCATGCTCAACGCCTCGGTAGTATCCTCAATCCTGTTCTTGTCAACACACATCCCACAGCATCACTATAAAGATCAACTCACCAAGGCTCACTCAACCTGATCCACCTAACCAACCCCTCCCTCCCCCCAATCCTCCCCCCTCCCCCCACCAACAACCTCAGCAAATCCCCCGGCCCCAATTTCATCACCGTCCCCAAAATCTGCCTATTCTCCTCCCCATCCCCCCACCCAATCCCCTCCGCCAGCGACCTATCCCCAATCACCTCCATAACCGCCGTAACAGAAGGACAAACCTCCCTCCCCACCGCAGCCCAAACCGTCTCCCAGACATCATTCAACTCATGTAGTTCCGTAGTGGAAAACCTCCTCATAAACGCCACCGGCTCCGCCGTCCGTCGGGTCTGCCGTCCAGCATGATGCACCCTCGCAAACCAATCCCAAATAAACAACCCCCTCCTAAACCGCTCCCTTTCCCTCCCATTCATCAACCTCATCTCCCCAACATCACAGTCGTAGAATCTGAACCGTTGGAATTCCGCCTCCCAGAGTTTGACGCCCCGGCAAAAGTTCATGATACGGTCCATCTCCCTATCCCTCCCATCACGGCCACCCCCAACCCCCGTCAACCGTCCCAACCACTCCCTCGCAGACCTATTCCCAACCCCAGTTACCTCACCCGTTTCAAATGCCCGAAAGAACAACCCCACAGGCGTGAACTCCCGTTCGATGATGGAAGACAGGATATACCTCCAATATTTCTGTAAGATGCACCTCATGAAGCTGCTGACACCCAACATGCTACCGAACCCCTCAAAGTCGAGATTGGTCGCAATCTCGACAACAATCTCGACAGGTAGCTCATCCAGGACTAATCTCCCTTTGAGGCGTTGCTGTCCCGTCTCAACAACAGGCGCAGCCATGGGCGTTGATTGGCTGACGATTTGTGAGAAGAGCTTCATCTTGTGTTAGCAACCGCACCGGAGATGTTGCCTGGGGATGAACCCACCATTTCGGATATCTGGGCGATTTATGTAAACCTTTAGTGTAGGTGATAATCTAGATCTCGGTAGAAACTCCTCGCTCTCAAGCGATATACAACGGGAAAAAGAAACACACACAACCCGCCCCCCGCCCCCCCTGAAAACACAGAGGCGTGCAAGACAAACAGATATCCTCAAAGCACAACCACCCCTCCCTTGGGGCTATCAAAAGTGAGAGTAATATCAGCATCGCTGCTGGTGTTGGTGGTGGTGGTGACAACATCACCGTTCCGCATCGTAGCCGCCGTTGACGGCCAATAAAGGTGTATAAACGCCATGATCGCGCCGTTTCGGATGCCAATGTTCAATTTTCGGTGTTTCCTCTTCAAATATCACACTAAAAAGTGAAAAAAAAAAAAATTGAAAAAAAAACACGAAACCACACGCTCGAGGGAGGAGGGCGGGCGACCGATGTTTATCATTTCCCAAGATTAACTCTCAGCACGTCACTCAACCGCGCCTCCAGTGTAACCGTTACCGCAGCCCCCTGCAAATTACAGTAATTTACCATCTTTCACTCCGGTAATTACAACACCAACCCGCTCACCACAGGGACTAGGGCGTCGCTTGTCATCTTTGAGACCATTTTGATATGGCCATTGTGTACAGAAACCCATAGAAAAGCACCCCCCTCCTCTAAGCAAACAACTCCCGGGTATCAAGCCCACTCTTGTCCTTAAACGCCTCCCCATTCTCCAACCCCAACTTCCTTTTCCTCGCCAGATTATCCCTCGTCTGCTCCTGCCTCGCCACATGCCTGCTCGCCTTGCTCTTCCTCAGCTCCGCCCGCACATGGTTCGGCGAGATGAACCTCTTGTTCTCGTAAATAATTGGCCCGCCAAAAGCGCCCTCCTGGATGATAATCGGCGTCAGGACAAATCTCGGGCCAATCTCAATCAAGCTGATGTCCGTCTCCTTGCTGTCGAGCCCGCCCTTCTTTGACTTTTTGCTGGTGGCACCCTCCTCTTCCTCGTCACCATCATCCCCCTTCGTCTTGGCCACCTCCCGAATCTCATAGTTGCGAATCCAAATCTTGCCATCCGCCACGCTGAACCCCATGACGTGATCAACAAACGGCTTGGACTTGCGCGCGCCCTCGGGCACGCCAAACATGTGTGTAAACACCTCCTTGATGACCTGGAGGTGCGGTTCCGTCTCAAAGGTGGCGTCAAACGAGAGGATCGGTCGCGAGCCCTTGAGGCAGTTGCCTTGGAAGTGGAGTTCCTCCATTGTGTGCACTGCGCAAGTTATACTGTCAGTTCTCCTTCCTCTACTATCCAATGTCTGCAAAACTCACAATTCTGAGCATGAAACTTAATCGTTGGCCCATTAGGAACCTTGCTGAACCACATATACAAATCCTTCCCCTTGCGCGCCTCAAAAAACATGACATTGTTGCAGTTGTACAGCTCCGCCAGCTCGTTCAGCTGGTACAAATTTGACTTGGAGTCAAACTTGACGTCTTTCCTTCCGTGGGGGAGCATAGCCGCCAGGTCGTTGAGAAGATGTCGGTGTCTACGCATTCATTCATCCCCCGTTAGCCAACCCTTCCGCTCCTCTTCTTCTTTTGCGCAAAAGTGTAACAAACCTATGGGTAACGCCTCTGGAGGAAAGGATCAACACCCTCTGCTTGTTTTTCCTGACCCCGTTACCGCTGCTCTTTGAATCCTCATCGATATCCATCTTGTCAGCCTTGCTGCTGGTCTTGGCCAGCGATTTGTAAACAGCTGCCATCCTCGTTTTTTTCTCTTTGCTCGTCTCGATTTCGGGTATCAAACGTCCTTCGTCAAAGCAGATGGTGGTGGCGGGGTGGGGAGTTGTTTGTCGTTGGTCGCAAAGTTCTTGTCCAAAAAAAAAAAAGTTATTGTTCCTGTTGATGCCAGTCGCCTGCAGCATCAATTGGCACTGCAGCAAGCCAACAAAAAAAAGTTCGTCCACTGATTCGCGGCCCCACCCCAGATAAGGCTTATCTTAGCGTCGCCTGGTGCAAGGCGGTGAGCGAGGGGTACTCCTGTATGGAGCAAGGGGCCACTGGGGCCTCGCCGCCGCTGCTTGTGAAGGTCGAGAAGCCAAGACCCGACTTTTGGACCTTGCGCGTGCCTGGAACATGAAACGAAACTAAAAAAAAAATGACAGATGAAGAAAGGGTGCGAAAAAAAGTATTTTGAGTGATGCCTTTGCACAAAGGGGCGTCCGAAGTTGGCCTACGTCTCGGCCGCAGAGAAAATGTCTTGATACAATGACCCGGTGACGCAAGACATCACAATGTGGTAAGTAGTAGTAAAATGTATTATCATAGTTCAATCAGCTAACTGCCTCGTAAAACCATGCCTGAATGATGGTCGAAGGAAAACGGAAAACCCATTTGTAGAAATCCCAACAACCAGCAAAGGTATGTAAAAGCAGTAGACAACAAAAACAAGCTAGTAGAACGCATCCCCGGGAGGCTTAGCAAGATCCATATCCTCTCCCCATGGCCATAAGAATCCCCATCCCCGTTCATATCAGACATAAAGTGACGCCATGTAATCATCATATCCGCCCACTATTAACAGCAACCCTTGGACTCCCCCTTTGGCCCTTCCTGGCTCAGCGTGATGTTTGTGCCGCCCTCCCTTGGGTCGAACTTCTTGCCGTCCTCCTCGGCGAAACTCTTGGTCGATACAATGTTGTAGATCTCTGGAGCCAGACTATCAGTGTATGTCGTTGTGCAAAAAGGTCAGGTATGACGTACCGGTCAAGATGTTTTGGAAAGCAAGCTCAACGTTGGTCGCATCGAGGGCCGAAGTCTCAATAAAAGAGAGGTGGTTCTCGGCTGCAAAAAAAGAAACAGAAAAAAAGCATACGTCAGTCCATGTCCGGCGCATCCCAGGCACCCATATTATTCTCAGGAGGCGTCGCAAACATACCCGCAAAGTTCTTGGCATCATCTGTAGGAACAGCTCTGAGGTGTCGCAAATCGCTCTTGTTTCCCACCAGCATGATGACAATGTTGCTGTCGGCATGATCCCGCAGCTCCTTGAGCCACCGGGTTACGTTCTCGTAGGTGATGTTCTTGCTGATATCGTAGACGAGGAGAGCGCCGACAGCGCCGCGGTAGTAGGCAGAAGTGATGGCGCGATACCGCTCCTGACCGGCAGTATCCCAAATCTGAGCCTTGATGGTCTTGTTGTCGACCTGGATCGATCTCGTGGCGAACTCGACGCCGATGGTCGACTTGGAGTCTAGGTTGAACTCATTGCGGGTGAACCGGCTGAGCAGGTTGGACTTTCCGACACCAGAGTCTCCAATCAACACCACTGTAGCAAAAGGTCAGCATCAGCGAATGTGTCTTGTTGTTGCGCGGGCGCGGTCGGGGGAGGTAGAAAGGTAGGTTGGTAAGCACCTTTGAAGAGGAACTAATCGACCGGAAAGAGGGTCTCGTCAGCGCAATGTCCATCAAGGGGTTCCCAGGCACGAGGTTCGGGGGGAGAAAGGCTTACATCGTACTCGTCGTTGGCCATGGCTGCGATGAGGTGAGAGGTGAGGGTGCTTGTGGTTTCTTGGAATCTGAAATGTGCCGGGGAGGTTGTCTCGGTCGATGGGTCGAAGCTGGATTCGTTGATGCAAGTGCACAAAGACGGAATGCCAAAGCCAGCCAGATGCCAAATACCAGGTTCAAACGCCCAGGCAAGCAGCGTCCAGGAGTCAATGAGGGCAGGGCGGTGCGGCTCAGGCCAGTGGGTCTCGGTCCAGCAGTTGGTCGAGCGCCCCAGCTGACGAACAAGTGGCGGTGTTCGGCGCCTGTTTTAGGATGGCTGATAGCGGGCTTTGCTGCCGTCTATCTTTGGCCCTTCTAGGTTCTTTTGGTTTGTCCGGAGGTCTGTCGGAAAAGTGACGGGACAACCTGAATAAAGATCCGGCTCTCAATACTTTGTTCAAAGACACAGCATCTCTCTGTCAAATCCGTGGCGGAGTCCAGTGCACTTGTCACTCTCGGGACTCGGACAAGCCAGGGTCTTCAAACTTGAACCATGCACTGCAAAGGGGATGTCACGTGCTGAAGCTTGAACTTACAAGGGTAGCATCGGCTCTCCCCACGTCCAGATACCGACGACATGGTTGATGTGCAAAGACAAATATCAAGGCTGACAGCATCACAAAAAGCGAGAACTTGCAAGTGTTATAATTAAGCTTTTTCGGTGTTTTTGTGGTGCGAGGCGGCCACTAGCCAACTCAAAAATTGAGGCCAGTGTCCACTTTTCAGAGACCCAAACACATCAACCTATGCTGTGAGAGCTCAAGGCTCTAGTCTCTTGATATTGGATCTGCGCGTTGGCTATTTCTCCATCAAAAACATTATTCAGCTGTCCAAGAGGCTTTACTGCTGCGGCATGAGCTATTGTGGTCTCTCCTACAATGATATTCAACAAAAGAACCCTGCAAGACAGAGCGAAGCTGTTCTTGGCGTCGATGACCGGGCCATTGCTGAGGCAACACCTCAAGCTGCCAATTCCCGCTGCCTTGGGTGGCCCTTTCCTGCCTCTCCTGAGGGCAATACCCAAATCCTGATCCGATTGAAGAGCGGGGTTGATACTGAAGGGCCGTTCTTGCCTGTTTGGTGATACTTGTGATGGTGGGGCAGCTTCACCCAGCAACCAACCCCTAGCAATTATTTAGTGGGACCTCAGGCCTCATTGGTTCACACTCCTGAGGTTGCTTCTCAACTTCATCTCACATCTGCTTCAGTGAACAGCAAACGAATCAAAGGAAACCTTCGTGGGGCATTATTTGTTTCACGGTGCGTGGAAATAAATCATCCCATATCACAGCACATCGAACCGACCTATCGTCCGATCAATCGATTCTCCTGGTGAGTTGAGCCGAACTTCAAACACCATCACCCACCTTACAGTCTGCATCAAATGCCAACTTGAGTGTAGCATCTCACACCACGCACATATCTGGCCCAAATAAATTGCCAGAACTAGCTCCACCGGGTGGTGCATGGTCAAGAGCCTTCGGGCATCGACCATTGATGCCAGCACCAACCGCCCCTGCCTGTCCAACAGCACTTGCCCACCATGTTCAAGAATATCCTCGTGGAGAGTTGGCCATCGAGGCTGGACGACGGCCCGGCTGAGAGCGATGATGATGCCATCTCATTGACATCCACAATCCCTCCCCCCGACGACGAGGAGTATGTCGTCGAATCGATTCTGGCTGAACGCCCAAACCAAAACGGAATCATGTACTATCTCGTTCAGTGGGATGCTACCCGGTTTGATCCGTTCTGGGACAGCACTTGGGAGCCCGCAGAGATTTTTGGTGATGATATGATTGCCCAGTGGGCTGAGACCAAGGCCAAGCAAGAAGCTGGCGAAGAGAAGCCTTTTGATGTCGACAGGTACTTTGCAGTTCAACAACAAAAGGAGCGGGAGAAAAGAGAAAGGCACAATCTTCGTAATGCGAAGCGCGCCCGGCTGGGTCTTCCCTTGACCGAGCCTTTGCCAGCATCATCGTCCAAGTCAAGTGCTATTCCAGAAGATGAGTCGAGTAGTGATGAGGCGAGTGAGGATGGCGATGTTGTGGAAGTGTCGGCCCCTCGGCCCAAACCACCCAAGGCACGAAAACCATCTTCGACCTCGATGTATAAGAAGGGCGTGGCAAGGCCTATTAAGACCACTGCTCCCAAATCGCCAACAAAGTCCAAGCCTCTGAAGTCCTCGACCTTGTCAAAACCAAACATGGATAGGCCAGCAAGCCTCCCAGGCAAACTAGCCAAACCTGCAGCGACCTCCGACCCACTGATATCATCTTCCACAAAGAAACGGCAGGCTACAGCTCCGTCGACCACTGGATACGAGGGAACTGCAAGAAAAGCAAGTAAAGACGATATGAGCGGCCCGTCAAAATCAAAGACCAAGGAATCAAACCTCGGTTCCAGGGGTGCCGCATCTAGCATAAGAGCGCCGTCGGGCCAAAAGACAACGGCCCGCAAGTCGACCCAAAAGACCGTCCAAAGCAAGGCGGGGAACATCTTTACTGGCGGTAAAGTAAGGAAACCACGGCCTGTCATTGAGGAGGTTATGTCCAATCCCGCAAAAGACCCCAAGCCCTTCAGCAACATGCATATTGGGAGATTGGCCGAACTTCGTAGCCGTGCGAGGGAAGACATTGCCCCTGACCCTTCAAAGGTGGCCCTCTTCCCCCTGACCGAGGGGCCTGCTGCAGCGAGAAAAATGTCCAAGGAAACTGCACAACCGACGGATCTACCGGAAGACGACAGCCTTTTTGTTGGCAACTATTCGATGGAGCTGGAGTCGGACCCAGAAGACATAACAGCACCCATTTCCTCCAGTCGGACCGGCCTTGCACCGATCTCGACAGGCCTAGTGCCGGCAACCTCAGCAGGCCTCACAGCGACGTCGGCAGGAATCTCACCAAGAACAATTGACCCAGCACCAGCCTCAGCGGGCCTGCCACTGCCTTCAGCATGCCTGCCGTCATCACCACAAGCACACACGGCACCAATCTCAAGGCCCCCTTTGAAAAAGCGGAAGTCGGTGAGATGGGATGACGACGTGAACAGCGTCATCGAATTCCGTGAGCCGGATCCCATGGACTTGGACGATAATACTCTTGTGCAAAAAGATCAAGTTGAGGCCACTCCACGGCCTGCAGCATCTCTCGCTGCTCAGCCTCCTACCCCACCTCCCACATTGTTTGCTCCTGAGCCAACAGTTACCATCATACCCCAACGCAATACCTGTTCAGAAAAGCGGGTTAGGTTTGGCAAGTCCCAGCCTGGGTCCAAATGTATTCAAACAACTTTCAACGGTTTACCTGATGGGACTCGTGATGAGCTGTATGCAAGGTTTCTAGCCACGGAGAGCTTGGACTTTGACCACAGTTGCCTTGCTACGTCGGTAGCTACCGCACTGCACTCAATGGTTAAAACTGGCTTGGCCTTTGGCGGCTTAAGTTCTAATACCGACCAACAAAGGCTACAAAATGTGGCGAGTTCTTTACGAGCCGGCATTATGGGACTGCTTTGTGCTCAGCCAGACTACAGCATTCTCATATACCCGTCAAAGTGTGAAGAATGGAATGCCGTTCAGCTCAGGGGACTTCCAGCGTCAGGTCCATCTGAATTTGAGCTCTTCTACTACATATTTACACCACGCGAGCCCCTCCTAGCCCTGCTGCCGCCACCCCGGGATGTGCCACCCAAGCCGCCTGGCGCTGGCAAGGAGTCATCAAATCGGCAACTGATTATGGAAAAGTTCTTCGGTTTTGACTACCAGAGGCTGCTACCAACCAGCTTGAAGCTCGCATCGACACATAACTTCTTCCTGGCATTTCCTGACTCAAAGATGGAAGTTCGTCTCTTGCTATTTCACTGGCTCCGTGCATGTGAGCCCAACTGCTGTATCTTCACAAGCGACCATCCTGGGAGCTGGTATGCCTTCCAGAGAAAGCTCAGCTCAGAAGAGACAGCGGGTGTGGTCATCGTACATGAGTTGATGGCGTGGACTTTGCACAGGCTCCCGAATCTGCGACATCTCTTACTTGGCCGAGATGATCAGTTTTGGTGCTTTACAGAGCCGATGAGCAAGCTTCCGATGTATCCATCAACAACTTCGCTGTTGGAAGAAAGTTCTGTGTTGCCTCCCGGCCAACTCCAGCTCACGCGCTTGTTTCCCCTGGGGGCGGCCATATTATTGACCCCAAGCTTTCTGGTAGCGGAACCAACTCGAGCCCTCGAAATCATCGACTGGTTTCTGATGTACTTTGCCAAATCCACAACATGTCGTCTTGTTACCGCATGGGACTTTGCAGCCTACCTCAGGGACTTGGCTGAGGAGAAGGAGCATGATCGAGCCAAGCTGCTAGCCTCTCCAGCAGCGATGGAGAGCACGGCCAATCTTGCCATTCTTGAAAACTTGAAAGGTTTAAGCAAGGAAGATTGCGAGAGCCGGTTTATTGCCGCTATAAAGGCCTATGAGCTGGACGACCTGAGATGTCGAAAACTCCCGCCTGTTGGTGACAACGAGGAGAGCGCCACGCTGGTCTATGCTATTGACAAGATCGACCCCAATGACGAGCAAAGCCTCGTCAACTGGTTTGGGTACTGGTCAACACTGCGATTGGATCAGTTCCGCCACTTCTACGTTCTTGGTACAGACGACTCCATAACAGCGCGTCGGTCTGAAAGAGGCGAGCGAGAAATCGCCGTTCCAACGTACACCAGCCGCACCATCAATGACTCAGACTACGTGTTGAAGGGCACCTTGGAGCACTACCGTGTTCGCAACACGCAGGCCGAGCAATCCGGACAAGCCCACGCTGTTGCTGAGAGCGCAGGTATAGCACCAGCCGCCTCCTCTTCTGCAGCCCCTGCTTCTGTGTATCAGGCCTTCGCAATGCACGAGGTCTCCAGCGAGTGCTTTAGTCGCATATCACAGCACTCACTTGCTGAGATGCTGAAAGATGTGGGGCCAAGGGAATGGAATTCCAGTCTCTGGATCTTGTTCGGGTTTCCAGTTTCATGGTCCGATAGCGACATGGGCGATCATTACGAAGATTTTACACTGCACTGGAACACCATCTCGAGCTGGTTCAAATGGGGTTTTCCATGGGGAGGAAGGAATGGGATCACGCGGTTCAATACCTATGTCGGTTTCTTCTATACCATCCCCGACGAGTGGGACCCCGACAACAAGCCTGACGACCGCACGCCAAAACGACACCCCTGGCTCGTCTTTTATCGGCCACGTGATGCGTTTAAGAGACCATGGACAGACGCCGAGCTTATCATCTGGGATCCTGCGGCCCCAAGGAGGTTTGGAGACCGTCAGCCCACCGAGGGCGAGCTTACGTTCATGCAGCGTCAACTGATCAAGCATGTACGGGAGCATACAGGGGAAAGGAATCCCGGCACCAGGTTGACTGATGTGTGGCTTGGGGGTTACATGATCCCGGAAGAATGCCAATCTCCGCACGACATTGATGTGGTGGCTCTATTTCTCCAAGCCTTGGGCACCGAGTTCCAGTTTAAGAAACTTATTCCCGCGCCGCGTATCAGCATGTTGAGACCCAATAAAGGATTCAAAAGGGTGAAGCTCGCCACGGATCCAGTTACTGACCAGGACGATGTGGAGATGGGTATCCGGGATTCTGAGACATCGGATGAGGAAGACGCCCGCATCATTTTCCACCCACCTCGCGCTACAGGGCGGCCCTTGTCGGATGACGGGCTCCCATCCAAGTGTATCAACAGGCTCTTTGAAGAAGCCCGCCTCTGGCGCAACAGGTATGGGCGACGCTCACAGTACATGAAGTATCGGTTTCGACCTACCACGGAGTGGTACAAGGACCAGGAGGAGGAGGGGCGTGGCTTTTCACACATAACGGTCGATTCATGGCGAAACATCTTTGGTGCACTCAGCATCGGTCAACACAAGGGATCAACAGTCGGCTCTGCTTAGGACTTGGGACCGCCAACCCCACGTTGGCCGGCGTGGACTGAGGCCGGTGGAGGCGTCGGGGGAAGTGCAGCCAAAGGTGATGGGAGTGCTCAACCGCAGCCATCTACGTATGGACAGTCACCCATTACAGTCTCGTGGACTGCCGTCAGCTCTTCCTACCATCAAAGCAGCGTGCCCCCTCCGATGTTGCAGGAGCCACCAGCTGTGACTTTGACGACACTCACTGAGCCTTCAATGGCACCAGCTGAGCCTTCAACGACACGTGCCTTAACCCCGTTGGGTATGCCGATACCGATGAGATTGATCAACAGACTCAGCACCCCGTTGAAGTCAATACTGAAAAACTCGGGAACCCCACAGCCGACCGCTGCTATGGGCGAGGTCCAGCTTCCAGATTACAATGCTGAAAATACACCTTCCAGCGCGGCATTTTCTAGAATGCGCATCTCCTCACCACCGCCAGCGTCTCGGGCATTGAAAAAGACAGTCCCTTCTGAGGAGCCTGCTGCTAAATCGAAGACGATGACGGTGGGTTCGGTTGCCGGTCGTAGTAAGCGGCCTCGAATACCAGATTCGGCTTCAGGGGATTCGATCGTCGTAAGCGGGGAGGATGATACACCGAGTACCATTCCAGCGCCCGAGTCCCACAGACTGAAGAAGCGGCGGACGTCTGAGACTGCTAGCATGGCAATCAGGGGGGAAGAGACGGTCTCCTCGGCTAGCAAGCCTTCAACTTCAACGATGATCAAGGCGTTGCCAGTTTTGGCCAAGACAGCAGCGGATTCACGGCCTAAAGCACAGGGCAAAGCGTCTGCATTGCCGTCAAGATCTTCAACCTCGAAGCCCCCAAAAACATCAGCAACGCCTATTCCGGTGCCAAAAGTCCCGGGTGCAAGGCCCGCAATGACGACTCCCACATCACAGCCCAGGACGCCCATCTCGCAGCACAACACCCCCGGCATGAGACCCCCAACGGCAACTCCCACCGCGGCTTCCGTCCCCAGGCTCTTCAATACAGCAGTTCCCCCATACCGAAAGGTCGGCGGCACAGTTACAAGCCAAGCTGGCGAAGAAAGCACCACGATCCCTCCTCTTCGGCCCAGCGACGCCAAACGGCGCAAGACACTGAAGCCTCCGTCTTCAACATCGACCAGCGGCAGCGCCCCTGCTCCCAAGACCACCACGGAGACCGGGAAGCGTGCCGGAACCAACAAGGCGAGGCCTTCTTAGGAGCAGGGTGAAAACACTTCGCTGGGCGAGAGGTATTCACCGATCCCAACCATGCCACGTCTGACACCACGCGCATATTCACGCCTACTGTTTGCTCTTTGAAGGCTGCTGCTGCGAGGGAGGGCAAGGAGGGAGAGCGGATTGTCGGGTAGTGATGTGAGGAGAATCAGGCTGGGGGAGAGAAGGAGGTTGGGAGAGTTATCTGAGGGGGTTGCTGAGTGGGACTGGAGGGGGTGTGAGAGAGAGGGAGAGACTGATGTGAGGTGGGGGAGAGCTGTTTTGAGCGCCGCTTACGGATGGTATCGAGGACCATGGCGGAGTTTTACTTGTCAGTTATTGTACGCATACTGAGTATGATTTGGGGAGCATTTTCAGCATTTGATATCAGAAAGTTGGACGAGGCAAGAGGGAAGAGAAAAGCATGGTCTGTGAGGGAAGAGATTTTGGCGGCTGGAAGGGTTGAGGCGATAAAAAGCTTGCTTTCAAGGTTGCCTTGCTTTCTCCAGAGCGGGGGAACATGGTGTACGGTTTAGGGTGGTGCGCATCAGATCTGTGTTGGGTTTGTTGGAAGAGGACTGGACGAGTTGGTAGGAGACTTTTTCTGGACTTGAAGGTGGAGGAGGATGGGGAGGGGGTTTATATACGTGCGTTCAGTCTTTCTTTCTTGTGGGTTAGCGTAGTTTGATTTCGTTCTCAACTTTGTGGAAGGGGAGGAGCAAAGGGGTTGGGAGTGTGGGATTAGCTGTTGTGTGTTGGGTGTGAAATAGATAGATTGTAACTCATGGGATGTACATGTAAAGTTCTCACTGCGTGGAGGCCAAGTGATGAAGACATGATTGTAAAGCTCTCACACAGCAATCAAAACGCGGAGTCTTTTCAGACTCGCGTTGGGCACTTCACATGCTGCCGGTCAAGTCTTACATAGACGCTGAATGCCATGTGTGTTGTCATCGGAGATTACATGCAGATATATACCAAGGCATGTAGCCATGTCAAACATCATGGACAGCTTAATCCGGGGTAAGCGATGGGTTAGGTTGATTCACCGATAGACCCCTGGCCCATCTCTGACTTACAGGACACACCTTCGGAACTCGCATCATTGGCACGGTCACCATCCGCGGACCATCTAACCCCAAACACCACCACCGGTTATGCGAACAACACCACTAAACCGATCGACTGGCCCAAAGTAGGGACACGGTTGGACTATTTTTTCAAGGGTTCCGTTTCGTTTTCCAGAAGCACAAAGCATAAAAACAAAGGAAATGAATGGGTATGGTTGTGGTTGGGCAAAGTAAGGCACGGATATCAATCACATGCCTGAGCCCACTGAAAGATCTTCCCCGGGTTTGTTTTCCAGGGGTTTTCTCTGTGGGGAAGTGGATCCCCTTTGGTTCGCGGAACGTTTTTGCGCTCGCGCGACCCGTGCCCGGCGTGCCGAGGCAAAACCACTCACCCACCTGTCCAGTTTGCCGCTGTTGATGGATGGGATGTGTCTCGTCTCCAGCAAATATACCCAATTAACACAATGTGGGGAAACACGAACATGGCATCACCAAAACGAGAACAGCTCATTTAATACACTTTTTGGTTCCATAACTTGGCGCAGAAGACAGATGGAATAATAATACTAGGGCCCAATGTCTGTTGTTGGTCTTTTCTTCTTGTTGCTGTGTGTGTTGACGACACCATAACAACCCCCAGCCACGCCGCCATACCATACCATCAATTCAGCCAGCCACACATGCGCCGACCCTTTGGATCCTCAACCCAACTCCGATAAACGTCCCCATTGCCAA
This sequence comes from Podospora pseudoanserina, assembly GCF_035222485.1. NCBI lineage: Eukaryota > Fungi > Ascomycota > Sordariomycetes > Sordariales > Podosporaceae > Podospora > Podospora pseudoanserina. The sequence continues at coordinate 1,746,284 of NC_085922.1, read as the reverse complement.
CGCATCCGATCGTTCGAGATTATCCATCACCCTTTCACAACCCTCAACCTTCCTCTGCCTATCCTTATCCTCATCCCCCTCCTCCTCCTCCTTCCTCCTCCTTATCCCCCTCCTCGTCCTCGTCCTCGTCCTCCTCACCTCGCCAGATAGGCGGGGCAAGTATCATAGTTCAACATGTCAGACTCAGTCGGTATGTCCTCCTCCCTCCCCCCCCCCTCTCCGCCATCACCACCACATCAACAACCTCCCACCTCCCGCCCCAAATACACGCACCCACTTACAACCTCTGCCACAGACCGCGTCTTCGTCCACGCGCTCGCCACCGTCAAAAAAATCCCCAAAACCGGCGCCTCCCGCCCCCCACCGACCGACCGGATGCGCCTCTACGGCCTCTACAAACAAGCAATGGAAGGCGACGTCGACGGCGTGATGGAGCGACCAACCTCGTCCTCCTTCCCCAACCCAGAAGAACTCGCGCGGGAGCAAGACAAGTGGGATGCTTGGAAGTCACAGACGGGATTGTCGCGGACGGAGGCAAAACGCCGCTACGTCGAGGCGTTGATCGAGACGATGCATAGGTATGCTAATACGCCCAATGCGCTTGAGTTGGTGAATGAGCTGGAGTTTGTGTGGAATCAGGTCAGGAGTAATGAGCCTAGTTCTGAGGAGGGGGGGAGTTCAATGGGGGAGGGGGGGAACGGGGGGCAGCAGCAGGGTAAGGGGCGAGGGGGGCTGGCGGGCTTTACGCAGGTCATCAGACGGTTTGGTGGAGGGAGGGTGGAGGAACAGCCGATGAGGGTTATAAGTCCTATGAGCGAGCCGGATGAGAGCGAGGCCAGGATGGTGGAGCTGGCCGGGGAGGATGGGGAGGAGAATGAGGGGGGGTTTAGGGGGAGGAGCGATAAACGGTCCAAAAGGATGGAGCGGGCGATTGTGAGGTTGTCGGCTGAAATCGCCGCGTTGAGGGAGCAGATTGCTACGGGAAGGGAGTGGAGGACGAAGAAGGATAGGGGGTTGGGGGCGTGGGTGAGCTGGGGGTTTTGGGGGGCGGTGAAGCATTTTACTGTTGATCTGCTTCTGCTTGTTCTGCTGCTTGTTTGGATGAGGAAGAGGAAGGACAGGAGGTTCGAGGATCACGTGAGGGGGTTGTTCAGGTTGGGGAGGGAGTATGCTCGGAAGATACTGCCTTCGAGATGAGGAGGGGGGTTTCAAGAGACGGTCTCTTGCTGCTGGGAACACAGGACCGGTATTGCGAGGGATGAGACGTAACTCCTTCTGGGCCCTGCCTTCTGGATGGACGATATAGATCAGCCCACGGCAGCTTGCTACCTACAGCTGCCGGCCGACAGCAGCGCCAAACGAGCCCTCAACACAAGCGTCAAGGGCATCATCATCAAGCGGACATCCATCGAGACAGGGGCCCAGCCCAAGCCCCCTATACCAAACCCGATCATACTACACCAAAAGCCACGACGGACGACCCTCCAAAGCCAGTGATCCCCCAATCCTTCTCCCAGACGAGAAAGTAGGGATCTCCTGAGCAGGCAGGCACACTTCAGTCAAGCCATCGTGGCCATCTTATGTACGGCTTCAAAACATTCGCCCATCAAATCTGATGGAAACAACAACACGCCCCGCCTCAGTTCCAACCTCCACAAAAACCCGGAAGTACACCTGCAATGCAGCAACAGAAAGGCTGCCTGAAAATGGCACGCTGTCACAGCAACAGACGCGCACACCACCACACACCACAGGAGCCGAAAAGATGCTCTCACATTCTTTTGCCAACAAACACATTCCCTTTGCACATATGTTTAGATACACTTAGATAACTTGATACCGGCGGGTGGTTATTGTGATGCGTTTATGACAAACAATGAATTTTGGAAACGAATTGGTTCTCTGGCGGTATCAAATTACTTCATGCATCCACATCGTGTCATCGCCAGTAGGCACACTTCACGTGTATGACCATGAATGAACCCTTCGCACACAACACACCTCTTTCCCCAATCACTCCTCCTCCTTCCCCTCCTCCTCCTTCCCTCCTCCTCCTTCCCCTCCTCCTCCTTCCCCTCCTCCTCCTTCCCCTCCTCCTCCTTCCCCTCCTCCTCCTTCCCCTCCTCCTCCTCCGTCGTCCTCTCAATGGCCCTCTTGGCCATATAAGCCCTCTTCCTCTCCACCAACCTCCCCACCACCATCGGATGCCCACAAGCCTTCTCCGCCGCCCTGTGCCCGGCACTCTTCTTGCCAAAATCCCACGCCTCCCCCAGCAAAAGATTCTCCTCCCCCCACCCCGTGAAATACACGCCAATCCCAAACTGCGGCTGCTTATCCACAAACCTCTCCCCCGTCCCAGGCAAATCCCTGTACTCAATCCTGACACAACTGGCCCCGATCAGCTGCTCCAGCCTCACCTTCGGATTCTGCTCCTTGTCGATCATCCGTCCCCCGCCCTCCTCAACCTTGATCTCCGCCTTCAACAACGGTCCCCACAACGCCTTCAACCAAACCACAGCATTTTTGTACCCATTGACAAGATCAGACCTTATCACCCCCCCGACATACGCCTCAAAAATATCCGCCAGGGCCTTCTCCTTCTTTTTGGCGTGGGCCGTGCTGCCGTTCGGTCTGCCTGTCAGATTGAACTCGCTGGGGAAGTTTGCTCTCTTGTCAAGGCCGTACCGGACCGAAAAGGCGGAGAGGGTTGAGTTGCGGATGAGGAGCTCGCGACGGCGGGACATTTCGCCTTCGGGGATGGAGGGGAAGGTGGCGAAGATGAGCTCCGAGGCGATGAGCTCGAGGTAGACGTCGCCTATCCATTCTAGGCGCTCGTAGGAGAGGTCGGAGGGGGATTTTTTTTGCCCGGAGTGGGTGAGCGCTGCGGTTTCGAGGGTAGGGGAGAGGATGGGGGGCAAGGGGGTGGGAGGGGAGGGTGGGGGGTTGTCCATTTTGTACAGAGGGTTATGGGAGAGAATTCTGGGGCCGAGATGGAGGGGGTCGGCGCTGAGGAGGAGGAGGAGGAGGAGGATGGTTTTTGGCGTTTGGGGGCGCGGGCGGAGGTGTCCTGGATTGTGGGCGGGCTGGTGGCGGCGGGCGCTTTTCTTTTGGACATTTTGTGTGTGTGGTGGGGGTTGCTGATTGAGATGTGAAAAGGTTCTAGGTGAGAAAGGGAGGTGTTTGCTGGTGAAGAGAACCTTGATGTCTGCTTTGAGAGTCAGGTAATGCGCGCTAGGATCGATGTTCGTGGCGGCCAAAGAATCAACGTTGTGAGATGAGCGGCTTACAAGCAGAAAATGAGATTTCCTCAGTAGAAAACGCTGCCGTCGCTGTGAAAGTCGAGGTTGATGAAACTATCCTGCTTTTGAAAGAAGTCCCAAGGGTAGCGGGAAGGTTGATGGAAAGATATCTTGGCGCTGCAGACAAGGGTATCTGCCGCCCCACTCTTACCGCCTCTGTGATTGGCGGGCCCACACTTATCGCCAAAGATCTCTCAACGTCAAGCGTCGTCGACTCTCGAAGAGAGCGGCTCGAATTGCGACAAATCGTCCACGTAACGGCAAGATGTCGGTCCCACGCGCGAGGTTACTGCAGCTCATGGAGGTGAGAAGACTCTGCTATCCACCCGTCAACCTCGGTCGCTAACCCCGACTCCCCAGGCTCGCTGCAAGCTCTTCGAGACCACCTTCAACCCCGACGGCATCCGCGCCGGCAACAAGATCTTGAGACAGCGCCTCAAGGGCCCCGCCCTCGCCGGATACTACCCACGAAGGATATGGACCATGCAGGAGTTCCAGGCCGAGTTCAGGGATCTTCACCTCTTGGTTGACGACGAGAAGGAGCTGGACCGTTTCGAACATGTTTCTCTGTGGGTTTTCGGCATTGGGATAGCTGGGGTGCTTGTGTGGTCTGACATGTCGCAGTCTGAAAGCGCGCGGGAAGGGTGCGCCCAAGAAGAAGAACTCTGCTCCCGGTATGTTGGTCTGGGTGCTGCGGCGGAAGGTCAGCATGCTAACCGTACACAGATCACAAGAAGAAAAAATGATTGCTTGGAGCGACGGAAGATGCCCACGATCTCATGTGTATTACTACTGTATAGAAGAAGGTAAAAAAAATATACCCGGGTTTTTGGAACATATTACCATTCTCGGTGCTGGAGTCGTGGCTGTGTTGCTTGCGTTCCCAGCCAGGTATTGTTGGCTTTTCTTGCCTTTGATCATGTTCTGTACGGTTGGGCTCAACCCATCATTTCCCCCTGCTTTTGTTGCTGCATATTACTGTCTGCCGACGGCACTGAAGCTGCTTACCCAGCAAAAGCAACATTGCCGTTACAGCGTCAATGTAGCAGATCGGATGATTTACATGCTCAACGCATCGACGTGATACCTCTGAGCGAGGTGATGAAACTGGAAACCTCCAATCGTGTGCCTTGCCTCGTCGCTGACGGCTATCGAGGCAGTCACGTCCACGGGTCCCTTCCGCCATATCCCTCCCTACCCTTTCCCACAGTTACCGACGCTGTGGCCACCCATTCGGCCGGGTCGTCCGGTCATTGGCTGCCCGGTAAGCAGTCGTCCCTTCCCCTTGAGCTGCCGTCTGATGTTGAGATGCTACATGTGAGACTCAAGCCTGCTCCGTTCGCCGGTCCTTCACTGCTCCGCCGATTCCAGCCTTCAGACGAGACGGTGACTGGCTCCCTCATCTGTCCTGTCTGTAGAATCGGCCAGCCGCCCCCTGCTGTTGTTCTTTCCTCCTACACCAAACAACGGCTTTCCCTGGGCTTCCACCTCCCCTATACGACCAAGCCCAACTCAACTACGCTCTTTACCACGCATCTCCAGCATCTCGGCCACGTTTTATAAAAGGTTCTTGGTCGAGGACGAACCTTCGGCGCACCACCGCAGAGGCAATCATCGATCAAAACCAGATCTCGGTCCCGACGGGCTAACTTTTTATCTCAACACGGTCCGCACCTTCCCTTCGACCAGGTCGCCTCACCTGCCCAGCGGAAGATTCGCGTCTGCCTCGTCGGTGGTGGAGCGGCAGACTGCCCGACCGTCTGCTCTACTTACTCCTCCGCCATCTGGCCTCTCTGCCTTTTCACCACAAACCATCAACTGCCATCTACTTCTTCTTTTTTGCTAGGTACACCTGGACCATATTCTCACCTTGTCAGATCACATTGGATCAAGTAATTTGAATCGTCGGCTCTGTCTAATCCCGCACCGCCACCATCGGGTTCTGGACCATGTCGACCGCAGCCATGAGCGGCTCTCCCACGGAGCGACGTACCCAGGCTTCCAAGAGCTGCTCCCACGATGAAAACTCCAAAAACTCTGACGAGTTTGCGGCCCACTCATCTCAGGCATTGCCCCTCCGCATTCACTCGCTGCACAGACAGGCAATGGATAAGTTTCTGACCCGCTCTGCAACAGGACGGCAGCTCCCTTCCCGTCTCCCTCAAGAAGAACGTCAGCGCCCTCAGCACCTCGAAGCTGGCCAACCAGAGCTATCCCAAGGTTGGTGCTGCCACTCAACTCTCCTGTCAAAGATTGGACTGATCATAACAGAAGGTGAAGATCAAACACGAGCCGCCTCCGTCCGACTCATACCCCATGGAGAAACTCTACGCCAAGATTTCCGAGCAGCAGTCTGCCATCTTGCAGCATCAGAGCGACATGCGCAAGGCTTCGGACGAGGATGCTGTGCACACCAGAGCCCTGGACCACCAGTCGTCCTGCAGCTCTCTGCCCATCACGCCCGCCACGGATGGCTTCCCTTCGTCGCAGACTGCCCCCACCACTCGACCTGCCAGCGCCGCCCAGAACGAGACGCAGGCCAGCACCGAGGAGGTTTTGCGTTTGAAGCTCGAGCTCGCTCAAGCTCACAACCACATCTCACGCCTCGAGTCGCAGAACCGCTACGGTCTTGAGAGTGGGCGCGTCACCCCAGCTCTTGGTATCGTCGAATCCGACTTTGCCTCGTCGATTACCGGCGCTGTCTCCCCGATTGCTCGGGCTCTCTCGGGAGGTCCGACTTGCGGCAGCTCCGCCAAGCTGCCTTATCTTCGCGAGCCGGGCTGGCTTGTTCCCGACGATGCCCGCGCCGAGATTCCCGAGCCCATGTCGACAGGAGGCATGAGCCGCGCTCGCGGTATCTGGAACAAGCAGCCTTCTTATCCCAGTCAGTTCCCCCAGACCACCGCCGTGTCAGGTGCGCCGCAGGCGACTCCCTGGACCGATCCCCGCGCTCCCACCGCAGGGTACGAAACCTCATACAACCACACAGGCCTGGAGGTGTATCGCCAGGATCGAGCTCCGCCTGACCAGGAGATGATGAGGCCCATGGGACGCCGCACCAATCGCTATGACAGCCGCTACGCTCCCTCGTCCAACTACAGCGGCGGCTTCAACATGAATGCTGGCCCCTATGACAGCACCGCTCTCAGCTATCCCTACGGCAATCAGGCCCCCATGGCCGGCGGCATGGGCTTGGGGATGTATCCCCCCTACCCGCAGCAACAGGTTGGGTCTCCACTCTCACCCCATGCCACCGAGTTCACCTCCTCTTCCCAGGGACCCTGGGGAAAGACTGAGGTGAGCTTCAAACGGGCTATTGCTTGAAGCATCATACTGACGCTTGAATTGCAGTCCATTTCCAGCGAAGGCCAGACCTACGTCTCTGCCACGACCGAGCCTCTCAACTATCGCCGCCTTCTTGACCGCAACGTCACTTGCGACTGGAAGTACATCGTCGACAAGATTGTGTGCAACAATGACCAGCAAGCCTCCATCTTTCTGCAGCAAAAGCTCAAGGTCGGCACCCCTGACCAAAAGTACGACATCGTGGAGGCGATTGTTGCCCAGGCCTACCCCTTGATGGTTAACCGGTTCGGCAACTTCTTGGTGCAGCGTTGCTTTGAGCATGGCACCCCGGAACAGGTGGTCAAGATTGCCGAGGCGATTCGCGGAAACACTCTGAATCTCTCGATGGACCCCTTTGGCTGCCATGTGGTTCAGAAGGCCTTCGACTCGGTGCCCGAGGAGTACAAGGCCATCATGGTTCACGAGCTGCTGCGCCGGATTCCCGAGACGGTCATTCACCGTTATGCTTGCCACGTCTGGCAGAAGCTGTTCGAGCTGCGTTGGACCGAGTCTCCTCCCCAGATCATGAAGTATGTCAACGAGTCGCTGCGCGGCATGTGGCACGAGGTTGCCTTGGGCGAGACGGGTAGTTTGGTTGTGCAGAACATCTTTGAGAATTGTTTGGAGGAGGACAAGGTTTGTGCTGTCATGTTGCTCTGCGGTGCTGGCGATCGCTAACATGGATGTCTACAGCGTCCTTGCATTGAGGAGGTGCTTGCCAATATCGACATTGTCGCTCACGGCCAGTTTGGCAACTGGTGCATCCAGCACATCTGCGAGCATGGCGCCCCAGCTGACCGCAGCCGAGCCATCGACCATGTCATTCGATATGCCGCCGAGTACAGCATGGACCAGTTTGCGTCCAAGGTGGTAGAGAAGTGTCTGAAGATTGGTGGCCCCGAGTTTCTGGGCCGCTATCTTGACCGTGTCTGCGAGGGCCGGCATGAACGTCCCCGCATTCCCCTAATCGACATCGCCAGCGATCAGTACGGTAACTATCTCATCCAGTACATCTTGACGCACGCCAACCCCCAGCATCGCGAGATTGTCGCCGCTCATATTCGCAAGCACATGGTGTCTCTCCGTGGCTCCAAGTTTGGTTCCCGTGTCGGCATGCTCTGCACCAACCACGCCGTCGCCACCCGGCCTGGTCCTGGTGTTGGTCCCTCCTCCATGGCGGCCATTCGTCCTAGTCGCCCCTATGGAGGTGGTGGTGGTGGTGGTGGCGGTGGTGGTGGCGGTGGTGGTGCCGCGTACCGCTAAGATTTGATCCGCGATCTGAAGAAGCATTTCTTTTTCCTCTTCTCTCGGACACATTCATCGTCCGAGTCCATTCGTGTCTTTTTTCTTTCTTTTCTGTATTACGACCATGATTTTCGTAATCGTTCTTTCGACGAGTTGACCCACACCATATTCGTCTCGGTTCTTCACCCAACATCTTCGCCAGCAGCTAATCTTAGAGATCACCCGACATCCTACGCTCGGGAGGCTACTGCCCGTTCGAGTGCTTTGGACACTTCATGATTAGTGTTTTGCGACATCAACGGTTTGCGGCTTTGCAACCTTCTTTAAAGGGGACGGGGGAATCTGTTCTGTCCGATCTAATGGGGACAGCGACCTACCAAACCCTCGGGGTGGGCCGCGCCTGGCAATTGTTTTCATTCAAATATAACTGTGAGAAATCATTTTCTTGGGGAGCAAGGTTTGACAAATGTGGGGGTACAAGAACAAAAAAGAAGGGGGAGGTTGTGGAGGATAATGACGGGAGACTGCCTTTTCTTTTTAGTCCTGGATGGACGTGTTGTTGTTGATGCTCAGCAGATGCATGGCCTGCAATGGATTAACTTGGCCTTGTCCATGTAACAAATAGATACAAACCCATAGTCAATCCTTAATGAGCTCTTATTCTTATGTATGTTGCTCTGTTGTCATGATGACATGTGTAGAATGGCAGTTTTAGGTACCTCATGTAATGCTGATTTCAACTCGTCAAAGATAATAATTACTAACGATCATGGCAAAACAACAGATTCACGCTCGCCCGCTTGCCTTTCTCCTCCAACTCGTCAATTTCAGACTCGAACCCAACTCAGCCCTCTACACCAGAGGCTCAGGAACAGGAACAGTAACATTGAACCTCTCGCTCCAGGGGTCAGCTCTCCAGTCAGTTTCGGGCTCGTACTCGGTGACCTCGCCGAATCTTTTTGTCAGTGCCGTACCATTGGGGTATTTCTGCTTGATGAACTCGTAGATGAGATCTATTCCTGCCGTGACCTGGTTTTTTTCCCGTAAGGGTATCATTGTCAATCTTTTTTCCCTTTTTTTTTTTTTTTTTTTTTTTTTTTTTTTTTTTTTTTTTGGTTTGTTTGGTTTTTTTTTTCCTGCATGATGATGTTTTGAGGCGGGGGACAACTTACACCACTGCTGCTCCAAACCTTGCCATCCTCAACCCACCTCGCGGGCGCGACCCATTTCACCTTTGGCCCCATGGCCGTCATGGAATTCCAGGCCGCCTTGTTGGTCGTCGCGCGGCGGCCGTCGAGGACGCCGGATTGGGCGGCGATGCCGGAGCCGGTGCATATTGTGATTAGGTATTGGAGCTTGGGGAAGACAGAGCGGATGAAGGCTATTTCGGGGCCGAGGTCGGGGGATCGGGCGCCGGGGCCGCCGGGGATGATGAGGACTTGGAGGTTGGATGGGGGGGAGGTGAGGGTGTGGGTTGGGGAGATGGTGGGCCAGAAGGTGGATCTGTGGGTGTTCATCATTGCCGAGGCGGGCTCGGAGGTTACAGGGAGAAGGGTGCGGGAGAGGAGGGTGAGGGTTAGGTGGCGGTTGTGCTAGGGGGAGGTTAGTTAGTGGGATGGGAAAGGGGGAAGAAAGGGGAGGGGGGGCTTACGGCTAGGAGTTGGAGGGTGTCGAGGGGGCCGTAGATGTCTAGCGGTTGGAAGGCGCGGATGAGGAGGACGCCGTAGTGGGTTGGGGGTTCTTCTGAAGGGGGGGTGATGGGGATGGGGAGGGGGTTGCCTTTTCCTTTTGCTTTGCCGTGTTGTGGGGAGGCGAGGACTGAAGAGGTGAGTAAGAGGGTGGTGAGAAGTCCGATGAGGGATGAGTTGGGCTTCATTTTGAAGAGGTGTGAGAGTGTTCTCCCAAACAAAAGATGAAGTTTTTCTTTTCCCCCAGTGGTCGATGAGAGATCAGTTTCTTGAAAACCAATCAGTCCGCAGTAGACAAGTTAGATCCAGCGTGAAAAGAAAACCTGGGATGCCAGTGTGAGAAGAAGATGCCGCCTTTTATACACACAACTCTCGATGAAACCCTTCCTTCCCCTTGTAGCTCTCCTCAGCTTCTTCTTCACTAACAAACAAGAAACTCTCCACGGAAAGAGATGGTCCGTCAAAAAAGTCAATAAAAAAAGACCTTCACCTGACGGCCTACATCATTCAATAGGCAACGTTTCCAACGGTGAGGGTACGAACCCGCGCGTACACAGTCTATCGGACATTACCCAACGCCACGATTGGCTGGCTCGAACTCGCCGTTATTATCACAAACTATCCAGTTCGCATTTGAGTCGTTCCCTAACTACCAACCGACGTCTGAGTAAGCATCCCCAGTACCTGGATTGTGAGCTGTGTTGCAGGGGGGCAGTAGAGAGAGAAAGAGCAGGTTTTCTCACGATGGTTACACACACACACACACACCCACACCCACACACACACACACACATATATATATATATATATATCTCCCCCTACATCTTGCATGCCTACACCTTGCATGCCTACACCTTGCATGCCTACACCTTGCATGATGCTGCTTGCATGATGCTGCTTGCATATTTCGGAAGGGAAGCAGCAAGCAGGTAGGAGCATGAATGAGCACATTTCTTGCGAAATGTGATCAGAAAACTCCCTTTTGCCAAGAGGAAAGTGAATGCATGTTGAATCCTTCACGGAGTCCTTGACGGAAGCTACTTTTTTGGACAAGAGATGGACGAGGTTAAAAGAGAAAGGGGAGGTGGTGAACCTTGATGTCCAGGGTTAAGGGAAAGAAGAAGAGGAAGAAGAGGGATTGGGTAACCCTCACGATGAATGATGACACAACAAGCTCGTTATCTTATCTATGCCCCTCACCACCACCACCACCACCACCACCACCATGGATCTTGGATGGATATCCCGAAGCTACCCCTCCTCCCTCCTCCTCAAATCGGAGAAAGAGGCCAAGACGGAAAAGGGGGGGGAGGGTCCAAGAGGGGTGGATATCAACGGCGGCTTTTGCAGGAGCAGTCAATTGAAGTTTAAACTTTTTCATTTTCACAACCAATCCAACTTTCCCAAGTGACAACTGTGAGAAACCAACAACATCAAAATGTCCCACCAACACACCCACGACGGCGTCCACTTCCACGCCTCCCACGACCACGCCGTCTCCTTCTCCGCAGCAGACCACGGCCACTCCCACGAGATCCTCGACGGCCCGGGCTCCTACCACGGCCGCGAAATGCCCATCACCGAAGGCCGCAACTGGGCCGACCGTGCCTTCACAATCGGCATCGGCGGGTACGTTTCCCATCCCCCTTTTATCCCCCCTCTCTATATACTAACCCCCTTTTTATAGCCCCGTAGGATCAGGCAAAACAGCCCTCATGCTCTCCCTCTCCCGCCACCTCCGCTCTTCCTACTCCCTCGCGGCGGTAACAAACGACATCTTCACCCGCGAAGACGCAGAGTTCCTTACCCGAAACAAAGCCCTCCCCGCCCCCCGCATCCGCGCAATCGAGACCGGCGGCTGCCCCCACGCCGCCGTCCGCGAGGACATCTCGGCCAACCTCGCCGCCCTCGAGGACCTCCACGCCCAATTCGACACCGACCTCCTCCTCATCGAGTCCGGGGGCGACAACCTCGCCGCTAACTACTCCCGTGAACTCGCCGATTACATCATCTACGTCATCGACGTCAGCGGCGGCGACAAGATCCCGCGGAAGGGAGGTCCCGGCATCACACAGAGCGACTTGTTGGTCGTCAACAAGACCGATCTCGCCGAGATTGTCGGCGCGGATTTGGATGTCATGGACAGGGACGCGAGGAAGATGAGGGAGGGGGGGCCGACGGTCTTCGCGCAGGTCAAGAAGGGGGTCGGGGTGGAGCATATTGTTGACTTGATCTTGAGTGCTTGGAGGGCGAGCGGGGCCGAGGAGCAGAGGAGGAGTGTTGGCGGCCCAAGGCCGACGCCTGGGTTGGAGGAATTGGAGTAGACGACGCATATGTAAACAGAAAGATGAGATGGCAAAATATGAAAAAGAACAAGAACAAAAATCTTTTCATTAATCCCCACCCCAAAAACGCCGTCATGAAAAGACCCTCTGTCAGGAGGGTATATATCTAACCACCTACTCAGCATCCGCATCCATAGCATCATCCTCCACCAAGTCAGGCACCTGCTCAGGGTCAAGCAGCAGCCCCCTCAACGGCTCCGCAGGACGGGGCCACACCCGCTTGTACAAGCTGACACCGACCGAGTCCTGGGGGTTGATCCGCCCGTCAAACGTCGCCTTGAAGTACCCGTGGGTACCGAGGGGCTCCTTGATGAAACCGGTGCGGCCTCTCTTGGTCCACATGGGCAGCGCCTTGAACCATTCCACGTCTTCTCTGTTGAAGAACATGTACCGGACGGTAACGATCTTCTTGTGGATGTGGTATGGGTGACCGGTGAGAATTGCCCTCTTGGCAATGACACGGGAGGTAGACGGGGGCATGGTGGTACCCGTGGCCACCAGCTTCAGCGGCAGATCCGACTCGTCGTCGTGGGGAGTCTCCTCGCCAGGAACAATTCTCTTGTAAAAAAGAGCCGGCATGGAACCCCACGCGACAGGACCCATAAAGGTCGCCACGGCCGACTGTCCAGGGTGAATGTACCGGCAGTACTTGTGGACGTCGTTGGGAGTGGCGCCGCCCTGAGAAAACAAGGGCTTGATGACGAACCTCCTTGGGCCGTACTGAACAACCAACTCCTCCTTTGACTTGATGGGCGCTGTGGCATCCGCAGGGAGGTTGATGAGAATGTTCATGGCGGTCCGCTTGTGCTCGTGCCTCAACAGAGAAACAAGAGCGAGCGGTCGGCCTGAGCTGTGAGAAGCCCGAACCTCTGATGGCACGCCTCTGAGGTGGACGTGAACACGAGTGCCAGGGGCAACACCGCCAACCAGAGCTTCTCTAGCCGATCTGATGCGGGTCGCCTGGTAGTCTTGAATTTGAAGTAACCTTCTCCACTCCTCCGGCTCGTGCGCGCGATCCTCCTCTTCTACCCAAGGACTCGTCCTCAGGCTCTTGAGACCTCTGTACTTGGCCAGTCTTTCCCGGGCGAGAACATTGGGGTGGAGCTCGATCTCATCCGGGAACTCCAAGTCGTCCTCGGCCTCGGACCGCTTCTGCTTGCGATAGGCCTCCAGCCCCATAGCGTCCTCATCCTCGTCGGGCTCGACGAACGCTACCGACTTGGCGTATTCTGTTGGCGCGCCCTCGGTCATGGCAACGTCTCCAGCAGCACCCTCGATGCCGTCCTCTGGTCTCGCTGGCTCCTCCTCTAGCGCATCTTCCATCTCGAAATCCTCGAGGTCTGATCCATCCTCTGACTCCTCACCGCCGTCCAAGAACCAGGCGGCCTGGTACTTGGAAGTGCCCTTGGGCACCTTTTTGGGCATTTGGAGCGCAATAACTTGGTCGTCGTCAGAGAAATAATGGTGCTCGTCCAGCAAAACTCCCTTCTTCTGCTCAGGCACGGCGGAAGCGGCATCCATATCGTCGTCCTCCATGTTGACCTCTTCCGGTGCAAGCTCGGCAAGCTCATCCTGGTCCTCGGTAGGAGCGTCCAAAGCGTCTCCCTCCGCTCCGCCGACAGCCATACCCTCAGGTTTCCGGGCCGCAAGCGGTGCAGCGGTGATCTTTTCGATTTGGAATGTTCCCCAATCCCCAACCTGAACCAGTCTGTCCGCCTTGAGACCCTTGCCCCTGACCACACCGGTGACAACCGTGGACTCGCCGCCAAAGTTGACATCCTCCACCAACATCCAACTCCGCTCATCTCTCCACCTGATACCCTTCGGCGTGGTGTTGCACAGCGAGCGCATCAAGTTGGCGCATTCCTGGCGGTTGTCGAGGCTGCAAAGCTTCTCCTGTTCGGGGTGGAAATGGGTGATGTATGATTTGAGGGAAGAGATGACCGACAACCTCTGCTTCGCGGCTTCGATCTTGTTGAGGCCCTGGATGACGGTAAACAGGGTGGACATGCCCTGGCTTTCGACGCTGCGAATGATGAGCTCTCCCAGGGGGTCAACCTCGTGCTCGGCCGAGAGGATCAGAACGACGAAATCGGCTACCCGAGCGGCGTCCAAGCATGCGGTAAGGTCCCTGGTTACAGGGAAATACTGCAGCTTCTGCTTGAATCTAGTGACGGGCACCCGGAAGCATCCCTCCTTGATCTCAGCCTCGGCTTCTACGCTCTCGTTCAAGGCCTTGATGGCAGCAACAGCGTCGCCATCCACACACAGGGGGATAACGGCAACATTGCGCGGCGCACCGTCCTTGCCGGCGAAGACCGAAGTCTCCCTGGCATGTTCCCTAGCCTTCTCCTGCTGCCTCTGTTTCGCACGGTTCTTTCGGTCGAGTTTAGACATGGCTTGCTGGTGGATCGTCTTGCGCTGTCCGGGTTCGATTCTGCCTGTTGGTTCGGAAATGTCAGCCAACGGCCCGGCTGTTGCAAACTATATTCTCCAAAGTCCTCTGTTCTGTGCAGCCCATTCATTGCCCCTTTTAGACCCCAATCCCCCATGGTTCCCCGAGCACGGCGTGACTCATACCTTTGGCAGCATCCCGAAGCTGACCCTTGGTTGCCTTTCGCGATTTGAAGCCCTTGTTCTGCTGCTTGGTAGTCGGGCGGTGGGAATGGCCCGTGGCCACGGCGCCAGGCATCTTTGCGTCGCTGCCGGCTTTGAATCGAAAGGGAAGAGACGCCACTTTGTCGTACTTTTGAATCGTCTGTCGTTTTTCGTAGAACTTGGAACTGAATTATTGCCCGTATTGCAGAGTGAGACGAGGGGTGGTGATGATGGCGGGGCACATCTTTTTTCGACCTTGTGGGCATATCTTATCAGTCGCATTGTGCGACCAATCAGATAACCTTTCCCCAACTTTTCAGTGGGCCCCCTGCCAAAAAAAGTTCCAAACAGCAACTGAGCAACCGGGCGCTGCTCTAGGTTGGGGAGTTCTCTTTCTTTCCTGCCCATTCATTTATCACACAATTCCAGTCAGCCAAAGATGGAGGTAGACACCGTCGACGCGCCCTTCACAAGGGTATCACAGCCCAGCAACGGTCAGCTCGCCGTCAGGAAACCACGAACCGAACTCAAATCAAAGTCCGAGATTGCAAAGGCCCGCCGCCAAAGAGATGCGCAAAAGGCCTACGGTCGCGGTCGCGGAATCGACGTCAAGACCGTCAGGGACAAGAAGTTACGGCGGAACCTCAGCACACTCGAGAACAAGTACAAGGAGGCGGCATACAAAGCCAAGGAAGCAGAGATCTTGCTGGAGAACACAGCTGGCTTTATCGAGCCAGAGACGGAGCTGGAAAGGACATACAAGGTTCGGCAGGACGACATTCAGAAAAATGTCGCCATTGAGGTGGCGCAAAAGGGGTTCGAGCTGAAGCTCAACGAGTTGGGGCCATATGTTTGCGAATACAGCAGGAATGGTCGAGACTTGATCCTGGCGGGGAGGAAAGGCCATGTCGCGACGATGGACTGGCGAGACGGAAAGCTGGGCTGTGAGCTTCAGCTGATGGAGACGGTTCGCGATGCGAGGTTCTTGCACAACAACCAGTTCTTCGCCGTCGCGCAGAAGAAGTATGTGTACATCTACGACTCGCAGGGTGTTGAGCTTCACTGCCTGAAGAAGCACGTCGAGGTGTCGCATATGGAGTTTCTGCCGTACCACTTCTTGCTGGCGACATTGGTAAGCGCAAAACAGCTTTCTCGGGGGCTGATCGCTTTTGTAGCTGACACTTTCCCAGGGCATCAACGGTTCCCTCAAATACCAAGACACCTCGACCGGTCAAATCGTCTCCGAAATATCGACCAGACAAGGCACCCCCGTCTCCCTCACCCACAACCCCTACAACGCCATTCTTCACGTCGGCCAGCAAAACGGCACCGTCACATTATGGTCGCCAAACTCGAGCGAACCCCTCGTGAAACTTCTTGCCCACCGCGGGCCCGTGCGATCCGTCGCCGTAGACCGCGAAGGTCGCTACATGGTATCGGCAGGTCAGGACAATAGGATGTGCATCTGGGACGTTCGCAACTTCAAGGAGTCCGTCTCGTCGTATTTCACCCGGTCGCCAGCCACCTCGGTCGCCATCTCAGACACGGGCTTGACCGCGGTCGGCTGGAACACCCACACCACCATCTGGCGCGGCCTCTTTGACAAGAACAAGCCCGTCCAAGAAAAGGTCCAGTCACCCTACATGACCTGGGGCGGCGAAGGCCACAAGGTCGAGCGCGTCCGGTGGTGCCCCTTTGAGGATGTTCTTGGTGTAGGCCACACGGAAGGGTTCTCGTCACTGATCGTCCCGGGCGCCGGCGAGCCCAACTATGACGCTCTGGAAGTCAACCCCTTCGAGACGAAGAAGCAGAGGCAGGAAGGCGAGGTCAAGGCTCTGCTGAACAAGCTCAAGCCCGAGATGATTGCGCTCGACCCCAACTTCATCGGCAAGCTGGATTTGCGATCGGAGCAGCAGAGGAAGGCGGACAGGGACCTGGATGCGGCGCCGGTAGATGTGGTGGAGGAGATGAAGAACAGGGCTAGGGGCAAGAACACGGCGCTGAAGAAGTATCTGAGGAAGCAGAAGAAGAAGAACATTATTGATGACAAGAGGCTGAAGGTGGAGGAGGCCATCAAGGAGATGCAGGAGAGGAAGGATGAGAAGTTTAAGGATAGGCAGGAGCAGCTGGGGCCGAGTCTGGCGAGGTTTGCGAGGAAGGATTAGAGACGGTGGGGGGGTTGTGGTGATGATACCCGGTTATGAAGTAATAGCAAGATGTGTTGATGCTGCATGTGTCTGGGAAACCGTCTGTATGCCATTTTTGTATTCGAGATTGCCCAGCGCTTTTTCATGCTTTCCAAATCTAACTAACCATGGAACTCCCGCTTGCCCGTTGTTGTCTATACACCCTTTTCATATCTTACACCCTAAGCTTACAAAAGCTTCAGCCCGCCGGTAACACCATCCACCTCGCTCTTTGGCGCGGGCCCAACACCAAGAACAGTCAAACTCCCACTCTCAATCTGTGTCCTCCCCGCATCGGCAATCACCTCAGCCGTAATCCCCAAGCTCCTCGCCGTCCCCTGCAGCAATAAAAGCTCCTCCTCACTCTTGACCTGAACCGCAATCTTGGCCTGCCCGCGCCGCTCCCACGCCTTGAGGATCTGTGCCGCCTTTCCGTTTGGGTCTTTGGAGGCAGCTTTGCTCAACGTCTTGTAGCAAGCCAGCGTTGCGTGGCCAGCCTGGGCAGCAATTTTCCCTATTTTGTTTTTGTTTTGTCAATCACCCCCACCCCATTATATCAGGCATAGTAGTATAGTAGTAGTAGTACGCACCCTTCGTCATGCCCAAGTCAGTCCTCACCACCAGCACAAGCTTGCACTCCTCGGTTATCGGTTGAGAAGTGCTGGCGCGCAATCCCTGTTTTTTGTCTGCCTCAAAACCGTTGGACCAGTTGGGGGCGTGGTCGAGGATTGTGTCTTCCTCGTCAATGTCGCTTTCTTCTGATTCCACGGGATCTTTCCATTGGGCTTCGCGCTCGTGGCGGAGGGAGGGGGGGATGAGGTGGCCGGTTAGGGAGTAGACACCTAACAAAAAGCCGGAGATGAAGGTTATTATCGATGTTGTTAGGACGGTTGTGGAGGAGAGAAGGGTTGGGTCTTCTGCTG
Source organism: Podospora pseudoanserina (assembly GCF_035222485.1). Classification (NCBI taxonomy): domain Eukaryota; kingdom Fungi; phylum Ascomycota; class Sordariomycetes; order Sordariales; family Podosporaceae; genus Podospora; species Podospora pseudoanserina. The sequence continues at coordinate 1,728,655 of NC_085922.1, read as the reverse complement.
GCATGGTAGCGAGGATTGTGGTGATACTGGAGATGGATCGTCGGGGGGGAATAGATGGAATATGGGATCGGGGGAGCGGTGAAAACGGGAGTGGTCGTGTCGTTGGTACTCGTAGAATGGTTGCTGTCCGTATGACGTTCATGTGCTGTTGGTATGGGAAATTTGGAAATCGGGGGATTTGTTTGATCTGCTAGTGACTAGCGCGCGGGCAGGCAAGGGGAGAAAATGCCCGGGGCGGTAAGTTCCGGATTGGGGCGGTACGGGTAATTACTGTAGTATGGTATTGTTACGCCGCAGGTTGACGGCCCTTCAGGGTGTAAGTGAGAGTGAGCTTATTCTCACAGGTCATTTTCACTGATTCATGAGGTTTTTCCGCTTTTTCCATAGACGTTTCTCTCATGTAGGTGTTTTTGTTAATTTTTGGACAAAACACAACCGAAACGCCATCCCAAAACTGCTTTCTACCAGCCACTATTGTGAGCAGCGAGTTGATCACCGTTACACAACCCACCCTCAACCTCGACCTCACCCAACTCACTCACCATCTCACTTCCAACAACCCATCTGTCTTCACATATCAAGGCAATCTTCTCTCCACCACCCACCATGCCCCTCCCCCCAGCTCAAAAATCCCTCCTCGTCTCCCTCTCCGGCCCCTCCTCCTCAGGCAAAACAACGCTCGCCCGCCTCCTCCGCGACCTCCTCCCAAACACCTTCATCCTCCACGAAGACGACTTCTACAAGCCCGAATCCCTCCTCCCCTTTCGTTCCGGTCATCGAGACTGGGACTGCCCCGAAGCAATCGACCTCCCTGCCCTAACCAACGCCCTCACTTACATAAAATCCACCGGAGAATTCCCCGTACGCCCTTCCCCTTCCCCTTCCCCTTCCCCCCATGTTTACTAACCCCTTTCTTAGCCCTTCATCAACTCAAAGGAAGACCAAAACACCCTCGGCGCCTGCCCCGCCTCCCCGTCCCACATCAACCTCGCCAAGGCCATCATCGCCAGCTCATCCCTCCACTCACTCCTCAAACACGCCAAGATTTGTATCCTGGATGGGTTTTTATTGTATTCACAGGCCGAGGAGTTCAAGCCTATCCTTGAGCTGATTGACGTCAAGCTTTTTTTACTGGCGTCAGAGGAGAAGGCGGTAGCAAGGAGGAAGGCGAGGGATGGGTATGTCACCCTCGAAGGGTTCTGGAAGGATCCGGAGGGGTATGTGGAGGAGGTTGTGTGGCCTAATTATGTGGAGCAGCATGGGTATTTGTTTGTGGACGGGGATGTCAAAAGGGGGAGGTTAGACAGAAAGGTGTTGGAGAGGGAGGGGATATTGGCTATGGGGGATGGGCATGGGCATGGGGAGGGGTTTGGGGAGGTGTTGGTTTGGGCTGTGGGGGAGGTGGTTAATAGGCTGGAGGGGTTTCTGGGAGGGGAGGGGGGGCGGGGGGAGAATGAGGGTGAGTAAATGTGATCATGATAGATAAAAGGCACATGTACCAACGTGATGTTCAAAGTCTTTTCGTTGCGGTTATTGAATCCAGCGGAGTTTGACCCATCAACGCACCTCTATTATCTACACACTTCACCCACAAACACACACACCTAAGAACTGCAACTACACTGCATCGCCCTCCCGCCCCTCGGCACATCCCCCGTCCACCTCTTCTCCTCGTCCGCGTCACCCTCATACACCACCCCGTCAAACTCCTTTCCATGCCACGAGTCCTCAAACGGATACGTAGCCATGTGGATAGCCCTCTTCAGCACGTCTCTCTCCCCCTCCTTCTCGACCCGTCTGATCAGCTCATCCATGATCCACCCCCTCGGCGTAAAATTAGGGTTGACCGCCTTCATCGCCCTGATCCTCTCCTCATCCTTCCCCTCACCCCAGTCCTCCACCACCCTCTCCTTCCAAAACGCAAGCCAATCAGCAACCTTTTCAAGGTCGTCGCTGCTCGTCTCACTCAACCCGTCCCGATAAAAAAACACCTTTGCCTGCTCCGTCCTCCCCTCCTCACTCTCCAGATCAGCCACCTTGACACTCGACAACCTCCTAAAAAACAAATTAAAATCCAGCTCCGACGCCTCCATAGCATCAAGCAGCGGACTGAACAACCCATCAAAATCATCCTCCTTCACCCCCCTCAACCCCAACCTCTCACTCATCAGCCTCTTGTACTCGCCCAAAAACACCTGCTTATACTCCTCCCCCGCCTGTTCGATAACCTTCTCCGCCCTCCCCACCATCTCCTTCTCCATCTCCTCCCCCACCACGCCCTTTTCAACATATTCCTCATCATCAACCCTCTCCCCAATCCCCATCATCTCCCCCAACGCCTCCCCCAACCTCACCAAGTTCCACCATATAATCGTCGGCTGGTTCCTATAGCTGTACCGCAACATGTGATCATCATGATTAGGCGTATAACTCGGGTCAAAAACATCCATAAACGCATACGGTCCGAAATCCATCGACAACCCAAAGATACTCGTGTTGTCAGTGTTCAAAACCCCGTTCATAAACCCGTACGCCTGCCACTTGGCCACAGTAGCTGCATTGCGACGGACAATGGCGCGGTAGAGGCGGGAATACCGGTTTTGCTCCTCCCCTTTTGGTCCCTCCACTGTTTCCTTTTTCACGCCAGTCTTCGGCTCGGTTTGTCCCTCTTCTAACCTGGCGGGGAGGTTCTCCCAGCCAGAGTAAACATGCTGAGCGACAACATCAGCCAAAACCCTCATATTGCCCCTCTCCCCCCTCGCCCTCAACAAATCAAAATTCCCTAGCCTGATCCACGTCTCTGCAAACCTGACCACGATCGCCCCTGGCTCCATCCTTTCCCGTCTAACCCTCTCCTCAGGCAAAAGCGTCAAAGCCAGAGCGCGGGTGGTCGGAATGCCGAGGCCGTGGAGAGCCTCAGAGACGATGAACTCCCTTATACTACTCCTCAGCACCGCCTTTCCGTCGGCAAAGCGGGAGTAGGGCGTCATGCCCGCGCCTTTCAGCTGGACTTCGTATCTCTTTCCCGTCTGCTCGCTCGTTGTCTCAAACAAGCTGATAACCCGTCCATCACCCAACTGCCCGGCCCAGCTACCAAACTGGAAACCACCATAGTTTTGCGACCAGGGGTAGTTTCGATTCGATTCGTCCGTCTCGTCAAAATCCCAGAGCTTGTTACCGACTACCGTCTCGGCGAATTCAGGCGTGGTGGCCTCGGAAAGGGAGAGGTTTAGGGTTTTGAAGGCGGCGGGGGATATGGCGAGGAGTTGGTAGGTCGATTGGTGTTCTGGACGGACGTAGGTGAAGAGGCCGTTGCGGACTTGGCGGGGGGTGATTTCATCTCGGGGGGTGTTGTGAGACGAAAGGGGGGTGGGGTATAAGGGGTCTGGGGGGAGGAGGGAGGGGAGGGTCCAGGATTTGGGGAGGGATTTGAGGGGGAGGCCCCCAGGTTGGGAGGAGGAGCCCATGTTTGAGGGGAGGACTGAGAAGTTGCGGGAGATCAAGAAGGGGAGCTGGTTGAAGGTGGGATAGCGGAGGTGGGATGCGAGGGCTAGACAGCGGGATGCTGGTGCTGGGAAGCGCATAGGCGCGGCGCTGGTGAAATGGTTGAGGTTGGGGTTTACAAAGGTTTGAGGACTGTTTGTCTGAAGCAGAGCTGTGAGGGTGATGGCGAAAAGAAGCAAAAAAAAAAAAAAAGGGCAAGGGTTGTATAAGGCTGTGAAAGAAATGGCTTATCAATCAGCGATGGTTTGACATCGCGGGGCTGTCGCAGTGAGTGGCGGCTGTCAACGGCAAGTCGTTGAACGTCATGGAGGGTGGTACAGGGGTCTGTCTTGGCATAAGCACCCAATGCGAACCCGTGGAGAAACATATGTATGAATCATGGACTTTTGCAGAGTTCTGTCTTGAGGTGGCAATCTGATGAATTCTTTGATATGGGATTATGAGAATATCTCAGCTCTTGGCAACCGGCCAGGTCCAAACATGAAAGATGGCGTGCATTATCAGATCAAACCAACCCCAGACCCTATGACGCCATAGCCGATGGGATGACGCCCCGCATCTACTCCCGTGCCCCCCCTCCCGCCGCTGCGGGGTGCCCCCGCTCCCGCCTTGCCGGGACCGAGGCCGGGATGGCACGCTGGTGCCGTTCTCTTGCAGCCATTTATTCGATTGGGAATTCGAATTCGACATTTAAGCCACATTCACGACATCGGAGTTAACCTGGTACTACCTATAGTGAGCGCTTATAAAACCCTCTTCATCACCACCGAGACCACCCTCACAAACTCACATATACCTCATAGTGTCCTACACCAAAATGAACTCCATCGAAGCCTCCCACGCCCCCGACGCCTCAGGCGCAACCCCCAAACAGCTCGACCACATCCCCAACCTCAGGCTCAGCGACGGCAACGAAATCCCCTTTGTAAGCCCCCTCCCTCCCATCATCTCACCTTCCCTCCCTAACCATCTGTATAAAAGCTCGGCTACGGTCTCGGCACCGCAAACTTCAAACGCGGCGACAAGTCCAAGTTCAACGAAGATGTCGTCGCTGCCACCGTCACCGCCCTCAAGGCAGGGTACACCCACCTCGACGGCGCAGAAGCCTACGGCAACGAAAAAGAACTCGGCACCGCCATCCAAACCTCCGGCATCCCCCGCTCAACCCTCTTCATCACGACCAAAACCTCGTGCCGCCAAGGCGAAACAATCCAACAAGCCTTTGACCGCTCCCTCTCCAACCTTTCCCTCGATTACGTAGACCTCTACCTGATCCACTCCCCTTTCTTCGGCTCCCCTCTCTCCTCCCCTGAAGCCCTCCAGTCGGCTTGGGCAGAAATGGAAGCGATCAAAGACTCGGGCCGCGCCAAATCAATCGGCGTCTCCAACTTCCTCCCTCACCACCTGGAATCAATCCTCTCAACAGCCAAGCACCCCCCAGTGATCAACCAGGTCGAATACCACCCCTACCTCCAGCACGAAGACGATTTTGTCGATTTCCACAGGAGGCATAATATCGCCTTGGCGGCGTACGCCCCGCTGACGCCGATCACTAAAGCCCCGGGAGGCCCGGTGGATCAAGTCTATGAACGACTGGCAAACAAATACGGAGTGGGGGAGGGGGAGGTAGGGCTGAGGTGGGTGTTGGATCAGGGGATTGTCGCGTTGACAACGAGCAAAAGGGAGGAGAGACTGAAGGGGTGGTTGAGTAAGCTGCCGAAATTCAAACTCACTCCCAGAGAGGTGAAAGAGATAAGCGAGGCGGGGAAAGGGAGGCACTACAGGGGTTTTTGGAATAATAGGTTTGAGGAGGGCGAAAGGCGGTAGGGGTGGTTGGGGAAAGAAACTGTGTACAAAAGACCATGTTCGTGAAAGAATCAATGGGAAAGATATTGGAGTCTCAGCCAAAGAACTACATGCAGACTTGCCCAATCATATGTGTAAGTGGCTATACATGTTATTATTATTGTTGTTGTTGTTGTTGTTGTTGCTGAAAAATATGGCGAAGTCTCAAAGCGGTTCTTCACCTGTTCAACGGGACGCATGTCAAATCAAGACTTTTCATAAGATGTAAAAGAAAATGCAATTTGTGTATGCAAAACTCTGCAATATATATACAATCCCCTCCTCCGACGACCCTAAAAGGATTCCCAACCAACCCCCACAAAAAAAAAGAAGAAAAAAAGAGATATCCAATAGATATATATGATGACAACAAGAAGAAGACTCGATCCCACCCCCGATTATGCATGTTTTCCCTTTTTTTGTTCTTTCATCCCCCTTCTTCTATTCCTATCCCTCCTATCCCATCCAAATCTATCGCACCACTTCCGAAGCAATTTACCTCCAGTTATCCCACCGATTCTGAACATCGCAAGTAGCCCCCGGCACGCTAAAAGCCCTATTGTCACCCCCCTCCCAGCTAACACCGGCAACACCGTTCGTGATGCGGATGTACTTGTACTGAACACTGCTCCCGGCCTGGATAGGCAGAGTGATAGACCACAACGGGTCCCCAGAGGTGTACTTGGACGCGGAAAGCGGAACAGCCTTGTTGACATCCCAGCTGCCGAGCTCGGGAACGTTGCCGACAACCTTGATCACCTGGCCCCAGGAAGTAGAAGCGCGCTCGTTGAACGTGACAAAGACCTTCTCGGGGTTGGTGCAGCCGGTGGGAACAGCGGTGATCTGCTCGACGGGGGCGTTGGCGGCGGGGGTGAGGTTGGAGGGGAAGACGGGCGTGGGGGGGAGGTTGTAGTTGCCGGCAACCTCAAACTTTTGGCACTGTCCGGCGGGGAGGGCGGTGGCCTGGCCGGCGCCCCAGCCGGTGGGGATGTAACCGTCACGGCGGGCGGTGGCGGTGAGGAAGGCGGAGTAGGACCAGGTGAGATCGGGGGCGGCGATGGGCTGGCCGGTGTTGCGGTCAATCTGCTCGTTCATGGCACCGTTGGAGTGGGCGTACTTGGAGGCGACCTCGATGAAGCCGTCGGCGTAGGCGGTGATGGCGGAGACGATCTGGTTGTAGGTGGCGGAGCCGGCGGCGTGGGTGCCGACGGTGGCGCCCGAGACGTGGTCGCGGAAGAAAGGAAGGGAGGTCTGGGTGATGGCGATGGAGCCCTGGGCCTTCCAGACGAGGAGAGCATCGTAGAGCTGCTCGGCGGCGGCAAAGGTGGCGAGGAACCAGGGGTTGCCGTTGTAAAAGATATCCTCAGAGTAGCGGCCAACAGCGACGGCCTTGTTCTGGGCGATGCCGCGGTTGATGTTGTAGATGGAGCGGAAAGAGTCGACGACGACCTTGTGGTTGGAGAGCGCCCTGTCGGAGCAGGGCTGGAAAGTGTTGGCATCGCAGCCGGCGGAGGGGTCGAAGTTGTGGATGGAGGCGAGGATCGAGTTGGCGTCGCGGCCGCGGCGCCACTCACCACCGTTGATGTTGGAGACAACAAAACCCTCGCGAGCGTTCCAGAAAGACTGCTGGAAGCAGAGAACCTGAGGGGCGACGGCAGTGTAAGCACGGGTGGGCTTGCCGAGGACGGCGCCGAGCTGAGCACCCTCGACGAGGGCACGGTGGGTGCTGGCGATGGTGAAGAAGGAGGAGCCGGGAACCTCCTCCCAGAGGTCGAAACCGGTCTGGTTCCAGTATTGGGCCGAGTACTTGAGATCGTTCTCGATGGTGGGCCAGACCTGGGCGTTGGCAACAGCCTTGTGGCCGTTCTCAACGAGCCACTTGGCGTAGCGGATCAGGGCAATGGCACGGAGGGGAGGGCCATCGCGCTGGGGGCGGCCCCACTCGCCGGTGAACTCCTTGAGATCAACCATGAACTTGGGCTCACCAAGACCCTGGCCGTCGTTGAGACCACCGGCCGGGTTGCCGACACCCTGAAGCTTGGCCTGGGAGGAGACAAAGTTCTTGAGCTGGGTGTGGAGACCCTCGGTGTAGTTGCGGCGGAAGGCATCGGCAAGGCCCTTGTAGACGAGGGCGGCATCTCTGGTCCAGGTGTAGAAGTCTGTTGGTGTCTGTCAGCAAGTGCGAGTGATATCAGGGAACCAGTAAACTTACAGTCGGGGTCGGAGCGGGAAGGGCTGGCAACAACGACACCGGCGGGAACACCCTGGTTGCGAACAGCACAGCCATCGGGGCCGATGTTGCAGAGGAGCTTCTGCCAGGCGATGGGGGTCTCTCTGTTGATCCAGTCGTCGACGTTGCGCTTGAGGAGGTTGGCCTCACGACTCTCGACAGGTTCGGGCAGACCCATCACCGACTGAACGGCGCAGGCGCCCAGCAGGGCGAACTTGGACAAGGCATGCATGGTGGGAAGATATTCGTAGAGACCAGAGGCGTTCAGGTTCAGGTTCCAGGTCCAAGGGTTGATTGACTCGGAGGCTGCTGCTGGGATGAGGTCCTGGATGATGTTGGGAACGGCGAAGAGAGCCATGTTTACTTATACTTGGATCTTCAACGTGTGGTACCGGGAGGCTGCCGTGCTCGGGCCGGGGTCAAGCCAAGGACCGCCTCAACGCTCAGGGCGTCCACGGGCGTCCAAGCCGTTGGCACGGTGGAGCTGGCGAGGGAAGGGCCGACCTCAAGGTGTGAGCAAGATGGCTTCTCGGTGTTTCTCGTGCTCGGTGCTACGATGGCCAGAGCAGAGAGGCAGGGCCGGGAAGCAGGGGTAGGACCCAGGTTGCGGAAAGGTAAGTTGACAGTGTTGCAACGGAGCGTCTAGAGGCGGTTGAGCTACTGTGTATGCTATCATGCGTGTTCTATTCTCCAGGTCGGCCGGCTATCTGCTCTGAATGAGGGTTAACCGAGATACCAGGCACTTGACCACACTTCTTGGAAAAGCACCGATGTCTAGCCGGAGAGACCAGGGCCTGAAGACGTCACCAGCTTGGGCAGCCATGGCGGTGGACAAAGGGGATTGGTCGTCTTGATCAGTTTTACTGGGTCTGGCAGACTGCCGCGGCTTGTGGTGGTGAGCAGGGCGGTTGCATGAAGCACGGAGAACGCCCTTCAAAGCATGGAGATTGAAGAATCTCACTTACATGCAGTGTGGGGAGCATGGACTGGGGTACAGAATCGTATGGGGTATGGGGAGGATGCCAAATCGGGCCACCCGAGACAGGAGGAGGAGCACTAAACTCAGGCACCGTGCTTTTTCTCCCCTGCTGTCATCCAAAGTCTGTCGTCTATCTTGCTGTTGTAGATATGCAGGTGTGTGTATGTCTGTACCCGTGTACCCGTGTAGTATGTGCTTGATCTGGGTGGTAGCCTACATGATACGCAATCACCCTCTCTGATAGGGAGCATCTGATGGAGACGGCCTCTCTTCTCGAAAAATAGACGATATGCAGGTCATGGCTAGCCCAACGGTTGCGGTAGCGTCGGCCCCGCAATCGCAGATTCGAATCGGTCCGTCCGGCGGTTTCACGCCCTCCTCCCCCAGAGAGGAATCTGGAGGATGGTGAGGTCGCAGTGCCGTTCCCCGCATCGGCAGCCGGACGCCAGATTGTGGGGTCCCCGGCTTCCCCACGAGAAAGGAAGCTCGCACCGAAGCCTCACTTTAGAAAAAAAATCATCGTCACATGCCTCAGCCACAGATCGCCGCCAAGGAACAACTTCAGGCTCAGCTCTTGTCACGCCGAGAAAGGCCGAACGACACTTCGGGATTCAGAGCAAACATGAAGCCATCGTGATCGGTCCGTTTTCTTGGAAACTTGTGAATGGCTTCGGAGCAGCCTCCGAACGTGTTGCCAATCATGGAAACCCGCCGGAGATAACGGACAAGAATTCAAAGTAAAGAATCACATGATATCAAAATGTAGGTCGCTATGGTTTCCCCCAGCATCACAGACCGACGGTCTCTGCGAACGGCTTGGAATATAGCATCTCGTAAAATCAGTTTACACCCCGCTCAAGCGCCGCCGAAACGGCGCGAACAGAGCTGCCACAGACTTCGGTCAATCTTGGTTCCTGTCGGTAGAGCTGACATCATGGAGAGAAGATGGCATCCTTGGTAATACCGAGCTGCGCCAGCGCTGCGACTCTGACCACCCGAGGGCAGCAGAGGAACACTGGGCACAGGACCGTTGAAGAGAGAAAAAGGAAAAAGAGAAGTTGGAAAATCTCAGCTTGGCTTCACCTAAATACTGGCAAATTTTTGGTGGAGTGTGGCCCGTGCCCGCATGCAAATTTGCCAGCCTTGCTGTTTGTCTGCCTTATCTTATCAATCCGGCTCCACTTTGGAGCATGTCAGCCTCATCATGTCCAGCTTGGCTCGTCGCCTTGCCTTGGGCTTGCCTTGCCAATCAAGGTTGGTCCTCAATTTTATCAACTCCATCATCATTTTGCGCCATTAACAACAAAAATGGACGCTGCTTCGATAGAAGAGATCAACAAGGTCCGCCGGGCCATGGGCATGAAGCCCTTGCCTGTGCCTGGAGCAGCGCCACAGGAAGCAGCGAAAGAACCATCCCCAGACCCCGAGACTGGCGAGAAGGCGAGCACCCTCGAGATTCGCGAAGCAGAAGGATTCGAAAACTACAGAAAGGCGCAAGAAGCCGAAGAAGCGAAACGGAAACGCGCCGAGAAGCTTGCTGCGATCAAGAAGGCGCGTGAGCTGGCTCAGCGCAATGCGGTTCTGCAAGGCAAGGGCCTCGCAGACGACGATGACGAGCTCGACACCAAGTCCTGGCTGAAGAGCCAAAAGAAGCGACAAAGGAAAATCGAGGCGGAAGAGAAGGCCCGGGCAGAGAAGGAGGCAGCGGAAAGGAAGGCGGCTGAGCATACAGCTGCTGACTTGGCCGGTGTCAAGGTTGCGCACGACATGGCCAGCTTCCTGGATGGAGATGATCAGGTCCTCACATTGAAGGATACGGGTGTGCTGGAAGAGGAGGAAGGGGATGAGCTGGAGAACTCCGAGCTGAGGGAACGGGAGAAGCTGCAGGAGAGGCTAGATTTGAAAAAGAAGAAGCCAGTATACGACCCAAACGACATTGACGAGACGGGTCAGATTGGGATCCTGTCGCATTACGATGAGGAGATTCACGGAAAGAAGAAGAAGGCTTTCACACTGGGTGCAGTGGGGACGTCATCAGATTTGGCCGACATTCTTGCTCAAGCGCCAGTTCAGAAGAGAAGGCAACAGGTGGGGGATCTCGACACTCTTGGTAGGCACCACCTTCTTCATCCACAGCTTTCTGATCGCCACAACTAACAGAATCTCAACAGAGGACGCTCCTCCCCCAGTGTCAGACTACCTCGACGCCTCGGAGATCAAAGTCAAGAAGCCCAAGAAAAAGTCCAAGTCATCACGGCAGAAGAAGGATGACGACGACGTGCTATTCCCAGGGGACACGACCAACCTCGATAACGACATGGATATTGACGGCGGCGCCATCACGTTCACGAAGAAGCGCAAAGTTATCACTGACGACTTTGCTGACGACGAGGACCTCCAAACCTCCCTCGCTCAACAAAGACGAGATGCCCTCAAGAAACGAAAAAAGACTCGGCCAGAGGACATTGCCCGTCAGCTGAGGGAAACAACCAACGACCCCGATGACGCTCTCCCCTCTACAGAAAAGGCCGTTGTCATTGACGAGATCAGCGAGTTCGTCGACACGCTCCGCGCAAACAGGGACCAAGAGGAACAGCGCAGAAAGGCGCCCAAACCCAAGCTAGAAAACGGCTCCGCTGCGGTGACAGCGATGGAGGACGAGTCCTCGGATGAAGAAATGGCCGACGCCCACGATCCGCGCAATGAATACGAGCCTTCCTCCACACGCCGCGCCACCACCCCCTTGGCCGACCTCCCTCTCGGCGTGGAAGAAGAAAAGACGGTCGCCCAAGGCATGGGTGCCACCCTCTCCCTCCTCCGCGACCGTCACCTCCTCGAAGAAGGCCAGGGCGCCGAAGCAGCCGAAAAGTTCCGTCAGCGCCAGAGATTTCTCGCCGAGCTCAACCGGCGCATGGCTCTTTTCGATGAAGAAACCCGCCTCCAGCGTGAGAAGGACCGTGAGAGCGAGCGGTTCAAGAGGATGTCAACAAAAGAGAAAGAGATGTGGCAGCAGCAGCAGAACAGCATCAGAGAAATGCACCAGAGCAGGGTTATTGATGCCTTGTATCGGGAGGGGTACAAGCCGGACGTGCAGCTGAGGTATATTGATGAGGACGGGAGGAGTCTGGGTCAGAAGGAGGCGTTTAAGGAGTTGAGTCATCAGTTCCATGGGAAGGGGTCTGGGAAGGGGAAGACGGATAAGAAGCTGAAGAAGCTGGCGGAGGAGAAGAGGAGGATGGAGCAGAGCATTTTGGATGCGGGGCAGATTGTGGGGTTGGGGAGTGCGGCGAGGGATCAGGGGAAGAGGAGGAGGGAGGCGGGTGTGAGGTTGGCATAGATTCTGAAGGGTGGCCAACGGACATAAAGGTGCTTTACCCTTTCCCTGTTTCTGATGGACTTTGTTAATATCACGTATTTGTTATTTTGCTGACAGTGGTGCTTGATCTCAGTTGTGCGGTTCAGGGTGAGTTCCCAGTTGGATGATGTTGATGTGATTTGATGTGTCGTGAGGGCTTCATTGAGTTGTATGTGTTTGTTCAAGTGCTCAAGGTATGTGTAAACACATGAACGTTGAATTGATACTGTAAGAGTACATTTGTAAGTTTAACGTAGACAACTGGTTGAGGGTGTCTACATGAAATGAAAGGTCAACTGCCAGCTTTCCGGGATCACGACCAAGCCATGACTGAGCTCATTTTGGGAAGACCTGTTGGTATATCCATGGTCTTGATTTTATAGTAGTTCAAATGTCAACATAGAACCTCAGGATATGACATATATTCGCCTGCCTCATCCGATCTTGATAAGCCTGGCTTGCTAGCACGGTACAAACGAATTTGTTATCAACGGCTGTTTGTACGAATATCACAAGACGATTAGTTGTAGACACAAAGACGGAAGATACAAAACCAACCTAGTCAACCTCGAGCATTGAGGGCGAGATGTTGCCAAGAACATCAATCTCTAACCTTGAATATGAGCACTTACAATTGTTGCAAAAAAAAAAAAAAAATTTAAACAAATAAATGAAAAAATAAATAAAAAATTAAAAACTAAAAAAAATAAAGAAATAAATAAAAAATAAAAGCCTTCCACAGCCCAGTCAGCCACTCAGCCCTCCTCTGCATATTTCACATCGCTTCCTTCCGCCGAGTTGCGGTGAAGTGGCGGGGTCACTAGGTGTGTCGTTGATGTTGTCTCGTGGCGGGGCAAATATCGAAGCTTCTCTTTCGACTTCACTAGATCGCACACTCCGTTTTCCAACAACAGCAACCGCAGAAACAAACCATTGCCGAGGTAATTATAATACGCCGCATTTAAAGCTGTTTGTACTTTTAACTAACCGAGTCACCAGAAAAGCCAGTATATGTAGCATTCCCTTCTCAAGAAAGCCTGCCAAAATATTATTCGACTCGACTTGACTCGACTCTGCAACCACCTCATCACCCATCATGGAGGGCTCCTTCGACCTCGGAGATCTGATGGACCTCGACCGCTCCTTCAAGCCGCCTGTCAAAGAGGAGAAGGAGAAGATCCTCCCGCTTAGGAACTTAGCTGGTCACATGTTCGTCCCCGTCAGTTTCGACCTCACCACAGCGACACCCCTGCAGGGCCGGATGCAGCGCCTGGAGCACATTCTCAAAAGTATCGAGTTTCACCGCCAGGGGTCGAGAGAGAATCTGTACTACATGTTTGATCGCGAGAAACAGCGGCTTATCAACGAGGCTGAAGAGGCCGAGAATAAGCTCGGTCAGGACTACCGCCCTGCTCTCACGCCGCAGGAGGAGGATTCCTTCTTGGCGAGTGTCAGCGCCCCGGCTGATCCGAATAAGGATTACAATGTCAAGTCGGAAGCTGTGCTGCCGTTGAAGCAGGCTATCAGGCCGGAGCCGGCGGACAAGCCGTTGCCGGTGAGGGAGAAGACGGTGAGGGACTTGATGTTTTTGATTGAGAGCTCGATCAGTGAGCTGGACAGCTTTGAGAATGCGATGAAGGGCATCAGGGACAAGTATGCGGTGTATGTGGAGAAGGAGGTGGAGAAGATGAGGGAGTTTGAGGTCAGGCCGGAGGAGAGGATGGGTGCTTAGAAGGCGACGGGTTCAACTGTTAACGGCGTCCGGGTTTCCGGGGGTGCTGTTGGGAGCGATAAGAGACACCGTGGATCGGGAGATCACTCATTGGATGTGTCTGGGACACCTTTGGCTTCGGGGGAGGAGAAAGATTTGGACTTGGCAAAGACATTTTCAGAACTGGCGAAGCAGGAGTCTTCGGCCACGAGACAGCAGGGCTTGATCACACCGAGACAGGTGTTGCTGCGATCAAAACATGTACCATCATCATCACCATTGTCAAAGATCACTTCGTTGACAGAGGATGAAACCTCGCTTTCGTCAAGCACAGCTACACCCTCGGCAGCACAGGCCTCGGCAGCACAGGCTTCATTGATGCCGGAACAAATCTCGCATCTGTCAAAGAAAGCCTCACCGTCGGCGGCACAGACTTCGTTGACGCAAAAGCAAATCTCGATTCGGTCGACGAAGACCCTACCCTTGACAACACCAGGTCCATTGATGACAAAAGTGGCCTCCATGCCGTCTAAAAAGGGTACATCTTCTACAACACAATCCCCCTTGCTGACAAAGACGCCTTCATCACCGTTTGAAACGGCGACAGCCTCACCCCGCTCAACAACGCCAGCTCCTCAGAGAACCATCCAGAACCACACCAACATCACTCCCCAATCTGGCAACAGCGGTCTTCCCCGAAAACAAACCTACATGTTGCCTACCGAATCCTCGACCAAAAAGAAGAGATCGATAAAGTCGTCCAGTCTCAAGCCTGTCGCCATCTCTCCCACTCCAGCTGTCCCTAGCCCTTCCAGCTTGTCTACACCGACGATGGTAACCACCCGACCCAACCTGCCTATCTCTAGCTGTTCGACGGGACTGGACAAACTCGGATCCCTCTCCATCAGCAACGACCTCCCCCAGAAGCGGTTGGCTGATGTTTTATCTCCGCAGCACAGTGGTGATGATGAAGCGGTTGGAAAGCGGTCGCCGGTGAAGAAGAGCAGACCGAGTATAGAGACAGCTAGTGGTGCTGAGACAGAAACACCACCACCAGGCACTGGCAGTTCAAGCAAGAAGAGGGTTGTCAAGAAGAGGGTTGTCAAGAAGAGGGTTGTCAAGAAGAAGGGGATGCCTCCAAACTCGAACTGTTTGGCGACGATCTTTGCTAATGCGAGTAATGTTGTTGGGGAGGAGAGGGAAGGGGAGAAGAAGGGGTATGAGACTTTGAGTCCGAGGGCGAGGAGGGCGGCGCAGGAGCGGCAATGGAGGGAGGTGAGGGAGGAGAGGGAGAGGGAGAGGGAGGAGGAGGAGGAGAGAAAGAGGGAGGTGGAAGGGAAACGAGGGTTTGGGAGGGAGGGGGGGAGGTTGTGTGGAGATAGATGAGAGGTTGTGTAGTTGAGGTTAAAGGGATGGGGGTATTTGTAGGGTTTGTGTGGATATAACGATGTTGGGATAAGGGGGGATGGGATTTGTGGGATGAATACTGTATATTGGACAGGTGAGTCTTGTGTTTGAGATTATAGAGAATTTTGGTAATTCTTGTGAAGAATTGAGGGCGTGATGATATTGTCTTTTTAAGGCCACGCCGAGTAAAATCATGGATTGGTGTTCTGCAAAATGCAGTTCACCGTGCCATTCACCATGCCAGGAAGCATTCCCGAACCATCACGCGCGATTCGATCAGTCCCCCGGGATAGGGAGAACTGAATAGTCGATGTCTATGGGAAGCTATCACGGTCCCTCCACAGCTACGAAATGCCACTCTCGGGTCATCTGGCCTCAGACAAACGGGTCACCCCTCTCATCGAAATCAGAATACCACGAATAGATATGTTGAGATCATTCAATCCGCCCAAAATCATTCACTCGCACACAAATCAAAATGGACAATAGTCACAGGCAAAAATGTAGCAACCGCCGGTAAGAACCATGGCTCAAAGAGACACGAAATCTCTCACCTGCATCCATAAACGGAGCCAATATAATATTTTTTCTCTCTTGGTGCACATGATAGAGGAGGAAGTTCCGTGGAAGAAGTTAACCAGTACCCTCCTACAATAAGTGACCGTTGGTACAATATGGAGAGAAAAAAGAAAAGGAAAAAGCGAAAAAAAAAAATTGGTGGGGGAAGACATTTATGGGTGGGCGGGATTAGAATTGGGTGATTGTGATTGGTTGGGTAGGTTGGGTGGGGGACCCGCAGTTTGGCTTGCCTCGTTGATTGAATGCACGAGCCACTTGCTAACGACGAAGCTCTCGAGGTAAGCTTGCGGCTCTGACCCCCCTCGTTATCACGGAACAAGTTGGCCGCCCTCCCCCCTGCCGACGGCAACGAGAAACGAAACACCCCCCCTCCCCCCTCGATCGAACTTCGACGACAGACAGCGATACCCAACTACCGGCGAGATCGAACGGGCAAATACGCAACAATGTTGAGGCAGACATTGGCTCGCTCGGCTTGGCGGACGCGGGCCAGAGCCAGCTTGGTCGCCAACAGGACGTTTTCTACGACGACGGTGAGGCCGGCTGAGGTTGAGCTTACAATTGGTGAGGATCGCAGTCTTTGGGATGCAGATGGACAAGTGCTGACGCTGGAGATGTGAATAGATGGGAAGAAGGTTTCGATTGAGGGTAAGAAAAGGCCGAGCTCTCTTTCTTTTCCCTCGCGATAAAGGTTTCATAGGCAAAGGGGGATGGTTTTGCTGATTTGGTCCTGGGGTGGGGGGGAATAATAGCTGGTTCCGCGCTCATTCAAGCTTGCGAGAAGGCGGGTGTGACCGTTCCCAGGTATGTTCAAGTCCACGGACTATTGGAAGGGAGAGATGCTAACATGGAATTCCTCAAACCAGATACTGCTACCATGAGTATGTCACCAATGGTGTCAGCAACAACAAACAACAACAGCACCGATATTGATAAGATATGTGTCTCTAGGAAACTCATGATCGCCGGTAACTGCCGCATGTGCCTCGTCGAAGTCCAGAACGCCCCCAAGCCCGTCGCCTCGTGCGCATGGCCCGTCCAGCCCGGCATGGTCGTCAAGACCAACTCGCCCCTCACACACAAGGCCCGCGAGGGTGTCATGGAGTTCTTGCTCGCCAACCACCCCCTCGACTGCCCCGTCTGCGACCAGGGAGGCGAGTGCGATCTCCAGGATCAGTCGATGCGCTACGGCGCTGATCGTGGCCGGTTTCACGAGATTGGCGGCAAGCGCGCGGTCGAGGACAAGAACATTGGTCCTCTGATCAAGACGAGCATGAACAGGTGTATTCACTGCACGAGGTGCATCCGCTTCTCCAACGACATTGCTGGTGCCCCCGAGATGGGCTCGACTGGTCGTGGCAACGATATTCAGATTGGCACTTACCTCGAGCAGAACTTGGACTCGGAGATGTCGGGTAACGTTATTGATTTGTGCCCTGTCGGTGCGCTGACTTCGAAGCCGTACGCCTTCCGGGCGCGTCCTTGGGAGCTGAAGAAGACCGAGTCGATTGATGTGTTGGATGGGTTGGGATCCAACATCAGGGTTGACTCGAGGGGTTTGGAGGTCATGCGCATCTTGCCTCGTTTGAACGACGATGTGAACGAGGAGTGGATCAACGACAAGACTCGCTTTGCTTGCGACGGTCTCAAGACGCAGAGGTTGACGATTCCTCTGGTGCGCAGGGAGGGCAAGTTTGAGCCGGCTACTTGGGAGCAGGCTCTTACCGAGATTTCGCATGCTTACCAGACGCTGGCTCCCAAGGAGAACGAGTTCAAGGTTATTGCTGGCGCTCTGACCGAGGTTGAGTCTTTGGTCGCCATGAAGGATCTTGCCAACAAGCTTGGTTCGGATAACCTTGCTCTCGACATTCCCGGCGGCAGCCAGCCTATTGCTCACGGTGTTGATGTCCGGTCCAACTACCTCTTCAACTCCAAGATCTGGGGCATCGAGTCTGCCGACTGCGTTCTTCTCGTTGGCACCAACCCCAGACATGAGGCTGCGGTCTTGAACGCCCGCATCAGAAAGCAATGGCTCCGCTCTGATCTTGAGATTGGTGTTGTTGGCGAGACGTGGAAGTCTACCTTTGAGTTTGACCACCTCGGCCGGGACCTTGAGGCCCTCAAGACTGCTCTCAGTGGCGAGTTTGGCAAGAAGCTCGCTTCCGCCAAGCGGCCCATGATTGTTGTTGGCTCTGGTGTCACGGAGCACCCCGACGCCAAGGCCTTTTACGAGGTCGTCGGCAGCTTCGTCGATAAGAACGCCGGCAACTTCCAGACCGAGGAGTGGAGCGGCTACAACGTCCTCCAGCGCCAGGCTTCCCGCGCGGGCGCCTTTGAGGTCGGCTTCGTCGTCCCCAACGAGGAGGTGGCCAACACCAAGCCCAAGTTTGTCTGGCTTTTGGGTGCCGACGAGTTTGACGCGGCCGACGTCCCCAAGGACGCGTTCATTGTTTACCAGGGCCATCATGGTGACAAGGGCGCCGAGATTGCGGACGTTGTCCTGCCCGGTGCGGCGTACACGGAGAAGGCGGGCACCTATGTCAACACGGAGGGCCGCACGCAGATGACGAGGGCCGCGACGGGCCTGCCGGGCGCCAGCAGGACGGACTGGAAGATCATCCGGGCGGTGAGCGAGTTCCTTGGGGCACCGCTGCCGTACGATGACGTGGCTCAGCTGAGGGACAGGATGGTGGAGATTTCTCCTGCGCTGGCGGCGTACGATGTTGTCGAGCCGGTTGCGCTGAGGGAGCTGAGCAAGGTGCAGCTTGTGGAGCAGAACAAGGGGGCGAAGGTTAGTGGGGAGCCATTGAGGAAGGTGGTGGAGAACTTTTATTTTACGGATGTGATTTCTAGAAGGTATGTTTTCTTTTCTTTTTTTTTTTTGGTGTGGTTGATGAAGCTGACATTAAAAATAGCTCCCCGACGATGGCGCGCTGCTCGGCGGCCAAGGAGACGGGTGATCCCAGGACGAACTTCATGGCTCCGGGCATGGAGGAGGATAGGCCGATGGGACAGGTTGAGTATGGTGTATAGATGTTTGGAGCAGGCAAGCATACCTACAGGATGGGTTTGGGGGGTGGAAAAGATATGTTGTGTGTTGTTGTGTTTTTGTTGTACAAGGTTGAGACAGGAAGACGAATAGAATGGTTACCTGTTGCAGAGTTGTTTGTGTTGTTTGTACATATTATTTTGGGGGTGGGGGTGTGATAGGGAGAGAGGTATATATGTTTTGTGTTGAATGCTGTGTTTGTCTTGTGGGTGTTGAAATGGTGAGGTGATGTAAATGGGAGATGATGAGAGTGGTCAGGCATAACATGTCACAAACCGGAGGGATCAAGATGTAGTTCTTGCCCAAAGTATGAAGAATGGCAGTTGATGTTTTGAGCAGCAGGTACCTACTCGTTCAGAGACTCGACTAACCATGAATAGGCACAATATCCTCTTTTTCCCTTTCCTGTTTTCTGTCTTTCTACCCCCCTTCCCCCCTCCCCCCCCATCCCTCATAGTGATACTCAATTGCGTGTCCATCACCATCCACCATTAATTAGTTATATACATATCCCCCTTTTCCCAGCATGTAACCACCCCTCCATAATCTCTCTCTCTCTACCTTTTTCCAAACCCCTTTGAGCACCCCTCACATCCCATTTCATCCCCCCTCCCCCACGCCGCTTCCCCATCCAATCCAGCCACATCCTACCACAGTTTAAGTTGCAGAGTGTAAAATGATGAAGTGAAGTGAGTCAAATACTCGTCGTGGCGGTGGTAAATTCTTAGTTGTGCTCATCCCTGGCCTCATGCCAACTCCTATCATCCCCCTCGCCTTCCTTCCCGAACTGAAGCCGGGAATTGGTGCGAGCTACCCTCTCGTCCATGGAACGCCCGGACAGGAACCAGGTCAGCCAGACGAGGAAGAGGAAGCAGGAGATCCAAATCAGGATTAGACGGGGGGAGCGCGGGGTGCGGGGGGCGTAGGGGGAGAAGTATTGTTTTGCCATTGCTGCTCCTTTCTTGCGCGTTTTTCTGGTTGGGATGTGTGGTTGTGGTTGTAGGGTGTGGATGAAAGTTGGTGGTGGTATGTGGATGTGTTGTGTTGTTACTGTGTTGACGTGGTGGTGGTGAAGCTTGATCTTGGCGGCAGCTCTTCGCAGATGTCAATGCCGTTTCCTCAAGCAAGTCGACGCCTCTTCTCTGAAAACGGAGATTGAGTCCCAATTATGCCGTACAACCAGCTCAGTGTCAGTCGACCGTTTCAAAAAGATAAAGTTGAGGCTCGAAAAGCAACAAAGTGACGTTGTTCACTTCCAACTCGAAGCTTGAGCTTAAAGAGCTCCGAGCTTCCGGTTCTCCAATCGATATGGCCCGTGCTCAAGCTCTCACTCCTCACATTCAACCCTAACCCGATCAACATGTTCGAGTCAGTCAAGGACTCAACACCACAAAAAGATCCACCGGTATGGAGAACAAAAAACATACAACACCAGGGATTCCCCAGTGGTCACCCACCTGAGTACTAGTCTGGCGATCAGCTGTTTGACTAGGGGAGAGCGGACGGGATCCCGTATTTTCAGCTGTCTGTGGTCGTATGTGGTTGTTCGGGGCGGATTGTGTGTTCATATGTGGTGGGTTTTATGAGAGGATAGTAGCCATACTTAGCAGTCCCAAGTCTAGGTGTAGAAGGGGCAGCAGATATATGAGGTGTTCACACCACGAGAGACTTCTCGCAAGGACATTTTCAACAGTCCCAAAACTGGAACAATACATGAATAAACATCTTATAACACTGCTATGCCTATCGCATTATGCAGACCTTCCAGGCATCCGAAACCATCGCGCCCTTTCCTGTCCCACGATCACCTGCATTTTCTCCCTGCTATGTCTCTGTGTAAACTGATCTACCCAGCAAAGGCATTCCCCAAATCATGCTCCTATATCACTTGTTAGCACATCTCTCTCTCCCACCAATGTCAAAGGCAATCTCACCTTCATGTACTCCCCCCCCTTCTCCTCATACTCCTGCCTCGTCACCCTCGCCCTCCTGCACTCCCCCGTCCCCGCCCACCCCGCCGCCCCCCTCCAAGCATCCAGCACCGCATCCCCCGCCCTCCTAACCCTCAACTCACTCCCTGCAGGCAACAACCCCATCAACCCCCTCCTCAGCCTCTCGTCAAAGTTCTCAAACAACGTATTCCCCCCCGTAAGGAAAACATCCCTCAGAAACTCATCCCTATACTCCTCCCCTCCCAACCCCATCAGCCTCTGATTCAAAATATCCCCCGCAATCTCCACAATGCCCGCTTGATCAACCCCCGCGATCGCGCTCGGCTGAAAAATCACCTCCGGCACCCTTATCCGTTCCACATTAAGATGCAGCCTGTGCGTCTCGGCCGGATTAGAAGGATCAAACGGTCTCGGCCCATACCGAAACGCATGCAGCAGACTCTTGGACCAGTCGTTCTGCGCCTCAAGCGTGTTCTCGTAAGTAAAATCCTTGTCATACTCCAGCAAGTCCGCCTCCAGCGCCCTCACCGCAGCCTCCAAATCTTCTTCCCCCTCCTCGTCGTCGTCAGAGTCCCCCTTGTTGGCGCCGATAGCCACCGACCGGTAAACACCCCAGTCAGCATCATCCGCCCCAAAGTCATCATCATCCCCTCCGCGCCTCCGCTTGCGGCTCCCGCCCGTAGGTGTGTCCGAGGCCAGGTTGGCAATGTTCTTCATGCGTATTTGGCTGGCGAGCGACTTGCGATTGCCCAAATCAGCCTTCAGCCGATCCCGTTCCTTGATCTGCGCCAGCTTCGCCAACCTCGCCTGCCTCTTGTCTTCCAGCCACGCCTCGAGATCATTCGTTCTCCTCTCCTCGTCCAACCTCGCCTCCTCTGCTATCCTCGCCTTTTCAGCTTCCTTCTCCGCCCTGGCCCTCGCCCTCGCATCGTGGTTGGACTTCAGCAGCCGTTGCTGCCTCTTTTGCTTGATCCCCGCCTCGTCGAGCTGGTCATCCGGCACGTCTAGGAGGCTAAAATCAGGGGCTTCCTGCTCCTCCTCTGGTTCACCCAGGTCCTTTGTCCGCTGCTTCTTGATTGTCTTTTCCAGCTCCTTGATAATCTTCTCGAGCTGTGCCTCGTCCTTGACTTCAGCATCATCGAGGATCCGCTTCGTCTCCTTCTTGGTCTGGTCAACCAGCCGCCTCTGGACATCTTTGTAGTATTCCAGCTCCTCTTCCTTCTTCATCAGCCGCTCGAGGCGCATCTTGGCGGCTTGCTCCTGTAGTCTGCGGCCGCTTTCCTTCTTGCGCTCAGCGATCCGTGCAAGTTCCTCTTCCGATTTCTGAATAATGACCTCTTCGGTGTAAGGATATTGCACAATGCGTTCTCTGTCCTCCAGGCCGGTCCATTCTAGGTACCCCGAGAGTTCCTTGTCGTAGTCTAGAGATACGTAGCAAAAGTCCCGCACCATTTGCTCAGCCTGGGAGGCGTTCAGCTTCCCGGGGAAACCGGTGTGGTACTTCAGCTTGATGAGCTTGAGAAGGTATTCCGCCTCGTGCCAGCCGCCCCAGTTCAACCTCGTAGCTTGAGCTAGCATGGGTTTTTGGTTGTAGATAGGAATGAGATGGGTTGAGCTGTATGATGAGGATACGACAAGGCCTGTGTCGCCCTTGTTGTGGCGGTATGAGAAGAGAGAGTCGATGCCAGTGACGAGACTTGGTGCTTGGTAGCACTCAAAGATGATTTCAGCCATGGCTGGAAAGTGTCAGCACAACAACAGTATCAAGATAGAAGGGGGGAAAACACAAACATTTCCTCGAGTATGGAAAGTTGGCGACAGCTTCCGTCATAACAATAGGCATATCAATCCCGCCCTCCACCCCATTCATGCCAAGCTTGATGAAGATGTGGTCCAAAACATGCTCCATCACATCCCAGTTGCTTACGATGCCAGTCCCGGCCTCGAACGCATTGCGGATATGTCCCCTCGCAGTGGTGTCGGCGTAGCAGTCCTGGCCGGCGAACGAAAAGGTCTTGGCTAACTTGCGATCTCGGTACTTGGACATGATCGGGGGGATGGACAATCGGGGTTTGTCCTCGAAGGACCAGCCTGCGCGGACATTGTAGGAGCCTACGACAAAAAAAAACAATTGACATGTTAGCAATCTTGGTCTTGGTGTTGGGGACAGCAAAGCAAGCTGGCATACCATTATCAATGACAATCGCGGCCTGCCCTTGAGGCAAGGCTAGGGCGCGCTTGCGGCCGTCTGTTTGTGGCTCGAGGTATTTCTCGAATCTGGCTTCCTTGACCGGGTGCAATGTCGGTGGTGGGAGGGTCATCCAGGCATCCCGTGTGCTGACAACCCCTTCCATTGCCGAGGGCGCCATTGCTGCGAGTCGCAGATGGCAGGTGTACGGAAGCGCGCAACGTAAGGTTTCTGGTGATGATGTTGACGAGTTTGGTAGAAATTCTCGAGGGGATTTTGGTATGATTCTGGACCGGATGTAACGTACTTGGAAAACTGGTTGCTAGTAAAAGAGATATTATTGCTTTGCCAAAGAGCAAGATGGGAAGTTGTAAGTCCAGTGCGCAACGCCGCCATCCGCCTCGAGCTTGCCGCTGCCGGGAGCTGTCAGGGATGCGCGCCGCACCGTGCTGATACAGTTGGAATTCGGAGATGCACCGTGCGGTTGTTGTAGGCACTTACAGAAAGTCATCAAAACTATAGATGATGAATATATCGACTTTGGCACTCAGAACAGTCTAGAAATATAGTATTCCTAAACGCCGCTGTAAAATGCTTCCTGACATCAACATGATGAGCTTGCCATGGACACTAGCCTTGTTACTCAACCCATTGCAACTCTTCGCAGGTTACTTCACGCCGGGTCTTTCAAGTTGTCCGTAGCTGTACCGGTGTTAGTACAGTTCACAGTTGCATGTGACCCTTTAAAATCATGAGAGCTTACCCTCGAGATGGAAAAGGACATTGGACTGGTAATTCTTGAACATTTGGGCTACCAGCTCAATGTTCATGTTCTGAATGTTGATGTCCTACCAGCCGATTAGCTTGATATTAAGCAGTGATTTTGGAATATGATGTCCTACTTGAAGGGTCTTGTTCATGACAAGAATGGACTCGTTCAGTTTCTCCTGTATATCCATGAGTATGTGCTGTCTGCTTGCCATGTACCTAAGTTGACTTACGACATTGGTGATAATGCGCGACAGCAGGAGGTTCTGCTGATGCTCGTGTGGACTTTCCTGTTGCTTGTTAGTCCATATCATAAGGAAATATATATGAGAACGTACCATCTTGAGGGTTATCACAGCTCTGTCACTCCAAAATTGATGGCTTTCGTGGTAATAATGACTTGAATGGGCGAAGCATAACGTACAGCCCCACCCCCACAAAGTGTTTGGCGGGGCACGCTTTCTGGAGCGCGTCAACAGTGCGAACAGCAAAAGCGGTCAGACGCGGCAGAGGTTCCAACACTTGAAGCTCCCAGCACTTGTTCCAGAAGTTGGCTCGCCATTGATCGCTGACCACAGCCCGCCGCCACTCACCCATCAGCTCTCCAGCATCACTATCATAACCATGGCATCACAGAACCCCGAAGTCCTCGCCGCGCAAGCAGCCCACACAGCCCTCCTCGAGCAACTCGACATCCACTCCATCCACAAGACCTTCCGCAACCCACACTGGCGCCCCAACCAGCGCCGCAACAAGAACATCAAGACCATTCTCGGCGACGCCCAAAAGAAGGAAGCTTCCGTGATCGCTACCCCCCAAGACGCCAGCGGCGCCGCGACTCCAAAAGACCAAAACGACGACGGCCTCTCAACGAGTGGGACGTCTACACCTGCCAGCAGCGGCGGCAACAGCCTTCAACCCAACCTCGCCCAGGCGTCGAGGAGCTTGTCGAAGCTGGTGCTGGAAAAGTCATTAAACAACAACAACAACAACAAGCAAGGTAATGGAAACGGCAACGGAGCCACGTCCTCTGCCCCAATCCCAACATACACCAACATCGAAGGCGCTCCAAGTCTAGCTCCACAGAAGCGGTACTGCGACGTCACTGGTCTACCAGCACCATACATTGACCCCAAGACGAGACTAAAGTATCACAACCGGGAGGTGTTTGGGATGATTCGATCTCTGCCCAATGGCGTAGGGGAGCAATTCTTGGAAGCCAGAGGGGCTCAGACGATACTGAAATAGAAGCGGGGCCAGTGGTTGGGAATCGCGTTCATTTGTTTTTATGATTGGGAAGCACGGCGTTACGGAAGCAGGGCAAAGGCATGGCAGCAGTTCCACAATAGAATCATAAATATCAAGATAATAAATTGTTCGACCAACAAAGTCAGGCCCCATCTATGCAACTCGCTGCCTTTCGACAGGAGTATCAAGTTGACGCCCCGGCTTAATCGTGATCAGTTGCTCTCTGCCTGAATATCGACAGACTTCCGGGTAAGGATCGGGATTACCAAACTCGGGGTGCTCCCAACGATGAGCGATGGGAGCCGTCGCGGCAAGTGTTTTTGTGTTGAGGGGGACATGAGAGAAAGGCGAGATATATATACCTACCGTCATTGACCTTGGCCATTGGAATAAGAGCTGACAGGTCTGTCAGTACTGGCAGTCTTTTTTCCCAAGAATACATCATCCTGGCGGCTTTGGGTATTTGTTGCTGCTCATTGCTCAACCAGCTTGGTCCATCCTCAGATGTTTCTTCGATGCAAGAAAGATGATTTTGACTTTCTCCAAAAATTCAAGAAAAGCTCCTAAGAGTGGAGTCCTGTCATCAGCCAATCATATTTCCATCTTTCAAACCAGGGCCCTGCCTGCCGCAACGAGAAAGAAATGCTTAGGCCCCCTTTCCGTCTGTGAGAGAACCCCTGAAGAAATGTCCCTCTTGGCGTTGTCCCTTCCTGTCGCAAGCTGTTGCGTTGCGCTTGCTGTTGCAGCTTATCCATCATCCAACTGCTTTCGTGTCTTTGAACTCTTGATACTTTACACACCACGACAAATCATCTGTAACACAATTTTACCTATTGCGAGCTAGGCAGCAGCAGCTTTTTGTTTCCTCTTCTCGGCAGGACAGATATTACTTACCTTACCCTTTTCGCCCGACTAAAACGATACTTTGATTCAAGGCTTCACACCACCAACGATCGCCGACCATCGTCTGGACAACGACTGTGCCCTTCTCAAAATTCACCCCGAACACCGCCACGATAGCACCGCCGGGATTAGGAAACCGCAGCACCTGTCATACTTTCTGCTCGACCCAACGGGATTCTTCCTACGCACGATACAAACGTCAACAAAAAAGCAGACCGAGCAGTCTCTCACAAGGTGTGGGGGAGGCAATTCGGAGACCGTGTTCGGAGGAACACATCGTGGTGCTAGGGACACATCATCACGATTCTGTGGTGGCTTGCTGGACAGCTCTCTTGGCTGGTGCAATCATTAAGCAGAGACGTTGTTGAGACAAGAAGATGATGTGGTTATCAGACTCGCAGAGTACGTTCCCCCCTCCCCCTCCTCACATCCCATCCACCCTTCAAGGTAGTAACTAACAAACCTCCTCAGAGGTCGGAGTGGCCTTCTGCTCAGGCGGCGGCTTCTTTCTCATAGGGGGTGTACTCCTCTTCTTCGACAGAGCCATGCTCGCAATGGGCAATGTACGTTTCTTCTTCCTCTCCCCTTTCGCACCACCACTCACTAACCCTTTGCCCCCAGATCCTCTTCCTGATCGGCCTAACAATCATCATCGGCCCTGCCAAAACAGCCGTATTTTTCGCCCGCCGACAGAAAATCCAAGGAACTCTCGCCTTCTTTTCAGGCCTGACGTTGATTTTCCTCCGGTGGCCTCTGATCGGTTTTCTTATCGAGCTGTACGGGATTTTAATCTTGTTTGGGGACTTTTTGGGGACGATTCTCGGGTTTGCGAGGAATATTCCCGTTGTTGGGCCGTATGTGGGCATGTTGGTTGACAGGACGGGCTTGGGGGCGAGGAGGAATGCTGAGTTGCCTGTTTAGGTGATGGGGTTCCTACAGGTGTTTAAGCGACGGGGTAGGAGGCAACAGAAAATGGAGGATGATCATTTTGAGGTGGTGGACGACAAGCTGGTGGACGACAAGCTGGTGGACGACAAGCTGGTGGACGACAAGCTGGTGGACGACAAGGTGGTGAAAAGAAAAGATCCGCTTGATGTAGGGGATGTGAGAAAGGCGGGGAGGAAGTGGAGGAAGACGTGGATGAGGATGAAGCCTGTGGTGGAACAAATGGAGAAGGAAAAGAGGGAACGGGGGGTGGAGATGGCGAGGAAGATCTATGAGGACTGGATTGCTGAACAGGAGAGGCAGAGGGTGGAGGCGTGTGCCAAGGAGCGGTTTAGACAATTGGTACTGCGGAGGGAGATGGAGTTGACTTGTCGGGAGATTGAAAAGGAGAAGAGGAAGATGGAGAAGAGGCGGGAGTTGTTGGAGGCGTTTTCGAGGAATCCTAAAAAATACACTGGGTGGGTGAAGAGGGGGGCTTGTTGTGTAAACGTTGGTAGGGATGAGTAAGTACAACTTTTTATTTTTATTTTTTAATATGGTGAGGTTTGGGTTTTTTTTCTTCTTCCGGGAGAGGAGGGATATGACTGTCATGACGACGAGTATAACATGTGGTAATGGGAACAAGCGAAGATTGGACAGGTTACCTAGCTCTCTGTACCATCAATGGGTTGAGAAAAGTAAAGGGGGTATAGCGATGTTTTAATGGTGGTGGTGGAAAGGCGTTGGGAGAAAAAGAGAAATATTCCCCTGTTATAGATAATATTGATGGAGGAGGAAGGAGCGGTTTGTCTTGTGTACGACTATGATTGTACGGAGTATGAACATGGCCCTTTATGGGACAGGGATAAGAAGAGTATTATAGATGAGGAATTCAACGAGGCTCAGGCGCGCTTTGTGTTTTCAGCACATTGATATGTTTCCAAATCGTTGCAAGTGATGCGAGAAGCAGGAAAGGAGATATCAGCTTCTCAGTTGTGATAGGGAACATAGACCTAGCTAAGTAGGGGGTTGCAAAAGGTAACAAGCATCGACAACCAGCACCACCAGCACCACCAGCACCACCAGCACCACCACCGCAGCACCAGCTACACCAACACAATCAACAACAGCGATATAATCATCTCGAACCAGCCAGTTGTGCACATTCATTTGAGAGATTCAACAAAAAAAAAAGGGGTGTCTTCTTTCTCTTTCCCTCATTCCTCATCCCACCACCACCATCTCTAATCAACCATCTTCTTCTCATGAATTGTCATAAACCCCCCTCTCTTTAAACAACCTACCGCCGCTTTCGTACACCACCAGTCTTTCCCGCACTTAATAACCAAGACCAATCAGGTAATCAGCCAGCGCCTCGACCGTCTGGGTGGCGTTGCCGGCCTGGGCGTTCTCGCCGTAGTGGCCGACGAGGATGGCCTGTTTGGTCTTGACGATGCAGATGCCCGTCCTCCCCTGGCGGCCGTAGACGTGGCGGTCCTCGTTGCGGGTGGCAACGTAGCGCTCTCCGCCGACGTGGATGCCCTCGGCGAAGGCCTTGGTGGCAGCGGGGCCGTTGGACTTGTCGGTTTCGTTGAGGATGGAGATGATGGAGGTTATTTCTGAGGGAGAGACCTGGGCATGAGAGTTAGAATGGGGGATGGTTTTCGGGGTGGGGATGGTGTGGTGGCAGGGGTGAGGCGGTGATGGAGGAGGAGGAGGAGCGGTGTGTAAAAGGGGGAGGGGGGGATGGGAAAAGGGGTTGTTCATGTTGATGTCGGAATAGGGGGAACGTACGGTGAAGCCGGGGTCGCGGCCCAAGTGCTGTCGCCGGCGGCGCTGACGATGGCGGCTTTGTCGATGTGGCCGGAGCCGACGAGGCTGGCGGGGGGGAGAGAAATGTTAGATTACTGTGGTAATAGCAGGGATTCTATGGGTATCTATGTTCAGGATGGGGAAGTAGTGGCTCGTACCTCGAGTCAACATAAGCTGTTGTTGTGGTGGTAAGGTTAGCTAAACCGACTCCTGAATATCCCAAGGTGGGGTTGTTTCCCAAGCTTTGCTTCCGCGCGGGTTAAAACAGAACGACGTACCTTGCCAGGACATGATGTGTAGGTTGCTGTTGTGTGTCTGGTTCGGTGATGTGAGGGGATTTATTAGGGAGAGACGATGCCGATGTTAGGGCGAGTGTTGTGTTGTTGTTGGTGTTGTTGTTGTTGATGGGGGAGGGGCGCGCGAAAAGAAGTTGTTCGGTGGTTCCAGGTGCCGACGACGATAGGTTTCTGGGCCTTTCACTCATTCCAATTTACCCCGCCAGCGGAGGCCGTTTTGCTGAAGACGGGCACGGGAGAAGCACACCAGCCTACCACAGTGAGGGACTGCAGCGTTGAGTTTGTATTAGGTAAGCCACCTACACTATCCTTTTTGACCGCCAGTGTTAGGAGCGGTCCACCAGTCGTCACTCAAGCAACTGTGTGCTGGCGGGCTCGGCAATTGCCCAACATTCGGCGGGAGCATCCGAGAAAGCTTTTTTCTTTGTCATTTTCTGTCCGACCACCCAATGACGGTTACCACGCCTCATATGCTCAATTGAGCATGAAAACAGCCCAGCCCGCTGTGATCATCTTGCGATAAGGTCTGCGATATGCCACTAGGATGACGACCCAAACGTGACGCATCGGTGGCTACGGCCAAGAGAAATCCTCAACTCCAAAAATGGAGACCAGAGTGAGTTGTTCTCTGGAGACATTATCCGATATTCGAGGGGCCATCGTCATCACCGGAGGAAGCTCGCTACCATTGTCCGCCGCATCCTTCTTGTCGATTCTCTCGAGTTGGACACAGCTGAACAACCTTCTATTTAGCCAACGCACTGAAGCAAAAGAGTCGAGACATGTGTGTGTGCTGGTACAAATCCGAGACGCTCAGAAGGAGATCATGAAGAATCACGCAAGCCGCCGCTGCTCAAACAATGTTCTAGAAGCCCGAGATCGAAACTGATTTACCCATCCAAGCGGGTAATCCTTCTCTTCTTCACCAAAATCTGACTCGAAGACATCAGCAATCACATCATTCTCAATCTCATCCCCAGGCGATCGTCCGTCCGAGGTTGGCGGGGCCATATGTATTTCTGAGACGTAGCTCTACGGCCTAACCCTGTTTGTCACTACGAAACAAAGTCTTCGGCAATACTTGGCACTTGACAACTTCGACTTCAACTTCAGACGAGACGACACTGCAACACCCGCACGGTCCGAAGATGCCAAATTTCTTTATGGCCGTTGTCGGCTGGGTTGCTGAAGCATGAACGAGTTGGCATGTTTGATACAGCATGTCTCCACAGCTATGGCCAACGACAAACATCATGAATTTCCCTTCAGCGGTCAAGCCACCACTTGCCTGTTTCGCATGATGACTGAGGCCATTAACTCTTAGGAGCCCCGATATTACCAACGTCGTCAGCTCGGCTCAGACAGCAAATTATTCCAATGGCACCAAAACATTTGACTTGTAGCAATCGCTAATAAAAGCCCATCTTGGTTACGATACGGAACATATCAGGCTTGGCGTCGTTGTCTTGAAGAAACGGCCGGCTCCGCAGTGAAGGCTAGTGTTGGTGCCCCTTGAAGGAGCGGAATTATTTCTCTTCAACATGTCCAACTCATCAGATGCCGCATGCAGTTTTGTTGTTCCTGCAGCAAGCCACCATCCCAAGCACCAACTAACCAAAGAGGGGTTGTCTCACAGTTGGGATCGGCATCATCAAGATAACAGACGCTCATGTGGTGACCAACTACGCATGGAGGAGGCGGCTTATACCAGGAAATGACCAAGGTAGTCCACGACATTGAGCCTGTATAGTACCAGGCCGTCTGGAGAGCGGCCCGCGGAAGTTGTATGGTCGAGTCGGCGGCCCATCGCTCCGCGCCTGCATCCGGCAGTGTAACGACATGTCGACGACAAAGATGCCGGATGGCACAAGGACTGGGGAGAGCCAGCACACGAAAGGAGGGGAGGGGGAAGATGGTGAAGTTCTGAGACACAGATTCTGCAGCGGGGCCTGACAAGGATGTCCTCCCGCAACATGGGTCGGTTGCGGCCCCTCATCGTTCGTTCGAATGCCGGGGTGCATGGACGATGTGCTGCCCTTTGCGGGACATGAACCCTCAACGGGCTGCCCAGGGGTCTCGGTGTGTCCACGACCCCTGTGGGCGATCAACCTCACCCAGAATAACCGCCGCCCTTCTCTGACTGACAGCGTGGTCAGAAGGCTCGAAATTCGCTCGTCGACATGTTGACACGGCTTCAGGCTCAAAATGTCGAGTGTCAGACACGAGGCTCAACAAGGCTGCTGCTTCCCAAAACACAAGCGGCTGGATGGCTGCTTGGGACGGCCTGTACGGATGAGTGGCTGAAGATATGTAGGTGATAATCTCCCGTTGTCTTCCACTCAGGACTCTTCCTGAGCCTCTGCCTCTTGTTTGGCTGCTGGCCTTTAATGAGGCTGTATTTTCGTTCTCCGGCGTTTGCGGCGTCCCTACAACAACAAAGGGCCATCTGCCTTCTCGATTCGTCCAACGGGTACCCCTCCGTAAATTAGACGATATTTTTCGAAACTACCCCGTCGACAGGGACCAGCTCCGGGACTTCCTGCAGCAAAAGTGACCTGCAGGGCCCCTGAGTGGTTGCAGTGGTTCCTGGGTTAAACGGCCACCATGTTGAAAGCGGCTAGGCGCCGTGCCACCTCAACAGCCCAAGATGCAGGAGTTAAGGTCGACGGTCGAGAAACGCACGGTCCGACGGCCCCCTCCACAGTCCAAGGACCAGGATCTGTATCAGATCCGCGCGATACAACAAGCACCAGCTCCAGACAGCCCAGCCGTCCAGTTGTTCAAAATGCAGACATCCCCCCCATCGCGTTTCCCGGAGGGCGGAACCCCTATCTTGACCGTCCTCTCCCCATTCCTCCCCGGCCCAAAACACCCTCCAACAAAACATCTACGGCCGTTGCTGCTGCCGTGGCAGTCAACACAGTCCCGCCTGTCATGCCGGCGAGGCCAAGTACCTCTTCAGGACCATCCAGCAAGGCGGCTGCTGGCTCAAGACCAAATTTTGACAAACGACAGTCCAGGGACGACATGGCTTTGAACATGGGCTCCAAGGGCAAGGGGCTCCAGCCATATATCATTGGCGTCAAGGGATCTGGACCCTTTACACCCGAGTCTAGTCCAGGCAGAATGAGAGCACCATCACCGGCACCCAACTTTTCAGTTCCTTCTCGGGTCATGACGCCAGAGTCTTTTCACTCTGGGGAGATTCCCATCGGTATGGCTTTGGGTAGTCCCACACAGGTTGTCGGCTATGCTGGGAGTTGGAATGGCTCCACTCAGAACATAGGCTACCAGGCACAGGTCGAGGCAAACGTTCAGAGATCACCATCACCGCCGCCAGTACAGAAGACGTCAGAGCCCACGGTTCAAAGGACGAAGACTCAAAAGAGGAGGCTGTTCGGGTCGTTATTTGGGAGGAAGCATGCCGAGCCAGCAAAGACGATGGAGACCGCCGAAGCAAACCAAAGTACTGTGTCGATCACGGTTACTGGTCCTGCAGAAGACAATGTCCCGACAAGAAGCAAAACAGTTAGCGGCAAAAAGGCCCCGAAACACAAGCCTATCGTGGTTAGGTCCAACACTTTGAAGGAAACCTCATCCCAACAAGACCTGAGAAGGACAGAAGAGCAGTTGAACAGCTTACAGCCATTGCCGGGAAGCTCTCCCTCCAAAGCGCCCATGTTGCTAGACCTGGAGATCCCAGACGTCAGGTTAGAACGCTACAGCATCATGTTCAGCGGCGTCTTGAACCCCAGCGGCACGACATCACCACAGTCCAAATCCTCGTTGTTGGAAAGACGACAAGCGACGTTGGAAAAGCTGAAGACGATCAAGGACCAAGAGGAAGAAGAAAGGATACGACCTCGGCGTGCCACATCCCCGCAACCCATGAAATCTCCAGGATTCACCCTCTTCCCCCAGGCCATGTCCTCGACCAACTCGCTCGCTCCTCCACCACGGAAACTTCAGCGATCCAACACCTCGCCTTCGGTTCTCCCATCACCAGCCAGAGCAAACTTTTTCAGCACCCAAGAAGGCTCACCAGAGGCGGCGAAAAAAGAGCGCAAAACAGTCAGGATCGTTTCGCCGCGAGCAATGGACGAGATCAACCGTGCGGCTCAAGTTGAAAAGCTCCGTGAGCAGCAACAAGCCCAGCTAAACCCACTCCGCCAACCTCCACCAACAACAAACCCCTTCTACTTTAGACCCAATAACTCGGCCCTCATCCTCGACTCACCTGTCAGCTTCGCCACAACCTCCTCCCTCGCCGACGAGGATTACGAGCCGTTATCAGCCAGAGCAGCAGTAACTGCCATCCCGCTCCGCCCCGCAGTGCCAGAACCAACATGGACGATGATTTCCCCTCCCTCCTCCTCGTCAGATAGCTCCAAGCAGTCGGCTGCCTCGTCAGTAACTACCAGTCCCTCCCTCGATACTTTACGGCCCTTGGAGCACAAGCCAAAAGTGCCGCCAGTGGAAGAAGACGACGTTGCTCTCAAGGCAGCAGTTGAAATCTCGATAGCGAGACAGATTAGTATCTCCCGACAACAGAGGAATATGCTCCGGCCGCTCGGGCAAGGGGCGACAATGTCGAGTTCTGCAAAGTCGGGGGCGATAAGGGGGAGGAGCGCGACGGTGGGAGGGGGGAGGGTTCAGGTGGAGATTTTGAAGAGGGGGACGAAACTTGGGGTGCCAATGGTGGTAAACGGGGGGGAGAATAGGAGGAGTGAGTTGGTGGAGGTTGTTGATCCTTAGGGGAACAAAAGGCAGGGACCCACTCGTACATTCATTTGGAGGGGATATATCTTTCAATTCTTGACAATCTTTTGGTCCTTTGAAGGATGAACACCGCTGCCTGTCTGGGACAGGGCGGTTTAGAGCACACTACCACACAACGACAACAATGACGACCATATCAGCGAGATGGAGGGGGAAAGAGATTTCATTTGTGTAAATATTCGATTCTACTGGGTGGATTTGGGATTTGGAAAGGGGTTGGCGAAACCAGCCCACCACCACCGGGCAAAGCAAGCAAACATTTGGAATTTTTTAATATTTTTTGGGGGGTTTGTTTTACTTTGTGTTCTAATTCTATTCCTCATAGCGCCTAGAGGGCGACAGAGTTGTGATACCTATTTTTTTCTTCTTGGTTGGAGATTCGAGGGCGAGAAGAGAGGGGAAATAGAAAAATACAAAACTTCAAACACCGCAATGGTTTTTATGTCCTCAAAATTGCATGCGTGACTTCCACCGGGCACGCTTCCAACAATATAACCGGCATCATAGGTCAATATAACATATGATTATTGTTAACTTGTATCCTTTTGAAACAAGAATAGGACTTGAAAGGTAGAGCGAACAGACCTGTTGGTTTCCATTTGAGGCACAGTTCATGATCTAATGCACATTACATTACTTTTACAATGCCATTTATTTTCAGGTTAAGATGCTCCCCATAACTTTCCTTCCCCAAACAAAACACATCATCACATAGCAGATAAGACAAATCATGATAATAATAAAATCAGTATTCTCGACACTAATCCCACAAACCCCCAAACGAGAAATCAACCTAACTAAGGTATCTCACCCCAAAGGCTACTGGTAGCTCGTCTGGCATCCCGCGAAGAAAATCAACACCGCAAATTCCTCACCCCTTGCAAACCTAACGCCCAAAAGAAACCAAACAGGAACTAAACCATATATCAAAGAAGAGGCTTCTCGCTCAGGGTACTAAAAAGCACCTCACCATCTCAAACAATATCAAACAACCTCCAACGCTCGAGACAAACCCCAAACAAGAAAAAAATATTACGTATGTACTTCCCCCCGACCTTCCTTTCGCCTCTTCTAACCTTCTTCTTCCCACCCCCCCTCATCCTCACCCAAACCCCCATCCATCCCCTCTCCATCCATCACCGCTGCGACCAGTCTCTACATAGCAGCCCCAGGCAGGTTCCCCTCCTGCCCCCCCCCTTGCAACTGCCTCGTAATCTCCTCCGTAGTGCTAACATCCTCCCCTTCCCCCCTCATCGCCGCCACAGCCCTCAACCCGGCGTACGGATCATTCACTTGCTGCCCCCCTCTATGGCCCTGCTCACTAGTCCTACTCAACCCCGCAACGGCCTGCGCGGCAACCTCCAGAGGATTCGGCGCCGGCACTGGCTGCTGCTGACCTTGAGCAGCCCCCGGCGGCGGTTGAACCGCACCCGCAGCACCACCCTCAGGAGCTCTCCCCTGAACACTGCTAGGATGAGCAAGACTGATATTCTCCGGCGGCGGCGGGAAACTCCCTTGACTCTCTAGCAACCGCGACTGTAGGTGGATGATGTACTCCCTCAGCTGAAAATTCTCGGCCTGCATCGCCTTGACGCTCTCCTCCATCTGGTTGAATTCCGCAACCTGCTGCTCAAGCTTCTTGATGTAGCCTTCTTTTCTTTGGCGGAATGCTCGCTGTTCATTGATCAGTCAGCACTGTTTACGTAAGGTAAGGGGTAAAATTGATCGCCAAGCTTGTTGTTACAAGTCACAGGCAACAATTGGTTCACGAAACGGAAGGATAACTCACCTGTGCGGCTCTGTTTTGGGCGGCGCGTTTAGACTGGGAAAGCTCACGCTTTTTTCTTCCGTCGGCCGTCTCTCCATTGTCCATCATGCCGGCTGTTGGAGCAATGACGGCAGTAGGACCAGACATGACGGCTACTTGTTCAGGTGGAGGGGGCACACCGGCGGGGATCATGGCAGGCGGGTGTGCGTAGCCAGGAGGAGGTGCAAGATCGTGAGCCGATCGTAGCTCTGGATGGATGTAAGCCTCACCTTGCTGCAATGGTGCGTGGCTATATCCATGTGGTGGCGGAGGGTGGCTGGCCACTGTTGTAGCAGGTGAGGTTCTGTTATCCCCAGGACCCTCAGGCTGCACGTGTGAATGGTTCTGGAAAGTTTGAGGTGGTTGTAAACCGCTGTGTTGGGGTGGTGCTAACACTGGGGCAGCAACTGGCGAGGGCACAGCTGGATCTTCTCGAGCAATAGGCTCTATGAATTATAATAGGTCAGTATACTCAGCCTGTTCAGGTATCTTGTGTAATGTGCAACGGTAGAAATAAATATATTTCCAAGCAACCACACATTGTCAAATGTGGGGAGGGGAAAGAAATGCTGAAAGTGTGAAAGGGTCAAAAAAGACCTCGGACTGAATAAGAGACAACGGTGCCGTATTAACATCCTCGGAGCCCGGAGATATAAGGTGAGAGACGCTGCTGGTTTGCCTGCGAAGGTAGGACATGTTGGGTTGGACAGATTATAAATCCAAGGCATGCTACCGGATGGGGATATACGCCGTCCTTGCAAACACAAGCACCAGCAGGCCGAGAGAGATCCAACGTCCAACAGCAAGGAAAGCCGGAGACCGAGCACTTACAACGGCAACAACAGATAATAACAAGATGCAAGTGGGTGGTGCAGGACAGATGCCGGCAAGGTGCCAACGTGGGATGGAAGGAAGAAGGAAGAATTATGTAAGGAAGTGCGTGGTGAGGAGGGGCAGGGATACGACGGCGGTAAGAAGGGCCTTCTTGTATCCAGAAGTGAACCAAAATCCTCAGCGCACAGTTGATGCGCCGCGTTACCACGGACCGAGCAGACAGACAGGGGCCCGCGGGGCACTACCATGAACCTAACGGAAACGGAGGATGCGGGGGAGGATCTGAGATGTCGGATGGGACGGTGGCCATCGGATTTGGTTGATAAGCAAGCCAGGGACCTGCCCTCGGAAGCGTATATACACCAGGGACAAGATGTGGCAATGAGATGTCGCCGGCAAGAAGAAGTTCTGATGACCGAGAGTGTTTGACCACGCCAGAAATGTCCAGCAAAAGTATCACCATCCTTGTCGGCAACGGTAACGGCGACCGCTATTGCTGAGGGACACGAGGGACGACCATGGTGCAGCGCGAGCACTTGACAGGCAACAGCAAAACGGCCTGTTTCTGCGGACACCTGTACTGTGCAGCGCATGGCGCACTTGCACCTAGAGCTGCAGAAGAGAAGGCAACGACGGAATGACTGATGAATATTGGTTGCAGGACATGGTGTTTGTTGTCCGGTGTGTGGTTATATCTTTCCTCAAGGGTGAAACGAAGCAGATGACGACGATGAATGTAAAGTAACTTACCGATCTTGACGCTAGACATTGGACAGGTCGATGCCACAGTGGCCGTCCTGACTCAGCAGTGCAGTTCGATGGAGTTGATTAGGTGATGGAAGTTTTGGTGGGTGGTGGTGGTGAGGCGAGGGGTGGCGTACAGAGCGTACAAAAGCAATACCTGTACACACCAACTCGAGCCACTGAATGCACTGCGCCGACCGGCAATGGCAATGGAATGCTGACTGTCCTTCTTTTTTTGTTTCTTTCTGGAGCAACGGATGGCCTTGTGCAGCGCGGGCTTGGCTATGTCAGCATCTTGTTTTTAAACCCCCATTCCATCATCAAAGCCGCGGGACTTACCAACGGATACGGATCTTGTTATACCGTCAAATCCGAGGGGCTGGGAATAACACGTTCAGAACGCGACAACACGACGAGAGCAAGCAGCCAGATCGAGACGTTTCGGTCTGTATGTATTACCCAGTACCTCGACACCACAGCTTAAGTGAGCAGCAGTTTGAACGGACCAAGGGAAAACCAGCCAGGAGATAAGGGACTCTCGGAAATGCGTCAAATTTTCCGATCCGTGATCCCGCGAGTTCTTTTCCCGTCCAAGCAGCAAATATCGCGCCTCTTCTTGGGGATGCCGGCCAGGGTTATGTCGTTTGCTCGAATGATGCTCTTTGTCAGATGGGATATTGCTTTGTCAGCAATTGCTTGGATGCTTGGACGAGGAGACCGCGCGGTTGCGTGATGTGTCATCAAAGATGTGTGAGGTGGATTCTGTTGCAGCAGCGGGGAAGGTTTGGCTTGGCAATTTTGCTGCAGAGTGGAAATATTCTTGGCACAAATCTACCGGCCGGTTTGCTTTTCCGGTTCCGAAGAGAGGATTCTGGTCCGTGCCCACATGAAGCTTAGGTGAGGTTCTGGGATGAATTCAATTTCGATATCTGAGCTTCTGAACTTCGTCCCTTCTCAATATCAAACATGCGTTGCAGTTGTTGCGGCTTGGGATTGTCTCATCGGTCAGATAAACGACACAACCCACCACCAACCTCGACTTACACCAAGACAAGGCCATGCATCCTCAGAGCCAGTGGCTGCCACGCTTGCCTGCATTCTCCCACTCGTATACCATGCTCGTCCTACTGGTCTCGGTGTTATTCAACATTAACTTTCATCCGCCCTTACATACGCCGGCTGCAGCAAACATTTACACTCTCGGTAACCACCGGCCGGTTTCTTTGCTTTCTCATAGCTAGCAGGTTCGGAAGTCATGTGCGTAGTCATCGTCATTGCTACCATGGTGAGCAGTCAACTTTGTCAGTACCAAGTGAAGCTCCGAAGCTCCGAATTACTTATCTCGTCGAGATAAGCCGCATCTTAGACGTCTAGTAGAATACGGTGAACCCCAAAAGGAAAATGGTAAAGAATGAGGAACGAGGGCGCAGACGGGACGGCCATCTAGCTTCCGAATTCAGTAATTTTGCCAGTTTAATCGACGCCATCGTGGCGGTAGCCTCGCATGCCCAGGAAAGAAGGACACTGCCGAGAAGAGGGGATTACTATTCACAGGGCCTGACTAACACCATATATGGGTACGGTGAACTTCAGCACATTTATCTCGCGTGTTCGCGAAGGAAACGCTGAACAGAAACTTGAATGTTATGGGTGGGATCGCCTCTTATCACCCAATCGGTAGCATTACCATGCGTATACGGTGAGACTTCGAGAGAGCACACAAGATCAGCGGGGTGGTAAGGGTACGATATCCACTCTGACCCTCGTAAGCCATATGCAGTCTCTATTGATCTTTCCTGAAGCATTTCCTGTTCACTTATATAGCGTTCGATCAATATGACTCAGTCACTCGTGTGGCCTCTTCCGCAGCTGTCTCCTCACGGTTAGGATGGAGCAGCCTGTGCAAGAAACGAGGGTTGGGATCTATCTCTGTCAGTCCACACGCTCAGGAGGCGATGTCCTAAAAGTATCACTTACAGTAGGCAGATTTCTACGCTTTTCCCCGGGAATACCACAACAGCACATTGGTAAAGGATCGTAATTCAGACACTTCTCAAAGTATTCCACTTTGCCTGGGCCTACTCATCATCAGTTATGTGTAGTGAGCTGAAGGTGGTTCACAGGAACACTTACCGATGCATTGGACTTGATAGCCTGAGTAATCGAGCTCCTCGCAGCACATGGTCTGACGCCCTGGTGCGCAAGCCAATCCTGGCTTGCTGGCATCGATGGCGAAGGTGTAGTTGTAGGGATCGTTGGAGAAGGACAGACCAGTGGTCCTGGCCACGAGCATGCTGATGAGCACAACAGCAAGCATCTTGATACTTTGAAGGTCACTTTGATGGAATGAAAATGGAAAAGCCAGTGAACCTCGACACCATTAAAAATGGCATGGTCATCTCGAGTTTTTAGGTTTGTGAATGTGGCTTGCTGTTGTGGAGAGAGTCCCGACTAGCCTAATCAATATCCGTTATGTTTTATTCCAGTTTCAACTTGCTGCCCCTTGACAACCTTCACAGTGCTTTCACCATGTCCCCCATCAAACACATCCGGGAATGCCCTCATCATGATCCGTAACGTAATTACACAGATGGTGTATCATCGCGTAATATTACCTGCCCAATCAAAGAAATCTCGGGATGCACAGGCCACTCGCTACCCGACTGCATGGATGAGGTGACATAGCTCAGCTGTCGAGTGACGTCGATCCCGCTTTCTGTTCAGGTTTCATTACGCTTTTCCCCACGAGAACTTCAGCTGGGTCGGGTCATTGCCAAGGAAATATCTTTGTGACCCCATCAGTTGGGCTAGCTGGTATAGAGAGGGATCCTCGTCATTTCCCTACATTTCATTTTCTTTCTTGTCGAGAAAGAAACTCTTCAATTTCAACCCAAGAAACACCTCACCAACAACTAGCTCTCTGAAACCGCTCACTTACACCACAGCCCAACGGCTCACCACCACCAGCTATGGCGGACTCCCCCCGCGATAGCAGTCCAGAAGGACTTGTTTCAAGCAACAGCAACAGCAAATACCCCAACTTTGAGTACATCCCCCATTTTACTTCCACCTGTCCCCTGTGAACCAGCTACTAACATCCCCCTTTCCAGAGTCGACTACGTAATCTCCTACTCCCTCCCACCCCCCTCCCCCCCCTCCCAACAACTAGCCGAAGCCGAAGCCTCCTTCAGCCAACTCATCCACCTCCTCTCCAAAACCGGCTTCGCAGTCGAGGTCCGCCCCGGCCGCCCACCCACCACCCCGACCTCCCCCTCGTCCCTGCTCATCTTCCTCCGCATCGCCTCCCACTCCCTCCTCGAAAAGCAAATCTACCGCTACCGCGTCCAGGACTGGCTCTACGGCGTCCGCACCGCCGCCCCGGGACCACCAAACAGCCTCTCGGAGCAGGAGCCCATCACCGACGCTGAACGTCTCCGGCTGGCGTACTTGTTGATCACGAAACCGGTCAACGAAGGAGGAGCAGGCATCACACCCGGGGTGGGCCAATGGCGCTTTGTAAAAAGCGTTTTCCCCCTTCACGACAGAAAGTTCAACAAGGAGTGGATCAAGGACTGGTCGACAAAGTATATCCTTGACGATGAAGATCTGTTGAAGATTAGGAACCAGTTTGGCGAAAAGGTTGCGTTTTACTTTGCGTTCCTGCAGTCGTACTTTCAGTTTTTGCTGTTTCCTGCTCTGTTCGGGTCGGCGGCGTGGTTGGTGCTGGGTGGGTTTAGCTGGGTTTATGCCGTGGTTAATTGTCTCTGGGGTGTGATCTTCTTTGAGCATTGGAAGGTGAAGGAGGTTGATCTGGCGGTTCAGTGGGGGGTGAGGGGGGTGGGCAAGATTCAGCTGCCGAGGCCGCAGTTCAAGTTTGAGAGGGAGGGGTTGATGCGGTGACGGGGGAGATTGTAAAGGTTTATAGCCCGTACAAGAGGCTGGCGAGGCAGGCGTTGCAGGTGCCGTTTGCGGGGGCTTGCGTGGTGGTGCTGGGGGGGTTGATTCTGGGGTGTTTTAGCATTGAGATTTTCATTACCGAGGTTTACATGGGGCCTTTTAAGCAGTATTTGGTGAGTGTTTGGTCTGGTATTGAAGTTAGGGGGGAAAGAAGCTGACACGATGCATATAGACTTTTTTGCCCACGGTGCTGCTTACGATTTTTATGCCCACCTTCACGACACTGCTCACGAAGCTGGCAGAAAGGTTGACGGAGCTGGAAAACTATGAGACGGTCGATGCGCATCAAGCTTCGTTTGTGCAAAAGATTTTTGTGCTCAACTTTATCACCTCGTATCTCGGCATTTTCCTCACGGCTTTTGTTTATGTACCCTTTGGCAAGATCTTGGTTCCCTATCTGGATGTATTTCAGTTGACGGCTCAGAAATTTACTGTGGAGGGGAAGCCGTTGCCGACGAAGGAATGGGTTATCAATCCTGACCGGCTGAGGAAGCAGGTGATTTACTTTACCGTGACGGCTCAGATTGTTAACTTTGCCACCGAGGTTATCGTCCCTTATGCGAAGAGGAGGATTTTCAAGACGGTGGAGAAGGTTCAGATGGAGGTCAAGGGGGAGAAGGGGGCGGGTGTGGAGTGGCCGAAGGATGCGGACGAGGAGCACAGGTTCTTGAAGAGGGTGAGGGAGGAGGCTGAGCTGGAGCAGTATGATGTTACGATTGACTACAGGGAGATGGTGATTCAGTTTGGGTATCTGTCCCTTTTCAGTGTTGTCTGGCCGCTGACTGGGTGTTCGTTCTTGGTCAACAACTGGATTGAAGCGAGATCAGATGCGATGAAGATTGCCGCGAATAGTCAGAGGCCGATTCCATGGAGGGCGGATAGTATTGGGCCTTGGTTGAATGCGCTTGGGTTTTTGTCTTGGCTTGGTTCCATCACGTCGGCCGCGCTGGTGTATCTGTTCAATAAATCTGGGGGAGGTCAGCTTGGTGTTGGGTCGGTGTGGGATATCCCCGGCTGGGCGCTGCTGTTGGCTATTCTTTGCAGTGAGCATGTCTACTTGGGCGTGCAGTTTGTTGTTAGGGGGGTGATCAAGAGGTTGGACAGCCCCGGCTTGCAGAAGGAGAGGGCGGAGAGGTTTGCTATGAGGAAGGAGTTGCTTGAGAGGATGGTGGAGGAGGAGGTGGTTAGTGCGCAGGCTGAGAAGGGGGTGGGTGTGAGGGATGGGGAGAAGATTACCAGGGAGGTGTTGGAGGAGGAGGCGAGACAACATAGTGGGTTGGGGCCGGAGAAGGTTTTTTGGTTGAGGCAGCGGGGCGCGGGGGAGAGTGTGGAGGTGGGGAGGGGGTTGATTCAGTTGGTGAGTAACTAATTTTGAGGAAAATGGGGCGAGGCAGATGA
Source organism: Podospora pseudoanserina (assembly GCF_035222485.1). NCBI lineage: Eukaryota > Fungi > Ascomycota > Sordariomycetes > Sordariales > Podosporaceae > Podospora > Podospora pseudoanserina. The sequence continues at coordinate 1,686,386 of NC_085922.1, read as the reverse complement.
TGCTGATGAGATGTAGGTTTCGCTTGCGAATAATAACACTGCGAAGAGGGAGTAGAGGGTGAGGATGAAAGGTTGTTCGAGCGAGGAAGGTGTTAGGTGAGAGAAGGGGGTGGTGGTGATGAGTTGGGGAAAGACTGTCCTTTGAGGGGGGAGTTATTTCAGGGGAGGGAGAATGAATGAAGTAGTATAATGGGTGCTTTGTTCTCTGGCTGAGTTTCCATTATGGTGTGTTTTATGTTCCAAGGTGAATGGATGTTTTATTGAAGTTGCACATTCATTCAAGCCATATTTAATTTACTCGTTCCACGGGGCGCCCTTTTCACTCTAGTGTAGTCTTGATTATCCCTCCTATGTACATATCCATGGACATCAATATTTCCACCTGACCCCCATTTTCTCTTCTAAAATGCTATCCTTTCTGTTTCTTCTTTCTGATCCCTCTCATTATGTTGTTACATGAGTTTTGGTGTTACAAGTTCTATAGCATGAAAACAAGACAAACGAGGTATCTCTATGTTTTCATAAATCAGGTAGGTATATGTACATGAGCTGGCGGGTTATCTACATTTGTTTTTTTCGTAGATGACACGGCCGTTTGTGGCGGACGGCAGGGTCCAGCTGCGTTGTTGAGGTTTTCCTGCCTGTGGCGGGGGCGAAAAGTCGTCGTGGTAGGGAGAATTGGTTGTTGTTGGATATGGTAATGGTAGTGGTGTGGCGGGCCTTGTTCGTGAGCGGAAGTTTGGTCATAGAGGTCCACATCCTCTCTCTTCCCTTCCTTGCGCCGGTTACTCGATGATGATGGCTGCTGGGGTGGCCTCGACTTTCGAGTATCGTCGTCCATCTCCGCGTCGCCCCGCCTCGCCCCGCCTGGGGAGAATATCGCCCCAGCGTCTTGACATAGCATCGCTGGGCGAAGCAAGATTGTTGGTCATAAACTCCGCATACAAATTTAATCCCCTCAAGGCTGGCGGTACTGGCGGAGGATGGTCTGAAACCAAGGGATTCGATCTGGCGGCTTCTTTTTGTCCACCACCGCCACGTCGTCACTTTCCTGCTCTGGCTTCGCCTCCGATTTTCGTAGGTTTTGCGACTTGAGCACTAGCCTGTCAACCTCCTTTTCTGGCGCCTCGGCTTCTGCCGCTTGTGATTTCAGCTCTGCTTCAGCCTTTCGTGGTTCTCGTAGCTCCGACGATGGTTTCTTCTTCTCCCCCTCCTCTGCCCTAGCTTCTGCCAGTTGTGATTGAACCGCCTCTCCAGTCGTCCCATTCGGTAACACCGGTGGTTTTTGCAACCCATTTCCCCTCTCCTCCACCAACCTCCTCTCCATCTTCTTCGCCTGCCTCCACTCATGATTCGCCCTCCTAAAAAACTTGAGCCGATCCGTAATCTCCTCTTCTATTTTCACCCTCTCCTGCGATAGTTCCCTCGTGAATCTATACTCCCCGCTCTGATGCCTTGCCGCCAGCTCGTCGAATACTCTCGCTGCTTCCCGGACTTCTTCTAATGTGCAGGGTTTCCCCCGTATCCTAGCCACCGTCTCTTCTAGACATTGCCAGTCCAGCTTTAGAATTTCCTCGAGGGGACGTGCTGTGGATGTGTTATCTTTTGGAGGGTGATGATCTGGTTGCCGGGGGTGATCGCTTTGCTCTGATGGTGGTGGTTGTGGAAAAGAGTCCTCTTTTGGCGGGTTTATTGCCGCTTGCTCGTCCGATGGCGGCTGTTGGGAGGGGTTGGTTTGTTGTGATGGTGGTTCTGGAGAGGACTTCTCCTCAGGTGGGTCTGTGACCACCTGTTCGTCTGGTGTTGTTGGTACTTCTGGTTGGTGGTCGATTCGGTTAGGTGTATTCTCTGCATCGTTGCTCGTCTCTGGTAGAGATTGTTCAGTTGCTTCGACCGGGGCAATTTGTTGTCCCTCGTGTGATTGTTTTTCGGTAGTGGTGTTGTTGATGGTGGTGCCAAATTCGGTAGGTATTGCTACCGCCTTGGTGACCTCAGGAGTGGCAGCAGTGCTGGAAGCACCCGAGCCGCTGACAATCTTCCCATCCGGTATTGGTGACGCCGAAGAAGTACCCGTCCTCTCCTCTGGCTTCCTGTTCCCCTCCCCGGCATAACCTCACCAAAGAACCTCGCCTGCTCATCACAAAACCCCGCCAGCTCAATATCCAGCATCGAAATATGATTCTCCGGCTCATGAGTCCTCCACCGTATAAACACCGTCCTAAAAGTCTAAATCTCCTCATCAGCAATCAAATCCCCAACATCCAGGTCCCCCCCAAAAAAAAAAAAAAAAAAACTCACATTCGACCACTCCGGATGATGCCTCCTAGCCTTACACTCCCCGCAACAGCCCCCATAAACCCCACGCCTTAGCAAAACTTCCAAACTCAAAATACCTCTCCAACCCCGTCCCATCCTCCGTAATCCTCCACCGTCCCCGCCCCCAACCAACAACCCCTCAAGCCCCCTCCTCCAAATCTCATGCTCCTCGTCCGCCCCTTCGTCTCCTTCTCCCCCTTAAAACCTCCTCCCCTTCCTCCTCAACGGCCCAATAACCCCTAACTTCAAATCCAACTTCCTCACCCCCCCATAATACCCCCAAACAGCCGGATTGTCCCTCGGCGCCGTCTTTAACACACTAAACGGGTCCTCATACTTCCTGTGCAGGCCCGTCCGGATCGGGTCGGTGAGCGAGGCAGGCCTGGTGGGCTTGATAAACTGTCGTCTCGTCGTCGTCCTTGTCCGATGATCATGATCATGAGGTGAAGAAAGGCAGCAGCGCAAGCCCGGTGACCGCCTTGGTTTGGCAACAAGAAGAGAGTGGCGCATCTGTCAGAAACAAGAAAAAGACCACGCCGGCTCTCATGGTTGTTGCCGTAATCTCCAATATCAAAATGTTGAATTGAAACAGCTGCTGCCCGCTCACATTCAAAATTCACAAAGAGAGCCAATGATGATGGTGGAGCAAATTGGGTGCATCCGGGGCGCCATGATTGGCCATGGCCAAGCTGGCAGGTGGGGTGTGGGGTGAGGGGTTGGAGCGTGGGTTAGGGTTGTAGCTGAAGCCACATCGACAACCACATATGTGCCATGCAAACAACATCTGTGGCTCAACTGCACTACACATTCACATAGAACTACACCTGGTTGGAAGATATGGTCTGCTTCTGTGAGTTTGGACTGGGCCTAGCTATACCGTTCTCATGATCCTCACATGTCAATGTCACAGAACTCACTAACAGCACACACATTGCAAAAAAAAAGAGATCCTTTTGTATTTCAGACACAGACACTAAGCTAAACCACAGACAGTAAAAAGAGTGCGAAGAAAAAACTTGTTAAAAAAGAGTTAGGCTATTGTAGGTGTGCAATGTTTTGGGGGCAAGCGAAATTGGAAAAAGCTAGGAAACTAAACTGAGAAACGTCGTGATTGTGGTGATGGGTGTTGCGTGTGTTTCTCTTGCCGTCGAGAGCCGAGTCGTTGGTTTTGTTGTGTTGTAAGAGAGAAATCGAGGCCCCCAGCCGAGACAAGGAAACCGAGCTGAGAGATGAGAGAGAAAAGAGGCTCTTCTTCCGTGAGGGAGGTCGGGGTATGATAGAGAGGACCAGTGGTTCGTTTCCTGTTTCCCGCGCCAAAGACAAATAGTTGGATCAAACGAAAGTAAGAAAGCAAAACCTCCCAGATGAAAATAAAAGCAGCCTCCCCCCAACTCATCTCCGTGTCCCATTTCCCCCCGTCCAAGCCGGCCGTAAAATGCAACAGTTGGGTATTTGGTCGTATATCTTCATCCATACCTCGCATCCCATGATTCCCAAACAGCCGCCATCCGCCATCCGCCATCCCCTCTCTGCCCTTCTCTCCAGCCAGCCTCGTCAACAGCTGCGAGGTCCGGGCACGGAGGTGGTGTCGTTGGTTAGCTAGCTCTGCATAGGTGGGCCGAGGAGGTAAGGATGGGCCATCGTATGCGAGACAAACCCGTTCAAGGAGCGTAATTGGCTCTGAGATATCGTAGAACAGACATCCAACTTGTGACGTGACCTCGTGAGACGCACCATAAGCCTTCAGCCCGAGTCCCCTGCGCCCAAAACCTCATTGCATCTCCAACAGCATGGTATCTCTGTTCAGATCATGCCCCGGCGTTGTACAAATGCTCAGCATTCCCCTTCAGCCAATTATATCTGCATAGTACAACAACGGCCACCCGGACTCTCATCCGCCGTGACCTAGACCCGCCCAATGACAGACGCCCCTGCAAGACTTTTCGCGGCCGTCCCCCCAAGCCATCGTTCGCCAAGTATTAGGGAGTGTTCGATTAAAAGGCGTGACAAATGAAAATGAAGAAGTGAAAGAGAGAGAGAGAGAGAGAGAGAGAGAGAGAGAGAGAGAGAGAGAGCCGGCAAGCTGGTTGTTGTTTGGATATCATGAGAGTGTGAGACGTGTCGTGGGAGTAGGGAAAGAAGCGGTAAGGCTGCCAGATTACCGGAGCGAAAAGCCCTTCCTCTTCGGTTCCTTCTCCAGTGGCCGCCCGCTCTCCACTCTCGACTTCTTCTCCTCGAGCTCCAGTCGTTGCCGTTCGAGCTGCTCCTTCATCTCGCGGTGGCGAGCGTAGAGCTCCTCTTCGCTCTGCTTCAGCTTGGATTCCTTCTCAGCGACCTTCTGTTGGAAGACCATCTTCATCTCGGCTTCCATCTTGGCGAGCTTCTGCTCATGGAGCGCGCGCTCCTCCTCCTGCTTGACGGCGGGGTTGACCTCCTTGAAGACACTGGGATCTTGCGACACGCCCATAGCGATAAGCTTGTCTGTTCGGTAGTTCTCGTAGAGCGTGTTGTTGGTGTTCTCCTTGAGCTCCTCCATGTGGGTGCGGATGAGCATCTGGCGGAGCTTGACGAAGTCGCAGTGCTCCTCGTTGTCCACCTCGATAACACCCCAGGGGTAGGCACGGCCGCGGACCTTGCGCCCGTCGGCGTTGGTCACCTCGGTGTTGGCACCGACAACGGCAAAGGGAACCTTGGACATGATCTCGTTGTTCTCGGCAATCGTTTCCTCGTCATCAAGCTCATACCTGGGTCCCTCGAAGATCTGGACCTTGTGGTACTTGATGTCGGCAAGAATCTGCAAACAAGTCAGCGGTGCGTGCCCAGCCCCTCCGGAGAAAAAAGAACGTACTCTGGCCTTGAAGGCAACAACCTCCTCATCGGTGAGGGTGTCGGACTTGGCAATGACTGGGATCAGGTTGACCTTGGTGTGGAGGCGCTTCATGACCTCGATATCCAAGGGCTTGAGGGAGTGGCCAGTGGGCTGGATGAAGAAGACGCAGGCGTGGATGCGGTTGTCAACAATGTTCATGCGGTTGACCTTGTTCTCAGCATCGAGGTAGGCGTCGAAGCGCTGCTCGATGTTGTCGACAATCGGCCTCCAGGACTCATCGTTGTTGACAAAGTCACCGAAGCCAGGCGTGTCGACGACCGTAAGCCTGAGACGAACACCCGCCTCCTCAATATCTGCGCTGATAGATTGAATACTGACGGTCTTGGGAACAATTTCGAGGCTGGGTCCCTTGCGCTCCTTGGGTGGGTACAACGACGTGTTGAAAAGAGTGTTGACGAGAGTAGACTTTCCGAGGCCGGATTCACCTGGATAACAGCTTGATCAGAGCTTGTCCACATACACAGAGCCAAAACACGTACCGACAACCATAACGTTGAAGTTGAAGCCCTTGCGAACACTCTTGCGGTGCCATTGGTTAGGGAGGTTGGCGAAACCGACATAGCCCGTCAACTTGCGGCGGACAATGTTACGGTCGTCACTCAAAGCTGAAGGAGCTGCGGCGAAGGAGTCAGAGGGACCTTCTCTCGAGTCTTGAGATCCGGGTGTCGAGGGCTTGCCAGTGGGCACCACTGGCGAGGCCCTGACGGGGGGAGGGGGACTGTTGGGAATACCGTTTGAAGCTGCAGCACCTCGTTGTTAGCAAGACTCCTCCCGAATGGTCAATGTATAGTAGCAATGCGAAGATGCCAGGTCCAGGGGCGAATGGGGCCTGACAAATGGTATCATGGGGTCTCCTCATTGGAATCCGCTGGTGTCTGTGGACCACGACAGAATCGCCAGGTTTGGGATACAGCGAGCCGTACGAAAGCGGTTTGGCCATGGGGAGCTTGGGGGGGTCCTCGATGTTCAGCATGCTTCGGTAGTGGCGGATAATATTCTCCTTGCTCTCGCTGCCCAAGGGTAGACTGCTTGTCCTGCTCCCGGGGACTGGTGGAGACGTGGCACCGTCCCGCGATGAGCTACCGTCTGTGTCCAGGCTGATTACACTCTTCTCAAATTGCACGCTCTTGGTACGGGATCTGGTGGCGTTGTGGACCATGGTAGCGAAGTGCATCTCGGCAAGAGTGTTGTGTTGTGTGTATCTCGATGGGTAAGATGCTCGTCGTCCAAAAAACGAATTCCCAAGAAACGGTAAATGGCAGAGAACGAATGCGGTGGGTGGTATCCGGTGAGCGATTGTGGTGATGCTGGTGAGAAAAGAGAGAGGAAAAGTTCAGGTCGAGTGTGTCGAGATACATATCGGGTCGGACTCATATGGGGCGGCTAGTAAGGTGCGATGTGGTGGTCGGCTTCCCGCAGCGGACGGCGATACTTGCATTTTGTTGTCCTCAAAGGACCGGCACTGACGACAGCGAAGAACAAAAAGCAGGAGCTTACCCATTGTTTAGAGGCACCACAGTGGATGAAGCAGGTGGTTATTCGGTAGGTTGTTAATGAGGGGAAGGCACGAAGTCTGTGTAGTAGAAAGAACGTCAGCAATAAGCTCTGGTTTTGTCCCTCGTACCCTAACTTCCCAACTGGCACACGCACGATGTCCCAAAACGAGCTAGAGCCACCAAGCACCAGCCAAAGCCAGGAGCTATTGGTCCTGACGGTCCTGCCCTTCGTTCTGGACACTCCTCTCTCTTTGATGGGATCTCCAGACACGTTTATTGTATGTTGCTTGACCACAGTGCAGGCACAGAGACCGAAGCAGATAAACACAGCCGGGCGTGCGTGGGCAGAATGGTAGGTTCAAGCCAGGAGGTGCTGGGGGCTGGGCTTCACGTACGTACCGGGCAGACAGCGAAGCTTGTTTGATATGAGCGAGTCGCGTGTCGGCAGGTGTGAAGGAAGGGAGTTGGGTAGTAAAGGTAAGGTAAAAGGATCTGGTAACGCTGGATCGCGTAGAAATACGGCGGGGGAAAAAAGAGTGTTCGAAAGGTACGAAATGTCGATGAAGAAGGATGTGAAGTTGTCGATAGTGACGAGGTGTCGCGGTCGTCGTGAAGAGGAAATCAAAAAAAAAATTAGGGTGCGACAAACAGGCAGGCAGGGTGGCTTTGGGTTGGGAGATTTCCCGTCGTCTGGTGCTGCGCTGCTCTGGGCTCGGCGCGGGCGCTGGGACTGGTCTCTCGCAAAAGGGGTTGATGCGCTGGAGGAAGTGGGTGGCCGCTGCGTCCCGTCACAGTGCGCAGGGGTCCTGGAAAGGTAATGACCGGGGGCCGGGATGTTGGGAGCTTGTGATTCGCCAACAGCCTGCCAATGGCTTCAAACATCCCCAGACCAAAAGGAACCAGAAATCTCGGGCCTGTTGAAGCTAATTAGACAAGACTCTGCATTCATTCCTCCATTTCTTTTTGATTTTCATTTTTTTTTTGAAGAAGAAGAAGGAGGCCTGCACTCTGGCCTTCTGCTAAAAACATCCCGACGGCCGTCAACAGCACCGTGCTACAGACTCAGATACAGACACAATTGTCACCTCAACCACGGAGTCAATACCGAGAGACAACTTTCTCGAATAGGGTGACCCCAGTCTTTTCAGGTACGGATATCTTAATCGCCGCCCACACCCCACCGAGCATCACAATGCCGGCATCACCCAGTCCGTCGGTTGTCGGTACTTTTGGCAACTGTCAATGATTCTTCAGACGATCAAACACGGCCTGTTCTGGACGAAGAAAACTGTGAATGCAGCAACTTCGGAGTTGCATATCTTTTCAGCGTCAGATGGGGGCACGGACAGAACCTCAGGTCGCCGTTTCAACGGCCATTCAACATCAATTGGAAACGTTGTTTCAAGCACCACTTCAACCTGACCTGACAGAAATCCTCAACCAAAAAAACAAAACAAAAAAAAACCATATGGGCTCTTGGCCATGATTTTCTTCAAGGAGGGTAGGTGTGGTGCCAGGGGGTCGGTGCGCTACCACTGGAACCATTTGTTTCGAAAGGAGGTGACACGGGATCACTTCATTCGATGCTCGAAATTAACGACCCCTTTTATGAATTTCTTCCGCACAGCGTAGAGTCCTATGATCTGGTAAGCCCCGGTATCTTCAAGACTAGCTACAGCTTCAAGATACTACTATTGTATGCATGCTCGCTAGCGAACCAAATCATACGAGCTGCAGGCATTCCGGAACGCTCATGCATACATATTGCTCGTGTCACCCCTCCGAGATGTGGCAGAGACGTATTGGTGAAAGGTGAGAGCTGAGCGTCAGAGTGAAGTTGTGGACAGTACCACTTCTAGTCACAATGACTAGGTATAAGCTTCCTATCTCTATGATTACATTTATGTCTTCCTAACAAGGAGGTCAGCTCCTATTGTTCTCATCAACACCGTCCTCACTCTCCCAAGACCCCTGATTATCTAACCAACACAAATGTGGCCTGTGCGCCGTCCCTGAATGCCGAGCTCCCCCCAAATCGGAGCTTGGGCCGCCCCCTCTGGCGATGATGTAACCAGATCGGGCCTTTTGGGTCCTTGAATTCTTGCGACTTCGACGGCAGCAGCAGGTTTGCAAGTTTTCTTTGCAGATTCTGTTTTTGTCGGTTCCGGTTTTTTTTCATTTGCCTCGTTTTCCTCCGTCCCTTTATATCTCCTAGACATCACGCCACTCGGCTTCAAACATACCTACTACCTAAACAAACAATGCGCCGGAACCCCGCCATTCTCGGAGACACAATGCTGGAAAGCCGGTAAGAACGATATAATCAACAACCACCACAACAAGACAAAATGATACCGCCACGCTCGGTACTACACAAATGCCTTACGGGGATTACAAGGCGGCGACCGCTATTCAGCGTTACGACGACGACAAGATCACCCAGGAGAGCACCGTTCAACGGCCGTCATGGCTTCTTTACAAGCTCACGACAGGGGGCGGAACAAAAGGGGTCGTCAAAAGTGGGCATCACCCGAACCGTTGGTTTATCGACGACTTGCGCTTTGCTTGCTCTTTGGCTCTATCCGCACGAATCACTGACGCAGCTTACGAAGCCTTTGGGCTTAGTTGCCGACGAAAGGAGAACGTCGCCCGATGGCGTGGAGATCAAGGTTATCAAGAGCACCGAGAAGGGCCGGCAAAAGGAGAAGCGGGAAGAAGAGAGTGTCTGGGCTGGGATTGCCAAAAGCTTGGAAGGATTTCCTTCGATTCCGGGCCCGCCCGAGAATATAACTGATATGGTTGTCGACTTAATTTTGCCCGAGTGGACCAAGAGTTTGCCTGGGTTGATGAGGAAGTTGCAGCGGGAGTTGGAGATGGCACCGGGGTCGTTGGCGGCGGAGATCTGGGACGAGGCAAGGGATCCGTTTACGCACCCCGAGATTGAGTGGGAGGCTAAAGTGAGAGTGTCGAATGCGCTCTGTGAGGAGGAAAAGACTTTCTTGGAGAGGCGGAAGAAGGTTATTGTGCCTGCACTGGCAAAATACTTGGGATTGAAAGAGGAGGATATACACCCCGATGATGTCCCCACTGTGGCTATTTGCGGCTCAGGAGGAGGTTTGAGAGCGTTGGTTGCTGGAACTGGGTCTTTCCTGGCGTCCACCGAGGACGGCTTGTTCGACTGTGTGACGTATGCTTCGGGCGTGTCTGGGTCGTGCTGGCTTCAGTCCCTCTACTATTCCTCAGTCACGGGCAACAGCTTTCAGCGAGCGATCGATCATCTCAAAGCACGCCTCGGCACCCATATTGCTGACCCCCCGGTGGCTTTCAACTCGTTGACTTCGGCGCCGACGAACAAATATCTGCTGAGCGGGATTGTGGAAAAGTTCAAGGGGGATCCAGCAGCGTCTTTCAGTCTTGTCGATGTCTATGGTATACTGTTGGCGGCGAGGCTCCTTGTTCCCAAGGGCGAGTTGGAGGTCAATGAGAAAGACTTCAAGCTGTCCAGCCAGCGGGAATACGTCAGATACGGCCAGAACCCACTACCCATCTACACCGCCGTTCGTCACGAGATTCCAGAAATGGACGAGCAAGACGCCGACGGGAACCCGCCCGTTTCAGAAGAGGCCAAAGAACGTGCAAAGAAGGAAGCCTGGTTTCAGTGGTTCGAAATAACACCCTACGAACTATTCTGCGAGGAGTTTTCCGCTGGTATTCCCACCTGGGCACTCGGCCGCAAGTTCAAAAACGGCTCTGACACTGGTCTCCGTCTGCCTGAAGTCCGTATGCCTCTCCTCCTCGGCATCTGGGGTAGCGCCTTTTGCGCGACTCTCAGCCACTACTACCGTGAAATCCGCCCCATCATCCGCAGCATCGTCGGTTTTGGCCCCATCGACGGACTTATCTGGAACAACCTCAACGAGGACCTTAGTAAGGTCCATCCTATCGACCCTGCCTCGATGCCGAATTTTGTGTATGGCATGCACGGCAAGTTACCGTCCACCGTTCCCGAAACCGTCTACGACAATGAAAACATCCAACTTATGGATGCGGGTATGTCGAACAACCTGCCCATTTATCCGCTGTTGCGCCCGGGGAGGGATGTAGACATCATCATCTCTTTTGATGCATCGGCAGACATCAAGACAGACAACTGGCTCTCGGTGGTGGAAGGGTACGCCATGCAACGCGGGATCAAAGGGTGGCCGTTGGGGATTGGGTGGCCCAAGCCGGAAGCGTCGGCGAACGAAACAGCGAAGCAGCTCGACAAGGCGGAGAGTGCCTCTTCGCCGTCTGAATCTCAAGATCGCGTCGCGGACGCGAAGATGGAGCAGGCAGCCCGTCAACAGCAGATGCAAGAGGATGACAGTTCCAAAAGGACCGAAGCGGAAAAACATCAGCAGGCTTCGGACGAGTTGGGGTACTGCACGGTTTGGGTTGGGACCACGCAGGAGAGGAGTAGTGCTCCGCCGCCGCCGCCAAAGCCGATTGATGATGAAAGTAGCTGGAGACTTATGGAGCCGGACGCGGGGATAGCGGTTGTTTACATGCCGTTTTTGGCGAACGAGAAGAAGGTTCCCGGGGTAGATCCGGCGGGGAGTGAGTACATGAGCACGTGGAATTTTGTGTACAGTCCGGAGGATGTGGAGGGGGTGGTGAGGTTGGCGAGGGCGAATTATGAGGAAGGGAGGGGGCAGATCAAGGCGACGGTGAGGGCTGTTTATGAGAGGAAGAAGAGGAGGAGGGAGGAGCATGCCAGGAGGGTGAAGGAGGAGGCGTGGAGGAGGGTGATAAGGGGGGGCCGGGCTGGGAAGGTTGGGGTGGAGGGGGGGGATCAGTTTAGTTAGGAAACGGACTGGTGTCAGGTGGTAGGATAGGAGCGCGGAGGATGGATGGTTGGAATGGTTAGATACCCTGTTCAATAGATTTGCTTTTCATGATTATTATATTCATCTGGAGCGGGCAGGCAGTGTGAAGTCCAAGATACGTTTTTTTTTTGCAACATTTAAAAACACAATACTATACATACCACACCTTTGACCGGCCAACCCCTTTCTCACCCCTTTCCCAGCCCCAGCTCTTCCATGCCCACCCATCTAATGCCTTCCTCCTATTTTTTGGTATACTCTCTTTTGCACAAATCGTTCTTTCTTTCTTCACAGCGCCATAATGTGTAATGTGTGTGGGAAAAAAAAATGCTCTAGATATACAAAAATACAAGTTCTCTTCTTCCCTCTTTCAACTTGCATTTTCTTCCCCACAAAACACCTATCACTTGCATCTGATTGATTTGCCCATCTAACGAGAAATCAACTCGCCAATATCAATATAAGCCGGCTCCCACCCCTTATTCTTCCCCTGCTGCCCCTGCCCTTGTCCCTGCTGCTCACCACCACCACCCGTCTCCATTTCAAGCACATCACTCGGCACCTTGGCCCCCTCCCCAGGGCTGTACAAATACCATGCCTTCAACGCATGCATCGCAGCCTTCAACCTAGCCTGCTCCAACGTCGCCCCCTGCCCCTCCCCCAGCTTATCATTCCCCGAGTACACCCCCACCACAAAAACAGGCGTCCTCGACAGCCGACCGGTCTCCGAAAGCAGCCTCGCGACCGGGGGCTCAAACTCCTCTCTGGCGCAGAGCATAGCCAGTTCAAGAGTGGGATGCTTAAACGCAAACAACCGCTCCAGATCCAGCTCGCGGCAGAGGACGTGGGCCTTGACAAACGATTTGGCCGCCGCGCGGCCGCAGTGGGTGTACACCGCTCCGACAACAGCACGCGCAAAATTTGCGTGCGCCTTTTCCGATAGCTCGCGGGTGGTGGAGGAGCCGTAAGACGTGGGGGAGAATTTGGGGGTGGGGTTTGCTGCTTCTTCGTGATAGACACCTTGGCCCTGATCTTCCTCGACGGCCTTGTCTTCAGACTCTTTAGTTTTGCGGGGCATGATCAACTGCCCGAAATCGTCATCGTAGATTACCTTGGAGGCGACCGATCGCTTCCAGTTGTTCTTGTTGATCTTGTCGACCACTGTGCGGGTGTACCCGAACCCGGCGATGCTTTCCCCTGGGTTTTCGAGGCTGAATTGGAGAAGACCAGGATCGACCTCGCCGCCGGGGGCGGCGGCCACTTCAATACCCCACGATTTCGCTATCCTGTTGAGGGGCGCGGGGCCAGCGAGGCCGGCCATGGCGGCGAAGAGGACGTCCATGGGGAGACGGGGGTAGTGGACCATGAACCATTCTGAGGCGTGGTAGTTGATTATTGTGGCGCCGAGGAAGGCCAGGCTGGAGTTGTTGAACAGGGGGTTCGGGTCGGCCGAGGCGTCGACGAGGGTGCGGGCGAGGGTTTGGAGGGGGATTTTGGGGGAGAGCGACAGGCGGGCGTGGAGGGCGGAGAGTTTTGCTGATTCGAGGGCCCGGTAGGGTAGGGGGGAGGGGAGGGTGGATGTGTTGGGTGGGAGCTTCTCGAGGGGGGGGAAGCGGGAGTGGTCGGTCCCGTCTTCTTCGTAGACGGGTTCGGTCTCGACGGCGGAGGAGGAGGATGAGTACCGTACTGGTGCTACTTGGGTGGCGCACTTATATGAGGACCGGAGGGCGGCGCCGGGGGTGGAGGGGCAGCCGGGGCGAGCGGCGAGCAGTTGGCCCGTTGCTCTTTCGATTCGTAACCTCTTCATCATTGGGTGGGCGGGCTGAGGAAGATATGGAGGAGGTATGGTGGTGGAGGTGGGTCGGGAAAAAACTCGTCCAGTTTCGCCCGGGGGTCCAGTATTCCTCGGTGAGAATCGCCGGGGTTTCCTCCTCTTTTCCCAAGACGTCGGGGGCCGGATTGTTCGGGGGCGTTGGTCAGTAAAAAGGGTGGTGCGGTCGTGGGTTGCTGCACCGTTCCCCGGTTCGTCGCCGTCAATCTCGGAAAAGGAAAAAAAGTTCTCCAATGGGCCGTGAAGCTGCACAGCGCCAGTGCTGTTGCAGGGATCTCAGTCCCGCAGAGGTTGTGGCTGACATAATATTTTTTGAGTATAGGTAGTGTAGCACCCCGCTATCTACTATCAGGCCCAAGCTTTCAGTTTGCGGGAGCTCTCTGTGTGATGCTCGCCCAGGAACAGCACCCACTGCCCGCCAGCGCCTGTGACGGATTAACCATTCGCCCTTTTCCCTGCCATTGATTGGACCGCGCGAGCCCCCCAGCGACGACGTCAAGTTCGAGAGGCTTGACAGCTTATCCCACGTCAATTCACATCCTCCTATACAATCAGTCAACATGGTATGTTACCTAAACGTCTTCTCTGTTCGCGTCAATTGAGCCCTATGCTGACACTATCTCTCTAGGGTGGCGGTCCCAAGATCCCGTGAGTTTGCGCCTTTCCCCGAGATAGACCTAGCGACGCCATAAGCCAGACCTCAAGAGTCCTAACGAGACCGACCCCGACATACAGGTATCCCAAGCACGTCTGGTCGCCGGCCGGTGGTTGGTACGCCCAGCCTGCCAACTGGAAGGCTAACACGGCCATTCTCGGTGTCTGCGTCTTTGGCATCACTGCTATGGTCTGGAACCTGAGCGCCGAGAGGGAGTTCCGTCACAAGATGCCCGAGCCAGGACGTTTCTACCCAAGCAGATAGTATGTTGATGCTGGCTGCCATTGTCTTTGTCGGTTCATGAGCACTGACCTTCCCTTCCAGCTGGAGCAAACAAATCATCGAACACGAGCGGGCGCAAAAGGAAAAGGCAGAGGCAGAGAAGAAGTCATCATAAGACAACAGTACCCAAACCGGGGCGGGGGCCATTTTCACGGTGTAACTTGTACATGAATTCAACAAATTTTGGAACCTCCAGGCATTGATGCCATCTTTTTTTTTCCTTTGGTGTTTGGAGCCTCATCACAATGCCTTTGTTCTTGGTCGCTACGGGTTTCCGTACAATACGGCTGTGTTCTACGCAACAGTCCTGTTCACAACACATTGTTCGGTGTTGCTGCTGAACGGATACTATTAAAGCGCAGCTATATACTGACTCTCCCAGGGTTCAAAAGGGCATCAAAACCATCATCAACATCTTTACTACTACCATTCGACTACGCCCACCATGTCCGGCTTTTGGAATTCCATAGACTTGCAGTCTGAGCAGTCGGACGGCTCATCCGTCGCTTCTAATCTCCCCTCTAACCCCCCTTCTCCTTCACGGTCACTTCTATATGAGCCTGACATTGCAGAGTACGACTCGGACCTTCCTGATTACGAGTCTGAATCTTCTGAAGACACCATCAGAATCATCAACAATGTCTCGGATTTAGACGAACCAGAAACTCGAGAATGGCGCAGTCTTCGAGACGATCTCGAGGAAGCAGAAATTCGGGAACGTAGCACCCTTCACAGAGAAGACGCCGGTCTTGAAGAAGAGGAGGCTGAACATCAACCTCAAGACATGGGCACCTACGTTCCCGACCCCAAATTCACCTTCCTTTTCGACCCTGGCCGCCACCACCCCCATCACCAACACACATGCTCCATTTGCATGATCTCCCCCCTTCGCATCCTTCCCGCTACCCAACGCCAGAGCATCTACAATCAAAACAACGATTCTGTGCCTTGTGTGCTACCGTGCGGTCACATATTCGGCCAAGCTTGCATCCGTCAATGGATGCAAGACCGCGACCAATGCCCCGTTTGTCGGACTCCCATGGTTCACGAGCTGTGTAAACACAAGATTAGGCTTAGACCGCTGTGGAAGGAGACCATCTGGTTGGTTCCACGGACTATTCCTGACGGGGGGAAGATTGCTGCTTTTTGCTCCACTTGCGAGGCGGTGGAGAGGCGGGCGGTGATCAATGGGTTGATGGAGACGCTGGGGAGGTTGTATTATGATGCGAAGCTGAGGTGGAAGAGGACGGGGAGGGAGAAGGATCGGGTGCAGATGGTGAAGTATAGGGTGAGGATGGATGACGATTTGAAGAGGTTGGTGACGAGGGAGACGGTTGGGGAGTGGTGAGTTTTTCTCTTTTCCCGCTTTTTCGATTTGGCTTGCGTTGCTGGCTGACGAGGCTGTTGTTGTTTTGTGCTGACGCAGGTGCTGGTGGCTTGCTTGGGTGCTTAGGTACTAGGCTTTTGATCAAAATAGAACTTTTTGTTATTTACTTTTCTTGAATACACGCATACATTTGTTCCTGATGTTTTGATGATTCTTGTGGTGTACATACTTTGTTTGGCATATGCTGCCCCTTTTACGCCCAAGGTCTCCTCCAATGTTGAGAGAGGTATATATACACCTTCTAATCATTCAAAGGCTTTCGATAATACTCTGACGCTACGGCCCCCGAGGCTTGGTTTTATTGATCGCTTGCTCCGGAGGTACTGCATAATAGCATTGGATCCCTCCCCTATACGGGAGGCCCGAACCACACGGCCCGCCAAGCCGGTCCTCTCGCCGCTCTTGGCATCACCCATCCCGGCCCGTAATTCTTTCAACTTCCTCCTTTTCAGACAAAACTGTTCATATCCCAGCTGCCCAGCCAACCTACCATACAACTGTGAAACTGCACTTTCCTTTCCAGCCCCTTATGTAACCACCCTCTTCCCTTTTCATGAAAATGTCCTCCACAGACTCCAAAAAGCAAGCCAACCTCTCCCGCATCCGCACCAACCAGCGCCTCTCCCGAGCCCGCCGAAAAGAGTACATCTCTTCCCTAGAATCCCGCATCAGGGAGCACGAAGAAAAGGGGGTGCAGGCAACACTAGAGATCCAGCTCGCCGCGAGAAAAGTCGCGGAAGAAAACCAGAGGCTGAGAGAGTTGCTCGGCAAGGTTGGGGTCAGCGAGGCTGGTATAAGAGAGTACCTGCAACAGCCGCCATCCCAGACGCCCTGTAGACGTGAGGAGCAACAGAAGGACGCAGAGCCTAACGAGTGTTCCATGGCGGCTGATTTGTAAGTTACCAACCAGTCCAACTGAATTGGAAGCTGATAAACAGCAGAATATCCCACATCACCGGCGCAAACACCAGCCAAGTCCGTGTGACGTTGGGATGTGCTCCCGGAAGGAATTGTGACGTTGATGAAGAGGCTATTGAGAAGACTATCACTCGACTGAAGGGCTCAACCTCAAACTAAAAGCAACGACAACACATGGCGATGAATTCATATTTTCCGCTTACTTTGCCAGGGGCATAGGGGGTATAACTCATGATAAGTAATAGGTACAATCAATGTGCCCAAATACAATAAACAATCAAACCGCTTCTTAAAAAAAAAAAAAAGGCCCAGATATCCCTCAACACCAACCCAGATTTGCAAAAAAAAAAAAAAAAAAAAAAGACCGCCGGTATCACAAAAAGTAGTCGGCAACGGGCTTCTTAGCCGGCATCCCCCTCGAATCCTGCGGCGCCGCCTGGAAAACCCGATACCTCCTTGCCGGCCCAGCTTTGTTGTAGCCCAGCAAGTCATTCTCCATCAAAACACCTCTTGACCCCTGCCCGCCCATCCCGTCACTCCTGTTCACATCCCCATTACTCCTCGCCAGCACCCCCAACCCAGAGTCATCCTCCGACAGCTCCAGCAACGCAGCCACATTCCCGCATCGGTAGCAGTAATTGGGCGCCGACCACACCGTGACGATACTCGCATCAAACATCTCCTTGAACCCCTCCATAACCAGCTGATGCGCCCTCGCAATCAAGCTCAGGTCGTTCCTGTGGTTGAACACCTTGACGATATCGGCCCCAAACAAGAACCCAGCCCCCCTCGGCGACAACCCCCACCCATCAATCTCATCCGGATCCGACCAGAGCAAGTCGCACATCGCACCCTCATGAGGAACTTCCTGTTTCCGGTCCAGCAGCCGAATCTTGTCCACATTATCAATCAACGGACTCAACCCGCCATGAACACACAACACCGCCCCCGCCGGATTCCCAATACTTCCCCCACTCGCCCCGCTCGCCCCCGACCCCGGCGGTCCCGTATTCGTCGGCGCCGGCGGCCCACCGCCATCCCCGAACCCATTCGTCGTCGGCTGCCCCCCTGCCGCACCATTCGGACTCCCTTCCGTCCGCCCCCTCTCAGGACTGCTCCCGCCCTCCCCAACCTGACTTTCCCCCGCCTGACTCCCCTCCCTCGAAGAAGAAGCAGAAGAAGAAGACCCCTTCCTCAAAAACCTCGAAATAATCTGCTGATCCGCATTACAAACCTCAATCTCCACATCCGACCCCACCACCGGCACCGTACCACCACCACCACCACCACCCCCCTCGGAAAGAGTATTACTAGCCCCCAACACAATCGCCCCCAGCGCCAAGTAATCAAACACATCACAACAATACCTCCAAACATTCGCGCTCCCATACTTCCTCAAGCACTCGTCATAGAACCCATACACCATCGTAATCTGGCGAGACTCGTGGTTCCCGCGAATGAGCGTCATGCGGTCTGGGTACCGAACTTTGAGGCAGAGCAAGAGGAGGAAGGACTCGAGCGAGTAGAAACCACGGTCGACAAAGTCGCCCATGAAGAGGTAGTTCGTGTCGGGGACATCGCCGCCGACGCGGAAGAGCTCCATCAGGTCGTGGAACTGGCCGTGGATGTCGCCGCATATTGTCACGGGCGCGTTGACGGTCACGACGTTGCCTTCTTCGATGAGGAGCTCGCGGGCTTTGTGGCAGAGCTCGCGGACGTCGTTTTCGGGGATGGGGCGGCAGGCTCGGAGCTGGGCTATGGCTCTGTTTTTGGGGGGGAGTAGGTTAGAAAGGGGATGATGGATTGCGCGCGGGTGTATGAGTTCTTGCCTGTCGAGGTCACTCATTTTCCTTGTTTGTGTGTGTGCTGTGGGAGGGTGCCGGGTATCTAGATGTTGGATTATTGTGTGTGTGTGTGTGTGTGTGTGTGCTTGTCGCAAAGAGAGTTTGTCGCGATCGATGTGGGTGGTGGCGTAGGGGAGCAGCAGGGTGATAAGTCCTATCCGATAAAATAAACTTGGTGGTTGTTCTTGTCTAGACACCTTGTTGTATTTGCGCCGCGCTGGGCTTGAACAAGAACAGATTTGTGTCGGCTACTCCTCTAGCAATAATGAATAAAGAAGCCGCAAATATCAGATGAAAGAATGCTTTTCCCCCCAATTTTCCCTTGTAGAAATATGTTTTGCGCAAAAGGCGACGTCCCCAGTCGTGGTTAGCCAAGCTGAAACCCGACAATTAACTACCCTGGCCCGTGCGTCCCTAGCTCCGGTAAGCTTTAGCGCGTAAAAATAAAAAAAGGTGCAGTGACGCGCGCCTGACTGACAGCTCGGGCTCGGGCTCAAGACTAGGAAAACGGCATTGTGGGGCACCAATCCATCAATCCACCAAGCTCCATCCATCCAGCACCCATATCTCGAAGTAGAGCTCCTGCCCCCTCCCCCCCCCGACCCGACCCGACCTCCCCGAAGAGCCAGCCCATCGTTCGTTAGATTTGTTTCAGGGCTGGAGCCATGATATAATCCCTTCTCTCCCCTATCTCACGCACTCAGTTAGTATGTTATCCCCCATTCTACCCTTATTCGAGAAAAGCTAACAATCCCCTCAGTTCCCCCCTCCACCACCAACAAAGCCACAATAATGCCACCCCCCCACCTCCACCCCCGCTCCCGCTCAACATCAACCCTCTTTGCAACCACCCTCCTCGCCTCCTTCCTCGTCGTCGCCCTCCCCCACATCCTCCCCTGTCCAGCACCCCGACGAACCCTCGCCGACGGGGAGCTCGATCCCAACGCCACCAAGAGAAGAAAAAAACAAATCGTGGGGGAGGACGGGGTGGCTAGATTCAACAATGCAATCGCCACCACGCCAGAAGAGCTCCAAAAGCTAAGAATGGAGAGGCAGAGGGAACTAAAGGCGGAGAGGGAGTGTCCGGTTCCGAAACCGGGGGGGATATTGGGGGAGTGGTTGGGGTTTCACAAGGAAGAGGAGAAGACAGTCGAGAAGGCTGAACCGAGGAGGGAGGGGAGGTGATGGCTTGACAAAGATGAGATGGGCCGACAGACATACAGGAAGGGGGCAATAACAACAACAACAACAACAATAACAAGGGGTTGGGGGATAATAAAACAAAGGGAAATACCACAAAGTTTGGTTGGGGGTTGTACATACGGGACAGGCTTCGGAAGCAGGGAACGGTTGGGCCGGCCGGATGGCAAGAAGTGGAAGATGAATGCGGACTGATAGATGGATAATACCCTCAGGCGAAAACAACAGCAGTGGGACAGAAGCTGCAAGGAGACATAAATCGAAATAAATGGAATTGAGAAGCCAAAAAAAGTACGCTGCTGATTGGAGTGGTGCACAAGCCTACCTATACAATCTTCCTCGACGCCTATCTATGTAGGTATGACCGACCCAACACAACATGATCGTTTGGTAACCCTTAAGCGATATGAACGTCAAAAAGAAGCCCTCGGTACATCATATGAAAAGGAAAAGTGCTAATACTATACCAGAAAAAGCTTGACAAGGGTGCTGAAGCATAGAAATAAACATGTTGTGATAAACATGTGACGAGACTTTCAAGACTTAGACCAGCTCGCACCGCAAACATAATCATTCGCAACCTCACTCAAGCCGTTTAATCACCAAAATTATATTTATTGCTCTCCCATATGTAACTGATGTCTGAACCCCCATCTCAGAATCCATTAGCAACGAACTAATATAAACCACCCAAAGTCCCAAAGTAAAGCAGTTTATGCAGCTAGTTAACCTCAGCCATGTTCGCAACCATTTTGATCCCCCCCTTTCCCCATTTCCTCTCCCCGCCATTCCCTTCCCATCCCATCCCAAAACGCCAATCATATCAATACCCTTCCCCGTCCCAAAGAAATCAACCCCCCCGCAAAACGCCTGCTGTTCATGTTGATTTTCTCTGAAGGAAAAAAAAATGGCAACTAAAACCAATCCCCCTCCTCCCCCTCCCCTTCCTCCTCCTCCCTAGCAACCTTCTTCGGCCGTCCCCTCTTCCTAGGTTGCCCCCCCATACTCCCACTCCTACCCCTCTTCTTCTTCCCCGGCGTCCCCTGACTACCCGCATCACTCTTCCTCTTCCTCCCCCTCTTCCTCTCTCCCACCAGCTCATCATCCTCCCCACCACTCATCGGACTTGCCCCCCTCTTCCATCAACCCCTCCTCATCCTCGTCCCCAACCAAAAACTCCTTATCAACATTCATCAACTCCACAAACCCCCTACAAACCCCCATCATCCCTCCCTACTCCCCAACCTCTCCCCCAACACCCCCATCTCCTCCCACAACTTCTCCCCCGTCACCCCCTGCGCCTTGACAGGGGCCTTACTCAAGTCCTTCCCCAACATCTTGACTTTATTCTCCCTCCTCCCCCCAATCCCAAGCCCATACAACCTCCTGAGGTAAGTCCTCGCCTCCCAAACACCCAACAAAACCACCGCCCCCGCCGTAAGACGCCTCAGCTTCTCAAGCTCCACCCTAGGGGCCTCCTGCAACTGATTCACCGACGACGACGACAGCGACCCAGCAGCAGCACCAGCAGCCTGTCCATTCTCTCCCAAGACCTGCTGTTGCTGCTGCTCCTCCTCAAGAACATCCACCCTAAACCCCAAAACCTCCATCTCAATCGCCTGCGCAACGCCCGCCCCCGTCCCGGTGACCAACCTCTCCAGCGCCCCAACCACACACCCCACCTCGCCCACGGTCAAGTACTCAAAGTACGCCAGACACTCCGTCACAAACCTCACATACACCACATGGCTCGGCACTCGCTCCCCCATGTCCAGCTTGCCCACATCAAAGTCGAGCTGCCCGCACAGCTTCTCCAGAAACTTTTGCCGATTCTTTGACTTGCTGATCTTGAGCACCTCCATCAGGAGATGAAGCTTGGGAGTAAAGACCCCGTTGCCAGTGGCGATCGCACCGCGTGAATCCTTGACAATGTCCCGCTGGTACGCAAAAGCCGACTGAACAGCCTTGACATACTCCCTTTCCACAACCGTCTCATGCTTGGCGTGCAGCGCTTTATGTTCCAGAAAGGCAAGCTCCGAAATCCTAGGATTGGACGACGTTTCAAGCGTAATGAATGTGACGCCCGTCTCCTTGGGGTGTACCAAACCCTGCCTGTTGATGCTGGCGAGAACCTCCACCGCAAGGAAAGCATGGTTGTCTTGCGTGGCGGTAGCAATCCGAATAATCTCCTTGAGGAATCGATGCGTCGTCGCACTCGCAACATCGTCGTAGTTCGTGCCACCAATAACAGTCAACTCCCTCTTCTTCTCCTGCTTCGCCCCCCCATTCATCCCCGTCGGCGCCTCCGCCGCCTCCTCCGACCTCTTCTCCTCCGTCAGCAAAAACTCCTTAAACGACCTCAGCACCATCGCCTCCAGCACCGGAACCTGCTCGTCAAACACGTGCTGAAACGTCGTGTAAACATTTGCAGAAACGTAGTTCCTCGGCCAGGCCTGACACACCAGCCCCACCGAGTCCAACGCTGCCTTCCTCATGTCCATATGATACGACGGGGCAGCAAAAGGGACCACCAGATCAACCATCAACTTTGAGACGGAGCTGCCATTCGTCTTCAACATCTTGTTGAAAAAGTCCAAATGGCTGTCGAGGTTGAAGTGTTTGCCCGCCATACCGACAATGAGCGAGTACCGCTCAAACTGGCGCATGGTGCGGGTATCCAGAGGCTGCGTCTTGCTCTTTGCATGCAGCGCCTGGATATTCCTCAGACTCGAGGCCGCAAGCCTGGCCATGTGTTCCGAAGTGTCGAGCAGCCCGCTAATGATCCACAAGCAAGCCATGACCTCGTTCATCAGAGGCCGTGAAACTGTCGTCATGGTAGGCATCAGCTCACTGCGCACCTCGGTAAGGAACTGAGAATGCGCGCTCGACAGCTGCGGAAGCACCCGACGATAGATAACCACCACAGCCTTGGACACGGCCGGGTCCTCGTTGCTGCGGATGCTGCTGATATAAGGCCTCAACAGCCGCAACTGCTCAAACGTAAAGAGACTAGCTTCCGCCTTTGCAAAAATCATCAGAATCTGCAAGACATCTCTTCCCGAAGGCTTGGTCGTGTCCTCCGGATCCGAGCTGTCAACCAGGTCAAACATGCTCTCCACCAGTTTCGTGCAGACCTCCAACGAAGCCTGCGCCGTCTTGTTGCTCGGCGCCAGCAGTGCTTGAAGCACCTTATCCAGCACACTGACAACATTGCCCCGGTTCACCGTCTGCACCATAAGCGAAACATGATCCGCAAGAGAAATCTTGGACGCGGCCGAGGTCTGGCCGCTGTGAAAAGGGGCAAACCATATCTCCTCAATCACCTGCTTGGCCAGCTCCCTAACGCTCTCCTCCGGGTCCTGAATCCGATGCAGCAGCCCATTCGCAATCGTGCTCCTCAGCGTCCGGTTGCTGTTGCGAAGGTAAATATCCTTGGCAAGCTTCATGGCCCTCTTCCGAACACCATGCCCAGCATCATTAAATCGCTCCACAACCGTGGGGGTAATCTGCTCCTCCAACGCCGGCCGCATGCTGATGCACTTGCCAATCAACCCAAGCGCCGAATCACGCACCTGCGTCGACGAGTCGTTGGAACATCTCAGAATGAGCTGCACCACCACGGAATCTCCATCCAGAATGGACGGGTCCGTTTCCAGGACCTGGTTGACACTCTTCAAGCTCTTGCTTCGTACCGTCGGCTGGTCACTAGCCATTGAGTTGAGAAGAATGTTCAGAATCGTATTGAAGGCCTCACAGAGTGGGGACCTCAAGAGGGTGATCGAGTAAGACAGCCTCGCATAGCTCTGGCTAATGTCTTTGAAAGAATACTCCCTCGACAGCCACTGACGATCGTGTATCATTTGCCGGAGCCTGTAGGCGAGTCGGCCAAGCTCATGATCACGCTCGGCAACATCGTCTTCATAGTCGTCGTAGGTCTTGCATGTCTTGCTTGCCCAGTCGGAAACCAAGAAAGAGATGGCACTCGCCAGATGAGGATCCTCTGAGAAGCGGCTCTCGAGGTGCTCAAGCGTAGCACGATATGGCCCAGTCCAAGCCACCATCTGCTCCGGGCGAGACTTGAGCTCCAGCGCCGCAGCAGCCAAGTCGGAAAGGAGCAACCCCAGGCCGTCGCTGTCTTGCGTGTCGAGACTGCTAACACCTTTCCTCACATGCCCGCGGAGCTTGGAAACAGCGGCACCCATGCTTCCCAACAGCTCCAGAGCCATGTTCTTCGCAGTGACGGGTTGCTTGTCATTCTCGATGAGCTGAAACATCAGATGCATAAAGATTCGAAGCAACAGCTCCGCCGCAGGCCAGTCGGGATTGTCAAGACAGAGAGCAAAGTCCTCCACAAACATGTCAAGGAGGTTGCGATACGGCGTATCACCAGACTTGGTCGACTTGAGCGCTCGGCTCACAATAAACTGGACAACGTCTGAGGCGCTGTTGGTGGCTGTCTTGATCAAGGCCTCAGAAACGTCGTCAAGCTCTTGAATGGCGATACGATGCTGCGAGGAACCGTGCTCCTCATCCTGAATGGAAAACGACTGCGGCAGCCGCCTGGGGCCTTCGGCCGCCTCGTCCTCGACAGGCATAGTATTCCCCTTTCCTCGACCCGCATCGCCAACCTTGCCAGCACTGGTCTGAACCAACCGCATGATGAGAGCAGACACTGGCTGGATACTCGTGCCATCCACAAGTTTGAAAGTCCTCGCTCTCTTCCCAAGCGGCAGCTTCTCCAACGAGCTCAAAATCTCATTGAAAATGCCCTTCCGCTGTTCAGGGTTCAGCAGGAAAATCTGCGAAAGCATATCCATAGCGACTAAACGAAGTCCATCGAACTTTTGCGTGTCAATGACGGAGTCCTTTTCTGCATGTGCCGTCTCCATAAAAATGAGCCGCGAGGCAGTGAACTCGAGCGTGTTTGTCACCGCGTCCGAGGTGTCGATGGACGAGATCAAAGTCGCCATCATAGAAAACAGCTTCTGGCAATCGTTGAACAAGGCCACAATCTTCTTCTTGTTCTGAGCCAACGTCTTGAAGAGTTCGTTAGCCCCTGGTGTGGCTCTCAACTCGGCAATCGGAATGACGATGCCGTCAATGATACGCTTGAACAGGTCAAGACAGTGTTCTATTGTGTCTTGGGAGTAAAGCTGCTTCTCTTGACGGCCGCCACACATGATTCTCAGAGACGTGCGGCCAGCCCGAATCGCCATCTCTAACCAGGGCAGCTGGCTTAGCCACTGCTCCACATCGGCAGCTACCCAGGTCTCGTCAACCTTGATGTCTAGCGTTTCGGCCAGCTTTAAAGCACCTTCGGAAAGCCGAATGAGGTGAAGTAGCTCCTCGAGAGGCGAATTCTTGAAACAGTTCAAGGTGATCGTCTTGCCCAGCAGGGCCTGCGCCTTGGATTGTGCGGTTGCTGTCAGGGTAGCTTCGTTCTCAGAAACCAAAACCACCATGTCGTTTCCTTGCCTTCGGGCAAGCACAGCGTTCTCTGCCTGGAAAGCGTTGTGAAGAAACACTCTCAAGTCATGAAGAGCCGCATCAGCTCTCTGGCGAAGATCCAAGCTCTCTCCATAGATGTCGTCACCATCAATATCACCGTGCTTCCGCTTCTTCAATGGCAAGTTGGCAGGCTCCTCAGGCTCATCTGCAACCACCATAAACTCACTCTTGTCAAAAGTCTTGGTCTTGGGAAGCTCAATAGCAATGGCTGGCTTTTGAGAGCTGGATATGCTTTGCGATCCGGGCCGCTCTGGGGGCGTGGCAGTTCTTGAGGCCGCGGTAGCTTCTGCAGAGCTGAGGGGTGGGAGAGCAGGCTGCGGTGGGTGTTGCTGACTGCGTTGTTGTTGTTGTTGTTGTTGAACCTGATGTTGTTGCGGGACCTGATGCTGTTGGTGTACTTGCGGTTGATGCTGTACCTGAGGTGAGTGTTGAACCTGAGGCTGATACTGAGGATGATACGCCGGAGTCGGGGGAGCAACTGGCGCAGGCGGAGCGCGTGGAGTCACATTAGACGAAGGGTGCGGCTTGATATTCGCAAGGCCGGCCGGCTGTTCAAGCTCCTTCTTGGTGGGCAAGACAATCTCGAATCGCGCCTTGTTCGCAGCATGTGCCTGCTGGTTCGCTGATGTGGCCGGGCTCGCAGAAGGGCCCGGTGTGTTTGCAGGAATACTGCTCAGTTTCTTTCCTTGGCCTGGTTCTTTCTTAATGACCGGCTTGGCAGAAATCTTCTGTTTCGTGGGAACGGGCGTGGTAATGACGTTCGGATGATTATTCGCAGCGGGTGTGGGGGTATCTGGGGTCGGATACCGAAACGGTATCGACGTTGAATCGTGCACCATTTTCGAGAACGGTGACAGTCCCGCAGCCAGAGAACTGTGTTTCGCTGGTGAAGGAGAAGTCGTCGCGCGTGGTCCAGTCTTGAATTTGCTTCGGCAATATTAGCTTCAATATCTTGCCATTCCACCGGGTATCAAACATACTATTCGGGGATATTTCCTCTCTCTAGAAGCCTTTGAACCTGGCCGACTGTCTGCTGTAGTAACCTCGAGGCCGTATTCGTGGAAGCCTCTTGATTTAACGATTCGAAGTCGAGACTTGGTATCAGGTCGGTTACTGGGGGAGCGGGCGACGCAGAACCTATCGATGGCGAAGGAAGCACACCTATTCAGGAGAGGATATCGTCAGAAAATGATAGTTCAATCCCATAGAAGTGAGTAAAGTCAAGAGAAAAGCATACTCGAGTCAAAGGGAGCTATCGCCGAGAATGGTGTGTAGGGCAAGACTTCGGCGAGTGTGAATGGCCTCGCAAAGCCAGCAGGTTGCGAAACTGGAGGTGGTGGTGGGTTGGCCTGAGGAGCTCCATCCCAATTGTTATTGTTTGGAGGGCCATTGTGGGCGCCCGACCATGAGTTCGCCATGGTTGGTGGGAGCAAAGCAGATCTGTTTGCAGTCGAATTACGACAAGAGGTGTCGGAACATGGCTCGCGGGGCGATCGCAGCAAGCTCTCGAGGCGCTCTCTCCAGGAGGTTCAAAGACGTGAAAGTGGAAAGTCGAGGGATTCAACGCGGAGGGCTGTGGTTCTTTTCAGCAATCAGCAAGAGGTTCATCCTCGCCTGACAGCTGGACTGCAACAAAACGCGACAATGGTCGTCAAACAGAAAGCAAATGATAATCCTGTCCTGGTCGTGCCTGGCACTCTCGATTGGGAGTTGGATCCCAGAAAGAAGGACCGCCAAGTGCAGCCTCACTCGCGCCTGCCGTCGCTTCTCCAGCATCTTTCAGCGCCGCCTTGCAGCTTTTGGGGAGCCATGTGGTCCGTGCCCCAGCGAGTTGCCTGCCGAAAGAGGTGCAGTCGCGGGGTGCAGGGGTCTCGAGGCCCCATCTCTGGTTGACGCTAAAACTTTTTCTCTTGACGGGAAAGCTTGTCGCAGAGTCGCTCGCAGTGGATAAGAATTAATTTGGAGTGCCATTTTTGAGGTCCGATAACTCACCAAATAACACCACACATCGCAACCATGTCTGCTATCGGCTCCCTCGTCTTCTGCACCGACTGTGGTGACCTTTTACCTGCCTCCCAGGGCAGTGTAAAGAACATTCTGATTTGCAAATGCTGTGGCGCGGAACACAGAGGTCAGTTTCACATGTCATAAATCAACCAGCCCCTCGAATTGTTGCTGACAAGCTACCACAATGCAGATCATGCCTGGAAGGCCGTAACAACAAAGACAAAGCCCTCCGACTTCCCGTCAGCCCTACGACAGAAGCTTTCCATAGTCCAGACCGTCAAGAGACACGAAGTACAAACCGAAAGAGTCGACCCCAACATGGACTGCCACAAGTGCGGGAGGCGCGGCATTCGCTACTCTGAAGTCCAACAGAGATCTGCCGATGAAGGCTCAACAATTATTTACAACTGCGAGTGCGGTGAAAAGTGCGCAACAGTTGATATCGACATTGTCTTATCTGTTCTTGCTAACATTGAACCCCCAGATGGTCCACCAACAACTGAGCTGCTACCCTTCCTAATTCACGACAACCACCCACGATATGCCCGAGCACAGAAACATCTAACAAACCCGCCTTCTCAAGAGGCAACCAAACCAAACATCGTTTTAATGACCCAACGCCTGTTATCAACAATAGAACGCTCAAAGATACCCATCCATATTTACCTCCCACTCAAATCCCTTGCTTAAGCAGTGACCTCCGGAATCAAGGCATACTCCGCCTCATTGCTCTTCTCATACTCGGCCATATCCAGCGCAACAATACAGCTCTCCCTCACCACCTTCTCTTTATCGTGCAAGAACTTCTTGAGCGTCTCCTCCACTCCGGGCTCCTCACCCAAGCTGCCCAGCGCCTCGGCAGCCTCGTGCCTCACCATCGACGCCTCCTCCGTGTTGCTCAATGCACCAGTCAGCGCGGGAATAGAAGCAGGATGCGACAGCTGCCCGAAAACAAAAGCAATTTCATGTCTGAAAAGCGCAGAGTTATCCGCGAAGCCTTCGGCCAATGCCAAAACAGCCGGGACAGCAGTCGGGAGATCAGGAGGAGACGCCAAATCGCGAAGGGCAAACATGGCGCGATATCGGAGGAAAAGGGGCTTGGTGGTGTCCATGAGCGTCTTGCGCAGCTCCTCGACACTCGGTGTCTCTTCGCCCTGGGGCATGGGAGGGGCAGGATCGACCGAGGCAAAGTCACTGTTTGTAGCAATCTAGTTAGCAATGCGATCTCTTCAAAACAGCCCTTTCTTTTCCCCCTTGTTCTTGAGTGAAATGCGCACCTCTGCCTAAGCTTCTCCCTCTTTCTCTCCTCACTACTCTCCCACTCTATCCTCTCAATGGCGATTTCACAAGTCTCCCTTACACTGACGTCCTCTCCTTGTCTGTGTTTGTACTTTTTCAAAATCTCCAGGCTTCCGGTGTCGCCTAGCGCGCCGAGAGCTTCGGCTGCTTCGTGTCTGCACATGGGATCTTCGGCGAGATCTTCGAGGACTTTGGTCAGGTAGGGGACTGCGGCGAGGTTGTGGGTCTGGCCCAGGCAGTAAGCGAGCTCATGCTTGAGGAGGGCGGAAGGGGAGGTAAAAGCTGCGGCGATGGCTTCGATTGCGGCGAGGGCTTCGGGGGAGGTGGGGGAGGGGGCGGTTACGGCTAGGTGCTTGAGGGAGAAGAGGGCGCGGAAGCGGACGGGGAGGGGGGTGCTTTCGGCTGTGAGGGAGGACCTCAAGGAAGCGATCGACGAGAGCGTGTCGGACATTTTGAGAGACTGGTGGGTTGGGGATGTATGGGAGGTGTGATGTGTGAAGAGAGGTTTAAGAGGGAGGGGAGGGGAGGAGAAAAAGGTGAGGGTGGAGAGAGAGGGTTATCTGATCTGATTAGATCGAGTGGTGTGAGTGGAAGGAGGGGGCAGAGAATAATGTGTGGAAGAACCTTTATGACTGGAAACGCGGGGCATTTCACAAAAGTTTTTGGGGACTCTTGGAGGGGTGATAAACGATAAGGACTTTTTTTGGGGGGGTGGTCGCTTTGAGCCCTAACCCTTGTTTAGGGGGTATGGCTTCAGAGTACGCTTTCTACTAATCACTCATTATGTTCGAAGTCAGGAGGTGTTGTCAAATCTTTGGTATTATGAAGATTTCCGTATGTAAGTGAATCAGTCATCTCGACTGTTCAGCAACTCAAACGGGTTGCTCGGCCGTGCTCTAACTTGGTGGCCCTCCACAACCCCTGGCTGCGCCTTTCTTTTTCTGTCCTTATTGCTCTTTGGTGGTTTCCCGATGGCTTCAATATGTGGGATCATATCCTTCATGTCTGAGCAGAGGTCAATAAGGCACTCGAGTCCGCCGGCCTCTCTCAGACGTTGAAGCGTCTCCGTAAAATCTGCAAGTGATAGGAACTTGTCGAGAGATGGGAGATCTGACAGGGCGGTAATACCATCCACTGCGTTTCCTTTCCTCTCTTGGAGGTTGAGAATCTGCTCAAGCATTCGGAGAGAGTAAAACGTTGCTTGTACCTGTGCGAAGACTTGGAGAACATCCCAGGAGTACTCGTTCAGCTTGCCTCTCGCTTCCTGGGTCAGGATTTCGAGACTTAAGGGGTAGCCCTTGGCTCGTTCTACTGTCCTGTCAATGTCTAGGTAGATAGACAGTACTACCCAAAGTAGCTCGGGGTCGGTGATGTGTGCCTTTATCTTGCCGATGTTGCTGAGGAGATGATTGCATTCTTCTTCCACCTTGGATGATGGTAGAATATCGACCTGTGATCCCGAAGACAGTGTTTGAAGCCTCCTCATCTCGGAAACTGTCTTGAGAGAGGTTTTCTGGCCCGACTGTAGAAGAGAATAGGCCAGCTTCCTGATAGGTTTGCTCACCTCCCAGGCACTTGTTCGGGATGGGCAGTCGAGAAGAAACGGTAGAAAAATCTCGAGGGATGCACCCTTCTCCTTTGAGGCTGTTGTAGTTATCTGCAAATAACGGAGAACCAGCTCAGATATTCTTGGGTCGAGCTGCAATCCACAAATAGCGACTGTTTTTGGTGCCGTCTCGGGCAACAGGTACGTCTTGATGAACGAATCGTACTCTTCCCGGCTGTACATCACAGCTTCTCCTCTCCTTGATCTTTCAGCGGCCTGTTCAAGTGTGAGGTGGGGGTCTGCCGAGATCTCGAATGCCATGTAGGAGAAGCCCACGTCGGGCTTGATGGACAGTTTGCGGCAGATTTCTGCATGTCGAAACTGAGGAGCGACGAGCTTGATGTTTTCTGAGTCGAGGTCGATGTCTGTAAAGAATATCACACCTCCATTCTCACCAAGATCGTGGACCAAGAGATCTGAATCTGAAGTCAAGACCAACCCTCCCGACTTTCGAACGTGAACAGCACAGTACCCATCTGCCTCTCCACCCATCACCTCCGTTATTGGGCCATACTTTGAGCCACGCAACGCATCCAAGACGGCAGGTACAAGAAAGGCAGGTGGAGGTGGTTTAGATCTCGTTTCTCCCCCGATAGAGGCAGGAAACAATTCGACCTTCTTCTCACCCTTGCGACGAGAACGTTCTCTTGATACTCCTGTCACCGTGGTCGAATGGTACTTGAAGAGTTCCTTGGTCGACCTGATAAGTCTTTGCATACGTTCAGGTCGCTTTGAGGTGGGGAGATAGCCGTCAAAATAGATGTGCGCACTGAACAGATGGAAACATTAGCTCTACAATTGTGTATTGTTGGAGGCTCGTGTAAGTACATGGTCAATCCACACTCCTCCATTTTCTCGAGCCATTGTATCGCTGTTCGCCCCAACAACTCATATGAGGGCTGCTCAAAGGGCGAGATCTTTATGGTTGTCCTCGACGCCAGACTGAGGACATGATAGGCCAGGGCAGGGCCGTCGACAACAACATTGCACGGCGCAATGGCACCCCGCTCTGCATAGGGCTCCAGGTTCCTTTTGAGATGAGGTATGCCCATATTTCTCAGGAGGAGGAATACCTGGAATAGCGTCAGATTCATGTCAAGGATTTGGGAATGAATAAGCCTTACCTATAGATTCAAGGGCGTACCTAAGAGTACCTGGTACGGACAGTGTAAAAATATTTCTGTGTTGTAGTTGAGCTTCCCAGGTCTCCCCACAAAAAGCCTGTTTGACAAGACCCCAGGAAGTGCAGCAACAACTACGGGCTTAGGTAGTCATTCAACCGGCTCAACGGCCTACAGACGAACAGTTAGGACTCTGGAGAAGCTCAACGGAACTGTTTGAACCGTCAGTCTATGCTCTGGCTCTTTGCTCTGGCTGTTTGCTCAAGGAAGTGTCAGCCACTCGACCGCCGTTTGTGGCTGATGCTTCAGTTGTCAACCACAACCACCTGAAAGGCGGAGCTACAGGCCCGCGCCTTCCCGGCTGACAGTGACTTGCCCGCTGTAATTTCAGTGGGCAGGAACCTCCTTCTTTACCTGCGTCTTTGAGGTTCTTGTGACACAGTTTTATGTGATGTTGTTCTTTTAGGTAACAGTGCCACGGATAATCACCGTCTTTGCAACAAAACCTATGACGAAACGTCTGCCCATCACCTCTTCCTGATTGCTCAGCTTGAACGGGCAGTGTCGGACACGACGGGATCGGGGCGGACAAGCTGACTCGATGTGCGACAGCCGACCGTGCAGGTGGGGACGGAACCTGGGACCAGCCCCACTCTTGTCAACGCTTTTTAGACGAGGTGGGAAAAAATTGCAGCTTCCTCCCGCAACCTCAATCAAATCCGCTCCCTCTCAATATGCGAGGCACTCTCATTTTCTCGGGCACCAGCTGCCCATCCCTCACAAAGCAAATATGTGAGAATCTCGGCATGGCTCCGGCCGAGGCCGAGCTCACCCAATTCTCCAACGGCGAGACGAGCGTCCGCATCCTCACCAGCGTGCGCGAGAAGGACGTCTTTGTCGTGCAGTCCGGCAGCCCCAAGATCAACGACACCATCATGGAGCTGCTCATCATGATCTCGGCCTGCAAGGGAGGCTCGGCGAGCAAAGTCACTGGTACATTACTTCCTCTTTCCATGAACTGAACCCAATTGACACGGTCGCCCAGCTGTCCTGCCATACTTCCCATACAGTCGCCAGTCCAAGAAGAAGTCGCATAGAGGAGCGATTACTGCGCGGATGTTGGCCAACCTCCTTGGGGTTGCGGGTGTTAAGCACATTGTAACGGTCGATCTGCACGCGTCACAAATGCAGGGCTTCTTCAAGTGCCCGGTGGACAACCTTCACGCTGAGCCGCTGATTGCTCGCTGGATCAGACACAATGTGCCAGACTGGAAGGAGGCGGTGGTGGTGTCCAAGAACGCCGGCGGCACCAAGCGTGTCACGTCTCTTGCCGACGCACTCAAGCTGAACTTTGGCATGGTCACTACGGACAAAAGACGAGGCCACAACATGACGGCGAGCATGATCATGAACCACCTCGACGGCATTGAGCGACAGCCAGTGCTGGACCCCATCAGTAACCAGGTGCGTACCACCTCGACCGAGCCCGAAAAGGAAGCAACAAACGCACAATCCCAAGACTCGCGCGTTGTGGCAGACGGCCAGGGATCACCTCGCCCTGCTGCTAACGGCACATGTGCCCGCTCTGCGAGCAACCCCAAGCCCCACCACACCAGGTCTCAAACCACGCTATCACAGTCGTCGGTCATTGATGAGCTCGACGAGGAGGCGGAAGGTGACGAGCTCGAGTTTAACGATCAGAGAGCAGCAGAGGTCATTCATGGTCGCTTGGTTCAAGGCCATATCGTGCCGGATGATTTTGTATCACCGGCAGAAAGTGTGGCAGGGACAGAGATTCCAGACGAAGATCCCATGGTTATGTCCCATGCGTCTTCGTTTTTTGCGCCCCAGTCGCATGCCCTGGGTGGCTCCGGTGATGCGGAAGCCAGTTCAGATGAAGAGGAGGAGATTCTCAAACCAAAAGTTGAACACATGATCACGTTGGTGGGCGATGTGAAGGGCCGTTCGGTCTTCATCGTGGACGATATGATCGACAAGCCCGGCTCGTGGATTGCTGCGGCCGAGACGGTACGGAAGCGTGGCAAGGCCGAGAAGGTGTACTGCATTGCAACACATGGTGTCTTTGGAGGCGATTGCCTTGAGCAGATGCAGGCTTGTGATTGCATCGACACCATCGTGGTGACCAACAGCTATCCGATACCCGAAGAGAAGGCGCGCAAGGCCAGCAAGCTGGTGGTTCTCGATCTGTCGTTCCTCCTGGCTGAGGCGATTCGCAGAAACCACTACGGCGAGTCGATGTCGCCACTGTTCCAGCATGTCTTGGACTCATAACACCTCTCCCAGCAGGTATCTATCTTCTTTATTCGTTTTTCCGTCACAGCCGGGCCTCGCCATGACCTCTCTCTCTTTTTGATCTGAGATGGGACCGGCTCAGGCTACAAGCGTCGGCGTTTGGTGATATGGCAGCGTTGCGTTCATTTTTAACAGGCAGCAGGATTGGCGGCGATAGACGTTCATGAGCAGTCAGATACCGAATTGACAGTTACAGTCATCATGGTGGGCAGCAGTGACCGGACCGCTCTTCCCTCCTCTCCCTTGTTCCCCCTCTTGTCTTGTCATGCCGACAAGACAGGCTCTAGAGATTACTCATATATTCCCCCCTACACTACACTACACCACACTACACACACACACACCCAGCGATGCTATCACTAGAGATGGCAGGAGCAAAGCTCATCCCAGAGCTTGTTCTTAACGGAGCGTTGGAAGATCAATAAGCGGGACAGAAGGCCCTTTACCCGACTCTCTCTCGTAGAGTTGCTTCCGCAAGGTTGATGGGTAACGGGCAAGAGAACTCCCCGCTACATTTATGCTTAAGAGCCTGCTGTTTTGTACAAGTAGATGTTGTGCTCCAGTCTACAGCCTGCGTGTTTGTCTCTTTTATCTTTGGCACAACTTTAAGCTTGGCATCAGAACTTTACGCCGTGGTGGTATTCTGCCAGATAGATACCTAGAGCATTGGCATTATCGACTTAGCTAGGTGTACTTGGGGGTACTCCAATAAATACTGACGTTCAAGAACTGCATCTCGTTTGTGTTTCCACTTGTGGCTTTCTTGCGTAACTTTGTCTCGTGTAAGTGATGTGCTGCCTAAAGCCACCCAAGTCCATCACAGCCAAGCACACCTTGAAGTAGCTGCAACCGACGGCCAAATATCATTATGTTTTATTCTTTTTCATATCTTTCGTATGCCCTCTCCCAACTTCGTCACCCTATATAATGCTGCACGAAAGAAGAAATCTGTCCCAAACCCGATTCAAAGCACATGAAAAACCTAAAAGAAATGAAAGTTCATGGCCTCATCACATACTCTCAATGCCCTTTTGAGAGGAGATTTCCATGCATCATACACCCACCCCTTCTTCAAAAGTTAGAACATCTGCTGCTGCTGCTGCTGCTGCCCACCACTACTCCTCTGGGGCATCAGAAGATCAATGCCTTCAAACCCCACAAGATTCCCGTCAAAACCACCTCCCCCACCGAGGTCGGTAAAGTCAAAATCCATGCCCTGAAGGAGGAGATCGTCGAGCTCACCGCTTGTCAGTCCTGCGGTGTTGGTGCTCGACATGTCCATCATGCCCAGATCCAGGCCCTGATGGTACTGGGTTTGATTTGACTGCTGCAGCCTGGCAGCCATCATATCCCTAAACTTGCCCACCAGCACCGCATCATCCGCCGCCGTCTTTTCTGTCCCCATCACCTCTTTCGCTTTTTGGCTCATCTCCCCATCCGAGGGAACATACCCCAACCCCATGACCCAATCTGCCAGTCCTTTTTCCAGCTCTCGAGAACAAAAGACTTTTGCTGGCTCCTCCCAGCGTCCTTTGATGTTTTTGACGAAGCGGTCGACTGTTTTGGTTTGGGCGGGAAAAGGCTTGGAGCCCTCGCGTAACCGGACGAGGATGTCGGAGGTGGAGGAGGTGGAGGGGAGAGGAGGAGGGGGGATTGTATATGGAGGGGCAAAACCGGAGCCGCCTTGGGAGATGTTCCAGGAGAGGGTGGAGAGGGGTAAGCCCGGAAGAGAAGGGTCGGTGAGGATCCCGGAATCGCGCTTGAAGCGGCGGAGCCATTCGGCGTTTTCGGCGCAGGTTGTGTTCCAGGGGTCGTCGCTGCGGAGGGGGGTTAGATGGAAGAAAAAGGGGGAAAGAAGGGGTCGGGGGGGGGGCGTACTCTTCATAGATGATCCAACGAGCTTGGTGTTGCAGTTCCTCGTCTGTAGGGACGTGACAGTTGGGGTTGTTGGGCGACATGGCACTGGTTACATATTTCTTTAGTTCGCGAGCGAGGCGCTGGTAGCAGTTTACGTCTCCCAAAAGGTTGGCTCTGAAGCCTGCTGGGGGGGAAGGGGTTGAGGTTGACCCTGACCCTGACCCTGATCCTGACCATGATCGTGAAGAGGACGAGTTAGAGATGGACGGGATGCGCGTCCGCCCTGCTGGATCGGACACGTCGAGCTGGAGTTGCAATGGATTCGGGAACATGGACTCGTGGGAGAGATCCAATGGCACGTAGGCGCTGCTGTCGTTGGTGCCGTTGCCAAAAACATGTCTGTTTTTGAAGGCGGCAAGCCAAACCGCGTCGTCGGCGGCTGTTTGGTTCCAGCCGTCATCATACTCGAAGATGATGACACGAGCGCGTTTTTGCAGGTCGTCGTCACTGGGAACAAACCCCTCCCCGAAGAGGGAGCGTTGCTCGCGGACGTATTCGGCCAGTTCGAATTCCAGGCGGGATGGGTTGTGGATGCCGGCGTCGATCTTCTTGGGGTCTTTGGACCGTTGAGGAACGTCGACGACGTCTTCTGATCTTGGGAGATGGGCGCGAGCTCGGAAGCAAGTTAGCCAGGAAGTCGAGGCGTAGATGAGGCGGGTGAAGAATTGGACAATGTCGGAGGAGGGGTCGGAAGAGGACTCGTCCATGCGGCGGATGATGTTGACTGCTTCCGACTGCAGCTCTCTGTCCATGGCTGTCAGGCCTAGGAGGCGGCGGGCTTTGACATAGACTTCGAGCTCCAGCTCCAGCGGATCCAGCTCAAAGATGTCACCCTTGCCGGTGATCTTGAGTTGCTGGAGAGAGGACTTGTAGGAAGGGCGGGTAGGCCGGTCGGACGGTGCTGCCAGCAACAAATCTTGAAGCCAAGACCCAGTTGAACCGACGCAAGGCCTCGAGATAATCCTGGTCTTTTCTAACAGAGCGCGAACCACACTCAGCAGCTCCCCGTCAGACGGGGCCTCCTGGCCTTGTGGTCGGTCATCAATGTAAGCCCTCAGCTCTGCCTTGATGAGTTCATACGCGTTTTTGGCAGCAAAAGGGGGTTGGGACGCTTCGAAAGGATCCGGCGAGTTTCTCTCGTCGTGGATCAAGAACGGTGGAATCGAGTTCTCGACCATGTCCAACACCTTGTCTTCGAAGCCCCAATCACCCTTCCAGTCAGCCATGGATTTACCGCGCTTGAAGTGCTCGGCGAGGTGGTCGGTACGGAAGGACCATGTGTCCATCACGATGCCGCAGAAACCACACCTTGAACGAATCTCTGGAGTCGTCACCTTCCACCCATCCATGCTCTGGCTGCGATAGGCGGCGTCATGGACAAGCTTCAAATGTTGGCGAAGGTGGTCCTTCCGGTAGAACGTCCTCTCCGCCAGTGCGCGCTCTTGACAGGCAGAGTGATTGTGGCTGTCGATGTGAGCCTCGTCGGGGTTGGCATGCCCGCAGAAAACGCACTGCATCTGGTCACTCTCAGCGTTGAAGGTGACCGGCCCATCGGGGGAGCACACCCAGCGCTCCAGAGACAGATGCAGAGACTTCTCATGTCTCTGCCAGTCGTGCTTGGTTCTGAAAGTCTCGGTGCAGAAAGTACACTGGAACGTCTTTAGGGGCTGTCGTAGAGGTGTGCTGTTGGTCATGTTAGCAGCAGCGGGCGCAGCAGCCTTTCTCCTTCTCCTCCTCCGACCCCGGTGCATGGAGGACCCTCCCGACCCGAGCGAGCCACGAGAGCCATAAGAGTAGGCCGAAGCAAACGACCCGCTAGAATGAGATGTATTGGCGCTGGAGATGGCAGAGTCGCAGATCGATCTGCCTGACCCATCGTCGGTGAAGTGGACACTGCTGTAAGGGCTGCTGAGGCCCGACTGCAGGGTCGAAGACGTGCTGATGGCACGTTGAATAGCTGTGACGGAGGCCGGTTCATTTTCCGGCGGAGATACCTGCCAACGCTGAAGGGGATTCATGAGCTCGAAAGACGCGGCACCTCGTCTTCCGGCAATGTCGATAGGTTTGGTCCACGTCCTCACGCCCGGTGAGGTGGACCGCTGGGCAACAGCGTTCTTGTTTCTGCGGCGGGTGTTGGCAAGCCAGTTGGTGATCTGGGTCTTGCTAAGACCTGTCTGCTTCTGTAACATCTCCTTCTCCTCTTCGGTAGGATAAGGATGCCTGCTGTGAGTCGAGAGCCAGTTCTTTAGGATCTTCAGTTCTTCTCTGGAGAACCGAACACCAGTCCTGGTCTTGGAGGTTGCCCGAGCAGGTTCAGACGTGGTGTTCTCGGTTGCGGCAGCAGGCTGGCTTCCGCTCAGGGCAGCCCCAGCATGGGCTTCCTCTTGCGGGATACCCATAGGGTGGTCGCCCATGATGGGCCAAGGATTGGAAGGGAAGCCGACGGCGCGGCCAGCACCGGTGGTCTCGGCAAAGCTGCATTCAGAACACAGCGCA
Organism: Podospora pseudoanserina; assembly: GCF_035222485.1. Classification (NCBI taxonomy): domain Eukaryota; kingdom Fungi; phylum Ascomycota; class Sordariomycetes; order Sordariales; family Podosporaceae; genus Podospora; species Podospora pseudoanserina. The sequence goes on along the minus strand of NC_085922.1, from coordinate 1,648,435 downwards.
ATGCAGCTGGTGCAATAGCCCTTGTACTGACCCTCTGGAATACGCTTGCACTGATAGCCTCCAAGCTGACAGTTGGTGCACGGGACGTCGGGGAGGTCCAGATCTTCTTCGAACGGCCCGGTTCTGTCGAGACCTTTAAGGCCAATGCAAGTGTTTGCGTCTAGCGTCCCGTCGAGTGTAGGCGAGATGTTGTTCTCAAAGTGCTCCAATGCCCAAAAGGAGAAGTCATCCCCCTCTGCATTCTCCAGGGCGAGATCGAGGTCCTGGAGATGTTCAGTGGCTCCAGCTGCTCCAAGAGCAGGCACGGTGGCCATGTTGGCTGACGAAGAAGCAAAGTCCAGGCCCTCCCCGGTAGTTGGGAGGGCAGCCATATCCCAGTTGACATATTCCTCCATTTCTGGTATCACTGGCATCCGGAGAAGGACAGTAAAGGGCGCGAGGGGGGGAGCCCCGTCTCTCCGTGAAGTGACAAGGCAAAGGCCGGGTTAAACCGAGCTGTCAAGAAATGTCAGATCAAGGGCGTGCTTAGTGCCACTGGCACCATCGATATAAACATATGCCTCAGTCCCTCATCCTCTCCCATAAGAAAGTGTAGGTACTAACATGTAAAATATCCGGCGTGGAGTCGAGTCAAAGTCAATGTCAGTCCAAGTTCCAACAGTCATCCGTCAGCAAAAGGCGTAAGTAAGTCAATGGCAATGAAACAAAAGACAACTGCTCATGTAATTCAGGAAGAAACAGAAAAAGTCCCCGGGAACTACTTTTTATTTAGATGCCCCCCCTCCCCAGAGACGAGTTCCACCAGCTTCAACTGGTTTCGTCTTCCTCCAAAAGAGTCACTCTTCAAGGGTTCGTAGCAGTGAAAGCGAGGCTTGCTCTCCGTCCCGCATCAGACCCCTGCCAAAATGTGGGACATGCACGCCTTTCGATTGACATGAACATGGGGTTTGACACCCCTGTCACCGCCCACCCGACTACCAAAAGAGGCTACCCCGCCAAAGACCACCACCCTCCCCTCCCGCATCTTCAACCACTTATTCAAGATATCTCTATACGCTGCTCGGTCGGTAGTCGTCATGCAGATCCCCAAAGTCTACCTGTTCTTTCTCCAGATAACAGCTCTTCTTTTCGTTCCTTCCTCCTTCCCTCAGCTTCTGTCCTCATCTCTGTGGAAACATCTGCCTAAAAGCCTTGCAGCTCTGGATCAGGCAGCTTAAACCCGGATTTTACCTACAGGTAACCAATCGAGCGGCCCGATATCTTGTCCCTTTCTTCACATCGGCAAAGTAGCTATGGCATGATTCTTATTTCCATCTTTCCAGACCTGCTCGTGTGCCATCATCACAAGCAGCAAACGGGAAAAATGCACCATGCATTAGTCACCCCTCCTCGGTATTCAGGTTACACCGTCTGATGCCTCCTCACTGCCTTTTCTTTATGCCCCCAACCTCGAGATCCTGCCGTGTAACCGCCTCCAACCAGCGATGTTATAGACTCTCCGGCTCCGGAGCCCCCAATTCCACCATCAAAAGCCTTCAGAAGTTCTGGAACTACATGTGAAGAACCGCTAGAAGCCGCTTGTGGCCGTCCGGCTTCCACGACTTATCAGACTCTCAAGCTAATGATAAAGGAACAAATTTCCCAATTCATCGCCGCGATTGTTATATATACATATGTTTATGCTATTCCGAGCACCAAGAACCTGAGGTTAGATCCGATGACCGGCTCCCGTCCGGAAGGTGGGGTGCTAGCCGCTGTTGATGCAGAAATGTTGACACATGCCACCATTTTGAGGTTGAACAGTTAGCGAGAAGAGCTTTGTCACAAACTATAGATAATAAGAAGAGATGTTGGAAAGTCGAGAAAAAGACAAAAGGAAAAAGCGCAAAAGATAGTGCCCAATAACAGGATTGAACTGTTGACCTTCGCATTACTTGGTACTGTTTCCAGTATTAGTACGACGCTCTAACCAGCTGAGCTAATCGGGCTTTGGGTTTTAACGGAGGTTTTGATCTGGCTTTGATTACAAGTTGGGGTGGGTTGGGGTAGCTTGGGTACTGGCAACATCAGCCTCATATTGTTATCACAGTCTCTACCTCCATCTCACTGTCCACAGTATGTCTTCCAAGGGGGAAGACATACTCTCGAATAAAGACTAGTACTACGCATTAAGCTAATGCAGCACTCCGTGTAGCGTCATCCTCAGCCACGCCTCGAAAGATAATCGAGACTCCTTCAACGATATTCAACAGGCCTTCAAAAAAATAGTCAAGATTCCCATCAAATGATCGAGGGGGGGTTTCTTGAAAAATAATTAACAGCTGTAAGAAAAGGAGCCAATGGACCTTCGTAGATGGTCAACAGGTCTTTAACAACTAGTCAATACCCCCTTAAAAACAGTCCATCCACACATCATCTCGATCACCCTTCACAAACACGTCCAGAAGTTCGGGCCCGAATTTTGCAAGCACCCTCCCCACTTAACCATCCGTCCCACCAACCAATCACACGCCCCCCATTCAGCAAAAAGCCCGCCCGCCCCACAAACAAAACTCGCTTGTGAACCAGTCCCGACCACCTCTTGTTTTTGCAACCCCAACATTTAACCCGTTTCTCACCACTTTTCCGCTAATAACAACTCTCACCCACCCACCCACTCACTCGCTTATACAATAGAATACAAAGTTCACTTGTTGTTCCAATCAATCAATCAATCAATCCCAGCCCCCTGTCCTGTTCAACTCTTGGCATCGCTCTTCCCCCTTCCCCCCAAGTCTTTAACATGCCCTGGGGCGCAGAGATTGACGCGTCCGAATCCGTCTCTGATTCGAACGACGAAGGGGGTGTTCTGGATCATTCGGATGAGGGGGAGGGTCATCAAGACAATAATAATACCCAGCATTTGGCCAAACGGAGACGTATGGGAGATAATCATCTTCATCCATCCATGGAGGGGAATGGGAATGTAGCTCCTGTTGCTGGGATGGGAGGAGGGGGGGTTGTTGATCCGAGTTTGGGTGGTGGTGGTGGTGGAGGAGGAGGAGGAGGGAATGATGGAAGGGTGCCTCATTTCAAGCCTGGGTTACCTGATCCTGACGATAAGGGGGAGAATGACTGTTTTTTTGAGGATTGCCAGACCAGAGCGGGGGGGAATCAATATTTTATGTGAGTGGGTGTTTTTTTTTTTAAAAATCTTCTCTTTTTTTTCTCTTTTCTTTCCTTTCTTTATTTCATATCCCTCTTCTTAAAATCTTTTTCTATCTTCTTTTCCTTTCATCGTTTCATTTCGAAAAGAAAAAGAGCAAAGGGGGAGACGTTGCTGACATTGAGAAAGCAAGCACCTGATGGACAAGCACGGCCTTATCAGGGGTGACCAAGGGCGTCAAGAAGGCGGACGAAGGAAGGCGCCCAAATATCTGGCCGTATGCCCTACCAACTGGCCGTTTAATTACGGCACCAGCTCGTCATGTGGGCCTTGTTCCGATATCACCACACTGCTCAACGTCGTGGGAGAGCACAACCACGAGTCGCCCGCCATCTGCTCCTTCTGTTGGACTTATTTTGGAGATAGGGCAGGGCTTGCCGCGCACATCAACCAGGGCCCTTGTCGGAGTAACGAGGGATTTAGCAGAAAGCTGACTCTGATCAGGCACATGTTTGCTACCGCCCTGAGAATACCGGACGGCCCTGAGTTGGCGAAGCAGTCGGAAGGACAGAGGAGGGCCCATGCAGAAGCGGAGAGGGCGGCGAGGGCGGAGAAATACGCCGCGGAACAGTTGGCGGAGCAGGAGTGGAGGAATCAGCAGCAGGCGCAGAGGAGGCAAAGGCAGCAGAGGGGAGGGTCGCCTCCGATGGTGGCTGCTCCGGCGCCGGCGGTGCAGGCGGTTGTGGTGGGGAACAACAGGAGGAGGACTACTGGGGCGGTTGCAAATGGTGCTCTACAGGGACAGCAGCAGCAGCAAGTGGTCCAACAGCCAGGCTTTCATGGGAGTCCCATGGGCCAGCAGTTTGCTATCTCGGCGGGGGGAATTGATGGGTTGCCTGGGTTAGCTCAACAAGCGGCCGGAGTCTCACCGGGCGCGGCGCCGGACTATGTGGTGCCTGCGGCCACGGCGGAGGCGATGGCGAGGAGTATCGAACGGCTTTCTGGTATCATAGGGGACCTCACGGCGACGAACTCGCAACTATTGCAGGAATTGCGGTCACGGGACCAGCACATATCCAACCGGGACATACAAATTCGGAGCAGGGAGGAACGGATCAACGCGTTGTCGGCTGAAAACAAGAAGCTCTCGGCTGAGGTGGCAAGGCTCACGGCCATCGCAAGCGGACAGTTGGGTATTGATGGCGCCGGTGGTGTGGTTATGGGCGGCGACAGTGGTTTGGACCAGGGCGAGCCGATGGAGGACGCCGAGGAGGTTTAAGTTTGGTGGTGGAATTGTTTGCCACGGGAGTAATAATGTTATTGATACCCGGTTTTTGTTATTGTTTACTTTTTGTAGCCTCTTGTTGAGGTTTAATATGGATTCGTTGAGGTAGTCTGTTTGAGTATCGGCGAGAAAAGTTGTCTGGTTTGATTGACGAATGGCTTGAAGAGGTTGCTCATACCTGTTTTGACTGTCCTTTGAAGTGTGTCTACTATTTTTTGAGTTAGAGCTATTATTCATTCTGAAAGGCGTGTCTAATATTTTCGAAGTCTATTTATTATCTTTCAAACCAAGCATAGCTTATTCCTCGCTTTTATTATAGACACGGACAAGTTTGCCGCGGTGGTCTACCTCTCCGCGACATCCTTATTCTGTCTGGCAGATAAGAATGTAGGTGAGGTTATCGTGATATCTGAGCCAAAGTGGACGAAGCATGCAAAACCCCACAACTCCACCAGTACCACCCCCCCAAAAAAAAACCCAAAAAAAAAAAAAAAAAAAACTGACAGTACCCATGTGATGGGGTATGCAAAAAATAATCGCTTTGATTTCGTCCAGGCTCGAACTGGAGACCTTCAGTGTGTTAGACTGACGTGATAACCAACTACACCACGAAACCAATTGGTTGTTGTTAACTTCTTCACCAGAACTAGCCCCGTTGATGCTGGAGTTCATCCTGCTTGGGTATACTTTCCTACTTTTGACAACTTGCAACCGCCATCGCAGTTCTACCCACTGCCAACGACCCCTCGCTGTCCATTATTACTAACTCCAAGAAGTGTGCATCTACTCATCCATCTGCCAAGCATACTCCAACCCCTTCACCATCTCCTTCCTATTCAGTATCCTAAACCTCTCCTTCTCCCACCCATTTCCCCTATCAACCCCATCCCACCTATACCCCGGCCTTATCCCATATCGATTCGGTTCCGCCGGCCCTTGATACACCGGCCTCCCCTTACCCCTTTTCTTCCCCCCCTTACCGCCCTTATCCCCCTCCAAAAACAGCGCCATGGGATCGTTCCACCTCCCCTCCTCCCTCTGCTCCCGATTAATCTCCTCATCATCCTTCCCCCTCGCAAGCGTCATCAACTTCGCCCCCTCCAACCTCTCCCTCCTCATCTCCGCCTCCCTAGCCTGCACCTCCCCCTTCAAAAGCGCCTCCTTCTCCTGCTCAGCCCTTTCTCTCTCCAACATCTCCCTTCGTGCCTGCGCCCTCCTCAAGCTGACATCAATCCTCCTCCCGGTAGCATCCCGCAAAACAACCTCATCCTCCTCTTCCTTCCCCTCTTTAGCTTTTTTCGCCTCCTCCATCGCCTTGGTCAACCTCTCCAACTCTCTCTTCTCCTCCTCTGTCTTTCTGGCAAGTTGCTCCGTTATCGACTTTGCAGACTGCAACCCCGGGCGCATGCCATTTGACATTTTTACCTGTCTTGGGTCGTCATCCACCTCCTCCGAACCGTCATCAGAGTCATGACCCAAGGCAGCAGCATCATTCTTCGCGGCTGCGAGGACGGCATCTGCAATGTTGTCGGAATCGTCACGTTTCTTGACTGTGGTGGGGAGGACGGCGGTGCCGACGGTGGACCAGGCGGATTTTTTGGACTTGCGGAATTCAGAGGTGTGCCCGGCGATGGTCATGGGGGTGTCACCGTCGGAGTCGGAGTCGGGGTTTGGGTTGGGGTTGGCCCAGGTGGATTCGTCATCGGAGTCGTGGATGAGGAGGTTGTTGATTTGGGCGACGGGGGCGGCGGCTGTCTTGGAGGAGCGTTTTCGTTTTTTGGAGGTGGAGCTGGAAGAGGTGGTGGTGGATTTGGGGGGGTCGGCGGTTAGGTAGTGGGTTGCTAGGTAGGTTGCTTTGTCTGTTGGCATTGTGGGCGGTTATGGGTTTTCTTTGGGGGTTGGGTTTGGTAGTGGTGATGGCCGAAAATTTGGCTGCTTGTGGTGTTTGCGACAAGAATGTCGTGCAGCGGTCTGTTCCGCCCCACAAGGCTGCTGTTGCTCTGGTCGCGTTGCGCTGCAGCACGTTTGCAGTGGTACTGGGTGACATCACTGATAAGGTGTTGATAAGGGGTGATAAGCCGATAAGGCCATCAAGGTCACAGCTTGGCTGGCTACACCGGTTGGTTTGGGACAGGGGCAATTCCATCTCACATTCATCGACTAACCATGTGATGCTACAATTGAAATTCCTCCCAAGAAGTCTGGGTCAGCTCACGGCAGCCGACCAGTTCCAAGCCCCAAAACCGCGTTGTTGCGCTGCTGCTGCGGGAGGCGAAGCTGAGCCTGATATGGGGACCCGTGATCTGACAGACCACGGGGAATGGACGAAACATCGGGCTTTAGTTTGTGGTCCGCCAACATCCCCATCCTGTTTGAACACATCTAGAATATATTGAGTACCACATCCGACGCTTCCATTCAGCGTGACACATGGACTCCCACTATGCGACCATATTCCAATCTGGCAATCCGATAGCCGCCCCTGAGTTCTTCACACTGTTACTCTTCTGCATCTACATGGAGATAAGAAGTTGCAAATACCGAGGTCGGAACTTTTAAACTGTGCAATAAGCAGATGTGGAAGCTGAGAGAGAGTGCGGGGTCCTCGGTAACTCAGATACGCGTCTGCGGCCGAGTCAAAGGTGAATGACCTGAGACCCCGTTCACGAGGAAGAGCGAGAGGTCAGCCGACACCCCGGCCGCCTTTCGTTTCGATTCTCTCTGCCTCTCTCTTTCTCCTTTGAGCCAACAAGGGGGGTTTTGCTATGTGGTAATTATTGGATTCTAGACCATACAAGACTTGACTAGTCGATGATAAACGGCTGTTGAGGATGCGGTGAAGGGGACAGCACAGACAGGGCTAAGTATCGAGATCCTAGAGGGGGGAGGGTAGGATGACGTCCGTTATCCTTATCGTTATCGCGCGCGCGCTTGGAATGCACCTTTGCCGGCCGGCTGTGATCCTCAAAGACTGGGGGCCAGCTGAATCGCGTCAGCGGACTTGTCCGGAAGAACTCGCTTGACGCGAGCATTCCGATCGAGAGTTGGAAAGCAAGACGGACGAAACCGGTAGATATGAATGATTACCCATGAGAGCACATGTTTGTGTCGTGAGATGGCTCTGGAGATGTTGGTGATGCAGTTAGCAGAACGGTGAGCTTGGCGGGGGCCGGTTGTGGGGGTTCCTGCAGCTCTCCACAAAGGCATCCACTTGTATGGTGCAGTGGTGGCATCCGACTCCAATTGTCAATTGCCAATCGCACCTCGAACCTCGACCATGTTCATCTCGAGACATCATCCCCGTTCTCATCAGTGTCGAGATGCCATTGCCCGTGGGTAACACGAGTCCCGTCAGTGGCTGCCCGTTCAAGGAAATACCGGATGGTCGATGCATCATCCTCCTGCAGGGCAAGCCTTTGGAGAAGGGTCTGGTGCATGGGCCGGCATTTGACATCCGGCATGAACATGATGTCTACAAGCTTAGGTTACCCCAGATGACGCCGTCACTGCTAACATCTCTAGGGGACTACCGGGACCACGACCGCTTCCAGTTTGCTGACGAAGCCACTGGAGGTGGCTTGGAAACGGGCCTGACGGTGGTTGTTTCATGTCCGCTAAACCGGTTTACCTTGATCAGGCCTGGGCCGCCATTTCATCATGGTCAACCCTGAGAGAAGCCAAGAATATCTCTTTCGAGCACTGTCCATGTCCACGTCTCAGCTGCAGCTGCTGGGTGCTCACAAGTGTCACACGCTGACCTGTCGTCACTTGTCACTCCCACTCCCACTCCCCACCTCCCGCTCGAGCTTTATCACCCGCACCCGCCATCCTCCCATGGATCCTGGGCATTCCCAAACAGGCCGATAAGCCTCCTTGACTGAGTATAAGCCTCTCTTGTGTCCAGCCCCTTCCTATCTTGAGGCCTCTCCTTTCTTTTCCCTCTCGCTTGTTCTGTATTACTCTGTCAAAGAACTATACACCTATACATACCTCGTTACCATCAGCTGGAGCCCAAGACACTCCTGTCGTCCTCAGTTTGTACCTTCACATCTTATTGGCTCGTTGCAGCTAGTATTTCCTCTTTCGTCATCTCGGCATCTTATCGCGATTCGCCAACAGGGGCTTGTCAATTACACGCCCTGCTCACTGCCTTCATCTGAGTCACCCGGCCGGCGTCCCGAAAGAGAAGACCCGGGGCCTTCTTTGTGTTGTTTAAAGTCAAGCGCTCCTGGAAGCACTTGACCTGTTTGAACAATCACACAACCAAGGAAACAACAAAGACGAGCCTTTCCATTTCACCCGCCCCAGGGGGGCTTTTGCATCATTTGTCAGGGTCCGTTGGAAGCTACCACTTACACCCCAACCCACTCTTATTTCAACCTCTCACCCGGAACCGGTAAACTTTACCATTGATTCATATCGTGGGGACTTCCTGGAAACCTTTTCCCACACACACATACAACCTGCTACTTTCCTTCTTGCCACATCTCATCGATAGATTGTTCAAGCATCCTCTTTAACATCTCCTACCATCCTTGAAGCTCTTCTTGCGGACTATTCCATCCCCGCGCTGCGCTTCACGAGATACCTATCGCCTACTAATACATCTACCTTATCGATACCCATCTCATCCATCTTCAACTATCATCATGGCCAACCTCACCATTGAGTCCCGCCAGTTCGAGCGCGATCTCCGCCACAGCGCCAAGGAGCGAAAGCGCGTCAAGGACCACAATACCAAGTGGCAGCATGGCAGCCGCTTCCTCTCTGGTGTGGTGACTGAGGGCTTCTGGGACCAGGTCAAGCCTGTCAAGTACTCCAACGATGCTCACATTGCCAAGATGAAGCCAGACAAGAGATATGTTGATCGGTATGTCCTCTGCATCCCCTTCTTTAGTCAACCTTACTCTAACATATCCTCTCTTATTTATAGCTACCACTTCGCCCGCAAACCCACCGTCGGACAGAACATTGTCAAGGGCCGCTCCAACTGGTACACTCCCGACTCGGTCATCAAGAACAACCTCGCCAAAAACATCAACGCTGCTGACCTTAACGACGTCAACGCTTCTACTATTCCGACTTTAGCTCCACAAGACGATGTACTGTACTCGTTTGACAGGCATGACTCTCCCGACCGGCCGGTGACGCTGGAGGTTTTTGTCAAGGCTAGGAACACGCAGAAGGAGACGGAGAAGCTGGTGGAGAAGGAATATGAGGTTGTGGATGGGAACGGGGAGGCGGTGAAGGGGAGGAAGGCGAAGAAGGTGTTGCGGAGCGGGACGAGTGAGAGACGGGAGGAGAATGAGCCGGTGGTGGTGGAGGGGGGGTTTGAGCTTGTTTAAGCTTGACTTTTGGCGGCGCATCTTTCCCTTTGTATAACTTGCTTGAGTGTTTAGCGGCTGCTTTTTTTGGGGGGGGGGGGAGGGTCTCGATGGTGAGCATATGACGGGACGACAGTACGACTACTGCTGGTCGGATCGCTATGACATTATACTACATTTGATGGGCGCGCGGGGTTGGCATTTTGACGAGCATGGGATGATGGATGGGGGCATGACATGAGGGTTTATTATGAGTTTATTTATTTATTTAAGGATTATGAAGCATTTTAGTAGTACGCTGATAGGGCAATCAATATTTTCGATTCTGGAGAGAGATTTACCTTGCAACACAACATGAGCAACATTAGGATACTATGATATGTGAAATGAAGGGTTTATGTATTTGTGGTTTGTTTACCTACGTACATTTTGCTTGTTGATGTATCTGCCCGGCTTGTTGCGACTGTCATCCAACCTCTCTGCTCAAAGAACTGCTGGACGTTGATTAAGGTCGCAGAAGGGGGAAGACTCGTAAAGCGGACTTCCTTCCACGCTCGAAAAGAGCACACAGATCGACCAGACCGGTCAGCGGAGACTCACTCCCATAAACTAAATCTTTCCGAACTCCAAGATTGATCAAGCATCGGCTCGATGGAAGAAATGACTGCGCATATAGAAAGAACATTGGTGATTTCTTTTTGTGATTATACCCTGCACTGCAGCAAAGCAGGTGCTGAACCTTGCCCTTGAAAGATAGTCAGCAGGTCTCAAAAATATAATTAGCAGGTTAAAAGATACCGTAGGTTAACAGGCCTTGAAGAATTGTCAAAAAGTCTTATTCCCTACCCACCTAATTGAAAAAAAAAATGCACAAGGGTGACGATTGCTATCCGTGGTATTCTAAATTGCAATAACGATTATTTTATCCACAACACAATAGTTTATATCATTCATATCAGTAGGGGTGATGATTTGCTGAGTTGGTGGTGAGGGAAGTGAATGCAATGGAAAATACTTCTTCTGGTTGTTGTCTGATGTTGGGGATGCTCTAGATAAAGTTGTTCAATATCGTTGATTTGCTGTGGAACAGGGGTCGCAAGGAAAGTAACTCGTCAACAATCACCTTTCACCAGCATCCTTTCAATTTCACAAAAATAATTTGCTCGGCCTCTCTGCCTATCCCTCGATCTAGAGAAAAGCAAAGCGAGTAAAAAGGGAAAAAAAAAAAAAAAGGAAAAACAAAAAAACAACTCGCTGATAGCCCCAAGCCAGCTCCTCCAGCCCAGATTTCGGGCCCCAAAGTATTCATCCCAAGTACCTTACATAACAACCTCCATAACCCGCAGAAAAACATCCTCCCATTTTCATCAGCATCTTGCCTTTTATGATCACTAGTGCTAAGCCGTTATCCCCTCCCAAACTCAACAGTGTTATACAAAAACTCAACGGCAATGCCTAAGTAGGCCTCCACCCCGGCTTCGCCTTGAGCAACTTCGTCTCATGATGAAAGTCAGAAAAGCTCTTGACCATGTGGATCCACTCCTGCCTCGTAGTAGACCCCGGCTTGTCAATCCGGTGCTTGAACTGCGACATGAACGGCACGAGCGCGATGCCGTTCGTGTGTCGGGCCAGCGCCTCGTAGCACTCCTGCGCCGTGATCTTAGCAACCGGCTTCGAGGACGGAGGCGGCGAGCCGCTGGGCGTTGCGGTGCCCGTCTTGGAGGCTTGACCTGTTTCTCACGAGTTAGATTTGTATGACAAGGAGTGACAGCAGATGGAAAAAGCTTACCGGCTGGAGCAGGACTGCCCGCCCTCGAACCAGAAGGCGTCCCACCAGGCCGCTGCGCCTTCATCTTGAACTTCTTCTTCAGCATCGCACCGCCATCAGACCCCTCCCCACCGGTAGCCTCCCCGTCACTCGTAGCCCCCGGCATGACCTTCGGCCGGCCAGGAATAGGAGTGCCCATCCGACTCGGCACGCTAGACCCCTTGCCAGTCTTCATCTTCTTCCGGACCGTCTCGATGTCGCTCGACTCCGACATCTCCGGTGAACCAGCCCGCTTCAACTTGCCCTTCTTATTGGCAATTGCGCTCTTGGAAGGCGTGGTGTTCCCCTTGGTATTAGACCCCGAAGTGACAGGCTCAGGCTTCTTCTCCTCTTCCTTCTTCTCTTCCTCGTCGGAGTCATCGGAATCCGAAGAGTCCGTAAACGGATTGTTAGAGTCGCTCTCGGACATGTCGTCGTAGTCCATCGCCTTCTCCAGTTTCACCAATCCCTTGATCGTCTGCTTTCCTATCATCTTTCTCTTCAGCTTCTCCAATTGCCTCTCCCTCTCCTCTTTCTCAACCTTGTCTTCCTCACCCTCACCGAACAAGTTGGAAGCCAGCTGTTCTTTGCGAACACGCTCCTTCGACTCCTTGGCGTCCTCATCATCCGCCTCAAAACCAGGAGTCTCGTCATCATCTTGGAATTCGTCGCCAGAGATATCCAACTCGTAGTCATCCTGTCTCTCGGATCCACGAGCGGCGCGAGAAGTGGCGCTCTCAGTCTTGACCCTGGTAGGGCCGTTGAGGAACATTCTCGTCTCCAGCTTCTCCCGCAATCTTTCCTCTCTCTCCTTGTCCTTCATGACCCATCGCTTGACCTCCTTGACCTCGTACATGAGCTTTTCAGCGTCATCGAGCGAGAGGGTGTCAAATCTTGGCTTCTCGTCAAACTTGTACCACCGCTCCAAGGGGATCATGCGGAAACGCGCGCCGTCAATAACGAACGCGACGTTGCTGTCTGAAAGACCGGCCACATAAGAGCCAACCCACACGCCGGCCTTGCCCTCGGCATCCTCAAGATGCCATGGAAGTGTCTCCTCGTAGCGCAGGCCGGACTGCTTCTTGTGGGCGTCGGAGTGCTTGCCGTAAAAGGCGGAAGCTTTCTCCTTCTTGTTGTTTGTCTTCGGCTTTGGGTTGTTGTCCTTAATGACCGGGGCCATCTGGGCTTGATCAAGGGCCCGTTGGGCCTCCTTGTCAGCCTTCATCTTTTGGATGCGGTCCATCTCAGCTTGCTGCTCGGGGTCCATTGGGACATCGTCTTGCTTCATAGCCATCCGATAAGCGGGAGGAAGGCGCGGGTCGCGACGGTGCAATGTGACGGGTCGGGGAAATTGGTCCTGATTCAACAAATCAATGTCGACTTCTGCTCCGCCCATCTGCTTGTGCAACCGCATGACATGGTGGCGAATTCCTTCGCGGAAAGCCTTCTTGGTGAGGACAAGAGGGAACTCCTGGATGCTGCCGGTGGGTTGATCTGACCAGCCACCATGCCGTGCGCGCTGTTGACGCAGCTGCTCGACCTTGCTGGCGTATTCTCTCTCGATTTCCTTGTCGAGCTCGCCGGAGGAGTCGACCAACCTTTTGGCCTCTTTGCCCTTTGGGGGTAAGGCGTGGAGGGGTTTGGCTCTGGGTTTTACTCTCGCTCTCAAGGGGTCTGTGTTGGGTTTGCGGCGGATGAAGGTTGGGGCAGCGCCTGGGGGACGGGGAGGCCCAGGCGGTTGCTGCTGTGGCGCGCTCATTGTGTGGTGACTTGTGAAAGTCGATGGGATGAGTGGACGACTGGAAGGCGCGTCAATGCGCCGATGGTAGCACGGAGGAGGCCCGCGAAAGAAAGATGCAATCGATGGCTCAAGTCGTCATCAAGAGCGCGACTGAAGATGGCGGCGCGACGGAGTAATCGGCAGCGAGATTCTGGCGTAAATCGATCGATCTCCGAAAACTCCTTGGCTGAACCCGGTCGGCGGCGGATATGAGAGAAGTGGTCGTCGATACTTGGGTAGTGGTCGGTGGTTGTTCGTTGTCAATGCCAAAAGTTAACCTCTGTCAAAGAACTTGGAGTGATCAATGGCGACGGCTGGCAGCGGGCATGGATGACAAAGGGACCCGCTAAAAAGGCAGCCGCAGATGGCTTGGCAGAACACTGCTGGGACCGGGTGAGCACAGACCACCCTGCTCGACCATCAAGGTTTGGCGGGGTTGATTCCAGAATTTCTCTCTTCTTGTAAGTCGAGACTCGAGAGGGGCATGGACTGGAGAGGTTTGCTGACTTTTCCGGACAGCGGCAGATGCTGGGATACGAGGTAATTAAACCCAAGCCCAAGCCCTCTGGAGAATAAGTACTAGCTGAATTGAACCTTATGCTTTTGTGGCAACTCTAGTTGTCGAGGCTCGCTCCAGCCACTGTTCGAGAGCATGTGTGAGTTTTTGATCTGGCTCTGGGACTGGATACTACCTACCATCCCAGGCAATCACCACGAAGAGAGCAATGGAACAGCAACGGCAGAGTAATGATAAGACTCATTTCACTTCGATGTAGTATATGAGAGCATACTAAGCCTATACCCAACCAATCACGACAGGATGTTGCCTGGAAGTCAAGTGCTCTCTGCCTGCCGTGACTCTCGTGTCTCACCTTCTCGCTCCACCGGCACCGTGGAGTTTGAAACCAAAAAAACGCTTGCCCCACAAAAAAGTGCGCGCCTCCAGACGCTCAAAAGGGTACCTTTTTCTGCCGTCCTCCCTTCTCAAATTTTTTGAGGGTATATCTCTTGGCACCAAACTCTCACGATCCCTAGCAACCATCAGCTCAAATATCCAGTACCGGCCGATATCCATATTCAAAATGCGTGTCGTCCTCGTGAGCGGTGGTGTCATCTCGGGCATTGGCAAAGGTCAGTTCCTCTGTTGGCTGAAGTCTCTCCACCACGCTCCAATCGAGGGGCAGTCCGTTTTCTGATAGCGAGGAGGGGCCAAGCGCTGACCTGCTTTTTTTTTGACAGGAATTATTGGTATGTGGTGACACATTCATTCGTCGCCTGCCCTCTGCTGTCTCCTCGACTAACACACACACGCAGCCTCCTCGTCTGGTCTTCTTCTGAAGACGGCTGGTCTCAAGGTCACGGTAGGCGTTACTGTAAAAACTTCATCCAATTCAGTAGCTCTGGGCTCATCATGTTCTCTTCCAGGCCATCAAAATTGACCCCTACCTCAATGTTGATGCCGGCACATTGGGGCCTCTAGAGTATGCCACCAGCTCCCAATACGAGACAACCGGCGCATAACTAATACTTGTAATTCAGGCACGGCGAGTGCTTCGTGCTTGCCGATGGTGGTGAATCTGATCTCGATCTTGGAAACTATGAGAGGTAACTCGTATCCGTCTCATCTCTCCTTGCATGAGACCAGATACTGACGCTTGTCAGATACCTCGACATCCAACTAACTAGGGACAACAACATCACAACCGGCAAGGTCTACCAAGCCGTCATCGTAGGTCTGATCGTAAATCTGCATCCCCTTCCAGGTCTGACATGATTCCTGTGCCATAGGAGAAAGAGAGAAGGGGAGATTACCTTGGTCGGACCGTCCAGGTCGTGCCTCACATCGTCCAGCAGATTAACGACACCATTGAGCGGGTTGCCAAGATCCCAGTCGATGACTCGGGTGCGACGCCAGATGTCTGCATCATCGAGTTGGGTGGTACCATTGGTGATCTCGAGTCTGGGCCTTTCGTAGAGGCCCTGGTGCAGCTGAGACACAAGCTCGTCAGAGATCCCGAGTCCTCCTTCTTCAACATCCACGTCTCCTTCGTTCCACTGATCCACGGAGAGGAGAAGACCAAGCCCACCCAGCACGCCATTAGACAACTCCGGAGCTCTGGTCTGGTGCCAGACCTTGTTGCCTGCCGGTGTGATGCCTCCCTCGACGATGCCACCATCAAGAAGATCGCCTTCAGCTGCCAAGTTGACCTCGACCAGGTCATTGGCGTGCATGACATGGAGACAATTTACCAGGTCCCTGTCCTTCTTGAGGAGCAAGGTCTGCTCACGCTTTTGCACAAGGGTCTCCAGCTCGACAAGATTCCTTTGGATGCTAGCAGAAAGGAGGAAGGTGCCAAGCTGTGGGATCTCTGGAAGAAGACCATTGACGTCCCCAAGGATCTCCAGCCAGTTCAGCTTGCATTGGTTGGCAAGTACACCTCCCACATGGACTCCTATTTGTCGGTAGTCAAGGCGCTTGAGCACGCTTCCATGCACCTCAAGCGCAAGCTCAACCTGATCAATGTCGACTCTGAGCATTTGGAGGAGGCCATGCTCAAGAAGGACCCATCCAAGTACAGGGACGCTTGGGCTGTTCTGGAGAGTGTTCAGGGGGTATGTATTCCCCCTAATTTTGGACGATTTTCTTTTTCGGTAGCTGAGATTCATCCAGATCATTGTACCCGGTGGTTTTGGCAACAGAGGCATCGAGGGTATGATTGCGACGGCCAAGTTCGCTCGTCAAAAGAAGATCCCCTATCTCGGTATCTGCCTCGGTCTGCAGGTTGCCGTCATTGAGGCGGTCCGGGATTTGCTCAGCAGGCCCAATGCCACCTCGGAGGAGTTTGACAACAACGCTGAGCACAAGGCTGTCATCTTTATGCCCGAGGGCTCCAAGGAGTAAGTGCAACGAGACAACGAAAGTTCCAGGACATGGAGCTAACAAACCTGTAGGAAGATGGGTGGTACCATGAGACTTGGCACACGGCCAACTCTCTTCCAGGCCGGCACCGAATGGAGCAAGCTCCGTGGCCTCTACGGAGGTGTTGAGGTGACACACGAGCGTCATAGACATCGTTATGAGGTCAACCCTGACATGGTTGATGAGCTTGAGAGCAAGGGCTTCCACTTCGTTGCCCGGGACGATGTTGGCAACCGTATGGAGGCATTTGAGCTCAAGGACCACCCATACTTTGTTGGCTTACAGGCCCACCCCGAGTACAGAAGTAAGGTCACTCGGCCATCGCCACCATTCCTGGGCTTCGTGGCATCCAGCGCTGGGCTCTTGGACAAGGTGCTCAAGGAGATTGCGGAGGAGAAGGTTGTCGTGAACGGGCACCACTTTTAAGTGGAAGCAGCGGATCTAGCGTGATGAACATTGCAGATAGACCATATCTAGACCAGCGTTTTTTGCAGCCCAATTAAAAAAAGTAAAATAATCATCCAAGACCACTTTCCTGCTTGGTTGTCTCAAAGGTCCAGCTGATATGGCCCGTGCACGGTAACCCTTGGCGCTTTCCGAATCGCTCCCAACTCACAGCGATAGTGGGGTCATTCGCTGAAGTTGTTTCCCTCACCAGCAATGAAATAATTGTTGCTCTACAACCTTGACCGAGAATTCTACAATTTTCCTCCAGAGGCTCTACCAGTCTGCTGCGGCTGGCAAAACAGCTACTACTTTGGGATCATCATTACCTTCTACCCAGCATTGTCAGACGCGTTTGCAAATTCTGCCAACTTGGCTTTCATTCATACTTTTTCGACCAAGCCAAACAAGGCTGGTTACATACTCCCATATAGCTCTACGCGGCGCCATTGTGAACCCAAGCTAGTCAACAAAAGCTATCACGCCGGCGACCTTCTCCCTAACTAGCCCTATGAGGCCAACCCTCGTTTTTCCATACCCACAGCATTGACTGGCACGCCGTCGAGGAGTTCCAAAAGTCAGACGGGCCATTGTGTGGAAAATGGCACAACCTCCTCCTCCATCTGGTCAGCCTGGCCAGGGCCTCGAGGATCACTTTGGGAATATGACGATTGCAAGTCAAGGCCCGTCTACTGCTGGACCGCAGCAGCAGGGGGTTATTGCTGAGACTCAGGTCGTGGTGGATGCCTCTGGACAGAAGCGTCAGAAGCGTCTGAACCAGAGTCAGCGCCGCGAGCTGGCTGCTCAACTCACCATCCCCATCGACCCTCGGCCTCTGGTTCTACCACCGCCGGTATCCCAACCTCAGATTCTACCACAGCCGGTGTCCCGGCATCAGAATCAGCATCAGCATCAGCCTCAGCATCAGCATCAACGGCAGAATTCCCAACACTATCAAAACCAGCAACAGTTCAACCAACAGCAGCGTGGTGGCCATGGCCATCAGTCTCGAGGCAGTGGAGGCAGGGGAGGCGGCCATTGGCAGGGACAGCGTGCTAACCACAGACCTCAAGGCAACGGTCGCGGTGTTTTACAGGAAGAAGCACCAGCTTACCGGCCTCACTCAGCTACTTTCCTCCCACCTAACCAGAGGCAAGGCGGCGGCAGCGGTGGCGGTCAGCCTCATGGATGGCCACAAGCCCGGGGACCTCAAGGCAACGGTGGTGTTTTGCAGGGAGAAGCACCAGCTTACCGGCCTCACTCGGCTACTTTTCTCCCACCTGACCCAGGTCAAGGCGGCGTTCCGTTCACACAACCGCGGCACCAAGTCTCGCGATCTTATCAGGACCCCAAACAAATGAATCCTCCTGCGGAACAGTATCCCGTGGATGTCATCACCCCAGCCCTTCCGTCGCCCGTGCGGCCTGACCTTCAGTCACCTCAGTTTAGGAACCAGCCGCCACACCCTCACCGTCATCAAACTGCGGGTAGTGGCAGTGCATTTAGCATTACTAGGGAGGTCCTGGCGCAGGCACAACATCTGGAGAACATCTGCAACGAAGTCGTTGCAAATGCCGAGATCAATCCCGCTGAGATTCAAGAGAAGGAGGCTTTCCGAGTCAAGATTGAGCAGGTCGTCCGGGATGTCATTACCAATTTCGAGAACGAAAAAGCCGGCGAACCGTGGTTTCCACGAGAGAGTGTCCAGCTGAAGTGTTTTGGAAGTCTGATGTCTGGGTTTGCAACCAAGGACGCGGATATGGACTTGGGCCTGTTTGCCCCGTTGTTGGACCCTCAACCAGAGGCATCAGGTTCTCCGATACCGAGGCTGATCGAAAAGGCTTTTCTTGACATGGGGTTGGGTGCGAGGCTGCTTACCCGGACCAGAGTGCCTATCATCAAGATTTGTGAGAAGCCGCCGGAGGAGTTACGGGTTGCGCTGTTGAAGGAAAGGGAGGACTGGGAAAAGGGAGCGGTAGAGGCCGAGGTTGATGTAGAGGATGCGCATGACGAGGTTGAGCCTATCCGGGGAGCTGGGGAAGCACAACCGCCTCCTGCGCCTGGAAGCGAAAGTCAACAGCCGGCACGTGTTGTCGAGGAAAGTGAACCGGTATCTACTCCCGAGCAGCTACTTGAGTCTCTCAAGCAAGATGGACGGAGTCTGACGAATTACCACAACGCCGCCAAGAAGGTTCTTCGAAAGCTTGGGGGCTACGACATAACCCACACCAACGTCTCCTCGATGACGCCCGAGTGGATCGAGCCTCTCAATCGGGTCTGTCTGGCGTTTGCGCGGGGTGTTGCCAACGAGAAGGTGCGGGAGGCGCTGTTGAATTCCAGGAATCTAAACGAACACGAACTTCTCACCTTGAAACTGCCGAGGACCCTGTTGGGGGTTTTGTTCCAGATCGAAGGAGAGATGCTGGCTCAGTCGTGGGAAGATCGACCGGTACAAGAAAAAGACGATAATTTGGAGCGGCGGTCTTTTGCCACCTTGGCACGCTGGAGGGACCTCATGCACCGCAGCAATGTCGGTCAGGATCCGCTGACGTATCAGAAGGAAGTCCAGAACTATGTTGAGACGCTGAAACGGATTCCGTCGCTTGCGCTTCTTCATCTTGCGCAGATGCCGCATGAGCCGGTGGTGGCTTTTCACAAAAGGGCGAATCAGTTACTCGTTGAGCTGGGCGGGTGCGACGAGTCGTCAACTGGGGACACGATCCTTCCGATTGTTATACGACATTACATCAACGGCATCTGGAACAGCCAGGTTCGCGAGCAGGTGGATGAGTTTTCGAAATTCCCCTACGCCTCAACGTTGGGAGCCGTGGCGAAACGGCACAAGAGTCTCCAGCTTGCGCTGGATTATGAGAGGTGTCTCCAGAAAGGGCAATATCAGGAACCGGCGGCGAGTTTGGTGAGGTGTTATGTTGCTCTGCTTCGGGGACCGATGACGAAGAACGACAAGACTGGCGAGTTGGCTGTTCCCCTGCCGGATGAATCCGATGAGCTCATGGCAACGATCAAGCAGCTGGGGGACCCAGCCATTGAACCGCCCAACCAACCTCGAGATCTGCACAGAGACCGTCTCGAGTTCCCAAAGTCAAACATAGGCGTCCAGTGCGACATCAACTTCTCTGCTCATCTAGCGGTGGAGAACACGACCCTGCTGAGGTGCTACTCCCTCTGCGATCCAAGGGTCAGGCCGCTCATCTTGTTTGTCAAGCACTGGGCCAAGGTGAGGCAAATTAACTCGCCCTACCGGGGCACGCTGGGGAGTTACGGGTATGCGATCATGATGCTGCACTACCTTATCAACGTTGCGCGGCCGTTTGTGGTGCCTAACTTGCAGCTCCTCGGCCCGTCTGGGCAGCCGCCACAGATGTGCAAGGGGTACCCCATCCACTTTTGGCGAGACGAGGCGCAGATTGAGAGGCTGGCGAAGGGGAACGAGCTGACGATGAACAGGGAGAGTTTGGGGATGTTGTTGAGGGGTTTTTTCGAGTATTATGCCCATAATAACCACAGGACGGGGAAGGGTTTTGATTGGGGGAGGGATGTGATTTGTTTGAGGAGGCAGGGGGGGTTCATGAGCAAGGTTGAGAAGGGGTGGACGGGGGCGAAGACGGTGGTGGAGAGTCCGGCAGGGGGGGTTTTGTCTCCGGGCGGTGGTGGTAGTGGTGTTGGGACTCCGGGTGGTGGCGGCGGCGGTGAAGTAAAGGAAGTCAGGCTCAGGTTTTTGTTTGCGGTGGAGGACCCGTTTGAGACGGATCACAATGTTGCCAGGACGGTGACGCACCAGGGGATTGTCAAGATCAGGGATGAGTTTAGGAGGGCGTGGGGGATTATCAGGGGGAAGGAGGAGGGGGAGTTGTTGGAGGATGTGGGGGAGGTGGAAAGGAAGAGGGCGAGGAAGGAGTTTGAGGGGTTGTTGGGGGAGTTGCATGGGGGGCTTCTTTAGTGGAGGAAGGCTAAATGGGAGGAATGGGCAAGGGAGAGGGAAATTCGGCGGTGGAGTCGGACAAAGAGGGTGGGTGGTACAAGCGGTGGTGGATAGGGAAAAGGGTGGGAAGGGGGGGTTATATAAAAGGAGAACGGAGAAGGGTGTGTACTCTAAAAAATGGGTGTGAAATTTTGTGTAAGAGTATGGTTGTGTGTCTGTAATTTTTTGTATTTTGCATTGTTGTTTGGTAGCTGGTAGTTAAAGCGGCTCATAGCAGCGGAGACTGGTGTGGTGGCATGGCAATGAAGTGTGTTGACAGATGTGTTTTTTTATTGTGATCTCTTGGTCATACGGTTGCTGGCTTTCATGGGTAGACTACTGGTATTTCTCTCACATTTTTTTTTTCTTCCTCTCAAAGAGTTTTCTCCCATTGTATATCCTTAGATAGTTTCTTTTAGGGGTAGAAGTTTTACCAACACACACTCACAGTGTTGCTCATTTGTAGTTTCCATCGAGGAGAGAATGCTCCCCTCTAATGTTTTCCGTGTGATGTGGTGGTACCTTGGAGTTGTTGTTGAACACATCTCTTGACAACATGTTTTGTAGACTTATTAGACAGCTGAGACAACTCTCTTCTACACTCACAGCCGATGAGTTTGTTGATGATCCTGTGTATTTTCTTTTTCGGTGTGAAATTTATGATAAGGATGTGTAGGTGGATGACTTTTATAAATGGGCGCTACGTAGGAGAGGTGGAGATGTGATAGGTGGTACGTATTGGGTCTTTGTTATGTGTTGCAATGGTTGTGAGTGTGTGAACGAGAGGGATGGAGGGGTGTGAGAATAGGTACGCAAGAGCGGAAAGAAAGAAAAAAAAATAAAGGAAGAATGAAAATTAGAAAGAGTAAGAATATATGGGATATAACTTGGCTGAGAAAGTATATTAGGAATATAGTATGAGAGACATTTGTGTGTGTGTGTGTGTGTGAGAGAGAGAGAGAGAGAGAGAGAGAGAGAGAGAGAGAGAGAGAGAGAGAGAGAGAGAGAGAGAGAGAGAGAGAGAGAGAGAGAGAGAGAGAGAGAGAGAGAGAGAGAGAGAGAGAGAGAGAGAGAGAGAGAGAGAGAGAGCATGCAAACTACAGGTATATCCAGAACCTAATGTGATGAGACTTGATCATTTTAATGTTGGGTGCATCGAGTTTCCATCAGATTGCGGATAAAGAAAGCATCATCATATTTCCTGGGATTTTAGTGAGATGGGCTTGCAAGAATATCTCGGTCCTGGGTCATTGCTCGAATAGGTACACCGTCAAACTTGATATGCAGATTCGGTTGCACAAAAAGGCGGGTATCAA
This sequence comes from Podospora pseudoanserina, assembly GCF_035222485.1. Lineage (NCBI taxonomy): Eukaryota > Fungi > Ascomycota > Sordariomycetes > Sordariales > Podosporaceae > Podospora > Podospora pseudoanserina. The sequence continues at coordinate 1,626,432 of NC_085922.1, read as the reverse complement.
ATTTCTCATCTTGTACAAAACTCTACATCTCCCACAACCCTCCAAATTTCACCCAGTTGAGATCGTCATCCACTTTCTTGGGCTGAGGTTAGTTTCCAGTTGGCACTGTTTGATCTGAGACGGTTGACTCACCTCATCCTTCATATATGACAACATATAATGCTTGATAATATGATAAATATAATACAATTGACTTCATAGCCTTTCGAGAAAAAGCAGACATCACCCAGGAAACATCCTCCCCATCAGCAACTCGTAATAAGCCCTCTGCTCCGACTCGCTGCCGAGCGACGGGTCAAAGTCTGGGTCGTTGGAGTCGGCTATTGGTTCTGGGTTGGAGCCCATGCTGTAGAAATCTGCTATTGTTTCGTCTGGGGCGAAGCCTAGAGAGGCTAGGGTTTGTGAGGTCCTCATGGCTCTGTGTTTAGACTGTTAGAAGTTGCGAATTGAAAAAAAGGAAGAAACAATGACATACGCCTGGGCAGCATCTTTTGCTACAATGTCTGATAAGCTGGCGGAATCTTTTGGTTGGAAAGGAGAGCCCAGTTGGGGGAATTGTATTGGAGTTCTTGGTTGTTCTGGTACCACGTAGCTTGATGCTGATTGGCTTCTTGGGGCGGGTGGTTGGAGTGTGGCTCTCTTTGCTGGTGGTGGCCGGGCGGGTGGTTCTTCTGGTGCGTCTTCTTCGTCGACTTCTTGTGATGGTAGAATGTTGTTTTTGGAATCTAATGTGGTCTGGTTATTGTTACTGTTGTTGTTGTTGTTGTTGTTGTTGTTCTCTGTGGGTGGAGTGGGTGCTGGGCCGTTGTGACCAAAGAAGGCTTTGAAGACTGAGCTCTGCTGCCACTTGCTGATCAAGGCTTCCTGCTGATTGGAATCTTTGATAGCGGTTATCATGCTCTTCCCGGCGGCTCCTCGTAGATGGCCTTCTATCAGGGCGTCAAGTCCAGGGATGGCGTCCAGTACAGCTCCCCATGCGGCGGCACTCTCCTTGTAGGTGTTGAGAGCAGTGCGGTAGCCTTTTTGGGGACCACGTCTCTTGGTTGGACGGAGATATAAACATGGCTTGTTATGTTTGGTACAGACACTGCATTTTGGCTTGCCATTGTCACATGGCTGATGGTTGACATGGCAGAAGTCACAACTATGAGATGGGTATGAGACACGCCAGTGGTGTAGAGAGAGTGAGACACTTACGCACGGGAGGCCTTCTTCCTCTTGCGGGGATTGGCCGGAGCCTCACTCCCGGCATCGGCGCCGGTGTCACTGGCTGGGGGAGGCGGAGGGCCGGAAGCGGTAGCACCACCGGAGACGGGGTTGGTGTTGGTGGCTAGGGGAGCGCGTTCCTCGACGGAGAACTCCATTTTCCTGGGGCTTCGGAACGGGCGGGGCCCATAGACTTGGTCGGAAGAAATACTTTATCCACAAGGAAGGGAGGGAGCAGCAGAGCAGAGCCAGCCAATGCCGTATTTCGGTGGGAAACAGGTGTGTTAGAGTTGGCAGGAGAAAAGCGCGGTGCCGAACGCGGGGACTTTGATTTGCAGGGAAATCGTGGGGGCTCGGGCCCACGCTTCCGGCGCTCTTAGCACCCGGCCCGAGCCAGTGCCCCGGAAGCGCCCCTAAAAATTCAACGTCTACGGAGGCGGGGCGTGTCCGGGGGATCACACGGCACGTCTTGGTCTCCATGTCTACCTAAGGTAGTCTAGATATTTTGGCATTGATTTATTATACACATTTCAGGACATCTGTTACAAGTTCATTATTCAACAAGACGTGAACCTCGAGTGGAGTTTAACCTCCGGCAGGGCCCGATATGCCAGGGCAGGTGATGGATGGCCTTCAACCTAAGCCTGCTGCACCCTCCTTCTTCATGGTTCCCAGTGGAGGTTTCTTGCCATCTCGGCCGAGAGGTATCATGACAGCTGCCATTCGTAGCATTCATATGTTGCATCTGTTCCATGATCTCCCATTGGACATATGTGCTTCATTATTTCAAACTGAATTTGTGCTTTGCATCTCCCGTAGCCACTGCCATGTTCCCCGCAAACGCTGGCGCCTTTCCTGGGGCATTGCTGGGGCAGTGACCCACTAAACACCGACGACCCGGCACCCGAGTCCCGCTGTCGCAGCATCGTTGCGGGGGTGGCTTCACTGCCCGGGCCAATGCAGGGTCTACATTTTCCCGCCTGCCAGTCCCGACCGATTTGCCGACATTTCGACGGTCCAAGATGGCGACTGGGAGTCGGGCCTTCATCTGCGGCCTGAATTGTGTCTGATTATCTGATAGGTAGATGCCCTCACTCATTATATTCAGTCTCACAAATCAAGATACTAGCATCACAAGCCCCGTCTCGACTTTTCATCCCGTCCCTGATCACGCACCAATGGTCCAGCTCACGGTGCCATATCGATACCACAAGAGACCACCGAGCTGAGGACCATTTCAACAGCCGTGTCGACGCCACGGACAACACCATGGCTCCACCAAAGAATGAACGGGCCTTCGAGGCAAACTCATCCATTGTCCTCGTCGGATGCCGCGGGGCAGGGAAGCGGACCTTGGGATTCATGGGAGCCCTTCACCTACGCCGACGACTGGTCACAGAGGAGCACTACTTTGAGAAAACCACGGGATTATCACGTGGGGAGTATCTCGCCCGACATGGCAGGGAGGCCTTTGCCAGGCAGGATATCGAGGTGTTCAAACGAATGTTGGACAGCAACAGGACCGGGTGTATCATCGAATGTGGCATGAGCAGCCTTACGGGAGAGGCACAGGACGCACTAAGACAGTACTCCAGCACCAACCCAGTCGTCTACATTCACCGCGAAAAGGAGCAAATTGCCCGACATTTGGACGCTGCCGACCTTCAACAGCTCCTGAAAGCCGACGAGCGGCATAGAAGCTGCTCCAATTTTGAGTACTACAACCTCTACGATCCCCCAAACAAATCTGGGGGTCACATTTCGGGCACGAGCTCGGGGGCCAGCACACCACTGAATGGCCGACAGTCTGGGCCATCGAAGCTTTTAAGTGCCAGGGAAGATTTTACCAGATTTCTCGACATCGTCACAGGGAGGGGCGCCACCAAGGCCTGGTTGGAGAGCCCATTTTCTGTGAGCTCAGTGCCACCGGAATTCCGGTCATATTCCTACGCGTTGCGACTCAGACTATCCTATTTGATGGACATGGATCTGGAATGGGAGGATTTTGAGGCGAGAGGAGATTGCGTCGAGTTCATCATCGATCACTGGCCAGACGATCTGATGAACGTTATTGCGAGACAAATCGCCTTGATAAGGAGAAAACTCGGCATTCCAATCATCTACCATGTGGAAGAAAACCCACGAGGGGAAAGACGAAGAACGCCGGAAGAAAAAGACGCCATGGATGCTGACTTGTTGGAGCTGGGCCTCCGTCTCGGCGTTGACTATATCAGCCTAGATCTCCAGCGCCATGACGAGTTTGTGAACCGGGTACTACGGCACAGAGGAAGGTCAAAGATCATTGGGAACTTCTGGTACATGGGCTTTGGGGCCCTTGCTTGGCAGGACGACAGACAGATGGAAAACTACAAGAGGGCTCAGGGGCTAGGGTGCGAGGTGGTGCGGATGGTCCGCTTCTGCACAAATGACAGCCCGGCTGAGCTTCTGGAAGGCTTCAAGAAGAGGCTACAGCAAGAAGTACCAGACCCAAAGCCACCACTTGTGGCCTACGACTTTTCCGTCCTCGGCGTTCGGACACCACTGCAAAGCAGGATTTTGAATCCCGTGAAGCATCCAGATATGGAGAATGAGCGAGACCACCTTGCCACGGTCTCTACCTACTATCACTCGTATGAGTTGCTTTTCCGGCAGTTTCTTCTGGATCCGCTGCAGTTTTACGTGCTCGGCTCCCACGTATCATATTCGCTATCACCGGCCATGCATAGTGCGGCCTACGACTTCTGCGGGATGCCACACACTTTCCAGGATGTAACGTGCTCTACGATCGACAGGCTGAACCAGATCTGCCTATCAGACTCTTTTGGGGGGGCCAGCTTGACAGCCCCTTTCAAGGTTGCCATCATGCCCCATCTCAAAGTCAAGAGCCACCATGCCACCGCGATAGGAGCAGTCAACGTACTGCTTCCACTCAGGGGAAAGACGAGCGCCATTCTCGACCATGCCAACTCTCGAAACAAGGCCGGGCCTGCACGCGAGTTCTTTGGTGATAATACCGACTGGAGCTCCATTCTGACATGCCTTCGGAGGGCTATCAGTCCACGGAATTTTGTCCAGCCATCTAAAACTACCGGGTTAGTTGTTGGCGCCGGTGGCATGGCCAGAGCTGCCATCTATGCGCTGATTCAGCTGGGATGCCGTAATATCTTTATCTACAACCGAACAGCACCAAATGCCAACCAAGTTGCACAGCACTTCAACGACTGGGCGGCAACACAGGGAATTGTGGGCACAAAAGGAGGGTCACATGAGATCTGCCGAGTCCTTCCATCGCTGTCAGAGCCATGGCCTCGGGCCTACCAACCTCCCACGATGGTGATCTCCTGTGTTCCAGCTACCAGCGCGAATGGGTCCGCGCCTGCTGATTTTGAGATGCCTCTGGACTGGCTTAGGAGTCCGACTGGTGGCGTCGTGGTCGAGGTAAGCATCAGATGAGCCAGCTTTTGTGATATCTAGGTATTTTGCTGACTTTTCTGCTCTAGTTGGCCTACGAGCCTCTGGTAACTCCATTGGTAGCCCAGATGCATGCTGTCAGAGACCACATGTCGCCATCATGGGTGGTCGTCGACGGGTTGGAGGTGGTCGCGGAAATGGCCATCGAGGCCTTTGAGCTGATGACTGGGCGCATGGCCCCCAAGAGGCTCATGAAGGAGGTGTGCAGGAAGACGTGGGAGCAGCAGCAACAACAGCAGCGCCAAGGCAGCGAGATGGCAATGTCGTCTTACTGAACGGGGAGACTTTTGATACGAGCCGAGATTGATGAATGGATACCCTGAGCACTCTCTCATCACAAATGATTGACACGAATATGGCATAGGTCAAACCTACTTTTGCTGTCCCAATTATTTTGTGGGGAGGGTGCCCGAGTTTGTGACTGATGTTTCTTTCTGGTGTTCGAGGGCACTTTCCTGCGCGGGGGCTTTTTCACCATGATCCTTCCAATTCTATGGGAACTTTTCGTTGCGAGAGCCTAGGTTTCTTCCCTTTCGGGCTCACTCTCGGGGCAGTTGACGGGCCCCTGCCCCGACCAAGTTTCGGGGAAGGAACCTGCCTTCCAGTGGTCTTATGGTTCAACGACATCTGGGTTTTTCCCTCTTCCCCTCTCCCTCTCCCTCTCCCATCACCAGTGTCATCAGTCTATCGCCAGTATCATCAGTCAGCCCGCGATTGTTCGTTCGTTACCAGTAGATTTACCGACATCAACACGCAGACACCATTCAGCATCACCACCATGGCACCCGTTGACAAAAGGGACCCGAACACAACGCTCGTGGTCACAACGGTGGTATCCTCCATCCTGGGTGGCTTGGGTTTTTTGCTATTTCTTATATCCTGCGTCCGTTTCTGGGAGGCTGCGAGACGTGATGAGCTGGAATGTGGCTAGAGGTCTTTCGGGCGTTATATGTGCTGCTGCGCTCTACCAGCACCACCCGAGCCAGCAACCCCAAAGGCGGAAAGCGGAGGAGTCGAGGAGACGGAGCTGGACAAGCTCACGCCAGAGGGTAAACGAGCACTGAAAGGGAAAGACAAAGAAGTCGACCCAGAGGCAGAAGTCGACCCAGAGGCAGAAGTCGACCCAGAGGCAGAAGTCGACCCAGAGGCAGAAGTCGACCCAGAGGCAGAAACCGTCCCAGAGGCAGAAGTCGCCCAAAAGGCAGAAGTCGCCCAAAAGGCAGAAGTCGCCCAAAAGGCAGAAGTCGCCCAGAAGGCAGAAGTCATCCCAGAGGCAGAAGTCGTCCCAAAGGCAGAAGTCGTCTCAAAGGCAGAAGTCGTCTCAAAGGCAGAAGTCGTCCCAAAGGCAGAAGACGTCCCAAAGGCAGATGTCAGAAGAATACGCCTACGAGACCCAAATACAGAAATCAGAGGAATACGTGCACGAGACCCAAAGGCACTACGCAAACGAATCCGTTACGACATAGGAGAAGGCACCCAGCGAGGGGAGTCATCTACAACAGCTGCTCAGCGTGTTCCGGGAGGCCCCCAGCGAGGCGAGTCGTCTACAACAGCTGCTCAGCGTGCTCAAAACGATAATCCTTCTGAGGAAGATTCTTTTGAGGAGGACGAAGAATTACGAGAAGTCCCGCTCCCCCCTGAGTGGATATGTAGACGGAAGGACAACGGCAAAGTTTTTATCAACCTCAAGACCGGGAAGGAGACCGATGTTGATCCGCGAGGAACACAGGAACAGCTCGAGAACGTGTGGCGGCATCCGGGACGTTGTGATTTCCCCCCTGACTGGGACGTATTTTGCGACTCTGCCGGCAGACATTATTATGCCGACTTCTCCAGAAGCGCACCCAGAAGGACGCGGCTGGACCCGCGAGGTGATCGCATTCCAAGAGGTGCTGGGGGAGAAATACTGACGCCGGAACATTGCCACGGTTGGGTGAAGTTGCGGACGCGTGACCACATTCCTTACTACATCAACAAGATCACAGGCGAGAGGTCGTGGGAGGATCCGCTGGAAAGAGAGGGGGGTAGGGGAACACCACCAGTGCCGCCGGAGGATTTGCGCAATTTGCTGAGTTTGAAGAGGGTTGGAAACGCGCCTCGCAATGTCAACACCAGCACAGACGGCGAGGAGACGCCGGAGGACCCGCGAGCTGCTTGGCGGGCTCCAGCACGTTTTGTGGAGGCATTACAGATGATACCGGACCATTGCCCCGGTTGGGTGAAGATATGGACGGCTGGAAATGTGCCTAAATATATCAACACCGGCACGGGCGAGGTGACGGTGGAGGATCCGCGAGATTAGCTAGCTCCGGGAGCGGCTGCGAGACCACCGCTGCAGCCGGACGAGTTGCCCGGTTGGGTGGCGGTTCAAATGCCCGAGAACGTGCTTCATTATATCAATATCAGGACTGGCGAGCTGGCGGAGGAGGATCCGCGAGATTTGCTGGCTCGAAGAGCTTGTTCTGATCCACTGCGGCCGTGGGTTTGGCCCAGTTCGACGAGGTTCCGGAGGTGTGACGGTACGCTAGCTGGTGCGGGAGCCGGTGAGGGATCCAGTGCTGGAGGGGGTGAGGGATCCAGTTCTGGAGCAAGTGCTAAAGCGGGTGCGGAAATAACACCAATGGAAGTTTTGTCTAGCAACATGATGTTCCGGACGCGTGACGGTACGCTAGTTCCAAGCGGTATTGCGAGAGCTGATGTGGCTTCGGGTTCTGGCGGGGGTGCTGGAGCGGGTGTGGGATCCAGTTCTGTAGCAAATGCTGGAGCGAGTGCAAAAAAACCAGTGCAGCCGGAAGTTTTGCCCAGGGTATTGAGGTCCCGGGCGCCTGGGGCCCCGCCTCGCTATATCAGGCGTACCAGAGGCGAGGGAACTGGTGCGGGAGCTGGTGTGGCTTCGGGTTCCGAGGTGGATGCGGGATCTAGTGCTGGAGGGGGTGATGGATCTGGTACTGGAGGGGGTGAGGGATCTGGTTCTGGAGGGGGTGAGGGATCTGGTTCTGGAGGGGGTTAGAGATCCAGTTCTGGAGGGGGTGCGGGATCTGGTGCTGGAGGGGGTGCGGGATCCGGTTCTGGAGCAAATACTGGAGCGGGTGCGGGAACAACACCAGTGCAGCCGAAGGTGTTGCCCAGCTCAATGAGGTCCCAGACGCCCGGGGCCCCGCCTCGCTCTGTTGGGCGTAGCAGAGGCGAGATGACGGAGGAGGATTGGCGAATTGTACGATATCTAAGAAATGCTGTGGAGGCAGTAGCACGGCGGCCGGTGTCTTTGCCCCCACTGCGGCGGCCGGTGTCTTGGGCCAGCTCGTCGACGTTCGTGACGTTCGGGACGCGTGAAGATACGCTGGCTCCAAGAGCTGGTGCTGGAGCAAATGGGGGAGGAAGTGATGGAGTAAATGGGGGAGCAAGTTCTGGAGCAAGTTCTGGAGCAAGTTCTTAAACAGGTACAGGATCCAGTGCTGGAGAGGATACGGACGTGAATGGCAAATCGAATCATGAATGAGGCATGTCTGATTCGAAAAGGAGGGCATTACACAACAACAGACGACACTTTTGCTCGGCAGTCTTGTTTCAACTCAGCGATTTTTTCTTTCTTTCTGTAACATGGGGGAGGTATGAAATCATACTGGTTGGTTTGTGTTGATCAGGGGGTCAAGTTGTTGGGGGGAATTAGTGCGAGGAATGTAGATGATGTAGCGATGTAGTTAGTAGGGGTGTGGATGAAGCGTGTAGTTTGTGTTTTACCAGCCCTTACTTGGTTGATGGTGGTGTGTATGCGTATGATGTGTATGATGCGTATTTGTGTGATTTATATGGTTTTGTTTTAGAGGTATTGGATGGGTTGGTGGGTTGTGAAGGGGTGCTGATTATCTTTAGGCATAAGGGGGTGTTGGCTATGTTGAAAGGCGTGTATATCATTTTGAGAGGAGTACTTATTTTCTTGAAAGGAATGGTAGCTATCTTTAAATGCGTGATTCGGGGATGGTGGGGGAGTAGTAGGTGCTTGGGATAGGGGGGACGGGAGGGATAGGGGAGGTTGGTGTGGTGAACTGGTGGTGGGTGGTGTAGTGGGACTGTTGTTGGGGGTAACTGATGGTTGTTGGTAAGGGTGGTGGTGGTGGTGATGGGTTTTGGTTGATGATGATGGAGAGGGTGAGTAGGAGGAGGAGGGCGAGATCGAGAAAGAGGTTTAGGGCGGTGGTTGCGAGGCCGATTTTGGACCAGGTTGGGGTGAGGGGTTGGGTGGTGGTTTGGGAGAGGAGTGGGTAGGTGAGGAGGAGGTCGACTTGTTTGGCGTGGTAGCAGAGGCTGGCGGCCCAGAGGCCGGTGCCGAGGAGGAGGAGGAGGATGGGGGTGGTGAATATTTGGTGGGTGTTTCGGGTTGGGATGGAATGAGTGAGGCAGAGGGAGAGGGCTAGGAGGAGGTGGATGCTGGTCTGGGGGGGTTAGTGAGTGATATATTGGGGATATGAGGAGGGAACCTACTTACGGCGATGATGGTGAGGATTGTTGGGGTTGTGGCTAGGTTGAAGACATAGGTGGAGGAGTAGATGGCTACTGCGGCTAGCAAGACTTGGACTGGGAGGATCCAGTTGAAGGCTCGGGGGATGTTGACTCTTTCGGGTGTCATTTTGAGGGAGGATTACCCCTGGATCAAGAAGACATGGGAGGGTGAGGTTGATGGTGGTTTAAGACACTTTCGACATTTGCTTCACTTCGCGAACATGAGAATGGCTTCAAATATAAGGCTGGATATCAGGTAGAAGGGGCCAACATGAACCGTTGAAGATGCCCACCATATTCAAGAGAAACTGCGGCTGATGAACTCGAACAACAACATATCGCTGTCATTGGGCTGGCAGACAGGCAGCCACTCCAATGAGATGCTGCTCGATCATGATAGGCGGCATTTCGAGCGCCGCAGATACGATATGCATTTTACACCTCACACCCAAAGAGCCAGATTCAAGTGAGTTTTAGGTGGTGAGTGAGGTTGAGAGGAAGTTAGTGTTCGGGAAGCAAGCCACTAGACCCTGGAGGTTGATGTGCTCCACAAAATGTTAGTGTTCCCGCAACTGTTTGCAGCAATGCACTAACACTTTTTCGAGAACAACCCCACCCAATACACTCTTCCACCCCAAAAACCGGCGGCCTCTCTCTTCAACACCATCCTTCCTTTTTCATCAGAATGCGGATTGCTTATTGGTAGCGACACCAACCGCACAGCCGGTTCGACCATCAGCCTCTCAATACCTGACATCGCGGGCTTGGAGCTGTCCAGCAGAGGTGCTGCGCCACGATGACTTCCAGACTCGGTGCCAATTTCAACCATTGTCTTTTTCATTTTCAGAAGAAGCGAGTATAGGTCTATCACTTGCACATATCACCGAATCGAGTAGACCGTCTTCTGCAATTCATCACGGCAAGGCATTTTCGCACAGCAAACCTCATTCCTTCTCGCGACCTGCAAGAAGTATGCCGTTCTACCAAGTAAACACCGGCCAGTGACTCACCGGAGTCATTCCAGGGTCTCTTTAGTGGTCGTACCTGCGTTAGCGGGCTCCGATGGACCCCAAAAGCGGCTTAAGCGGTGGGAATTGGCGAGCTGGGCGCCGCCAATGCGGGGAAGCAGTCATTGATGCTGTGGGAATGCGTCGTTGGGTATGGTGAGATGTGAGGTCATGTATAAGACTGAGCGGTCCTTGGATCTGGGTTCCTGTTGGAGTTGCTATCAGATTCGATATCGCTTTATTTCATCGCAGTGTAACAGGGCGACATCACTGATCTATTTCACGATCGACACGACACAGTTCACAACTGCGAATAGCTTCACTTTCACACCACTTATACCCCCCTTTTACAACCTCGATAAATCTCTATCAAGTTTTAGTCGCCAACAACAGCCATGGCGACCGACGAACCCTCATTCGACTCCTCATTCAACTCATACGACACAGCCCTCGCCATCCTCCCCTACGAGTCCCAATGGCCAACCCTTAACCGCATCCGCTCCCTCTACGACGCTGCCTCCCACAAATGGCCACCCCACGTCAACCTCATTTACCCCTTCTGCCCCCCTTCCTCCCTCCCCGCCGCTTCTCACATCATTTCCTCAATCCTCTCCACCCGGAAAACAACCCCTGACCCATTTACGATTGCACTCACTCAGCCAGGACACTTTCCCCGCCGCAACGAAAGTGTCTGTTTCCTCACTTCCCCCTACCAAGACCAGCGTGAACAGCTCAGAGACCTTGTTCATGATCTTGTCAGTGGATTTAAGAAACGGGGGGTAGAGGGGAAGAATGATCGACCCTTTAAGATGCATTTGACCATGGGGCAGGCTGCGGGCGAGGTAGGGGGGAAGGAGTGGGAAAATTTGATGGGAAAGTTGGGTCTGATGTCGGGGTGTTATTTCAGAGTGGAAGAACTGGTGATTTTGAGGAGGGAAAATGGGAAGATGAGACTTTGGGGGACGGTGGGGGTGCATGATGGGAAGGTGACGGTTTTGGAAGAGACGAGGGGGTTCGATCAGGGGTTTTTGGGAGAGACGGGGGAAGAGAAGGGTTATAGAGATGAGCTGATGAGCGGGAGGACGGTGTACTGGGATGAGGAGATGCGGATTTGGGGGGTTGCTCAGGAGGGGGACTATGATCGAGATGACAGCGATGAAGGGCAAGGGAGAAAGACGTTGACGGTGGCGAGTTATAACGTTCTCGCTGAGTTTGAGTACCCACAAAAAGAGGACCGGTATCCCCTCCTTGTGAACAACATTCTCGACGACAAGGCCGACGCGGACGCGCTAGTCTTGCAGGAAGTCACGGATGGGTTCCTGTCGTTTCTGCTCAGTGACGAGAGAGTCTCGGATCGGTATCCGTATTGCTCTCACGGACCGCCTGATCAGCCGGGTATGGGGCCGCTGCCGAATTTTCTCAATATGGTTGTCTTGAGCAAGGTCGCCTTTGACTGGGAATCTGTTTCTTTCCAGAGGAAGCACAAGGGTGCTTTGGTGGCTAGGTTTCGACATGTGGGAAAGTGGCAGGGGGATGAGTTCAAGCCGGTTGTGCTGGCGGTGGTTCATCTCAGTCATGGACTTACTGATGGGGCGGTGGCATCGAGGAAGGGGGATATCAAGAGGTTGATTGGGTATTTGGAGGAGAATTATGGGGGGTGTCCTTGGGTGCTGGCTGGGGATTGGAATATTGCTACTTCGAAAGAGGCCATTCAGGAGGCGCTGGAGAAGAAGAATGTTTCGGACCTTACGGTTGAGCAGTGGAAAGGATTGGACACTATTTTCAAGGACGCCGGCTTGGTGGATGCCTGGGAGGTTACTGCTGAGGACAAGGATGGTGGTGCGACATGGGATCCGCCTGTCAATGGTGTTGCGGTGACTTTGAGTGGTGGAAATATCTGGCCACAGCGATATGACCGGATTCTTGTTCGCGGCGAGGATTTTCTCGATGTGAAGGAGTTCAACATGTTTGGTCAGGAAAAGGGCCATGTTGGAGATGCTGTCGAGGAGTCCTTCGCCAGTGACCACTGGGGGATCCGGGCTGTGCTCAGCATTGGAGGGCTTGGAGATGACGAGAAAGAGGAAATGGAACAAGAACAGGAGCCAGAAAACCCGCTTGTTGTGCCTGCTCATCTTGAGAAGGCGCCAAAGGCACTCTCGGGGGTTGGCGGTATCAAGGCTTGTCTCTCCGAGCTGAATGTCACCCCCGGCGAGGAAGAAGCTGCCCAGAGAAGAGAGGCCTTTGAGCTGCTCAAAACTCTCCTTCTCGACGCCACCACCAAGACCCCCGCTGCCGCCAGACTCCAATCTTCTGTAGTCGTCGTTCCCGTGGGCTCATACGCTCTCGGAGTATGGACAACCTCATCCGACATCGACGTCTGCTGCATCGGCCCCTTCAGCTCCAACACCTTCTTCTCCGTTGCCTCCTCATGCCTCCGCAAAGCCGCCACCCAGGGTGTCCGCATTCTCCGCCGAGTCAAAGCCAACACAGGCACCATGCTCGAGCTCGAAGTCCAAGGCGTCAGAATGGACCTCCAATACTGCCCGGCCGCCTCCGTTGCTCAACAGTGGCCCAACGTCCTCCGGCTCCCAGCCAAAGATCCCGTCTGGTCCCTCGCCCCGCAGACCCTCAACAAGCTCAAAGCCATCCGCGACATTGATTACCTCCGCCGTTCCATCCCTGATCTTGTCTCTTTCCGCCTAGCCCACCGCTTCATCAAAACCTGGGCTAGATCCCGTGGGGTCTACTCCGCCCGCTTTGGGTACCTATCGGGAATCCAAGTCGCCATCCTCCTCGTTCGCGTGCAGAAGCTTCTTGCCAAATCCAAACCTTCCGTCGAGGATTTGATCACCTCTTTCTTCACCCATTACTCCGCCTTTGACTTTGCCACCAATCTAGTCTTCGACCCAAGCTTTCACACCTCAGTACCGCAATACACACGCTCCTACCGCGAACCCCTCGCCATCATGGGGTACTTCCCTCCCGGCCTTAACACCGCCTCCGCCGCCACCCTCCCCTCCGTCCTGACTCTCCAAAGGGAATTTTCCCTTGCCGCTTCCGCCCTTTCTACCTCCCCATCCTGGTCATCCTTTCTCTCGGCTCCCGCAACAACGTTTTTAACACAGTTCAAAACCTATATCAAGCTCGATCTCTCCTACTGGGGCTTGTCACCCACAAAAGGAGCCTCTTTTCTCGGGTGGTTCGAGTCCCGCTGTGCGCTTTTACTGGTAGACATAGGAAGGAAGTGTCCCTCCCTCCACGCGAGGATCTGGCCAGCGAGGTATGTCGAGGCGGCTGATCTGACAGAGGATGGCGGGTCGTACAGGGGGTGTTATCTCATCGGACTGGACAAGGCGTCGGAGGGCTTGGGGAAGAGCGAGCTGCTGAACGCGCTGGGGCAGTTGCGGGGTGTGCTGCCGAGGTTTGAGGGGCAGATCAGGGGGGATGAGAAGTATTTTAATCCGCAGAATCGGTGGATGTCTGCCTCTCTGGTTAACCAGACCTCGCTTCCGGAGTTGGTGTTGGATGTGAGGGAGTGGGGGGAGGGGAACGCCGGGGAGGAGGAGACGGAAGAGGAGGAGGATGGTGAGGAGGAATTGGAAGAGGCGGGGGATGACGGCGAGGAGGATTATGAGGTTGAGAAGAAGGGGAGGAAGAAGAAGGGAAAGAAGAAGGAGTATGTTATTGTGACGAGAGAGGGGAAGCTGAGGAGCGCGATTGATGTGATGAACCGGTTGAGGTGGGATCCGGGGATGGAGTCGGGGGATTTTGTGGTGGGGTATGAGGATCGGTTCTTGGGAGCGCAGGAGAAGGAACTCGATGACTGGAAGACTGAGCAGACGGATGAGGAGTTTATTCCGCAGCATCGGATTCTGTATTTCAGGAGGAAGAGTGATGATAAGGTTGTTTGGGATAGGAAGAGGAGGATTGATGAGGTTTTTGGGGGTGGGGAGTGATTAAGAGGTAAAGGCACAGGTTTTGTAGGAGACTCTTGAATGGGCTGATGCTGCCTGTCAAACACATAGGTTCACAAGTTCTGTGGTTGAGACTCTGAAATGGATTGATGCTGCCAGTCAAGGTGGTGGAAAGATGACCCACAACATCATTCATCATCATCCCCTTGCTTGTTCAGCTCCCTCAACCTCTCCCGCCCGGCCTTCTCCTTTTCCCTCTCTGCTTGCTTCAACAAGACATACTCCATCTCCCAATTGCTCGGCACCTCCCCCTCTGTCTTCAAACCCCTATCAAACCCCCCAATCAGCTCCGCCACAGTCTTTATTTTTCCTTTACTGGCCGCCGGCCTCACCGGTTCCTCCAGCGGTGCCATCCCCTCAGGCGGCTTCTGGCCCAGCAACTCCCACAGCCTCTTCTCCTCCACCCGCGACGCGCTCATATCAAGCTTGTCCGCGTAACCCTCTCTCTCCTTCTCATTCCTAATCCTGTCCCTCAAGGTCTTCCTCGCCTGCTTGTTATCAGGGTACTCCAACGCACTAAACCTGACCGCCTCGTCCACCTCCTCCAACACAGGCAGCTTCTCAGCCAAGCCATCAATCACAAACGAGTACTCGCTCTCATTCTCATATTGCTCGGCTTCCTCATATCCCGACCCCTCGTCATCATCTTCTCCCTCTGGCGCTGAAGCAGCGGTACCGGGGCCACCACCACCCGTCGTCCGAACCCCCAACACCTCCTCCACCTGATCCCACCCCATCCTCACCTTCCCGTCCTGGGCACTATCGTCCACAACATTCAACCTCAGTCTCCTCGCAGCCTCTCCCCAAAACTTCTCCCTTTCCTTCCTGGCAGGACTAGGCATATTCACCGCCAGCAGCGCAGCCTTCACATCCCCTTTCCAAACCCGCCTGCTAATCTCGGGATAAGCACTCTTCCTCTTTTGGTCTATCCTCTCCTCTGCCATGAAAATAGACGTCGCCACCAATCTTCGCGTGATGGAGACGACCAACGAATAAAAATCCTCAAGCGCAGTAGCACGAATCCCCGGTTTTTGTCCCTTCTCCGGCAGAAAAGTGCGGTAGTTATAGTCTTCCACCCTCGAGTTCATAAACACCCGCTCCGAAAGCTTGAGCCAAGTCCGCAGACGAAAGAGGGGGTGGAAGAGCATTTTGGGGTCGGGATCACGTTCGATTTCTTCGATGTTTTGGGGGGTGATGAGCCAGTGTGCTGGGCCCCATTTGTTAGATTCGAGGGTTCGTTCGTGGGTGAGTTGTTTTGTTGCTACGGCGTCGGAGGCGTCTTCGAGGGCTAGGCAGAGGGCTGGGGAGAGTTCCACTGCGGAAGGGATGTCGGATACGGGGATTGGGTCTGAACCACCGGCCGAAGATTTGAGGAGGGAGATGTAGGCTGAGACTTCGAGTTCGGATTTTGTTTTGAGGCGTTGGGATATGGCGAGGGGGTTGGAGGGGCCGAGGCGGGAGAGGGATTCGAAGAGGAGGATCTTTTCGGTTTCGGTCCAGTATGCGAGGCCGTGTTGGGAGTCGGATAGGGGGGGGAAGGAGGGGGGTGGTGGGAGGAATTTGGTCGAGGCGGAGACGATGTCTTCGTTCAGGAGGTCGAGGTAGGCGGGGCGGAAGGGGGGTGGTGGTTTGCGGCGTTTGAGAGGGGGGGGGGAGGTGGTGCTGAGAGAACGTTTTTTTGGATTGGATTGGGGTGGTTGCTCCGCGGGTAGGTCGTAGTCTGGCGGTGAATCGATGTCATTTTCGTCATCCGAACCAGGCCGGGCAGTGTACTCGGAGGAGGCATCTGACGGGGCATATTCTCGCTCTTCCGCATCATCAGACTCGTTGAGCTCGGGCTCCTCCCGCTCGCAGTCGAAACCTAGAATCTCCGGATCGATATGTGCTGGGTCTACCCCCGAAGATCTGATTGGCATAGATATCCGACGGGAGCGTGGTCCAGTGTTGGGACTTTGGCCGTCTGAACCGTCGTCGATGTCCATGTTAACTTGAGGAGACCGTTCGTTTTGAGTGATGAGCAGTGACTTTAATTCCTCGATCAATTCTGTAATTGATGTTAGCATTACCTTTGATAGGTGGTGTATGAGAGATAACTCACTGATACAGATAAAATCGATCAGGTCGCCTGAAAACATGAGTTTGTTGATGTATTGGTGAGGAAAACTCGGTCGAAACTCAAATCTCATCGGTGATGCTGCAGCTGTTACAGCGAAGCGTTTAGTGAGGTGCGTACTGCAATCCCAGGCGGTCCGCCCACTGAAGAAAACTGACCAATCACACAGCCGCACAGCAGCCCCCAGCTGCAACTTTCACCTCACCAGCTGTCAATCTCAAACATCAACGACCTCTTTTCATGACAAGACGACTTACACACCCACCGTCCATGAGATTTACTCACTCACTCACTCACTCTAGCTCACCATAGCTATCATGAAGCGGCTCATCAAAACCGCCCTCCGTCTCAAAGAATCCCCCAAAGACCCAACCACCTCCTTCCAACTTTGGCCCTCCCGCCCCTTCACCACAACCACCATCCGCCTCTCACAAGAATCACCACCAACCCCCATCCAACTCCGCGCCTACCAAGAAGAATGCATCCAAGCAGTCCTGACCTCCATAACCCAAGGCCACAAACGCCTCGGCATCTCCCTCGCCACCGGCGCCGGCAAAACAGTCATCTTCACCCACCTCATCGACCGTGTCACACCCCCAAACCCCCAAGCAACCCGCACCCTCATCCTCGCCCACAGGCGAGAACTAGTCGAGCAAGCCGCCCGCCACTGCCAGTCAGCCTACCCAAACAAGACCGTCGAAGTCGAGCTTGGAAACCTCCAAGCAACCGGCTTTGCCGACATCACCGTCGCCAGCATGCAATCCATCCTGTCAAAAGACCGTCTCCTGAAGTTCGACCCCTCAAACTACAAACTTGTCCTCGTCGATGAAGCACACCACATCGTCGCCCCAGGCTATCTCAAAATCTTGGAGCACATGAACCTCCGGCAAAAGCAACCCGACTCCCCCACTCTGGTCGGCGTATCAGCCACCTTTTCCCGCTCAGACGGCCTAAAACTAGGAGCGGCCATCGACGAGATCGTCTACCACAAGGATTACATCGACATGATTGCGGACAAGTGGCTTTCCGAAGTCGTCTTTACCACCGTCGAGTCCAGAGCCGACCTCTCCGGCGTCCGAGCCAAGGGTGCGGGTGGGACAGGCGAGTTCGAAACCGCCTCGTTGTCAAGAGCCGTCAACTCCCCCGAGCTAAACGACATTGTCGTTCGAGCCTGGTTTGCAAAAGCCGCACCACCAAAGAGACAGTCCACGCTGGTCTTTTGCGTTGATCTGAGCCATGTGGCGGCTTTGACGGAACGGTTTCGGCATCACGGGATTGATGCCAGGTATGTATTCGGCGACACCCCGGCCAAGGAGCGGGCGGAAACGCTGGAGAAGTTCAAGAAAAAGGAGTTTCCTGTCTTGCTTAACTGTGGTGTTTTTACCGAGGGGACGGATATTCCCAATATTGACTGCGTCGTGTTGGCCAGGCCGACGAGGTCGAGGAATTTGCTGATACAGATGATCGGACGGGGGATGAGGCTGCACGAGGGGAAGGAGAATTGTCATGTTATTGACATGGTGGCGAGTTTGGACGTGGGGATCATCACCACGCCGACGCTGTTTGGGCTGGATCCGGATGAGTTGGTTGCGGAGAAGACGGGAGGGGAACTTCTCGCTTTGGCGAGAGAGGGGGGAGAGAAGAAGGAGACGGCGGAGGGGAGGGAGAAGAGAATGTCGAAGGCTGCCAAGAAGGCGTGTCCGACGGGAGAGAGCTACAAGGTGGCGTTTACCGAGTATGATTCTGTTTTTGACCTGATCTCGGATGCGGCGGGGGAGAAGCATATTAGGGCTATTAGTCAGAATGCGTGGGTGCAGGTGAATCCGAACAAGTACGTTTTGAGCACGGATAGGGATGTGATGCGGTTGGAGAAGGAGGTGGCCGAACCCCCACGCGGGAAAGATGGAGAGGAGGAGGGAGAGAGGAAGACGATGTGGAAGGGGTATGTGATGAGGGCGCTCTCGAATGGGAAGTCACCGTGGGCGGCGCCGAGGGAGATATTAAGGACGATGGATTTTAGGGATGCGGTGCATGGGTGTGATAGGTTTGTGGCGGAATTTTATGCGCCGTTTTATATCTCGCAGAGGATGCCGTGGAGGAAGGCGCCGGCGTCGGAGGGGCAGCTGAGATTTTTGAATAAGCTGAGGTCGAAGCTGGTTCCGCTTGAGCCGGGGGATATCACGAGGGGGAAGGCGGCTGATATGATCACCAAGATTAAGCACGGTGCCAGGGGGAGGTTTGCGGAGTTGGAGGCGGAGAGGAAGAGGAGGGAGAAGATTAATATGTATGCTGAGATGGAGATGCAGAGGAGGGAGATGGAGAAGGTGTCGGTGGGGCCGGTGGCGTCTTGAGATATTTCGTCTTGGAGCTGTTGGAATGTGACGTAGTAGGAGGATTTAAATGAGCGATACCCAGATTTACATATAAAAAAGAGCTTGACCTTACGACGAGATGTATTTTATATCGCTAAACTCAGAACGCCTGTTTTCGATGTTGTTACAGCAACATCGATTTTTGTTTACTTGCCCCTTTTCAGCTTTAAGCCCCGCATCAAACACCCACCCTTTACTCAAGTTATATGCTCGGGTACGATCAGGAAGGCCAAAAAGAAAGAAAAAACCCCGAGTCTCTCCCGCCTGTTGTTGGGGTCCGTTTGGCAGATTGGGTATGTTGATGGCAGGCTTGACCGAAGGAATGGGCTTGACCGAGGCCGGGAGACGGGAACGGTCGGAATATGTTGTCGGAATGCTGGCTTTGAGGATGGACTAAGAGCTGATCGTTCAGGTGAAGTTGAGACAGCGTGGTACACCGGATCAGTGGGCGGGCCTTGCTTTCCACCGGCTGGGTAGCGATCATGCCCTTCAGACCAGACGTAATTATGATCGGAAAGACTGTTGTTGTTGGTGGTGAGATTGGCGAATGGTGTCTTGGTCTTGATCTTGGGCGAGTCTTCGTCGAAGGTAGAGTGACTTTGCGATCGACTCTGACTTTCTTCGCTTGAGACTTTTGACAGACAGATTATGGACTTGTATAGTCTAGGAAGTCGACTCGGATTCTTCTTGGCGGTTTGATGGGTAATGGGTGTATTTTGGTGACTTGATCTTTTCAGCTCAAGCAGTAGATGGACTTCTATCTAGCATGGAAGAAAGAGAAGGTATCACTTTGTAAAAGAATAACAGTCACGATGAGTATCGAGGGGACAGGTCCATCTCGGATATCTATATGCTTCTTACGACCTCGCTGCTATGGAGACTTTTGCTCTTATCTGGAGCAACTGACGATATCACCAACAAGCTGCTCTCCGACTTGCTCTCGTGCCTTCCCATTTTTGACGGTTAGGGATGAAATGGCGCCGAAGAACCTATCGGTCACCCGCCGATCCAATCCATTGTCATCTGAATTGAAGAGTTTTGCACGACCCCGTCCCATTCACCTGGCAAGACTGTCCACCCAGATGCTCCAGTCCCTACATATAACGTACCCTTGGCTTTCCCGTACGCCAATAAAACCTTCCCCTCGACATCAAACAAGACTTCACACCATCAAACATCAACAACAATGGACTCTCCCACCCGCACACGCACCCGCAGGCGCTCTAACACCAGCGCTCATCCCCCGATCACAGCCACAGATATTTCACTCGCCACCACGACCAACTCTCTCAGAATCTTCCCCATCTCCCTCACAAGCTGGCAACAATACCCCCCTCCACCCCTAAGCAACTACGACACAACAAACTACCCCTTCTGGAACCCGGCCCAGCCCAAACCCCGCGAGGAAGCCCCATCTCTAGGCCCAGAACTGGAGAGGTCGATCGGTGAGCGGGAGAGACAAACGGGGCAGTTTGGTGCTGAGCAGTATCGGATGAGGGAGGAAATTTTGGCCATGGAGGAGAGGATTAGGGGGAAGCAGCAGGCGCTGGAGCAGGTTAGGAGGAATAAGATGGAGTTGAGGTTTGATAGGACAAAGGACAACCAGGGTTTGGCGGTGGAGATGGAGCATTTGGGTTTTGTGGAGAGGGAGTTGCTGGGGGAGTTGGAGGTTTTGGGTAGGGAGAGGGAGGGGATGGTGAGGCGGGGAAGGGAGGTGGTGGAGGGGTGGTTGAGGGGGGAGGATAAGAGGTACAAGGGGTATTAGATGGGATGGGAATAGGGAGGCTGATACCCTAGCTTGCACATCTGGTGGTTTTGGCGGGCTAGGGGGTTTTCTTTTGTACTCTTGCATTTTAGAGGCGTTTTTAGATGGCAAGATACCCCGAGCATGGCGCAGTGGTCTTTGGGAAGAGGGCCCCTTCTATTGTCTCCCTGCCGAGACGAGCCAGCGAGGGTAGTCTCGTCTCTCTAATTGAGTTGTCTGTTACCTATGGTTGGCTTTGCTTGGTGTGTGAGGGAGTGGTTAGTTGGGGTACCAAAGTGGGGGGGCATGGTGTTTAGGGGTGTGGAAGCGGTGGTTTTGGCATCCCTCCCCGGGTACCTGATCAGATTTTGCTTTTGTTGTTCGAGAGTTGGGCAGCCGGTCATCAACGGAGGACGGACTAGACTTTTTAGAGGGTGTATAAACTACCAGCAGTCTCGACATGGTCATCCAACATCTTGGGAATGACATCTGCTTTTTAGACTTGCTCTTTGGGCAAGACTGTGAAAAGGGTAATGTCGAAAGTAGACACGGTCGATCAAAACATCATCGAGACTCTCATCTTGAACCTTTCGACGGCCGGTATACCCATCCTGTCGAGACAAGAATATCACCACGACAGAATGGAGTACAAGACCGCTCTCTTCAAACTTTACCCGCCATCCCGAGCCCTCGCCAACACACTTTGATACCCGACGTTTAACCCCTTAGCTACCTTCCCCCCCTGGGTACAAAAATCATCACTCCTACCACCACAAAACCCACACTAAACACCTCCCCATCCCCTCACACAAGTAACACCAACCCCTTCATCCGGCCCCTCCAGTCATGGAAACCCTCGACCTATCTGGAATATCTACTCAACCAACTCACCCCCCCCCCTCCCCACTCCCGCCCCAACAGACACCTCTTACCCACGCTGCCGAAGCAGAAATCACGATGGAAAGACGCCATCCTTTTATTGGCTCTGTCCCTCAAGGTAGCCACCCACCCACCCACCTCCCAGCTACCAACAGGAAGAGTTGGAAACCTCATTCAGCTCTTGCTGATGGAGTGACACGGTCAGCGACCTGGTAGGTCCGTTGGTTCGTGAGCGAGCGAGGTCCTAGTATTCTGGAGCTTTCAGGGTCTTTGACTGTTGCCGAGGGAGAGGGCACGAGGCCACCGCTTGATTAGGCATGTCTACCTCCCTTGTGCTGGTGGTTATCTTTGAGATGGGAGGAGTGGTTAAATGGACTGAAGCTGAGTACCAAAGGGGGCTGGCTGATGAGTGTGGTTGATGGTCTGGCAGGTGTGTTCTGGGGTTCAGAGGAGGAGGGTGGTGGTAGAGAGTAGGGGGCTGTTAACCGTTCTTCAAACACCTGATATTTTCATCGCAGTCTCTTGTTTCTATCCACAACGTGACTGGGTCCCTGATGCAAGAAGAGAAGTCACCGCATCGACTAGTAAAGAAAAAGCTCAGTGCCGATGTAACATAATGATTACTCCTCTGTTCTTTTGTGTAATTCTACCTCCCCTTCCCCCCCTTCCGCTCAAAATAGCTAGAGATATTCACCACCAGCGTGCCTCCCACCTCACCAACAAGTAAAAACCGGATTCCTCGTCTTCACAGCCTCCAACCTCTCCACAATAACCTTCCTCTGGTTCCCCTCCATCCCCTGCGCGGCCGCAAACCCCAGATCCCCACCCTCCAACGCATCCTCCTCCTCCTCCTCCTCCTCCCACTCCCCCACAAACCCCTGCCTCCCCCCCTCCCAGCTCAGCCTCCCCGTCCCATACAGCTGCGCCGCAATGCTGTTGCTCTCCCTCCTCCCCGCCGCCGTCGCAAAGCTAAACCTCCTCTGGTGATGAACCGCCATCGAGCTCGACCCCCGATCAGGCGAGTACATATTCAGCGACCTCTGCGGCTGGCTGTAACTGGCATGCTTCAGCGCAGGTCTCGTCACCTGTACGGGCCCGTTACTGCTGCCGCTGCTGCCGCCCAAAACAGGAGTTTCAAACCGTCCCGGTGTCAACCCAGGCGTAAGCGGCTCCTCCCCCATCGCCAGCTCGAATCTCCCCGGGTTGGGCAGGTCTCCCACCGGACTCGCCATCCCAAGCAGATCCACCACCTCCGCTACCCCCGTCGCGGCCGGGGCACTAGCCGCGTCTGAATCGGCGGTAAAGGCCCCAATATCCATCTCCTCCTCCTCCGCCTCGGCAATAACATCGCTGTTGGATCTCGTCAGTCCAGCAGCAGCACTGGCAGCCTGCTCCGACTCCTCCACCGCCCGTCTCCTCATCTCGGCAGAGGCAACCCTCATAGGAACCGCCACCGGCACGTCGACCAAATCATCCCAGACACACACCTTGGCCCGCCTCGTCAGCTCCAACGGCCCATGGTCCGGCGTCTTCAGCGTCTCCACCACGTTCCACGCCTGCCCCTTCATAACCGCAATCTGCCTCGAAAACATCTTTTCCTGGAAATCCGGGTCCATCTGAAACACCCTCCTCAGCGCAAGCTGTGTCTGCGACCACCATGTGGTCGACGTGAGCAGCGGCAAGAAGTGATCCCTCGTCTTCTGGCTGAACGGCCTGCCGATCAGATCAACCGGCAAGAAAAGCCACCCAAAGGGAAAGCTCCTCCAGGCGTCCGGGTGCTTCCAGGGCCATGACAACGAATTGTCGATGGCACCGATGGAAATCTTGGGGTCCGGTGTGCTCGATACCGGCGTCGAGGCGTTCATGGGCCTCTCTGTTCGGTAAGGGCAAGACGCACGAGTCTTTGGCGGTTCTCTGGTCGACAAATCCACCGGTCTCGGCCCCTCCTCCGGCTCCTCTGGTTCTTCCACGTTGGTGTTGAGCTGGACTGGGTCCGACACTATCGACGCTTTCTGAGCTTCCCAATCGACCTTGATCATCCAATTGTCCAACCCTCTGTCAGTATTCCGCATGATGTAATCCAAAATAACGAGCTTCTCCAGCTCCTCCCGGAACGACTGCTTCAGTGACGGCGTCCACACAAAGTTGCCCGGGCTTGGTGTTGCCGAGGCAGGGCTGCCTTGACCTTCCTCGTCACTATCTCCGTCGCCTTGCATCGCCCCCGTCGGACGGCAGTTATCCACCCATCTCTTCTTCTTTTTTCTGTGGGGATCATTCGTCCGGAAGCCAGATAGGTACTGGTCAGGCCATGGGTGTTCCCGCAGGAAGACGTTGGCATCTTTGAAGCCCTTGAGGAACACCTGGAAACTGCCAGGTTTGGCGGGCAGTGTCTTTTTCTTTCTCGAGAAGTTGTAGCGGTCCCAGAATGGGTAGTGGAAGGATTTCGATGAGAGGTAAACGACGTCGGTGTATGGGACCATGTGAGTTCGTAGCTGGGCGTCGAGGACGTACGCAGCAGCCTCGCTGACGTAGGAAAGATTGGGAATAAGACAAGCCCTGCCGAAACAGCACGGGAACAGGTTTCGATGAATCCACTTGTTCCATTTCGGGTTGCCAGCCGCATACGGCTCCTCGTCCTTGGGCTTGAACACTCCCACAACCTTGCCGTCAGGATTCCTCGCAAAGTAGCTGCCAGAGCTACCCTGCGAGATCATGAGCGGCTGCACGCCCTTCCGAATGGCCTCCCTAACGCTGTCCACAATGACTTCGAATTCCGCCCTTGTCATGTACCCCGGTTCTGGTACAGCCAGCTGTTCGGCTGTGACGGGGCGGACACCCTCAGGGGCTTGGAACACCGAGTGGTGAATCTCCAGCCTCTCTTCCTCGCCCGTCTTTTTGTTCTTCCCGCGCTTGAATTTGGAGGCAATCTCGTCCGCCCACCGCTCGAGGCGGGCATTGATGGCTTTCAGGTCGACCCCTGAGTTGCTCCGAGCTCGGCGACCCCGTCCGCGAAGATTGGCGGATGATGACGACCTCCTCCGCTTCGGCGTCGACATGCCCGAGTGCGGGCGGGGTTGTGTGATAGGCGCATATTGCGGGGCTTGAGCAGGTTGGAGGGAGGCATAGCTGTGGGCGAGGGGATCTTCGTCGTCGGAGTCGTCGCCGAACTGGTCGGCTTGTGCGAGCCTTTCATAGCCCGTTGTTGCTGGGCGCGTGCGTGGCATTGTTGCGGCCGTCGAGGACAAGAACACCCGGAGTGTGAGGACAAATGAGTGAGCGATAGAATTGCGACTGGATTGACACGTCTGTTGTTCAATTTGATGGTTGAAATTAAGGGAGGCCACAACCAGCAGCACTACCTGTCGTACGAGGGCAACAGCGATCTAGAAACCGGTAGGCTACGCGTAGAGAGAAGCTAGAGTATTAATACAGAAACTAAATTCGAAATATAAGCGTGAGAGTGGTTTCCTCTGCCAGGCCAGGGCAAAGAGAGATGATGGCTCAATCAGTAAGAAATGATTGTCTCCTGTTTCTGCTGTCGTCAGTGATTACAGCGAGGATCGAAGCGTGCCAGGGACACGGAGCCAGGCCACCAATGAGGCAATGACGGCAGCGGGTGTGCTGGGGAATCCTGTGGAGCCCACAGTGTTCAGTTCCCCCCCTTCATCCCCTGCCGCACTGTCCAGGCCTGGCCGTCAAGGTCCCCAATAATTCCGACGTCCACCCACTTACAATGTTTCAACAACACTTCATCTTTTTTCTACGAAACCTCCCAGCAGCATCAGCGTTGGCGTGATTGCTTGATTTCTTTTAGATCCCTCCCTACTCAACCACAACTCTCCTATCATTTTCCTCTCGGCTTTAGTCTCCCCCATCCGGAGCAGACCGGCGGCAGCTACCCACCAACCCTCCCCAATCGGAACACCGTTTCTGTTTCAATCCCCCCGTCGTCTTACTATTCTCATACTCATGCATGCAGTAGTGTAGCAGCCTACCGCCTCGTTGATCTAGAACCCTTTATTCGTTCCCTCGGCCTCGCACCAGCACACAACCAACACCACATGCCAGAACGTGGTGTCTCTTGGTTCTTGTTCAACCTCGTCGTGCAGAACACGTAATATTTCTTGCTACCGAGTTCCGGCCTTCTTGTCTGATTTTATTATCGTTCCCCCAGAACAGCAAGGCTGTTTTTCTTTTCTCCTCCCCGCAAGCCCCCCTCATTGCTGCGAACAGGGGTTCAGCCTCAGTCAGAATGCCACGCCAATACTTTTGCTGGAAAGTCTGCCTCACCTTTGGCTGCGGCTGCAAAGAAGACACGGCCACCCACCACGTGTGCGACAGTTTTCGCACAAACTGCAGCTCGTGGGTCACGTACAAGACCACCAACAAGAGCTGTTCTTATCACCGACGGGCTAATGGCCTGGATCTGAAGCAACAGGACGACAAGGAGGAGGATTGGTCGGTCGTGAGCGAGGGCCCAGAGACGCCGGGGTCAGAGGAGGAGACGCAGTGTCAAGTGGGATATCAAGGGACCTGGGAAGGGCAGTATCTGAAGAGGAGGGCTGCTTGAATGGCAAGGGGTGAATATTTCCTGTGGATGATTTGCTGCTGGATGCTGACGTATTGGACAGGTCTTGAGGTTGGTTGATATTACGGACCAGACTGCTATACACCCATCGCAACTTACCCACATTCTCCTTCTCACACGAGCCGCAGAACATCAGCAGGCATATGATGATATCAATAGTTATTCAGCAAATCAGTTGACAAGTTCACAACATGTCAGGGTATCTTGTGCAATACTGGTCTTGTGTGTCCAGAACCCGTCTCTTGCTATGGAAAGCAACTATTCCAACACACTAAGATGTATCTCGGTTATCATAATATCGAACGCCATATACGCCTGGGTATCTTGCTAACCATCCCCGAACCATGCCAACCCCTGAAAAAAAAACCCGCAACTCCCAGCTTCCAGTTCCCAGTTCCCAACTCCGACCCCGGGGCCGCCAGTATTGCGGATGAGAATACCGCCCCCCGGCGCTATAATACATCCCCTTCGTCTGGCCTATTGAGCTTCGCCATGTCGACAGTAATCCGTGAATACCGTCTCGTGTCTATTCCCCCCGCCCCTCTCTAATCAGGCATAACCTTCCCCAACTCCCCAACAAACTCCTCCAACTCTTCCTCCTCACCATCATCTACCACTTCCTCCTCCCCTTTTTCCAACCCCAAAATCTTCCCCCAATCAAACTTATCCCTCCCATACCCCGCATCCTCCATAGCCCTCCTCACCTCCCCCCTCAACCTCCAAACCTCCCCCCTCCTCTTGACAACCCCCCTCGTCTCCCTTGTCAACAACTCGTCCAACTCAACCCTCTCCTGCATCTTCTTGATCTCCCGCCCAAACATCTCAAACCTGAGCTCCTCCCTCAGAAGCTCCCCTCCCTTGTTCCAAGCGCCCCTCTTCAGAAAAGCCCCCCACCATCTGGGCGGCGGGCTCATCAAATAGTCCTCCGGCAGGTCAACCCCGGGATTATCCTTCTTCCAGCGCAAAAAGTCGGTTTGCTGAGCCATCATCTTGTCTTGAAGCTCCTCGTTTTGGTCGGGCAGCTTCGTGCTCTTCCATCTCGACCTGGAAGAAAGATCCATCGCCATCATTGAGGTGAAAAGTCTCTCCTTGGCGAGCTTTTCCCCTTCCCGGTCCGCCTCCTCTTTCCGGCGTCGGAGATGAGCCCTCCGATACCTCCCAGCAGCGTCAAAATCCTGCTCTAGCGACTCCCTCAGAGTAGAATTAAGCTCTCCCCTGATGATCTCCCCCAACGGCGGAAGGCGCGAGAGCCGCTCTTGAATACCGGCGATGATGGTCTCAAAGCACTTCCGCCCGCACCTCTGTGCTTTCGACGCCCTCGCCCTTGCACGGGGGGAGCTCTCAGCCGTGACGGGAGTCGCAAGCAGTGTCGCCAACGCACGTTGGTACTCACCCAGGTTCTTCGCCAGCGTGTCAACCGTCTCCCTGTGGGCGTCCAAGTCCTCGTAGATGAGATCGAGGGCGTCACCCAGAGCGCGGGTCTGGGCGGAGTAGATTCCGACTTGGTGGCCTAGGCAGTCGGGGTTGAAGGGTTTTGGGGAGGGGGGATGGGAGGGGTCGAATTCATCCGTGTCGGGTGGTCTCTCTGGTTCGGGTTTTGGAAAAGGACGGCGGGTGAGGTTATTTGGAGAGAAGGATCGCCAGAAGGAGCTGAGTGATGGGTTGGTTTCGTGATCCAACTGGTTTGTTGGGGAGGCACTGATTAGGTCGGATGATGACAGGACCGCGATTGCGTCCGAGCGGGGAGGTGAGCAAGACCGAGAGTGTTGTTGGCTTTGGGGTGGGCCTGATAGTGGTTGCAAAGCAGTTAGAAGGGCAATTGCCCGTGGTCCAGGTCGGTAACTCGAAGCGGTTTCTTGCGAGCTTGGATGGCGAGTCCCATCGTGAGGAGGCGCACCAACAGTGTCCTGAGCGCATGTGCCGGCGGTGCCCTGAGGGCGAGATGTCCCAGCAGAAAGAGGGGCGCGAATAGAGTCAGCAGCGTCGAGAGGACGAGCTAGTGTTGAGGCTTGGTTGCCCATATTGGTGGTCAGCGCACTGGTCAAGCTAGAGTATCGTACGGTTCTATTCTCGAGTGGCTCCGGTGCTGATGGCGTTCGATAGACTCCTGTGGTGATGGCATTCGACAAGTCCGTAAACAGACTGTTGTGGCAGCTTGGATCTCGGTAAACCTCTGTTGTGATAAAAGTTGGAAGAGTGTTCAAGATTGTCGTCGCTCTTGAAATATCCAAGTTGTGGTCCAGCTCAGCAGAAGATGGGTCCGGCGACAATGGCAAGAAGAAGAAGGAGAAGAAGAAGAAGAAGAAACTGACTTTGGGTGAGCAGGTGAGGTGAATACTCATTTTATACCCTGCTCGGCGAATGTTTCGCAGCTTTCCGTGGGCGGAACCTTTGGTGAAGACAACCTTAACGATGATCCACATAGCGATAGCTTCCAGGCAGGAGGCGGCGAGGGGGTTGTTGATGGTCCTATGGCTTTCCGTCTGATGCTGAACGTGTTTGCTCGTCAAGAGTAAAGAGGCATGTTGCTCCTTGATATGACTTCACTGGAGCAAATATTCTCCTCTCATCCCCCTTGCTCCCGCTGTATCTCCCCTCTCTGTCGCCGTCGATGAGCACAGTGTGTCTGAAATCCCCTCGACTTCTCAACCCTGATAGCTTCACCACCCAGGCACCAGATACATCCACTTAGACAAAACGCCATCCACCAAACTCAAATCTCACTCAAAAAAACCTTAATGAAAAAAATGAAAAAAAAACCGCAAAATCAACTCAATACGTGAGCTCGAAAAGCCAGATCAAAGCCCTGCTAAAAGAAAAAAAAAACTTAACAGAAGCCGTCAGAAAAGAAATTCACTCAAAGCTTTACATGGAGGGCAGCCCGAGGTTCCGAACTTTCTGACATGATTCCTAATTACATGTAAAAGTATTCCAACCAGATCAAAAGAGAAATCAACCCCGAGAAAACAGAACATAGCCTTTGAAACTTCAGGCGGGGGGGAAGCGGAGAGAAAAAACAGAACGAGCAAAAGAAACAAATCACAGAATACAAACTACCAACCATTTTCTCTTTCATGTCTTGTAAAAACGTTCTTGAACACCAAAGTGGCGTTGATTTTGTCAAAAAGAGGAGAAAATAGATGCCAGCGCTCTGCAAGCCTCCCGCACCTAAGCTTTCTATTTGGTCTCATTACAGTGGGCAGGGCCACTGCTAAGCGTATCTTGCGTGCCCGGTGTTTTCCTGTGGTTTTCCCTTTTCTTCATTTACCTTGGAACTTACTTCACCTTACAAAATAACACCTCCGACTGACCTGGCAGGAATCCTGCTTAACTCCCGGCATTTAAACATGACAAAAAGAAAAAAAACCTGATTACCCCCAGCACACACATTGTCACCGGTGAAGGAGTCATAAGAAGGTAAAAACACACAGCTTGTCAGTGAGAGGTGCAGGCATTATCATATACGGCTGGCTCGTTCTGTACCTATGTTCAACAGCGTAGCTCGATCGTCTCTTGATATCTATCTCCTGCTTCAACCAGAGCCTGTTTCATTCTGATAAAGTATTACATGTCCTGATAAGTTTCAGAGTCAACCATTGCCATCCCGGCGTCATTGACATAACCATGATGTAGAAAAAGCACTTGCTGGACAATGGAGCAGAGACTATAATGTATACAGTCTTTTGGTCTCTTTTCATGAAACCGCCTTCCCGAGTTCATACCAGGCTCAATTCCAAGACTCACCTCGTCGTCAGAAAGAGTTATTGCTCACAAGTTCCCAAGCCCAAAGAGGCTACTGGGGCCACCGCTAGATAATAGCAGTCAAATTGTCCAAAGAGAACAACCACAAACAACCCTAAATCCTGAGCTGAGCACCGTACCAGTCACCTAGTTAACCTACCGCGGCTCTCGCGCAACAGTCATCTTCAACCTCAAAGTCTCCAAGCTCCATAGCCATCATAATGACAACAACCCCCATCCCCCCATCATCCTCCACTTGAGCACCAAACCCCCACAGCCAAAGAGCCGCCCCAAACGCCTTCATCGCCACCCGCCAACAACTTCCTTGCCTTCCACACTAAAAAACCAACCCACCCTCCCTCCAGGTCACTTGACCAAACGTGCTAGTAACGTGCAACAAACCTACCTACCCCATACTTTTGCTGCCCAAACTCCACCACAAACCATCATCATTGACACACAAAACAAAACAGCCCTCCCCCAAAAAGCATCGGCCCGGTCAACCTGTTGGGGGTCGATGGAGCCCTGGCGTGTGTAAAGAAAATGAAAGAGTACGTTACATACACCCAGTCCACAGAAGGCTCCAGCTTTTTCCCACCTACCCACGCGTATGCAAGGCAGAGAGTAAGCGAGGAAGCAGAGCAAGCAGAAACGAAAAGCCTCCCCCAAACAAGCGAAGCGCCAAAAAACAAACCAAAAAAAATCCAAAAAAAATCCAGGAAATATCAAATACCACGCAAAAAAAACTGCTGCACCATGAATCAGCCACTCGCTAGGTTATTGGGAACCTTAAGGGACAGGGCAGGGCATCGAACAATTCAACTCCATTTTGGCCCGTTTCCACTTGGACTCGCCTGCCACAAAAAGTCATCAAAAGAAGAATCCCCCATTTGTGAAAGGTGGTCTTCATGTAAGCTCTACTGCTGACGCCACATGGCTGTAACAACCAGTCTGATAGCCACTGGTGTGTCGAGCATTACTCATACCGCATGTCCTCCACCTCGGGTACAGCTATCCCAAGCTAGCCCATCAAAGCGACCCAGGCGCTGCGAGCTGGCGGGAAACAAGTCCTCCACAAGCCCGAATCTGACGACAATGACAGGAAAAAAAAGCCAAGGATGAGACAAAACAAGAGCATTCATCATGGGGGGAGAGGGGGTAGCGGGTCATGGTCGGGAGACGAGGCAGAAAGGGGAAGGAGGGCTTGAAAGAGTGGAGATATGCATGTTATGCATTCTTCAGCATATGACCACTTAAGCAACTCCTCCCCCCCTCAGAATCCAAACAAAGAGAGGGGCTTTCGGTCCGGTCCGGCGGACATGGAGCAAAAAGGTTGATGGTGATGGGCACAGCACAGCAGGGTATGCGAATCTTGGAACCTATCATACTGCGTCGATGTCGAGATAGGGGTTGCATATATGCAGGCATATACGCAAGCAGGAGAAAGGGGTGGTGTGAATGTCTGTCTGATCGAGACCAGTAAGCCGAGGAGGAGGGAGCGTGGAACTTTCCATCCCAGATTGCTGGGACTGCTGGACAGGAAAATGCAAGTCGATGCAAGGAGACAAATGCACTCACTTACTTTGCGCAGCATCCGCCCGCCCATATCCAACATCAGCAGAAAGCCACCAAACCCAGCATCCAACTTGTCGTCACGCCACAGCTGCACGTTGTTGCTAGTTCTTCATTATTTGAACAAGAGGATGGCCAAGCCGGAACTCGTGCGCATCATCGTGCTGCCGCCGGCATGACAAATTGTCTCTTCGTGGTTTTGGGTAAGGAGCTTGATAGGTCCCGTCAACATCATGCATTATAGTAGTTTTTCCATCGTGCCTATAGTGAGGCTGCCCACCCCAACCACGACGGAAATGCTGCGGGGGGTTGGACATCGGTGGAGAAGATCCAGAGAGAACCAACTGTTCATGGTGATATGGCACTATGGCAATGCATCTGCGAGTTTTTTTTTTGTTTCGTTTCTTATTCC
Source organism: Podospora pseudoanserina (assembly GCF_035222485.1). Classification (NCBI taxonomy): domain Eukaryota; kingdom Fungi; phylum Ascomycota; class Sordariomycetes; order Sordariales; family Podosporaceae; genus Podospora; species Podospora pseudoanserina. The sequence continues at coordinate 1,594,853 of NC_085922.1, read as the reverse complement.
TCTTCCCCTCACGTCCCCAGGCATCTCTGACGGAAATAGCGAACTGCCAAGACCGGTGAGGTCGGGACAGGTCGCCGACGAGGGGGGGGTCGATCTGCCAGGTTGCACAAACGGAAACCCGGCCGGCTGGGAACACGGGGCCGACTAGGAGGGAAGGAACTCGTCGAGACGTTCGTTTCGTTTCTTCGGCCCTCTCCAGAGAGGATGGTTCCGCCCCAGCAGACCCAGTACTGCTCAAACATTTGGTTCGCCCGGCGGAGCCTTGACCACAGGCTCGAGTAATGACCGGCGTCTTGTTGAGCCAGTCAGCCAGCGTCAAAACAGCATCGCATGGCGATCTCTTCCTGGTATTGAGCAGCGGCGCAATCTCCCCGGCGGTCTTCCGCGCGGTCCGCGATGCGTTGGCGAGGGTGCCGACAAGCCAGAAAACCAGAGATACGAAGGGGCGTTCGGTGCAAGCTGCAGTTTGCCAACCCACCAGATAGTTCTGACCAGTGCTGTTGCACCTTCCAAAGCTATTGGGACCGAAAAAAGGTGCATGCAGAAAGAGGCTGGGAGCAGGGAGAGAAGTACAGGTTACCCACGTAAGGTATTCCGTAACATATCCGTACCGTCTGTAATCATGACAGCCTGTCCCGAGGCGGTGGTTGCGCCAGGAGGGCCCTGGTCCATGGCGAGCAATCCCGCCGCTGAGCACGCAAAACCAACCCCTGCCCACGGATGGACCCCTGTCCCAAACCCTTCCAACCGACCCAGGTTTGGCTTGGTCGGGGAATAATAGAAGGGGTGTGTCATCTCGTCTTTGACGTGCAGCTCGACACCTGCCGCGATTCCCAGAAGCACACCGGACCCAGATATGCCGCACAAAGTTGTTCGGGGTTAGTATTTATTGCAACCCCACGGCATACCCACGATGGCTATCCTTCTGCTTCTGTTGCGGCCTTTTCTGCTCTCTGTGCTGTCGTTGTATCCGGGATAGCCGCGAATCATGAATTGTGAAACTCGGACCCAGCGCTGGGGATAGGAGCAAATGTGGCGTCTGCACGGTCATTGATTACCCACGACCCAGGACCGCAAGCAGACCGCCTCAATTTGACCAGTCATCTAACAGGTCTTTGAGCCGACATGAAGGTGACTGGGAATTCGTAGCCAAAGTTTGATGAGAGCGAGCACTGAGCCGGGTCTTTACATGTGCCTTGTGCCGTATGTCCGAAAACGACACCGACAGACAGCAGATGACAGCCAGGGCCGGAGAGCCTCGGTTACATCCAATCTCCAGCTCATCCATGGGAGAGGCCAACGCTGTCATTTCGATACTGCGGGATTCCTGCGCGTCACAGGGGGCTGCTTCTCGCGGGTTGGGGAAGATACGCAGCAATGTTGCTGGTCGCCGTTGGTCGCCGTTGGTCGCCGTTGGTCCTGTTTTGGTCCTGCACCGACGTCGCCTAATAACGGGCAAAAATCACTGCTGTTACTTTAACGAGCTGTTGAAGCTATCGTGCCATTTTCTCGTCCCCCTCAAACATTAGCCGCAAGAGATCGGCCCACCGCCGGGAACACTGAGACAGTACCGCACAATCTGCCGCGAGTTGACGAGCAGCCCGTTCGTCCCGTCTCCAGTGTCGGGTACCCATGGCGAGGAAACTGTCCAGATCCAGCCCAGACCCGTTGGTTTGGTTTGCGCACAGATGACGAGTGGGCAATAATTTACCGACCGGATGGATGCCGCTCGGCAGCGAAGACAGCCAACAGGCGCCCTGTGCCAGAGCGCTGGATTTTGGCAAGGAGTACGTACCCTGGGGACCCCAGCGTTTCGGCCCGGTTCGCTTCTCTGGGACAAGCACGCATGTTCCCCGGGCTATCCCAGTCACAGCTGTCCTGTCCAACCCTCCATCCACCTTACCCACCCCTCCCCTCCCATCATCAAGGTCCCTGCCCCTCTTGATTCCGTCCGATGAAAGTCCCAATTTGTTTTGTTTCGAACTTGACCCGGCACTTGGGCTGGTGGTATGATGGGCACTTCCTCCCTGATACGTTCCTATCAGACCACGTATCCTGCAGAGAGGGAGTCGGTGTGTGAGGTCCTCATGGGTGAGAAATGAGCAGTCATTCCGGATCGTCGATGGTTGCCGTTATGGGAATGGCGGTCGTAAGGTCTCAAAAGCAACAAGTAAGAATCCTTCGATACCCGTCCTCATCCCGCCCAAACACGTCCGAGGCGGCACATTTCCGGCGGGGCCGATGGCGGGCTTGGGACGTTCTGTGCGATCCCAGGACCATGTCCTTGGGATTCTTGCCAGCCCCTTGGTCAGTGTTGAATGTGGTGTTTGTACCACAGCTCACAGCGGGCGGCGTTCTCGCTTGACGTCAGACCCAGCACCACCAATGTTTGAACAGCCACAACACAATGCGCTGGACTCTCCTCTTGGTGCGAGGAGAACTGATCGTGCAGCTTTCAGTGTTCAGTAAGAACCTGCCCGACGACCCGGTTTTCTGTGCTTGTTTGATCCTGCAAGCCCTGAATGGTAGGTCGATATGCGAGCTCCCTTGAAATGGAGCCAGCATTATATTATAGGACTGGCGGTGCGTTAAACTCACACCACCCATTGAGCTGGGGCCCTGTTTGTAGCCTTCGGGTCGCTTTTTGGTCGGCCACCGCTGCCGGGGCATCAAGTCCCGCAGCACGCCCAAATTTCCAATTCCAGGATACAACACAAGTGCTGAGGAGCTGGCCTAGGCATGAGTATCTGAACACTGCGTCGAGCCAAGACAAAGCCAACCCTCGCAGGCGGCGCGTGAACGAGGGGACACGTCGATTTTATCCTTGATCTCCCAATCAAAGTCATATCCGACCCCCTTCGGCCGCGGCTATAGGAGTCAAGGTCCAAGTTGAGGAACAAGACATGTAACGTATGTCGTAGCCGGAATGAGGGCCTATCCCGATTAGCAGAGAGCTCCCCCTGGGGTTATGCGGGGGCGGACCTGTACACCGTGAGCCGTCAAGCATCCGTACAACAGCTCTTTGGCGATGCCTGTCCTAGTTGCACCCCCGTCTATAGGCAAGGAAGCCTCATATGTCCACGCAGCCAAAAAGCTGGCCGCCGTCTTTGGCCTCTCCAAGCGGTGTAGTGTTCCATAACGTAGGTGTAGTTGAATTTGACCGCCGCGCAGTCCCCCCATTATGGTAATCAGCTTCCCACCCACTTCTCTGGGAAGCCCCCAGGGTTCCAAGGCTGGCAGGGGTCAAGGGGATCCCTCCCGTATGTGTTCCATGGGTATAATGCGCCAACGATACGCACCCTGATCGACAAAACCCATCGTGGCGTGCAAGAGAGTGACGGGCGGGCCAATCTGAGTATCCTGGTTCACCTTGAGGGTCCACTGAGCAAGCTTTGCTCATTTCAAACGTGTGCGAGTGCCGCAGAGCAAGAGGCACATGGTCCGACACCGTTCTCAAAGTGAGTCCCGAGGGACCAGGGTTCGAGAAATATCTCCGCCCACACTCTCCGGACTGCATAATGCCATGAAGTCTGTGAAATACCTGACTCCATCTTCTCTTGCCTCTTGCCCCCATACTTGATGACGTGAATTCTGCCAGTCTTGTCTTTTTGTGGTCGCTGCCTTCTGTACCCCATAATTTTCCCTCAAGGTAGGTAGCAGAAGCCTCATCAGGAAAAACCATAACCATCAGACCGACACCATGGACGAAAGGTAGAGGGTACTCGCTCCCACAAGGTTGCCAGGCCAAGATGTGCTAAACACCGTGTAGCGATCTCCAAACGGTCCCGGTCGACAACACCTATCGCGAGGTCATCACTCTCAACGGCAGAGACTTTCAGAGATATGCCGTCGAAAACAGCATCTATTTCGCCCCCGTGGACGATGTGAGCAGGGACTTGACGGGCCACTCTGGCTTCTGGGCTGACTGTGCTCCGCGCTGGAACAGGACGAGATCGAGCGGCTTCACTACCAACACGAGCTGTTCAACATGGTGTTCGAAAACCGATTAATATTTCCTCCCGTTCCGCGGCCTCGGAGAATCTTGGAGTGTGGATCCGGATCCGGGGCATGGGCGATAGAAGTGGCAGAGCAGTATCCCGAATGCGAGGTGCGTATGGCATGTTTTGTGTCAGGTGTAGCCTATCCATCGGGGGTCTCGGGCGAGAACTTGTCAACGGTGACAGACGACAGCTTCGGCACCTGCAGGAGAATCCATGACAAGATTCCAGACTGACTTTGGCCAACAGGTCATCGGACTCGACATCTACCCCTACCCGGTTCCAGAGGAGATCCCCGACAACGTAGACTTCCAAGTGGATGACTTGAACAGTCCGTGAGAGCACCCCCAAACCCAAGCCCGCCCCAAATTCGAAGTTAACAATGAGACCAGGTCGACCTTTCCCTCCAACCATTTCGATCTGGTAAATAGCAGGTTGATGTCAGGAGGCATCCACGTAGACAGGTGGACAAACTATTTGAGCGACATCTACCGGGTGCTCCGCCCTGGTGGTTGGTGTGTATGTCGATCAAGAGGCCGAAGGCAGCGAATGGGTGTTAACCAAACAATAGCAAATGGTCGAAATTTACTACAACGCCCAGTCCGACAACGGGACCTTGACAGCCAGTCAGTGCTCTTTTTCAATTTATTGTGTGTTCCCGAGGCCTGGTGCTGACAAGTTGGTCCAGATCATGCGTTGCAAGTGTGGTCCCAGAGCTACTTGCAAAGCATACAACACTACAAAGATCCGAGGGTAGCGTTGAGATTGCAGACTCTGATGGCACAAGCGGGATTTGTTGAAGTCGAATCGCGATTGATACCCCTTCCCCTGAGCGGGTGGTCCAACGGTATGTACCTGGTAGCCATCGGGCAACTGTGGCCCAAAGCCAGAGCTGACGCATGCATGAACAGATCCAAGAGATCGTGACATAGGGGTTGCGAATAGAGCAAATGCCCATCGGCTGCTATCGTCTCTTGCCATGTACCCTTTCTCCCAGGGTCTCGGGTAAGAACAGATCTAGACCGTTGCGGAAGACAGCCTGCTGACCGGAAGATAACAAGCATGTCAAACACCGACATACAGCTGCTTGTAGCACAGGCCCGGGCGGAGGCTGATAACCCGGCGTTCAAGGTATGTCGATGGCGTCGAGGTTCTCGAGTGAGTGTACTGACTCTGGTTCACAGGCCTATTTTCCGGTGTAAGTTACTGTCTCGTCAAAATAAGCCGGGTGAAAGGGAGTAACGAGTTGAGCATAGCTGACATGATAATGTTTGCAGCTATGTCTGCATTGGTCGAAAACCAGGGAGCAGTAGGAGTCATCGGCACAGCGAGATTCCCCGATCACACACGCCGTCGTCGTCCAAAGGCGGGAGACAGAGTGATTCGAGAAAACGAGCGCGACATTGAGACAGACGGAGCAATCGAGAAGGGATTCCAGGTTTCCATCCAGGTTCCAAGTTGTTGGTTGTGAAATGGCGGTAATGCCACATACGGCAGTCTCGGAGGGCCACTTACATACCTGCCAGCTGGCAGGGGCGTCTGAACCACGAATGATAATGGTCATCGCATATTGGTTGCATCTGCATTTGGAAAAGGAAGGGACGGGCCCGGGGAGAAGGGACATGAGGAGAGGAGGGACTCTTCGCGGTTCTTGCTGTGTTTCAGGTCTAGGCAAACTGGTCTCTCCCGGTCTAGGCCTTTGGCCTTGTTGCTTTGGGAAAGAGCATCATCGCCGCCCGACAATTGCCAGCCAGCGAATCTGAGAGAAGGAGCGATTGATTCGTTGTATAAGGTCGGTAGACGGGCAGGGGGGAAGGATTTTCATCGGAGGGTTAGGTGGGATATGTATGGATGGGACGGTAGACATAGGTGGAGGGATTCCAAACCAATTGAGGTGCCGGGCAACAACAGGAAACAAACAAGCGCCCCGGGAAGATAGAATTGGGATGAATGGTTTGTTTAGGTACAATTAACAGAGCGGAGGATTGGCTACCTTTATTAGTATTTAATCCATCTCATCAAGCAAACGGCGGGGACCTGAAAAAGGCGTCCCTCCATCTCGGTTCCGCCCGACTGGGTCCTCATCACCCGTCCTTTCTACTCATCACAGTGCCATTCATTGTCAAGTCGAGTATCACACGGTTTGATGCCCAACGGCCGCGCATATCCTGTCTAGAATTCACCGCTTACTCGGCAGTTGCCAGCTCCCACCTACCCGGGGCCACGACCCATCAGTTACCCTCCACAGACATCACCGCACCCCGACTCCCACTTCCCGCTCCCCGGGCCGCCAGCCCAAAAAGATAGCCAAGGCCCCGCCTCTGTGACATGGATGGGATCAAGCATCCGGGGAAGTCAACGGCACGCCCCGACCCCGGCAGTGGGCCTGGTGGCTTGGGGGCCGTAGATCAGGTGATTGCCCTGTCGTCTCTTGCGACGACAGTCTTGAGCTGGCCCTTGGGGACATACGGAGTATCTCTTTTGTTATAACCTTCATGGCCACTCTCGAGATCCCATTACAGTCGGCAGCGGGAGATGGTGGTAGGCAAACAATGCATGCTTCAAGCCAGCCACGTGGTGTGCTCAGAGATCCTCCGCGATGGCTTGGCTCCAATCATAACTAGACCTATCGCAATCTCTTTCTTATCGTTAGTTATGTAAGATAGCGAGAGGTACAATGGTTCCATATGCCCATTTCCTAGAACACATTCACGCATTCTGCCACTTCATCAGCGATGTCCATCAGGGCACCAGGGCAATGGCTGATCTGAGCCATCTCCAGCGTGACGTCTTAGCGCATTGGGGGACCAAGATCCACCTGCAGCGGGGATGTGGGCAGCAATTGGCTGCATCACCTAGCGTAACAGCTGGCGTGCATGATCGGGTCGATCCGCCGTGGCAGCAGCAACGACAACCAAAAAAATAAAATAAAACACAAGATCTTCACTTCAAGACAACGACAACAACAAGCAAAAATGGCCGCCAGACTCCCTTCCTCCCTGCTTCGCAGCGCCGTCTGCCGGCCCAGCCCGAGCCTCAGGCAATCACCAACATGGCTCAGATCCGCCAGCTTGCGCGCCTCATATTCCACCGAGGCGCCTCCATCACCACTCTACGCCAAAATTAGAGAGGATCTTAAGGGAGCCATGAAAGCCAAGGACACCAACCGCCTGACTGTTTTGCGTGCTGTCATGGCTGCCACCTTGAACGCCAGCAAGACCGACAAGCCCATCAAGACCGATGTCCAGCTCGTCGATCTCCTCCGCAAGATGGCCCGCAAGTCCCAGGATGCTGTCGCTGAGTTCAAGGCTGCGGGGAGAGAAGACTTGATTGAGAAGGAGGAGATCCAGCAAAAGATCATTGAGGAGTACACCGCCCAGAGCAGCGTCAAGGAAGTCGGCAAGGAGGAAATCGAGCAGCTTATCACCAAGGTGGCTCAGGAACTCATTGCGGCGGGTACTACTGATGCAAAGGCCCTGAGAGGTGCTGTCACGGCAAGGGTGATGGGTAAAGAGCTCAAGGATGCGGCTGTTGCTGTCGAGAAGAAGGAAATTACCCAGATGATTGGTGAGATCTCGCAGAAGCTGGCTGAGTCGTCATAGTGGCAAGGGAACGTCACATTAGGTCAATTCGGCGATGATACCAGCGTTTCCGATGCTCGATTGTTTCACATGTATAGTATGAAGATTGGCAGCGACACATTGAGCGGTGGTCGACAAAGCTAGAATTGTACGATATTGAGATCTTTCCCCCGTTTTCACGAATAGTTGAGACGTTGGGCTATGTTTCGGGGTGGTCCTTGGGAAACTGAGCAAAGCTATCCCGCAAGGACCAACCCTCGCCGATTGCCCGCCATGACGGCGCATATTCGTCACTAGTTCTGTTTGTCTTGTCCGCTTTGGCCGTGCAAGTTCGATGGGGTGGCATCTCCTGGTTTACGCGCTTTGGTTCAGCACGCCTTGAATGTATTCGTCTGAACAACCATCTCACTCTGATGGTCTCTGGACCGGAAGTCCTTCTCGGCTGCGAGGGCTGTCTTTCTGTATGTGCGGGGGAAAAGATTATTAGCTACCGGTGCTATGGGACGTTTGTTTGCAACCATTTTCCCATGTGGTGGTGCTTCGCAGGGCCCTCTTCGAGTCAGGCAACCACACACACCACTTAAGTGTACACACCGGGTCTAGGAGCGTGGCTTCCAGGATTATGAATCTCCTCATTTTGGACATAAATCAACTGAACAGATTCCTTATTCCCCTTCTCTCGGTTCTGGTATATCTCTTTTATTTTACCTACCTCACTTAAGTGCTGGCAGCCCAGCTTAGAGCCTCTTGCAGCTACTACTCGATACATGCCCTGCATGTTGAACCACCACCTACTTTGACCCCAATACCCCAGCTAATACTACACCTACCACAACCACCATGACAACCCAACTCTCCACCCTCCCCCTTTTCGGGGACAAGCCCGTCGCCACCACCACTACCACTTCCCGTTCCCAAAAATCAACCATGACAACAACAACAACAACAACAACAACAACCACCACCACCATCCCTCTTGACATTTCGAAACCTTACCCACCAACCCCCTGCCCCTCCCCGGACCTCAACGGAATCGGTCTCACTTACCAAGTCAACCTCGGACACGTGGACGTGACAGACTTGGATGAAGAGCGAGGGAGGAAACGGATGCGTTACTGCGAGGAACCCACACCCAACGACGATCAAGCTTCCAAACGGACCAACACGCCTGATTCGCTCCGCGGAAGGTGTAGATACCGCTCGAGCAGTGTTCTGAATAGAGCTTGGCCGAGGGAGGAGAGGAGGGGAGGGACAGGGAGGAAGAGGCATGAGAGAAGTCGTATGTACCTACAATGGCAATACCAAGTGGGATGGGTGCTGATTGGGAACGCACAGAAAGTCCGTCGAGGTCGGGGTCGCCGATGGGGGAGGGGGGGAGGAGGAGGATGAGGACTAGGAGTCGGGGGAGGGAGCATACCCGGTGAGGGGGAGCTGGGTTCTTCTTTTATTAAGGGGGGTTATATGCAATGTGGGATTTGGAGCTGGTTGTTGTGTTGGAAATAAATTGACATCATGGGTTTGATAGCCAGGGTCAGTGATCACCTTTCGTCAAGGGACCTTTCGGCGTGTTGAGTGATTCTCATCTCGTGTAATTAAATGTGAAGCAAGTGTTTGCCTGTGGTGTGTTCCAGGTTGTTCTAACGGTTGGGATAGGTATCGGATAGGATTTAGGATAGTGCCAGCCTTTTCTTTCAGATTTTTTGTTATCTTATAGTCATCTCATCTCAGCAGATACGCCATGCTGTTGCCTATCGTGTGTTGTTGCTCTGGACCGGTGAGGGTATCAAGTGAGATATTGATAAAGGCCATAGTTTTTCAAATCGTTCCACCGCTGAACACATCAGATGAATATCGCAGAGGGTAACTGCCTCCTCTACCATAAAAGCGGCTTATCTGATGTCGCCCCTACATTTGATATCGTACGTTGTTGCTCTGGGCCGGCGGGCAACTGCATTAATACTCTGTGATGTTCCAGGCTGTTCCACCGGTGAGAAAAATCGGACGAGTTTGTTGATGGTTACTGCCTTCAAGTGCTTTCTTGAGAGATATCTCATCCTATCTGGGTGGATATGCCATCCGTCTTCCCATCGTAAGTTGTTGATGGTGCTCATCAAGATATTGGTTCCAGGCTGTTCGACCGGTGAGTATATCGGATGAGATTTGGAGATAGTAGCTGCTCATTGTCTAGGGGGCTTTTGGGATGGCATCTGGTCTCCTCGACCGGTATCGATCATTGCCATGTTCCAGGTTGTTCATTTACTATTTCAAGAAGGCCCTCAATAGGTAATCAAAACATCTATATCCCATCTCATACTCAATGTTGCCCATTGTAAGTTGTGGAGCCATGGGGGCGAGATTGCTCATGGCGTCCCGTCACTGTGCAAACAGAGGTTACAGAAGTGGTTGATGATGCATCAAGGGCCTTCTAGTGCCGTTCTGAGGCTGCAGTTGGGATTGGGTAGACAGCGAGGAAATCCCGAGGACTGTCTCTGACTGGTGTCTTGGCCGATCGCAAATATCCCATCTTGCATGTCCCTTGATGGCCCTTGATGACATTTGCCGCCCCTGACGCCGATTTGAACTTGGTACGAGATAATAACATAACCACACCGCAACAAGAGGCTTTGCCCCAGCGTCTGATGCATCACGGTCGCTGTGGTGGACTAAGCAAGGCACGGTCTGCGCAGCGGCACGTGCCACACCATCCGCTGCAATCTTCGAGGGTCACGCGCCTATCGCTCCCAGCCGATTGCGATAAGGCCTCTCGGCTCTCAAAAAGTGAGCGACCAACCCAGCCAACGTCAACAATAGGTTCCCAGCTCCCACAATATCCTGCCTGGTTATTTGCAGTGCTCACTCTACTCTACTCTCCCAACTCTGCCCTCACCAAGGATCCCTCACCCTCACCGTCTTCCTTCCTTTGACAACCTCTCTCCTTCATCTCCCGTTGCCCTCCCTCTTCCATACCTACCCATCCAAGCAACCCCCACTACGGATACCATCGCTTGATCCATTCTGCAGCGGGTAGCCCAGTATTAGGTACTGCGTATGCAGCAAGCCCCACCACAGCAAGGCTCCCAGTCACTACCACGGCAGCTCATTCCCCTCCAGCAACCCTTAACAGCAACACAACACCCGTCCTCATCGGACTGCTTGTGATGTCGGTGCATCTTACATCTCATCATTCGCCCGAGTTGGTTGCCTAGGGCTGGACAACCGATTTTTTTCGACAGAAAAGAAAGACCCGGTGCTCTGGTTGAGTGTGGGCGTCGTTGGTAGCTTCATTTCAACGGTATGGTACGCCCCCCCATCCCGGCATGTGACTGGTCAACTCCTTCTCATCATCCCATATTCACTTTCTCACACCGACTTCACTTGCCTATCCTGTCTTCCAGCTTCTTTCATCTTCTTCAGCGGTTCTCAAACCAAAGCCAGTTATGCTTACTCTAACATCTATCACAGATACATACCACTAAAATTTGACTACAAAATTAAAACAAAATAAAGAACAAACAGCCAGCCAAGCACAGTTGGGCAACATGTCTTCCACGTCGTGGAACCCGGCCGACTTGCTCAACCCCAAGGCTGCAGCCGGATCGTCTGCTACACCCCAGCCTGGTGAAGGCGCCTCGTCATCCACGCCAGGCCCTTCGCAACCATCCGAGCAGCTCACCTTTGAGTTCACCGGTCCCGATCAAACGCCCATGGAGCTGAGCGCCCCGACCGGGTTGGCTAGTAATCGTACCATGCCCATCTTCAAGAACGGGTTGGGTGCTCAACAGAGTATCGAGCGCCTTCACAATGTCCAGGAGCGCATTATGGTGCCGCCGCCAAAGAGGAGAAAGACAGCGAACGAGAATGATCCTTCGCTGCCTGCAAATAGTATTTTCTTCTCACCCAGCAGCGGCATCCTGGCTCAGCACATCAAAGACCGATCCGATGGACCCTCACAGTCATCTGTGGCCCCGGTCCCCGGCGCTACAATTGACTTGACCGATGACACCGACGTCGAAATCATTCCCCGCAGTCCCCAACAGGAGGAGGTCTGTTTTGGAATGGTTGAGGGCGCCTTCATCAAAGGCCACATGATCCCAGCCCCGAAGCCTAACATGATCTCTATGGGCGGTCCTGCTTTTTGGCCTCAAGTCAAGATTCTGCTCAAGAGAACCCCGGGCGATCCAACCACCAAGATTTATGCCCATGATTGGCAAAAGCGCTGCATTGGCTTGGTTGATCCCAAGACGGCCAGCGTTCTTGCTCCTCTCATGGACATGGCTGGAACCTTTGGGACACGCACTGACTGCAGAATCCCCGTCCGACGCAAGAATCCCGGCGAAGAGGTTGGGCAGCAGGTGTCCACCCAATTTAAACTTGAGTTGATGATTTATGGTCTTCGCTCCTTTGCTGATAGAGTGGGTAAATTGTTGCAGCGGAAGAACATTAATCTTCTTAGTCCGCCGCGAGTTGAGTCCGGCGTTAAAGTCTTCAACCCTCTGGCCAAGGAGAACCGGCCGCAGCTGCCTTCCCTTGCCCGCGTCAACAATGTCGTCCAGTATCAGGCTCCGCCCATGATCAAGTCGGTAGAAGAGATTCGGTCCGAGGTCCTGGGTGTTTTCGACTCCCTCCCCAAGTCGGACGAGCTGCCGGAGTTGGATCCTCCTCCCTCTGTTTTAACACCGCTGCTGAAGCATCAGAAGCAAGCTCTGTTCTTCATGTCTTCTCGGGAGTCTGAGCAATTGCCAGACGCTGATAGCAAGGCTCCCGTCACATCAACATGGAAGCGCAGGACAAATCAGTTCGGCACCACGGTCTACTACAATGTGGTCACCAACCAGGAGGTGATGGAACCGCCCCCTTCGACTCTTGGCGGCATCCTTGCCGATATGATGGGCCTCGGCAAGACGCTCAGCATTCTGTCTCTCTTGGCCAAGACTCTGGACGAGGCGCAGGCCTGGTCACAACGTGAGCCCCTCCAGCCCGTCGTCCAGAATCAGAGGCCACAGAAGAGCCATGAAGCCCCCCGCGCGCAGGTTTTGCCCCTGTCACAAATTCGCCGGAATGTGAAGGCCACTTTGCTGGTGTGCCCGCTGAGCACAATCACCAACTGGGAGGAGCAGATCAAGCAGCATATAGAACCTGGAAAGCTGAACTACTACATCTATCACGGCGCCAACCGTATCAAGGACTCTGCCCAGCTGGCCAGGTACGATCTGGTGATCACAACTTACGGATCCGTCACAAGCGAGCTCAACGCACGTCTCAAGAAAAAGCCGGGCCTCTACCCCTTGGAGGAAATTGCCTGGTTCCGCATCGTTCTCGACGAAGCCCATACAATTCGCGAGCAAAACACGCTGTCGTTCAAGTCGATCTGCCGACTACAGGCTAACCGCCGTTGGGCCGTGACCGGAACACCAGTTCAAAACAAGCTCGAAGATCTTGCCTCCCTTTTGGCATTCTTGCGCCTGAAGCCCTTCGACGACAGGAGCAAGTTTATCCAGTACATCATTGCTCCCTTCAAGGCTGCTGATCCGGACATTGTGCCCAAACTTCGGGTTTTGATTGACACCATTACCATCCGCCGTCTCAAGGACAAGATCGAACTCCCGGAGCGCACCGACGAGGTTATTCGCCTCGAGTTCTCCTCCGAGGAGCGCAAGGTCTATGACCTGTTCAAAAAGATGGCCGAGGAGCGTGTTCAGGTCTTGACGGGCCAGGGCACCGGCCAGACCCGCATTATGGGTGGCAAGACCATGATTCACGTTCTGCGGTCTATTCTTCAACTTCGTTTGATCTGCGCGCATGGCAAGGATCTGCTGAATGACGATGATTTTCAAGAAATTCAAGGCTTGTCGGCAGATGCCCCCATCGATTTGGATAGCGAGGACGACGACGGGAAACCGGCCCTGACTGAAAAGAAGGCCTATGAGATGTACTATTTGATGCAGGAGGGCAGCAGTGATTTCTGCATCAAGTGCAACAACAAGCTTGGGGCCATCGAGGTCGACGACCCAGAGTCTGATCAGAACAACGACGTCTTGGGCTACATGGCGCAGTGCTTCCACGTCTATTGTCCAACCTGCATCAGGTTCGTGCACCAGCACGGCAATGGCGATATGCATCAGGGCTGCCCTACATGCGCCTTTGCTCAAAAGGCTCACTGCGTTGAACTCCGCCGAAGCAAAGCCGATGTTGAGCACGAGACCCGCCAGACGAAGACTCGGGCTGGCAAAATCATTCCTGATGATCGGTATACTGGGCCTCACACAAAGACTCGGGCTTTGGTCGAAGAGCTTCTAGCCAACAAGGCCCGGAGTGAAGCCAATCCGGACGAGCCACCTTACAAGTCTGTCGTCTTCTCCGGTTGGACTTCTCATCTTGATCTCATTGAGATCGCTCTCGACGACGCCGGTATCACCCACTCCCGTCTTGACGGAAAGATGACTCGCAACGCTCGCAACCAAGCCATGGAGGCGTTCCGCGATGATCCCAATGTACAAGTCATTCTTGTCAGCATCATGGCGGGGGGTATGGGCCTCAACCTGACAGCTGGCAACAGTGTCTTTGTCATGGAGCCTCAGTTCAATCCTGCCGCCGAGGCTCAGGCCGTCGACCGTGTGCATCGTCTGGGCCAGAAGAGGCCTGTGAGGACGGTGCGGTATATCATGAGCGGCAGCTTTGAGGAGAAGATGATTGCGCTGCAGGAGAAAAAGAAGCAGCTGGCCAGCTTGAGCATGGACCGTGCCGAGGCCGAGGGCGTGAGAAGCCAGGGTGATGCGGCGAGGCAGAGATTGCAAGATTTGAGAAGTCTCTTTAAATAGAGGAGACTTGGGGGTGATTCATGGCGATGGCTTGATTTTGCATTTTCAGCCGCAATGGTTTTTCACCGTTCACTTTTCCTTCTCTCGGGTTTTTGCAGCATTCCTTTACATCATCGGCGCACATGACGACTTGGATGAAGATGGATGGCATCATGGCACAGGCGCAAGGCTCATGGACGGCAGTTTTCTCACGTTTCGGGGGCATTTATATCATCCATCATGATTGCTGTCAGCATTGTCATCACTGCGCTTTTCCTCAACATCGTACAAGGCGGGTTAATGGGAACCACGGTTTTTTTTTGCTTTGGAGTTTGGGGGTTATGCTGTGATTCTCAATACCCTCTCTGCTCACTCTTTTCATTCCGGTGCATCGCAGATGTGGGGATCCAAAGGGGGCGGACTGGGCATCAACGACGACACTAGCACACGAAGACACTGCATAACAAGCATAGCGATTAGGTTGGCGGGGCTGGGTTGATTGATGGGGTGGGAGGCACACACATTCCGTTTACAAGCGGATTCATTGTTTTTGTTGGTCGTGTTGTTTTTATCATTTTCACCCCTCTGCTCTAGTTTTCTTCTTCTTGGCGTTTAATCATGCATATCAGCCATTGATGGGGAGTGGGCGGGCTAGATAGATTCTTCTTTTCTTTTTCCTCGCGAGTTTTACACAAGACAGAAGAAGAGGCAGATACCAATGGGGAGGGAAATCGTTGTTTTTTTTTTTTTTTTTTTTTTTTTTTTTTTTTTTTTTTTTTTATATATATATCTTTGTAGCGTTTGCTTGTTTGTTTTTATTGCTCATGCTAGACTTATTTTGGTGCGATGATTTATCTCTTGTAAGGCATGTATTTTTCTTTCTTTTATTCTTTCAAAGGGATGGATGGGTGGGTGATGTGGTTAGAGAAAGTTTATCATTACCTATCTCGACTCTGGTTGGCTTTTTGTGTTTTCTTTTTTTTGTTTTGTTTCTTATGTTGATACCCCCTACATCATCATCATACACAATGCTCTAGTTTCTTCATCAAAGTAAACGGGGATAGCGAAGGGATGGGGAGGGGATAGTGGTGTAATTTGGGATAGGCGGCCTAGCATAAAACTCATTGAAATAAATAAAAAAAAACATATGCATAACTCATCAAGACGGGAAAACATGTGGATGTGGGGAGGGGGGAACAAGACGACAGTTTGTACAGCAGAATTCTTTTTTACTACCTATGATGTGCATTTCTCCCTCGTACAATCACATACGACCATACCCAGCTAAAAGTACGGCATCCCGTCCGCTCTGCCCGAGTCAAATAGCTGAAGGGCCGAATCAGTACTCAGGTGGGTGACCACTGGGGAATCCTCGGTGTTGTATGTTTTTTTTCTTCTTCCATCTATTTCCCCTATTCATCCATCTCCCCGGTCTGGCTTCAAGCCCTTTTGCCTAGCTAGATAGGCAAATGTTACCCAACAACTACAAAGACACCTATCTCCTCCCTCACCAGGGGCTGTCCACCAACACGTCGGTCTGAAACTTAGTTACAAACATCATTGTTCTGCCCAAAGCGTTGGGAAGAAAGAAGGCTAATTCGAAGGCGAAATACGCCCTTATCGCACAAGCCATCACCCCCTCAACGACGAACCTCCCCATGCCCTGGTGGAGGAGATGGAGAAGCACATCGCTCACCAAGGTGGTTCAAAGTCTCAGTAAATCTGTAGAAGAAAATAGGCCCAATATGAAATCTCCGCTCAGGATCACCCTCTCTGCCTAACTCTTATTTCTCCAAGCCTCCCGATCAAGGTTCTGGAAAAAACAAATACAAAATGCCATCTCTCCAACAAAAGGTTGATGCATCTTTTCCCTTGTTGTGGTTAACTTGACAAACGAATTCCATGTCGAGTCACGAATCACATCACATCACACTCATCACCAACCAAAACATCATCCTATCTACCCCACCTTCGCTCTTTATTTCCTCTACCTACACTACAAAAAGTTATACCACCCTCCCCTACTAAAATTCCAACTATCCCCCCAAGAGAAAACCATACCAATCTATCAAATGACCACCATCCATCAATCCATCCATCGCTCTCCTCCTCCTTCTAGCCTCATACCTAAAGAAAAAAAAAAGAATTACCGCTACCTCTCATTCAACCTATTAGGCTCGGGAATGTGTGTGCAAAGTGTAATGGTAGTGGTGGGTAAACATAAAATTTCCTCTCCATCTCTCTCTCAAAAAGAAAAAAAAAAGAAAACTTCTAAAAAGTGGGTTTCATCATGTCCGTAATCATGTCCCGGTATTTTTAATTCCCCCCTATCCGCTTCTTCTCTTTTTCGCTCAAGGTATCATTTCCTCTTCCGAATCATCTGTCCAATCCTCCTCCTCACCCTTGTCCTTACTACCCTCCTCCTAAGGATCGCCAGCCTCCTCAACCTCGGCCTTTGGCGCGTCCGCATCCGTCATCTCCTCGTCCTTGGAGTCTGACTTGGACTCGGCAGCCTTGCGGGCCTCCTCCTCGGCCTTCTTCGCCGCCCTCTCGGCATCCAGGCGGGCCTGGAGTGCTTGCCTGTCGGCCTCGACCTTCTCGAAGTGGCGCTGGACGATGGGGCCGGCAAGAGCGCGGATCTCATCAATCTTGGCAACGTAGACGGCTTTGGTGGTGTCGTCACCCTCGTCGTAGAGCCAGTCCTGTAGATTGACCGTCAGCGACAGATCACATCACACCTGTACCAAGTGACCAAAACATACCTCAGTAGCCTCGAGCTTGGCCTTAATCTTCTCCTTCTCCTCGTCGCTGGCAAACTCAGAGTACTGGTCGTCGAGCTTGTTACGGAGGTCGTAGATGTAGGTCTCAAGCTCGTTCTTCTTCTCTTCGGTGTCGGCGACAAGCTTGTCCTCCATAGCCATGGCGGACTCCTTCTCAAAGAGCTGGGCCTTGGCGCCCTGGTCGAGGGAGAGAGTGGCGCTGACAATTGGCAGGTCGCCCTTGCGAACCTGCTTCTTGACCTTGCGGGTCTTGGGCTTCTCGTCTGTGTCCATGGCCTTTTGTGTAAAAGATTCGGTGGTTAGTTTATTTCTCTCTTGCTCGTCGTCATCTTCCTCCCCAACAGCTCCAGCGTGGTGATCGGATTCGCTAGTCGCGGGCGCCTCGGTCTTGCGACGTTTTGGCGATCTGACAGGCACCTCCTCCATTCCACCCGTGGTGTTCATCTGTGTGGAATCCACCGATAAGGGGTTGTTTTCACGTGTTGGGAGAATACTCACATCGCCTTCCTTCTTGTCACCCTCCTCCTTGATCTCCTCCTCGACCTCCTGGTCCTCGACGTAGTAGCCACTCTCGACGTTGAGAACACCGTGAATGTTGACACGGGCCTTGAGCTTGCAGATCATGAAGTCCTCTGGGCCGCCGGTGGCCTTGACGCCCTTGACGGAGAAGCGACCGATGAAAGGAGGGACCTTTCCGGGGAGACCCTCTGGTTGGGCATATCTGGCCTCGAGGTCGAAAGCCTGCTTGCGGTAGAAGGTGAGAATCTTGGTTGATGGCAGGACGTTGCCCTTGTTGAAGACGGTCAAGCTGGTGTCCTCGTCGGGGATGTCGGCATCCTTCTCCCAAGCGAACTCGATGGGGTAGCTGATGATGTCCTGGACGGCGAAGTCGCGGACCTTGAAGACGGGGGAGAGAATGGCGCAGCTGAAAGCGCAACCGCGGGCGATAGCCTCGTCCTGGTTCAGGGTGAAGGAGAGGTTCTTGTTGAAGAAGTTCTGCACGCGCTCCTTGATAGAGGGGACACGGCTGCCGCCGCCAACAACCTCGACAATGTCGATGTCCTCCTTGGTGAGCCTGGAGTCGGCAAGGGCCTGCTCAAGAACAACGTGGACCTTGTTGAGAAGGGGCTCAACCATAGCCTCGAACTCCTGACGTGTGATCATAGCACGAACGTCGACATCGTTCATCAGGGACTCAATGTTGAGAGGAGCCTGCTGGTTGGCAGAGAGCACCTTCTTGAGCTTCTCGGCAGCGGCGTAGACGCGGCAGAGGGCCTTGGGGTTGGAGTTGATGTCGATCTTGTACTTGCCGTGGAACTCCTTGGCGAGGTGGTCAACGATGGCCTTGTCAAAGTTGCGGCCACCAAAGTGACGATCGAAAGCGGTACCCTTGACGGAGAGCTCGCCCTTCTTGAACTCGACGATGGAGCAGGTGTAGCTGGAGTAACCGACATCGACAAAGGCAACGCGGCGGGGCTTTTCATCAGGGCCGGGGAGATCCAGCTTAGTGATACCGTAGCCGAGAGCGGCGGCGGTGGTGTCGTTGATGAGGCGGAGCGGTCTGAGACCGGCAATCTCGGCGGCATCGATAAGGGCGCGGCGCTGAATATCGGTGAACCAGGCGGGAACGCTCAGGACGAGGTCGGATACTGGGAGCTTGAGCTCGGCAGCAGCGGTCTGCTTGATCTTGCCGAGGAACATGGCTGTGAGCTGGGTGGCAGAGAACTTGGTCTTCTCGCCGAGGTACGACACCTCGGCGCCGACCTGGCCGTCGATCTCGACCAGAGGGGCCGAGATGAAAGCCTGCTCGGTCTGGACATCGGGATCGTTTAACGTGCGGCCGAGCAGGCGCTTGAGAGAACCGACGGTGTTCTTGAGGTTGGAAATCTCCTGAGTCTTCGCGGGCTCACCGAGATAGCGGGACTTGGGGCCAAAGCCAACAAGCGATCTGTGGAAGGAGTGTTAGACATTGGGCACCAATTCTGCACGGCTTCTAGAGAAGGCTGGAGCCGGAGAGCCACCTCAAGGGGTAAGAAGAGAAAACTTACGGAGTCGCCCGGTTAGAGACCTCGTTGGTGATCTATCATTGACAAAGTCGTTGTCAGTTCTGCGCTCGGTGTACCATCACAATCAGCCTTATCGACTTTTTGCTTTCCTCCTCCCCTTCAGGAGGGCGGTTGGGCGGGCAAGCTACTTACCACATCGACACCCCGGTTTCTCGCAACAGCGACGACTGTGTTAAGGGTTCCGAAATCGACACCTGTCAGACGCAAGCCATGTTAGTAGTCAGGCTCTCGAGGCATGTGGTAGGTGTGTGGTGGGCGCATAACGTACCGACGACACTCATGTTGGGCAGTTGTATGGACTCGGCTCTGCAAAAAGATTCAAGACGCAACCGGTAAGCTTTGGGATGGCTCAAAAGTTGCTTCGAAGAAGATGTGTTCTCACCAGTCGAGTCGAGAATGGACGATATGGGGCGGGTTTGTGTGTGGGTGAGAAGGGGGGGAAAAAAGAAGGTGGGGTTGTTGTTTCGTTGGACTGCTCAGAAAGGCAGGCTTGGTTGGTGGTGATGGGCGGGAAACTGGACTCTGTAAAAAAACGAGGTTTTTCCCACAGTGGAAATGGATTTTAATGCAGACTTTGATGTTTGGATTGCCCGACAGTGGCACGCAAGCAAGTTCCCCTCTATACAATTTCCCTCCATCAGGTAGGGGCGGGCACCGCTGCTCTTTGAATAGCCCCGCGCCCGGGGGGTCTGTGCCGTAGCCAAGGCCCCCCCAGAAGCCAGGAGAAGATTCTCGATTGGCCTTTTTTTGTCTTTTTGCATCTTCATCAGCAAACCTGAACAACAAGACTCTTGTTCACCCAATGCTTTTTTTTTTCTTTCTTTTTTTTTGCTTTTTTTTTGCAAGTCATTTCTCATGTGTCTATCATGCAGGAAATGATATGTCTAGGCAGTAGGTATCATCAAAGTCATCCATTCATCTTATCAACTCTACAACCCAGTGCACTTGCCATCTCAACTTCTTCTCTGACAGCGCTTCACCATTGCATCATGCTGATTGCCAAGCAACGAGGGGCAACGCGATAAGATTTCTCACTGCCGATTAGCGATAAGCCCTGCTTTCCCCCCTATCACTCCTTCCACCCCATACCGTACACCCATCACCCCACCATCTCTTTTTTTTTCTTGTGTCCTCCTGGACCTGAAAAACGACATTTTCGCAAGGGCGGGGCAACCGCGCTGCTCGGGGGGCGAGGGGCATCCGTGGCTCGGGGTTGGCGGTCAAGTTTTCTTTCCATCCCTCTCTTCCTCCGCATTTTTCTGTCAAAACTGCCCCGCTATGAACAGCATCACCTTGATGGGCCAAGACTGATCTCTCTATATACACCATATACCGTATTGTAGTATGCTTGACAATCTCTCAGTCTCCCACTCCTAAGACTTTGTGTAACCTGTTTCCATCACAAAACATCAGGTCACCATAGCTGCCCAATAAATCTCCAACACACAGGTGAGAATTATCCAGAAGATTCCCGATCATCACCAAGGACTTGCCATCCCACAAAGTCCTATGTTAGCTGCCCAATAACCCGGCCCGGGAGACGCATGTAATTGCTGGATGGGTTGGTTGCCGGGCCGGCCGTCAGACTTACTGTTTGTCATGCCCAGCCTCACAGACCCACGGGCGTTGAACCCATCACGTAAACCTCAGGCTTTGCAACACCATCGTCGTGGATTCGTGTCATGCGGTCTCGCCTCTCCCACGCTTCGCATTTGTTCCGAATCGAGTCAGTGTCTTTAATATAACAACGCCAAGAAGCAAAGGAAAACTAGGTACAACATTATCTTTGGATACAATACAGGTTACACGTGGTGCATTCCAGCCCATGAAAAACGTTCCAAAATCACTCTAACGGTAGAGTTCCAAAAAAAATCATCTCTCTCACCCCGTAATATCACCCCTTTTTATCAAGACTGAGTGTTTTTTATAGCCCATTTCCGTCTCTGCCCTGACCATTGCGAAGAAAAACGTTTGTTGCCCGTGCAGGCATGGCAGTTCGCGCCGTGATAGCCACCATTCGATGCCTACCCCCTGATGAAGTTGGACACAGCCGTTTCGGTCGTATGAGCAGTCGATGCGTGTCTGCATCAGAGCCTGTGTCCCCGAGTTCGCCTGTCCGCCTCAACTATCGGCGGTGGTCACCTCTTGGTGGTCCCTGGCGAGGTTGTGATGCTGCCCCGAGATGGCTCTGAGATTCATCGATTTGCGTTTCGACTTGTTCTGTGGATGATGTATGCATCCAGCTAGCTCGACCAAGCGGTGTCCTACCAGATCGTCCTGCAGCTGAGACTGGCCGTGGCACTGGCGACTGACGAGATGTCTGGAATGATTCCACTGATGATTCTGGACCGTGAGGGTCTTGGAGTGAGCTTCCCACGCTCTGGGAGCCTGTGCTGCCGTTGCTGCCGAGCCTCCTGTGCGTCCCGGGCCGGTTCGAGTTGGGTACCCCGGGGTCTCTAAATCCTGCCCTCTGGAGTTCGGATTCCGGATACTCGTACACTTGACCTGTTGGTGGACCCTGAAATATCCTCGAAGCGCTTGCAAACTGGTTGACCTGGCTGGCATGTGCTAGGTCATATTTGCGCCGGTCCTCTTCGCCCATGATGCTTTCCACTCTGCGTGGCATATAGACCGAATAGCTTCCAGTGTGCGCCGAAGATGAGCTGTCGATCGAGTCCCGCTCTGGCACATCCGCCTTTCGTTCGAGGCGAGATGACGACCCGGCAAATACACCAACACTTGCCATGGACTCATCTGGATGCTGATACCATCCACTTGGCGTCCGTTCAGGCGCCGCGAATTTGCCAATAACTTGGTTGGGCGGCTGTAAAACGCTCTTGGATCTCTTGATAGCACTGGCGTTCACCTTTTCAACACCCTTCCTTTCCTGTGCCGCCGGAATAAAAGACTCGGGAACAATGTTTAGATCATCACCGGCCTTTTCGGCCTGCTCGATTGCCTCCTGAGCTGTTGTGGTCGAGTCGGCTGCCGCAGCGTCGGCGCGTGGCCCTCCCCAGGTCCTCTGACCAGCGGTGAAGATGCCGTAAACCATATAGTACCAGTTGAAAAACGGATTCAACACAAACATCAGCGGGTAAAGCCAGATCTTGAACCTCCTGAGCTTGGCCCCAAAATAGACCATCATCAGCCAGTTGAGACCGAGCGAGATGGCAATGAAGCCCACAGGAAGGTCGTTAATTCTCTTGGTCGTCGTCATCAGTGCCAGGACCATGATGAAGAACAGCAAAGCCGTCGTCCGTATCGTGTTCTGCATGAACCGAACCAAGCAAAGGATCGGGTACTTCTTCCACAGCCTCCAGTCCGTCAGCATGCAGACTTCGTTGGTGATGAAGCCGAGGAACCATCGACGCCGTTGCTTGATAAGAGACCGCATCGTCTGGACAGCTTCCGTTTTGCAAAACGCCGAGGTGCACATCTGAATTTGATACCGCTTCTTAGCACCAATCATGAACAGATGGGTCAGCCATCGGTCCTCTCCCAGATGACTTTTTGCAAAGTCAAACAGGTCTTCACACTGCTCGGCCTTGTCAGCAAAGTAGTACTTGGCCATTCGACGAAACGCTGAAAATCGCAACATGGTAAGGGCACCGGGGAGACAGGATACTGCTCCGCAGCCCGACTCCACCGTACGCTCAAACAACTGGCCGTGTATGTACTCCATGTCCTGAAGAAGCGTGATGAGGCTGTGTTTCCGAGTAGTCGAGGTAATGACACCCGTCATGGCCAACATGTCTCTGCTGTTTCCGGGGCTGAGCTCCATGTCGTAGACAAAGTTCTGCAGGCAGACTCTATCCAATATGCAGTCGGAGTCGATGAAGAGGATGAAGAGGTTGTCGTTTCTCTTCAGGTACTCGTGGTAGACCTTGTCAATGAGCTTGAAGGTCATCTTTTGGCAATGGCGCTTTCCACCATGAGGAAATCGAGATACTGTGATGCGAGCGGCCCTGTACGCGACATCTATGCTTTTAGGATATGACTCGAGTGTCAAGGGCACCCCGAGTTTCTCGATGGTGTTGAGATATAGCTCGTCCTCCTGGTCCCCGTCAAAGGACAGGAAGACGTGGATGCAGGACGGTGGGTAATCGCAGTCGACGACCGAGTTGACGGCGGTGACGAGAACGTCGGGTTCCTCCTTATAGCAAGGCATGACAATAACCACCTTGGGAGCCGACACCTCGTCAAGCACTTGTTTAATGCGCTTCTTTCTTCCAAGTTGATGTGTGACAATCTGGTAGACGCAGAAAAGCCAGGGGAGAGTCAAGAGACCAGCAAAACTGTAAAAGGCGAACCATTGGAGAAAGCTGACCATTGCCGTGGGCCAGATTCTAACAACCGCGCTTGGTAACGGTAGCGTGACCACCATGATGGGGAGGAAGATGAATCTTTGAACATTCAGCAAAAGCATATCTGGAAAAGACAGGAGAGGTGTTACCTGAGAAGAAGAAAGGCGGTGCCAATCAGTACAGCCAGGAATCTTACCGTCCAGTGTTCTGCCTTTACAAAGACCTTCCACAGACAGTACATGAAGGCAGCGATCCAGAGAAACCATTCGAGAAAAGCTGCCACCATAATCAAGCCCACGATGGCAGTATAAACGATCTGTTTAACATGTAAGTTGGAGGTCCAGCAAAGATTTGAGTCGTGGCACCTACCTCGTTGATCGGCCATGATTCTGTGATACCGGCCGCCATGTTGCCGAGTATAGGGGGGAGATGAGGCTCAAGTATACCGCAATGCCTTCGCCAACAATAATTTCGAGGAGGCTATAGCA
Organism: Podospora pseudoanserina; assembly: GCF_035222485.1. Classification (NCBI taxonomy): domain Eukaryota; kingdom Fungi; phylum Ascomycota; class Sordariomycetes; order Sordariales; family Podosporaceae; genus Podospora; species Podospora pseudoanserina. Next base: position 1,570,839 of record NC_085922.1, on the reverse strand, counting down.
GTAGTCGGAGGTTTTCCAGAATGACGGCTCGAGTTGAGGTGCCAGATACAGCCAAACGCAATAGCAACAGCCACCCGTGTCCACCAGCGGACAATAAAGAGGCGGTCGACGGAAAGTTGCACAACCGAACGGGTACGTGCAGGCAAACGCTCGACGATGGGAGACATCAGATGCCCAGCCTTCGTATAAGAAGGAAAGCGGGCCTGCCCGTGTCTTATCTCAGGACAAGACAGACCAGAAAAACAAGCAAACGCCTTGCTCCGGGTCACCGCACGGCTTCTCGGTCCCGGTGCCCACCACCCCCTCGTGGTTACAATGATGACTGGAAAAGTTCCTTGCCGGACAACAGTGCAACCGGGGAAGAGTACGGCACTTCACCAAGATCGACAAAAAGCCCAACAACTGCTGGACCCAGGCCCACGGGAGCCAGGCACAGGCCCATACAGGTCGCTTGTCTTGACCAGAACGGCGAAGATGGTGGTTACGTACGTCTGCAAGGTGGTGGGAGCAGGACGGGAGAGTCCAATATCTACAAATGAGTTAGCTTTAGCCGGCCAAACGAAATGGCTCACAGGTGTGCCCACGCGTTCGACGGAGATATATCTCACCAGATCTGATCAGCCCTGGAATGTGATGTGTTGCAATTGCCACCAGCTACCTAGGCTAGCACAAGGTTTTTGCAGAAGTTCAGATGGCCAGCTGAGTGAGCTCAGGTTGGTGAAGAAGCAAGGTGAACGGCTTAAAGACGGGATGGTGGGCAGATGAAAGAAGATGAGATGAGTTTAGACAGCGGATGGATATACTCTTGCGCAAGACTGTAAGATATGCCAGTCCAACATCCAAGATGACCAAAACTTGGGTAGCTGTTGTGATGCCGATATCCAGCACCAGATGATGCTGGACCGGATTGAAGGGATGAGAGGTGACGGACGCATTTTCATGGCATCTAAACAGGAAATTCCGCCAGATTAGACTTCCAGGCTATGCTTATCATGATCTGTTGAGGCGACTAAGACATGCGATGATTGAACTTGGGAAAGAACGACCTACTCATGGGACGGTCTGTTGGACCATCAGTGCCGGAGTGGGCCTTGGTGTTCATGAGGAAGGTGTCATCGACCTGTCGCTTCTTTCTCAGCTGCAGTTGCACAGCATCGGCTTCTGAATTCCAAGGTGAACACTGAAAATAAACCAAAACATCTGATTTTGTGAAAGCAGACATAAGGTAGATTATCTTACACCAGAAAAAATGTTGAACGTATATGAACAAGTTCATCAAGATAACAACAACATAAGTGCTATCCTGTTCAAGAAAGTGAGAACCTCCGCATCTCATCAGCAACAGGTGTTGAAAGAAAGCAATCAATCTGTTCGGATTTCGGCACATGCTGCCCAGGCAAAATAGACAAAAATAAACCAACTGACGAGAAAACAAGCTCACCAAGAATCTGCCGAGAACAGCCACCAAAATGCTTGGTGGTATCCCCTGGGACGGGAATCTTGCGTCCGCTCAGGGGAAAATGCCTTCTCCAGTCCTCCACAACTTCCAGAAATACCCGGGACCGGGTTGCAACCGCGGCAAGACTCAGCATGCAATCGGGCCACCAAAGACAAATCCAGCTCTGTTTCAAAGAAGTCATAACACAATTCAATAGCTTTGCTGAACCATTATCATTCACATCCCATTCTTTTGACTATAACAAACCTACCTAGGTCTTGTACCATTCCACTCCACCAACCAACTTCACACTCCTCAACCATCCTCCTGGTACTTCCCCTTCAACCCCTCCACCCACCCCACAAACTCCCTCCCCATCTTCCCCTCCCCCTCCAGCGCCACATCCCCAAGAATAGTCAACACCAAGCTCCAATTATTATACAAAAACCTCCTCCCCTTCCGTCCCTCCACCTCCCCAAACCGAGTCCTGCTCCACCCCTCCAAAAACCTCTCCACCTCCCCCCCCAACCTCCTCAAGCTCGCCACCACCGGCTCGTCATCCCCAGCCTCCGTGCTCAAAGCCAGTATCCCATGCAACAGCTGCCCAAACCTCTGCGTCACCACGTGCGGCGCCGCGCTCGCCGCCTTGGCCACCGCAGCCGTCGGCTGCTTCGTGCCCAAACCGTTCGTGAAAGTCTTGACCGACTCCCGATGCGCGTCCATGATGGACTGCAGCCTCGGCCAGAGCTCCATGCCCGTGCCATTAATATAAGAGTCCACCGACGGGATCCGGCGACGCTGGAGTTCAAACGCGTATTTTTGGTTGAGCCGGAGACACAACAGGACACCCAGCGCATCGTATGTTTCAGACACGAGCTGTCGAGTGAGCTGCTGCCCGACGGAGAAGGTGGGCTCGAATATCTGAGTAAAGTGCCTGCTTATCGTGCCGTACGATAGGGCTGGGGAGAAGAATCCTGCCAAAAAGGTATATTCCGCCGTGGCGTTGTCTATCAACGCCAGGTTGAAGTTTCTGAACACCGTCTCCAGGTAGTGAGTCGAGGTGTCCTCCTCGGCGAGGTAAGAAGAGATGGCCAGGTTGTTGTTATTTTTGAGGACATCAATCCTCCGGCCGAGGTTGAAAGCATCGTGCGGAGGGGCGCCGGGGGCGAGTTTGGAGGAGGATAGAAGAGTGGTTCGGCGGGTGGTGGGGCTGTCGTCGTGGCCTAGAACGTCGTTTTTGTCCAGGACATGCAACTTGAGTCTTAGGAGCGCCTTTTCGTAACGGGTGAACTGGTTGAGGTAGTACCACCTCATGGTGTTGAGGTAGGCTTGGCATATTTCCCCTGCTAGGACTGGCTGGTGACGGTTGAGGAAGCCAAACAGGTCCTTGAACTTGATGAAATTTTGTTGTTGGATGATTTGGGCGTTAATGTTGGGGGATCGCAAGGCTTTGATCTGGGCCACGAGAAAGTCTCGAATTCTTTCAATGGCCTGCGGTCACCATGGTCAGTGGGTAGAGCTAAATAGGGGTAAAAAGCGGCAAGTACCTTGAGAACCAACTTCTCCAACAATGGCCCAGTATCAGCCAGCGCTTTATTTTGCGTTTGTTGCTGCGAGTTCTTCTTGTGAGCCATAGCTCTCTTGTCCACCTCGGCTAGAGTTTTGATCCATGCTTCGTCGATGTGTCCCTCTGCAATCTTGGAAACCACCATGGGCGACACGCTGAGCTCCTCCACTATCGGCCCCAAGGCCTTTTCAACAGCCTTTCTGTTTTCTAATCTGACATTCAGGGCGGTCGATCTGGCTTGGAGGCTCTCAATATCGGCAGACACAGCAGCGAGGTCGTTGCGGAAACTGGTCAGGTTCGTCTCGACGGAATTCAGGATGTCATCACACGCTCGAATGGACCGGTGAAGCTCTTCGAATTTGGCTTTATCTCGTTCAACTAACGCGAAACTATCATAAGTACAAGAAGGGAAACGCAATGCCTTGCAGCAGGCTGGGGACGATGACCTACAGTCTTCTACCGTCTGTGGTCTGTACGTGTCCACCGTTTCTAGTTGGTCGGCATCGTCACTTTCAGCAAGCTCACGCAAACTCAGACCACCAAAGTCAAACTCCAACTCCAAATCTTCCTCCGTTATCCCAGTCGAGCTGCTGTGCTGCGCTGGCGCTACATCGACAGACAACGGGCCCAGTATCCGGGCGAGCACCTCCTCAGGATCGGGAGCATCGTCCACCGTCGTCGACTGCCTCAGGGCGGAGCCATTGGCGCGCCGTGAAGAGGCAAGTAGGGAGGAGGAGGAATCGTTGGATACAAGCGACAGGGAAGACCCTCTAGGTGATATCCCTGGCCGTTGTTGTTGGGAGGTTGTATAGGGGCTGATGCCACCCGACCTGGAGGTGCGACGGGGCAGTGGTGATGATCGGTTCGATGGAGGTGGTGAGTTGTTTCTGCCTGGTTGTTGCTGGGCTGCAAACCTGTCCAGCCACATCTTGACAGCTGGTATGGGTCAGTAATAGCGATAAGACACAATATAATCGTGAGCAGCGCTGCCGACGTCTCGTCTGGCGGTTGTCGACATGCTGCGCGGTGAACCCTGCTGGCCGGAGCTGGGTGAGCTCTGGCAGATGGACACCTGTGCACAGCTGGTGGAGGCCGTTTGGCTGACATGTGCGCTGACATGAGCGCCTTGGGCAAGGCTGGCAGCACAGTCCGAGGCCGGTCGGCGTTGATTGGCTGGATCAGAAAAGGCTTCCGAAGACACAAGTGGGCCTGTTCCAGCCCGAATGATGCTACCCTGGAATAGGTTTAGCCCCAAGGCACCACGATTCAAGGCGGGGCAGCAGAGTGTTTGTGAGACAGGAGAGAGAGCGAGAGAGAGAGAGAGAGAGAGAGAAAGATGAATGTCTTGAATTCGGCAAGGCAATTGGTAGGTAGGCCATAGCTATCAAAGTTTGCTGCCCTTGCTTGGTACCTCTCACACAAAGGTACCTTGAGCTTGGCCACAGACACAAAGAAGGGGGGGCATATTTGTTGTCTGTTTGACATCTCCAATGACAAGAGGGTGAAATAAAAGGCTGTGTGATGTGGGGTTTAAAAACCTTTGGACGTCTGGAAGCGGCGCTAGACCTTGTGAGGCAACGGGTGGGCAAGCCCACCACTTCAAATTCGAATTTCAGTGGCTTGGTGGCCAGTGGCAGGTGCACAGGTGCAAGGTTCGAGACAGAGGAGGGGTCACCACTTGGCGGGGAAACTGCCTTTTTCTCTCGTTCCGGCTCTGCACTCAAAACCTGGGCTCAATTTCTTCCTCTCCTACCGTCCCCATTCCTCCTCACCCTTCTCCCTCCACGGCTCCATCTCGACATTCTTCTTGGTCGGACGACTTATCTCCAGACAACCAGTATCTTTTCGCAGATTCATCAAAATGGCCGAAGTACGTAGTGATATCTTTGTCCTGCTCTCGTGCCCTGCCTCTCTATTGTCGAAAGTGTGCGCCATTGGGCGGCAAAAAAAGTCCACCCCGCATCTGGCCATCTATCACTTTTGCGCAACACCATCGACGACGACCCCGCGATGCGCACGCACACTTTTGACGAACCCTACATCTTACTTGGATTTGCCTCTCAAGACATAGTGATAACGCTAACATGCTTTTTTTGTACCCTCTAGCACCAGGATGCCGACTTCGAGATGGAGGCTGGCGGTGATGCCGGTGCCTCCACCACCTACCCCATGCAGTGCTCTGCTCTGCGCAAGAACGGCTTCGTCGTGATCAAGAACCGCCCCTGCAAGATCGTCGACATGTCCACCTCCAAGACTGGCAAGCACGGTCACGCCAAGGTCCACTTGGTCGCCCTTGATATCTTCACTGGCAAGAAGCTCGAAGATCTCTCCCCCTCCACCCACAACATGGACGTCCCCGTCGTCAGGCGTCAGGAGTACACCCTCGTGAGTTTTGCCGCGCTGTCGTGCATGGAAAGCAAGACCAGCCACTGACTGCGATATTTAGATCGATATCTCCGATGACGGTTTCCTCTCTCTCATGACCGCCGACGGTGACCTCAAGGATGACGTTAAGCTCCCTGACGGCGAGGTCGGCGAGAAGATCAACAAGCTCTTCAAGGAGGAGGAGAAGGAAACCCGTAAGTTTTGCCTTGGGTTATTGAAGCCAAACAAATCAGGTACTAACCCTGTCTCTAGTTGTCACCGTTCAGACTGCCATGGGTGAGGAGGCTGCTATCGATGCCAAGGAGGGCACCAAATAAACGTCTCTATGACTGGGGATGTGATTGGTGGGAAGGGGGAATCCGGCCTTCGGCCAGGAAACGGCGATTTTTGCTGTCAGCTGTCCGCTTGGACGGCGAGATATCTCATATCTACTGTGATATTTCTTGGGCTGGTCATTGTCACGGGTTCTCGGTAGCGTTCTTTATTGATTCTATCTGGACAATTTTGCGGCATGGGCGTTCGTCTTGCATGAAAAATGACGTCTCCTTTCTCTCGCTCTATCCTGCATTTGTTCGTTCTGTTCGCCGCGGTGAACGTGAGCTGAGAAACTGGCCCTCGCAGGTAGTGAGGGCGCCGCCCGGTAGAATCGAAGACGCTTTCCCAATCAGTTTGCAAACATTCTATGATTTGTAGTTAGGTGATGTGGATGTGTCTTGAACTTGTGTGAGACGATACAAGCTGGTCTCTGTTTAAACATGCAGATCTTGGCCAATGCTAGAGAATATGACAGTAACTTAGCAATACGCATGACAACTATCAACTTCCGTCTTCTAAAATAAGAACGAGGCGTATCAAAGGAGCTTTGAGGCCTGTTGACTATCTTTCAAGGCCTATTGACTATCTTTCGAGACTTGATGACTATCATTCGAGGCCTGTTGACTATCATTCGAGGCCTACTAATTATTTTTTGAGATCTCTTACCTATCATTAAAGGCCTATTAGTAATGTTTTAAGGCCTATAAACTATCTTTTGAGGTCCATACTATATTTAAAAGTCTGTTGATTGCCTTTTATAGCCCATCGATTATCTTTCAAGGCACGGTTCAAGACATTATCATGTGTGTCGAATTATTTTGCAGTGGCGTGTATGGTAGGTAGGTAGCTGTCCCGATTTGGTAGTCAGAAAGAAGCTTTGACATTTCAACACATCGCCGGCTTCACGTTTTTTTTTCTCCAACCATACAAATATTTAGCCACTGACACAAGTGAGCTCTCTCCCTTTGAACTGAATTTTTTTTTCCCTTCGATTTTTCTACAACCACACAAACGCTACTTTTCTTCTCATCACAGGTTAGTAGTCGATTCGGAAACAAGATGGTCCCGCCGCGAAAACACCACCGCTTTCCCTCGGGGCAGACATGCTCGGAGTGCCCCGCGAAAAAGTGGTATCTGGATAACGGGATGAGGTTTTGCCAGAATGGGCATCGGGTTGAGGTTTGTCTGTCCTCTCTCCTCTGCAAGTCAATTGTTATATGCTAACCCCAGCGCCCCCAGGGTTATGTACAATTCGACGTTGATCAAGAAGGCGACGGGTTCGGGTCCATGGGCAAGACGCTGACGGTGAAGAAGGAGAAGAGGGAGAAGCCTAAGCAGCAGTTGAGTGGGAATGAGGGGAGGAAGTTGTATTTGGAGTGCTTGCAGCTTATTTTGAGGAAGCAGTTGAGGTGGTTGATTAAAGAGAAGAGGTTAAATGGGGAGTTGGAGGGGGTGGTGAGGGATTTGTGGTTGCTGAGGGTTGGGGGGTTTAAGGGAATTGAGAAAAAGAGGGAGGAGGCTGGGAGTGGGAGGCTGGGGAGAGGAGGAAGAAACGGAGGAGGGGGGGGTTAGTGCGGATGAGGGGGAGGAGGAAGAAGGGGGGTTGATGATGTTTAGTAGCCAGACGGAGAGGGAGGGGGAAAGGGGAAATAGGAGGAGGGATTGGGGAGTGAGTTGTGGGATTTGCCGGGGTGATGGATACGTTGGGGTTGGTTTATTTGGGGTGTGTGATGAGGGGGGGAGCCGGTGAGGGTGGGGGATGTTTGGAGGTGGGCGAGGAATGGGTGGATGCCGTTTTTGTCGGCGGTGAGTTGTCTTTTGGAGGATAGGAAGGAAACAAAATGCTGACGGGGGGGGGGGGCAGATTGATTACATACCCAAGGAGTGGAAGGACCGGCTGCCGATTTGGGCTCATCAGAGCTTGTTGACGAGATATGTCAAATTCAAGGGAGGAGAGCTTCATAAGAGAGTTATGGGGTTGCTGATAGGGTATAAGGAGAATCATGGGTTGATTTTTCCGGCTGTGGCGGTGCCGCCGTTGCTGTTTTTGAGTATCAAGGATTTGGCTCTTCCGGGTAAGTGTCTTCATAGGTTGTTCTAGAGACTGTGCTGACTGGGGATAGCGGACGTTCACCCATACGCACAAAACATCTGCGAATTACTCCAGCTACGTTACTCTTTCCCGACCAGAGAGACAAACCACGAGCGACATACTCTTCTCGACATCCCAGACGTCCTATTAACGGCAGCTTTAGTCGTGGCAACGAAATACCTCTACCCCCTCGATTCCATCGACCGACACCCGCGCGATCACAACGACGTCTTATCCATGAAGATGAACTGGAAAGTCTGGGAACAGGAATTCGCCAATCACGAAGACAAGAAGCCACCGATGTTGGAATTCGAGGGCACGAACCCCCAGAAAATTTGGACCATGGACAAGAAGGATATCACCGAACTACTGAACTGGTTTCAAGACACGCAAATTGAGAAGAACCCCACCAATGAAACGGAAATCGACCGTCTATTTCCTCTCGAAAGGATTCCGCCTGTGCCTAGAGTGCAAGGGCCGACTGAGGACGAGACTGAGGCGCGGTTACAAAGGGTCGGGAAGGCCATGCAGTTGATCAAGCCACAGCTGGACGCGAGGACAAGAACTGGTGGTGGTGGTGCGATCAAGACGAAAAGGGTCGGTTCTGATTATCGAGAGTATAGGTTTGTGGAGGAGCTTGAGGGGCACGCAAAGAGGTTCTACGAGGTTGTTGCGGACATTTCCGGCATGGGTTTGGAGGAGTTGGTAAGGGCTGTGTACAGTCTGGACCAGTTGCTGTATAACTGGCAAAGAATGGAGAAGAAGCAGATCAAGCATGAATCGGGGATCGGTGAGTGGATAGATCGGGGGGAGTAAACTTGGTATTTTAGAGGATTGTTTGTGTAGAGCAATGTGATACCCATTTCCTATCTACATCTCAGACGCGTGCTTGAGGCCTTGAAAGGTAATCCATATGCCTTCCAAAATAGTTGGTATGCTTTATAAGACAGTTAATAAGCCTTTAAAGATGCTAAATGTTGATTATAGGCCTTTAGGGGTAGTTGAAAGGTCTTTAAATACATCTAATAGTCCTTTTGAGAGAGTTGATGGGCCCTGAAACACCTGAAGAGGGCGTTGTAGTCTCAGTCTACCGCGAGACTGCTCACCAAGAGCAGGTTCAGTGTGACAAGAGAGCACCCCTGCCAAGTGACGGGCGGATGATGCCCCACAGTGCGGAAAGCTGCAGAGCGAAAGGTGTGCGCACGGACCGGCCCACAAAGTTTGCCTAAAATATCCGGCGGCGAGCCCTAGGTCCCAGTTCTGCAGGCGATTCTTACCCCCACCAAAATTTACGCTTCCACTTGGAACTCTCTCGTCAACCTCATCAGCCAGCTTCGTGGGAATCGGTCAAGAGTACGTTCGCCCAGCACCCCCAGATATTGTCACGACGGAATTTATTGGCATGGCGAAATGCTCAGACATGCTAACGCTGGGTTTTTCAAAATGAACAGTGCAGATCTTCGTGAAGACCCTCACGGGTAAGACCATCACCCTCGAGGTCGAGTCCTCGGACACCATCGACAATGTCAAGGCCAAGATCCAGGACAAGGAGGGCATCCCCCCTGACCAGCAGCGCCTGATCTTTGCTGGCAAGCAGCTCGAGGATGGCCGCACCCTCTCCGACTACAACATCCAGAAGGTACGATTTTGAACAAACGAACGAAACGGATCGATCGGACTGCGGGAATCGGGAGACTGGCAAATGTTGGAAGGAGGATTCGGGCATTGTTATCAGCATTAAGAAGAGGAGGAACCTTTGCTGGCATTCCCGAGGCACCGAACCGATCACGGAATCTCGAAATCGAAGAAACACAGCCAGCTAACCGGTCTTTGCGTTTGTAGGAGTCTACCCTCCACTTGGTCCTCCGCCTCCGCGGTGGTATCATTGAGCCCTCGCTCAAGGCTCTTGCCTCCAAGTTCAATTGCGACAAGATGATTTGCCGCAAGTGCTATGTATGTCGGACACTCTTGAAGATAAGGAAGGGTAGATGTGCTGACAACAGACGACAGGCTCGCCTCCCTCCCCGTGCCACCAACTGCAGAAAGCGCAAGTGCGGACACACCAACCAGCTCCGCCCCAAGAAGAAGCTCAAATAAGCGATTTCACTTCATCGGTCAAGGTCGTCTGGCGTCTTTTGGTTTTTTCTCGGCATGGGTATCGTTCTGCGCGACTGGGTTGGCAGGGGGGTTGGTTTTTACGGCGACCAAATATGGCTGTACATTCCGGATGACCATAGCTTAAGACTCCTGACCATCAATTCATGACATGACGTGGGCTCTGATTTTGTATCGTTTTGTCTTGATTCTGTACATATCGTGACTTGAGAGGCCAGAGAGAGCTCTTGACATAAAGGCACGTGCGCAAGCTTATGTCATGACTGCTGGCCGCTGCAGGGTGACAGTGCCAAGACAGCGGGCGGCCATCAGGGTGTGAGCTCAGATTGGCGCTGTGTCCACGCAACGCAATCGCAAGCTGTCACTCGCCAGTTGAAAGCTTCAACGTTTCCAGATTGAGCAGCATCAGTAGCTCCAACAACGAACACCTTTGCGCCAGTTTGAAACCTGATCACACAAATACGCACTGGATCGATTCCTCTTCTCCAGTTTCCAAACACCTCTGCCCGAAAGGACAACATGTCCCGCTCAGGCTACGACGCCGTCGTAGACGTAGACGATGAAGTACTCATCTCTCCCCCCTTCCTTTCCCTTTCCCTCCCCTATACTGACCTTTTTCTCCCCCAGGGCGACCTAGGCCACACAGACCTCCGCGAAGACCTCGAGTTCCATCAGTCCAATTTTTCCTCCACAACGAACCTGAACAAACCATCTGGTTTGCCCCTCCCAGCTACAGCCTCCTCCTCCGGGGGGGGGCAAAGTGGAGGAAAAAAGCTGATCTGGACGCTTGGGTTCTACTCCCAGTTCTTTGACGTGGACACGACGAGTGTTTTGCAGCGGTGCTGGGCTGCGCTGTTCCCGCGGGCTAATTTCCTAGATGTGTTGGAGGGAAACCCGGATTTGTACGGGCCGTTTTGGATCGCGACGACGGTGGTGTTGATTTTGTTTTTGGGCGGGACGATAAGTGATTATCTGGCTAGTACGGGGAGGGGGAATTTTGCGTATGACTTTCGGTTGTTGTCTGGTATGTTTTTTGATATGATATATGGTGGTATTGAGAAGGATGCTAACCTGACGAACGATAGGCGCCGCTGGGTTGGTTTACGGGTACACGACCTTCATCCCGGTGGTTCTGTATCTTGCGCTGAGGTACTTTGGGTCCGAGTCGGCTAATCTTTTGGAGTGCTGGGCGTTGTATGGGTATTCGAACTTGATTTGGATTCCTGTCGCGCTCGTGAGCTGGTCGCCGATCAAGATTTTGAACTGGGTGTTTGTGGGGGTTGGGTTTGGGGTTAGTGTGGCGTTTTTGTTGAGGAATTTGTATCCTGTCCTCAGCGCGACCGACAGGCAGACCAGCAAGGTGTTGCTGGTGGCGGTGGTGGCGTTGCACTTTGGGTTGGCGATTGCGATCAAGGTGCTGTTTTTTGCGCATGGGAGCCCGCTGCCTGGGGGGAAGGAGGAGACGGGGCCTGGGACGGGGGGTGGGGATGGGGATGGGGGGGATAAACAGGCCATGTTTTTCTAAGGGAAACGGGGGAGAGAGTGGTGAAGAGGTATTGGAACTGGGGTGAGGTCAGTTTGAAGTGTGCGAGATGGGTTTAATGGGCGTTCACAGGCGAAAAAGTCATGGAATTATCATTGTCCAAGGTTAGGCGTGCTTGGTTAGGGTTGTACGAGTATGGCATTGTGATATCAAGCTTTGTTTTTCAACAACTCTCTACACACCGGCTTATATGGTGCTTGCATGTTGCCATGCATATTTTCATGTCTACATGGACGCTTTATTTTGCCCATCGCTTCCTTCTCCGCCCGCTCCTTCACCCTTTCCTCTTGCCTGCTCCCTTTACATCCCAATCATGATCTCTCAACCGCACCCCCCTTCTCAAACCAATCCAACCAACTACCCGGATATTCCCCCACCTTCTCCCACCCAGCCTGCTTGGCGAGCTGAGCCGCCGCTCGACTCCGGACCCCAGCCTTGCAATAAAAGATAAGTTCCTGGTCTTTGGCGGGACGGGGGAACCCGAACCGGTCTTCGAATTCTTCGGGGGAGATGAAGAATGAGTCGGGGGAGGTGGTAACGGGGATGTTGATTGCTGAGGGGATGTGGCCTGTTTGTTGGAGTTCGCCTGGTTCGCGGGAGTCTGTTTTGCCGTCAGTAAAAGGTGTGGTAAGAAAAGGGGGGGGGAGGAAAAGTAGTACCGATTATTGTCACTTTGGGCGACGGGTTTGAGATTAGTTTCTGGAGGGAGGAGAAGTCGTAGATTTTGGAGGGGTGGTTGTCGCCGGCTGGTGGGTCGGAAGAATAGGCTCTTTTTTGGAGGGTGGGGGAGGGTTTGGAGGTGGTTGTGAGGTGTTTGTAGAGGGGGCCTTGGAGGGTTTGGGTTTGGGAGTCGTGGTATTGACGAGAATTGATCAATCTCGTCGTCGCGATAATGGGACGGGTTGCTGGGGAGGGGAGGGCGGCGGCTCGGGGGAGGAGGGTTAGGAGGCGGCGGGAGGCCATTTTGATAGGGGTTCAGTTGGGGGCTGTTATGGGAGTGGAATTGAGTGTTTTAAGATGGGGGTGATTTAAGGGGCTAGTGAGAAGGGGGATGAAGCTCTCAAAGGTGAGGGACATGAGAGGTTGAAGAAAGTGAGGTTCAAGTCGAAGCTAGCAATTGCCCCACCCAACGTCGTCATTTTGCGAACCGCCGCCGAGGGCCGTTGTTGAGCTTGCGGCCCTTCAACGGGTACGGAAACGGTTGAATGTCATAAGGCTGAATTCGACGGGGTGTGCATCTTGTTCTACCTATATGGGGGCATTATCTCAACCACATTTGGCTTCCGAACGCTCCGAGAGCTTCTTCATCCTCCTCAACGAATGATACACCTCGGACTCAGACTCCATTCACAACAACAGCTCGCATCCCGAATCTCACCACCCTCTCTGTCATTGGCTACCCATCTCCGAAGGAGTACACAACACATGAGCATTACCCACGACCCCAACGAAACAAAACCCTCCGCTGTGCCGTTCAGTGACGGTCCATAAAACTCGATACAATCACATATCTTATCCAAGAAAAAAAACTTATTCGCACCTCCCGCCCTTCCTACCCTAAAAAAACAAAAAAACTAAACATTACAACTTTATCCCATCCATCCATTACCCCCCTTATCCTCCCTCCCTTTCCCTCCTTTCCATTATTTTCATCATCACTGATAGGTTGTGTTTCATATCATTCATCCTCTTACTATAATTAACCCTTTCATATCTACACACATCCCCCTCTACCATTTCCTCTCCTTAAACACAAGCGGGCAATGATCCTTGGGGAAAATCGTCGCAAAAACCTGAATCTCCTCACTCAAAGGCGTGGCATGGTGCTCCCACTCCAACTGCAGACTCGCCTTCCCCAAGAAGAGACAAAGATTCATCTGGGCGTAATGCTGACCAATGCAGTAATGAGGACCTGTGCCGAACACGAGGTAGTTCTTTGCGCCCTTGACCTCGGCGTCGCCGGTGTAGTACCTCTCGGGGTCAAAGACATCGGGGTTTTGATAGACTTCTGGGTCGCGAAGAGCGAGGTACGTCGACGGGATGACCATTGAGCCCTTGGGCGCAGTGTACGTGTCAGTGATGGGGAAGGGCTTCTTGGCGACATAAGGAACCATGAGCACTGGTGGGCGGTAGCGGAGGAGCTCTCTGACCACAGCGCGGGTGTAAGTCATGGACTCGAGCTGCTCAAGGTTAACAGGGGCGTTGGGGTTTCCGTTGCGGGTAGCAAGGTTCTCAGCGCGGACGCGGTCGAGGACGTCAGGGCGTTGGGCCATGATCTGGAAGAGCCAGGTGGCGGCAGAAGAGGTGGCATCCTGGGAGGCGAACAAGAAGGTGAAGACGGTTTGGGCGATTTCGTAATCGGTGAAATCGCGAAGGACATGAGTCGGCTTGGTGAGACCCTCGGTGTTGCCGGCCTCCTCGGCGTCGCGCCACTTCTTGGAGGCAATCATCTCGACAACCCAGGCGTCCATGATGCAGTTGGGCTCGCCGCCGGCGGCCATCCGGATCTTGGACTTGGCGGCGCAACGGGCGAACTCGGCGAGGACCATATCGGCGGCCTTCTTGCCGTACCAGGTCTTGGTGAAGGGGATGATGATGGGGAAGTTGACGAGCTCGAGGGCCTCGGTGATGAGGTAGTAGTCGTCGGCGATCTTCTTGACGGCCTCGTCGCCGAGGTAGTGGCCGACAAAGGTGCGGCAGGAGACGGCCGTGATGATCTCGCGGAACTGGGTCATCCAGGGGACGGGCTTGAAGTTGGCGGCTTTGGAGATATCGACAAAGGACTTGAAGTAGCGGTTGTACACCTCCTCCTGGCCGGGGAGGTAGATCTCGAGGGCGCGACGGGTGAAGAGGCCGTTGAGACCCTTGCGGAAGTCAACGTGGGCCTTGCCGTCGAGGAAAACCCAGTTGTCGGCACCGAGAAGCTTGTGAGCGACATCGACGACGCAGGGCTTGACGAAGGCGGGCGAGTTGAACACCTTGCGGGCCATGTCGCGGGTCGAGGCGATGACGACAAACTTGTGGAAGACGGAAACACAGCTCAGGGGACCCGACAGCCATTTCGCGTGGTACTCCTCAAACTTGGGGTTGACAGATTCGAGGAAGGGGCCGATGAAGGGAACCTTCATGGCGGGACCCACGATGGTACCCTTGTTGAGGATATACCGGACTTGAAGAAAGAGGGGGACATGTTAGCAGAGTGCAACTGAGGGCAAATAGGCCACATATGGTCACATACTCTGGTCATAGACAACGGCAAGCGCGAGAAGTGTGACGAGGATCTGCCAGACACTCGCATTGGCGACTATCTCGAAGACATACTCGAGCTGTGGTGGCACTGGGACGGCACCATACTTGATAGTCGCCAGAGGCGACGTGAAGCTTGTCGCATTGGTGGCCATGGCGGGCGGTCGGGCGGCGTGTGTTTTCGGCGTGCCTCGGTGAGTAGCGCGCGCGGTGAAGCTGTTGACAGCACCAACAAAAGCCAAAGGCGATGGAAAAGACGATGGCGGGAGCAGGCCGACTAGAAATGCTAGAGCGAGGGCCGTGTGGGCCCTGGTCGAACGGGGCCTGTGGACATCCCGGAAGGCCGGGAATGCACAGAGATTTCGAGTGGCTCGCCTGTTGCCCACCTTTCTGTTGCTGGCGCTGGCGCAAAAAAAATAAAAATAAAAAATACCCAATCTTTCAGAAATCGGCCGTTGATCCTATCGAACCCGCCAAGCAAAGCCCTGAGTCCCTGCGTTAGCGCCTGGATATCTCAGTTCAGTCGCGTTGGAAGTGGGGATTCATCTCATGTTGAACCATTCTGTCAACAAACCACCACCACGCGAGTAACAGACAAACCCGAACGGCGCGAGATGTATTTGCCCTGAGATATCTAGTGGACTCCTGTGACACTATCCAAACTGCTGGGACAGCGACCACGACACTGGCACTCTCTCCCCTGTGTCCAAAGCGACAGCACATCGTGGGCTGTTGTTTTTTCCTATGTCGACGATCTTCCAGGGATGTCTTTTCTGGCTTTCCTATCGAGGCAAGGTCAAGAATACCAAGTCAAAGCTACTAGACTACTAACGTCTTTATCCGGGAGGCCAAGCCGGCCGCGTTTTTCCGAATTGCTGAATTGGTTTTGTAATTCGCTTTTGAACCACCAGAAGTTCTCTCTCTCTCTCTCTCTCTCTCTCTCTGTTTGAATTGGTAAGCTTGATGGAGCTTCGGGCACAGACGAGCTAGACGCCAATTTGCGGGGGACCCCGAATGAAACATGTCAATGCTTCCAGAAGGACGTCATTGTCGTCGCCGAGACGGTTTCTATTCCATACGCGTATCCAAATTTCGTTTTCTACGAGGCTCTGGTTGGGTGGACAACAAACGACGTACTGACGCCCCTGAGAAAGTCAACAAGACAACTGCCAACGGCAAACTTGGGATGATAGCTGCGAGTGTGACAGGGCAGGAGCTTTGGCCTCGTCTGATTTGACAATGGCCGATGACAGCTCCATTGTGCCACCACCAACGCATATCACAGTCCGGTGTCGGGACTGTCAACAGGCGCAGAGAGCTCTGATTTTCTGTACATCACCGGGAGATATCTGATGCCGTATCACCAAGTCATCTGCCCGTCACCCCGTATAGGCTCACGAGATCTCCCCTGGCAGGGACAAGAGACGGGGGGTTTTCTTGTCATCTTAGCAGCTGGAGGTGTTGATCTCGCACTAAACTGTTAGCGCATGGCTTGATCACCTCAGTAGTCAAGAAAATGGTGTAAGTGCAACTATTTGACAACCGGTCGTCCAACCTATAGAACCACAAGGTCATTTTTTTGTGCTTGTTCAACACTCGACACAGGAAAGAATTTTTTCTGTTTCTAGACATGTGATGCTACTTCCTCTTGACATTCTGCGAAGAATGTATGCTAAGCCCGTTCTAGAGAGGGTGGGAAATACCATACATAGACCATAACATGACTTGGATTGTTCAGAACATACATGGTAACGATGGAGGAAGCTGGGAAAGCCGAATTGGCACTATTGAGTAAAGAAATGTACGGCCCGGCCTCGACGCCATCACCTCGACGTTCCTGTCTGGATTACTCACGCGGCGCCTAGCTGGGCAGAACTATCGTCTGTCGTTCTCAACCACCTGCCTAATTTGGCCTCTCACCACCACCCCTAACCTTCAGCATGTTGAGCACACGCAAGCCTCACGGGTCAGGAAACAACAGCCTTACGCAACAGGCAACGACTTCTTTCTGTCTTAGTAAACAAGGTTTTGGTGTTTCTTTGCTATGAATGCTACCCAGCAGCACCGGCACTTAAACAGAAAGGTCATGCTGATAAGAAGGACCGTGCAGATTTCTAGACAAAGTCCGAAGGTGAAGACGCAAGCAAGGGCTGCATCAAGAGCGAGAAAAGTCGCCGGGGTCTGGTGGTATTGATATCAGGCATCCAGATACATGTTGACGACGACACGACGTATGTCCAACAGACCTTGAGAAATTTTCTGATGATGTCGTTATTTTTTGCAGAACAACGGTGAGAAATGAAAAGGGGCCGTTGGTGTATTTACAACCCTTCTGGCACTGCTATTCCCATACCTTAATCAACCGGTTGGCGGTGCGGTGGCATACCTAGTCACAGCCACAACTTCTCACCATAGAACAGTCACGATAGATCTCTCCGCCTATCTGCAAGAAGAAGAAACCTTTTAAAAAAAAATCTAGAATCTGACACACCGTCACACAGGGCGTATTTTTTTTCTCATTGTTACACGCGCGGCTACCCCCATTCTGACTTGCATCTATCTGCCCACCACACACGACACCCATCGCCCGGTGTGACGCCGTCCTGTCTTGGTATGTACACCAACAAGAAGTGACAATGGTACGAAAAAACCGTTTGACGTAGGCTGTGTACGCATGCACATTGACACCACGCTGCAACCCACTTTTTTTCTTCTTTTTTCTTTTCCTTTTTCGTCTCATCTCATCCTAGTTTCTGAACTACCTATAGCCAACGGAGCGGTGGGTGACTCACTTACCGGTGTGTGTTCTGTGTCTGTCTACTAGCATGCTGTCCACCACCGTTGCACACACACACACACACAGATTACAAACGGGCTGTTGATTACGACCAGCCTTGCGAAGCCACTTTTCCACGGGTGGACCGACAGCATGGATCGGTAGTGTGGACGTGTGTGGCAGCGGCGTAGGCAGCTACGTAGGGTTCACCAACTACAGGACGATGGATGGGGCTGACGGGAAGGATTTCAGTCCTTGGTAAGGTAACCAATGCTTGTTTTCTCAAGTATGCCGTACCTGGTACTAGAAAAGCTTGTCCTGTCTGTCGTGTATATAAGATCTGGGTTGGACGCCCCTTTTTTGTCCTCAGGTTGTCACCAGGCAGAAAATCACACAGACACACACACACACACACATACATACACTTGCACAACTATCATCGCACCACTCAAAACGGCTTTCACCATTTATACAGTGACCACCACCATAACCATCACCATCACAACCACATCCACCACCGCTATTCTCACCAACACCATTCCCAACTTCACTTCCACAACCACCGCCATGTCCTCCAACAGTAAGCCCCCCCCCAGCCCCATCACCCTCCCTCCACTAACAACCTCACCCAGCCTTCAACTCCCCCCTCTACCCCCGCAACTACGCCACCCAAATCATGGCCGACCAAAAAGCCGCCCACGCCCAAGCCAAGCAGCAGCAGTCTCAGTCACAACAGTCCTCCTCCTCCGATGACACAGCCTCCATAGCCAGCACAACCACCGACATCTCCTATCTCAAGTCCCAAGCCAAGTCCTCCAAGAGCTCCTCATCAGGCGGGAAGCCAGCAAGCAAAAGCCAAGTGATGAAGAACCAGATCAACATGGGGTTTTGACTCCCTTTAACGGTGAGGATAATCGAAGGTTTAGGGTCAATCTGCTAGCTGTCTCTTATTAAAGGGGAGGTGGTTAGCTGGACAGGAGGTGGGATACACCAACCATGAGAAGGATGGGTAGGGTAATGGCAAGGGAAACAAAAGAGGAGCATAGATGCACAGAATTGGGCTCAACATACACTCTTCAGTTTTTTCATACAGCAAAACACGACGTATATACACCCACATACCACATCCCACACACCACATACCACACACCACATACCACATCCCACATCCAGACCCTTATTTTACCCCCCATCTCGACCCTCCACTGTATTGACACCTGCCACCCCTCCCCCCCCCCTTTTACACCCTAAAACGTATCATCCTGCATCTCCAAACTCATCTTCACCAACGTAGGACTATACTCCATCCCCCTCTGCCCCCCCATTCCCCCCTTGTTGTTCTTGTTGCTCTCCCCCAAAACCAGGCACAACCCCCGTAAAATCCAACGTCATATCCCCCTCCCCAGCCCTCATCAGCAACCCCTCCACAATCCTCCTGCTCGCCTCCCTCGCAGGCGTCTGCATCAACCTCCCAGGCGGCAGCGCAAACTGAATCGTCTTCGGCGGGCTCATCCCCATCTCGCTCAGCTCCCGTTCATCCTCATCATCATCCTCGCTCCACCCTAGCTCATCCCCCGTCGCGTTCGCATACTTATCCTCATTGTACACATCCCTCGTCTTCCCCCCCTTTGCCGCCGGTGTCTGCACGCTCACCCCTGGCGTCCTAGGGGCATTAACACTCTGTTTAAGCGCCGCAGACCGATACGCCGCCTTGGTAGGCGACATAAACGCCGCTGAGCGCAGTTGTGGCAGCGCAATCTCTGGGCTGTCGCCCGGGGAATCGGCCCAGATGGGGCGGGAGGTGATTGTTGGATCAGCACCGGACTTGCCTTTGCCGGGGGTAGTGAAGAGGGATTGGTTAGAGGTTATTTTCCATTTGAGAGGTGTAACTCCCGTGTGGCCTTTGTGAGGGGTGGCCATGACGCGGAAGTTTTTGTCCTTCAAATGGTGGAGGACCGGGTCGGTATTTTTCTTGTTGCCTGGTTTCAAGAACGCCAAATCGTCGTCGGAATCGAGGAATTGTGTTGCCGTGTGGGATTGCTCGGGAGGGGAGTGACGGGGGTGCATGGACATGTCTGGGAGGCGGGTGGTGAATTCTTGGATGAGGAGGGAGGTGTTGTCTTCTTCTTCTTGCTTTGGGGTGGGCTCGTAGCCTGGCGTGTTGGGTTTTTGTGAATAGTCCCGCCTGAGGTTCTCGTAGGGGGAGGAGAGCGTCGCCATTTGGGAGCGGGAGGGTATGGTTTTCCCTATGGTAGGGCGGGGGGTGCTGCCCGAGACGTCTTCGTCGCTGTTGTCAAACATTGATTCTTCTTGCTGGTGCTGGTGCTGGTGCTGGTGCTGGTGCTGGTGCTGGTGCTGGTGCTGGTGCTGGTGCTGGTGCTGCTGCTGCTGCTGCTGCTGCTGTTGTTGTTGTTGTTGCTGTTGTTGTTGTCGGCTGCCGCTGGGGTAGACTACCGAGGATTGATTCGCCTCGAGATGGCTGACGCCTTCATTGTGGTGTTGTTGCTGGTTACGGGGAGTGCTGTACTGGGCAATACTTTCGTCTACTGTCTGTTCGATCTCGGTGCTCTCGGGCTCGTTGTTGGCCAGCTCTTCATATCCAGACAGCGAGACGTTGGCAGAGGCCTCGAAGAATTGTTTCCAGAACTTGGTCGCCTCCCACACATTCCGAGAGTGTTCGCCATACTGTTCTACAAGAGGCAAGATGCTGCCGGTAACAATGCGGTGCGCTCTGCTAAAGTTGTGGTCGATTTCTGGGACATGTTAGCGGGGGCATATCGTTGGGAAGACAGAAAGATGGGCACCTTGAAGGGTAAGAGTGATGGATTGCTCGAGCTTCTCGAGCTCTTCGGTGAGAGTCAAAGGCCTCGCCGGCACAGTAGAACCTGGGCGAGACATTGTGAGTTTGTAGTGTAGTGCTGTGTTGCGTTTGGGGGTTTGTCAACAAAGATGATGTCGTGAGCATTGGGCCCAAATTCAGCAGCGCGTCATGTCAATCGCGACTGCGGGGCTATTTTTGGCGGGGTTCCCATTTGCGATCAACACCACGCAAACATCTCGAGACTGGAAAATAATACAGATTGACACGCTCAGGGCGTTATTTGCTTTCAATAACCATAACAGGGTATAACCAGTACGCCTAACAATCTGCATGAGCCCCTTCCCAAAAAGAAATAAGAAATTGGTCAGCGACCACCCCATGAATACAATGGGCGATAGTCAGCCTGTGGATCCTATCTACCCCGACCTCGTCCTCGCCCTCGACCTCTCGCTCTGGTGGCAGTCCGGCCTCTGGTTGTTGACCTACCGCCCTTGGTAGATGCAGGTGTGCCCGTTTCTTCTTCATCATCCTCTTCTTCCCCGTCCTCTTCAGACCCCTCTTCCTCCTCGCTCTCCTCTTCACTAGGAGGAGGTGACTCTTCCTTCGCCTTGCGTCCTCTACTAGCAGCACGTTTGGCATTTCTACCGGTCCTGGCCGTCTTCCTGGAGGGACTAGCTGCAGGAGTCTCGTTATCGGTGGCCTCAACAGTAGAACTTCGAGTCTTAGTGTTCCCGTCCGTTGATGCTGCCGATGTGGCTGCCGCTCGCTTCCTCTTTTTCCCGTCACCTCCAGCGGTAGGGTCGTTGGGGTCCCATTGTGGCGGACTGGACGGTGCCTCACTGGGATCTGCGCGAGCCCTCTCCTCCATCAGGTCGACGTAGTCTTTAAAGGGTAGTCTGAAGTCGAGGTATCGTCTGGGCTGGCCCTTCTCTTCTGGCGGATCCATACTGTTCTCTCGCTCGTCGATGGCTTCTAAGTTATAGAACTCGCGTAGCTTAGCCCAGATGCCGGGGATTCGGGTGTGTGGCCATACGTCGGGGTCTATTCCGTGGTTACGGAGGTGCTCGCTGATGGCCAGTATCCGAAAGTGTTTGTGCATTCCTGGTGACTGTGAGCAGACTATCTCGGCGAGGTATGGGTGAATGGCAGGCCGACGAACCTGCTGGTTTCCACCGAATGACGCCCTTAAAAAGAGAAGCGACCTGGTCGTCCGTCCACGGGTCCGTAACCTCTTTTGGGGGAGCTGGTGTCTCTGAAGCGGCTGGTGTATCAATGTCCATCGCATCGTCTGGAGTCGCGGCGGCCTGGGTGCTTGCGCGCCCGCCTTTCTTCTTGGGAGGCATGTCGGCTCTATTTAGTTATCTTGTGGTTATCGAATCGAGGAGAATTATCAACCGAATAGCTGCTCACGGAAGATACGATGTGTGTCGGTTCAAGAATTGAGTCGGAGGAAAGTTGAAGCTTCAAGCTTCAATCGAGTCGCAGCCAAGCGCTCCGACCGCTGTGGCTGCAGCGCAGTTGACAGACAGGGATCAGGGAAGCTTTAGCGGGTCAATTTACGCGACTGGGGTGCTCCGTACGCGTTCCACTTTCCCTTCTCAGCGCTCAGTCAAGTGAACACTACTACAACACCAAGCACATCAAAGATGGCGGGCCTTCATGATGTAAATACCGACACCAGCAGCTTTTTCTCAGATGCTCGTTTAAAGATACCCCCATTAAAGAAGAAATATGCAGACAAAGACGACGAGGATGACCTCTCTAATCTCTTTGCAATTCCCGACTTTTGGCGGCCCTCCAACTGGCTTGCCAAGTCTATCGAGGAGATCAATAAACAGAACCCCCTGTTTTCATGGGGAGCTGAAGGTATGTATTTCTTCCTGCAGGCTATGAGGTGCAGATGCTAACTAGTAATTAGGAACACAAGATGGACTGATCAGCTCTCAACTACAAGGGCATCCGACTCCTGAACTTGGCCAGGAGAATGACAATGCTTTCTTTAAACTTCCACCCATCTTGAGAGATCTTGCCGCTCAGCATGCCAAAGCCCCCTGTGCCGATACAGCTCAGGAAGAAGACCAACCAGAGCTCGACCACGAACTCTCTAGCGAGGAGGAAGACTTTTGGCTTCTCCCAGACGATGTCGCCAGCGCCAAACCCCAGTACAAAACATGGGAAGCCTTTGAGAAGACCAAAGAAGGGCCTACCTCCTTCATCACAGAAGCCGGCCCAGCAGCCTTCGACTCCATAATCGCAGCCTCAAACAACGACACTGAAAACAAACCACCCGACATCCTGGACAACTCAATCTACTCCGCCTGTCTTTTGACTCTATCCCTAGGCAGAAGCTCCCTCCTCTTCACCTGGGACTCCACCCAAAACTCCTTCACCAAAACCGCCCCTCTCCTCCGCACCTCGGGCATCACCCTCGACTTGATCAAAGCCATCGACAACCTCTGCCTCGACTGCGGCAACTGCACGAGACACCTCCAGTACTACTCTGAAACCGCTTACTCCTCCCCGTCCTCCTCCCCAACCCGCATCGCCTTCGCAGGCGTCATCGCCCGTCTCATCACCACCGTGGGCACCGAGCTCAGCACCCGCAGCCGCAACGTCAGATCCATCCTCCAGCTGCAATCCCTCGTCCAGCCCGTCCAGACAGTCCTCTCCTACTTCAAGAACCTCGTCCAGAAGGTCGCCACGGCAAAGACAGACGAGGCCATGCTTTCTGCATTGTTCCAGGCGGTCCAGGAAGCGGAATACAAAGACGATCTCTTGCGCGCGGCTACCAACGAAGTCCTAAGAATCGTCTCCCGGCCCTGGACGGATTTCGTCGAGGAATGGATCGGCACCAAGGTGGAGGAGGGTATTCCCGTCAGCAAGACAGGTGGTTCAAGCAAGGGGTTTGTCAAGGTGGCAGACAAAATGTGGATTGACGACCAGGGGTGCGATCTGGACGAGCCAGAGTACTTTCTAGACGAGTCAAAAATGCCGGGGTTTGTCCCCGGGGACATGGCGGAGAGTATTTTCGAAACGGGGAGGAATCTGCGGTTTTTGAGGGAGCACCATCCTGAGCACCCCCTGGCGCGGGTAGATGTGGTCGAGTTGACGAAGCCGCCGAGGTTGGAGTGGGAGTTTGAGTGGGAGGCTATTGCGAGGTTGGAGGGGAGGGTGGAGGAGTACAGGGGGGCTGTTGAGAGGGTTCTCTTGGCTGCCGGCGTGGGGGGTGAACAAACTGGTGATTCGAAGACGGAGGAGAGTGGTGCAGTAGAGTTTTCTGTGTTTGGGAAGTCGGAAGCGGAGGTTGCTACGAATATTCTCGAGTCGATGAAGCAGATGGATCAACCGCTGAGGGAGCCACCGCCGGCGGATGACCTTGCCCAGCTGCTGAAATCACACCTTTACTCCCCCTTATCTCACAAGACAGCCCTGTCACCACACACCTCCCTTTTACCACTCCTATCGTTCAGTCCACTACTGACATATCAATCAGCCCTCCTGTCCCACCTGACTACAACCCTCCTCTTCACCTCCCACTCCTTGCGCTCCCACCTCTCCCTGCTGAATCAATCCTTCCTCCTCTCCAACGGCCTCCTCGTCGCCCGGTTGTCCAGCGCGTTGTTCGACCCTGACTCCTCCACCACCGAACGCCAGAAAGGCGTCGCACTAGGCGGCTCCTCGTCAATGGGTCTCCGCCTCGGATCTAACCGTCGAACTTGGCCTCCGGCGTCTTCAGAGCTCAGACTGGCTTTGATGGGGGTGCTGTCCGACTCTCTCGACGGGGGCGGTGAAAAAGGAGGCCGGTTACCGGGCGACCTGTCATTCTCCATCCGTCACGACCTCACCCCGGAGGAAATAGACAAGTGCATGAACGTCGACGGGTTGGGAGCGCTGGATTTCCTGAGGTTGGCGTACACCACACCGCCACCCCTTCGCGCAGTGATAACGCCGCAGGTCCTGGCGAAATACGACCGCATCTCCCGCCTTTTGATTCGGGTGTTGAGAGTGCTGCACGCAGCCAGCAGCTTCTCCACCTCGGGGCTACCGCCAGACAGCGAAGACGTCACGTTACGGTTTGCGTGGGAGGCGAGGGGGTTTGTCTTTGCGGTAGCAAACTACTTTTTTGATATCGGAATCGCAAAAGTCTGGAGGCGGTTCGAGACCTGGCTCGACACCATCGAAGCCACCCTCCCCGACCCCGCCGACAGCGCCAGAGCGGGGATCAGTCCCGAGATTTTGAGGCAGAAACAGGAGGCAACGCTGGACAGTATCATGTCTTGCTTATTACTTCGGAAACGTCAACAACCTGTTATGGCTCTCCTAGAAGAAGTCCTCTCCTTAATCCTCTCCTTCGCCCGACTTGTCAGAATCAAAGCTGCCGATGCCCACTTGGAGTTGCACGGACAGCAGCACCACGACGAAGAGAGGGACCTCTACAAAAGATTCCACCGCAAGGTCGAAGTTTTCGTCACCGTCCTCCGGGGCCTGTCTGAAAAAACACCCACTGCTGAAGGGAGGAGGGGTGGCAAAGACCAGGAGAATACCATAGAGATGTTACTCACAAGGTTGGATTTGGAGGGGTGGTATGCCAAAAAGAGGTAGTAGCATACATACATGATATCAGTAGAAAAATACAACAAACACTCCCACCACAGCCACAAAGATACCCATACTTGATAACATTGTGTATACTAAATACCAACTGGTAGTGACAACAACACAAAATAACATCCCCCCCGTCCATTTTTGTGTACCAAAAACCATATCACACCCTGTTCCCTTCCCCCCATCCCGTTTTCCATTCCCTAACCCTTTAAGCAATGTCAAACATGGGCTTCAGCTTGATAATCAACTGCCAGTCATCATTCGTCATATCCGCCCGGTAAAACTCCTTGAGGCAGTTGATGCTCGCTCTCGAAATGGCAGAGTACAGCATGTCCTTCTCCTCAAGCTGCCTGCCATACGTCGGCTGGTGGCTGCCCATCTCAATCTTGACGGCAACCGACGGCTGGCCCTTTTTGCAGATGGGGATCTGCTTATGCTCACGCTCGATGGACGTGCTGTTACAACGTTAGCTTCTGGGATCACAATTACAGAAAGAGGGGAGGAGAAAAAAGAAACATACACTCTGCCAATATTGATCACCTCCTTCAACCCGGTGTTGGGGTTCTGCTTAATCACCGCAATAGGCGTGTTAATCCTCAGCGCACCCTCAACAACATCCACACCAACAACGATAGGGTTCGTCTTGTTGAACACGGCCACCGGCGACAACACACAAGGGAAGACAGCCAGCATCTTGGACTCCTCCTTCTTCTTCTCCAGCTGCTCGGCCTGGTGCTTGGTGAAGTTGTCAAAGAGATGGTAGATAATGTCGGCAGTGAAAATCTTGATGCCCTGCTCATCGGCATACTGCTGCGCTTCCTTGTCGACCTTGACGTCGAAGCACAGCATGACGGCGAGATCAGGCGACTTCTCCAACATGACACCGCACTGCATGACATCGCGCTTGTAGACCGGGCCGATGCCAACGTTGGCAACGGGAATCTTGCAGTCCTTGAGGAAGTCAAGCAGGGCTTCCAAGGAACCAAGGGTGGACGCCTGGACCGAGACACCGCGACCGGTCTTCTCGACACGGCTGAAGAGAGAGGCGAGATCGGCCTCGACCTCCTCCTCGAGGTCATCCTCGTCATCATCAGGACCGACGACAACAAGCCTGGAACCGGCAATGGCGCCTTCAAGACCAGGAGCCGAAATCTTCACACCCAGAGCCGCCTTGACCTCCTTGTTGTGGACGTACTGAGACTTGACACGCAGCTCCTTGAGGGGAGCCGGCGTGAGCAGCGCTCTGATGTTCGTCTTGATGACACCTTCAACACCGCACAGCATGATTCGATCGCCTTCCCTGAGAATGCCGTTGGACAGGATGACATCGATGGTCATACCAAAACCCTCGATAGCCTTGACCTCGAGAACGGTGGCCTCGACCTCGGACAAGTACATGAGCGAGCCGACCATCCTCTCCTGGGTAAGCTGAGCAATGAGCTTGAGCAAGTCGGGGATGCCCTCGCCGGTGTGGGCCGAGGTGGGGATCAGCGAGACGTATTTGGACATGTTCTTATTCTCGTAAAAGACCTCAGAGTTGAAACCCTGCTCGGCGAAAGCAAGCTTGGTCTGGTCGAGACGGTTCTTGAACTCGTTCTGGACGGCCTTGCTCTGCAGAGCCAACGAGTCCTGGAAACCGTTGTTGTCAATCTTCTTCCAGCCGTAGAGACGATCGATCTTGTTGAGGGCGACAACGAAGGGAGTCTTTCTGGCCTTGAGTAAGTTCATCGACTCGATGGTTTGAGGTTCGAGACCGTGCATGATATCGACCACCAAGATGGCAATGTTGCACAGAGACGAACCACGGGAACGCAAGTTGGAGAAGGACTCGTGACCGGGTGTGTCGATGATGAGGAGACCGGGGACCTTGAGCTCGAACTTGCCATCCCGGTTGACGACGGCAGTCTTTTGGCGAATGGCATCGGCAGGGAAGTATGTAGCACCAATCTGCTGCGTGATACCGCCAGCTTCGCCCTCCTGGACGTTGGTCTGACGGATCTTGTCGAGCAGCTTGGTCTTTCCGGTATCGACGTGACCGAGAATGCAGCAGATGGGCGAGCGAAGGTTATCCGCAGACCGGGCAGCAAGAGCGGCCTGGTGAGCCTTTTCTCTGCGCTCGGCAGCCTCTCTCTTTCTCTTTTCCTCGGCAAGCTTGGCGGCTGTCGTCTCCTCGTCCTCGGAGGATTCCTCGTCAGAGTCTTCCTCTTCCGACTCGGACTCGTCTTCATCCTTCTTCGGCCTCGAAGGCAGAGCCTTCTTCTCGCCCTCCTCATCAGAGTCGGCATCCCAGCTGTCCTGGACCTCTTCCTTATCCGACGCGGCGGCGGCCTCCCAATCCTCATCCACGCTGTCCTCAGCAGCAGCCTTGGCGGCAGCGGCCTTCTCAGCAGCCTCCTTCTCAGCCTTCTCACGAGCAATGCGCTCCTTTTCAGCCTGCTCCTTGGCGGCAGCCTCAGCCTGGAGCCTAGCGCGCTCAGCAGCCTCAGCAAGAGCCTTTTCCTCGTCGAGCTTCTTTTGCATAGCACCACCTCTCCTCTTCTCAGCCTTTGGCTTCTTCTCCTTCTTCTCCTCGCCCTCCTCGCCAGCCAGAGCGCCAACCTTGATGCCAGAAGCCAACATCTGCTGGAGCTTCCTTTCATTGCGGGCCTTCTCCTCCTTTTGAGCCTTGGTCATGTACTTGCCCTCCTTCTTGAGCTGCTCGATTCTTTCCTTCTCCTTTTGCTTCTTCCTCGCCTTCTCCTCCTCCCTCCTCTTGGCCTCCTCAGCCTCGCGGCGCTCCTCCTCCTCTATCCTCGCCTTTTCCTCGGCGGCGATTCTCTCATTCTCCTCCTGGGCGCGACGGAGAGCCTCTTGTTGCTTCTGAAGAGCAGCAAGCGCAGCAGGAATCTTCTTCTTCTTGCCACCGGCAGGCTCAGCGGGAGGTGGGGCGACAGCAGCGGCCGCGGGGGCAGGAGAATCTGGCTTCTTCTCCTCGGCCTTAGCAGGCTCGGCCTTTACAGGGGCAGTCGCCTTCTTCTTGGCAGCCTATTGTTCCCACCATTAGCAATCATTCCCCTTCAGATTTTGTCGAACAAAAACATACCTGCTCCTTCTTCCTCTGCTTCTCCCTCTCCTTCTTGAGCTTCTCCTTCTCAGCCTTGGTCAACACCCTCCCCCCCTCAGCCAACTCCTCCTCCTCCTTCTTCTCGGCCGCCATGGCAGCCTGCTTGGCCTTTGAAACCTGAGTAACACCCTTCTGTTGCTTCCCGCCCTTCTTAGCAGGCAAAGCAAACTCATCCTCCATGCTCGCCTCGACAGGAGCGGCAGGGGCAGCAGCAGGGTGCTCATCAGCAGCAGCAGCAGGAGAAGCGGCACCCTCGGGGGCGGTATCGACCTCGTTGAGCCAGTCCTCGTCCATGCCCTTTTGCTTGCGCTTCTCCTTCATCTTCTTCATGCGGGCCATGAGGCCGCCGGCAGGGGCTTCATCCTCGGCAGCGGGGGCATCAGCACCAGCAGGGGCATCACCGGCGGCGGCGGGGGTCTCGCCAAAGGCTTCGGCTTCCCAGTCGTCGTTGGCCTTCTTGTTTCCCTTCTTTTTAGGAGGCATATTGGGCAGTGTTTTGTTTTGTCTTGTAGAAAGGTTATTTGCTTTTTCGACGGGTTCCTTGAGTAGGATTAAGTCCGTGGTTCTGCTTAGACTTTCGTCGTGGGGCTGGGGGTTGTTCGCAACAGGCGGAAAAGGGCGGTGCCTTTTTTGACGTTTGTCGGGGAAAATTTCACAGTGAAAACAAGCGAATATAACTTTTCCGGACCCTTGGTTCTGAGCACACAACAAGTTAATGTGGTGCAAAGTGGTCTGGTGTGTGTATGATGGGTTGTTGGCAGACAACAAGAACAGCAAGAAATCAATCAGTTGTTGCGGGACAGAGAGAGCAAGTCAGCAGAGTTTGGCAGTGGCGGGCAGTTGAACAGCCTGCTGGAGGGGCTCGCAGTGCAGCGTGCCTTGGAGTTAAAGTGGGGCAGCATATTCACCCCAGTTTCACCACCTTTTTTAATGTGAGTGATGAGATGGGATGGATGGATGGATGGATGGATGGATGGCTTCTATACAATAGTAACTTGTGCTTGTGATTACAATGCTGGTTGTGCTTGTCTTTGGTCACTTTGTTCCCTCTTGGGTCACTAGACAGAGCTGTTCTTTCACCAAACTCTTCAGCGGGCCCGTCCCCCACCTCTCGAAAAATATTGAGAGCTTCCAGGTTCCCCAAACTTCAGACTGAAGAAGAACAAGACGAACTTCTTCAAGGAGATCTCGAGTCACTCGCCGTTACTCGCCGTCACTCGCCGTCACTCGCCGGACCCGATTCAGGTCTAGTCTCACCAGAGTCGCCGCACTCGGCCGACAGACAATGACGCAGTGGTGGTGGTGTGCGGCGGCACAAAAAAAGTTGAGAAAATCAATGCCCAGAGCTTTTTTGTCAGTGCGGGGCTCATTTTTTTGTGTGTTTTCTCAATACAGCAATATCTTATCTCGTAACATCAATCAATGCAATTATCCAAGTTTATGGCCATAATCACCCCCCTATGTGAGCCCCTGACCTGAGCCAACAACATCAGGCTGCTGTATGTTAGATGATGAATTCTGCTGTCTCGTTCTTATATCGTGTATCAAAAGCAACGCTATGTATCCCCCCTCCCTCTAAAATCATAACACCGGCCTCAAAAAGTACTCCAAAACCTCGTACGCCTTCCCAAACGCCTTTCCCACATCATCATTCACCTCACCCACCCCCTCCACCTCCCCCAACAACTCCGCAAACCTCCTCTCGTAATTCCTCACTACCCTCTCCAACTCCCCCTCCCCCTCCCCCTCTAGAATCCTCATCAGCAAATCCCCATCAACCTGCATCTCCAACCCATTATCCACCCTCGGCTCGGGGTTATTATTCCAAACCCCTCCCTGCTGACTATACCGACTCATAAAAGGCGTCACCTCCCCATCCAGCAGCGCCAAATTCTGCACAAACCTCAAAAACCTCCACGTCTTGAGATCAAGCGTAGTGAAGTGGTGAAGCGCCCCATTGAGCGAAGTCCCCAACGTCTCCGCATCATCAAACGACCCAAGCAGCCTCCCAAACCTCCTCCCCACCCCCTGCTCCCAAACCGGCCTCGTCCTCCCCCTCTGAAACTTCCTCACACTCGCCGTGAGCTCCGCCTCAAAAACAACCTCACACTCCCTGTCCACCTGCCTCCACGGCACCCACAACCCCCCGACCCCACACTCCCTGTCACTCACAAGCGTGATCCCCCCCTCCTTATCATCCACCCCTTCCGTCCCCGCAACCTCAACCATGCTGACCCCGTTCCTCCTCATCGGATCAGCATTGCACATACCCTTTCCCCCCCCACCACCACCATCCTCCAGCACCACAACCGAATCCCTCCCCGTCAGCACCACCAACCTTCCATTCTCCACCCTCAACCCAACCCCCGCCGACTCCAGCTCAAAGCTCCTCTCATGCCTCAACCTCTTCTCCCCCTCGTCCAAAACCTCCCACCTGACGCTCTGCCCGACACACATCACCACCCCCTCCCCATGCCCAAGAACCGAATACACCGGCTGCTCAAACTCCTTCTTCCACCTCATCCAGTACCGTATCCGACCCGTCTCCTTATCCCTCTTGACGCTCACAACCAACAACCGTCCCTTCCTCGTCCCGACCAAAAGATAAAAATATGTTTTGTACCTCCACTCCGTCACCGCAAGTATGACATCCCCTTGCTTTCCCAGCCCATGAATAAAATCAGTCGGGTTGTCGTTTCGATCGGTAGGCACCCCGATGTCCTCCCCCGTGTTGGGGTTTATAAACGCCAGGCTCGGTTTGGCAGAGTAATTCACCGCCGTGATCAGGCAGCCGAGTTTGCTCGACCAGATCAGCTTGTTGGGCGTGCCGTCGAGGGGGATCGATCGCGGGACACACCCCGGGGTGGGGTGTAGTTCTGTCAGGAGGATCGTTTCGTTGGATATGAGGAGGAGCTGCGTTATCCCGTCTTCGGACGGCACGTCAACTGCTGAGGCGAATTGGACTGGGGGGGCGAGAGCGTCGAGGTGGCTTGGGTCGACCGGAAAGATCCGGATTTTCTTGCTGAATTTGTTCTCTCGGTTGTGGTAGCGGGAGGCAGGGTTCAGGCCGAGGTACAAAAGGTTGTTATCGCAGGTGAGGAGGAGGACGGGGTTCGATTGGCCGGTGATGTGTGCGCAGTTTAGTTTGGCAGACGCGATTCCGAATTTCTCGCAGTTGACAGCGCACGAGTCGGCGCTGGTGGTTAGGCTAATGACCTCTCCGCTTCGGGTGCCGAGAAAGATGGTGCTGCCTAGAGAGACGATGCTGCCGATTCCCTCGACCGAGGATGGGTCCTCGATGCTCGTGTGTTCGGCCAGGACTATCAACCGTGTCAGATACGACCGAGTTGAGAATAAAGAACGCGATGGCACTTACTTTCCGGAACAGAAATCACCTCCAGGTTATTCGTGGCCTGCTGCAGCGAACACCGCACCAACGCCGGCCCAGATTCATTCAACGTCCCAACCAGCAGAGTAAAATCCTCGGTCAACGCCAGACTGTTCACTTCTCCACCCACCTCTACCGTCCTCACATGCCCGAGACCAAGATGAGACCGCTCCATCTTGAAGACATGAATTTGGAACGTATTGCTACCCTTGTCATGAGCCGACACCGCAATACAACCATCCAAGATGCACGCATCAGACACTGAACACCCCTCAAGCCCAGAAAACTCATCATATCGATATGATCGATGAGCACGAGGCAGGGTAAGCACAGCCCCCTGTGTTGTGACCTGGACCGTAAACGGGCCAGAGTGAGAAAACGCCAACGTCGAACCGCTCAGATTATAAGGCGTCTGGCCGGCCGCAACGAGATCAGCGCTGCTGAAGTCCGAAGGGAGCTGCAAGACCGACGTGGCGTCCGGCATGGATATGATGATCTGATAACCATCACCCGTAGGGATCAGCCAGGCTTGCTTGATACCAGGCTCAAACGCAAGATCAAACGCGATATTGGCCTTCAACCCGTATCTGTACTCGGTAATCGACCCCTTCCTGCCACCCTCACACGTCGCAAACAGTCGATCAGGTCGTGGCAGCGGACCTTTTGGAAGCGCTGCCTTTTGCGCTTTGTCGCCATCCCGATGCCACTCGGTAACCTGCGCTGTAGAGGCAAAGTCCACCGCAGGAGACCAGTTGGGCAACGCCTCGAGAAACTCGATGGGAACTCGTGGACAGATCTTGTGAACACCCCCCGGACCCGAGTCGCTGCCCAGAATGAGTACGTCGGCGTATCGATCGTAAACACAGGCAAATGCGGTCGAGATGTTGCAATTAAAAGTGTCCATAGGCGTCACACGCTCCACTGTGCTGTCCTTGTCGGCCTCAAAGTACACAACCACGCCGTCTTCCCGTGCAAGAAAGATGCAGTCCCGTGTCTCAAAGTAAGAGGCGAGCCGGAAAGGTCTTGTCCATGCTGTCCATAGCGGTAGGCGAGCGCCGTGGTGGGTAGGCGTCGGGGGAGGAGAGGACATCTCGATGGTCTCGAAGCTCGGCGGTCCATGAAGGCACTCGGTGCATACATCAATCTGGTGAGGTGATATGACGATAAAAGCCGACTGGACGGTCAGAGGAATGAGCAGCAGAGGCATCTGATTCTCCACGGGCATGCGGTGGCCCTGCTTGTCCTCGGCAAAGACCATTTTCAGGTCATCCCCGAGCTTCCACTCGTAAATCACCATGCGGGACTTTCGATGTCTGACCACGATCAGGAGTAGGATGACGTGATTCTGGTCGCCCGATCGTGGATATAGGAAGGTAATCTTGTGAATAACCCCGTTCACGCTCCGCAGACGGAATGATCTCACTGGGGACTGTAAAGGTTCGCCGTTGGCGTACTTCTCCTCCAATCGCTCCCGTGATTCAAGCTCATAGACCACGAAGAAATCCTCGGCGTAGGCCAGAGCCATGTATCGCGAGCTGGGGTCGACCACGACGTGGAAGCCTGGGTGAGCCAGCCGCTGCTTCGGGCTCACGAAGCGAGTGGTAACAAACTCTGGCTCGCCGTTTGAGTCGGAACGGACGAACATAAAGACGCTGTCACCACTCTCCAGGGCCACCATCAGCATCTGCGGTGGGAGCCTGGGAGGAAGCCCAAACTGGCTGTCCTCCAGCTTGATGGGCGGTTGAGAAGAAAGAGCATCTTGTTCCTCTTCTGTCTTGATGTCGAAGCTGCCAACGACGCAGGCGTTTCGTATCCGAGACCCAAAGTTGACCTTCCTGACGATGTCCTTGAGACGTCCATCTCGGCGCAGCTCACGAATCTGAACAAAGTGGTCCCCAATAAAAGCGACGTCATTGTGGAGGGGCGACCGTATCCTGACGGGCAGGATGGAGTTTATGAAGGGGCTCTCAACAATGGTCCGGGTGAGCAAGCCGCACCTTGGTGGCTTGAGGACTTGTTGCTGGGGGGCAGCGTCGACTTGTTGGCTCTTGACGATGGACTGCACGTTGATGGTTTCGGTCACCCACTGACCGTCCCGGAGAACGTTTGTCTGGAAGGCCATGGTGATGTTGCCGGCGTACAGCAAGGCGGCGGGATTTCTTTGGGATTTTCCTGGGATCACGCTGCACCTTTTGAGCTTTCTGAATTGAACCCGGGATGAAAGAGGCTCCCAGGCAGTGACCGAATCAGGATAAGGCGCGGAGTCCTTCCGTGCATACGGCTAGGGGTACCAGGGCCTATCAGAATCAGGAGGGAAGCATGATCCCATGAAGATGAGCGACGGCGCTGCAGGCAATGTACGTCTTTTTCCGTCTTTTTGGTCTGCCGTGTTGTCAGCAGGCGCTGCACGCAATACTCGGGTAGGGTCAGCTTTTCTGAGGGCGGTCAGATTTCTGATATCTTTTATTCAGTCAGTCTGTGTTGGGTCCAACAGCCGAGAGAAGTTGGGAAGTTGGAGTTGGTGAGTGGCAGGTTGATGTGCTCGCGTGGGGCAGCACACGGCCCACGGCCAAATCGATCAAATGCCATCCACCCTCTCGATAGGTAGAGAAAGAGAACCTTACCTCACACCGGCAGCCAACAACTAGTGAAGAGTTTTCCATGCTTTTGAACGGCAAAGCACATACCGCATCTCTCTTTTTTTTCTTCTTTTTTTTTCTTTTTCTTCTTCTTTTTTTTTTTTTTTTTTTTTTTTTTTTTTTTGAATAGCA
Organism: Podospora pseudoanserina; assembly: GCF_035222485.1. Taxonomy (NCBI): domain Eukaryota; kingdom Fungi; phylum Ascomycota; class Sordariomycetes; order Sordariales; family Podosporaceae; genus Podospora; species Podospora pseudoanserina. Next base: position 1,536,674 of record NC_085922.1, on the reverse strand, counting down.
AAGTTACCTTACTCGGGGAGGAATCAGGACCCCTCCCTCCCGCCTTGCCTTAAGGTACCTTTGCTCTAGTGAAGCGATCAGATTCCTCCCTGCTAGTCTATGTACATGGCCATCTCCAACACCGTCTGCATTTGGCTTCTTCTAGGCCCTACAATGCTTTGCTTTTTTACGAAGCACAGTAAACTATTGTCTTCGGAAATGTATCCCACAAACGTGATTCGTCACCTTCTGGTCTTGTCTCGAGTCCAAGTGAGTTGGCGGATACAATGGGCGTCCATGTCTCATCCAGCCCCGTACCGTGCCGACCAAGAGCAGATGTCACCCATACCAATTGACATATCACTTTCCATCGAGGGCCTCCAGACCATTTGGGACACCGACATTCCTTGGCACTGGAAGCCCTCTCGCGGCAATGATGATCCGAGTAGGGCTTCTCGAAGTTGCCTATTCTCATGAGGTTATCATTCAGAGTCGTCCCGTCTGGGGCATCGCTAACATGTACAGTGGGGGTCAACACTCATACAGCGCGGGGCAGACGTCGATTTTAGGTCCGATCCCTCTTACGTCACCGCGGACGAATCCCCATCTCCAGCGCTAAAATGGCCCTGGCATGAAAAAGCACGGGGCATCTTGCTGGCCTTCTCCAGCACCCCCTGTCCATGTATCTCCGGCGCTAGCACACGACAGACACCCCCTTCACTCACACACACTCGCAAGCTGCGAGATACGAAGCTTCAAACTGGACCGGACAGATGGTGAGACGCTTGTCTATAAGTCAAACCTACGGCAAGGGCTCGGTCATTTCTACCAGCCTTATCCCTCAACTCAGACTTGGTGCCGCCGTCCATCCCTGATTGGGCACTCTCTCCACGTCTAGGCCAGACTTGCCTAACCCATCATCGCAATATCAAACAAACCCCACGCCCCGGATCCGAAACTTCACTCATCCGCTAACACCGGCAAGCTGTGCATGAGCTCTGAGAAAGGGTTAAAAGAGAGAAAATGGATATGATGCTAGGCCCCGAGCCTGAAACCAACACGGCCGACTTTGACGAAAAGCCCATCAAGATGGAGGACCCCATCGACGAGAAACCCCCCGATCCCAAAGACGAAGCCGCCGAGCAAAAGAAAAAAGAAATCCTAAAAGCATGCAAGACAAGGGACTTTGCCGCCCTCAGAACCCTTGCCGCCTCACCAGGAGGATTTCTAACAGACACCATCCGCCAACAAGCGTGTAAGTGACCCCGCTACCCGATGCCTTAGCATCATGTTCTTAACGTTCACTTTCCTAGGGCCATTACTGCTGGGCATCCCATCACTATCAGACACCAAACCAGAAGAAGAAGAAGAAGAAAAAGAAGACTGGAAATCCCTCCCCCCTCACAAAGACGAATCCCAGGTCCAGCTCGACGTCAACAGAGCCTTTGTCTACTACCCCAACGACCAAAACGACACCCAGCTCTCCCACAGCAAAACCCTCCTCTCCACCCTCATCATCCGCACCCTCCGCCACCACCCGTACCTATCCTACTTTCAAGGCTACCACGATATATGCCAAGTCTTGCTGTTGACCCTCCCCCCGGCCCTCCAACCAGCCGCCCTGGCCCACTTGTCACTTCTGCGCATCAGGGATTTTATGCTACCGAACCTCCACCCTGCCATAGCGCAACTGCGACTCCTCCCGGATATCCTGAGATCGTCCGACCCGGAACTATGGCAACATCTGTCATCGACAGAACCTTTTTTTGCGCTGTCGGGGACGTTGACGATGTACGCGCATGACATTACTAATCTAGGGGAGATCACCAGGCTGTTTGATGTGTTGCTGGCGAGGGATCCGGTTTTCTCATTGTATTTGTTTGCGGCTATTGTTCGCTCCCGCAGAGGGGAACTGCTTGATATACCGGAGGATGAACCGGAGATGTTGCATTCGGTGCTGTCGAAGCTGCCGCAGCCGTTGGATTTGGAGGGGTTGATATCTCAGGCGGTGGAGCTGGAACGAGAATACCCGCCGGAGGGGTTGAGGGGTTGGGGGAGGGGGATTAGTAGGTGGTCGGTTCTGAAGACGGGGAGGGGGGAGGGGTTTATAGGCAGGGGTTAGAGGAGGGAGGGAGGCGTTTGAGAAGCAAATTAGGGAGCTCGAGTGGAGGGAGAGGGTGTCAAGGGTCGGGGAGGTGGTGAGGAGGAATAGGGGGTGGTGAGGGGGGGTTGGGTTTGCGGTTTTGGTTGCTGTGGTGGGGGTGGTGGTGGGAGGTTTGTGCATCATCAGCCGGGGTATGGGGGGGCATGGGGAGAGGGGGGATGTTGGAGTATGTGATGGGACTGGTGGGGAGGGTGGGGTGAGGTAGGGGTTTATTCATAGGCGTTTTTGGGTGACAATGGGTAAGATAAAATGGGGGATTGACAGAGCAAATGTGTCAGGACTAGTTCAGAAAAGAAAGGAATAGAAAAAGCCGAACAAATATGTGGAGGGCTACAAGAATTTAGATGGGACGGCTGGGGGCACCAATAAAACATAAGTTGATAACATAGCGAAAAGGGGGGGGGAAGCCGGCTCGATATAATCTCAATATTTGATCTCACAAGCCACCCAGCACACTACGACAAGTTGTTCAATGATCTCATATTCATAACTTCCCCTTCCCGTTCAATACACCAAATGTGTCAATACCGGACTATGACAATTCCAAAATTTGCCGCTACCCTTTTACAAACATGCTTATAACATTTCAATTCCAAACCACTCCTGCTGTGTCCCACCACCCACACTCTTTCATTCAGCCTTCATTCTCACATACACACAGAAAGAAGAAACAAGGCAGGTAGGTAAGGTAGGTAGGTTTTATACACCCCCCATCCTCACATCCCCCCCTTCCATCCCACCACCACCATTCTGCACCCCCACCCCATCCACCTGTCCCTGCCCATACCCCCCTCGTCCGGTATAGCCGCTCCCCGCATTGGCCGTGCTCAACCTCGCGCACAAACTCAAAAGCACCACCGTCTCAGTAGCCGCGTAGTGGTTCAGCGCGTCCAGCAAAATCTGCAGGTGCTTGCTGAAATTGTCCTCCCATTTCCTGATCAAGTCAAACAAGCTCGCCATCTTGTCCTCTCCTTGCTGCTGCTGCTGCTGCTGCTGACCCTCCATGAAGGAGGCATCGGTAGGTTTTTGGGAGCGGACAGACTGGAAAACCCGCCACTGCTCCTCCGACATGTTGGGCGGTCTGTGATGTCCCGAGAGGTCGGGGTCCGTCTTTTCCAGCTCGCGGGATAGCCAGTTTGTGTAGGTTGCAAAGATGGTGCAGGTTTGGGTTAGTTTGGAGTGGATCTAGGCGCCACCGCACACAAGTCAGCGTAATGAAAACAATCGAGGTACACAAAGTTCACAAAGGAGGGTTTTTACTTACACGCAAGAGTTTAGAGTTCGTCAGCATACACTCCTTCAGACACGTATCCAAGAAATCGACATGATCCTGCATCAGCTCATCCACTGTCCTCGTCAACCCCGGGCGGATATGTGTCGACTTTAGTGGGTAGTGGTGGAGGTTTGGGGATGTGGTTGGTGTTGGGAGTGTTGTGCCGTTTTGCTCCCCAGCTCCCGCTTGCTGCTGCTGCTCCTGCTGAGGCGGCTTCTCCCTCTCCCTCACCCTCGCCATCAAAGCCTGCCAGTTCGGCTCAATGACCTCGGCCGTGCAGAAATACAACAGCTGCTGCACAAACACCAACATCCTCGCTCGTAACGTCCACACCCTCCTCTTCCAAATCTCCAACACCCTCGACGACGACCGATGACACCACACAAACCCGCTCGTGTGCGTCTGCCACGTCGTCGACAACTGCGACTCCAGATATCGCAACGACAGCAGATACCTGAAAAGAGCCTGATACCGCCACACCGTCTTCCTGCTCACCACCAACGACACAGGAAACGGCACCGAATAATCAATCTGCAACGACGTAAACCCATTCGCCGCCTTGTCGCTCTCCACCGGCTGGTTGCTCGTCAGCGGCTGCAGCGCCTCCCCTTGCTCTATCCCCGTGATATTCACCACCCGATGAAGGCTCTTGGTCAGGTTGATCTCGTTCATCTCCACCTTGACATCCTCCTTGAACGGATCAAGCGCAACAATGCTCCCCGGCTGCCTCAGCACCAGATCCAACAGCGACTGCAACTTCCCCGTGTTCACCGACTTGACCGGCTTCCTCAGCTCACTAGCCCCGAGCTCGAGAAAGTAAGAAAAGTAATCCGACGGATCCAGAAAGAAGTAATGCTTCAGCGACCGCAACCGTGCCGGCAGCTGATGCGTCGTCAACAGCAACTGCATCAGCGACTCATTCGCATGCGCATAGGCATTGTTGACATTGTCCAGAAACCGATTGTCGTCAAAGGAAGTCGGCACGTGCTTAACCTGCAAGCTGACATCGACGCCGCCGCATTCCCTGACCACATTCAGATATTTCCCCGCAAGCAACACCTTGTCCTTGACCCCCTCCAGCTGCGGCGGCACGTCGTGGTCTCGGATGGTATACCTCCTCTCCCAATACTCATCAGTATAATCCTGCTCCAGCCTCTCCCTCCTGATACTCCTCTGCTCCTTGATCAAAAACTCCGAATGCGGGTCATTAATCCCCCCATGGTGCAGCCACTCGTTCAGCATAGCCATGTACGGCTTGCTCGCATCCCTCAGTAGCGTCGTCAACAACGCCCTGGCCGCCGGATCACCAGACATGGACTCCAACCTCTTGGTGATCAACCCCAGCACCACCCCTCCCTTGGTAATCTTCTTGCCGGTCATGTTCCCCGGCACCAGCTCCCCCCCTTCTCGTAGCTGCTCCAAAATATGATCATAATCATCTCCGCCGTCACTACTCTCATCCGACTCATCATCCAGCAGCGCATTCCTCTTCAACAGCTCATGCGCCAGCCCATAAACCTGATGCATCATATGGCTCGTGGGCAGCACATGAATATTCAATACATGCAACGTGAACGAGTCATCCGTCAAGAACTGCGTCTCCAACTGCGCAACCATGACCAAATACTCCTGCAGCAGCTTCCGTATTGACGCGCAAAGGGCGTGGTTGACGGAGCCGAATTCTTCGCGGGATTGTACGTCGACAAACGTCTCGAGAGCGGTGTAATGAGCAGCCATGCGCAGCATGGACTGGGTGAGGTCTTGCAAGGAGGGGTCGAGGCCGGGGAGGATGCGCCATGTTGGACCGGACAGCCTGTCTCGTTCCTCGTTGGGATTGTAGCCTTTGCCAAAACGAATGTATTGGCCTTCGTAGCCCATAAAGACGAATAGGAGGTCCTCGATGATGACCGCCTCTTGGGCTTCGAGGGAGAGGTCATGGAAGGGTTTCGGTTGGAGGGTCTGGGGGGCAGTGGAGGCGAGGGGTGGGATTGATATGCGGGATGCTAAGGGGGCTGTTGTGTGCGGGAGGAGGGTCGCTTCTGGTTCCCATGGGTGGGGGCGGGTTTTTCTTTTTTTCTTTTGGTCAGCATGATATTCATGATGAGAAGGGTGGTGCAGTAGGTTTTTCTTTGGGGGAGAGGGGGGAAGATTTCTTTCCCATCAGGTAGAACAAGTACCGGAGGGCGGGGTTGTAAAGCAAACATACAGACCTTGTGGTGGCGCATCCTGTCGCATATCCCGAGACCTTGGTTCAGCAGCACGCTGCTTTGCTCCCTCGCGGCGATCGGGGCTCCTCGTCCGTGTCATCAGCGTCTCCCGCGTCGTCACCTGCACCTTTTCGGTGCAGCGCTCCTCGACATGTCTGCTCGTGGAGCGGGGGTTGACCGAGGTGGACCGTTTTCTCGACTCGGCATTGCTCTGCTGGTGTTGGCTGTGGCTCTGGGAAAAGCTCACTTGGTCTGGTCTGCTTCTCTTGTCTTGGAATGTCGACGGCCTGGTGGTGCCAGACGACATTGTGTTCGTCCTCCTCTTACGGCTGCCGGTGCCGGCATTGGGCTGCTGGGCAGTGATGATCGCAAAATGATGTTGAACAACAACCTTTGGGCGGCAGATATGTGGTGATAAGATAGTGATTACCTCTGCCCTGCCAATGCCAAGTCGCGGGAGCTTTTCCAGCCCCCAAAACGCGACAATGGCCATGGATGGATTCACGCGCCGGCTCTTTGCTGTCCCGAATCGGGACTAGCGCGGGTTTACTGCGGCAGGGCAAGGCTGGGGTCAAGGTACCTGGGTACATTTACAGGGGGCCTTCCTTCGTCTACAGTTGGTCGCCTGGCTGCCAGCGGGTGGAGAGCTTCGTAGACCTCCGTGCCTGGAGGGAGCTCACTGCCATCACAGCTTCCCCTCCACTACAGACGGGAATATCTCACTTTCAACAACCAGCGACGACATTAACTACGATATTTTCGGCTTGAGCTGTTTTTTCGACTCTTTCCCTCCAACACCCACCGGCCACTTAATCACAACCACCCCCACAACACCGCCAAGATGTTTATGGCAAGATCAGAATACGGTACGTCCCCCTCCATCAGCTCGATCCATGCCACTTAGCAGAGTCGCATACCTCAAATCACATATAGCTAACATGTCTTTACAGATCGGGGTATCAAGTAAGCCTGTTTTCTGTCCCATTCCCTTCTCTCTCACCGATCTCTCCAACTTCAAAGTCCCCGCCATACCAGTCCAACCTATCACCAATCCAGCTAACCAACCAACCCCCCCCCTCCCAAAAGCACCTTCTCCCCCGAAGGCCGCCTCTTCCAAGTAGAATACTCCCTCGAAGCAATTAAACTCGGCTCAACCGCCATCGGCATCTCCACCTCCACCGGCGTCATCCTCGGCGTCGAAAAGCGCGTCACCTCCTCCCTCCTCGAGACCTCCTCCGTCGAGAAGATCGTCGAGATCGACCGCCACATCGGCTGCGCAATGTCGGGCCTCCAAGCCGACGCCCGCTCCATGGTCGAGCACGCCCGCGTAGAGTGCCAATCCCACGCCTTCAACTACAACGAGAACCTCCGCGTCGAGTCCTGCACCCAGGCCATTTGCGATCTTGCCCTCCGCTTCGGCGAGAGCGCCGATGGAGAGGAGAGCATCATGTCCAGACCGTTTGGTGTGGCGTTGTTGATTGCGGGCTATGACGAGGACGGGCCGAGCTTGTATCATGCCGAGCCGAGCGGGACGTTTTACAGGTATGATGCCAAGGCTATTGGGAGTGGGAGTGAGGGGGCGCAGGCGGAGTTGCAGAATGAGTATCACAAGGTTTGCTTTCCTTGACAACATACATACAAGGGTAGAGAGGGTGCTGACGGGAAAATGCAGTCGTTGACCATCGAGGATGCGGAGACTCTGGTTCTCAAGACATTGAAGCAGGTCATGGAGGAGAAGCTCGACTCCAAGAATGTCCAGCTTGCTAGCGTCACCAAGGAGCGCGGGTTCAGAATATACACGGATGAGGAGATGGCTGCGGTGGTGGAGAGGCTTCCTGCGAACTAGGCGGCCGCGGGTGGGGCTGCTCCTCCTCCTTCTGCTTTTGCTGGGGGTGGTGTGGATATGGAGGTTGAGATTAGGGGGTTGTAAGCCGGGAGATAGAGATGGTGAACTGTTCTTGATCTCTTCCAGCTGAGCATGTTTCGAGAATAGAGCTGGGTTTTTTGCTGGTGAACTAAGGGTAATTGGAACGAAATGGAGAAAGCTGTATCATGTGAAACTCTTGCTCTTCCTGTATCTGTCTGGTAGGTACTATCTATTTTGTTGTACAAGATATTTTGACCTGTAAGTGATGTATATATCCCTGTTTTTTTTGTCTTCCGGGCACCCCTTCTGAAAATCAACACCGAAACACCATCGTAAACCGAACAACAACCGCAGATCAAGCAAACCTCCCTTTTCAATGGTATCTTACAACCCCCTTTTACCCCCCCTCTAGTTCCCCCCCTTCCTCCTCTTCTCATCCTCCTCCTCAACAATTACCAGTTCATCCAAATCCCGCTCCACGCTCAGCAGCCCAAGCGCGTAGTGGGCTTGTTCTGTTTTTGCCAGGACGAGTTTCCCGTCTGGGGCTTCTTCCGAGGCTTCAATCTCGCGGATCCGGCGATCGATACGCCGGGGACGGTTCCAGATGTTGTCTGGGAATAAGGGGCCGAGCTCGGGGGGTGAGTGGTAGGGTGGGCCGCGGCCGAGGGAGGCGGCTTTGTTCCAGCCGGACTCGCAGCCGTCGGCGATTTGGCGGGCGGATTGCCAGCCTGTTAGCCGGGCTATGTCGCGGAGGCGGCGGATGGTGAAGTGGCGTTGGGGGAGGGATTGGAACTGGGGATGTTAGCGAGATTTATCTACAAAGTTGACGAGGGATGTGTTGGCGATGAGGGAACCAAGGGGGGTGGAGGTTGGGGTGGGTGGTGAAGACGATGATGGTGATGATGGTGATGATGGTGATGGTGATGATGATGATGATGATGATGATGATGATGATGATGATGATGATGATGGCAACACGAGAGAAAAGGTTGATGTCTACCATGTACATGACGACGGTGAGGCTCGCGAGGAGGGACAACAATGTCTAATCATGTACATGGCGACGGCAACCTCAGAAGACAAAACAAAACAAAAAAGGAATCTAGTAGTGTACATGATGACGAAGAGAAACAAAGACAAGAAAAAAATCTATCGTGTACATAGTAATACAACACTCTTGAAAAAAAAAAAAAAGGAAAAAAAAGAAAAAAATTGGACAAGGAAATCTAATCACATCCACCAACAAAAAAGGGGATCATCATAATACGTCTGGAAGAACCCATCATCATCGTCATCATCATCATCATCATCATCATCATCATCATCACCACAGCATCAAAAACAAAACAAAAAAAGAGGTCATCCCACCGAACTACTCGGCGACCCCAACCCCCCACCCCCCCCCAGCAACAACAGCGGAAAAGGACAAACAGGAAACCCCCTTACCTGCACCCCCGCCACAAACAAGCAAAAACAGCTCTCTATAAACGCCGCACCCACCAGCGTGCTCACAGCACTAACATGCGTGGTATCCTCATGCAACCCCGCCGCGATCCTCGCAATCTCATTAGCCCACCTCCCCGTCTGCTGCGCCGCCATGCCGGCGGCATATATTGCAATCGGGGGCATCGACGGGTGGCTTCTGTGCAAAATAATCAGCCCCATGTAGTAATTCATCCATATCCCCGCGATGCTGTAAGTCCTGTAGATCAAAGCCGGGCCAAAGGGGGTCATGTCTGGGGGCGCGAAGTCAGGACCCATGGGCTCAAAGTCGGGGCCGAGCTTGGAGCGGAAGAGCTCAAAGGCGGCGCGGATGGATTCCCATTCTTGGAGAGCTTTGGCGGTCGAGGTGGAGAAGTCTTCTGGTTCTTCCGAGGAGGAAGAAGAGTCCGGGGGAGGGGTGGACTCCCGGGGTGGAGAGAAGCCTTTGGGGATGTCGAAGGTGCCCGAGGAGGGCATTAGGCCGGTGAAGGGGGGTGGAGATGCACCTCTTCCCTGGCCGGGTCCCGGGGGGGCGCCGGGGAAAGTTCCGGGCGGGCCACCCGGGAAGCCTCCAGGGGGGCCGGCACCAGGAGGACCACCGCCGGGGAATCTTCCTGGGGGACCACCCTCAAAACCACCAGGAGGACCACCCGGGGGACCACTACCAGGAGGACCGCCAGGACCACCTGGAGCTCCAGGCGGCGGCCCATACTTCCTCGCCTTCCTCTTCCTCGTCAAATCCTTCGACGCAAAACTCGCCAACCGTCCCAACAACAACATCAAATGGTCAAAAGTCCCATAACTACCCAACTCAAGTCAGCCTTCTACCACCATATCAACCCAAACACCACCCCCCTCAAAACTTACATCGAATCAATCTTCCCAAACGGCCCCCTAGGAATACACTGCGTCCACGCCTCATAATTCATGCTGTTCCCCAAACGTCGTCAGTCCACCATCCCTTCATCCCTAACCCAAGAAAAAAAAAACACTTACAAAGGCCTCGTCCCCCCCAGAAAACTCTGATAAATATCCATCTTGCAATACCACCAATACAAATCCCTAATCTGCTCATACTTTTCAACATCCCTCTCCGTCAACCTCCTCACCCTCTCCTCCCCCCCAACAACAACATACCCCTCCCCCCCGCCATAATCAACCTTCAACCCCGTCAGACTCTCAATAAACTCCGTGTCCGGCTCCGGCCAGTCATCCTTTTGCTCATGATGACGCGAGTCGAAACAAAACTCATCACACTGGTGATTACGCCTCGCTTGCTCCCGCTGTCTCCGCTTCAGAGTGAGAATATCACGCGTCATTTGCCGTAGGGGAAGCTCCTTCAGGATCGCGCGAGCGCCCCACATGTGTTTACACCATTTATCGTGATCCGAGTTCCACACCTCGTAGAAGCCAAGCAGCAAAGTAGCTGCCAGAGTGGCTGGTTGGATCCGTCGAGTAGGACTTTGATAGTTCTTAGCGATACGTCGGAGACTCAAGTGGTAGTGCTTCATCGCTGCTGTTGGGGGGTGGCCCTGGAGCTTGGCCATTTGCAGACTACCCAGCGCGAGCATCGCCTGCATGAGGGCCGGGTGGTTGAACGCCATGATGGGGAAAGTATCTGGTGATGGAGATATTAGCAAGGGGTGTCCGGTTGGCAGGCAGAGATGGGCGAAAAAAGTCGTGGTAAAACTAACAGGTCCAGATGTGTTGCCGCTCCTTGGCGACGGGCTGTCCTTGGAACATGGGGGTGGGGTCAAAGGGGTGGCGCTCGTAGAGAGACATGCTTTGGCCTGTGACGTTGACAAAGTACCAGAAGATGGCGGCGGTTTGGGAGTCGTTGAGGGGTGAGTTTGCTGACGACGGCATGTACGTGTCGAGGACGTTGGTGGCATTGTGACCGGCAAAGGACCGGATGTGAACGCCGTAGGCATCACCGTCGGTGTCGAGACGCCGAGCCACGAGGATACCGAGATCGTTAGACTCGAGATGGCTGCTGTGCGGGTCTATCGGCCCTTGTTCATCGTCTGATGCCATCATGGAAGCTTCATCGTCAGACTGCCAGTATCCTTCTTCCACAGACACAGTGCCGCTGAGTGCCGCTGCCGTATCTGGCGAAGCCAACTGTGGTGTCTCAACACTCTGCCGGATCTCTTGGCCATGGCCATGACCATAGCCCTGGTCATGGGGATGGGGTTGAGGATGAGAATATTGACCATGGTGACCATGAATGGGGGAGACATGTCCAAGAGCGCTAACCGGCTGTTGAGTCTGAGCTCCATAATAGTCCGAGAAGGGCAACCCGTCCCCAGGTGAAGGATACTGGTCGGGATACTGAACAGTATTGGGAGTCAAGAGCGGCGGGCTGGGCAAGTGATGCTGTGGCTCGAGGTGCTGCGGGCTAGGCAAGTGATGTTGTTGTGGGTCGATGTGCTGCGGGCTAAAGAGGGGTGGCCCAGCGATAGAATGGTTGGAAGGTCCCGCAAAGCCCTGAGAGTAAGGGTGCGTCCCGGTACCAGAAAAATCAACGGATAGCGGCTTGGGAGCAATAGCGGCAAGCGGTCCTTGTGACGAGGCAGCCTTGGTTTGTGCTTCCGAGAGCTGAGCGTTCAGAAGGGCCTCCTGGGCCTGCTGATGGTACACAGGATGTCCCCAAAGGTGGCCAGAAGGAAACGGCCCCATAGACTCCTTGAAGACAATGCGCTGGTTGTATCCCTCACATTGTCTCTTGGACTTGATGCAGTTCCCGCAGGTGGGCTTGCCCTCGTCGCATTTGATTCGCCGTCTGCGGCAAGCTAAAAAGGGGAGTCAGCGGGAGCCGTGCACAGGATTTTGAAGAGTGAGGCCCGCCTCATCAGCGACACCCAAGCTCATGGTAAACACTTACTGAGGCAGCCAGTCTTGGTTCTCTTTCTGACTGTTGTCTTTTTTGGCGGCTGGTTTCCCTTGCCATTGGGCGGCTCAGAGGGATCATTGCCAGAGGGAGGCTCGGGCGAAGGAGCAGACTTTGGGGCTTGTGCCTCCAGGGTGTCGACGTCCATGATGGTTGGTGTAAGTCAAAAAAAGGGGGTAAACGTGTAGAGTATGCAGAAAGAAAAACGGCGAGTAAAGAGCTTTACCGGGAAAGCGGTGTGACGGATCTGTGCTAGTGAAAACTCAGCGCGTTCACATGATAAACTCGAGGCTGTCTGGCGAATATATCATGAGTTTGTAGTCCCTTGATCTGACCAAGACAAGAGGGCAATGGGGGGCGGGAGACGGGTAATAAATCTCCGCCGCGGTGCCCAGATACTCACACAAACTATGTAGGTAAGGTCAGTATGTAGGGTGGAATGGGGCGGATCAGATGCCGTAGGTGATGCACCTCACCGGAACGGACTGAGACAAGCTGGTGTAACGAGATTGTGAATTACCTTGAGAGCAGGTCGCCTTGTATTGATCCCGGCGAAGCCAGAGTATGATCCGAATTGGTGCAGCTGTCTGCAGGACACAACAGGACGCGGAGAGGTTTCGCTAACTTGTTGATTAGCTGAATGGAAAAGACCAGTGCCGGCCGAAACAGCCCCAGGAACCCGTTGGGTGTAAGATGGCGTAGCCTGGCAGCCCGCCCGCGGTGAGGGTGACAAACAATAGCCGTTGAGGCTGATATCGACGAGCAGCGTCGTATGGGTAGGTGATATTCGTTTATATGTAGTGTGTAGATATCTAGGCCGTCTCTCTTTGTTGTGGTATAGTGGTAACTAGGTGGTGGACGTGGTGTGTCAGGCGGAACAAGCCAGGGGTGGGTGGGGGGGGCGTGGCTTCGGCCGAGTGCTCTCACTCACTCTCCCACTTGAAGGAGAGACACAGAGGCGTGGGCGGTTTGCTATGGAGGGAGAAAGGAGAGCAGATCGAGAGGTGTGGCGCTGTATGATGGCATCACGGGCCAATGGTGCTCGAAGAGATTCTGGTGCGAGGACAGATCGGGCGCTCGCAATTCTCACTTGTTGCTTGGCGAGGGGAGAGTCGCATCGCAGCACGGGGCGGCCACCGCAAGCTGGAGAGCTGGGCAAGCATCGTGAGGTGGGGCAGCCTCAACGGGCCAAGAGATTGGCGCCACTTTCCTACAGTCCCCTAACACCAGACCATGGGCCAGAACGGTGAAGTTGCGGGACCTACAGGTTAGCTGATGCAGCCTGTATGCGTGCTCCATGTGCAGCTGTGGCGCCTTGACAGGATGATGGAGGGTGAATGTCCCCTCAAGATGCCCCCCCCGCCCCCCCGCGCGCTCCAGCTCTCAGTCTCACAAGGTCAGGTACACTTCTCTGTCAGTCCAGCTCTGGGGGACGGGAACAAACCGTCCCGTCCATCGTCACCACGGGCGTTCTAAAAAAGTAACCCTCCCCTCCTTCGACACGTCAGGTATAATGGTATATCCCTCGGGACGAGTCTGATGCCGGCGTTGCCGCTGCTGCCGTTGTGTAGCCCGCGCTACCTGTCAGTCAGTTCACCTAGTACCGTACTATGGACCTCAAACTAAACTCGGTGGGGATGTGACAGCGTGACACGAGCGGACCAGGAACACCGCTGCAGTTTTATGACATGAAGATGGACGCTTTCGAGTTGGTCTGCAGCTCTGTGGCGTCAAGCCGTCCTACCGTTCAAGGTCAGGGTCGAGGTGGTGCCGTGTGACGCAAACTAGTGTAGGTGATAACAAGATGCAGAAACGAAACTGGTGAGTGTATGAAGAAGAGTGTGTGAACTCCTGAGTGGAGGTGGATAGGGTGATGGGATGGACCAAGCATATCCCGATAATCCCCCACTCTTGCTCCCCTCCATCAAGAGCACAAGTTCCTCTGTCCCAACCAAACATCCCGCCTCGTTAATCTATGGAATATTCTCTGCGGCTTCCATGCCTAAATTATCATGCATCTCTTCACATGATAGGGCTTTTCAGCTCCGACTGCCGCTCTATGGATATTCAAAAAAGTAAACTGCAACATCGAACACCTCCGGGCGCCCGCTCAACGACCGTCCATGACTAGTAAATCTTGGCGTGGTAACGGTGAGCGAGAAGCCGAAACGGTTGCCAAGTGCTCTTTGGTATCATGGCACCAAATTTTGTGGCCATCAGAAGCTGTAAAGGGCCGATACTCCCCATGAACAAGTCGCACTGCAAACCCAGACTGGCTTTCTTTGTATAGAAAAATGCTGTGTATCCCGCGGGCCGTCTTAATACTTCCGGTCTTATTCTGGCTTCAATCTGTGTCAAACACTGGATCTGCGAGATTGCTTTGGATAACCAAGACAAAAGACATGTGAAGTTGCGTTGTGTGTGTGTGTGTGTGTGCGGCGAGCCCGGGGTCCTGCATAGGTAGCTTCGAACTCGAGGTACAGTAGAAAAAAGTAAGCACGGAGAGATGCTGGGGAGATAGATGCACGGCAGAATGCATTGACGGCCGAGGATGCGAGGTTCTCGACGAGAATGGTCAAGATGTATGATGATCGAGAACTGACATATGCTGGATTGGATCAGGACATCGAATAACTAAGCTCCACGATCAACTGATGCCCCAAGCTTCAAAAAAACGGGCCTGGGATTCTGTGAGGGGATTCTCTTCAACATCGGCCAAACCGGATGACACCTCCGTTGTTGTCGTTGCATGTCCCAAACCGGACAAAGAGTCCAGGGATCAGCTGTCAGTTTCGGCCGCAAGGCTGAAGAAGCACAGAGGCGGGAGGGACACAGCATATGATTGTTAATTTGGGGTGGGAAACCGAGGCATGTTCGAAGAAGATGGTTGTGAAACTTCACGGGACACCCTCACGGGAGCTTGGGCCGTTGATCTCCACCGCACGGTCCACTCAAGCTTTAACCCCAATGTGGGGGCTGACGGCTTGCCGATCCTGGCCCCACTAAATTTTTCTTCGTCTTTTGGACGACAGCAACAGGCGACAGACAACAGACTGCCAGCGCAACTGCGGCCAGCCACCAATCCAGTCCAACTGCCAGTTCTTTCGACTGCCATCATGTTTCCCGTCAAAGGCCTGAGTATCTCGGCCGAGAAGCTCAAGATCGAGACCGAGAACGGTGCCGTTCCGGTGAATGCCGCTCCCGCCCCGGCCTCGAAACCTGCAAGGAAGCGCAAAAGACCGAACCAGCAGAATGTGACGGCCGACAACTTTGCTGATCTCTGGGACCAAGTCATCGAGCACAAGGAGGCTCCCAAGCCAGGGACCAAGCCGCGGAGCAAGCAGGAGGCAAAGCGCCAGAAGACAGACCATCAGCCCGCCCCCAAGCATACCGCCCAAGCTGAAGAGAAGAGCGAGGACAACACCCCCAAGAAGGCCAAGGAGCAGAAGCAAAAGAAGAAGTCTGTAGCCCCATCTGAGAACGCCGAGGATGGCTTCAATGGCTTCGACGACGAGGAAGACAAGACCCCGAAGCCCACACCCGCCGCCGCCCAAGACACCGCCACCGGCAAGAAGAACAAGAAAGACAAGAAGCAACAACCCCCGAAGGTCGACAACGATGCCCAAACCAGAGCCACAGCACCACCACCAAAACCAGCTGCCCCAACCCCCGCCCCAGGCCCCAAACTCACCCCCCTCCAAGCCTCCATGCGCGAAAAGCTCATCTCGGCCCGCTTCCGCCACCTAAACGAAACCCTCTACACCCGCCCCTCCAAAGAATCCTTTTCCCTCTTTTCCACCTCCCCCGAAATGTTTTCCGAATACCACGAAGGCTTCCGCCGCCAAGTCGAAGTCTGGCCCGAAAACCCAGTCGACATTTACATCTCTGACATCAAGACCCGCGCCCCCCTCCGCCAACCACCCAAATCCCACCCCGCCCTCCCAACCGCCATCCCCCTCCCGAGGGACTTTTCCACCAAAATCTGCACCATCGCCGACCTAGGCTGCGGCGACGCGAAGCTAGCCGCCACCCTCCAACCGCTTCTCAAAAAGTCGAAGCTCCAGATCCACAGCTTTGACCTCCAAACGGGGGGCAACCCCCTGGTCACCAAAGCCGACATTGCCAACCTCCCGCTTGAGCCTGGGACGGTGGACGTGGTGGTTTTTTGCCTTGCGTTGATGGGGACGAACTGGACTGATTTCATCGAGGAGGCGTATCGGATTCTTCGTTGGAAGGGGGAGCTCTGGGTGGCGGAGATTAAATCCAGGTTTTCCAGCCCTGGCGGGTCAGGAACGACGCAGCCGGCAAAGGTTGTGTCACACTCCGTGGGCAACAGGAGGAAGAACAACAAGCCGAATGCTAAGCAGCTTGTTGAAGAGGAGGCGGCTGATTTGGCCGAGTTGGCGGAGCATGTCGATGGGGATGTGCCCCCCGTTCAAAAATCGAGCAGCACGGATATTTCGGCTTTTGTGGCTGCGCTGCAGGGGAGGGGGTTTTTGCTGAATAGGGATATGGGGGAACATGCGGTTGATATGAGCAATAAGATGTTTGTTAGGATGAGCTTTGTCAAGGCTGCGCCTGCGCTGGTGGGGAAGTGCTCTGACCCCAAGGCGCTGGAACGGGAGGCGCGGTTCAAGGAGCAGAGGGAGGTGGAGAAGAAGCTGGGGCCGAATGCGAGTCGGTTGGGGAAGGATAGGGGGTTTGGGGCGTTGGGTGGGTTCAAGGATAGGAAGAAGGAGAGAGAGACGAGGGCGGAGGTGGTGGAGAATAGGAAGAAGTTTGTGGGGACAGGGAGGGAGCAGAGGGAGGAGGAGGAGAGGAAGAGGAGGGAGATGGCGATTTTGAAGCCTTGTGTTTACAAGTTGAGGTAGATTCTTTTTGTTGTAGGTAGGGTATGCATGGGGGTGATGGTAGTGGTAGATAAAAGCAAAGGCAATTAGGTACGGCAAGATACGTCAAGTTATGGGATCCAGTAAGAGAAAACAAACGGGGTTTAGATATGAATGAGCGTTGTTTGACCTTGTGAGGCTCGACGTGAAGTTCGGTAGATAGATAGGTTGGCACACACAAGCTCATCAATTCCTGCCCAAACGCTACTTCCCTGACCCCCAATTCTAAAGAGGACTTTTCTCTCTTTTCCCGTCTTGTTTTTGTGTGTATAATTCCAGCAAAAAAAAAAACCCACGTAGGTCCGAAACATCTATCACAAACCGAGCGCAAGTTCAAAAAAACACGCTATGCTACCTACGAAAGCTTTGCGCCAACGATCCAGGAGTTCGGCATGGCACCAGATCCCATAATCCCTCTTAAGCCTCGAAAATCAAGCTGGCAGCATACTCAACATTACCACCAGTAGCCTCCAAGGCCTGAATAGCCTGCTGCTCCGAGGCCCCCAGAGCCTTGAGCTGCTCGATATGCTCCCGGGGGAATCGCGAAGTTTGCTGCTGCTGCTGCTGTTGTTGTTGTGGTGATGGCTGTTGCTGCTGTGGCTGAGGCCGGGAGGGTTGAACGGGCACTGCGGCGGGAGCAGCAGGTGGTGCCTCAGCCTGAGGGACTGGTGAACCAGGAGCCGGAGCACCTGGGGCAGTGACAGCTCCGGTCCGTTGGCCGATCGTAGTACCGGCGGGACCGGGAGCAGTTGGCTCTTTTTGTACTTGCTCCTCAACATCCCTCGGGATGTCAGCCTCTCCCAAGAAGGGCACAACCTCCCCCTGGATGACCAGCGCGTTCTTGGCCAGGTCGATGCAAGCCTGATAACGCTTCAACATGTCCAAGCCGAGCAGGAGCTCCACCGTCTTACCCTCCATGACTGTGAAGCTGCAGGGAAGAAAGAGAGGGCCAATCTTTATTTGGGCCGAGTGGACACGGCCGAGAATGTTGGCTGTCCCGACACCCTTAGCGATACCAGCAAACCGCCTGTCAACCAGCCTCATGATACCGCAGGCTTCAGCACAACTCGGGCTCATGATAGTGGCCTGAGCGCCAGAGTCAACAAGAGCCTTGACCTTGTGCCCGTTGACCTCGACGTCGAGGTACAGCATATGCACATAACCGAAAACTGACATTTTGTTAGAGAGGTGCTCTTGTAAGAACCGCTGGTACAGATAGTCAAAGGAACCTACCCTCGGGGTTATGCTCAATGGCATTTTGAAGGTTCTCCATGACACGCTCTTGCCGGATCATTTCTTCGATCTTCCTTTGAGCTTCCACATCAAACGGATCCTCATTCAGCCTCGCAATCATCCGGTGGCGCTCAGCCCGCTCCCGCCTCTCAACATCATACTGGCTGTTGAAGATTTGGGCGAACCTGACCGGATCGTCCAGCGCACCAGCCCACTGTGGTGATGAGTTCTCCACCTCTCGCCGAAGAGCTGGGTTGCCCAGAATCTGAAGACGGACGGTCTCGGGGTCCTGTGCTCCTGAAGGCGCCTGCGCTTGCTGACGAGATGGTCCTGCTTCCCCCTGTCCTGTTGGGATTCCGGTGCTACCACGGATGTCGCGAACGTGGAGGGCCATCATGTCGCCATCGTCGACGTTCAATTCGGCCAGTGTCTTGGAATTGTCGTTGATGAGCTTGCCATTATGGTACAGGTGTTGGGAGGTGGAGGGGTGGCCGGTTTCGACTTGGATCGAGCTTCGGAGGGTCTCGATGGTCATCTCCGGGTAGACGTCCAGAGACAGGAGGTCCTGGTCGTCCGCCTGGGTTTCGGCGTTTGTGATTGTGAGCGTGATGCGCCTGGTGTTCGTGAGTAACCTGTCACCAGGAGCGTTTGACGTGATAAAAGGTAAAAAGAATCGACTTACATGTTGTCGAGTCTGGCGCAAGCGGAGAGAGCGTCGATGGTAGTGGAACTAGACGAAACAAGTACGAGTGGTTGCAAGCGTTGGGATCAATGCCGCCGGAAGAGAATCTAAAAGTAAAAATTTCAAGTTTCGTAGAGAGGAAAAGTCAGTCGAGGCGGTGGGTGTTGTGTTTGTCAACAGTCAAGCTTTGTTGTATGCTGTGGCACGAGGGGCAGCCCGAGGTAAGGTCTCAAGCTAAGTCGGTGACGGAGGGGCTCCAGTTTCCTTTCCGAGAAAGGCACCGCTAAAGCCTTGGACGGGTAGCTAGAACCAGGGGGGCGTAGGCTCCCTAAGATACCTGATTGGAGGGTCCAGACCTTTTGCTAGCTTGGGGAGCGTGGGGTAGAGGCACGGAAGACGACCTGAGACTTCCAGAGTTCCCTTCAACCTTTTTACGCCATTTCCAGTTTTTACAATCACCAATCACCAACCGACACAGATGGCCATACCTATGCGGCTGTACACTTTTAACACACTAAGATGCATTTAAGCTTCGCAAGCAGTGCTTCATGCCCCTGAAGCCGCAGTAGCGTTGTCGACCTGCCTTAGCATCCTACCTCTGCTGCTGAGTTGAGAGATGGAAGTTATTGGAAGCCCATCGAGGTTCTGCTATGCAGCAGGCAAGCTTCCCCGGGTGGACACATGGCCAGGTTTTCTCAGGCACTGAACAGTCAGTGTAGCGGTGTACATTGGAATCCAATGCCGAGCGAAAGGCCGTCCGTATGACACGCGCTGCTGTCTCGTCTAGGCATCATGGATGCTGTTCATGGCTGACCATCAGCAACAACTTGCAGGCTTCAGCGTTGGGATGAACTTTTCACCCTCGCAAGCTGGGGGCTCTTCAACCGGGCGACAAGGGCATCGAGTACATGCATCAAGGGATCAGTTGACCCCCCATGTATGCATCGATTGCAGCAGAGCTGGATGCAAGGCGCTCCGTCCGGTATTGGCTCGCTTGATAGATCACAACATGTTGGGACACCTAGAGACGGGACGACTGACTCTTTTTTATCTCTTGCATGCAGCGGTCTGCATGACTCCTACACCCTTTCTCTTTTTTGTCAGATTCTCAGTGAGAATTGTTTTTCGCACAGACGACTACATCTTCTCGATCTCCCTCTTGAGCCAGCTGGGAAAGAGATCGCCTCAAAAGGCCGTCTCAGGATCTCACCATCTCAGAAGCTTATCGGTGACGTCAGCCCGACCCCTGTTTGGCGCTGTGGATATTTCACGGAGATGGAGGGGGCGGGGTAAGTCACGGAGTGCCTGCCGGCATCCCTTGACCACGCCGTCAACACCGTTGTCGTTCTGATCGGCGCCGCCAACGTTGGATATTGACACCTGCAAACGTCAGGGTCCACCAGGGGTCCTGTTTGACAGGCGAATGACAGCAAAATTCCACTGACCGAGGGGCAAAGGCGTCTTTGTCGTTCCCTTTTGCAAGTTCCCCCTCGCAGGGTGGATCTGCAGCTTAGACATTTGGGGACCTCATGACTGGTTTGTGGAAGTGAGTTTGGGCACCCATACTGCTCCGTTGACGCTTGGCCTTCGTACCTTCTTCCCAGCCTGGTGGTAAAGAGTGCTGGTGATACAACGTTGCTTCGCTCGGTTCTTGACCGTTTCCACCTTACAACCTCGAGGCATCAAGTCTGATATCTTTTGAATACCTAGCCGATCATCTCTCCATTGTGTTTATCATCATCACAAGTCATTTCGGGTGTCACTGGCCTTGACTTGACCACGTGGTTGTAATATTGGATTTTCTTATTCATATTTCACCGCAGACTTCACTGTGTAGCTAGCACAGCGGCACACGACACAGCACAGCATTCCGTTTTCAAACATGGTCTCCCAAATTGAACAACAGCCAGCGAGGGAGGACGTCAACCCTCCAACCACAGCCAGCCCAGGCCCCGTCGATGGAGACCAAGCCATTGACGAGTCCTCCGATGCCGACGGGGACTTTGCCCAACTGCAAAAGACACTCAGTCAGAAGCGACGAGCAGAGAAAGACTCTCCTGAGTCGAGGCTTCAGAAGGCGCTTCCGTTCCCCTTTTTCCCAAACATCAGACCCCTGACCGTCTCTGACGCACCGTCATGCGTGCAATTGGAGAATGCCGCATTCCCCAACCCTGACCATAGGGCGTCCCCTGAGAAGGTAAAACCCATGGTTCTTTTCTCAACATATCAATGAGGCTTTACTAACATCCTTCCCAGTTCGAATACCGCCTCACCACCTGCCCCGAACTCTCCCTCGGCGTTTTCTGCACCGTCATCCCCTCCCAGCTTCCCTCCTCCTGCAAGCTCCCCACCCTTTCCACCGCCCGCCCGGTGGAAACCGACCGGGCTGATGGCGCCGTGTCGGTGCTACTGGCGCATATCGTCTCCACTCGTGGGACTGGCAAAGTCGTCAGTGACGCTGATATGGACTACCCCAAAGACTGGCGGACACGACAAGGGAAGTCTGCCGAGGTGGGCCATCAGGAGACGGGGGGGCTGGTGGCGCTGCATTCACTTGCTGTTTTGCCTGGACTTCAGGGATGCGGGATAGGCAAGATGATCATGAAGGCGTATTTGCAGCAGGTGAAGGGTATGGGGCTGGGGGAGGGGGTGGGATTGATTTGCCAGGATTATCTGGTGGGATATTATGAGAGGTTTGGGTACAAGAACCTGGGGCCAAGCAAGGCGCAGTTTGGGGGTGGGGGGTGGAATGATATGGTGAGTGCTTTGCTGTTGTGATTTCATGAGAGAGGTGTTGTGGAGGGCTAACGAAGTTGTTTTTCCAGGTGTTTGATCTTTCCGGGAAACCAGAGTAGTGTTTCTGATATCTTCCGATGGCAACACACTGCTATACGAGGCAGCGACTGGACATGGATTCCGAGCAGCAGAATAGGGAGATCCGAACCAACTTGGACCTCCTTTTTGAAATAGACAGGGGATATGTAACTGCTGATGTCGAAAACATGGTGACTTTCGTGTGAGGAGTACCTTGCTGTTGCACGGGCATAGTGACTCGATTCCAGGATCAGACAGCTTCGACGCAGTCCTCAGAAGTCCCATTAGAGATGACCGGCATCCCCTCATCTTGATCTAGAAGCCTATCTCTGCCATATTTTTTCATTTCCTTTTTTCACAGGCACTTTAGTCAGTAGCCTTGTACTTCTCCCTATACTCCTCAGTCCGCTTGATATCCTCCTCTCCAACCAAGCCCTTGATCCCCTCAATAATATCATCCAATGTCAAAATGGCATAAATTGGCAGGTTGTACTCCTTCTTCAACTCGCCCAGCGCAGACGGCCCAGGCTTGGAATCATCCCCATCCTTGGCCGGAAGTTTCTCCATCCTGTCCAACGCAACAACGATGCCAGCTACGATGCCGCCCTCCTTCTCAATCTTAGCGATGGCCTCCCTCTTGGCGGTGCCAGCGGTGATGACATCGTCCACGATGAGGACTCTCTTTCCCTTCAAGGGGGCGCCGACGATGTTGCCGCCCTCGCCGTGGTCCTTGGCCTCCTTGCGGTCGAACGAGTACTCGACCGAGGCGTACTTGTCGGGGTTTATCTGGCCGAGCTTGATGGTGGCGGCGGTGGCGAGGGGGATGCCCTTGTAGGCGGGGCCGAAGATGATGTCGTACTGGATGGGGAGAGAGTCGATTGTGAGGGCGTAGGCGGTGGAGATGGAGTTCAGGAGGTCGGCGCGGTAGAAGTCGCCGGCGTTGAAGAAGTAGGGGGAGGTGCGGCCTGATTTGAGGAGGAAGGAGCCGAATTTGAGGATGTTGCCGTCGATGGCGGATTTGAGGAAGTCTTTTTTGTATTGGGGGAGCTCGGACATGGTGGGCGGTGGTGGGATTGGGGTATCAAAGGGGGTTGAAGTGGAAGCAAGATGGTATTTTGGGAGTGGTTATCGAAGTTATGGCTTAACCGTCGTCGAGGCGCATATGGGTTGCCCCGCCATGAAAAAGATTGGATTTTTTGATCGCGGGATGCATGGTGGGGTAATTGGCAGCTTTTCGTGCCGACAGGCGGGGCTGGAAGGGGGTGTAAGTGCGCATTGGTATGGTGTCAATTATTCTACTGTATGATGTTTGGAAATATCAGGGCTCAGTTATAGCTAGTTGGGAGCTCAGGAGCTATACCTTAGCTTTCTGTCGTCGACAACACCTTAGGAAACAATCCTTTCAATATTCTTGAGATGGCAAGGAGCAACCCGTTCAAGGGTCCAGCCGTTGTGTTCAATGTGGCCCCGGTACCTTGCTGACCAGCTTGAACCCCACTGACATCTTGGCACCAGCCCCACTCGCCTGGCATTCCCACACACACCGCTTTCTTATCTTATCAAAAATCTTCTGCGGGCTGGAAAAAAATATTTCGAGGCAAGTTCTGCGGTCGGCCAAATCGACACCGCCCCGCTAGGACGCTGCGATACTCTTTTTCGCCTTCTTCACCCACGCCCACCCCCAAACCTCACCCACCACCACCACACCACCTTATCACTTCCCCGGACAACGACAGACAAGACAGTTGCCCGACATGACGTGGAAGGATATTGCGCCCGTGCCTACGTAAGGATATTCGATTTCAACAAGGACGACGCTGGGACAAAATTGACTGATTCTTTTTGCGGGATGCAGGGCGCAGGAGTTTATTGATATCATCCTCTCGTAAGTTGAAGATATTTTCGACCCTCAGGACTGGGATGGGTGATGCTAACAGTACCACAGGCGGACACAGAGGAGATTGCCCACTCAGAGTGCGTACATCGAATAGGACTGCTTGTAGGAACACTGTTGCTGACTCGAAAATCGCAATCAAGTCCGTGCTGGCTTCAAGAGTACGTAGAACCTGGACAACGATGAGGACAATGGGATCAACAGTTTGCTAACACCATGCGCCTACAGTCAGCAGAATTCGCGCCTTCTATACCCGCAAGGTCAAGTCAGTACACCTCGCGATGCCTCTCCATCGTCGCATACCACTTCGAAGTCGACGACAATCTCGAACGGAACGCTAACCTTCAACCCCAGGTTCACACAGGAAACATGCAGCGAAAAGTTCGGCGCCATTGTTTCCAGCTTTCCCATCCTCACGGATCAGCATCCCTTCCACCGCGACTTGATGAATATTCTCTATGGTGCGTTTTGCTGGATTTGGAGGAGGTGAAGCTCGGAAGGGTGCTGACGATTTGGTTCAACAGATGCCGACCATTTCAAGGTGGCCCTCGGCCAGGTCTCGACAGCCAAGCACTTGATCGAGACCATCTCGCGCGACTACGTCCGTCTCCTCAAGTACTCTCAGAGTTTGTACCAGTGCAAGCAGCTCAAGAGGGCCGCTCTCGGTCGTATGGCCACTCTCATCAAGAGGCTAAAAGACCCTCTCGCCTATCTCGACCAGGTCAGACAGCATTTGGCCAGATTGCCCGACATCAACCCCACCACCCGTACTCTCCTCGTTGCCGGTTTCCCCAACGTCGGCAAGAGTTCGTTCGTCAGCTCCGTCACCAGGGCCGATACCCCCGTTGAGCCCTATGCTTTCACAACCAAGAGCTTGTTCGTCGGTCATCTTGACTACAAGTACCTCCGCTATCAAGTAATCGACACCCCCGGTATTCTCGACCACCCCCTCGAGGAAATGAACACCATCGAAATGCAGTCCGTTACCGCCCTTGCCCATCTCAGAGCCGCCATTTGCTTCTTCATCGACATCAGCGAGCAGTGCGGTTACTCATTGAAGGCGCAAATCAACCTCTTCAAGTCGATCAAGCCCCTTTTCGCCAACAAGATGGTCTTTGTCGTCTTGAACAAGATGGATGTGAAGAAATTTGAGGAGTTGGAACCAGAGATGCAGGCCGAACTCAACGACCTCGTCAAGTCTGGCGATGTCGAGCTTCTCCGTGCTTCGTGCGCCACCCAGGAGGGTGTTCAGGACGTCAAGAACCACGTTTGCGAGCGTCTCCTCGCCGAGCGTGTCTCTCAAAAGTTGAAGGCTGGCACTGGCAGCAGCGGCAACATGGGCTCTCGCCTCACCGAGGTTATGGCCCGTATTCACGTTGCCCAGCCTATGGGTGGTGTTACTCGCGAGACTTTTGTCCCAGAAGCCATCAAGAACATGAAGAAGTACGACAAGAACGACCCCGAAAGAAGAAGGTTGGCTCGCGACGAGGAGTTCGAGAATGGTGGTGCCGGTGTGTTCAACGTCGATCTCAAGAGGGATTATCTCCTCGCCAACCCAGAATGGAAGTACGACAAGATCCCCGAGATTTACGATGGCAAAAACGTCTACGACTATGTCGACCCAGATATCGACGCCAAGCTTGCCGCGCTCGAGGAGGAGGAGGAGCGTCTCGAGAAGGAGGGCTTCTACAAGTCCGACTCGGATGTTGGCGATGAGTCTGAGGAGGAGATTCTCCAGAAGGCCGAGTTGATCCGTGAGAAGCACAAGCTCATCCGCAACGAGGCCAAGATGCGCAAGTCTCTCA
Source organism: Podospora pseudoanserina (assembly GCF_035222485.1). Classification (NCBI taxonomy): domain Eukaryota; kingdom Fungi; phylum Ascomycota; class Sordariomycetes; order Sordariales; family Podosporaceae; genus Podospora; species Podospora pseudoanserina. The sequence goes on along the minus strand of NC_085922.1, from coordinate 1,511,495 downwards.
AGAACCGCGCCATGATCCCTCGCAAGTCGCTCAAGAAGTCGTTCTCTCAGCTCGAGGACCACCTTGACCAATTGGGTGTTGATACCCAGGAGATTGACCTCCGTGGTCGCGCGGCCGTTCGTGAGACCCGTGGCAGATCAGTTGGTGCCCGCTCCAGAACCGGCACTGTTGACCCAGATGCCATGGATGTTGACAATGCTCCTTCGGCGAGAGACAGACTCCGCAGCCAGAGCAGACCCCGTGACAGGTCCGTCATGGCGACGAACCGTCGCGAGGATGGTGTCACAGACGAGCTTGTGCGGACAAAGGTGGAGAGGCAGGCCAAGCTTGCTCAGCGCAAGATGAACCGCATGGCGAGACAGGGTGAGGCTGATAGGCATATTGGTGCTACCATGCCCAAGCATCTGGTGAGTTTTTTTTCTTTCTCTGTCTTATCGCTGTCGAATTGGTATGCTAATGCGTGCTTTAGTTTTCTGGCAAGCGCACAATCGGCAAGACCAGCAGTCGTTAAGCGGCGGTGGTTTTTGTGGTTGTTGTTGGAATTCGTTAGAGGTCTGGCCGGGGAAAATTGGGAGGAAGGGAACCAAAAGAAGGTTATATCAAGAGGCTTTATTGTTACCCATGGTTGTGGTCTGCTCATACTGTTTATGTTTTCTGTCCTTGCACATTTGGCGCATTGGAGTAATGTGAAAATCAATTGTTTGTGTCATTTTTGGACCGTATGTGAGGTTGGCGGGATCTTGTTTTAATTGCTAATTCATCTGTTGAAAGAAGGGGGAAGTGGGGTGAAAATAAGGTATGTTGATTAAGTCAAGCTTTTGTACACCGAAACTCGTGCTAATTTCACAAGATACATAGATGTGTGTTTCTCAAAAGAAGACGACATCCCCTCGTCCCAGCCCAACCCGCCCCTTCCGGTGAATGTTTCTCTTATCGCCCTTTCCAACCCCTCAGGCCCGCAAACCAACACCAGCGTTTTCCCTTCTGGATCTGGCTTTCCGACGGCGGATTCGAAGAACGGGCGGTCCATCCTCCCTTTTCTGCCTTGCCAGGAGGCCTGGGGGCGGCTGAGGCTGTATACCAATTCCATCCTCTCCTTATTGCCCCTTGCCATGGCGTCGAGCTCGTCTCTGCACAAGATATCTTCTTCTACCCTGTTGCCGTCGAGGACAAGACATTTTGTTGGGTCGAGGGAGGGGGGGGAGGAGAGGATTGCGCGGAGGACCTGGAAGATGGGGGTGATGCCGCTCCCGGCGCAGATCATGACCAGCTTGGTGACGTTTCGCTGCTTGGAGTTTACGGAACATAGCCCGGGGGATAAGTAGAGAAACTTGCCGACCGGGCCTTTGAATTCCACCGGGGAGTGGAGGGGGAGGGCGTCGAGGGCGAGCGTCATTTTCCCTCCGCTAGAGGGGGAATCGGGGGAGGGGGGGTAGATTTTTATGAGGAGGGAGAGGGTTCCGGTGGGGAGGGAGCCGGGGGAGATGGGGGTGTAGGCTCTTATTATTGTTTCTGGGGAGGAAAGGCGGACGAGGAGGTGTTGGCCAACGGGGAGGCCGAGAGTTTGGGTTGCGTGTTGGAGGGTGAAGGTGAAGATTTTGGTGTTGGGGGATACTTTTGTTTTGGAGATTAAAGTGGCGGGGAGCCATTGTTTGGGGTGGAGGAACGAGGGCGGGGGGTGGCAGGGGGAGGATGGGGTGGGGAGGGAGAGGAGGGGGAGGGAGGAGGGGGGAGGGTGCCGATGTGGTATCAGGGGCATCATTGCTTTGGCGTTTTCGCTGTCTAGAGAGGGTTAGTGAGGGGGGATGAGAGGGAAGGGAAGGGGGGCTTACGGATGGCGAGGAATTCATCTGATATATCCTGAGCTGCGGCGTTGATTATGGAGGCGGCGCCGCCGGGGTGGCCTTCGAGAAAGGCGGTGCCATCGTAGACTTCCCCGTTCAGAACAAACCAAGGGGAGGCTTCGCTGTCGTGAGAGCGAAGCTCTTCTAGAGAAACCTCGCGGGAGATGGCGGGGTTTGTCAGGGGGATTTCCTTCTCTGGTGGGGAGGTTATAGGGTTGGTGAGGGTTTCGCCGCCCGCTTGACGCTCGCCCCAAAAGCCGTTTGTGAGGTCGCCGCCTGACCTTTTCACCCGTTCCATCCAGCCTCCGGGTTGGAGGGCGGGTTGGGTTGGGTGTTCAAACCGGAGGGTGTTGGAGGTCGTGTCGTGGTGGATGACGACGCGGAACCAGGGGTTGTTCATCATCCCCAGGACCGACCAGTACATGTCCCTAGGCTGGACCATCATCGCCTCGTCCATGGCGCGGACGACAATGTCAGACGCCCCGGCGAGGGTGCCGACAGGGAGAGCGAGAGACCAGAAACACCAGCAGAAGGAGGCGTCGCGCCCGTTTTGGGAGAGGTCGAGACGGCCGCCGTAGATGCGGCTTTCTGTCTCGGTGCGGTAGAGGTCTTCGGGGTAAGAGATGTTGCCCAAAAGCCACGTCTTGCCTTGATCCAGGGAAATCTCCATGCGGGTGACTCTTTTGCCGCCGCCGGCGTAGGCGTAGCCTTTGAGCTCGTAGGTGGCTCCGTCTTGGATTTGGACGGTTTCTTCGTGTTGGGGGTACACGACGGCCGAGTTGGTGTTTAGGTCGTAGATGGCGTACCGCTCATCTTTCCAGATTTGGACCATCTCTTCTGTCCCGTTGCCGCTTTCTTCGGGGCTGATTGTGGTGGGCAGGACGCGGTTGTCGTAGATGTGATACCAGTTCTCCGAGGGTTTGTCGCTGATGATCATCTTCTTGAGCCATTTCACGCTTCTCCCACCAATCATACCCGGGATGATCACTCGAAGGGGCTTGCCGTGGTCGGGGTGGAGAGGGAGACCGTTCATCAGCCAGGAGATCATCATGCCTCTTTCTGGGTCCATGGCATGGCTCAGCTTCACTGACGTCCCGTAGTAGCCGTTGGGGAGGGCATCAGCGCCCTCAAAGTGCACAAATTTCCCCTTGCGAGTGTTGACGCCGGCAAGGGAAAGGAGGTGGCCGAGTGGTAGACCGGTCCAGAGAGATGTTGAAAGGCCGGCGGCGCCCCACGAGAAGCCTTTGGATTTGCGGACCTGGTTCTGTTCTTTACGGCGGTTACCAGCGCAGACTAGTGTTACTGGGTAGGAGACGACTTCATCTTCGAAACGGGAGGAGATGAGATCTGCCAAAGTGAGGGTGATTGGCGAAGAGCAGAGGCCTTCGATGGTGAAAGACCATGATAGAGCGTCGGCATCGTGAACCTGAGGAACCGGTCCGTGGTTGCGAACATAGTGAAGATTGAGGGTAGTGAGGAACCCCTGGTCGTATAAAGGCGTGAGAGGGGCCTCGACGTTGAAGGGGTGGACGCCTGTCAGCCTGATAAGGGCAGGGTCTCTTGGGACAAAGCTGTCTGGTGTCTTGAGATCAAGAGGCAGCACTGAGATCGGAGTGGGAGCTGGCGGCAATGGATATGGCGCCGAAGTTGGCTGTGGGTGAAGAAGGGCTTTCTCAAAGTCCGAAAGAGGCGGCTGGTCTTCCGTCGGTGGTGATGACTGTGATGATGAGGATTGTTGATCTTGGTCCTGCTCTGAGGAAGACTGTGATGTGCTGGATTGGGAGTCGATATCGTCGAGGTTGGTAATCAATGGCTTCTCGAGCTCATAGAAGCTTCGTGGGATACCATCTTCAGTGGGCTTTTGTTGTTGGAAGCTGAGAGGGGACTTGGTGAACGCCTGAGAGGCAGCAAGAGCTGAAGTCACTTCCATGTTGGGCAGCTGACGCTAACAAACACGATAATACTACATACAATGCTGAAGAATGGCAAAGGGAACTAGAGGGACCAACACGTAGAGAATGGTTCGATTGCTTCATATATACCTAAGGTAGGTATGCTACATACCATGCCACCTACGCCATCTGCTTGACGCTTGCTTCTCCGAGTGGCCGCGGGTGTTCATCGCAAGTGTTCAGAGATAAGGCGAGCGCCGTTTATTGATCGTTTTGGAGCATCCCTTTCTAGATCGGCACCCGTGGTTTCCGCGGATATACTGTACTCGAGTACAAGTTCAAAGACGGGGGTGGGAGGTTCTTATCAAGCTTTGACAAGCAGCCCGCCGTTGGACAAATCAGAGCGTCTGATAAGGAGGCCCACTTGGGAATGGGACGGAGATGCAAACTTCAGACTGGTGGTAGCCCTGGCCCAGATCCATTTAAAGCAGGGGCCGGTTCCCGTGCCTGTTTCTGTTTTGTACTGTAAACTCGAATCGTCCAACGCTCAGATTGAACTCGCTTTTTTCGGGAGTTTTGTCTCTATTTGAGGCTTTTGATATGGGCAGAGCTGTGAGAAACGTGACAGGGGTCAAGTGGGTGCCGAGACATGACGTCTGGCTGGGGAGCACAGCGGACCGTGACCCCCGTGCCAAGCATGCGGGCCGACCTGTTGATTGTTCGGATGTTCGGTGGCCACGGGCGGCCAGAACCTGTGACTGGGGATTATTCAGAGAAAGACATTATCAGGGACAGAACAAATGTTCCTGCATATATATCGCTAGCAGTGGCCTATCAAGTATCGTATTTGCAGATACTGGAGGGGCTAAGGCTGGCGTAACTCTGATCTGATAATTTCATGACACGAGATTGCTGGCCTCAAACCCTAACCCTTTCCCAGTGACTCGTGACCAAGACGGGTAGCAACAGACAGGCCGCTTCTCCTTGTCACAGATTCTCGAGTGAAACAACTGACATTAGCCATCTCACCGATGTATAAGGATCCCAATCAACTCAGAGAAGATCATAGGTCGTTAACTAGGTTGGTCTGGCTGCTGAAAAGCCAACTACATAGCGGGGATCCCCAGTGCCAAGAACCGCGTGCCGCGCCAATCCTGGTGGGGGAGTGGAACTACAGCCTTTGAGGAATTCAGCCAGGCCTGACTGACTGACTTTATTGATATCGTATTCCGTCACCGGACACTTGCTTCCTTGCCTTGGACTTCGAGACAGAAACAACACCACTCAGCAAAGGCAAAAACGAAACACCCTCTCTGGGCGCCCACCGTAGTAGTTGCCAGAGACCTGGAGCAAATCCCCATCTTGCCTCTAGAGGCCCTTCCCACCGAGCGTCACCGATGCCTTCCTTAGCTGACGGGGATTGTCGCTTCCGATTTCTGAACCCTTAGCATCTCGATCCATAGTCGACGAAAACGAATGATTGCGCCCACGTAAATCTCTTACTTGTACACAACAACAACACTCGCCCATCATGGATCGCGCGCGCAGACGTATGTCTTATAATCGTCTCTGCGGTAGTCATAGCTAACAGTCGACTCTCAGGCGAGCTGCGCGAGCTCAACCAGAGGGCCTGGAATGGAGAGAAGGGTAAGCAGCTTCGACAACAAGCCTCGCCCCCCTCTGGTGATGCTGACTCTCGTGACAGATCTCTTTCCCGTGGGCAAGTCCCTGGACTCGACCATGAAGAAGAATACCGCCTTCATCAAACGTCTCCGTACCGCAATTAGCCCCGCGACCATGAACACCTTTCTCCAGGAGATCAAGACTGTCAGCCTCTCCAAGTATCTCTCCGAAATTGTCTCCGCCTGCCACGAAGGCCTTTGCAAACTCAAATCCCCCGGCGAGATCGAAGCCGGCGTCGAAATTGTCAGCGCCCTCCATCAGCGCTTCGGTCCCGACGAGTTCACCATGTATCTGGGCTGGTATCTCGGCAAGGCTATGGCTACACCGGACAAGAGCTTCCTCAAAACCCTCTCGGCCGAAGCCAAAGAAAAGGAGGAACGCGACCGTCTGACCCGTCAGCGTGTCCTCCTGCGCGTCGTGACCGAGCTTTGGCTTGTAGGCATTCTCAAAACCCTCGACGACATCAAGCGGCCTGACGACGCTGCAAACGGAACCACGGGCAAGACCACTGAGGTCAAGTCCCGAGCAGCTGCCAAGGGAGGCGCTGCCGAACCGTTCCCTCTGGAAGTTCTGAAGGATCTCCTGGGCCACGACCGTGAACATGCAAATTTGCCTCTGCTGGTGATTTTCGTCAAGGCTTTTAGCTGGGATGTTTTGGGAGTCAAGTCTGATAGTCGAAAAACAGTCGGGGAAGATGGCACCACCAAAGAGGACGAGACAAACGAAGAGCAGGATGGCACGACGGAGGAAGATGCTCCCTTCACTTCTCCCGAACTCCAAGAGCGCTTTCGAAACGTTCTCAGGCGATATTTTGAGGACGTCAAGGGCCATCTTGTTCGGGATCAAAAGGCCATTTTCAGCCAGTCTCGCAAGAACGCCGAGGCCTACGTGAAATCGGGTGAAGTCTTTGAGGACCGTCAGGCGAACTTTGAGAAGCAGGTGAAGGCCCAGGAGCGCCTTGTGGCCAACGCCCATGTGATCGCCGAAATCATTGGGGCTGAGATGCCCGAGTTGAAGGATAGCGATGACGCAAACGCAAACGCGAACGGCTCGATCGGCATAGTAAAGGCGGGAGAGTACCTCCGTGGACAAGGCGATGGCTCCGGTATCTGGGAGGACGAGGAGGAACGTCGCTTTTACGAAAACCTGGTTGATCTCAAGGGCAAGGTTCCCGGCATGCTTCTCGAAGAGGTCAAGAAAAAGAAGGCCGAGGACGAGCAAGTCGGTAAGAAGATCGATCCGGCCGAGGTTGAGGCGAAGCAGGCGGAGGCTGCAGTTGATGAGCAGTCCATGGCCATTGCGAACAAGACCATTGGTGCTCAGGTTGATGCTCTTCTTGCTCGGCTTCCGGATCTCACCAGCAAGGATGCCATTGACCAAACCGCCATCGACTTTTGCTTTCTCAACTCCAAGGCTTCTCGGAACAGGCTTATCAAGGCCCTCACAGATGTGCCCAAAGGGCGGGGCGATCTCCTTCCCAGCTGGTCTAGGCTTGTCGCTACCCTTGGCCAATACATGCCAGACATTCCCAAAGGTCTTGTGGACTATCTTGATGCCGAGTTCCGCAGCCTCCAACGCCGCAAAGAGAAGGAGTTCTTGGGCCAGGTCAGACTTGGCAATATCCGCTATCTAGCCGAACTGACCAAGTTTGGGATTGTCCCTGAACACGTCGTTTTCCATTGCCTCAAGGTCAGTCTGGATGATTTCTCTCGAATGAACATCGAGATCATCTGCAATCTCTTGGAGAACTGCGGCCGATACCTGCTCCGCAACCCAGAGACGTCGCCTCGCATGGCCTCCTTCCTGGAGACTCTCCAGCGCAAGAAATCTGTTCAGCATATTGGACAAGCCGAGCGCATGCTTGTCGAGAACGCCGTGTACTATGTCGATCCTCCTCAACGGCCGGCCATCCAGCAGAAGGAGAGAACCCCCATCGAGCTCTTTGTCCGGAAGCTGGTCTACACGGATCTGACCAAGCGCAACTACAGCAAGGTTGTCCGGCAGATCCGCAGGCTTCACTGGGAAGAAAAGGAGGTTGTGACAATCCTTCACAAGGTTCTTTCCAAGCCCGGAAAGGTCAAGTACAGCAACATCCATCTTCTCGTCGTCATTCTGAGCGCTATTCACCGCTATCACAACGAGTTCGTGATCAGCGTTATTGACACCGTCATCGAATCTGTTGTGTTTGGGCTTGAGCAGAACAACTTTGAATTCAACCAGCGCAGAATTGCCGAAGTCAAATACCTGGCAGAGATGTACAACTACAGGATGCTCGACCATCCTGTAATCTTTGAGATCATGTACAAGATCATGACCTTTGGGCATGGAGGACCGCCCATCCCCGGCCGTCTCGTATCCTTTGACATGCCAGACGACTTCTTCCGGATCCGCCTGATTGCGACAATCCTGGAGACCTGCGGTGTGTTCTTCAACAAAGGTGCAGCCGGCAAGAAGCTGGATTATTTCCTCTCCTTCTTCCAGTACTACATCTACACCAAGGACCCCCTGCCGATGGACATTGAGTTTTTGGTACATGACATCTTCTCGCTCACTCGCCCTCAGTGGAAGCTTGCTTCGAACTTGGAGGAAGCCTCGGAAGTCTTCCGGCTGGCCGTCATTCAAGATCACAAAACCTCAGGCATGGACAAGATTGCCGAGCAGGACGACAGAACTAGTGCTATGTCGAGCGACGATGAGGATGGCAATGATCTTCAGGCCGGAGAGCAAGACGATGATGACGACGAGGACGCGGCTTCCGATGAAGGCGAGATCGAGGAATCTGAGCATCACGGCTCCTATGCCAACAGCGAATATGAAGAAGAGGAGGAGATTGTGGTCACCAGAGAAGAGGAGGAAGTCGACCCTGAATACGAAGAAGAGTTTGAGCGGGAGTATGCCAAGATGATGGCTGAAAGCTTTGGGGATGCGCGCAAGTTCGAGCGCAAACCTCAGTTTGATATTCCCCTCCCCGTCCGCCCGAAAGCCCGTGAGGCTACAGGAGGCGAGCCCGCCGAGGCGGCCACGACCAACCCAGGCGGCACTATGGCCTTCTCTTTGCTCACGAAGAAAGGAAACCGTCAACAGGTAAGCTTTTCTCCGGACCTTCCTCCAAGTAACACATCACTAACTTGACCAAAAGACACGGACTGTTGAACTGCCTTCTGATTCCAACTTTGCCGTGGCTCTGATCAACCAACGCCAGGCAGCCAAGGAGGAACAGCAGCGCATCAAGAACCTTGTCCTCAACTACGATCTCCGCGAGAATGAGGAAAACGACGGTACTACCACCCTCCGGGACCCCCTTCAACTATACAGCAATATTCACAACCGTGCAGGCAACGAGAAAACCAATTCGTATCACCACCACAACCGCATCGACAACAGAGCCGCCAAGGAGCGCGGTGGACAGCGCGTCCGCAAGCTCCAACTCAGCGACGTCGACTGGTATGAACACCCCGGAAGAAGAAACCCCCTCTCCAAGTCTGCTCGAAACCCCGCGAGTGTCATTCAAGCTGCATGCGCTTCTTCGGAAGGTGGCGACCCTGCTTCTGCTGCGGACGACCGATTCTCTGGACAGGCCGGAACAAAACGCACTTTTGGCGCTCGCCGTGTGCGTTCTACTCCGGGTGGACAGCAGCAAGGAGGTCGTATTCGCAGGGGGCACTAGCAGTGAAGGAGATTGAGACAGTTTGCTGACGAGTACCGCGTTGGTGCGGATACAATGTGATAGGACATGATTCTTGCGGCGAAAGATTAATTTGGGCGTCTTTGTTTAAAACGCTCATTTTTTTATCAGACACTCTTTATTACTTGAGAGCAAACGGACGACCCTGACGACGTACTCTTTTACCGACACCACCTGCCGGTCCCCCGATGGGAGGATCTACTGAGGTAGGTATGGGGTTGAGAAAGCTGACGGAGGGAATCGTGGAGGTTCGACAAAGAAAGGTTGTTGACCCGATTGCAGACGAGTAACTATCGCCGATTTAAGGGGGCAAAATTGGGGATGGGGGTATCCTAGGGGTCGAGTCGCTGGGGAAGGGGGGGGAAGGGAGGTGTATAGGAAACGAAAACAAGAGATGGTCAGAAGGGGGTTTTGTGGATGAAGAGAATGGGGGAAGGTTGGTTTCAGCTGAGGGGAGGTTTTGAGGAGGGAGATGGGGGGTAGGAGTTGGTTCCTGTGAGGAGACTGGGCGTGGTGGGGGTTGGACTTGAGGCCACTGCTTGCGGTGGTTTTTCTGCGGGTGGTTGCTAGATGGGGTGGAGGACAATGATGGCACTTTCCAGATTGCTTGTCGATCCAACCCCACTTGACCAACTGATGGTTCTCAGTCTCTCACTGCTTGCTGCTTATTTACATCCGCAAGTTGCTTGCTTGTTTGTCTAACCTCTTGTTAACGATAAGCTGGCAAAGGGGGGGAATAAAGCGAGGTTGTGGACTAGCTATGCTCACTACCAATCTACTTACCTTGAGATACAGGGCAATTGTGAGGAAAAGTTAGATGAGAAGGTTAAATTAGTGATGATGGTGCCGTTTTCTTTCTTGACCGAGTGTTGCCAATGTCAATTACCTACTGAGAATGCTTTGCAATCAGTTCGGGAAGATTCAAGCAGGTTTGTTCGGTGGCAGTGGGTGTATAGAAAAGCGCCGTCTTGTGACTGACTACCTTACAACGCATACATTCTTGACTATCTATGCTTGAAAAGGCCTAACATTTATCATCTTTAGAAGCCCAGACACGCCTCCGAATTATTATCAAAGTGCCTGAGCTTCCACATCAGGTACAGATACATTGAGCAAGTAAATTCTCCAGAGTGCCGATGTTATCAACCACTTATTGACATTTATGACGATCAAGCTAACTACCATTGGCGCGATAGGGCGGTTGCACTTGACTTTTGATGAGGCCATCACCAAGAATATGCAATAACTGGCATGGAGATCTGTCTTGCTTAATATGGCTAAGTCCTTAAGGGCTAGCTCCTAGTTTGCTTTTTGGTGTTTAGAAACGGAGACTGACCGCCTACCGTCATCTTCAAGGAATTTTCGAGTCACAATGATTTCTCGAAATCAGATAACTCCTTCGGTTTCACAGTTGTCCAGACCTTCTTAGGTGCCTAAGAATCGAACAAAAAAACTATATTCAGGGCTGGTAGGAGCTGCTAATAATGGAGGCTGTAGGATCACCGTGGAGAGGTTCTGAAACGAATACCTGGCAGAACTTCAGAAATACTACGCTAACACTCGTTGCTAGATCTTGTTATTGATTGTATAAAGGTGCAATATGGCGAACGAGTACGCGTCGTGCAAGAACTACCACAGCATTCAGGATTTCTTTTCCCGTCATTCACTCCAAAAGAAACATGCTACGCCACAAACTGAAAGATGCTACAAGTGCTTGGGACAGCTGACGAACCTATTTCTGTCTCTCTGAGCGCTGTTGATTGCCCGCTTGGGTCTCTTCAGAATTGCTAATAGCTGTTAAGCTTCAGGATATGAAGTATAGGTCGTTATCATGTCGATAATGGCGAGAGAAACACACGATAGACGCCCATGATTCTGGTTGGTGGAAGTATATGCTATGAGAGTGAGAAACTTTCTCACAATTAATGACTTCATTCTTGGATATCATCCGCCCCAGAGGACTGGACTAATCAGTTTACACATTGCAGCACAGGTAGGTTTGCTAGATACCTAGTAGTGCCATTATGGCCAGGCCATAAAGCCCCTGAGCAGTGTGCTATCTGATTCATCTCCAACGTCTATCAGACTCCCAGGCCAACATCTGGGCCTCTCAGTTACTCAGGTCACTGGGAATTGTAGGGGGCAGTCTCTGTGAACAGTGGCTTCCTTAAATCGTGTCAAACCTCCGACAGTGCCTTATTCAAGCGCTCCATCTTCAATGGTCGTTAACCAGTAGCAGTTTGGCCAAGCAACAAGTCCGAGACGGTGACCGTCACCTGCCACCTGTCTCTGCCCAACAATGACCCTTTGACTATCCGGCATTCTCACACCAAACAATATCACGATCTGGTTTTCTCTGCCCAACATGCGGCTTCGAGCTATGCATCCCTTTGCCCAAACAGGCGTGATACTCCGCGAGCTCAGGTTCTTCTTCCTCTCCCACCTCCCACACACCATCCGACCCGTGTGTCGGCGGCAGCTCCGGGCCTCTCATCTCTCGCCTTTTTCACCTTCTCCTCGGCCTAATCTGCAACATATATATTGCCTTTTTACGTAGCCCAGCACACCTGATACAACCTAGACAGCCTCACCGCCGCGTCTATACCCAACTCTGAGACCCCCCCACCAGCCTTCACCGTCACTAGGCACCCAACTTCACGGCATATGTTTACCTCTCGGATAGCAATTTTCGTCAGGCCTCATTATACCTCCTTTGCCTCCCTGTCAGGCTTCAGGATGGAAGAGATACATCTCTCGACTGTGACACAGTGCTCCAAGACCCGACGAGTTACATCCTCCCTCCATCATCTCCTGATACACACCCCCTTTCAAGCCTGACGATACCCCCCCATCTCCTCCTCCTTCTTCTTCTTCTTCCAACTTTGACCCTTTCATCTCTGGCAGGCACAAACCTACTAGTCTCTCAACCGATCTAACCGCCAGCCGGCCGGGCCAAGGGGAAGACCTTCCCAAGCCTCACCAGCAGCTCTCAGCTCACCCAGGGCAGACAGCATCTTGCATCTGGTACCAGATCTCACCCGCCTCATCCCCTACCCGACGAAGCTCCATCCGGCAGGCAAAAAAAAAAAAAAAAACACCACCTCCTCAGCTGAAGTAGTAGTGAGCTGAAATCAGCTCATGGTGCTCTAGACTAGGCCGGTTTGGAAGCCAAGCCCTACATTCTTAGTCACAGCGTGGCGAATCCGAGTTTTGGACGTAGTATTATTTCAGCCACTCACTGTGTGAGAGAGTTCAGTCAGTCATCAGAACGGCCAAAAAAAAAGTCCTAGATAGACGTCCTAGAGATAGGATTCTACTCTTCGAATGCTCGAAAAGTAAAAAGCTGTCAAAGAATAAGGTACTTATGTTCTCCGTTATTGTGCCTTTCTCGTAAGCACTACCTATCTGCAATGTCCTTGTTTGTTCAGCCCTCATCGATCATGGATAAGCTATCCTCAGCTGCTAGCTGTCCATATGAACCAAGGTACCATCTTATTTAGTCCAACTCCTCGGCGATAGGTAAGTACCCACCCCAACGCGCAACAATGGAATCCCAGTGACACGGACACGGGAGAGAGAAACGTGGGATCATATTACCGACCCGGCACACCACGGGGGCTTGTTTTAGTCCGTCGTTCTCGGCGCTCCGGTGAAGGGGGTTTCGGTCCGGGAGCCCCGTGATGATTTCCCCGATCAAGGTACCCAACGAAGCCCGGCTTGCTTGGGGAGGGAAGGGGGTGATCTGGTGTTGCTATTCTTGGTCTCTCCTCCCGCCTAGTCAACGAAAGCGTAGATCCCGTCTCTTCCCTCAAGATTCTCATGCGTTCTTTTCATATGTCAAGATTGCCATCGTCCCAAGCCGAATCTGCGGTTGTCGCTCTTTTGTCGGGTCGAGGTGATGGCGAGAATCGACTGCCGGTCACTCAATTTCCCAAATGTCGACAAATGTCGTTTAAACCGACCGTTGAGCTAGGTACCCTGTCGACCACGCGAGAGATCGTATGTAAAATGAGATTTGATCTCCTTTCTTTTCTTTCCTCCGTTTGCCGCACAAACCGGAGCCTATCCCGTTTTCTCGGGTCTTGTTTTCTCGCTTCAATCCCTGAGAGTGTCGCGCGTTCAAACATCATGATGAAAAGGCTTCTGGAAGGCGACCCCCTTGACTCCCTGAAAAGAAAATGGAAATGAAGCCCCTCCTCCTCATCATCAGTCTTCGATAGGTAACCTTTACCTTACCTTGCCTCTCTGGCGATGTCGCTCTTGTTGTCCCTTGCTTTTCCAGAAACAGGACCGGAATTCCGCTCCTTCGGAGGTTGCATCATCACCAGGAACCAACTAGTCAACGTTTGCGCCAGAGAAATGTGCTGACAGTCACCTTACCGTCCGTCTTAGTCAAGAGCTTATGACCCCCAAGCCAACCATTTACCAACCTACTTACCGCAAAGATCATAAATACACACACACGAAAAAAAAAAAGAAAACAAGATTACTCAGCGGCCGCTTCGGCGGCTTCGTATTCATCTTTCGTGTAAGGTGTGTATGGTGTGGCCGGCAGTAAATACTCAGCGTACCTATGCAACCACCGCCGCCACTGGCCTGGTTCATCATCTTACAACTCACCTCTCACAAAACTGCAAAGCCATGAAATAAAATAAAACCAAATTAAATCAATCAATGAGGTCGACCGAGATACCGCTGCCCTCGTCGCCGCCGCCGCCGCCCCAGACACGGATTACGGGTTACGGGACCACGGCAGCCGACCCCCCGGGAAAATAAAAGGGGAGGGAGGGGGGCCGCGGGAGCATTGTTTAATTCCGTTGCTTCAACTCGGCTTTCGGCGTTATCTCCCACCACACAGCTCATTGTTCAGCTTGTATCATCAGTCATGGTCAGATAATTCGGAACCAATTTGAGAATATCCTGCGTATGCCAATCACGCAATGCAGTAAAAAAACCAAAAAGAATTAAAAAAAAAAAAAACTGGGTTTTCACGTTCTTCGCGCCATCGTGATCGTGATTTCTCGAGATAAATATCCAAGAATCTTGATCCTCGACGTATGTATAGTCGTCGCCCAAAAAAAAACCAACCGCGGGAACCTCCGGACCTGCCAACCCCAACCCCTCCCACATCCGTCCATCCGTCCGTCAAACTACCCGAGGATGATGATGATGATCGATCTCTTTGTACATACACACCATCAAAACACTGTGTACATACGGGTAGACTCCGGGCGGCGGCGGTAAGGCACCCGGCACACCGTGTTGTAAACTCGATCGAAAAGAAAAAAAAAAAAGAGGAGCACACACACACACACACCACACAATGAACTGCCGACCAAATAAAAATAATAAAAAAAAGGGTCCGGCGCGATGACGTTTATTTCAATAGACCATGTGTCGGTCAATATTCGGCGCCGCTTGTCGAAGTCTACAGTGCGGAATCTCGTCCGCTCCTCCTCCTACTAGATAGAAAGAAGTCTAGATAGTACACTGTGCGCGAAAAACAAGAGGGAACAATAACCTTTTTGGTGAATCTCAATGACAAAAAAGTTGTGGATAAAAAAGAACCAACCCACCACCACCGAACCGCCACGCACAAACCCCGGTTCGAGATCTTGCGTTACACAAAATTGTACAAATGCCCGATGCTAGAAACATGTCATTGGACGCAGCGTGGGGGTTGAGAAAAAGTTGGCGGTTGCAGCAAAAAAATGGGACGGTCGGTCGGGGGAGAGAAAAAGAAGCGGGGAGAGAAGCAAAAACCATCAGATAGACAGACCAGACCGCTTTCCACCCCCTTTCCCGACAACAAACATAAACATAACATCGCCCCCTTTTCTTCTGCGACAGCGGCAGTTCGAGCAAAAGAAGGTCACGCGTCCTGTTTGAAACTCTTCTTCCGGCACCCGAGGCGGCTTATTAAGAAATTTTGTGACAGTTGCCAGCCACTGGCTCTCAACAAACGGAAAAGGGAAGAAGGAAAAAAAAAAAAAAAGACAAGCGGCGATGTGCCAAACAGGGTACAAGCCCGGAGCGAACTCCGATGGCAAGGTGTGGACGACTGGGCATGGGTGCGCAGGCGCCGCCATGACTCGAGGGGGCTGGCATTGGTCTGGTAGTCAGCCGAGATCCCAACTATGTTGGATATCGAAGATGGAAATCGTCTTGAAGCAGGGAAAATGCCTTCTTTTCGTCGCTGTCATGTCATCGTGACGATGACCAAGTTGAGTGCGCATTTTCATCAAGCGGAGGCTGTGGTGGTGGTGACCGCAGTGTTCGGTACGAAATACAGCCCGTGTATCGTAATACGTGCCCGTTTATTGCCCAGTCACATCTCTCAAGGGTGAGTGAGCAGATATGTGTTTGAGGTGGTGCTTAGCCAGCACCGGCACTGTCGGTCTGCCCTGCCGACCAATGACGCTCTCATTTGCCAGGCTCGTTCTCACCATTGGACGCCAGAACCATTGAGTGCTGTGTGAGCTATCACCAGCACATGCTTCTGACCAACTTATTTTCCTGTTGTGCGTCCGCACACTTGGCCGCTTTTCTCTGCGGAGATGGTGTCAAAACAGCAGGTGAGGAGCCGGGAGCGGGAGCGGCCAGTCTTCTCCGCGGACTATGTTCGGTATTCTGTAGACCCACAACCCATTATCTAATCATCTTCCAGACAAATAGCCTTATTAGTGGCGCGTACCGCGTGTACAGCACATTGTATGTTTTTGGCTTCCTTCAGACCGATGTTGGCGTATGGTGTGCGGTTAAAAACACATCCCCGTGGCGATCGACGGATGGCGTGGCTTCGAGGACGGCTTACCGTTCTGGGCAGTGCCGCCGACATCGCACCGTTTGCTGTCAAAGGCGCGGGCAGAGTGCCGGGGAATGATCGATAGCGATGATATTAAAACCTTCATTTGTTCCACGACTGTCTATGATTAGTGGTGAGGTGACATTGGAATCAAACGATTCCAGGGTAGAGCAGAATCGTATCTAAAATTCGTGGGGGGACAAGATGGCGAGTGATATCTGGATGTGATCTATCGGCCGGATCTCGGTCCTCAATTGCCGTGAGGTGTTGCCGAAGGTAGGTGTCGTGTATTGACGCATCATTAGGGGCTCTATACTGGTGATGAGCAAGGCATTTCCAGATAAGATGGAATGCTGCTGATACAAAAAAAAAGAAGATCTCGCTTGCCGGCTTGCCCAGTACCTGGCGTTGGAGCGTGGTCCGCTGTTCCGGAGATGAGCACAGGCGGCGGAGGGTGGGATTGCTGCGGCATCTTGCCTGCTTTGAGAGCGGGGGTGATGATGCAACCATGCCGCCAATTGCCCATCATCTGCTGCGCGCCTGTCGTACAAGGCCATGTACAGAGGATCAGTGGGTGAGCAAATTGTTTGCAGCACTGGTGATCTGGAAGAGATTTCTCGCTTGGTACCGGCTTCCAGGAATTCTGGCCGACATAGGACCGCTGGCTACTGATTACACAGCAGCAGCCCTGGCCAACAAGAGAGTCCTACCGAAGGACTGTTTTGTTGTTGAAGGTTGGTGACGGGATTCAACAGTGCTATGATGAGGTGAACTCGTTTTTAGGTTTTGCTCTGGCGTGTCTGGGGTCCCACAGAGTTCGCGCATCATGAACGCCACATCGACCAGGGTTCGACGACGGACGGGACGTGTTGGGTCGGTTTTATCGCCGGGAATGGATACTCGCGCCAATCGTTCGCTGGATTCAGCCAAAAGTTGGGGGAACGAGACCAGATGAGGGGGCCCTTTTTTTTGTGGGCAGCCAGACGGGGAGGCTTGGGACTTGGGAACTTCACCCCGCCATCGATTTCGAGATATGAAAGCCAATTCGGCCCAACCATGGAACCCAGGGTAGCTCCCTTCCTGTCGACCGTCGACCTTGGGCTCCCAGTGACAGATGGCTAGCGGTTTACCTAGGTTAGCTTTCCAGTCTGCCTGCGTCGGGTGTCTGTCTGCCTGCCTGGCAGTGGCAGACGACAAGCCACGGACTAAATGACTTGCAACTCGGACCACCACCCCACATGTTGTTTAAGCCAGCACCTCTAGCCGATGGATAGCGCCGGCGGCACTCGAGGTTGGATCTGGCAGGTGTTGTCGTTGTCGTTGCCGTCTCCGTTGCTTTCTCGTGAGGGGAACGCATCCAGGCCTGACTCGCCGGGCGAGCGACGTGGCATGTTGTTGTCGCTGTCGGCTTTTCCCCCGACGCCGATATGAAGGGCGAACAACACCCAGTGCAGGGCTTGGCGTCTGGCTAGGTGGGCGGGCGTTGTGACGTTGTGAGGGTGAGCGAGGCCGGGGGATTGTCTTGACCGCAACGGACGGGTGAGGCCGTGATGGCTGTGAGCGTCCCGAGCCGGGAAGAGAATTCAAGGTTGAGGTTTGTGTCCATGATGCGATATGATATTGCTTTTGATATGTGCTGAAGAGATCTTGGTGGAGCTCCCGCGCTTCTAGAAAACGCCCCTCAATCCATCGGGGCCATCTCCAATTTTTCCCTTTTGATGTCGCACAGAACCCGCAGGTGTGGGTTCACGATGAAGACCCTCCCAGAGCCTCACGGAGACCGTCCCACCTCGCCCGCCGTCTGCTCCCCTCGGATCGCCCAAAGAGCATCTCCACTCGTCGTTAGTTGATCGATCCCCCTGGAGGGGCCACTTTCACCCGACGCCGTGCGCGGGATGCCAGGACGCGTCTCGAGTCCAAAGTACCTACCTACCTACCTACCAACCCCCCGTCTTTGGGCTCTTGGGTTGTCAAGTTGCAACGAAGAATAATACTCGAGTTGGCGGCTGTCGCGCGCGCGCTAGGAAAATGGGGAAATGTCCAGATCTGTCCAGGCTGTTTCTATTGATCGATGCCTCAAGCGCATTGTGCAGTAGGGACGTTGTAATAAGGCATCGTGGGCTAGAGGATAAACCATCATCCACCAAAGAAAGAGGGGCCAAGAGCCCCGCCATGGCTCGAAAGACCCTGAGGCCTGAGGAGTGAGAACCAATGAGTCCCCGTTGGGCGAGTCTGCATTCCATTCCAAAAACACAGGGAAGCTATGCGGTGTTTCAGCGAGAGTGAGAGGATCAGACTTTGTTGACGGTATTCGCAGAAGGTGAAGATTTCCGTCAACACATACGGGACACAGTGCGGCGTCAGCAACACCTAGATGCCAAGCAATGAGCCCCCTCTTTCTCGGCATCAAATTCCTCTGCTTGCCCCCTGCACCGCAACGACAAGCCGAGGCAGAAGTGGAATGGATGGAGAGTGGCAGGGCAGGGATGCATGTCTGGGGCGGTTTCGCGTGCGGCTTTCGCTCACCACCTTGACTCGTGGAGGCTGCACATCATCACACCAATTCAGTCAGGAGCGAGCCACACCCGGACCACAGCGGACATCAAGGGACTCATTCTGCCAATTCATACAGAATGTGGCCGTCTGTTGTTTTGTGAAGGGCGAACGGCACGCTGCACGATTGCATAATATATGCAAGTGCCATGAGCTGACCACCCCGTTGATGATTTGTTGCTTTGCTGCCGCAGATGGGCGTTGGCGGGCTTGGTTGTACGGTGTAGTAATATTACGTGGGACTGTAACCACCACCTCCCACCACAAGAGAGGTCAGATCTCGTTATATTTCCAGGGCGTTGTTGGCTGTCAAGGTGATCGAGTTATGAATGGGAATTCCAAGGAAGAACAGGCACAGCATCCGACAGCCGCTGAGATAACCGAACTACCCGACGGAACCAATGCGGCACAATTCCTCACCGCAAGTTCTGCGACGATTCGGTCGTTCCGCTGTCCACGCCATCCACGCCATCACGGCCTGGGGTCATGGATCTGATGGCTCTCAGACGACCACAACAGCAGAGGGAGAAGTCCGTCTTTCTCGTCACCGAGGCCAGGTGGTGGTGCGTCTGATCCTGTTGGCCGTTGTTGTCATCGTCGTCCAAGAAAGTGCTCAGACTTGGAAAAATCGATAGACAAAAACACCATCGAGAATTTGCCCCCTGGCGGCCGATTATTAACAAACACGGAGATGCCTCTTTGGGTGAGGCGATGGCAGTCATCCCGAGAAGACCGCGTAACAGAAACTGCGAGAGAGAAAAAAACCCCGTGACCGCTCTTGCTGCTGATCTGATCGTCGGCCAGCGAAGACACAAAAGGTGAGGCGAGAAGAAGTGTAGGTTTGATGTTGATGCGGTTCAAGAGTCATCAATATCAGATCACCAGCATATCGAGATAGGGTAAAAAACTACAAGAGAAGTAGCCAGTCATAGCACCGATCCAGCACTTATTTAAATAATGTCTGTGAGTATTGCCAGTGGACCACCCCTTTTGGACAAAAAGTACAGGATTACGAATCCGCGTATTTCCAATACATTCAAACATGTCGGCGGGTTGTGGGCGGTAACTTCGGGATTGGTGGCGGCGTCGTCGTTTTCGCAAAGAGCACACAGTACAAACCGAAAACGTCACAGACAGCAGGCGGCGATGCTTTTGGCATAGTGCCCATCTCCTGTGATACTTGTCTGGGCTAGTGTTTCCGCGAGACTGGAAGCCCCTCCGCTCCCGTCGACTTCCGTTTGGAAACATGGCCATTATCCAACTTGTGATGAGTGGATGCTGGAAAAGCACGCATCAAGTTATCAACACCACGGCAGGAATGGGCAAATCTTGCCGCTGGATAAAACAGCCAAGGTCCTACCAGTCTGATCACATCTTGGACTGCGGATGGCGTCTGGGCCTTCAACGCCACGTCTCGGGCCTAGAGCTCGATGGCATTTCGTATCAACATTGGCTGTCCATGGCGGTCCTTTGGGCGTCGCTGGTTGCCGTTTTGAAGCATCACATGTATCGGCAACCACCCTACTGGACACCACCCAACCAGTGTCCTTGCTCGGAGCGTGGTTCCTCCCAGCCCAGTCCCTGCCTCTGCTATCCCACCTCAGACCACTTGCCAAGGACGTCCCTTTGACCACCACCACAGGTCCCTGTCGCTACCGCCTGCCGCCCAAGTACGCCGTGCATGCCGCACTGTATTGATGAGGTCACCGCCCAGCCCTCGTCCGTCGAGTCGCTTTGTTGCAAAAATTCAGACATTTCGGATGCGGTACCGGGACATTCTGTAACAGGCGGGCAATTCATATGTGTAGAGGTGAGGGCATCTTGATGGGAGTAGTATTTGTAGTCTGCTGATTCAACAGAATCTCGGAGTAAGCAAAACTTTATTCCTCGAGATGAAGTAAATGGCTTTTGCCCAAGTCCGGGTACGAGGGGCAAGCCAATGTGTGTGCGAGTAGGTAGAAACACGCTTCCGGTCTTTTTACATGGCCGCCAAAACAGAGGAGGACCAAAGGGACGTGACTTGCCTCTTGTAACTGTATTTTTTTTTATTCTTATTTTTTCAGTTCTTTCTTCACTTGCTCCCCCTGGGCATTTTTACCCTGCCACCTGCCAAAAGATACCGCCAGACGCAAGTCAAGTCTCTTTTCTTTTTACCTGAGTGCCGGTCCCCATTCCCTTCCCTTGTTTTTATCCACTTTCACTTCTTTTTTCCCTCGTCCACATCCTGTCTGCGCGACTGCCCAAACCAAAGCAAAAGCACAGCAAAGCAAAGCCCTTTCTCCTTTCCCTCGCCAGCGTCGAATACCCAAAGACCTAATCGACTCGCACAATTGGGTTTCATCAAACTCGCTCCCCACCGCTCAAAAGGCTTGATTTCCGGACGATTCTCCATATTTCACCTGGGAAATTTTGGGAGGACCCTCCACCATTGCAATCCCACAATTCCCACAATCCCAGCTCGGTCCCCACCAGGCTGCTCCCAGGAGGTACCCAACGGCTGCCAGCCAGGAACTGTATAACCCACCCACTGCCCGCCGGCCGCCATCAGCAAGTACCTGACAGCTCCCCTCACACACCACCCCCCAAAACCCAAATCCAGCAGCACAAAAAGAGGCAGTCTCCACCCGACTTTCCACTCAAACCTCTCCATTTCTCTCCACTCACCACATCTTTTTCCTTTGAGCCTCAACTTTCCGCTTAAGGTAGGGTATTCTCCACCCACGAGCACCACCACCATCGACACGCGCCAACCTTTGACGACGACGCATCATCGCGACAATTGTTGCACAGCCAGATCACCTTCCGGCGCATCGCATCTGACCTTCCATCAGAAGCCTGTCGTCCCGGTTCCGAGTCCTGCGACAGCCGACAAAGGAACAAACAGCTCTTGCTGCCTGCCCCCTTCTGCCCAAGCGAGAGCGCGCGCCGACTGAGGCATATCATCACCCCCCGTGCACACGACGCGTTGTTGCATCGCCCGTCCTCACGAGTAGCACCGACTACTCTTCCCCCAACGCGCGCAAAAGAGCCCTTCGACGCCCCCCAAGGCCTCGGATGGTTATTCTGTGCTCGCCACTTTAAGGTATTTGTGTGACGGATTATGGAAGGTCTGCCAAACGGCTCGGCGAATGTCATAAACACGTCGACGGCTTCGTATTCCTCTCAGCCAGCCGTGTCACAGCATCCCATCCAGCAGCAGCACCAGCAGCAGCACCACTCCACGGGCCTCCCTCCGCAGACCCTGCCGCCGCTCCAACCCAGCCATCCGGCTATGCAACAGCCTCCTTACGGGAACTATCCCCACGGTTCTCGGACGCCTTCCGCTCCCAATACTCCCGTCACCAACAACATGACCAGCTACCCGCCTCCGCCCAACCAAAGTGCTGGACGCGGCGCTGGAAACTACCCCATGATGAACAACAGCTATCCCACTCAGGGCTATCCCGCCAGCACCTCCACCATGATGCCGAACACCACGGCCGCTGCCGCGCATCCTCAGCCAATTGCCCCGGCCCCATCTCCGGCCGGCGCCCGGGCTCCACCTGTTCTCCGCCCGATGCCGGCTAGTGGAATGCCGCAGGCTGGCATTAGCTCCCCCTACGTTCAGAGCCCCATGATGGGCCAGAACGGCATGCTGCCCGAGGGTGGCGACCAGCCGACTCACGTTGTTGGTTCCCAGGGCCGCAGAGGTATCCTCCCTAGTGCTCCGGGCCGGCCTGCCGCTCCTGCTCCTGGCACCACCGCCAAGAACCCGATCCCCCAGAAGGATGCGGACGGCAAGTTTCCTTGCCCTCACTGCACTAAGACCTATCTTCATGCCAAGCATCTGAAGCGTCATTTGCTCAGACGTAAGTTGACTCGACTGAAAGCGCTGTGACGTGTCCTGTAGCCTAACGTGTATTCGTAGACACCGGCGATCGCCCCTACATGTGTGTCCTGTGCCGCGACACCTTCTCGCGTAGCGACATCCTCAAGCGTCACTTCATCAAGTGCTCGGTTAGACGTGGCAACCCTACGGGTGCGAGCCATTTGTCTCACCCGCAGGCGCACGTCAAGAAGAATGCTGCTGCTCAGCAGAAGGCCATTGAAGGTGAGGTGAACCACATGAATGGCATGCCCAGCATTCCGGGTGACGGAATGGTGCAGCATCCATTTGGCCTGATCTCTGCCCCCGAAGCCATGACCAACATGGCCAACGATCAGAATCAATTGTCGAGATCGAGCAGCATTAACCGAATCGAAGACGCCAATCGCGATAGGAGAAGCATGACTGGGTCTGTCATGGGCGCGTCGACGCGTCCTGGCAGCTTTGACCAGACTTATACCGGCGGCGACGTTTCGAACAACATGACGGCCAACATCAACCCCCAGCTGGCGAACTACAGCATGCCCCAGAACGGGACCGGCATGCCCTTCCTCGGCGGCCAGGGCGGCGACCAGTGGGCGCAGATGTTCTCACAGGCAGGTGCGAACCATCCCACACCCCATTTCATATCTCTTCATTAATGTGTGGAAAGACCTAACTTGCGAACAGGAGAAGGCGACCGCGGCCAAGCCCGATCCTAACTCTGGCTCTGCGCGAGCGGTTGGCATCATTCCGGGCGACACAGCCACCGACTCGTCGACGTTCCCCTCATGGGGAATTCCGCCCTCGTATCCTAACGCCTATCACCACCTGTCCCGCAGAATCATCGAGTTTTTGTGCCCCACCTCTGATCCCACTAATCCCACTGCCCAACTCGTCAACCATCATTTCCAGCCCGACAACATTCGACATTTCTTGGAACAGTATACCAACTATCACGTGCACTTTGCTACCGTCCACATTCCCACGTTCCGCGCCCTGGACGCCTATGTCGGCCTTTTGGCTGCTATGTGCATCGTAGGCGCATGCTACTCGGACCGAACCCCCCCCGACAACATTCGGGAGATTATGGAAGTGCTCAGGACCTCGTTTGAAAGCTCATCTCTTTTGTTCAGGGCTTCACTGGCTCAGGATGAGGGATTTGCGCAAACCTATGACTGGGCATCCAACTCGGCCCTGGAAGAGTTCCAGGCAATCGCACATGTTCAAGTTTTGTTTACCTGGCACGGTACCGCAGCCCAACGCCAGAAAGCTCGGCGAATTTGGCCTCTAATTGCCAATCTGGCTCGCAAGGCTGGATTGTTACACCTTTCGCAAGGAGAATCGTCTTTCAGCCCTCTCCACCAGTCAAGCTTTGCCTCGCAAAACTTCCCAGCTTCGCAGTTTGATTGGCAACGCTGGGTGGGTCAGGAGGCTCGTGTCAGAACTATGTATCTTATTTTCATCTACGATGCGGCTTTGGGGCTCTATTTCAACTGCGGTCCCGAGTTCACCCCATTCGATCTTCGGCTCCCTCTCCCTGCGGATGACGCAGCGTGGGAGGCGAGCAACGCGGTTGAGTGTGCTGAAGCTCTGGGGCTCTGTGGGCCTGCAGCTGCCGAAAGACGAAATCCCGATGGCACTCGACGTACGACACAACCCGAAATGCGCATGGTTCTCAAGGCGTTGCTCGACAACAGCTATCGAGTTTTGCCGGGGTCGACCAACCTCTACGGGAAATTCATTCTTATTCATGCCCTACTCGACATCCTGAGACAGGTTCAATTGGAGGGCAGGAATGCCATCAGTCGATCTAGCACCCCTTTGCCGACAAACGCCTGGTTTGTGGATGCGCAAGGAAGCTCTGTTCCGCATGGTAGTGGTCGCACGACTCCCACGGATATTGCTGCGAACCTTGTCGATCCGCAGACTTTGAAGACGTTGATAACGGCTTTGGACAAGTTCAAGGCAAACTGGGATCATGACATGGCAGTCCAGTTCCCTCCATCGGCCGCGGCATATCTTGGACGGTATGGATTCTGCAGGGACGGCATCCATTTTTACTGGCTGGCGACCCATCTTTTGAGGACAACACGGCACGTCGATCTCGTCATGAACCCCGATCAACGATTTGCACGCGTCATCCACATGCTAAAGTCGGTCAAGAATTGGGTTCTTACAGATGGGGCTGCGCGGGGGGAGGATATGGGATCAGTGGGGGACATCGATGAGGCCTACGGTGCGGTGGACACGACACTGGACATGACTCAACTATTCAGGCGTCTCCCCTATACGACGAGGTAGTCACTCGTCCGGAAATGCAACTCGGTAGCGGAGAGAATGAGAGGAATATCGGCATAATAGCGACCCAGTGTGCTGGGCACCGCTCAACAAACTGCATCAACGGCGTTTTAATGCTCATTTTGCTTTCTCACAGTCAATGGGGTGGTCTCGTTTAGTCTTGTATTCATTGTTTTTCCTGCGGTTTCTCTGCTTTTTTCCTCTCTTTTGTGTTTTGCGAGCTGAAAGTGGGTTTTCCGAGCTTATGATGATCTGGGTGTTCCTCTCCCTCCGATACACGCACGGGTGACACATCCCCCAAAAGTTTCGATTCCCCCTCCGTTTGCATCAGATGGGTCACAAACTCGGCGGTTTGCAGTTTGCATTTTCTACAGACGTGGATGGTGGGCTTGGCGGTGTGGGCGTCTTCAATTGATCAATGCGGATGGTTCATCAGATTCTTAGATTTCTATCTCTTTTTTTCCTCGTCTGTTTTATGGAGTGTGTTATGGGGTGGCGTGGCTTTGCATTAGACAAGTTTTTATTCTTCCCAGAATTCTCACCTGCAACGAACGATCGAACGAACATAGACTTGGGGATGGGGGGAGGGCAATAAGCGGGTGGGTAGTGGAGGATGGGTGGATGGATGGCGGAGGATGAGGAAATAGATGCTGCTGTGAACATGGTCAGTGAACAAGTTCCCTGGAGTGGGGAGGGATGTAAAAAAAATTAATGATAAAAAAGTTGAATGGGAGGGTGGGAAAAGTCAAGGGAAGGGTTTGAAAAGGGGATGATGGTTGTGGGGAGGTTGAAATGGGCGAAGAGTGGGAGTCGAAAAGGAAAACTGGCTGGACAACCATTGTACATCATGTCAGAACATATTTACATACGTTTTTACTTTAGAAGCGGAGGTCAACAGAGCGGAAGGGTGTGAGTTGTTATAAGGGAGTTTCTTGTGCAAGAACGATGTGTGGTAGAGTGGTCATGGTGTCTCTGAGAAAACAAACAACTGGAAGCAGGCCTGTTCAACATCACGACTTGGATTCCCTGCGAAGATTTCAAATGAGCAAGCGCTGGCTGGGTATTTGTGTATAAATTATTTATTTGTTGTATTTTCAGCCCCTGCCGGATATCATTGCGTTGGTGATGTTGATGAGGAAGGCTTTTCCCTCGGTACAGAGTGAATCTTTGGAATCATCTTGTCGAGCTCGGCCTTGTCCTGCTCGGTGGGGGTGTAGCCCAGCTTTTCCTCTGCCTTGTCTGAGAGCTTGAGACCGATGAGGCCCCAGGCGAGGAGGCCGAAGCCGACGCCTAGTCTGGCTCTGGGGGAGAGGCCTTGGTAGGTTCTTTTGGAGACGTTAGTGGATGGGGTGTTTGAGGGAGGGGAAGGGGATGGGACGTACTGGAGGAGGGTCATCTTTTTGCTTTGTCTTTCAAGGATTGAACAGACGGTGTATCGTGCAGTCGGCGTCGTGCTGAAGTGGTGATGGCTTCAGGGCGATGGCGGTGGAAATAATATGCAAATATCCAGTTTCAAAGCACTCCGTATGCACCTATTGGTGGGATGGATTTCAACGAGAGAGCGGAAGTTCCCGTTTGACATTTCCACCGCTGGATGGGAAGGCGCTCGGACCACCCAAATTTTGAAAGTGGTAGTTTCTCAAGCAAGCCAGCTCCAAGTTCAGCAGCGGCTTTTGCTTTGCTCGTGGGGACCTTTTGTGACCACCGCCACGACCACCGACCGCTCGACCCAAGCCAGTATACAGCGTCGACGTCGGCCAGGGGACGAAATTTGGGATTGCAGTCATTTCATTCCAGCTAGAGGAGGGAGGAACCCGAAACCACACGAACACGAACTACCTACTACTTACTACCACCGGCGAACAACCTCTCGAACCGAACGATATATCACCACCACCATGGCCACCGCCGCCGCCTCAGCTGTCCGCCCCTCCCTGGGCGCAGCCTTCAGACTCACACCCTCCCCCTCCTCCGTCAGGATATCTCACCCACTGTTATCCCTAACCCGCCCCATGTCCACGACCGCCCCCCTCCTGAAAAGACACACCTACCCCGGCGCGCGCTCCAACAAGGACATGTCCAAATCGCGCGGGCAGTCGGCCCTCCGCCGGACCGGTCTCCGCTGGAGGCTCTCCATGTCCGACGACCCGCTCCCCAAGCCTCGATCCCGCGAGGAGCTGCCTCCTGTCGAGGTCGACCCTGATCACGGGCTGTGGGACTTTTTCCCAAACCGGGAGACGGTGGCGGCTTCGCCAGAGGATGACATGAAGCATGGGCGGGGGTGGATGGTGGAGGAGCTGAGGGGGAAGAGTTGGGAGGATCTGCATAGGTTGTGGTGGGTTTGCGTGAAGGAGCGGAACAGGATTGCGACGGGGGCGTGGGAGAGGGAGAGGGGGAAGATGGGGTTTGGGAAGAGCGAGGCGCAGGGGAGGGATAGGGAGGTGAGTTTACCTTGTTGGTGGGAAAGGGAGGGGGAGAATGTGTGTGCTAATGAGAGAATAGGTTCGGGTTACGATGCGCGGTATTAAGCATGTGTTGACGGAGAGGTTTTATGCTTGGGAGGATGCGGTTAAGTTGGCGGAGAGTGATCCTGAGATTGATTTGAGTGGGAAGGGGAGGGCTTTCACGCCGAGGGAGTTCCTTGAGGAAGAGGCTGCTGAGGCTAAGGTTGTGGATTACCTTGTTGAGGAGGAGGTTGCTGAGGTTAAGGCTGAGGAGAAGGCTGAGGTACCACCACCAGAGACGAATGTTCAGGGCGAGGCGGCGAGGTTATAAAGGGGAGGTTGTACCCTGTGTATCAACAGCAACACAAATGACACCACCGCAACCACGAGTTAAAAGACCGTTGAACCGATGTATACAGATGGATGGACGGCATCATCGGGTTTCTTCTTGTACAGATAGTGTATTTGAACCTCTAGACAAAAAGACATTATTGTGATGTGAAGTCGTCTGGGTCGGCAAACTTGATGGCTTCCAGGTGTGCTAAATGACCCATGAGCCGAGACGAGGGACCTAGACCGCCTGTCCTTTCAGCGTCGAATCAAAAGACGCCATGGTGCTTGATTAGCTCAAAGGAGACCCCAGAATGCGGGGCTGCCACTCGCCGCCCCTCCTCCCCACCAAGAGGCGAGCGACAGCAAGCAACCTCTCCCTCCCCCTCCCCCTGATGAATGACAATCTAATATTAAGCCCAACATCGAGAAACCATCTGGCCAGCTGCTAATAAGCTCTTGCCAGCCCATCAAATTTCCACCGTAATCCCGGCCCTTGTTTTGTTTCCTGTTCTTCTTGATTTGCAATCTTGTGGGAAACCCTTTTGTTCTTTGGGAGCTGTCACGGTCCGTCCGTCATCTATCTTTAATAGGGAATATAAGTTCGACCCACCTGCCCGCTCAAACCCCCTTCGAGCTGCTTTAGCTTGCCCACCTGCCAGACCAAACACACACGCCCAAGCTACCTACCTGAAAGACCGCCCATTCTCCATTAAACTCTAACTTATCCATCTATCTCTCCATCCAACAAGAAACGAAAACCGATTTTTAGAGAAGCAGACAGAAAAAACGCAAGCATGGCTGAAGAGATCGCCCCAGAGTACGATGTCATTGTGCTGGGCACCGGCTTGACCGAATGCATCCTGTCTGGTGTGCTCAGTGTCAAGGGGAAGAAGGTGTTGCACATTGACCGCAACGACCACTACGGCGGGTGAGTTTGTTGTTGTTGCCCCTTGGGTGTGTTTCTGTATTCGAGAAAAAGAACCGTTGAGCTTACGAACGCGCCCCCCCTTTTTTGAATAGTGAGGCTGCTTCGGTTAATCTTGAGACGGTATGCATTCTTTTCTTTTCTATCGCCTAATCCGTCTGCTGCTGTTATTGTAGGCTGTTGAGGTCGCTAACATGTTCCTCGACAACAATAGCTCTACAAGAAGTATGGCAACTACACCAAGGGCACCGAGCCCTGGAAGGAGTACGGCCGCCTGAACGACTGGAACATCGACCTCGTCCCCAAGTTCCTCATGTCCTCGGGCGAGCTTACAAACATCCTTGTCTCGACCGACGTCACCAGATACCTCGAGTTCAAGCAGGTTGCCGGCAGCTACGTCCAGCAGGGTGCGGGAAGCAAGGCGACTGTTGCCAAGGTCCCCTCGGATGCCGGCGAGGCTCTCAAGTCGCCCCTGATGGGCATCTTCGAGAAGCGCCGCATGAAGAGCTTCATTGAGTGGGTTGGCCAGTTCGACCTCAAGGACTCTGCGACACACAAGGGTTAGTTATGGTCACAAGGGGGAACAAAGATCGGGTGGTGCAAGACATTTTGGCTGACAAGCAGTGATAACTCCCCCCAGGCCTCAACATGACCACCTGCACCATGAAGGAGGTGTTTGACAAGTTCGGCCTCGAGGCCACGACCAAAGACTTCATCGGCCACGCCATGGCTCTCTACCAGACCGACTCGTACCTCGACAAGCCCGGCGTCGCCCCCGAGGCCATCGAGCGCATTCGTCTGTATGGCAACTCGGTCGCCCGCTACGGAAAGTCTCCCTACATCTACCCCCTCTACGGCCTCGGCGAGCTCCCCCAGGGTTTCGCCCGCCTGTCGGCCATCTACGGCGGCACCTACATGCTCAACACCAACGTCGACGAGGTGGTCTACGAGGGCGACAAGGCGGTCGGCATCAAGGCCACCATGACCAACATCGAGCCCGAGATGAAGTTTGAGACCAAGGCCAAGATCATCATTGGCGACCCGAGCTACTTCCCCAACAAGGTCAAGGTTGTGGGACACGTACTGAGGGCCATCTGCATCCTGAAGCACCCGTTGGCGAACACGAGCGACGCGGACTCGGCTCAGCTGATTATTCCCCAGAGCCAGGTCGGCCGCAAGAATGATATTTACATTGCGGTTGTGTCGTCGGCGCACAATGTCTGCCCCAAGGGGTACTGGATCGCGATTGTGTCGACCATTGCCGAGACGTCGGCCAATCACCATTTGGAGCTGGCGCCGGGGATTGAGAGGTTGGGCAAGATTGAGGAGCAGTTTATGGTTTGTTTTGTCTCTTGCCGCTGTTTTGTTAGGACGAAAACACTGACTGATGTAACAGGGCCCACCCATTCCCCTCTATGAGCCGCTCGAGGACGGCACCAAGGACAACATCTTCATCTCCAAGAGCTATGACGCTTCTAGCCACTTTGAGACGACCACGGATGACGTCAGGGATATTTACCGCCGTTTGGCGGGCGAGGAGTTGGTTGTCGAGGGTTTGAGGGAGGGCATTCAGATTGAGGGCGGTGATCAGTAAGCTGGGGGAAGAAGATGGGGTGAGGTAGATGGGTAGGATATTTTCTGCCAATGGGGAGGGGGGGATTGATGAGGAGGATTGATTGATATGTGATTAGTTCTGGGTCTTTTTTTCTGAAACGTACAAGCAAGCAATACACAAAGAGTTGAAAACCTTGTGGGGGTGGGGGTGAGGTGTGTATGTGTGTGTATGTGTGACCGTGTTGAGATGGAAAGGGGACGTGTGGGGGTGTATGATTGTGAGGGCTGGGGGGGGGGAGGAAGGAGGTCTTATAATTGTCTTGCTGGCATTGAAGTATGTCTCTTTTTCGAAATTGCCAGAGTGTGATGAGGGAGGGGTGGATGGGAGGTTTAAAAGGACAAACTACTTTGGTCGATTCCACAGATGAATGAATGAGAGGAGGTTGATGTTGCTGATGATTTGTTTCTCTGGTTGTGGTGCCCTCTTCAAGCTCGTCTCAAGATGGCCACAAAAAGGGGCCGCAATGGAGATGCGTTGGCACTGTCGATACCCATGTGAAAAGAAAGATAAGCAAGTGCCTACATGCCCGGCAAAAAAATGACACAGCAGGAAAAAATAAAAGCAAAAGAAGATTCCCACACCGGGGTTTGAACCCGGGTCTCCAGGGTATTAACTGCGCGACTCTCTGCTAAGAAGAGCAAGGAGAGAGGAGGTGAAAACCTGACATGCTAACCACTACACTATGTGGGAGTTTATTTGTTGGAAGGGTATGAGGGAAGGTGATATATATTTGGGTGAGAGAGGAAGGAAGCAGGGAGGGACGAGAGGTGGTAGGAAGGAGCGGTTGATTGCTAGGAAGGAACGGTTGACTGCTAGGAAGGAGCGAGGGGGGTTGGGTCGTCAGAGAGTCAGGGAAGAGGCTGTCCAGCTAGTAAGGTAAGTAACGGTAAGAGTTTGTTTTGGGTCGGTTTGATAGCTTTGTGTACCTGCTTTATGATGAATCTCTTACATGGGTCAAGGAGAGAGAAGCAGAGAGAACGGTGGGGTGATCAAGGCGGGCGCCCACATTGTTTGCGACTTGGTCCACGATGCTTGACTGCGGTACCATGAGGGTTAAATGATCCGCCATAAGTTTAGATGCAGTAGATTCTCTCTTTCTTAACACATTGAAGTGTAGACATGGTTGCAATGTCAAGTCTTCTGTCAACTAACACACAGGCGAAAGCAGATGTGTAATTCAACCAGGGAACTACATCGTGTCCCCAAAACAGACAGCTATCAAACATGCAAAGTCGCGGAGTAGCTACCGATTCGAGGGATTTCTGCGCTCGGCAATTGTTTATAAGTGGTGGATGACTTTGTGTTATCAGAACTATGAGACGATATATGCTCACTCCAGCTCGAGAGCTAGCCACCATCGACCCTGACGATAGCCTTGGACCAATGCGCTCAACGCCAAGATATGTATCGTAAACACCCGCATTGCAACCTACATTTCTATATTGCTGTAAAGTGTCTGGCAGGCGATGGAGTTGAAACTCTCCCTCGAGACGGCAACACGTACACACTGTTCCTTCACACTGCGATAGCCTAGCATCACACCCCCGGGCGAGTATACCTTACATGCTCGGAAAAACCCACAAATACCAGGTTCAGCTTCAGTTGTTCTATCCCCCAGTGCTGGTGAAAGTGGGATTGACCATGCCGACGAGGGTGTGCAGCATCCTCCCCAATGTCATTAATATATCTTCCTCCCGAAAATCTTCCCATCCAATCTACGACAAGTGCCAACACTTGTAAATCTTCCGTAGTATAGTGGTCAGTATGTGAGCTTGTCATTCCACAACGCTCGAGACCCGGGTTCAATTCCCGGCGGGAGAGATTACTCTGATCCATCACCTTTTTGCCCTTTTTACCCCCTTTTTTTTCCTTGCCTCTTTTCCATACGCCACCAACATCCCTTTAACATGCCTCACTTTCGCAGCCGACCCCCTCATATCTGATATTTCTTAGTCAAATCCCATTCAGAAGGCAGGGAGAATCCAAAGTTGTAGCCTCGGTGATGGAGCCAGTACAATTTTGGACCCCACGCCTCCAGCCCAATGTAACCTCACTTTTTCACAGGTCACCACAATTCATTCCCCCCTATCCTAACCTCCCCTCTGCTCAATCTTTGTTTACATTCACATCTACACCAGTCATTACTCTCCAACCAACACGCAGTCACACAATGTCAACGCAAAACCACGCATGCTGTTCTTTCACATCTCTTTCAACAGCAAAAACCAGAGTGATAGGTTGATAATAATGGATCTTTTGATTCCCAGAAAAAAACAGCTAAAACAAAAAATAAACACCAGTTCCAATGCTGTGCCCGATTTATTCTCTCGAAAAACGCCCCTTTTTGTAACAAAACCAAGGAAAAATGTATGGGACCACCACAGAAACAACCTCGTTATCAAGCCATGAAAACCAGCGTCGACAGCCAAAGTGTGTTCCTCCTTCTTCCACGTCATAATGTCCGACTAGCCAACTGACACCCAAGTGGTAGAAAGTCATGTCAGTTGCCGACTACTCTGGGGTGGCGTGATACCAAAAACTCCCAGGTCGCAGACTACCCCTTCTGAAACGCCGTCTGATCGTGGCGGGGGTTGAATATTGTACAATTCATGCCTTGTGTCAAGTAAAACACTTACGCAGCATCGGCAGTAGAAACGGGCTGAGGGATCTTGGTGGCCTGGTTGCCAGCGCGGACAATTCTTTGACCAGAGGAGTCGGTGACGGTCTGAACGTCCTTGTTCTCGGACTGGGCGCGCTTCCAGATCTCAACCTCGCAGCCGCCACGAAGAACGCCAACTCTCATGGTGGAGAGAAGGTTGTGGGCGCCGTTGGAGTGGTTGTAGACACCACCGTTGAAGACAGCAGTGGCGTCCTTACCAATGGCAGAGTTGATGAGGGTCTTGCCACCGGGGTGGTCAGCAATGAACTTGCCAACGTCGTGAATGATGCCAGCGACGGCAATCCAGGCCTTGCCGTTCTTGGACTCGGCGACAAAGTCGTCCCAGCTGACAACGGGCAGGTTCTCGAGAGGAATACCCCAGTCAAGAGTGGAACGCTTCTGGTCGAGCTTCTTCTGAAGCTGCTGGAGTCTGCCCTTCTCAATCTCGTTCTGGGGGAATGTCTTGAGGTTGTATGCGAGGCCGAGGAACTTCATGATCGAAATGAACCACTTGGTGGGGTCGTACTGCCACCACTCAATAGCGTTGCGGAAATCACTTGGGAACTCGTGGTGGAAGTTGTGGTAACCCTCACCAAGGGTGACGAGGGCAGTGATGACGTGATCTCTCGGTGAGTTGCGGTCATCAAAGGGCTGGTCGCCGAGCCAGTGGGCGAGGGAGTTGACGCAGAAGGTGGCCTGCTGAATGAAAAAGATGCGGAGGATACCGGCATAGACGAAGCCACCGGTCCAGTCGTTCCAGCCGAGACCGCAAACGAGGGTGGGAACAATCAGAGCCATGGTGATGACCGACTTGATGTAGTTGCGGTGCTGCCAAACGACAACGGCGTCATCGTTGAGATCGGTGATGTCGGTACGGCCGATACGGCGGGGGTTCTGCTTCATGACCATCCAGCCGATGTGGCTGTAGAGCAGACCCTTCCGGACGGAGTAGGGATCCTTCTCGGTATCGGTGTAACGGTGGTGAGAACGATGGAGACTGGACCACCACCGAGCGCTGCCCTCGACAGCGGCGGCGCCACCAGCGGCAAGGAAGATCTTGAGGGGAAGGGTGGCCTTGTAGGAGGTGTGAGCCCACAGGCGATGGTAGCCGGCGGTGATACCGAGGCCAGCGAAGAAGTAGTAGAGCACAGTGAAGACGGCCGTCTTCATCTGAAGTGGTACCCAGTACGAGGAGATGAGGCCCGTGAGGGGAATGAAGATGATGAATGTGGTGTTGAGCCAGTTGACGTGCTTGTACCAGTTCTTGGCGGTGATGGGCTGGTCGGTGATATCTGGTGGGAGTGTTTGTTAGCAAGGCCGGATCAGCCGGCTATCTCAAGAAGGGCAACTCACGGGGCTTCTTAATGTCCCAGTTCTTCTTGCGGATGGCGACATAGTCCTTGGTTCCGTCGGGGAAGGACTCGGCCTGGAGGACCGCCGAAGCGGGAACCTCAGATGACGACGACGCCATGTTGAGGGCGGAGGTCGCGGAGGTTGACAATATCGCGGGTCGATGAGGACGTCGGCCTTGGTCCTCTCTCGTCGTCGATGTTGTGTTGAGGGGAAAATAGAGGTTCGCGGAAGGGCGGTTATGGAGGGGTCTCAGGCAAGAGGAGAGCAAAAGTCAAAGCAGAAAGAGCTGGCTTGAATGTTTTATATGAAAGGATGCTTTGAGAAAGCAAGGGTCTAAGCTGTGGGTTTAGGCGGGGGGCGGCGGCGGGTGGGTTGAGGGAGGCCCGTCAGGATTGTGGTGACATGCCGGTGCTGGGTTCCTGGGGGGTACTTAATTCTGCACGCAAATTGGCAGGCCACCCAGGTCACTTTCCGTCCAGTTCTGTGTTCTGCATTCAACGTCAACGGATTTGCTCAACAGCGATTGGACCACCAGCAACAAGCAGGAGTGAGTCCAGCCTTTTGCACCTGCTTTCGCCTCTGCAGATTCTCGATGCTGAAGCTGGTGCTGTCAATCAGTGGGGTTATGGATGAGTGGCCAAATCTGCTCTCACTCATAACAACAAGGTTGAAATGGTTGGGAATATCTCTGGGATGATAGCCGATATCTCTCGAACGAGCTCCTGACACGATCAACACTGGCCGAGGTTTCGACCTTCTCGAGCAGGTCACAGCTGCATCAACTCTGCCGAGGATAGCATGTGGATGGCACCATGGAAGCACCATGGCACCATTTTTTGGTGGTGAAGCATATCCCCAGCCTTGAGCAAAGTGATTTTTTGCCGTTCCCAAATTTTGTTGAGGAAACTGTTGGGGGAGGCGTC
This sequence comes from Podospora pseudoanserina, assembly GCF_035222485.1. Taxonomy (NCBI): domain Eukaryota; kingdom Fungi; phylum Ascomycota; class Sordariomycetes; order Sordariales; family Podosporaceae; genus Podospora; species Podospora pseudoanserina. The sequence continues at coordinate 1,476,636 of NC_085922.1, read as the reverse complement.
CATGTTTGGGTGGGGGACTTGTAAGTCAAGGCCAGCTCTGATTGGCTGCCCATGAAGTCTGCATGTCCGCGACGTCGTCCGAGCTCCGCCTTTCCAGAAACGGCGTCCTGCCATCGAAAACTTCACGGCGACGGCTTTGCTCCGTCACTGTCACCAAACCCGGCCGTGGCAAACACCGCAACAGTTCCATGCCGGGCTCCCGCCAGAAAGAAAGCCAAAAAGCTCTGACGCAAGGTTTCCCCATATTCCGAGGGTGGAGGGAGAGCTCTATCTATCTTCAATCACATGTCAAAATCTCGAGCAATCACACAGCACAACGAAATCAGCACAAGCACCAACAGTTGTCAGTGTTGCTTGTCAGTCCCGTCACCAGTTCATCCCATCTTGTTCTAAGGAATCTCTCACAGGAAGCACGACGCAGGGTGGCCGTTTCTGTGATGCCTGTCATCTCGAACAGCCATGCGTTGTCTGTCTGGTACCTGCGCAGGGGAGTCGCCCAATGACAAGCTTCCCAATGAAAGTCACAAACCAAGATGTGCCCCTCTTTGCACCACTTGCCGTCGTTTGTGTTCGGGCGGAAGGATCCGTCGTGATTCGAGGCTGAGGTGGAGTTTCGCCTTGCCTCGACTTCAACACTTGGGATTTGCCAAGACGCCATCTTCAACAAAGGCCATCTGTTAGTGCCATCTCGACGTCACCGCATGCGGCACACACTGTGATGACAACCCCCTAACATTTACATGTCGAACCTCAAGGATACAGGCATACCAGAGTCTATCAAGCAGCAACTTTTCAGATTTCCAGTCGCCCCATTGCCAGCACCGGTGCTATCCTACAGCCAGCGCTACACAAACTCTCCAGACTCCTCAATTCTCGGTTCGTCTCTACCTAGGCGTTAGCCGCAAGGCAAGAACCCCCGGACAAGCGTCATGGGCAAGCCGGAGATCCAACGCCACATCCGCAATGCTGGGCAAGATCCAGCTTCGGCGCCCATGCTCCTTGCTCTCGCCACACATAGTGTATACTAGAGCCGCAACTCCGGTCACAGAGCATCCTCGCCACATTTTGACGTCTCAACTCTCTCCTGGCTGTCATCACCGTCAAATGACGCCAAGCGTGTCAACTAGCCTTGAACGACGGCTCACTTGGGATGACACCACAGACTCGCCAGCAAAAGCAAGGATACTGTTAAGTAATCACCTGACCTCACATCATGATATCAACGAAAAGACGTGACAGGGGAGGATACATTCAGCTCTCGTCCAGTTGGCCGTATCCCACCAGAACCGCCAATTCATCGTTGACAGACTCGTGTGCCTCACCTCAGTTTAGCAAGCACTTTGGACACTCTAGTCACAGTTGCTGCATCAGTCTTATAGTTTCAGGATCATCCAAACAAATGAATCAGCATCATTAGATCATATATATCATCATAGATAACGCATAACAACATGCCTGAAAGTAAACGCATAAATATCATAATCTCATCAAAAGCAGACGACCGCCCAATATCCTCCCAGCCTAGCCTCCCTCCCAGTATCCAATCCAATCACGCAACAGTCAACGAGACGAAAATATAAACACAGACTCGCTCGCTTGCTAACTTGCTTGCGCCCCATTGACCCATGTCATCAGCCCTGATAACAAAAGAAGAGTATGAAAAAGGAAAAAGACAACTGTGGTTGTCCAGAGATATCTGTCCTTTTCAATGACTCGATCGCTCGTTAGTCATTCACCATTGTCACGATCCCCATCTAAACCTTACCACCTCGTTCGTTAGGGAACAGACAGCAGCTGCGTCTGCAACCCAATCGTCTTCTCTAAATCCCCAGGTAATTCCCCATCCAACTCCATATCTAACTCGTCCTCTTCCTCATCCCCCATTTCATCCTCCTCCTCAATCTCCCCCTCGATCCCGCCACTCCCACTGCTCGTACTTCCCTTCCTCTGCATTCCCCTACTCCTTTGGTCGAACGAAAAGGCCCCTCCAACGTTATTTAAATCGTCCGGCCTGCCCAACCTCCCCAGACTAGTCCCCATCACCGCGGTATATTCCTCCTGTTGTTCCAAAGCCAGCGGTTGCTCCAAGTCTTTGTTAGTACTCGGAAACAACTTTTCCGTCTCCCTCAAAACCTCTACCCCCTCCTTCCCGCCCCCCAACCCCAGCACGCCTCCATCTCTGGGTGTACTCCCCAACTCGGTCATATCCTTCCCACTATCCGCCCTCGACTCGGGCGTCCTGAGCTCCTTCTCCCCTACCCCTACCCCTATCCCTACCCCTTGCTTAGGTATCTCCAACGTCTGACTCGCCACCATTCCATCAATCCCCCCATAATCACTAACCGCAATCTTCCCATGCCTTGGGCTAACCCTCTGCCTTCCCCTCTTGAAACCCCCCACGTCCGACTCCTCCCCAAGCACACTCCTAGGAGGCAAATCGCTGACACTCGGCACCATCGGCTTCCATCCCTCCCCCACACTCCAAGTATTAAACCTCCTCGCCCCAAACCTCCCCGTCGGTTCACAGCCCTCGTCCTCGTGGTTGCTCGGCTGCGGCGAGGGCGGGGACCTCCCCCTCGGCGGCGGGTAGAAATACGGATCTTCCGCAAAAGTCCCCCCGCCATAAGGGTTGGTAGGGCTGTTCGGCCCGATATACTGCCAATCATTCCCCATGTTCCCATTCATCACGTTCGGCGGCTGGCTCGTGATCGAGAATATATCCGACATGTACTCCTGTGGCAGGTAACTGTCCTCGTGAATGTGATGATGATGCGGAACGGCAGTCAACGGCTCCTCCGGCTCCGGGAACAGCGACAGCAGCTGCAGGGCCTGCAGCCTATTCCTCGGGTTGTCGCTCAGACAAATGTACACTATCCTCGCGAACCACGCCGGCACATCCACATCGTCCGCGATCTGCAGCGGTCTCCCTTGTGCTTCTGGCTCATCGTCTTGCGTCGCCAACGACCAGAGCACCATGCCGAGTTGGTAGAGGTCAGACTTGATCCCGATGTACATCGAGATCCGCTGATTACATTCAATCATCGGCGTTGCTTCTGGCGGTTCCCAACCCACCGGGCAACCCCGCCTGTTGATGTCGATAATCTTCGCGTCGCTGTTGTGATCAATAACAATGTTTGAAAGCGTGAAATCCCCCTGGACAAACCCGGCCTCGTGAATCTCCGACAGCCCAGCCACGATCTGCCTCGCCCATTTCTCGCGAATCGACCAAGGAAGAGGCGGGTGCTCATGGGCGTGATCATACAAGATGTCAATCAGCGCGCCCTGCTCAGCGTAGCTGATCAGAATGCCCGTGACGTGCTCCTCCCGATCGTCAACAACAACCCCATAAAACTGAATGACGTTCCTCGCCGAGCGCAACGAGTTGAGGGCGTTGATCTCGTAAAGAAACTCATCCACTGTATCCGGTCCCGGAATCTCCTTCTTGATCAGTATCTGCCCATTCACCCTCATCTTGTACACAAACCCCGACATGTGCGAGTCAAACTCCATCTCTCTCTCCTTGACCCGTCTACATCGCGTGTGCTGGATCAGACGAACTGAAGGATAGCTGATGATCTCCTGCGCGGTAGAAAAAAAATTGTCAGCAACCACCACCACCCCCCCCACCCCCCAAAAAAAAAAAAAAAAAAGAAAACTCACATTAACATCCTCCACAACATGCACATGCAACCTCCCATCCGTAGTCTGCAGCTTCAGGTTCGTCACCGTGTCATAAAACTGAATATCCATCAAACTCTCCCGAATAGCCTCGTAGATCTTTGCGCTTTTCTCCCTCTGAAACCTCGTCCCCGCCAGCTCCATCTCCAAGCTCCCCTCGGGCGCGTTCCGATAATCCAAACTAACCGTCACCCTCCTCCAGAGGTGCTCCTGCTGCCGGTACGTCACAAAAAACTTTTCCCTCTTGGACTTGTCCCGGAAGTGCATCGACAAGTTCAATATCCAGATCTGCTCCAGCTCGTCGTGGATCCTGGCCTCCCACTGCGACGTCGTGACCGAGTGCCTGCCGCCGTCGTCAGACATCGCCTCGCCGTCGTCGTCGGCGTCGTTGGAGTGGTCGTCGAATCCTTGCGCGGCTGCAGTATATCGCCCCCCGAAATAGCCTTCCCCATCAGTGTCAATGGGGAACGAGGGCGGCGGCACCGACTGCGACTGCGACGAATACCCCCCCTCGTGCGCAAGAAGGAGAACATCCGGCGCGCTAGTCCTTGGATCGCCACCACCGTTGCTGCTGCCTTGCACAACAACCCTCCTGTCCATTGACACTGCCCTCCTCTCCGCGGCCGTCGGTCGGATCGGCTCGAGCCGATGCCGTTTCTCGGACTGCTGCCTCTTGAAAGTTGGCGCCCGAGGCAGACCGGGGACTACCTTTCTACTTTGTCTTTTTCCGCTGCCATTTTGCGTGATATCATCCTCCAACCCACCACCACCCTGTATCGATCCATTCCCCCCCGCGTTGTTGTCGCGATGATGACCAAAGAGGTTGAGCCGACGCCAAAGACGACTGGTTTGGTTGTTGCTGTTGTTGTTGTTGTTGTTGTTGTTGTTGTTGTGTGGTTGTTGGTCGTCGTCACCGGAGGCTGGGTTGTTGTTGTCGGCACCGCTACTGCGTGTTTCGATATTTGGGAGGTCCATGGGGAAAAAAGAGGTGTCGAGAGGTATGTGAACAAAACGCAAGTTTTTGCTGCTGCTAGCTAGTTGGGTAGGTAAGGTGTAGAGTAGTTGGCGTTTTTGTTATTTTCCAGGCCACCCTGACAAACCACCGACATATATATATATATATATATATATAGATGTGTATATCTCTTTCTCAGTTTCGGCTCCCAACACTGACCCTATCCTCTCTTCCAACCGACTGGTATCGAAGCCGAAACAAAGTGTTTGTGGATCGTGGGGTAACAAAGTAAGCCAGTCAGTTGAACTACATCAAGCAACAGCGCGCGGATAAGCCATGCGGAGCGAGGAAGAGGGGTATTGAGTATTAGAAGATCATGGCGATTTCCAGGATTGTATACAAGCGGCAGATTCCACAGTCGCTGTTGTTGGGCGGGTAATTTTACTCGAGATTTGTTCACCAGCTGAATAACGCCGTGGGGTGAAACTTGGTCGTGTGATTCGCAAGAGGTTGATAGAAAGCGCAAATAATGGTTTGGTGAGAGTGTAATAGCGCTTGGAAGGTTGGATGGTGAACACAAGATGGAATGCACAGAAGAAAGAAAAAAAAACCTGACAGAACAAGCAACAGGTGTTAAATTGCCATAATGGACAGGAAGCAAGGCCTTTTGCTTATCAGGCTGGCACAGCACACAAGCAAACCCAAGTGGAAGGGCTCTCTCAGATGAGTGGAAGGTGGGCAGGGCAGGATCGAGGCTAGGTACTCCTCACGGATCTCCTGAGAGAGATTGTACCTCGTGGTGGACTAAAAGTAACGGTGAAAATGAGGGGGCATGGGGGTTGGTTCGCTAACTCTCTCCCTCCTCCTGCATGCTGCAAGAGAGACAACTCGAACTCGACTCGATCGGTGATGGTGGGACGACGGAGGCTGGGTTTCTTGGTGGGGAGGGGGAAGAAGGGGGGGAGGGGTGCAACACGTGTAACGAGCGCTGTGGGCTTCGAAATATGTACAATGCATGTACCAGTATATTCAAGTACCGTCTGTACTTTGCCGTGCCGCCGGGCTCTCTGCACGTATTCCCTACCTAAAGCCCTACAGCTGCTGGGTCGAGAACTGTGGTAGCCCTTCTTCATCATCGGCCGGTTGAGCGAAAGCCCGTGATGATGGATCCCCATGTCTTCTTCCGACGTTTGTCTCAAAACTTGAAAGTTGATCCTCAGATGAGATGTAAATAATGGGGTGACCGGGGGGGTTGACGCGGGAGCGTTGCGCCCAAGATCCACTGAGGGGTTGAACCGAGACCCACAGTGATGTTTATTGTAACCCCAGTGGATCTTGAAACTTGAGGTTATCGTGACCTGATCTAAAACATCTTCATCGGTAGGAAGGTGTCGACAGAGGTCAGCTGGTCAAAGCAAGACTCGACCTCTTTTCTCATCACTATCACTTTAAAACTCACTAACAAAGCCTGCTATTCTATTCCCCGAATTGGACCGCCAACCGTAGCCGTCTGCAAGGAAGATTCGGATCGGTACTCAGATCTTCAGCAGCAAGGTAAGCAAAGACACGGCGGTGTACATTGCTCGCTCCAAATCCGCCTCGTCATCCAGAACTATGATTTCATCCCATATATCTCTTTATTACGGATAACCACAGACACCGCCGGCCACGTGCCCTAGGTAATGTAGCTCATCGTCAGAACTGCAGGTTTCCCGTCCAGCCACGGCCCAATAATCCCATCATTCATATTTCTCCCCTAGGCCTGAACCTCTCTCGCTGCACAGCCTTCACTGACACTTCGTCATCGTCTTTGCTTCAACCAATCGACAACACAACCATGCGAGCCACAAGTCCCCGGTAGCAGCCCAACTCACAACACCACCATGACGATAATGCCGGACTGCTGGTCTATGCCCGGACTGGAGGACGTCTGACCGCCCTGGTGTAAGCGGTTATTCACTTAAGTTTCTGTTTTGAAAGACATGAACATAACACAATGCCTTTAGCTTCGAGGTTTGACTTGAACACTCAACTCAGCCCACACTTCCCTCAACCCCACGCACCCTTAACACCCCCAGTGATGTACCCTCCTCACCCCTCAAGGTTCTCTCAAGCTAGGTAGCTCGTCCCGCATCGGAAGCAGCTCACACTACCTGTACCCGGATTTCCCAGCCCTGCAATCTCTTCCATGCAACATCCGAAGCTTCCTGTGTGCCTGTATTCTTCTACCCTATCCCCCCCAATCCGCTCCCCCCCGCTTTTTGGGGGGGTCGATTGATGCCCAAACTGCATCTGCCATCACAAACCAACTTCTGCCAACCTACAACCGGTGCGGTAAGGTAAGGCTGTATGCGGCTAGACAGTCTCTTTGCTTCTGTTTTTCCCCCGTACATGCCGACAGCATGTTGCTGCACATACGTCAGCTTTTTCTTCTTCTCCTATTCACAACATTGTTTACCTATGTGCTTAGCGAGGGATACTCTCCTGGTTGCGAGACTACATAATATACCTACCTAGGTAGTAATAACTTTGCACTTTTCTTGCCGGAAAAGTGTCGATTACCTGCCTAGGCACCCTTGCCGCAAAATACTTGAGATACCAAAGCAGGTTAACATACCTCAAAAGGATAGTCCACAGGCCTTTTGAGATAGGTTTAAAAGCCTTCAAAGATGGTTAACAGGTCTTAAAATATCGTTTAGAGACCTATCAATTTGCTTTTGAGGCATAAGTTTACAGTATAGTATAGTATGGGTTAATTTGCTTCTGCTGTATCAATTATTTTGTGGGCAGGGTCACTCAATGATGCCGTCTCTTTCCAGCCCACCTAGACGAAGAACAACAACAGCAACAACAACAACAACCAAGAACTGCGTTGCATCCAGCTCTCTGAAAAATGAGCTCATAGGAACCTTGCGGCTTTCTCCGAAGCCGAGTTTTTTTCTCTCGTGGCGTACAAGCAACAGAATGGGCCAATCCGAATAAAAAAGATACGCCTCATCACGGCACACACCCACTCATTTTTCACGAAAGGGGATCCGTAAAGCCCCTGTTGGGCAGCGGGTGTTAGTCAGGCCGTGGTCAATTGCTATGGAAAAAAAATTAAGAAAAAAAAGAACTAAATCCTCTGATTAAGGAGCCGGTTGTGACACGTCAGACTCATCGCAGAAAATCAAGGCGGTAATGTGAGGTTGGGAAGGGGACGGGCGGGTGATACCCCAGTTGCAGTCCAGATCGCATCGATATCTTGTTTGTTGGTCGGTTAGATACGGGCCTGCTGCATTACTTTTAAAGCGATTACTTGAACGACAGTTTACGCACAAACACGAACTCAACTCTTCAATCTATTAAAATTGTCCATACGACAGTCTCTCGCTCAAGATATAGGCATCACTATAGTCATCTTTTAAACTACACTGCATATCCCCAAAGGCAGGATCGCGGTTGACTCTTGATTACCCTATATCCTCTCTCTCATCACACCCCCCACACATCACAAAACGTAGATACACATTCCTCCAAGTGTCAGCTACCAAACATCTAGAACAACGCTCACAAACCCCCATCTCAAAGACACCATCAACCAACCTAGAGTGAAGATTTTTCTCATTTTACCTCTTTATTTTTAAACTTCATTCCATGCAAAAACCGCTGTTTACCCCCCCTCCCCCCAATTCCATACCTATCCGTCCACCCATCCACCCAAACCAATTCCATTCCTTGCCTACCCATCTAATGACCAAATCAACTTCTTTCCTCCTCTTTATCGTCTTCTTCTTTCCCTGTTTTATACACATTTAATATTTACAAAATCTCTCAACATCTACCTAATCACTCTCCTCCCCATCCTTCTTCTCCTCCTCCTTCTTCTCCTTGTTCTCAGCCACCACCACCCTGCTCTTATTCGCCTTCTCCTTGTCCAGATCAGGGAAAATAAGGTCAAAAACCTCCGAATACCAGCTCACCGGCCTGCCTTCGATTCCCTCCTTGATATTCTGTAAAACCACATTAGCTTTTCGTCCAGGCAAATTTTTTTATCTTGAAAAAAAAAAAAAGGTTCAGACTCACCTCAGGCAACTCCAACCAATCACTCTCATTATCCCTCGGAAACAAAACCATCTTGCACCCCGCCCTCCTCGCCGCAACAGTCTTCTCCCTCAACCCCCCAATCCTCAGAACCTTCCCCGTCAGCGTCAACTCCCCCGTCATCGCCACCGCCGGATCAACCTGCCTGTCCAGCGCCAGACTCAACAGGCTCGTCGCCATCGTGATCCCCGCCGACGGCCCATCCTTCTGCACCGCCCCCTCAGGCACATGCACATGAATCTTGGCGTGGTCCAAAAAGTCATTCTTGGGAAAATTGTTCGCCATGTACGACTTGGCAAAGCTGTACGCAATGGCAGAGCTCTCCTTCATCACAGTCTTGAGGTTGCCCGTAATCTCAAGCGACGGCCGCGAGGCCGGCTTGAGGGCCGACTGGAGAATTGCCTCGACGTACATGGCCGCGCCGCCGAGTTGCGTCCACGCCAAACCCATGGTTACTCCCGGGGGGGTGATATCATAAAGACGGTCGGACGTAAAAACAGGGGGGCCGACGTAGTCCTTGAGGTTGTCCTTGTCGATGGTGACGTGGACGCTCTCGGGGACCTTGAGGGCCACCCTCGGCACCTCAGTAGTCTCCTTCTCCGTCGCTTCCGTGTTGGCGGTGGCCGGCTCCTCCGATTGCTTAGTCTCCTCCTTCGCCGACTCCTCCTTTGCAACCTTGCCCTCGTCCGTCAGCGCCTCTTCCTCAGGCAGCACCTCCTCCCCAAGCTCCTGCACAATCTTCAGCGCGCTCTTGCGATAAACCTTCTCAATCTGCTTCTTGAGGTTGCGGACACCCGCCTCCCGGCAGTAAGACTTGATCAGCTCCTCGATAGCATCCTTGGTAAGCTCCACATCCACCCCCTTCAACCCAGCCAGCTCCTGCGCCTGAGGAGCAAGATACCTCTCCGCAATCGCCATCTTCTCATCAGACACATACCCGCTCAGTCTAATCACCTCCATGCGGTCCAGCAGCGGCCTGGGAATCGTATCCGTCATGTTGGCGGTGCAGACAAACAAGACCCTAGACAAATCCACCGGGACATCGAGGTAGTGATCGAGGAAAGAGCTGTTCTGCTCGGGATCAAGCAACTCAAGAAGAGCAGACGATGGGTCGCCCTGGTATCCACGGCCAATCTTGTCGATTTCGTCAATGAGAATCAAGGGGTTCTCCGTCTTGCACTTCTTCAACGCCTGAATGACGCGGCCGGGCAACGCACCGACGTACGTCCTCCTGTGACCCTTGATTTCAGCAACATCGGCAAGACCACCCACGCTGAAGCGGTAGTATTGCCGGTTGAGCGCGCGAGCAATCGATTTGCCAATACTGGTCTTGCCCACACCTGGCGGACCAACAAAGCAGAGGATCTTGCCCTCGACAGTCCCGCGCAGCTTCCCGACGGCGATAAACTCGAGAATGCGGTCCTTGACGTCCTTGAGACCGTAGTGATCCTCGTCCAAAACAGTCATGGCGTGCTGGATGCCAAAGTTCTCGGCGCTGCGCAGACCCCATGGGATCTGCGTAAGCCAGTCGAGATAGTTGCGAGTGACGTTGAACTCTGACGCCGCCGGCTCCAGGTGCGCAAGCTTGTTCAGCTCATCATCAAACACCTTGCGCACAGCTTCCGGCATGGCCAGCTTGTCGGCCTTCTCCTTGAACTTCTCCACCAGCTTGTCCTTTCCGTCTGATTCCAGCCCAAGCTCACGCTTGATGCCCTTCATCTGCTCCGTCAACCAGTACTCCCGCTGACGTTTGGTGATCTTGTTCTCCACATCCTTGGTGATCTTGGACTGAAGCTGAGCGTTGACGTGCTCCTTTTTGAGCACAAGAAGAGCCTTGTGCATCCTGTCCTCGACGTTCAAGCTCGACAAAACTTCCTGAAGCTCATTGGGATCACCAGCCGACACCGCTGCGGCAAAGTCGGCAAGCTTGGCCGGCTCAGACATGACATTGCCGGTAGACTGGCTCATGGAGAAAGTTGAAATCTGATCTCTAAACAAAGAGTTCATGCTAGCGACCTCCTTGAAGACATTGACGATCTCGTTAGTAACGGCCCGGATCACCTGGCTCTTGGGGTCGTAAGGCTCTTCGGTAAGGTTCTCAACGTTAACCAGACTGACGGGATACTTCTTGAGGAAGGATGTTGGCTCATATTGCTTCTGCGTAACGTCTGATTTTGGTGGCGGTACAACGGCGCTCTCCTCAAAGCTCGCGACAACATCGCCCTTCTGGGCAGACTCATCTGTAGCCTGGGGTATCGGTTCTGGTGTGGGTTCCTTAGCCGCCGGGGTCTTTCCAGCGGCATCGGCAGCTCCCGGAGGAATCAACTCAGAAAGCTTGATTCTACGGTGAGGGTAAAGAATCGCAGTGAGACTTGTTCCCTCACCACCTTGGCCCGTCATAGGAAAAGCGCTGGTAATCTGAGCAAACACGCCGACGTCGTGGACCTCGTCGGCACTTCGGATAACATCGTCATCCGCATTCTCGTCCTTGAACAGGAACGCACCGACATATGGTTGACCACGCTTGATCATCTCGGTGATAGCGGCGGCAACATTGGGATCCTTGATAGTGATCGCCTTGTAAAACCCGGGGAACAACGGCCTCTTCGCAATCGGGATAGCCATCACCTGAGGGTAAATCTCAGGCACGACAGGCTTCGCAAGCGCCTTGTCACCCGGCTTCCGTCCCCTCTTCCCCCCATCCCCTCCCGACCCCTCCCCCGATGACCCCGAGGCGGCACTCCCGGCGGCAGCACTCCCCTTGTTCTCCGGCGACTCGGGTGTTCCCTGGACGCCGCCCTCTTTCGTCTTCGCCTCGGAGCTAGAAGAAGGCTTTGCCTTTTCAATATCCTTCTCCTCCTTCTCCTCAGCCGCCGCTTCCTTTTCCTGATTCTCCTGATTCGCCTTTTTTTCCTCCTCCGTTAACGGCTCGATGCCGTCAAAGAAGCCCGAACCCTTTTGCTGTTTCCCTAAAGCGGCATGCGTGGAGAATGGCGATAGCGACGACGAAAAGCTGTCCCTCGAGAAGCTCTGCAGCCGCGGCGTGATGTGTTGGCCCTGTCGTAACGAAGCTCTTACCGAGCAGATGCTTGTTCGTCTGGAAGCTGTAGAGAGGAGAACCGAATGCCTTGGCGAGGGCATGCGCAGGACGCGCTGTCGCGGCAGCATTGTGGGTAGTGCGAGGAGGGGGAGACAAAACAGATCTCTCGTTGCGGTTTTGGCGGAAGGGGGTGGTGTAGGGCGGTTTGACGTCAGGATTTTGCGGGTAGGTTTGTAATCAAGCTCGAGCTCTCAAACTGCGTGGAGATGGAGAACAGCGAGGGATTGATTAGTAGTCGAGTTCGAGCTTGAGGGAGGGAAATAATGTACACAAAAGTGAAGAAGAAGTAAAAAAAAAAGACCGGGAGCAAATCCTAGACGTCGGAAGGGGATTTCACTACCTTTTAATGGAAAAGCTCCGAGGTACGGACGGGGACACGGCCAAGCAACACGGCAGCGGGCAGTCAGTTGGTGATTGTCTGAATAATGCGATTGAAGCTGCCAGCAGGAGGCGAGAGCTGCTAGATACAGTTTTCGGCAAACGGTAGAACCTACTGGCAACTGTACAGGCGGCAACGCACGGCGCCCAGACCCGCGCAACAGGGGTCCCGGCTGTTCAAGCCACAGGCAGCTTTCAGCCTCCGTCATCGCCGGCACCGTTCCGTGGGAGCCTTTCTCCACAGTGCCCCGCCCCCGCAATTGCAAGCTCGGTGTTGGGCTTTGTTTCAACAGCAGGGGCTTGCGTTTCCAAACCTCAGGGTCCTCTAAATTGACATCAGCATTGATGGAGGATTTGACAAAGGCCGATCTTTTCCTGGCTATAGGTTAATTACCACTATAGATCAAGAAGGATACTTTTACAGACTTGTCCTCTCTGTACGACCATCTCATTCTTCGCACTATATCCGGCAGTCTGTTGGTTCTACTACCCCAAGAACCCCAACCACAATTCAACTCCAAATTCCAACAGCATATTGCCCCACGCCGGTCGGACGCCCAGAAGCGGCACTGCTTTCACTTCGGGGTTCTCCCCAGCTTCTTCTACGGCGTAGCCTCGCCAGCGCGTGATCAAAACCCGGGCAACCCCTAGTTCAACAGGGACGCTCCCTTTCACTGGCGTCTCACCTTTGGACCCAACAGCCAGCCTGTGGTTTTTTTGCTGTCTGTCCCTTTATATTCAACCCCCCCCCCCCAACTTGCACTCTCAGCCCTTCAGTCTTTTCTCTCTCTATATCTCGAAGCAAAACCCATCCCCATACGCTGAGTGCATAGCCCCCCCAACCCCAAACCACCACCATGACCTCCAACACCACCCCCGACGACCTCATTACCTCAGTCACCAAACTCTCCCTCAAAACCTCCTCCCTCGACAAACCCCAAAAACCCGCCCCCTCCAAGAAAAAGGCCGCCGCCGCCACCCCCGTCGCCGACAGCTGGGAGGACGAAGAAGACAACGATGATGCCTCAGAACCAGAAGAAACGCCACTAGGCAGCACCCAAACCGGCACCAACGCGCCCCCACCAACCCCCATGTCGCCCATAGCCAAGAAGCAGCCCTTTTCGCCATCAGCGCTCAACGCCCCCGGCACGTTCGGTTTCACATCTTTTGACGGACCTGGCGCCGACTCAAGTCCTCGATCAGCAGGCGCCGCACCAGACAGACGCCCAGAAAAGACCGATGCCGTGGCGCGACGCATGATTGCTGCTGGGTTGGGGCTTCGGGCGCCGAGGGCGACCGAGGAGCAAAAGGCGTATGATCGGGCGGTCAAGGAGCAGGAGAAGAAGAGGAGGGAGGAGGAGAGGGAGAGGCAGAGGAAGAAGGAAGAGGAGGCGCAGAAGGCCAAGGCGGCTATTTGGGATGATTAATTGCTGGTGTGTCGGTGTCCTTGACGGGTTTTACAGGTCCTGTTTCCCTCAGGCGTGGTTATCTTGGATAATGATTGACTTTCCGAGGAAGCGGAGGTTTGCACGGCGGTCGACATAGCGTGGTGGATTTCTCACATAAAGCCATGGGAGTATTTGGGGCATATAGCTGTAACTGTTAGCGCAACATATATACCAAGAATCTCTCACCTTGATTCGACTGACTGACCTCATCCCTTCTCCAGCAATGCGCCAGATCAGATCATTACACTCGAGCACTCTCCCAAGACCAATACTTTACTCAGCCTTCTTTTCCCTCGTTTTTTATTCCTTGAGGGCCTTAATCTCCCTCCCCATCCACGTCAACATCACCTCCTCCACCTGCTCCCCATCCTCAGCAACCCTATATTTACTCCCCACCCCCAACCCTTCCAACCCCCCCTCCTCCACCGCCCTCTGATTCCACAGCATCTGACTCACCACCCCCTCCCTAGAACAAACAATGTACACCATCGGCCATTTACTCCTCCCAATCGCATCCCTGACACCTTTTGTTGCAGTCTTTTCTGCGACTAGTGCTCCGATAACGCCCTTTGAGCGCCACCCGGGAGGGGCTCCGATGAAGGCGCCTTCTAGCTCGCGGATGTATACCGGTTTGGCTGTTTTGGTGACTTTGCATTGGGCGAGGACTCTGAGGGGTGGGTCTGGGGAGTTTGGGATGGGGGACCAGAAGCCGAGGAGGTCAATGCCGTAGTCGGAGCGGCCGCCGACGCGGTGGAGGGTGAAGGCTAGGCGGGTGAGGGAGAGGATGGCGGTGTACTCGTAGTGGGTGCCTATGTAGACGGTGGAGGTTGGGTCGAGGGAGGTGTGGGAGGCGTAGGTGAGGAAGTTGGGGAGGGAGGAGTGGTTGGTGGTTGGGGCGAGGGGGAGGGGGAAGGTGTAGGGGGAGGGGAGGTTTGGTTCTGGGGGTTGTTGTTCTGAATCTTCCTTTGGTTGCTCTGGTTGAGAAGGGGAGGGTTCTTCTGCGGGTGGCTGTACAGTTCTGAGTTCGAGGGAGGGGGTTGTTGTTGTTGAGAGAGGGGCGCTGGCGCAGAAGGCTCGTCGAGGGGCGGTGGTGAGGAGGGATAGGGAGGATGGCCGGGAGAGAAGTAGACGGCGCATTATCGCTTGTATAGCACCAATTGGTGTCAATTCTGTCGCATCGAAGACAACCCCACGTCAAAAACAATTCCGGCCGCAAGGGTGCACACGGCAGGGGCCGTTGAAATTCAAGACGCGGTCCGGCACGCGATCGACCGGCAAATAACGTGGATCCACTTTTCTACCATTGACCTCTTATCTTATCAACACTCGACCAACCACAAGGCGAGCGCATCAGGTAGCTCTCTCTCTCTCTCTCTTTCCAACCATTTACCCAACAGCAACCACCAAATCCAACCCGCAAACCACACCCGCCCTCCGATTTGCGTTCATCAATCTACTCTCAAAAATGGGCGACAAACTGACTCAACTCCAAGAGTCCATGGATCAAGTCTGTCCTCCACCTCCCTCCCTCCCCCCTCCCAACCATCACTAACCTCCCCCTCCCACAGCTCCTCACTCAATTCATAGCAGCCCTCTACTACAACGAGCGCCACCACGACCTTCAAAAATTCTCCCCCAACGACAAAATCCCCGAACTCAAACAAGACCAGCCCCCCGAAGTTGATACCCTCGACCCTGAACAATTCAAGGCTGGGCAGCTCGAGCTCGCTAGAGATCTCATCACGAAGGAGCAGCAGATCGAGTATTTGATCTCGACATTGCCGGGTCTAGATAATAGTGAAAGAGACCAGTTGCAGATGATACGGGAGTTGGAGGAGGAGCTGGGGGCGGCTGAGCAGCAGAGGCAGGAGGCGTTGAGGGAGCGGGATGAGGTTTTGAAGAGGTTGGATGGGTTGGTTAGGCTGATTAGGAGGCACTGATGACAAGGGGAAGGGTTTGCATAGCGTTGTTTGACATATCAAGCGTCTGGGTTCTGGGACAGCAATGGATGAAAAAGGCATGGGGTATGGCGTTTGGCATTGATTATCGGCTGGTTATCAGAGGCTTAGGATTTGATAATCAGGGAAAGAAATTGAGCATGGAATCCACATGAGTATCTATTTATTCTCCTTCTGTTCTATGTCTGATAACGTTTGAATACGCATGAATGGAATCGACTATTCCGAGGACGTTTCCGGCTTCTTGAAGACCTCTGGGAAGCAGGTGCGCAGCTCATCCAAGTGGCTTATTTGGAACTTGCACGCTTGTGTCCTGGGGGACTTGACACCCTCTTCGACAAGGTGGGCGACGTTCCAGCCTATTTCTTGGGCCTTTTTGCAGTTTTGGTACGAGTCATCTTTGATCCAAGTCAGCAATCAACACAACACAAGATTTTCATGGCACAGTTAAGTAGAACTCACCAACAAAATAACAATCCCCCCTCCTCTCCACCCCCGCCTCCCTCATCGCCTTCTCATACGCCTCCTCATGAGGTTTGCACATCAGCCTCGGCGCCGCATAATCACAATACGTCACCCCCTCGAAGAAGTCCTCTATCTCTAGCAGTTTCACCACCCTCTTGGCGTGGTTGACGTAGGCGTTTGTGAACAGCCAGAGCCTGACTTTGGAGGTGTCAATGTCGCGGAGGAGCTTCTTGAGGTCTTCGCGGGGCTTGATGATGTCGTCTAGGGGGAGGGCGTCGTCGACTTTGGCGTTGTACTCGAGGGGGTCAATTTGGTGGTGACGGACGAGGCCTTCGATGGCGAGGCCGTAGTTTTGGTAGTATTCCTTGTGGAGCCGGACGGCGTCTTCGTAGGGGAGGGAGAGGTGGGTGGCGAAGTACTTGTCAATCAGCTCGGCCATGAGGTCGTGGACGCGGGCGCCTGAGTTCAGGGTTAGTGAGCGAGTTGGGTTGAGGGGGTGGGAGGGGAGGGGGGTACTCTTGGGGTAGAGGCAGTTGTCGATATCACTGAGTGTTGTTAGACTATGTTAATTCATTCATGAGATAATGATTGGGTGTTTTGTCACTTACAAAAAAAAGACTTGTTTGGGTGAGGGACTGGTCCCGTTGACGGCTTGGGCTTCTGACTCCATTGTGATGATGCTGTTGAGTATGCTGGGTCTCAAATGATCTAAGAATGGCTCAATAGGAGATATCTCTTCAGAATTGATCTAGTAGTTGGGGTTGTAGATGTGGATGTCAATATATGACTGTTGTGATGAAAGAAGTAAATTGTTGTAAGTGAGTTGGAGACAGAGAATTGCTAAGTTGTATCTTCCTGTTGGAGGTTTAATCGGCGTGGAGAGCAGTCAAGATCTCACAGTGTAATTGAGAGAAAGCAGGTATCACAATGAATCTCATCTCAGTGGGAAATAATGAAGCTATTTGTGTTTCTCAGAGAACTCTCTAACACCTTCCTATTTCCCTGCTTTCAAGTTGACTCAGGCCGTATGCACCTCTCTCGCATCTTCGATGGCGGAGCAAAAGAAGAGGAACGTTGCGTCTCATTGGTAAACAAGCTTTCACGGTCCCGCATATGTGGTCAGTGCGCTTCCCGACCTTGGCGGTTCCCTGGGGGGGGGCAGGGCCTTGGCTTCTGCTGCGGCTGGGAAATTGTTCGAGTTTCCCAAACCACACACAACACACCAAACTTGACTCTGCCGGAGACACTGATTTTCTCAGTCACTGTTGGCATATTTTGATACGCGAAGAAAAGGCAGAGACGCTTCTTCATTCTCATTTGCGTCTCCGGTACGGATATCCGATCATCTATTTACCCCGAGCATTTTTCGATTTTTCGCGTCGTTTTGCATTTGATGGGACGCTCTTAACGTGCCGAGTTACGGACGTTTGCAACACAGCCATCATCATGGCGCAAGGTTCTGTGGGTGCAGCCATGTCGGCGGAAAGAGGAGGGGTACAGGAGGGAGTCGCAGGCAAGAAGACGTTATTGATAGCGTCGCTGTCTCCCGACGCGTTGCACGAGGTGCAGCAGTACGAGAAGCTGCTCAAGTTTCGCGACGAGGTTCTCAGCGGTGCTCACCCGCGCATCAAACCACCACAGCTTGGGAAAGTCGCCCAAGCCGCGAGCTCAAAGTCGACAGCTCCTGCTTCTTCTTCTACCACTTCTGCCACCAACTCATCATCCAATGCTGCGGTAAATGGAAGTCGCCCACTAATTAACAATCCGCCTTCATTCCGGGCGAACCAGCAAGTTCCGTCAGTATACATGGCCACTAACCTTCCCGGCTTGGGCATGCTGTCGCAGAAGAAGCCTTCGGGCTCTGGCAAGCCCGAGATCGATCCGGTTCTGCTGGAGAAGTCTGACGACTTGGTCAAGGCTGAGATCCAGCTCCGGCGGCAGAGAATTGAGCGTGCTCTCAAAGATGAAGTTGAGCAGCGTCGCGTCACAAGCAAGCCACACGAGCAGATGGCTGATCTCGATGTCAACGACATCTTGGCCAAGGCCATGACATTATGCGAGGATGCGCCTCCTCAGCCCACTGATGATGCAGCTGCTAACACATCAGCATCGAGCGACTCTTTCGATAACAATACTTTCTACTCTAGTCAACATGGTACACCCGATTCAGTCATGGCAGCCCGAATCCCCAACGAGTCCGAAGACGAGGAAATGCGAGAAGAATCGCCCTACGAGCCCGAATTCGATCCAGAGCCCGACCTCCCAACGGCCATTGCCCACGCACAATCCCTTCTCGACACGTCTCAGCCCATGTCAATACCGGGCGTTTCTATATCCCAACATCAGCCACAGCCGGCTCGGACCAACCCAACACTTCCTGTCCCAGCTCCTTCCTTTTCAATTCCTGGAATAGGCGCGGCGAACACATATGGTAGCGGCCTGGCCGGTCGTCCTGGCCCGTCCGGCAGTGCTGGCAGTGGCCCAGGGAACCAGCATCTACTCAGTCAAACTCGTGGGAACCAGAATCAGACATCCCCAGTTGTGCGAGGACACGATCTCTCCCCTCTTGCTCCCCAACCAGAGCGTGTCTCTCCCCTGGCTTCTCTGGCCATTACAAGACAACCTCACTTGGTTGATTCTGACTCCAGTGGACGCAGGGCGACTCCTGCCCAGGTCGCAGCCCTTAGAAAGCAAACATCTAACGCGTCGAGCCCAGAGAGCTCCCCACAGGCTGGTAAGGCGGCCGATAAGAAGAAGAACAAAAAGAAGAACAAGAGAAAGGCGGACAGGTTGGCTGTTGAGACTGCTGTGTCGCCAGTCATCAAGCCTGAACCACGATCACCATCCCCTCTGACGGCCGCTCCTTATGCCCGGCCCAGCAAGCGCCAGAGGCAAGGGCGCCAGCAAGCTGTTGACTCTCCCTACGAAGAGCACAGGTATCAAGAACCAATCCCTGTAGAGACTGGTTACCAAGAGTGCTACCAGCCTAACGGCAGTTTCAGGCAGGAACGGGTCGTGGCCTACGGACGAGCAGATGGGGCATATCGTCCTCGCTATGACGATGAGCCCATTTTGGTCACATCACCAAGGTACGAGAGGGTCGAAAGGGTCTACTATGATGAGCCAAGACAAGCGGTGAGCGCCCGTCCCATCCGTCCGGATTCCCCAGGCGCCCAAGGTGCTCAATATGCTTCACGGGAGGTTCGTACTGCTCGTCCTGTGGCATATGAGGAAGGCGGTGCCGTTTACCGCGACGTCAGAGCTGCCTCCAGGATGAGTATGCGCCCAGTCGCGTATAGCGACCGTTCACAATCGCCCATCATGTATGAGCGGCCGCCTGCAGCTATGCCTCCGCCCAGGGCACCTGTGAGACGCATTCTTGTTGATGCCCATGGCCGAGAGTATCTCGAGCCCATTCGTTCGACTACAGTCGTGCGCGAGGAGGTGATCTCGGACCCAAGAGGCGAGAGGCTCTATCCTGCGAGGGAGATGTCACGGAGACCAGAGGTGATGGATGACGAGGTCATCTATCAGGGTGCGCAGCCTGTGTATGGAGCGCCGAGACGGGTGGTGACCCAGCCAGAGTACGGTGCTTACCGCGAGAGTGCCAACCCCATGGCTCCTCCACCTATGAACGAGTATGCGCCTTCGCGTGCGGAGCCTCCCCGGGAATACATGGCCAGACCGGCTAGTGTCAGGCCCAGGATGGAGACAGTTCGCTATGAACCTAGCACCAGCTATGAGAGGGTTCCTTTTGAGGATCGGGGGAGGGATTACTACGGTGCTGGAGCTGCTGGGACGGTGAGGTCGGCCAGCGTCCGGCCTGGCGCGGAGAGCATCCGATATGAGGTTCCGGTTGCTTACGAGAGGAGGGTCGGAGGTCAAGTGGAGGAGTATGTGCCCCTGAGGTCGGCTAGTGTTAGGCCGGGTCAGGAGCCTGCGCGGTATGACCCGTATGGAGGTGGTGGTCAGAGGGTCGAGTACGCTGCTCCGCCGCCGGTTCCTGCCTATGGGATGCAGCCGCCGCCCCCGAGGTCTTATAGTGTTTTGCCTGCCGAGAGGGTGGGGGAGAGGGGGTATAGCATTCAGCCTCCTCCGCCTCCGCCTTCGCAGCAGGGGGGTCAGGCTCAGGGCCAAGGTCCTCCGAGTGGCGGGGGTTATTATGCTAGGCCGCCGCCGGCGGGGAGGGAGGATGATGAGGTTGTGTACCTGGATCGTCCGCCGCAGAGGGAGGTATATAGGGATATGCGTTAGGGACGTTGTTCTAGTAGCGGTTCAGATGGTGGGGGAGAGGAAAGGGAGGAAATGGAAATGGAGATGGAGGATGAGATGGAGGAGGTGGTGGAGCGTGAGGTGAAGGCAGGAGGCGAAAAGAAAAAGGAAATAAGGGCGGCAGGCTTTGATGAGCGGGCACTGAGAAACATCAAGGCTAAGCTAGAGGCTGGGTTGTTGACTCGACAGGAGGCTGCGAGCAAGAAGCAAACGATTCTTGAAGCGGCGGCGAGACGGAAGATGAACACGGCGAAAAAAGAGCTATGGACTCTTGACCCGGCAGCAGAGCGGAAGAATAGGCAAGAGTGGAGAGCGGCCAAACAGAGAGAGTTAGAGGTAGCTTGGAGACAAGCCAAGTTGAACGAGCTCGACGAGCAGAAATTAGGAGAGATCAAGGCGCAGCTGGACGCTGGGGAGTTGGATGAGCCAAGCGCCAGGGGCAAGGAAACATGGGTCCATAAGCAGGCGTTCAGGCGTCAGGAGATGGAGGCGAGGCAGGCCAAGGAAAGAAAGCTGAGAGGGGAGGTGAGGGAGAGGGAGGTGGCATCTATGAAGGAGGCGAAGCTGAAAGGGGAGACGTTTGATGCTCTATCGGCTGAGCAGAGGGGCAAGGTGAGGCTGGCAGAGATTGAAGCGTTTCGGGAGGCTGGGTTTGTGAGGAAGAAGGGGGCTCGTAATTTGGTGAAGGAAGTTCACAGGGTTACTGCGAAGAGGAAGGAGAAGGAGAAGGCTGGGGGAGTGAAGAGGGGGGGGAAGTGAGTTAGTTGCATTGGGACGGGGGGTACCTGAGTTTTGTGATTATGGATATTGTAGGGTGATTACCTATTCTGACCAGCGTGTAGACAGTTTGTGTAATTGTGTATTATGCTTTTTACATGTTTTGGGGGTGTGGAAAAAGGCATCAAGGTACTCACTCCATTTGCTGGGAGAGGAGCGAGCAGGCAGGCATTCACATGGCGTTTTTTTATGGTCCTAGCTGGGCGTCAGCAAGCGGGAATGGGGTTTAACCATTTTTGCATTCATTGAGTAGCTGGGATGTTTTGAGTTTTGGAGCAATAGAAAAATGGCATTGGTTTATTGTTTATAAGGTTTTGAGCATCTGCTGGGTCTTGCGTGATATTTGCAGAATAATTCTCATGATTACTTAGTGCCGTCAGGTATATGTACATGTGTGTTTTTGGCTTGCAGACATGCAGACGCCAAAAAGGGGCAAAGACGGGCAGATGGTGCAGTTGTTGAAACCGGTGGTTTACTTCGTAATATCACCTGACCTGACTGGATTCGGGGAGTTGGTATTACAAATCGAATGTGGAGTTGAGCACTTGGAATGGCACAGCACATTGGGATATCTCTTGGGCTGGAGTTCTGGATTTGTGATGAGGTTCAACAGGAGGGAGCCTATTCGGAGCCCCCTGTTTGTCTTACCAGTGCTGGCCCCTCTCTTACCCCCCCAACCTCCCCTTAATGAGGTTTTGACTGCAAACCTACTTTTTATATGATAAATTTCACCTACGGTAAAATTGTCCAACCTATACGCACTCCCTACGCCTTACTACCCCGCCGCCGTTAGTTTAGAAGCCGTCACCAAATATATAGAAGGCTTCGAAACCCTCCTACCGCTGTGCCCTAAATTCATGGTAGATTTGGTAGGTTATGGGAGAGTGTGGGTGAGGGTGTTGGTTGTTGGAGAGTGTGGATGGCAAAAGGCGGCTTCAATTGACATGGTCAACTAGGCTTAGGTATATGTATAAGAGCAAGTGTGGAGGGGGGCACTGGTAAGACAAAGGGTGGGGGGTTGTTCCGAATAGGCTCCTGTTCAACTTCCTCCGATCGTTTGGAGTTGCTTTACGGTGATAGTGCTCGGAATGGGCAGGTTAATACATAGCCATTCGATAGATCGGCTCACTTTGAGACATGAGGCAAGATGTTTGCATGTTTTGGTAGGTAATGAATCGGGGTCAGTGGAATGAGAAGGCTCGGAGTCTTTGGGCCGCTGGAAGGAGCTTAAATCCAGACCGTTTCTTTTCTGCAAAGGAACTTATGACATTTGACAAACTGACCGCCCCAAGAATTGGGAAAAAAAATTAAATTAAAAAAAAAATAAAAAATAAAAACGGTGCTGACTGCCTGCATCGGGGGTTTAGTTGGATGGGGGTTGGATGTATCAATATGTAGGTAGATGGCATATGCCGGCTGTATGTAAGGACCATATGGTCTGGTCCAACAGGATAAAGGAGGTGTGGTGAGTGAGTACCGAGTCCTGAGTGGGGGCCTAAAGGACCTCCTTTAACATCATCAAGGCAGTGTTTACGGGGGATAACGGGGTCCGGGGGTTGTGAGGGGCCGAGGGGTCCGGATGCCAACTTTCTGGACGACGGAGGTTCCCGCTTCAAAGCTGATGATCTACAGTGCTACAAAGTATGCTGCAATGATTCGGACGATTGATGAGGGAAGCAAAGAGAGCAACAGAGCAAGATATGTGTTGTTCTTTTGGCGGCGGCGGGCAGGAAAACGTTCTGTGCCGCAGTGAGTGTGTGTTGTTGTAATGCTTGCAAGAAAGAAGTTGGGGGAGCACAACGTCACCGGGCCTGGCAAGTGGCTCCACCTGTCGTGAGCTTTCACGAGGTAGGTTCAGGTGGTGCTGCACAGCTGGGCAGGCAGGCGCCGGGCCAGGCTGTAGGTATGTATGCTGCGTGGAGAACACCTGTTGCCAGTCCGGGCATGACGCGTTCATGTTTTGATGGCAGTGTAGAGAAAAAGATTGTTGGGATGGAGAGGTCTTATAGACGACGGCCTAGGGCGGCGGTGGGGGGTTTCAGGTGACCAGTACTTTGGACATGATTCAGGGAACAGTGTGAGGACAATAAAAGTCTCCGGGCGAGCTGGCAGTTTGGTTAAAGGAGAGATACCAAGGTAGCAGTAGACCCGGCTGCAAAGGTAAAAAGGAATATTGCAGGCATAGGTGGAGGGCGAGGTGAGTATCTGGGAGGGGCATGAGCATGTTTATTATGGGATTTTGGTATTTACCATTCATTCATTGTTTGTGGCCAGCAGAGGAGATGAAACTGGACTGTGAGACATGGGGCACGAGCAGATTACCTTATCCTTTTTTCCATTTCTTTGTCAAGCCCGGATCAGAACTGGGCTAGCTGGATGGCTGGATGGCTAGATGGCTGGATGGCTGGCTTGGAATGGATGTCTCTTGCGGAGAAGAGAGACAGGCTTCCCCTCAGACGGCAAATTCCACAACAGGGCCGGCCCGGGAAGAGGGAATGGAGCTGAAGCTGAAGCTGAAGATATCGTACACTACTGTACATAGACTGGTTGGTGGAGAGAGTGTGAAGAGGCCGCGGACGCAGGAAGTTGCCGGTTCTCGAACTGGCCTGGCCAGTCAAGGGTCGGGAACGAGGGGGCCAAGAGTGAAAGCCACCAGTCACTGCAACGTTAGGGGGAGGGCGCACGGGCCAAGGCAGCGGGCTCCCAAGGTGCAGAGCGGGCCTGTGGGGACAGTCAGTCCAACAGCTTCCATCCATCTGCCAATCCCTCGACCGACACGACAAGTCTTGTCTCTTCCCTCCCCCCAAAAGCTCAAAACATCGACAACTCTTTGGCAGGAAGGACAGGAGCACACGACATCTTCTGCCCATCCCCCCTTTCTCTTTTGTTCCTTTTTCAACAGCGGCCCCATTTGAAGATACCCAAGATACCCTTTTTTCGCCGCATTTCCATTTCCATTCCTTTTAGCCCCAATTGCCCACGACAAGCACCAGACGCCGCCTCCGCCGCTCCCGTCGACCACGACAAGCCTGCTGCTGTGTCTTCTGCCTCCCTCGATTCCCCCCTTCTCCTTCAACACCACAACATCACGCAGCCCTGGCATCCGCCCTGTATTTCCACGCTCCGAGAGCAGCGAGCACATTTGAGTCATCATGAATAAAATAACAGCCATGCGTCACTGGCCAACCAGCAACTTCATCTCGCGAAACAACATGGCTGGCATGCCGGCCATCAACACTCGTCGAGATGTCACAACACAGGGGCCACCCCCGATACCCACACCCCAGCTCCCCATCGGCGAGCCTACCATCCACTATGCCTTCAACGTCCCCTTTGCCTCCGATCTCGCCGGCCCCGACACCGAGGACATTCTCCACGCCACCACCGATGCCGTCCTCCGCTGGACTCATCCCGTCGAGGCCCCCGACGATGTCCCCGTCCACGCTCTCCACGTCCATGTTATGAACCTTGAGGGCCTCCGTCAGCTATGCCACAGCATCACGACAAACCCCCTGCCCATCGAGGCACACGTTCTTTCGGGCACTCCCAAGAATGCCCGCGGTCTCGTCACCACGGTGTGCTTGTCCGGTCCCGCCGACCTGGTCTATCAAACACGCGAGGCGATCCTGAACAAGACCCCCATCTCACTAGTGCGTCACATCTTTTTGTGCAACTGTGCTTTTTCTGTGTCTTGTGCCTGCTAACTGTGTGTCTTTAGCGTTGCACAACTGTTGATGTGGACGGCAATCTGGTTGCCAATCTTGCCGAAGGCGTTCTGAAGAAGTCGGTAACAGACTTTCTTGACGAAACCTCGAGGTTTTGTGGCGTCGACATCTTCCTCCTCGGGCCCAAGCTTGCCCCGGTGGTTGATGGCTTGAACGGCGATGTGGAGCTCCGGAGAGACCAGCGCTGGCGGGTGGCCATTTATGGCGACAACATGTCTGCGGAGCATGCCAAAACCCGCGTTCTTATTCATATTGATCAACTCGTACGTTGTTGCCAGATCCTTGTGGTGGGACTTGAACTAACATGAGATCCTATTCAGCTGGGGCGGGTTGCTGACTCTATCAATGTCGACTATAGCGTCCAGCAGATCTTGATCGGACGCAACCGCAAGAACATCAAGCTGATCGAGTCATCAACCAACACGGCCATCTACTTCCCTCCGCCGTTCCTGAGCTGCTATTCGTACTGCCCACCCGGCGCAACACGTCGTGGAGAGTCTGATGTCTTCATCACTGGCGAGAACACGCAAGCTATCGAGCAGGCAAAGTATAAGATTCACGAGTACCTCACGCGTGTCAGGCTCTACGTGAAGGATGTTCAGATTACGCCTGCCAAGCTCGACAGTGTTCTGCTCACTCGTATGGACAAGGTGAGGAAGATTGCCGAGAACAACAATACGCATATTCTGCCACCCAGTCTTGGGTCCATGAAGAACGTGGCTCGCTTCCAAGCCCTGGAGAACTTGCCCCTCGAGCGTTCTGTCCGCGAGTTGATGGCCTTGGTTGGACAGTTCTACACGGCTACCTGGTGGATCTCTCATCCCGACAACCGCCAGCCCATGCCGACTCCCAACGATATTCGGACCATGCTCAGCGATATTTGTGCCAACTCGGAAGCCGATGTGAAGTTTGACAACCGGTGCTTCACCATTTCAGGCTCGGATGAGGCTGTCAAGACCGCTTTGGCCGTCATCAATGACATCAAATGGGTCAATCAATCTCCCCAGTCCCAGATTCGAGTCAAGATCGAGCTCGCCAACGAACATAAGGAATTTGTGAGCGGAAAGAAGAATGGCAAGATCAACAAGATCATGGGGCAGAGCAACGTGCAGATCATCTTCGACACGTTTGGCGAGTACAACTTCAACATCGAGGTGGTCACACATTCATACGAGGCTGTCAAGCACGGATTAACACTGGTGGAGCAAGAGATGCCGGCATCGATTTCGTTCCATGTCCCGGATCAGTACCACAAACGCATCATTGGCATTGGTGGGCAGCATATCCAACGCATCATGAAGAAGCACTCGGTCTTTGTCAAGTTCTCCAACGCAATGGATAGAGGTAGGATCAACTGCTGGTGGATTCGGTCAGCATGTAACTGACACCTCTCAGGCGGTCTCACCCGAGAAGATGACGACTCTAGGGTCGACAATGTGATCTGCCGCACCCCGGCACGCAACGCTCAGAATCTTGAACTCGTGAAGAGCGAGATTCTTGAGATGGTTTCCAGGGCTGTGAGAAGTCCCTCCCACCCGCGTGGATCCCAGGAGCGCTAACATGAATGCCCCGTGAAGGACTCTGAATTCATGAACCAGACTGTCAAGATCGACCGCCTCTATCATCGTGAGCTGCTGTCCAGGTTGCCCGAGATTGAAGAGATAGAGAAGATGTGGAACTGCAAGATTGTTTTCCCTAGTACGGAGCAGGCCACCGATGAGCTCACTGTGTCTGGACCTCAGTGGTTGGTGCCCAAGTGCATTGATTCATTTTTGGTGAGTGTTTTCTTTTTCTGGTTGGTGATATCCTTGGCGTGACTAACGTTGTCCTCAGGGCATGGTTCCCGACAAGCACGAAGTCGTGATGGAGCGGACTCCTACTCTGATCAGATTCCTCGAGTCCCCGGAGTTTGTTCAGAACATTGTCCCCAAGCTGAAGACCCAGTACGAAGTCGATGTCACGGTGCACGAGAATTCCGAGGAGCGTGCCGCCAACGGCAACCCCTCCGTCACTCTGCTTTGGCAGTTCACCCGTAACAATGCAGGTGGTGTCTCTGATGCCATGGACTTCCTCCAGGGCGAGTTTGCCACTGCCGGAGTGGAGCCCGTCTTCATTAGAGGTGCTCTGTCCCGCCCGAAGCCGGACACGTTCGAAGAGGCGCTGCCGTACTTTGACTCCAAGCTTCTTCAGCACGCACCAGCTCCAGTTGCCACCGACTCTCCCACCAAGCCTTCGTTCGGCGAGGAGACTGCTCGGGAACGGTCTAGTCTCCTGGAACGACTTCGCAGACCTGGTAGTGGCATGTCCTCGATCTCGTCCTTCTTGGACCGCAGAAAGAACAGCTCGCACTCGGCCACCAGCTTTTTCAAGGGCTCCAGCAACGTCTCCAAGTCGTCGCTCGTGTCGATCGAATCGACTCGCAGTTTCAATGCGGACCGCAACCCCTGGAACGACAGTGGTGTCAACCTCGCCGACGAGGACTCTGGCAGCCCTTGGCCCTCGGCAGTTCTTGTTGGAAACGGGATTGGCAACAATCTGGCCGTCCCTCACCACGGCGACATGACTCCTCGCCACGCCGCCCGTCGGTCTGACGACAGCGGGCGTCCCTCTACCTCTCATTCAACAAATTCAGGATACCCCGGCCCTCTTGTGCCATTTCGTTAACGTTTAACGTCTCGATGGTTGTGATTTCGCCAGATTTTAGACACGCATTGTTTGCTTTTTTCTCTGACGTGTTGCGGCGAGGAAAAGAAATACCCAATACCCCTTATGGCTGGATATACCCAATGGCGTAAAGTAAAATACCCTGGTAGTTGTGTTGCTTTTGCTTTTCGAATCTCAGTTGGACCGCGCGTTGGGAATCTTGGTTTTTGTTATTTCTCACTTCTGTCTTTGTTTTGTACTTTTTTTTTCTTTTTTCCTTCCGGGCCTTTTATCATGGCTTATGGGGGACAATATCTGTTCTGATCCCTACCATGGGAGTATAACGCGGGAGGAGATTGAGATGAAGACAAGAGCAAGGACAACAATTTTTTTGGTTTTTTGACGCATCATGATGTTTGTTTTTCGGTTTTTTTTTTTCTGATTTTCACATTTCATTTCGGAGTATGAAGGATGGCAAACGGTTTTGTTTTTTTCTCTTTTTCATTTCTCATTTTTGATGTCGTCGATGCGTCTTTTTCGAGTTTTCTTTTACTTGATACCTGAAAAAGCAGCTTTATACCCGGTGCGTGTGTGTGTGTGTGTGTGTGTGTGTGTGTGTGTGTGTGTGTGTGTGTGTGTGTGTGTGTGTGTGTGTGTGTGTGTTGGGTGATGGGCGATGGGTGGACTAGGTGGGATAGGATGGAAGGGACTAGGAGATGATTTGATACCACGTAGATTGAGGATGGGATGGGATGGAAGGGTTGGGGAGATAGAGTGTTGGGAGGAAGTTGCGGTGTAAGGGGAAAGGGGTGGGGAAGGAAGGCAGAATTTGAAGAGAAGAGATGAAGAAGAATAAGATGTGAATACCCCGTTTGTTTTTGCGTTTGTTTTTGTGGTGTTCTTGGTGATTTGGTGCTTTTTTTTTTTTTTTTTTTGTTTTGTTGCTGGGGATGTCGAGTGGTGGTTCTGTTTGGGTGGTTGGTGGGATGGATAAGGTTGAGATTGTGGGAAGGGAGGGTAGGTGAGTGGGCAGGAAAAGGGGGGTGGTTGATGATGGGTTAGAGTGAAGGAGGTAGATTGTTGCTGGATGGTGAGGGGGGTTGTTTGTTGGACGGCTTTGTATTATTACTGAACCAGATTGGAAGATTACACTAGTGTTTTGTTGCATGTTTTGATTTTTTTGCAAGTTTGTGTGTTTGCTGTTATTGAAGAGAAAAGATACCCTTGCCTGTTTCTTGCTCGCAGGATATATATGTATATAACTAGGTACAGTTTTTGAATTGGTGATTTGGTATTTTTGAAGTTGGTGGAATGATGTGCTGTTGGCTTTGTTGATGTGCATGTGCATGTCACTTTGTTGTAGAGGGATTGTTGGTGAGGTGTTTATCGGCTGTGTTGTGTTACCCTGGGGGAAACCTGGCTGAGGTGTGGCTAAGGTAAAGTAATCCTAGGTGGTGGTGGACTGGATCATCTGGGCAGCTAGTAGGTAAATTACTATGATACCGGCATTGGAATTTTCTCAGAGGTTTACGGCACGGGTGTTGTGATGACGACGGGCTGTTGTTGTGAGAGCTGCAAGACGAGCCTGCGAATGGCAGCTTGTTTCATGTACGAGGGGGTTACATGTCGTCGTGAGAGACTCGCTTCAATTTCATCAGGCGAGCCCCTAGCAGTGTTGAATCTACCTACCCTACCCGCTTGTTTTCTTTTGCTATATGCTCGATATTCTAGGTGATTTACCTAGCTGTCTCTGGTAGGTAGGTGATCCCGTCGGTCGGTTGAGGATGAAGAGAAAGATAAACGAGACAATAACTTTGTTTAAAACGTCAAGTAGCGTTGAGACAATTAACCAGCCTGTTTCAGGACTTCGAAGTCAGGGTAGATGGTGATTCTCATTTTGTTGGGCTGTGTTGATAGTCGGAAGGGCGGAAGGGGAGGAGGTGAGCAAAGTGATATATCAAGATGAATGGGGAGAAGAGCGTGCGAGTTATGATTTAAATGGGAAGACGTGACTTTGTTGTCGCTCAAATACCAGGTCTGTGACTATAATGAGTGATCAACAGTTTGAGCTTGATGACAAAGAGGAGCTCGTATCTCCCTGTGAAGACCAGGCTGGCTGAGTATAAATTTACAGACACGGTCTCTGACAGCTGGCCAAAAATAAGTACTTTGCAATACCAAAACATCTGAACACATCCCCATCACCACCTTCAAGGCCGGACGGGACATCAAAGTCGGGATAACTACAATCAGGTTCGGTGTACAGAAACAGCCAAAAACTTAAGGGAGCGCGTACGACTCGAACGTAGAACCACGTCTTTATGACAGTTGTCATTAATATATTCCCAATAATATGGGAACAGGACAAAGCGCATCCACTCGGCCGTTTCAATACCAGCACAAGGGTTTGAACTCACGACCTAGACTTAGTCAAACGTTGTGAATGGGAGAGCCTGCGCTCGTGCTAACCGTTACACCACGCTGGAACTCCTTGATGGACCCATTGGTTGATGTTGTGACCGGCGGCTGGCGTTATACCGAACGGCAGGGCCTTTTGGGCTATCGCTCCGGGGCTTGAAGCCCCCCTCCAAGTCCACGTGCTCGTCTGTAGCCTTGATGATGATCTGTCAATACATCTTGACTGTGGTCGGGTACTTGGCCATAGACATAGTCAAGATAACCCGGTTGTTTCCACAACTGAAGCTATTCTGAATGAATGACTGACACCGATGCTTTCATGATATTTCGTGTGGTGGCCTGCTACCAACTTCTCTGCTGCGTGTCTCTCTCTCTCTCTCTCTCTTGAGAGCAACTCGAGGAAACAACCTGTCCCGTAACAGCTGGTAATTCCATGTTTTCTTCCACTCTCCGACCACCACGACCTAGCCTCTTCGAACAAAGTCGTCACCAACTTGTATTTTCCCGACTTTTATCCACCACCACCTGACAACCAACATCACAAGAGAATCCGCAAACAGCCGAAAACACAACAATGATATTACACTCTATTCATTTATTTATCTCACTTCGCAATGACCAAGAAAAAAAAAACCTCAACAATGAATCCATTCCCGAAACACCGTCCTAAAATCCAATCACCACTTCTATTTTCCACCACCAATCACAAATCAACCACCTTCACCGTCCCCCTTCCTTTCCTCAATCTGCCCGTATTCCCCTTCATCACCCCAGCATTAACCAACACTCCCCCATTATTACTCCCCGGCCCAGCCATGATCCACTTCCACAGCACACTCTGCAGCCCATACCTCAACACACTCAACGCATATTTCAGCCCCTGAAAATCGAACCATCTCTTCAGCATACTCATTTCCACCGCGGCCGTCCGCAAAACAAGACCCTCATACGCCGCCTGGCACTCATCATAGAACACACTCTCCACCCCCGCCCCATGATGAACATGCCCAAACACGTGAAGCTTCGGTTTCACCTTCCACAGCTCGGCCAGCAACGAAGGACAACCAAGCAGCAAGTCGCGGTGGCCTTTCTGTTCTCTCGTTAGCATCTCCCACATCTGTGAGGACAAAAAAGGGGGTAAGCAAACCGGAGGACAATGCGTAACCAAAACATCCGTCTCAACCGGGATTCTTCCTTCCCAAGGCGGCCTCTCGTCATCATATTGAAACGCAAAATCATCACCCCCGCACCTCCTGACCCAACCGCTCCCAAAGATGTTCAATTTCCTCTTTCCCGCCACCTCCCTGTCCTCAAATTCTAGGGTTGTCAACTCATCCTGCAACCACACCACGCCTTTCCAATCCAGTTTCCTCTTTTCCTTTTGCCCTCTGGTCCGATGGATGGAGCTTGCCCTGTCTAGGAAACAATCGTGATTACCGCCGACAACAACCTTGTGTCTGAACGGAAGGGAAGAAAGCCAGCTTATTTGGTCTTGGAGGTCGTCGAATGTTCCGGTTGCAGAAAGGTCCCCTGCGTGGATGAGGAGGTCGCCTCTGGGGATGGAGGGGGGGCGGAGGGAGTGGGTGTCGGAGAGACAGACTACTCGTATGCGGGAGTGGTGAGGGGGTGGATGGAAGGGGTGGCCGCGGAGGAAGAGGAGGATTTGGTAGAGGTTGGTGGTGAGGTGTAAGAGGGGGGAATAGAGGAGGGAGTCGAGGAATGTGGGGGGCTCCCATTGATTAGGACGGGTGAAGCCCAAAACGATAAGGAGGGCGTGAGTGAGGGAGAGGAGGGAGAAGAAGAGGGAGGTCAGGTGGGAGAAGAGGTTGGAGAGGAGGGTGAGGAGGTTGAGGTGGAGGGTTGACAGTAGGTTGGTCATCTTTACCATGTTGGTCCTAGAAGAGACAGACCTAAAGGGATGGGAGAGAGAGCGTGTGGTGAGGTGAGAAGGTGAAGAGTGAGGTTGATCGGTCGGCCCCGCTTTATGTCAACGGTTGGAGGTAAACGGTAGAGGTTACATCACAACTCTGAGGCCTGGTCAATGTTAAAAATCATGGGAACGGAGACATGATGTTTTGAGGATCAGCTTGTTTTCACAGTTCGCTCTTTATCCCCATCCAAAAATAATGACGATCTTGCCAGAAAGGGAGGTGTAAGTCAAGGGTATCACGTGACGGCCAAGGCCCAACGTGCCCCACATCCAGCCGCCAATTGGCAAGCAAGCAATGGCAATTGGCAATTGGGTTTTAGCTAGCAGGGAAAGGCTGCTGACGTCGAGAGAGAGAGAGAGCTATCCAATTCCCGTTGTTGCGGCTACATTTCCACCCCCTCCTCAAAGTCGCCAACACACAAACCACCCGCAACAATGCGCGCGACTTTCCGCCTCCTCGCGTCCGTCCGCCCGACGGCGCGGTATCTCGAGCCCGGCCAGCCCACCGGTATCACTGGCCTCCCGACACACAACGCCCCGCGCTCCATGCTCCTCTACCTCTACAACGCCACCCTTGAGAAGCTCAAGGCCGTGCCCGAGCACTCCGTTTACAGGCAGTCCGTCGAGGCTGTGACCAAGCAGCGTCTTGCACACGTCGAGTCGGTTGTCCCCCCCGGGTACAAGGAGTGGGTGGCCAAGGCGAAGGAGATCCTCAAGCAGGAGCCCGAGAAGTTCAGGACGACCAACACGGCTACGAATGAGATGCTCGGGGCCGCGAAGGTGGAGAGGGATGGTCAGGTGTTTGTTGTGAGACAGTTGCCGAGCGAGGTTGATATGCGGTATCAGCAGTGGGATGGGGAGGTGAATGACGGGCCGGAGTTGGAGGGCAGCAGGACGCAGGAGGAGATGGAGTGGCATGTCAAGACTCAGTTTGAGAGGGCTGAGGCGCTGGAGCAGAAGGAGGTTGAGTGGGAGCCTGAGCCGCAGTTGACTGCTGAGCAGTAGGTTTTCTTGGTGGGGTGGTAGGAGAGGATCGTGCTAATGTTTTGGCAGGATTGCTGAGCTGGAGAACAAGATTGGTGCTGGCTTGATTGAGGAGGTCATTCAGGTCGCTGAGGGCGAGCTCAAGCTGACGGATACCATGATTGAGTCCAAGGTGTAAGTTTGCTGGATTGGGAGAGAAATACAGCACGTCGCTAACAACGAGAACAGTTGGGAGCCCCTTGAGGAGCCTGCGGCCGAGGGCCAATGGGTTGCTTTTGAGAGAACTGCTTAAATAGAGTAGAGGGCGGTAGACAAAAGAAGAAGAGTGTAGCATCAAAGACTCTGTACATGATTAATTACAGATGCATGTCCCCCGTTACTTATGCCGGCGGGAAGGATGTGGTAGCTGGGCACGTTGAGTGGCGTGTAGAATGACGGCGTCGACATCTCCTGTATGATTTTGACTGCTTGAATATATAACTTTTGAGTTCTAGGCGATGCGCCTGTTGTTGTGCATTGCTGTTACCTATATCGAAGCCACCGAAGCTTAGACAAGCGCAAAGGCCCAAGCTTATCAACCTAAAAAATCTTGGACTTTCATCTTTGAACTTCCACATCAATTATCAAACTCCATCAACGACAACTAGCCCGCCTTTTTCAGAACAGATCTCGCGCTCGTCAAATCTGAAATTACGTTTTGGAGGGATCTATCTCGACTCTTTTCAAATTTGTCATCACCAAGCGCGACCTTCTCACAACCAGTTGCTCAACTCACGACGCCATCTCACCTTTCCACTCACCACTCACATAACATCCATCACCACTCCTCGAACACAACCACCAAAATGTCCTCACGCAAGCGCAAACGCACTCAACCTTCCCCCGCCAAATCCTCCGCCGACCAAGTAATCAACCCCCGCTCCCACACCCCCTCCACCCTCAAACAATTCACCCTCGCCGGCCTCCCCCACGACTCCCCCCTCCTCTCAGACCTCTACCCAGGCTTCCCTCACCGACCCCCCCGCCCTGCCCGCAAGCGCTACCAGTACACCTCCCAATCCTACGACCCCTCTCACAACAACCTAACCGATAAATCCGGCGACGAAGGTGGCGATGAACTCCCCGACTTCACTACTGACGACGACGGGCCCATCGGCGCCAGGACCACCGCAGGGGAGGAGACAGATTTCTCTTCCGCCTCATCCTCAAACACCTCAGGAAAGCGTCGGAGCAAGAAAAAGGAACTTGAAAAGGACAGAAAGGCAGCAGCGCATACCAGCAAAGTAGGGGTGTTAATCAACACGGTGAAGAGGGCGCTCAAAGAGGGTGATATCCCGCTGGCGAAAAGATCGTTTGGGCTGCTTGCGAGGGCAAAGGTGAATGGTAAGAGGGTTGATCTTAGGTATGAGAGGTTGTGGGAGTTGGGGGCGGAGATTATACTGCGTGAAGGGGAAACTACCACCACCACCACCACCGAAGGGGAACTCAAAGGCGCTTTCCAAATCGAACTAGAGCGGCAGGCAGAAAATGAAGACGACGATAACGCAGAGAGGGAATCGAGACAGAAAGATAGGTTATTCGCCCGTCAACAAGCCAACCTGGCGAACCTCAAGGCGTTTTATCAGCATCTTATCCAGAACCACCCGTTCAGCAAGCAGCACCCCAACTCTACGGGGCGTCCGCTGCTTGAGTTTAACATTGCGTTGTTTTCGGCGGAAATGGAGGGGGTGTACGCTTTGCATCGGAGGGGGATGGAGAGGATTGAGGAACGGGATGGGAGGGGGGAGTTTTATGATGTAGAGGATGAGATGGATATTATAGAGGAGGAACCGGACGACGAGATGGATGTTGACGGGGAGGAGGAGCACAAAGCACCTCTTACTCCCCCAAGGGAAAAGAGAAAAGTGGCGCGGGTTAGGGAGGAGAAGGATGAGCTGAGGAGGGAGGTGCTCAGGCAGATGAGGGGTGTAGCTGAAAGGATGGATGCGCTGCTGGAGACGACGCCGTTTTCGAGGGATGGGGAATTTGCTAGGTTGAGGGCGATGGTGGGGTTGTATATTGCTGATTTGTGCGTGCCGTTTGGTGAGGAGAAGAGGGCGGGGTATGAGGTCAGGGATAAGGAAAGACAAAAGGCGAGAAAGCTGCTCGCGGGGGTGAGGGATATGGGCAAGGGGGTGCTGAAGAAGGATGATGAGGAGTTGTTGAAGATGTTGGGAAATGATGACGAGGATGATGATGATGAGGAGGAGGAGGAGGAGGAGGAGGAGGAGGAGGAGGATGAAGAAGAGGAAGACGAGGATAACGATGAAGAAGATGAGGAAAGCGATGAGGAAGGGCCGCAACTGCAATTCTTTTCTTCTATGCCGGCGTGATTCTCTGGATTTGTTCATTACGAGTACAGGTAGCAACATGTGTCGGTGTCTCAGCCATGGCCCTAGAAAAAGCTGGCTAGTGTAAACATCTAGTCAGAGTGGAATACATAAATGTACATCCATCGTCCAACTCTCCCAATCCATGATTATTCATAACCCAACATCCATCTCAGTCCACCCGCCACAACCCCATGCTTGAACCTCTACCAGCAGGATAGTCTAGATCGAAGCAGACAAAAATAACCAATCCACTTTAAAAAACCACCCATCAATACAACTAGGTAACAGGCGTCGCAACCCCCTTCTCCCTAGCCCCCCGCTGGTAAATCAAAGCCCTATTCTTATTCCCCACCACCACACACCATTCCCCTCCCGGACTCCAACCCACCTGCCTCCCCACAAACGAACCGTCCACCCCCTGCACCTTGTGCGGCCTGATCAAACCCGCTGGGTTCGACAAGTCATACATCTCCTTCCAGTGATTCAGCGTATCCTGATTATAATTCCCCAACGTTGCCATCGCACTCCCGCCCCCCTCCGGGTCGGGACTAGCCGAAACCATCGACTCCTTATCCCCAGCAGCAGCCCTCAAACTAGCCGCCGCATCCTGGTGCGCCGGCGCGGCGGTCCCCTTCTTCGCTCTCTTGATTAACAGCCAACTCGGCTTCTGCACCGCCTGTCCACTCCCCGACTTTCTGGCTTCTTCCAACTCCTCCATAAAATCCCTATACCCCCCAAACCGTGAAAAGTCCCAAAACATGGTCTTGCTCTTTGCATTGGCAAATGCCAAGATGGGATGCCTCCCCTCGGCGTGGAACATTCGGAAGCGCATATAGAACTGGACACCGCAATCAGGGGTGTGGAATTGCGCTAGACGGGTGAACATGGCCGGGCGGGCTTTGGAAGGGATAGGGTTGAAGTATGACCGGGTTTGCTTGGCCATGTCGGTTGGTGTGGGAGCGTCAAGGGGGCCGGGGATAGGATCGTCGGAGGAGAAACCTTCAATTCGCCAGAGGACGATGGTGTCTTCGTGGCAGGCGCGGGAGAGGATCAAGTCGCCATAGAAGGCTACGCTGCGGGGGGGTTAGTAACAAGGTTGGTGGTTAAGGAGGGTGAAAAAGGCTCACCAGTCGACGAGATTGTTGTGGACTTCGGAGGAGGAGAAATGAGGATAGTGGAGGACGATGGGAACGTTAATGTGTTCCTTTGGGAACTCGGGAAGGGCCCACTGGTGGATGTTAGTGATGCGCTGTCGATGAAAAGTGAGACGATATGGTGACGGGAGAAGTGAACTCACAAGATTGATAATCTGATCATGCCCAGCAGACAAGACATATCTTCCATTGTTGTGAAACGCCACAGTCAGCAAGTTGTACTGATGCCCCTCGCCTCCCAAAATGCAGATACACGGCTGCTTGTCATGTTCCTTTGCCAGACTCCAAAGCTTAATAGTCGTGTCGTCTGAGGCAGAGGCTATGGTAGTAGGACACGCTGGAGAGGTCGCAAGATCGCTGATGTCGCCGCCGTGACCGACCAGCGTCTTGACGAGCTTTCCTCTCCTGATATCATACACCTTGATCTTGGCATCTTTGCCGGCCACACACAGCCAGGGATCTTCCGTGTCAGGATCCTTGGACCAACAGCACGTGTAGTTGTTGGCGCCTGAGTCGGCATCTCTGATCATTTGGATGACTTTGCAAGGGTTCTGGTCCTTGTCTGTGGTTGGCACAATGCGGACGACGACGACATGCTTCTTGCTTGTGGCCGCGAACACTGGTGGTGCGCCTGGTGGGTTGTAGGGGTAGAATTTGACGTCGAAGAACTCGGCGAGATCTGGTTGGTATTTTTAGCATGTGGAAGTCGCAAATAAAGTCGATGAAACACTTACCCTCGTCCCTCACGGCATCTTCGTGCAGCTGAAATGAGCTACGCAGGCGTGGAAGCTCCCACTCGTCTGATATTGGTGGCATATTGGATGAAGTTGGTTGTTTTGATGCTGGCATTTGTTGTTATGCTGAGGAGGTTGGTTGCTGCTGAAGTTGGTTGCTTTGCTAAAGCTGGTTGTCATGCTGTGAGGCCAATAGCCCAGCTTCAAAACATGGAAACGGGGCCGGCCGAAACTGTTGGCTGCCGGACCGTGACGGTCGGTGGGGGTTCGGAAGATGGCCGGGTGGCGGGGTGGTCCGGAGACAAGGCCGGAAGCCACTATCCAAGATTCCAAAAAGGTGGTACAGATACCGGTGGCTGTGAGACTTTGCGTTTGTTTACGGCTAGTATGACGAGGAAGGGTTTACAGCGATGATGAAGAATCACCCAACTTGACCATCAGGGTCGGTACGAATTGCTGTTGATTTTTTTTAAACTTCACATATTGGCAGTCGCTACTTCTTACTTGCACTTGACACGCGTGGCGCGTCGCGACTTCCACTTAGAAAGCGAGACCCACTTGCCTTTACCAGACCTCCAGCTACCCCGCGGTCACCACCCTATGAGACATGGATGGCAGCTGTCGACGTCTTCAACCCTCGAGTCTCGTAGCCTCGCCCCGATTAGGGTCTGGAGAATTTCACGATATGCGAGTATCGAATGATGTATCACCCACCTCGTTGCTTTTTCAGTCGCCCTGAAACGACATCTACAGACGGAAGAAAGAGGTGCAGGAAACATTCCACTGACTTGAGCCCGATGTTCGGACCCACATTCGGAATTGCTTCAACAACCCTTACCCAGATGCAGTCACCGAGCAGCGGTTTGGGATGGGATCTAAATATTCGACAGGGGTGGACAACCAGCGAATAGAAACACCACGGAATGAGGCTCCAGCCCTCGTATAAACGTATCCATCAACGCCATCGCCGACGGGAGGGCATCGTCCCGGATACCAAGACCGGACGTCGGAGCGGCTTCATGCACAGAAACGGAGGTTCCCGCTGACAGCCAGCCCGAAAAGCTTCGGGAGCTCCACAGAACAGAAGGCCAAGACCCCCCCCCAAACCCCACGCCAAGGCCAACAAATGCACTTCTGATGGGCCCCCCTTCCACAACTGGGTTTGAAAAGTTCTCCATGTCACTGATGTCAAATATCGATTCTCGCGACAGAGGGGGATTATCATCGCCGACCACTGCCCCCGTTAGCTGTCACTTACCAGGGTTCACTGTACGACATCAATCCCAGTACGCAAGTTTCTCTCTCCGTCGCGTTCGGGTCACCGTCGGGCAGCTGTGGGCCACTTAGCCAATGATCATCCCTGGGATTCGAACAGCAGCTGGCCCTGAAGATCCCTCTGACGGTGGAATGACACCAGTGCCAAAACTGCAGTTGATCAGCAGCCAAAAGGAAAAATTCCGATGCTCGAGTCTGCCTCGATTTTTACAACGGCCTGGTCATCGCGGCCATCTCGTCTGAATTTTCCTGAACCATAATAGCTCTGCGATGTACGATGCTTGGCTATGGCTTCAAGTCGAGATCAGGAATTTCAGCTGAGCATCGAAAGACGCAGAGACGAGGCGGATAGAGAGAGCAGAGACACGTCGTGCGAGTCCGTAAGGTGGAACGATTGTCGGTGGTCGCGAAGAGCAGAGGTGGGGAGCTCTTCACACTCTTCTCTACTCTCTTGTGGTCGTTGCACAGAGCTTCAGACGTTGCCAAGACTTTGCGTAACCACCACCACAAGCTACGCACGTACTGTCTCGGCAGGCACTGGCTCGCCATGCCGGCTTTGTCGAGCGGTGGTTTGTTTGTTGTATGGGCAAAAGGGCCAGGGCAGACTTCGGTCCCGGAGCTTTTACACAATCACGATCCATCCCGCTGCTTGGAACCCGAACTTTGAAGATATCACCAGTGTTCTCAAAGGGACGGCGGACGGGAGGGGCCAGCGGGACCAGTTGTCGTTGATATTAGCCGGCGCCAACTCTCCCCTCTCCCGCTGAACCCTGGAACTGACAGGCTTAACAGCTCTGTTATTGCTGCGATCAGCCCGTCTCTCTCTCGCTGTCCCTTGCTCAAGAGAGCAGGAAGGTGGCAATCAACAAAAACTCTCAAAAACTGAAAACATTTTGATGATGAATGTTTCGTTCCGGCTCTCCCAAGGGACCAGAGAGCATTGTGTCCCGGTTCGTCCAGAATTGGAGACACGTACGACCTGTCATCCTCCTGCTTTCCTCCTCAATTGGGACGAAAGCCAACCTTCTGTTGCACTCGTCACCTCTCGTACATATCTCACCCCACCAGATATTTTCTAGGCCAAGCACTGGAATAGTCTGTACTAGCTAGTACATCCACGCCAGTCGTACGCATTGGGCATGCTCGATGATCATGCCCCCGTTGGGATATCTGGGGGCATGGGGCTCCGATGTGGACATCCAGTCAGGCTGGCTTGCTGAGAAGCTTGAGCGTGTTTCCTGGAGCCATTGGCTGCGTTGTGCATGCGGGCTCTGGAGCAGTCATTTCGTCACAATCCCAAACCTCTGATATGAAGGTGGTGGTGGAGGGCCGCGAAATGATGTTGTTGCTGTGACCAAGAACTGCCAAGCATTTGCTCCCGCTCGCCAGCGCAACTAACTAAGGCTAGGCCCTCCTTTTCGGCACCTGGTAGTCTCGCTGTGGGGAGCAGAAATTGCCCTGAGAGCCGGCGGGATTGGATCCCGGAGAGGCACGGAGAGGGCCCAAAGAGAACTGCAAAGGGAACCACCCTCTTCTCCCCGTCGCCAAACCACCCCCCCCCCTCCTCAGGTCCTCCCCGTGCTTCCTCTCCCTCCATCTGCTCCCCCTCCCCCGACCAATTGCTCTACCGAGGATCGCCTGCTACCGTCTGCACCTGTTCAGGCATCTTCCCTGACACTTGTCCGCGCTCCCGCTTATCAAGTCCCGCAGTCCACGGGGGGAGAAAGCGGAACATTGGCACCTCCCCAACTCGGTCCAGTGTCCTCCGTTTGATCAGCCAGTAATCTAATACAGCTCGCTCGCCCTTCTCTTTGCTTTCAACTACATTATCAGCCTGTCCCTGTACCATCAACAACGGCACTCGAACATCAGAGACAGCAAGCAGATATATATCACAGAAGATAGCCTGTGTCTGTTGTTGGGCGTCACCGACACGCTTCTTTTTCCTCTTACCAGGCGACCCCTCCACCACCACTGAGCACCACAACACACAACGTACACACAGCACACCCGCACCACACACAGCTCACAGCTCTCACATAGCACACCCACCACACGCCCACGCACGCATCATCCCCCCTTTTGCAACACCGCCCGCCCCCGTGCCTCTGGTTCTGCGCGCTCTGCACCAAACCGAGAAAGCCCAGACATTTACCAGCCGTGCGACATTACGACCACTTTCTGCTACCACTCTGTCTGTGACGCCGGCCAAGGAGTCGACGGCTGCTTGTCAGCGAGTGTCTGCACCCTGCCGGTTCTCTCCAAGGCTTCCAGGGCTTCTCGCGCCCTCTCCGCCCGCTCCTCGCCGGCCCTCCCTTTTCCGCCAGCAGCTCTAGAACCGCCCGGCCGTGGAACGGGTGAGACTTGATATATCCGCTCCCAGGTGACGGCGGGATCTGTGTCCTACTCCGCCTCGGTTATCAGCAACGAGACGCAGCGGTCGAGGACAGCACGCAGAGGCGAGACCCCCCAAGGCGGCCTTCACCGTCACCCCAAAGGCTTGTCGTAGCTCCCTGTGTCCTGTGGGACCTTCGGTCTTTCCTTCCCCGGCTTGGGAAGTCCCACGAAACCCTCT
Source organism: Podospora pseudoanserina (assembly GCF_035222485.1). Classification (NCBI taxonomy): domain Eukaryota; kingdom Fungi; phylum Ascomycota; class Sordariomycetes; order Sordariales; family Podosporaceae; genus Podospora; species Podospora pseudoanserina. The sequence continues at coordinate 1,435,712 of NC_085922.1, read as the reverse complement.
GTAGGGTCCAATTCGCCCCAGGCTCTTTTGCCCCAGACCGCCGGCTCCTTGTGGTCTCTTTTTTCTGTCCTTGCACTGCGCAGGTTCTTTTCTTGTGACTACTCGGACGCTCCTCTCTGAGACTAGCCTCTCGGACCGAGCCCCCTCTCGACTGATTTATCTATTGCCGTTTCCAACGACGCATGGAGGAGTTTTTGTGACCCCTATTTTGCAACTCAGGACCGCTCGTTGGAGCAGCCCCACGATACTCAGCACAGATGGATCCCCGCGACCAAACGTTTATGACCATACACAGTATGTTGAGACGGACTGATATCGGAATGAATGCGAACTAATGACGTGTTTTTTTTGCTAGACCTTACACCCGATGCCAACATCCTCTTCGCATCAGATTCCATCCTTGATATTCTCGGTTATCACCCGGACGAAGTAAAGGGGAAATCATGCTTTGAGTACTTCCACCCGGACGAGGTGCCGTTCGCACGCTCGATCCACAGTCGAGGCGTGCTTATGGACAAGGCGGCCGTCTTGCACTATGCCCGAATCTTGTCCAGCAAGGGTGAATATGTCAACTGCGAATGCTGCTTCACTGTCGTCCACACCGTCTTGGTGGCGTCTATCAGCATTTACTCCAGAGGCGACAAGAGCGAGAGTACGTCCTGTGCGTCTGTCCACCACAATATTCGCTAACATGTTATTCAGGGAGAGCAAAGGAGGCTCCGCAAATTCGAAGAAAGTTTTCCTGCTCACCATTGGATCCCCGCTACCACATGCTTGAGCACCTCTCACCCAAGTTCAAGATGCCCGCCATGGAACGGGAGCCCCGTGCCGCCCTGATTCTGAACCGGTTTAGTCTGGAGCTCAACATCATGTACGCTACTCCGTCGGTTGCGCAGATCGTGGGCCTCTCTGCCGAGGAGCTGATGGAGAAGTCATTTTACGACTGCATTCAACAAGACTGTATGGAACGAGCATCCAGGTGTCTAGAGGGCGCCAAAGAAAACGAGTCGATCGCCTATCTTCGCTTTTGGTACAAAGATCCGCGGGCTAACTCGGAACACGAGGCGGATGAGAGTGAGGATGAGCAGGACGAGGACGAAGACCTGGACGACAACAGCAGCAGAGCGAACTCGGATAACAACGACATGGATATCGACGACGATTCGGTGATTGTAATCAAGGATGAGGACGATGACAGGATATGCCTCGACGGTAGGGAAGGCTCGGCAAGTTCTGCCACCACGGCAAGCTCAAACACTTTGCCTGTACAATCGCCCCGGACGTTTGAGTTGGAGGCTGTGGTTTCGTGCACATCAGACGGACTGGTCGTCGTGCTGCGCAGGGCACGACCACCAATCCCCGACCTGCAGCCCGTGGTTCCTTCGGCGTTCAACTACCAGAATGGCCTCTTTGCAGCACCGTGGGCCCAACAACCGATCGAACCCTACATACCGCCCGATCTCCTCTACACGTTCCGCCCGCCATTTCTTCCCCAGTACATGCCGCTCCGCGAAAGCGTCAAGGCGGCAGGCGGACCTCCGATGGACCGTAAGTGAAACCTTTCTCTGTCCGATGTGGGACGTCCCGCAAGGGGTCTGTTTCTCAACAAACTTTTCGTCTAGACACCACTGGATATTACCGAGGAGAACCAGAGACTGATTACCAACAGACCTAATGCGATCGATCCGGGATGTGGCCGTGTTTGCCTGGGCGTTAACCGGTATCAACGGAAACATGGCCGCCTATGGTCACGGCATGCCGAGGAGAGGAGCGCAACCACCGGATAGGCTTCCAGTGTGGGATCCAAATAGCAACAATCAAGAACAGGGAAAGGTGGCATATGAAGCGAACCACCACCCACTAGCCGGGGCCCCTCATGGTTACGTTCGAACTCGGCATGCATCATTAGACGACGGAATGTATGGGAATCATCAACAATACAGTCGGAACTCATGGTCACCACCGGCAGCGGCACCATCGCCTTATCGGTACGGCGGCGGATATGAGGCCAGTCAGCAGCAGCAGCAACATCGAAGTTATCACTCTCAACAATCACAATCACAAGCAGCACAACCAGGACCGGCCCGTTGCCAGCTACAAACACCACAATGGGGCGAGCCATCATCATCTCGCTCATCAATACCCAACCACGGGCCACTCCCACCAAATACGGGTGAGCCATCGGCATCAACTCGATATTTCTGGCAGTAATTTTTCTCATCATGAAGGTGTTTTGGCTGGTTTTGGATTTCACCAGTCATGTATCACATGCCGCATTTTTTACACAAGACGAAAAATTTGGTCGAGACAGATGGGGAGATTTTTATTCACATATTAATGGCATTGTTTAGTTCAGCTATTTTCACCACATATCAAACAAAAAAAAAAACAACTGCATAAGGCATGGGGAACTGATACAGAAAAAACAACCAATCACTCTAATACTTTTTCGTTTCACGCTCTGGGTTCTGTAGGTTTTGGGAAGAGAGATGATACCCTTTTGAATTTATGGAAGGCGGATGGAGATGGTGGGGATGAGGGAGGGGGCATTTTGTTATTTAGTAATTAATACTGCTTATGGAAATTAACAAAAGTTTATACAATTGTGTGGTTGAGGTGATGGGTAGCTGCAGGAATAGAGGGATATGTTCATGAGTATAGTGGAGGGAGAGAGGGAATGATGCCGTGGGTTTCTGTAAATGTCTATTCTCCCCGAGACTTGATATTCACCCCATCTACGCCGTGCTCTGTGAACAGAGGGGGCAGAGAGGGAGGGAATGGTCACACCAAGGGATCCTTCACAGAGAGAGAGAGAGAGAGAGAAACTGGGCTCTCTCGTTAATCACGATCCCTCCGATCGTGTGTCACAAGCATTTATTCGCTCTTTTTCAACTAGCGGGACACAGCAGCTTAGCTTTTTATCCTTTGATGGGAGATATCCCGGTCGGTCGGGGGGGGGGGAAGGAGGGGATAGGGGGTTCGGTCTCGGGAGAAAAAATTCATTTATCACAGTGTCCGTCGAAGGCGAAGGGCGGAAGGGGAAAGGCATGATCGATATATAGAGGGTGAATATGGGGAGGTGCAGAATCGATGCTGGATATACAAGTTTCATTTACCTACCAACCTGGTCCTCAAGGTTCCGGAGGTGAGTGGGAGATATTTCTGATGATAAATGAAGAAAAAAACCAAACCACATGACCCCCATCCTGAACGCAAGCTGCCGTTTCGTCAACAATGAATGGAATCACCATCAAGACTAATGACCCCCAGAACCCAGAAAAGGCAGGTGGGTCAAGACACCCAAAAAAGTTGGAGAACCAAAGAGAAAAAAAGGGCCCAAGCTCCCCCCTGCCTGGCTTTGGAGTTGGGTTGCCCCACAATGGACTAACAGCTGAGGTACCCCGGTACCTGGCTTTTTGCTTGGCCCAGCAATCTGGCCGCTAGGTGGTCTCTGGCAACCGTCAGTTCTGTTTGGGAGAGTTGCGCGGCGCTGCTTTACAACGACGGCATTGGCTTTCAATAGCGAAACAAACTGGTCGCGCATGAACACCTCGAGCGTTGGGAAATATAAACGACGGCAATAATACAGCAATAACCAAACGGGTCAAAAGCAGGAGGTCAACGGCACACAAGAAGAGACACAATGGCGGCCCCGAACAGAAGCCACTACCAATCCACCCCCAAGTCGACCTCGAGAACAACGACGAGGATATCCACGATTTGATCGATCCCGATGATGGTAACCCCCTTCCTCCCCTTTTCCCCCTTTTCCCCCCTTTCCCCCTTTTCCCCCCTTTCCCCTTTCCCCCCTCTCATTACTAACCTTTTTTTGTTTTCCTTCTCTTCGTACAGCGGACCTCAACTCCTTCGACGACCCCTAGCCCCCTTCCTCTACATCCCGCCCCCTCCCCAAGGCAGCATCACCTCCGCCTCCCAAACCGCCACAGCCCTCTCCTCCCGCTGGGGTTTATCAGGTGAAGACCGCGCCGCACCCCTAAACACAATCGACGAGCCCGTCTCCGCCACCCTCCTTAGGGATCTCTCCGCCATCTGGTCCAAGCTGAAAGAAGTCCTGTACCCAAAGTACCTCTTTGGCGGGTCCATGTCCTCGATTTCGGACGTCAGAAACTTGCGCTTGGCCCAGGCAAGGGAGGAAATTGTTGGTTTAGCGTCAAGGGCGATGGACGCGGATAGCTTGCTGAGCAACAACCACATGAGCAGCGGGCTGAGGGATTGGGATTTGTGGGGGCCGTTGGTGTTTTGTCTTTTGCTGTCGACGCTGCTGAGCTTGAAGAGTAGGGAGCAGCAGAGGGAGGTGGTGTTTAGTGGGGTTTTCGCTATGGTTTGGGTTGGGATGGGGGTTGTTACGGTCCAGATAAGGTTGTTGGGGGGGAATATGTGAGTACTGCTCTTTTTGGGGTTGCTGCTGCTGCTGCTGCTGCTGCTGTTGTTGTTGTTGTTGTTGTTGTTGTTGTTGTTGTTGTTGTTGTTGTTGTTGTTGTTGTTGTTGTTGTTGTTGTTGAGAGGGGGAATGGCTGACATGAGAACAGATCTTTTGCGCAGAGTGTCTGTATCATTGGGTATACCCTCTTTCCGCTCGTCATTGCCGCGTTGCTGTCGGCTGTGAGTCTGATTTGGATTGCGAGGATTCCGGTTTATTTGGTGTTGGTTGGGTGGAGTTTGGCGGCGGGGGTGAGTATTCTGGGGGGTAGCGGGGTGGTGAAGAATCGGGTTGGGTTGGCGGTGTATCCGTTGGCGGTGTTTTATTTGGGGTTGGGGTGTTTGTGTTTTATCTCCTGAAGAAGAGAAATGGTGTGGTATGGGGAGGGAGTTAAAGGGGGAGAGAAGAGGAGAGGTGTATTGATAGGCGGGGACTTATTCAACTACAGCAGTCAGTGTATCCGTTTCGGAGCTTTTGGTTCCTACGAGTTAGTTAGGTAGGCAGGTAGGCTGGCGTTTGAAGGGGGGTCATGGGAAAATATTGAGATTCTACTTTTATATGTGCTTTGTTGAGCGTCACTCTGTGGGGGTAGTTAGCCGGATCTAAGTAGTGCTGGGACTGTGGTGGGGGTTAGACGTAGTGTTGGACAATATCTCTCTCGCGCTCCCGTCCTGAGGTTATTTTTGCGGCTGGAGTGAAGAGTGCCTGCAATTGACGTGTCAACAGACCAGTGTTGGAGCAATAGCAGTCAAAAGAGAGAGTGCCAGGAGCAATTGTGTGATTCACGCCAGGAACTTGGGTCTGATAGAGATCAGAAGTTGTTGGGGAAACCCCTGAGATATCAGACCATTACATTATGTGGAAGTTATGCTTGTTTTCTTCTTATTAAAACGGGGATGGGAGGAGGGGGTTATATATCTGGCGAACCAGCTGTAGAATGGGGGGAATGAAGAAAGAAGTGTGCATAGTAGGGGAGAAGGGGTGGGCCGAGAAGGAGGAACAGAATTTGACGGGGGGTAGGAAACAAATAGATAATGCCGGAAGATATTCTAGAGGTATTGGGAAGTATAATAGGTTTTTAGGGTGAGTTTGGGGATACTGGGTATGGTAATGACCCATCTATGTCTCAATTATACCAGTATCTAAAGAGAAGCTCATGGTTCTTTGTTGTGGGATTTGTTGTTATGAGCAATGTGGGCGAAATAAGAGAATTATGGTGGTGTTGGATATTGAGTTGTTGCTATCCTATTCGCAATTCTACAAGGACTGGTGGTTTATCTTCAGACACGAAATCTCTGTAGAGTATAGTGTACCATTTGGCACTTGCACGAGGTCATAGAATAGTCCATCAGCTTGGATAAGTAGGGCGAACAAGGTTCAACTGGCCCCGAATAGCAGTATTCTATTGTTTGACCGGAGTTGAAGTATTGGCTAGAAGCTCATCTACCTGAACCGAGGAGAAACAGAAAAAAGAGTTCCATGCTCTATACACCCACACTCGACCCTTCGAGTCACCTTTTTCCTTCTCTAAAACCCAAGTCATTCATCTAAAAGGTTGAGGGAATATACTTTGTCCAAGTTGTCACATGGACGCCGTCCGGCATAGATCGTAAGCTTGACAACCCTACACCAACAACCACCAACCGTGCAACGCAGTAAACAATAGCAGTGAAATAATAAAAAAATAGATAGGTTAACCGCACCGTGCATCATATTTCTAGGGTAGACATTGGTCCTGGCTGCTTTCTCGACCATTTTCCTTGTTACCTTACCTTTCACAAGATCCGCCAGGGTTTCGAACTGTAGCGCGTATTGAGGTCGAATTTCCCTCCTGAAATTTGGCCATGATCTGGATATAATTCGGGATTGTTTCAAGCCTCAAGTCGCGGACCGTGGTACTCTCGTCTTTACCAGGGCAGAAGCAAGCTACCAAACACGGCCTGAAGTAAAAGCCAAGACGTTTGTAAGACTGTGTGTTTCTCCAACAGCTAACGAGCGGGCTGGCACGCTGTCATTTGGCACTCGCTCAGGCAACCCCCTAATTCTCTCCTCCCGAATACCGGTCAGAACACCCCAAAAGCTTTCAAACACCTTTAGTCCGGATCAAACTCGGGATAGCCAGTCTCCTGCTTCGATTCACGGGTTTTGTCGTCCCTAATTTGGTCCTCGGTGGAATCCTGTTGATCCCCGTTGACCTGTACGCCATTCCACGTACCAGAAGGGCCCCCCTCTCGACTTGATACCGGAATCCACATGCTTCTTCTGGACAGCACTCTCCCTCCCCGATTCATTTCCCCTGGAAGGCCCCTCTAGACTTCTAACTGCCCCCTCATCGTCTGAGGCTGGGCGAAGTACAAGCTTGATAGGTACTGAGACAGCCCTAGGTTTGCACCAGTACGCGATCCAAGTGCCAACACCACAGATAGCAATCGCCAGGGTCAGTGTTTCCAGCTGCGCAAATGGGAGCCCCCGAAAATGGCGCGCAATAAGAGAGAGTACAAGTTGCAGAACCTGCAGCATGGCAACCGCCTTGGCAAAGTTGTCCGACTTGCCCTTGTCTTTAATATCATCCTCGCTGACCTGAAGTTTTTTGAATTGATCAAGATTGTGCGCCAGGTGGCTGCCGAGTACAGGCGTGAAAGTTCTCGTGTCATTTTGAGAAGCGTCCGAGGCAGCCTCGAAAGCTTGTGAGCTCTCTAATGATGACGCCACCATACGTTATGTCCAGGGACATGTAGATGTTGAACAATCCAGGTACAGGCGAAGACTGTGATGGCACAGCTCTGAATGATGTCGAATGCTCCGCGGCGGTTAAAATTTAGTTGCCAACCGACCTGTTCCATTATTCGCAAGAGGGTAGTATTGGGCAAAGATACGATGATGCTCCAAACGCAGGCTCTGTGTATAGATCATTCAACCAGTTTGGCTCGAAAGGCGGATCAGCATGGGTGATGAGGGAGAGATGGCTGTGCCCAGCTGAATAGGTAGCTATTCAGCCGTGATTCCGATAATATTCTAGCCTGATCAAAGTCTCATACTTCGAGAGGGCCTATCATGCATGAGCGGCTGGCGTAAGAATGATTGATGCCCAGCAATCGATGTGGCTTGGTGGTTGAGGGCCAAGCCTGTTATTACTAGCTCAACCACCTTCTACCTATCTGACAGAGCACCTACTTATCGTCCTCGATGTCTCCCTGTCTCGCCCTCAAGTTAGTATACTCGCCAGACATTATCATTACTCCCATTCTTCCAGACTGTTCGATAAAAAAGGTAGGGATTCACTTTTGGCTACCTGGCACTTGCCTATCTTAGGTATTACACAAACCTCGAGCACCATGCCCATTCTCCCAGCCTCGTTCAAATCCTCTTTCATTATCGCATGTTACAGATTACCCAGAGTGCCGAAAAGGGCCAAAAAGAGTTTGCAGACTTCAGCCGCCGACGGCAATGTCGAACGAGTCATGAAGGACCTTGAACACACCGACATCAACAGCAAAGACCAGACGGGAATGGCCGCCACTCAGGTGGCTGCATTTAATTCCCACACAAGAGAGTTGTCAAATTGCTTCTGGAGCAACGGGGATTGCCCATCAACCTGGTTGACAATCATGGGAAGACAGCTCTACATCTGGCAGCGCTATCTGGATCTGTGGAAGTAGTGGAGACCTTGTGTAACGGTGGCATCAACATTACTGCCAAAGACAAGTCTGGACGGACTGCACTTGATGATGCCATGGACGGTCCGACATCTAAACCGATGTCATGCGGTCACCACGTTATTTGCGTATGAAGAAGCCAAAACTACCATAAATGACAAGGACAAATACGGTTGTACCGCGTTGTCATGGGCTTTTCTGATGAGGGATCAAGATACTACCAGAATTCTTCTTGCTTCCGGAGCAGATACAACGGCCGCTCGGCTTGAGCGAGCCATGCCTCTCTATTGGATTCTTATGGAGGACCCCAATATGGCCATGCTTGTAGTTCGAGCCTGGACTGACAACAATTACGAGGCAAGAAACAAGAGGGCATACAACATGGCGCCCATGTATGAGTCCAAGTTCACGGTTGGACACGTGGTTGGCCAGGTGCCTGAGGCAGTGTTGAGAGGATGGTTCGATCTGACGTGCCGAGCAGCACTTGATGGGATAATTATCTGGGAACCTAACAAAGAGCACGAGGATCACTGGTACAGGATGTCTCCTGACCTTGCCGGCGCCTTAAGGTTGGACAACGCCACGTATTGGGAGTTTTGCCTTCCCACACGAATGGTTCAGCCTTTCATTACTACCATCCACTGAACATCAACCTAGAGATACTGCACTCCATGTCGCTGGGCAGAAGGTAAATACCAAGTTTTTCTTACACGTTCATGGATTCGACATTCACCGGCAAGGATTCCCCAGCTCAACCACTTATAAATGCTGTGATGATGCGAGGTGCAGATGGCATATCGCCTTTACAGATCCTGGTTGACGGCAAGCACTGGGAAGCTCTGCGAGCAATTCTTGATCCTAGATTCTTCGCTCTCGAGCCCATGTCTCGATATTATTTTCTAGCCACAGAGTTTTGGAGGTCACTTTCACTTCTATACGATACTATAACTCAGATGCTCAAACATCATGAGTTGGAGTCCCCTGTTCCAGCAAGCAGCGCACTCGAATGGGTAGCTGCAGGGGGATATCCAGATCTCACCGATTCAATTATAGAGCGAGGTAGCGACAATGAGGTTTTGCCCAGGGCACTCTATCAAGCACACGAAGCGAATCCAAACATTCAAGTCGATGATCCTAAGTACGGCTCAAGCTGGACTCCTTTAGGTGCGGCTGCTGCCTTGGGTCACCTCGAAACTGTTCAGAAACTTTTGAGCCAGGTCCAAACTGACCTACATTCGGCATCAGTACCGGGGCCCGTCCTTCAAGACGTAGCTCACAAAGGGTTAACCTATACCCCGCCTGCTCTCGCTGTCTACAACTCGCATACGGAAGTTGTTGAAACTATTCATCAAACATGAAGCTGTGGCTTCGCGCAGGTTGAACCTGACTCTCTGGGTGTTCGGAGACGGTGGCTCTTTTCAATCGCCACTGGGAATGGCACTCGAATACGGTCATTGGGACATCGCATCTCATCCACCCGGTGGTGTCATAATTCTGGAGCAAGAGTTGGACTATCTGAAGAGCAATCCATGCGCGATTAAATGGGAGGAAACACCATCCATCACAGGGCTTGAATCACTCATAATGACGATTACAGAGGCACATAATAGTCTTACCGGCCGTTCAGACTGTGATGTGAGGGAAGGAAGAGTACACTAGACATGTACGGAACTTACCAACCCCAAACATTCCTACCCACGTAACCTTGTAACGTATAGCTTGAAATACTGCATAATCTCTTTCAATTGATATGCATACGACACTTGAAATTCAGGTGACTGGAATTATAGCTGGAAAAGTACCTCACTACATCAACGCCATCTACCATTTGTACCAACGTTAGGTACCTATTCAATCTTCACGAAAACATCTTCCAGGCACCGTACTTTGCCCTAAAAAATGTCTTTTTATTTTGGATTGGTTAAGAATTCGTTGCGTTATTGTTATTGGTAAATCTCAACACCAACCCCTTTCCTACCCCCTTTTCCCCCACCAATCCCCAATCTAACCAACCCCTCGACATCATCACCAAAATCAACTCCCCAAAAAGCAAAAGATTGGCCTACTAAGTATGCCCGCACCAGGGGTCGAACCTGGGCCCCATGAGATAGGAAGCTTGGATCATTTTTTTTCTTTCTTTATAGGTTTCATGTAATTCGAACGGTGGACGCTGGACGCTGATCCGGAACGCCTATATAAATTCCCACCTCATGGAATGCAACCACTACACCACACGGGCTTTTGATCTTCTGTTGGCAAGTGTGTAAGAGATGGGGATGATGTAGGTAGGTCCCTGCCTGGAGGAAGGAGGGGGTGGTGACGGAGGGGAGAGTTGAAAAGGGGAAGGAGCCTGGGGGTAGGAGGGAGGAGAGGAGGGACAGGGAGAGTTGGCTGAGATGGTGGCTCGTTGGGGATTTCTGGACATCAAAGGTATGAAGGGGTAAATGTAGAGAGGTTGTATGTATGCTTGTTCAAAGCCGGCCATCCGCACAAGCGCCGAGAAAGACACCATCGAGAATGTCATTACCCCCTATCTACCTGACCAAAAAAGGCTATCTACAGTTCACCCTCACCTCTCAACTTCCTCCGCAACATCCACCACCGCGATCTTTACATCCCCCCATCCAGTAGCAGTATGTCAACATTGCACAAGCCAAAAAGCATACTCAAACAGCAACAAGAAAAGCAAAACCCAAGAACAGCAAAACATGATCAACTCCTGCTGCTGTGCCCGCGCCAGGAATCGAGCCTGAGCCCTATGAGGTAGGGAGCTAAGTAATCCAACACTCGATAAATACCACAACTCGCTTCAAATTACCTCCTCATGGAATGAAAACCAATACACCACACAGGCTAACGATTTGATCTCTCTCTGATGGGAAGTGGGAAAGCCGATGGGTTGATGTGATTGGAGGAAGGGGGAGGTGATGCTGGAGGGAAGAGTGGTGAGGTGAGGGTGGGTGTGTAGAGAGACGTAACTACCTAGGGGCCGGGTAAGAAGATGGAGTCAGTCACAACAGACGACGGTGTGTAACTTCAAGCCTCTCTCTTCCCTCAAAAAGCATCAACCACGGTCTAACCCATACACCCAAAGATAGCCACAAGCAAAAGGAAGCAAAAGTTCAATGTCTGCCCGTGCCAAGAGTCGAACCCGGGCCCCCATGAAGCAGGATAGGAATACAACACAGCTGCAAGCAACTAATTCGAACGGCCCTACCTCATGAGATGCTAACCACCACACCACACCGACTGGTTTTTGTTCTGCTTTGATGGAAGGTGAGACAGAAAGGAGATTGGTGTATCCTGGGGAAGGCCAGGGGATGTGTGCGGTAGAGGGGAAGGTATTCGGGGGCGTAGTACCCAGGGAACAGGCAGGAGCTCACTTTGGTGGTTACTCAGGGAAGGTGTCGATGGCGTGCTCGTTCAGGCATGGAGCTCTTGAAGATCAGGCTGCCGTTATGGATGCCATTTCAAGGGAAGAGTGATCCAAGGTCCGATGTCACGTAGAGAAAGATCAAGTGCTAAGCTATCATATCCTAATTACAAGAACACATAGGTCCAAAACAGTACACTGTGCCCAACAACATCAGGCAAAAGATGACATCCCACATCACGACGTGTGTTGTCAAAGAAGCGAAAGATTAATGTGTTGTCCGGAGGTATATTAAGGGAGCGGGAGGGGGGCGGTTTCTTAGACAAGAGATCCATGCGGGGGAAGGCAGTCGGGGAGGCGAAGGAGCGGAAGGACAGGTGGGAGCTGAGCGGAGGAAGTGTGAGGCCGAACTTTCCAGAACAGGAGAACGCCATTGATTTGCCATGGCACATTGTTGCTCTTAGGGCATACAAACCGACAACGGTGACTGCTGCGAAATCAAGGACATGTGCCGGCAAGGAGTGGTAGTTGTTGACCAACAATTTTGGCACACAGGACACGACAGAATCACCGGATAAACAACCAGGGAAAACTATAAAAGTCGAATATCAAGAGGCAGGATAACACCAATGAAGAGACCATCCTCCGTCACATCTCATACAGTTCTCAAAAAGGAGTGATATCCACCCAGCGAGAAAAAGCTCACGCCTGCGGCAGCAAATCCCGAGAAACTTCCAGGGGCCCAAAAATCAGCATTCTCTCCTTCCTCTCACGTCCACCTCTGTCTGCAAGGACAGATAGCTACCGACCAAATGAGAACAAAAAGCAAAAAATATTTCCTCGCACCAGGATTCGAACCTGGGTCTCCAAGGTTGTTAGGACTGCCACCGTAGTAGCAGTTAATTGATGTTGTTGTTGGGAAGTGGTTCGGAAAGGTGGTACAAGGTTTGCAAGGAAGGAGCTGTGATTACCGAGGAAGGAGAGAAGTCGCTGGGTTGTAGTGGCGCGGTCGGGGAAGGAGCGTTGAAAGGGGGTGAGGGAAGAGGGAACGAACTGATCGAGGTAGATGAGATAGGGCAGAGAGAGGGGCTCGGCGTCGGTTGTGTTTCTTGAAATCCACGACTGGTATAGCAGTTGATGATACGTTAAAGCTCAAACTACCTACCTTCTGTAATACCACGTTAAGATGTTCCGGACGGAGTGCTCCCCTCGATCCTCTCACCTGCAACTAGACAAGCCAAACCAAGGTAGATGATGAGAACTTTGAAGATTAGACACGATGTCCGAACCCGTCCTCGGATATCGTCCACTCTCTCCAGTCCGATCCCCGGCCCGATCCTGAAAAGCTGGACTGAAATCATATGCCAGACTTCCCCCCCTAGAACCCCCCATCTGGTCGGGCACCGAGCCACTCAAAGCCCTCTCCTCCCCTCTTTTCATACAGTACTATCCCATAACGCTCAACTAGGCATTGCGTTGTCCTTTCGTATCACCTCAGAAAAAAAGACCAAGTCTCACGTCCTCAATGGTAAGCAGTGCACAGCAAAGCAAAGATGAGGAATGAGGATGGTATTCTTGGAAGAAGCCCATGCAAGAAGACGCTAGAAGGAAAACGTGGATGGTGCTCGAAGGAGGTGGAGGATTCTTGTTTATAAGCAGCCGTCCCATCCATAACAGTCGTCCAGATAGGTATGATCATCTCCACGTTACCTCCCATCACACCACCCGAAACATGACGTGCATGTAACCCATTTTCTATCCGTTGTTAGCGCGCGGACGTGGAAGCTTTCCGAGCCAGGAGGTTGACCGGTTTCTTAAACGAGGTAAGAGGAACGAACGAATAAGGCAGCGAGGGGGCGGGGAGGAGAGAGGGTTGGGCACCGTTGAACTGGGGGGAAGAAGGTAGTTGGTTTCTATTCTTGGGCTTTACAGATCAGGGTTGGTTTTGTTTCCGGCTGTTTATTTTTGGCCAGGGTTTGATGATTGAACGGGAAGACAATAGATTGAGTGTGTAAGTGATGCTGTCGTGAGAACTGATGGAACACACGACAGCTTCCGGTTCCCTGGGCCCTAGCTAGTCAATCAAGCTTTTCCGGTTGGATCATCTTAGTTTGACAAGTGATGATACTTGTGGGCTTTAGTAGATCTTGTTAAACGGGGAGATCGGGTTGCTACCGTTTGTGGATCTTGATCGACGGTCGGTCTGCGTTGGAGAAGTGATATTCTGATCCGTTGTCGGTTAGGTAACGGTGTCGACGGTGACAGTGGCACAAGTACAGGCGTCACGGCAACGATAACAGCACAGGCAGCAAGAGAAACAATACAGAGATCCGATAATCTCAATTTCCTAATGTTTTTTTTATCGTCCGTATGTACACAGACCTTCTCCTCCAGGGTAGGTCAAAGAACGACGGCGGTACCAAGGTCCAATCTTCCAGCCAGAGTCAATCAACATCGATGACGACTTTCCTGGCGGATGCCCTACCCCTTCACCGTCTGGGAGAACCAAGAGCCGATGTTAATCAAGCCCTCCAGCTCCCCTTTGCCTCCCCGTCGAAAGATAACATAACTCAACAAAATGTACTAGAGAAAATCTCATCCCATCCATCATAACAAAAAAAACCATAATATCTCCTCCACAATCTCCCCATTTCTGTCCCAATTTTTCTTTTTCAAAACACAAACAATCTCATATGTCGGTATCAATAAGGTAATCCAAAAACGTTCCCCCATCCATCATTCAGACATCCGCCGTTATCCTCTCTCTCTCGTGGTAAATGCAGGTTTTCTTCCCTTTCCCCATGTGTTATCAACTCAGTCGAAGAACGGAGAGGGGGTGTCGGTTCAAGCGATATTAAGTCAGCAAAAGCGCGGTACACAAAAATAGCCTCCGAACAGCAGGAAAAAAAGAACGCCCCAAAAAAGTTGTGGAGAGGTGAGCGAAAGATGACAAAAAAGTTCAGCATGAGATATCCCGACCATAATCCGTACTGTTTGAACCGGTTCGCCCATAAAATCAAAGCTTAAAAAAAGAAACATAAAAAATATCGATGTGTAAAGCTCCTCCTCCTTCGTTGTTGTTGTCCAAAAATGATGTTCAACTCTCAAGAGACACAAACAATGTCTATGACTGTCGTGAGTATCGGAGGAACACTGAAGTTGTCCAAAACGTGAGTAAATCAAAAAAGATGCCATCGAAAAAAACCACAACCGAGGCTATGCAGAAATCGTAAACCGTGGGAAGAAAATCATAACCATGGGAAAAGAAATCCGGGGACATGATGCTCTCGTGGTCTCGTTGGCGTCTTGAAGGTGGAGCGGGTGTGTTGGGTGATAAAACGTCTCGAGCGCGGTCACAAAGGAGATGATGATGATGCAAAAGAGCGAGCCCAGGTCGCTACCGCCGTGACAGGAACTCCCCAGGAGTTTAATGCTAGCGATCTAGTTCTGATGATCGCTTACATTGGCCCATACTGCGGTGGGAAGTAAGCAGAAGCGGGCGGGGGTGGGGGTCCGGGTGGAGGGCCTCTGTAAGACTGCCTTCTTCCTCCTCCTGGTGGCGCAGGCGTTCTTCTCTCGCGCAAGGGCTCAAGTGGTGGCGGGGTCCGGCCTCGAGGAAGTGGCAGAGGCTCTCTCTCATGGAGATGAGGAGGGGGGGCTGCGAGGCTAGGGCCGCTCACAGCAGTCCCTGGTCCAGTGTTTCGTCGAGCTGCTTTGCGAGACCCTTGGAGGGCGCTGAGGGGCGGATCCTTGACAGCAGGCTCGTTATCGTCGGGAAGGGTCAGTTCAACCAAGCTGTAGAAGTACTCGAGTACCTCGGGATAGCGTTGAACCGATGCTTGCCAGTCCTCATCGATACCCCTCTTGAGCGCCTGTTGCGCGGCCGCGATCTCATTGGGATGCGGTGGAGCGTGGTAGTAGTGGTAGGCATGAGCAGTGATGCGTTCCAAGTGTTGGGCATGTGTCGCCTTGCGTCGCTCTGTCAACAGTCGGAAGTACTCGAGGATATAGTCCTGTGCGTGTGCGCGAACCCATGATCTACCATGAGTGTTAGTATGTCTATGAAGACCTTTGATAGTGATAAGATAGGGGATACTGACCTGATGTCATTGTAGATAGACTGCATCATACGGGCCTCGGCTTGCCGGACCGCCACCTCCAGACCCTTGGCCTCACACTCGCAGGCGTGAGAAGCCGGGGCGTGGCAAATGGCACAATCGGGATCCATCCTGATCACCCCTTTGCGGGAGGATTTGGTGTTGGGGGAGGTGTTGTTGTTGTTGTTGTTGTAATTGTAGTCTCTGGAATACATGTTTAGTGCTTGACCGTTGGAAATGTCTCGGTGTGGTGGTGGTTGGTGGTTCATGGGGAAGGTGCCCGTCTGAGGCTTTCAAGTCAAGGTGATGATACACAAAAGTACACAGTCTCATGATCTATGGTCATGAAACAGCTGTGCTCTGGGGTCCTGCCCAGAATAACAAGAGATGATATGGAGAAGATGGGAGAGAAGATCAGCCGGGCGGGGAGATGTTTCCAGTCCAGAAGATAAGGAACACGCAGCACCTGACGGGCAGCGATGAGGCTCAGGTTGGGAGAGGGGGGCCGGGGGACAAAGAGGGCGTGAATGGACGAGAGACTGGGTGAACAACAACTGACCTGGAGAGAGGAGGACGCTCACACACACTCGGGGCGGGCGGCGATGGGAATAGACTGACTGCAAGCAGCAAGCAACAAGCAGTCCACGAATGCTCAAGCTGCAGCAAGCAGATAGATGGTGCGTCGTGAGCGTCTGGGTATCTGCGTGTGAGCTGAGCTGGACTGGACGGCGTGTACGGACTGGACTGTACGGAGAACTCACATTCTGGGGGACCTTTCCTGGGTGCTCAGTGACGGACAGAACCACGTCGTTCGTGTTTGGGAGAAGGGGAGGCAGAGAGGAGAGGCTCTCTTTGGTGGATTGTGGCCGAGGTTGCAGCAGCAGGAGAAGATGGAGTTGGGCGAGGGCTGGATCGCTGGCTCGCTCACACACAAACCAAGGCGGGCTTAACCACGTTTAGTCTGGAATCTGTGTCGTGGCTCGAATGCGGGCGTATGGCAGCAAGTCGTCTGCAGCTCTTGCAGATGCCCAATGCCTGTTCAGCCCAATCCCGACACGCGATGATCGCAAAGAAGCGGGACCAGCACAGAGTAGCGTGGCTGACTTGTTCCCGTTTGTTAATCACGATACCGAGACGGAGTATAGTAAGAGAAGCAGAGTGGCTCGAGTGGTAGCAGCAGAAAACGCTGCTGGGGGCAAAAGAGGGGGTGACAAGATGTACAACGGCGAGAGAGCGGACGAGGGGACGAGGGGATGAGGAGAGGGGTGAAGCGGAGGTGGTGGAGCCGGGACGAGGGAATATGGAGAGATCGCTTCCCGAATGACCACTGGGTGATCCGGCGGTATTTGTTATGTATTATTGAGGTGGCCAGTAGAGACTTGAAGAAAGATTCAAGTCCAAGAAGAACTCGTGTGTCTTGTAGGACAATCTGGGGAGATGCCACAAAACAGAAAAATAAAATCCAATATTAATAAGAAAAAAGCAAACGGGCGGCGAAGACGGTGCTCGGTGGTGGTGTCTCCTGTCTCGCCCGGCTGCATGGGGGGTCAATGGCGGCTCAACGACGAGATTGGCGGGCAAAAGACGGGGTACGAGAGGCTGGAAAACGCTTCAAAGCCTAGGGACTGGGAATGGCTCAACTGAGCAGAACGAACGAACGACACTTCTGGGGCACTATACTACCCACGTCTCGGATGCTGACCGCATGTTTGATGCTGCCAACGGGGAGGGGCCAGCCGTCGACGCAGATGCAGTAATGCAGGCTCGGGTCCAGCAAATGAAAGCCCAGCCCAGCGTGACGCCAAAGACGAGCACCCGCATGACAGACTGGAACACGACGCGGGGAGGGGACAAGGGCCTTGAGCGCGTCTCTCTTTGACGAGAGAGTATAAGTAGACGTCATGTGGAAGGCAATTGACCAAGGAAGTGAGGCATTGGATATATCTCATATCTTTACATTCAACATCGACGTTGGACGTTTGACCGTTGGAGTCGAAAAGGACGCAGAAAGCCGCTCCCACGCTCGGCTTCAAGCCCCAGGTGGTACGTGCTGTGGCGGGTGACAACAGCCACTGCCGGACAGGGGTTGCTTGTCTAGCACACCATGGGGTAACTCCATCGCTATCTTATCGGTCCACCCCCAAGGACCCCTGTTCAAAATTATCTGAACAGGGGACAAACAGCAGCAACATCTTCTACCATTTTTGTCTCTCATTTCTCTCACAATGGCCTGTCGGGGCTCTCGAGGCCCGCGGGTGTTTCTTCCCTTTCTTTACCCATCGATATTTGGGCCTAATGGAAGCCACATCTCGCGCTTCAACCTGGCCGTCCATGGCAGGCGACACGCAAGCACTGACCCCTCAGCACCAGCACAGGACGACATTGAATATGCGACGACTCGTCTGAACCCCTCTCCCGACGACTACTCGATGCCCAACTTTGCCGACAAGGCCAAACTGACTCTTCATGCTGGACCCGGCGGACATGGCTGTATTTCATTCTTGCGCGAGGCATATATGGCGGACGGGCCTCCCAATGGTGGTGATGGAGGACATGGCGGGAGTATCTACATCCAAGCAGTGCACAGCGAAACATCGCTACACAAGTTGGCGCGGAGAAAATTTGCGCGCGCTGGGAGGGGCAAGAGTGGTCAGGGAAGCGCAAAAGGCGGTCAGCGTGGAGAGGACGTGATTCTCAGCGTTCCAGTCGGCACCGTCGTTCGAGAGATCTCCCGTGACGACCCAGAAGCTGTGGAGGAATATTTGACCAAGAAGCGCCGGAAAAGAAGGCGGGAGCCTGTTGCAGTGGAGATGGATGAGGATGGAGAGCCGATTGAAGACCCGGATAGGAAGAAATGGATTCTGTATCCCGGCATGTCATCTTCGGAACGCAAACGGGTTGAGCTACCTGATCTGCCAATTCGCGATCGGCTTCTGAAACAACCAAAGGCACCTGTCTATCTGGACCTCTCTCGACCGACACCTCGTCCCATTCTCTTGGCAGCAGGAGGCCTTGGTGGACTTGGGAACCCACATTTCGTGTCCAAGAACCTGCGCAAGCCCATGTTTGCGACGCGGGGTGAGAATGCCATGACGATGGAAATCGAGATGGAACTCAAGTTATTGGCAGATGTCGGCTTGGTAGGATTGCCAAACGCCGGAAAGAGCACTCTCTTGCGCGCCGTCACCAACAGTCGCGCTCGCGTGGGGAACTGGGCTTTCACGACGCTTCAGCCAAACATCGGCACAGTTGTCCTCGATAACAACAAGGGTCGACCGGTGGTGAAAAGTTTCAAAGTAACTGCAGAAGACGTATCGGACGACCCTTGGGCCGAACCCGCCGAACCGGAACTTCAACAGCGAACCAAGTTCACCATCGCCGATATTCCCGGGTTAATTGAGGGAGCTCACTTGGACAGGGGACTTGGAATTGCTTTCCTGCGTCATGTTGAGCGGGCTGGCGTGCTTGCGTTTGTCATCGATCTTGGAAATGGCAACGCAGTCGAAGCACTCAAGGCCTTGTGGCTCGAGGTTGGCTTATATGCACAGATGAGGGAGGAAGAGGAACAGCAACGGGAGCGCGAGGCCGCCATTGACTGGAGCGCGTCGGCCGGAGAGACTATTCAAAGCGACTTCTGGACAAGTTCTGGTGTCGCCAAGACAACCACTGCCGGCGCTGGTCTTCACATCGCAGGCAAGCCATGGTTTGTGGTGGCCACCAAAGGCGACCTGCCAGGTGCGCAAGAAAACTTTGCCGAACTGAGAGACTATCTTGCCGCTGTCACTCGCGGCGATGAGCCTCACCCCAGTGGTGTCGAGGGAGCGTGGATCAAGGACTGCGCTGCCATTCCCGTCAGCGCCATCAACGGCCACGGTGTAGACAGGGTTATCCATTGGACAGTTGGTTTGCTCGATGGGTGAACTTAGCCAGGTATTCGAGACGCATAGCTTATGAACATCTATGGTTACTCATGTCGGATCATGCTGCACCACGATTACCAATCGGCTGGGGTTATGGCAGCACAGCAGAGACCAGCCCTCACACATGGCCATACAAGCAGGGACCTGGTTGTTCTGGGTAGGTGAACAAGTATGACGGGGAGGAGAGGAGACATGATCGATCTCCGTGTTCGGCCGAGGCTCTGTCTCGAAGTCAATATCGAGCTTGTATTTCTTGGTAAATTCCGAGATAGCTGTGGCTGAGCTAGCTTTGTTCTGTCCCAAACTAGCTATGGACTGGACCGCCATGTATAATAGTGTAAAATCAAATATACAGAGAATATAAGAAAATGAGAATGTCAAAGCAAATTGCATGTTGAAGTCGTTACTCTGGCCCCCTGAATGGGGAATCCTCGGATCGTTCTTCAATATCTTGGCACCGAGCCTTGGCTGGCGACTCCACCAAAAAGATTAGATTGTCCCCGCCCCCACATTGAAGCTTTCAGACAGTCGCGCGGCCGCATATTTTTTTTTCTTCGTGCACTGGAAACAGTTGAATTGATGCGATTGGAGCGCATTGCAACTATCCAGACAACCAAACGCTCCCCCAATTGCGACAGATACTGACTATGGGTCGCGGAAACAGGGTATGCGCTCCCTTCTTCCAGACGTCGGCCCTCCTTTTCACCACCTCTCCATCATCTTTCCTGTCCAAGTATGCTAATATTTACAAGGGCAAACGAGGCGGCGGCCGTGGTGGTCGCGGAGGTCGCGGTGGTAGCCGTGGAGGAGGCCGCGATGGTCACCGTCCCTACCAGACATACCCCGAGGTCGTCAAGGAGAACAAGAAGCTCGAGACTTACTACAACACCCTCTTGAAGGACCTGCCCGAGGACGAGCAGACTGCCTTCTGGGCCGCTTACCGGAGGGAGCTTCCTAACAGTTTCCGCTTCGCTGGCTCCAAAGGGTACATACACAGCCGACTTTCTTTTGAAGCTCAACTGTTGCTTTGATACTAACATGAAAACAATAGACACGCCCTTGCCGTCAAGCGCCTCCTTCAGACGAGATACATCCCCGAGATCACAAGCATCACCCACGATGGTGTCATTGTCGAAGCCCCCAAGGTTGTGCCTTGGTACCCCGACGACCTTGCCTGGATGATGACCACCCCCAAGAACGTCGTTCGCAAATTCCCTCCCTTCGCCAAGTTCCAGCGCTTCTTGGTGTCCGAGACCAGTGTTGGCAACATTAGCAGACAGGAGGTTGTCTCCATGATCCCCCCTCTGCTCATGGACCTCAAGCCTGGCATGACTGTGCTCGATCTTTGCGCTGCTCCCGGTAGCAAGGCTGCTCAGCTTCTCGAGATGATTCACCGCGGCGAGGAGTCCCGTATCCGCCAGGTCATCAGCGGCTTTTCTGGCGACGCCAACGGTGCCGTCAAGTCCGAGGACAAGCAGGAGGACGAGGCCGCCAGACTCGAGGCCGACCCCAGCGACGACGGCAGAGCCACCGGCATGCTCATCGCCAACGATGCCGATTACAAGCGCAGCCACATGCTTATCCACCAGCTTAAACGTCTCTCATCGCCCAACATGATCGTCACCAACCACGACGCCACCATGTATCCTGCCCTCAGAATTCCCAACCCCGAGAACCCAACAAAGCCCAACTACCTCAAGTTTGACCGCATTCTTGCCGATGTCCCCTGCTCCGGTGACGGCACCCTTCGCAAGAATGTCAATCTCTGGAAGGACTGGACCCCCGGCAGCGCTTTGGGTCTCCATCTTACCCAGGTCCGCATTCTCGTCCGTGCCCTGCAGATGCTCAAGCCAGGCGGTCGGGTCGTCTACTCGACCTGTTCCATGAACCCCGTCGAGAACGAGTCCGTTGTTGCCGCTGCCATTGAGAGATGCGGCGGTCCCGACAAGATTGAAATCCTCGACTGCAGCAATGAGCTTCCTGGTCTCCAGCGCAAGCCCGGCATGAGGAAGTGGCAGATCATGGACAAGTCTGAGCGCTTGTGGAACACATGGCAGGAGGTCGAGGAGTACACCAAGTCCACCGAGGATGGTGTCACTCCCAGCCGTCTCGTCGAGTCCATGTTCCCCCCTGCCGAGGGCAGCGACTGTGCTGACCTCCCTCTCGACCGCTGCATGCGCGTCTATCCCCACCAGCAGGATACCGGTGGCTTCTTCATCACTGCTCTCCACAAGAAGGCCGAGTTCAAGGCCAAGCCCGAGGAGAACAGAAAGCAGCCTCCTGTGGCCAGGACTAATGGCCAGTCCAGCGGCGCTACCAAGAGGCCCCTGGAGGAGGAGGACGAGGAGAAGGATGACTCCAGCGTCAAGAAGCTCAAGGTTGAAGAGGAGACCGTCCAGGATGAGATTACCCCAGTCGAGGAGCTCCCTGCTCCTGTTCCGGAACCCCTCCCTGAAGTCGCTGCTGAGGTCGGCGCGGCTGAGGAGCTCAAGGAGGCCGAGCCTGAGGTCACCAAGACTGAAGAAGCCCCCGAGGACGAAGTCAAGGCTGAGGAGCAGCCTTCCGAGTCGACCACCCCCGCTGTTGCCACTCCTGCCACTACTACTGAGGCGGTGCCCGATCGCAAGGTCAGACAAGGCATGGGCCCATACGAGGAGCCGTTCAAGTACCTCTCTCCCGATCACGAGGTCATCAAGGACGTCACCAAGTTTTACAAGATCTCAGATCGCTTCCCCACCGATCGGTACATGGTGCGCAACGCCATGGGCGAGCCCGCCAAGGCCATCTACTACACCTCTGCCCTTGTCCGTGACATTTTGTCTCTGAACGAAGGCCGCCAGGTCAAGTTTGTGCACGGTGGTGTGAAGATGTTTGTCAAGCAGGATGCCCCCTCGGCCGAGGTCTGCAGATGGCGTATTCAGTCGGAGGGCATGCCCATTCTTCACGGCTACATCGGCGAGGAGAGAGTGGTCGTTCTCAAGAAGAAGGAAACGCTCAAGAAGCTCTTGATCGAGATGTTCCCCAAGATTGCCGGGGACGAGTACAAGAAGCTGGAGGAGATTGGCGAGAGGGTCCGGGATATCGGTCTGGGCTGCTGCGTTCTCAGAGTCGAGCCGGAAGACCCAACAGACGAGGACTTTAACGAGCACATGGCTCTGCCGTTGTGGAAGAGCTTCCACAGCCTGAACCTGATGCTGCCTAAGGAGGACAGGAGCGCGATGCTGTTGCGGATTTATAATGATACCACGCCTATTATTAATATGGGGATTAAGAAACAGTTGCCGGAGGAGGACCTCAAGGAGAAGAAGGGGGAGGTGGTGGATGAGGAGATGAAGGATGCTGAGGAGGTCAAGCAGGAGGGGGAGGAGGAGGAGGAGGAGGAGGAGGTGAAGGCGGAGGACGTTGAGGTCCCCGATGCGCCTGCTGCTGAGGAGGTGAAGGAGGAGGTCAAGGAGGCTACTGCTTAGAAGGTGGAGGTTTCCGAGGATAACAAGCAGGAGGTGACCTCTGTGGACATCAAGGAGGAGGGTGGAAGCATCGTCGTTGCGACTGCGGTGGGTGTCAAGGAGGAGCGAATTGAGGAGTGCATTGACGTCAAGATCAAGGAAGAGGAGGACATCTGATTGAGAGGATTTGGTCATGCATCTGGCTATAGATGGCTAGCCGGCTTTGGTGTTTGCTTTTTTTTTCTTCTTTTTTTCGGTGTTTTTAGTTGCTGTTATATGGGACTATTTTTTTCCTTTTTAGTCTGGGTCAAAATAGGGAACCAAAATAAATAGAGATCTCTGATTAATTATTTGTTCTATTGATGTTCTGGTCGTCTCTTTACGAACAGAGGAGATAGGCAACCGGTCTCAGAGAGTAATTGTCCCGATTGCTTCGACAACGAGAGTGGCAAAAGTTGTGATGTCGTGCGAGTCGCAGTGACCCGGGAGACGAGTATGTCTCACAACTACACGGCTTCAACTCTATCGACACATTGTACCAAATGATGAT
This sequence comes from Podospora pseudoanserina, assembly GCF_035222485.1. Lineage (NCBI taxonomy): Eukaryota > Fungi > Ascomycota > Sordariomycetes > Sordariales > Podosporaceae > Podospora > Podospora pseudoanserina. Next base: position 1,412,229 of record NC_085922.1, on the reverse strand, counting down.
GCAAGGGCCTGGACTCCTGTAAATCAACACGAAATGCAGTGACATCAACCAGACAAACACCATAAGCATCAAGCGCGTCTCCGAAAATAAGATCTCTTCTCCATATCGCACCTTGAAGGCAGCGATTACAGTGAAAAAATTGGTAGCGTCTCTTTGAGTAGCGTGTCATCCTTAGTGCAGGGGCCATGCTAATCTTCTCTGTATCGTTTCAAATTGACCAAATGCCCCGAAGGGCGAGGAAAGAAAAGAGAGAAAAAAAAGTATACAAAAACTGGTTGGGTGGCCGAGATTAAATACCCATTTCAAAGTGGCCTGTGCACCCTTGCAAATCGGTGAGCGAGTGTGAAAGGTCTGTGCACGGGGTGGGGCCACTGTTGGTGGTGGTGGGGGCGAATTTCGGGGTGGTTTCAGAGGTGGATGTATAATTTTGGATGTTATCCAGCATTGATTTATGACTTATCTCTGAGGAGATATAAAAAGGCGTCGCTTTGCCCGAGAGCGAATCAACTCAAAACGTGCGGTGCAAACAGAGACAGCACTGGAGAGCTACTTGTTTGCCCAGCTATTGGCACATTGCCCCAACTTTGACCCCTGATTATCCTGACAGTTTGAGGGACGTCCCGCTGTTAGGGGGAGAGCTTAATTCAACGTGGCAGATGTTAACAGAGCAGCCGAGGACAGAGACACGACACAACTTGCCGGTCTCGAACCGCCGAAAGTCTTCGATTACGGCGAGGCAATGAACCACAGACGCGGGGCACAACAGCACAGCCATCACGGCACAAGAAAGCGGGCACAGGGCACGACATGAGCGGTGATATCACGGTTGTGCAAGACAAACAAGTGTTGGAGTCTCCAGCTGGCCTAGAACGGGCGGCCAACCACCGACTGATATGCCCGTTTTTGAACTCCTGAAACATGAAGCCAAGACATAGATTGGGTATTGATGAAGCTCTGTGCCGCCCATTCGCTGAAGGCTTCTTTTTTGGGCCTCTCTTTTTTTTTTTGAGGAAGGGGGTTTTCTCCAGAAAAAAAGTACCAACACCAAGCCGGCTTGGCCATGTTCCCCAAGACTCGGAGTTCTTGGTTGCATTCGTACCTGCCTGCCGTGTAATTAAGACTCCGTAACTACCACCACCAAGCACGAGAGACGAACGGGACGAGAGAGAGACCCGACGCAACTAAGTAGCGGGCCGTCCCCCGTTGTGGTTTCAACTTTTTGTTGCCCCTGAATTATTCCTCAGCCACTTTTATTTCACAATCAAATTGTCCGCTTCTTTTTGGATTTCTACATTTCTTCTATCTTATCTGTGCTACTACTGTCACTTGGATACAACTGGTCAGATCTAGGCTAGACCCAGATCGCAACGTTGATCGCCCCGAAATCTGGGGTAAAGCTTCTCTTCTAGAAGGTCACCAAGACCCAGCCCAGCAGGTCAACCATGTCGGCACCTTCCCCACCACCACGGGGACCACCAGGAAGCGACACCCCCGAGCTGGCACCTACACAAGTCACCTCGCTGCTGCTAGAGCAGTATCTCTCCGCCTCCTCCCAACCAGGGCAACAACACCCACCTCATCAACCACCTCCCCCTCAAGAGATCACCAACCCCAACAACGACATGAAACCCTCCCCCTCCCACACCATCACCCAGGAAAAACCAACCCTTTCCACCTCGACCTCAAGACAACCCTCCTCCCACACTGCAACCGCCCAAGGCGAGGTCCTCCCAGACAATGGCGCCCTCCCCCTCCACAACAACAACAACAACAACCTAGGTCTCAAACTCTCCCGCACCCGCACCGCCGCCCAGGCAGTAAAACGCTCCCTCCAAATCCGTCACACGGGCGAGTCCCACCGCTCAGGAATTCACCCTTTTCACTTCCTCCGCATAGTCTACCAGTCCTCCTCCCGGGCCTCCCGCATGGTCAACTTCCTCTGGCCCGTCGTCCCCGTCGCCATCGCAGTCCGCTATGCCCTCACCCCCTCCCCAACAGCAAACCTAGTCATCTTCATCCTCGCTTACCTAGCCATGGTCCCCTGCGCGAACCTCATCGGTTTTGCCGGGCAGGAACTGTCACGGAAGTTCGCCCATGTCTGGGGGGTGTTAGTGGAGACGACGCTCGGGAGCTTGGTGGAGATTATCATGTTTATCGTCTTGATCACGAGGGAGCAGAAGGAGGGGGGGATCGATTACGTGCAGGTGATCAAGGCGGCGATATTGGGGAGTGTGCTGGCGACGATGTTGTTGTGTTTGGGGTTGTGTTTTTTTGCCGGGGGGTTGAGGAGGGAGGAGACGGGGTTTAGTGAGGCTGTTAGTGAGGCTGGGTCTGGGTTTGCTTACTGCGTATGCCCCCCCCCTTTTTTTTTTTTTTTTTTTCTTCACTGTTGATGGTAGACAGGGGCTAACATTTAACAATAGTGGTTTTGGCCTGGCCATCCCGACGGTTTTTCATCACAGTCTGATCAACAGCGGGAAACTCCCCGAAGAGGAGCTCATCAGCAAAACGATCGAAATCTCGCGATCGATGGCTGTCTTGCTGTTGATTGCCTACTTGATCTATGTCTTTTTCCAAGCCCACACCCACCACGGCATCTACGACGCCATCTTTGTTGCCGACGAGGCGAGGGATGAGGATAGACACAACCCAAAGTACTCGCACCACTCCAACCGGCTTACCTTGACAGAGTGCTGTCTCGCCCTGGCGGTATCCATCGCGCTCGTGACCGTTATTGCCATCACGCTGGTGGATCAGATACACAATCTTGTCACTGAGCGGCACGTTTCAGACGCGTTTGTCGGGTTGATTCTTGTGCCGCTTGTGGAAAAGGCGGCGGAGCACCTGACGGCGGTGGACGAGGCGTACGACAACCAGATGAACTTTGCGCTTTCGCATGTGCTAGGAGCGACGCTGCAGACGGTCATGTTTAATGCGCCGCTGGTGGTGATTGTGGGGTGGGGGTTGGGGAAGCCGATGGGGTTGAACTTTGAGGTTTTTGATCTTGCGGTGCTGTTGTTGGCGATCTTGACGGTGGGGAACTTTTTGAGGGATCAAAAGAGTAATTATTTGGAGGGGGCGTTGTGTGTGATTGTTTATGTTGGGATTGCTGTTGCGGCGTTGTATTATCCTAATCCTCATCATGGGTCGAGTGAGGGGGTTGGGCATCATTAGGGGGGAGATGGGTGGTTGTTCTTCATGTAGGGGGGGGAGATTGTTATAGATACCTGGCGAGGGGGTTTGAATGGGGAGTTGTTGTTTTTGTTGGAAGACAGTATAGTTCGAGAATTCCAAAGAATGACTTGCGTTTTCAGGTCGGGCCATTGCTTGCTGGGTATGTATATCATGGAATATGGTGGTACTCGTAGCTATCCGCTACGAGACAGACCAGTGTGATTGTCCCATAATTATCGTTGCCATCCATTCGCTACCATACATGTTCCGTGTACTATGCCATATATATCCCTAGGTACCTTTGAAACCATACCTTTTCCCTCCAAAACATCCAAAGAAACTACCACTCAAATGCTCTGGTGAACTACACCCGCATACCAATCGTATACACCCCATCACCCTCCCCTCCTCTACCCCCTGGCAACAACAACTCGCTCAAAACCTGCACCCTCGTCCTAGCCGTCTCACTAGCCTGCTCCCCCTGGCTCATAATCTCCATAATCTCAATCATCCTCGCTGTCATAATCACTGTTAGCATCCTGTTCTCCCCACGCCCAGAGAATAAAAAACTCACCAATATCGCTCCTAGCCCTTATAAACAAAGGATCCTCCCCCATACTCCCCCCTCCTCCCCCTCGCCACCTCCCTCAGCACATTCCCAATACAAAGCGCCTCCAAAAACGCCCTGTGGTTGAAAACCCACCACACCCTCGCCTCAGCCTCAAAAAGCTGAAACAAGATAAAGAAAGCCGTAATCGCATCGTGAGCCGCCTCCAACGTCCCCCTGACGTTAACAGGCACATCCGCGCTCTCCGACGCATGCACCAGCATCAAGTTGTGAAAGTAATTGCTGCACAGGAACAGCGTCTGCCTCACCACCCGCTTGTTGCTCTGCGCCATCTCCGTCAGGACCTGCGGGTCCCAATAGCGAAACGCAGTTGGAAAGGTGCGGTAGACGGTCCTAAAGTCTTGCACCAGCTTAGACTTTTGGCGGACGGTGGTGCAGATGGGCACGTCCAGGGACCGAGGCGAGCAGATGGTTTCCTGGACCAGGTTGGCGAGCGTCCAACTGGACTTGATGTAGTCCGTGTCGGTCGGGTCGTCGGTGGCGATGGAGGCGTCGTCCTGCTTGAGGTCGTCGACGCTGACGTCGGTGTGGGTCGCGCTTGGCGGGAGCGATAGCAAGACCGTCAGGAAGGTGTCTTGAAGAAGCACGGCCTGCCAGACCTTGCGGCGTTGTTGTTTTTCAAAAGGGGAGGCGTCAGGGACAACTGGATGGGTGGGTTAGAAACCGAATGTTTATACACGGTGGAGGGAGCAGAAGACATACCAATATTTGGATCTCGATGCAATCCCATCGCATACGCCTGCCTCATAAGAACCCCCCCGAACGCCCACCCATCAGAAGCGTGGTTGTCGTTGATGAGAAAGTACGTGATCAACACCATGGCCTGGATCGATCGAATGCTCGCTATGCTAAGATACGAGCTCACACGCAAGGCTTGATTACTCGCCGAAGCGTAGAACTCGGCCGTCTGCTTCCTTTCCCTGGGCGAAGTCGACGTCACAAACTGAGTGCCCAAGGCGAGCATGACGAAAATGAGCGCCACAAACGCTCCGTCGGCTTGGTCCTTCTCAGGCCGGCTCAACGACCAGAAATGCTTAGTACTCCTGTCAGTAAACAACCAGGCAAAAAGGACACACTCGAGTCCATACCTCATAGTCGGCATAAAACGTCTGCCTATGCAGCATCGGATACACCGGGTCGACACACTCAAAATACCGCGTCAGGAGAATATCCGACTGCACTTTCTCCGGCAAGACAGAGATAACCTCGGGCAAGCCCCCGTCGCAAGTCCAGTAATTAGCAAACGGGTGCTCAGATCCAATGCCAAATACATTGGACGAGCCAGGAGCCGAGTAGGGAACGTTCGAAAGCAGGCCTGTCGAAGTTGAAACCGATCCCAGCGCCTTTAGTCGATTCACGTTGAAGCCCCTATCAGCAGCGTTTGGGATCGTGGGTTTAAGCGCGTCTCCCTTCTTTTTGGGACCCTTCGTCATCCGGCGCTCGTTGGCCGCACTTCTGGTCGTTTCCCTATGCAGAGCATGAGCACGATAGGCAAGGTACGTATCAACAAGCAAAGGGGACGACTCACTCGAGTACATTGGCAACGTGGGCATATTCACACTTGGTCTGACGTTTGATACCTATGCGGAGCGTTAGCCTGGGGGTCGAGATCAGACGGCAAGTCTGTGGGCAAGTCGACAGGCAGACTTACATGCAAGGCAATGCGGTCTCCCCCTGTCACACTGGCAGTAATTGTTAGCCCGGGAACAAACAGCAAGAATGGGCTCGGTTCATATCCGAGAATCTGGTGATATGTGCCAAGACCTGTCTGTGTAAGACCGCCCGCCCCCCACCCCATGGCGAGATCGACTCTTCTTGATATGCAGCCCAATTAAAATTTCCCTACCTTTGTCTTTCTCCCTACACATTCGAAACAGGACAACGTGGGCTTGTTTCGTTTCTGCTTCTTCCTCTGGTGTTCAGCAGTAGTAGGAGAGGCGCCGTCACTATCACCGTCCTCGGCAGAGGCACTGCGTGCATGCTTGACGTCCCCGGCTCCGTTGCTGTATCCATCACCGCGAACAGCTATGGAGTCCTCGACATCGACCAGAGTAGATCTCCTTCTACGGCGATAACTGGTGCCGGCCCCGTTGCTATTACCGTTGCCGTTGTGGACGCCGGTGGACGAGGCGTAGATAGTACCGGACTCTGCCGGGCTTGGCGTTAGAGATGACTCGGAGACACCAGCCTGCCAAACAAGTGACTGCTGCTGTGTCTGTGGTGGCTGCCGTGGCCGCCTCAGTCTCGAGGCAGCATCATGATCCATTGATACAAAATTCAATGCCAAGGCAATTGACAGGCAAGGAGTTGCTTGACTGGTGAGCTCCGCCCAGACCGCGCCGAGAAACCGTCAGTGGCTCCCTTCCCCAGAAACGCCTTTGCGGATGTGGAAATCCGGAACACGCGGGGAAACCGGTGGGAACTGTGGCACTGTGGGTGAGGAATTCCCGGGGATAACCTGGGGACCCCGTCTGTGTCTCTGCTCTGCTCTGAAAAAAAAAAACGTGGGTGACTCGTGGACGGGAATGGGAAAGAGGCGCGTCCGTCGGTCCTGTCCTGTCTGTTTCAGTGACCGCTACCGGGAATAAGAAGCTGCTTGCTGCAGCAGGTGTCGTGTCTCTGGCATGCGGATGCGCGCGGGCACTAACAGCTTAGAAAGGTGCCAACACAGCCGTTGATGGGGAGGCACAAGCGTCTGGGCAGCGCTGGAAATAATGAGGAAACGAGAAGGCAGCGGGGATTCGGGGATGGGAAGAATTGGAGGGCGAATTGATGGGGAAATAAGGACGGCTCCGATGTCCACTTCCCCACCAAACCTGCCAAAATCGAGGGGGCCGGCCGCGACGGGAGTGCATGAAGGAAGCCGTTAGTGACTTGAAGTTGGTTGCTGTCAGCGGGGCACTGGACCGAGGGCATTTTCTTTCATCGGAGGGGAGTTAGTAAGCAGCTTTTTCCTCTTCAGCATTCCGCTACCTATTTATTTATTCCGCTACCGTACTCCGTAGAGTCTCTAGATCTGATTGTTCTTGGTGACGACGAGATGGTACCGTATCTGTGTATATCGCCTTGGTCTTTGATGGTCATGATGTCAAACGCCACCGATGCAACGGCAACCCCAAAGAGGCGGTCCTCTAAACCAAGCGACGGCAGTTGCCCAGGTGTTGACCAAACTACTGCGAGATATAAAACTTGGTTGAGCTATATACCTCAAGCCATTGCCCTCACCCGACACTCTTGGTCATCTGTGCGGATGTTGTATGACCTCCAACAATTCATGGGATTTTGTCGTCGGGCCAGTCGACCGAGAGCAGGAGCTCGGCATCACGGCACCGAGGTTGGGGGTTCAACCTGTATGATCACGTAATCAGAACCATGGGGGGGATAATCCATAATCCTGGATACGAGCAACTGACGGGCTATGAATCAACTGCAATTTTATAGTGTGACGTTATATGTCGCTGTGCCGCTATGATCCTAGAAGAAATGATTCTGAATATCAACATCTGAAGTTGTTACAGGAGGTAGTAACAACAACGACCGCTCAGGCCGGGCCAAAGATGAACTCTTCATAGTTATTCCTCAGCTTCTCGATGCCCTCCTGCAGCGTCCATTTTTTGATCTCACAGATCTTTCTGCAAATGTCCTCGAGGTAGTAGTCCATATCCTCACCAGCCGTGTGCAAGTCGCTTTCGACGAGAATCCTGTCATCGGGGCAGGTCTTGACCAGCTCAGGAAACTTGTCCTTGCCGCCTGCCGTGGCAAGATTGATGACAGTCGAAAACGAAAAGTACATTGTCGCGGGCACCGCCGGATGAAGATATTGTTTCATCACTTGGGCCGACCCGCTGAAAGAATGCAAACATATCCGCGGAGGGAACGGCTTCGGTTTGTACTTTTTCTGCCTCGGCTTGACGGCTGGCGCTTGACCATTGATCTCTGCCCAAATGTCGTCTTCGTCCTCCTCTTCTTCGCTCGACGATGAAAAGTCCTCGGCGCCCTTGGCCACCATTTTCTGTTTCCGACGAGACACGACCTCTTTCTCATGACCTTTCCAAAGTGCCGAGATGGCGTCGAAGAGAACTCCGTGAGCCTGGACTCCATGAACGCTAGCAGCACGACCCAACTCGCCAGCAAGTCGCAGTTGAGCTGTGAGAATCTGGGTCTGGTGTGGCATCTTGACGTGGTATGGGCTCAGGAGGCGGCCTTCTCTCCCGCCCGGAGTAAGCCCCTCGTCCCGTTCCTGTTGCTCATCCTCCTTCCAAGCAGACGGCAAACGGAAGGCTTTATCCAAACCCACCTCACCGATCAAAGCCAGCGGGTTCTCCTCCAACCGCTGCCTCGTTTCGGCCAAGAAGCCGCTCAAAGGTTTTGGGTCCGGGAGAGAAGCGACGAACTTGGCATCTGGGGAGGAAGACAACACGGCCTCGTAGTGCTTGGCTTTTTGCTCGGCCAACGATGAGCTCGACGGGTCATAGGTACTGTTGCCGCCATTCCCCGCCGTGTCATCGAACAGCTGGTGTGAGAACCATGGGTGCCAGCCAAAGGCCGGCACGATTTTGCGTGGCGCCTCTTGACAGTCTGACACTAGCGCGGAGCGGTCTCTGATGCCATGCTCGGCGGCAACCGATGCCACGAGTCCTTGATCTTGCGAGCGAGTGGACATGGCTGTCAAGACACGTGCGCGCATGCTGCTGATACTCTCAATGGAGGTCATGGTGTCGGTTGGGTGACAATGGGCATCGCACACCCCCAAGTCCCAGGGAAAGTCGCCGTCGTCGTCTGTGCCACTCCTCCTCTCATGGCTGCGGGATTGGCCTTCGCTTGGACCACACATTGTGTCTGCCGATGTTGGATGACTGATGTCCGGGGTCGTTTCAATCCTCTTGGGTTCAAGCTGTCAGTTGGACTTGGGTCGTGATGATGTCAAGGGTGGAATTGATCTTGACCAGCTTCCCCCGCTTATAACCCTCAGGGTCTTGGCATCAGCCGTTAGGGCTGAGCGCTTCCTGGACGCGAGTCAAGGCTGCTGCTGTGAGCCGTTTGCCGTCTTTTTGATTCCATTTTCTTCGTTTATGGAGCTGGAAGGAACTTGTGTCAAGAAGGAGTTTTTTGATTTTGTGGCATCCCCTGGAGTTCTGATGTTGAACTTAAAGGTACTTTGAAACATCAAGTCCCACACCTTACCGACATCTTTGATATACCTTCCTAGACAAGCCCCTCGACTGTCAAGAGATAGCCAAACCTAATCGTGATGCTAATAATATCGAAACAGGGCCCAACGCTTTAGACTGGAAGATCTCTCCCCAAACTCTTTCTCCCTCGGCACGTTCCGCTGATGATTTTCTTCAAAGCGTCCGAGTTTTGCAAGTGGAACACATACGATGCCAAGACGGACCCGCCAAACCCCTGTCTTCCCGTGAGCTGCGCCAGGGATTCCTGGCACTACTGGGAATGCCCCTCCAAGCTTCCCACGGCTTGGCCTTCACATGCCCGGAGACGGGAGACAGCGTCTGAGCTGCTTCACAGCGGAGGTCAAGGGACAACTTAAGCCGTCGGTCGCCGTCCGGCCGTATTATTCTTTGTCTGCCCTTATCTAGCACCTGCATTCGACTTTTTTCCCCCTAACCTTAACAAGTTGCGTGTTTGGAGCGAGATAACATGCCGCTCCCCTATCGCGCCATGCATCGCCCATAATAACCAATTGTCGGCCCTCCTTCTCTCGTCCAGCTCGAGTTCTGGAGTTTCTCTCGTTTCATTCCAAGCCCATAGGAGTCATCAATTGAACAAGATGGCTCTCATCAACCCCGTACATGGCCTTGTGGTCCCCTTCCTATTCATGTTCACCCTCCCACTGGCCATATTCGCAGGCGTGACCTCCGCCCTCGCCTTTTCAGTATTGATGTTCAGGGCGGCCATCGTCTACCTCGATATCGCCCTCGCTTTCGTGCCACAGTACTTCCTGCGCGGCAAGAGCAAGTCCTCCTTCTTATCCTCGGCAGACAGTCAACGCCGCTATTCCCGCGGTGACGGCTGGAGGACGCCGGCATCACCACTTTCCAGCGCCCGTTCCAGCTCTTCCAGCCACAGCCCCCCTTCTCCCTTCCCTCAAACAACCGGTCACCCCAACTCAGGGTACATCTCCCCCCGCCGAAAATCCAGCTACGGTTTCAGGAAACACTCCAGGCGCTCCTCCAGCCAGGTATCTATTTCCTCACCGGGGACGATCACTCCCATCCATGAAAACCAAGTTCTCAACGACATCACCACCATCACCCCAGCCACCTTTGGCGACGCAAGCCTCCCCCCGGCTACCTTTGCCGACGCAGTCCTCACCCCATCTGTCGGCTTGGACCGTGACTATGAAGGCATTGGCGGGTGGAGGCTCGACAACAACGGCAGCGACTCGGACTGGACCAGCATCAACTCTCGCCTTGAACTCGCACGTGAAGGACGAGCTCCCTTCACCCGCGGCCATTCCCGTTCACATAGTGCAGGGCCGATGCCTAGCCCTAGCGGGTCCTATCTTACCCCGAGAAGCGGATCGAGGAGGGGGACGATAATGAACGATATCAACCATGACTGGCTCGCTTCAACAGGTGGGTTTGAGGCAAGGACTGCGGGGCCGACGCCGAATGCTTCGACGGTGAGGCTGAACCAGACGTTTCCAATCCCCCCACCGGCGTTCACGACGCTGGAGATGGAGTCGAGGATTAGCCATGACTTGCTGAGTCCGAGGTCGGTGAGAAAGACTCCGGCTGCCTGAGCGAGAAAAGGTGTACTGTAGATATTCTGTGTACAAACTTGAGCGTTTCCGGCGTATTTGGGTATGATCCTGGGCAATCATAGCGAGGAATTAGAACAAGGCAGAGGAATCCGAGGGTAAATGACGATAATGAAAAGCGGCATCTCTGCTCGAATTGATTGAACAGTAATTGTACAATCTTTCCTTCCTCTTTTGAGACGAAATCGTGTACATGCCATGCCCGTGGTATCAAACTCCAAACGCCTTTTCCTTTTCCACGTATTCCAACAACATCCCATCAAAGATTCTGCCAAAAGTAATTCGCATAGAAAAACCTCGAAAACCCCCCATCAATCTTGACAACATGAACGTCCCCCCTCTTATCATTCCTCAACACGACCCTGTTAAACTCTCCCCCTCCATCCTTCTTCCCACTCCCATCATCACTCTTCTCCAACTCCATCCCCAAACTCCTATACACCTTTAGCCTCAGCAGCACCTCATCCTCCACCCCGCCGTCCCCACCTCTTACTCCTTCAACCCCATCCCCGCCATCAACACCCTGCATCTCCAGCTCTTGGAGCCTGGCGTTCAACTCGTCCAGCTGGCCCTGCAGCCGCTCCGTTTCCATTTCGAGGTCTGAAGCCGACTTTGCGATGCGGAACTTTTGGGTGTCGAGGCGGGAGATCTCGGAGGCGTGGGCGGCGGAGGAGTGGGTGGAGGTTAGCTCGCGGTGTTGGTTGGAGAGGGTGGAGAGCTGGCGGGAGAGTTTTTTGAGGGAGGATTCGGCTTCGCGGATGCGGAGGTCGCGGGCTTGGGCGAGGGTAGAGAGGGATTCGGAGATGCGGGAGATGGCGAGGCGGTCGGGGGCGGTGTTGAAGTTTGTGATTGTGTGGCGGATTAGGAGGGAGGGGTCTTCTTCTAGGAGCATTTTGGGCTGCTTTTTGAAGGGGGCAGTGGAGGGGGGTGATGTAGGGTTGGATTGAACAGGAGTGGTGGTGTTTGTTGAGTATTATGGCTAGATGAGATTTGAGGGTTTGTGCTGCTTGTATGATGTTTTTTTGAGTGTTGTGACTGTAGTTGCGATTGCACTTGCGTGCGTGGTTGCAGGCGATGGTCGTGTGTGTGGGTTGGTTGATGTGTAAAAAAGGGATTGAATTTAATGCGCTGTCGCGTCGCAAAGCTGCCGCTGGAAAGCAATTGTTGTTCTAACGTCTTGGCATCACCACAGTGACAGGGTACTAAAACGTGGGGTTGCTCTTATCAGCTTATCGTGCCTCCGTTGTCCTACTAACGGCAAGCGGCAAGGTGCTTCGTCATCGATCACTTGGGCACCCGTGTGGGCACACACCAAGGAAAGGGCCCGAGCTTCAGCCGCCGCCTGCAGCCAAAGCGCAGAACAGAGCAGAACAAGAACAAGGCTTTTTGAAAGGTAGAAACCGGCCGCATTCAACAACCTTCTTCTTCATCCTGTCCGACCCTGCCAGAAACAGACTGACTCGGAAGCTATTCTTTGGGGAGAGTTTTGCCCACCATGACACAATTACCATGTAGGTTTTCTTATGGGCCGAGAGTGACCTGACACCGCAGTGGATAGCTGAGGTAGCTAACAGCCATGCTTCCAGATGCTATCGATGCCGAAACGTAAGCTTGTACGAGAACATGAAGTGCTTGAAAACAGGTATTGACTATAGGAAAACAGCCCTCTGAGCCCATCAGAGCTCGGAGTGCTCAGGGCACAGTATGAGAAGGAGGGCGAGATGGTGGGAGTGCAAACGAAGTTCAACTATGCCTGGGTGCGCTTCTCGACTCAACGAGAAAACTAAATAGTGTTCTAATACAGTAAACAGGGCCTTGTCAAGTCGAACGTACGCTCTGAGCAACACCTCGGCGTGATGCTCCTCTCAGAAATCTTCCGAACGTCCCCAGAACGGCGTCGCGAGTGCCTCTACTATCTCGCTCTCGGAAACTACAAGCTCGGCAACTACGGCGAGGCGCGAAGATACAACGACCTCCTTATCGAAAAGGAACCTGCCAACCTTCAAGCTTCGAATTTGCGCACGTTGATCGACGACAAGGTGGCCAAGGAAGGGCTGATGGGCGTGGCCATCGTGAGCGGGGTGGCAGTTGCCGCGGGTATTATTGGAGGTGTGCTGCTCAGAAACCTGGGGAGGAAGAGATAACCTATGACTATGACTTTGAAACGATAACGACAGCAAGGGCGGAGACACACCTGTATTTGTATTCTTGAGACGACGAGTTTGTGTAATTTGGGATACGGGTTTACCTGGGGTTCTCTGATAGGTACTACCGGGTAATGAGCGTGACAAAGCGATGCCACTGTTCAAATGGGAGCCTTTGATTCTTTCTGCCTGAGGTGTGGCTGGGGTTGAGCCTGGGGTTGGGGGCAGCATATGTGCAAAATAGGGGATGGCTGAAACTGTGTTTGCCGAAGACCCGATATTTTCAATGCTTCAAAGAGGACGAGTTGGGCATATTAAAGTGACGATCTGGCTGCAGGAACAACCTAGAGAGAGAGACATCGGAACACGCTGGGTTTCGGCACTTCCCAGTTAGCCTTACTTACCCCTCAGTTACTTTGCAGCACATCAAGGTAGAATAGTTACTGTACAGTGGGTTTGGCAGTACTCAGAGTAGCAATAGAGCGATTCGCTGAGACAGATTATTCCCCTCGTTTTGCGCCAGCCATTGGGCATATCAGACCTGTCGCTGGGATGAAATGCAATGTATGTCACCTTGAAGTAGGTAGCCCCTCTGAACAGCAAGCATCGGGCTCCAGTTATCGATATGAGAAAATACCCTTATAACTTGGAACCTGTGGCTCTTGTCTTTTCATCAATCTTCTAGCCTTTTCATCTTACGTCGCCCCTTGCCACGACCTGACTGTTCATAATCAGTGGCAATCAGGACAAGTTGCTGCTGCCCAAGCTACCTACCTATTTCAAGTCGGTTTGCGCTAAGGGTGATATGGGGTCATTTGATACCCGTTGGTACCTGGAAGAGCTTCTCAGTCATCATCATACATAATCGAGCTGATTACGACCTGGAACCTATTTTAGACCCCTGTCTACCCTACTACCCACCTCGACCTTTACACCTACAATCGCTCTACCTCCACTTTTAACATCAACGACATCAGAAGAGCAAGGAGATCGAAACCTAAAAGCTCCAAAAAGGCCCCTATAAACCACACACAAAGCAGTCTTGCAGCAACAAGGGCGACTCGGTGATTCCATCGGCCGACCGAGCGCCCAGGAAGCAAGCTAATCGGGGAGCTGACGGCAGTTGCATCATTGCTTGAGCTTCCATTTCCTTCCGCCGTTGACGCCCCACTTCCCGGGTCCCCCATACCTAACATCAAGGTTCTCGCCTTCGCCGGTTGTCTTTCTGCTTCCGCAGAGGAGCGACCGTTTACAAGGAACGCGGTCGCCTTTTTATTTGCCCTTTTAACAAACTTCCCGAGACAGCACAGCAGCCGACAAGCTGGCTTCCCGACGTCCTCCTCCTCCGCCACCTCGTCGCATAACCGCGGGCGAGATCATCAGAGGGCTCACTGACGTTGTCGCTGCTCTACAACGAACCCAGCACCAGTTGCAGTCGCAGTCACGCCCCCCCCCGCCGTTTCAACGGCCAGCCATGGCGTCATTCGGGATGGGACCGCCCCGACGCCACCTGGATGCCAACGCCGGCAGAGAGGTGGTGTATTGTCATTCCTGCGCGCACGAGTGGTATAGTGACGAGCAGCCGCCGAGACTGGAGCCCGAGTGCCCGAGATGTCATAGTGAGATTGTAGAGATTGTGAGTCGCCCTGATAGTGGTTTTGTTCGATCGATCGAAGCTGACATTTTTGACATAGGTCGAGCCAGGAGAGAGCGACCCTCGTATCGAAGCTGGTGGCCTCGGCCTCGGTGGTGGTGGCTCCGGCTCTTATTTTCGCCGCAATGCTGCTGGCGAGGACTCGGACCCCGAAGAAGACGATATAGAGAATCATCTCCCCGGCGGCCCTGCTAGAAGCCCGTTCGGACGAGGTTTGTTCCCGCCGTCACCTGGTGCGCCAGATGGGGATAACAATCGACCTGGCGATGAGGTGTTTAACCGTTTCTTCGAGCTTATTATGCACGATCTGGGCGGCGGTAGACACGTTCGCGAGAGCCAGGGTGCTAACAACAATCCTGGCGCCGGCGCCGCCCCATCACCACCACAGCCGGGAAGACACGTTCACTCGGCGACATTTACATTTGTCTCGGGACCAGGAGTGAGGCCAGACCAGCCGCCTCCCATTCTACCTCTCTTTGGACCGTATGCTAGATCCCACCCTCGCCATCCCTATCATCGTCATCATTATTCTAGACCACATCGCACCGTGACGTTTGTAACAGGGGGCAATGTTGCTGACGGTGATCCACTCAACAGGATGTTGGCTCACGTTATGGGCGTTCCTGATGTGGGCGGCCCTCAGGAGCAAGGTCAGCCCGGAAATAGAGCAGCTGGGCCCCCTCCTATGGGTGGTGGTGTGTTTGGGCTGCAGCAGTTGCTTTCGACTATTATGAACCCAGCCGCAGCGGTTCATGGCGATGCTGTGTTCACCCAGGAAGCGCTCGATAGAATCATCACACAGCTCATGGAGAATTCTCCTCAGACGAACGCTGCCCCGCCGGCTTCCGAGACTGCGATTGCGAGCTTGGAGAGGAAGAAAGTCGATGCCGAGCTGCTTGGGCCGGAGGGCAAAGCTGAGTGCACGATTTGCATCGATGAATTCAAGATGGGTGACGAGGTGACGGTGTTGCCGTGTAGCCACTGGTACCACGGCGAGTGTGTCGTCCTCTGGCTCAAAGAGCACAATACCTGCCCCATCTGCCGAAAGCCGATTGAGAACCGAGAAGAGAACAACGCTGGTGACAACAGCAGCAGCGGTCAGCGGTCACCTGGTGCCGATCAGGCGGCTTCTTCGTCATCACATGCGCAACAGCCTCGGCAATCTTCGAACGAGGGCGCGCGAGTGTTTGCGACCTTTTCTCCACGAGCCACTGCTCCCAGACCAGAGGAAGAAGGAGCGTCGGGTTCTTCGACTGGCTATCAAATTCCGACGTTGTTTAGCAGCTACACTTCGCGGGTTAGGACGCCGCAGGAGAACCAGGAACGACTTGAACGTATGGCTGGAGGTGGTGGTGGTCAGCGCCGTAGCTCGGCTTCTCCGCCCGGGGCCTGGCCTGAGGATGATACTGCCGAGCCTAGGTCATCTAGGCAGAGGAGTCCGTCGAGGCCGAGGGATGAGAACTGGGGTGGGAATAACAGCGGGAGCGGCACTCCGGGGGAGAGTAACAGACGGAGTTACTTTTCAAGCTTTACGTCTGCTGGACGGGATCAACAGCAGCAGCAGCAGCAGAGGGAGGGGTCGTCGTCTTCGAACAACAATAACAACGGTGGCAATAGTGGGAGTAGTGGTGGTGGTGGTGGTGGTGGTATTGCTTCATGGATTAGAGATCACTGGACTAGGGACCGAGGCAATGGGAATGGGAATGGGAATGGGAATGGGGGACGACGGTGAGGGGGGAGAGGGAGGGGGTGTGTTGAGTAATGTTTATGGCGACTATGACTTTTAAATCGTGCGGTTGGGTCAAGGTGGAGAGAGACGAGCTCTCGCTCAAGGATTTATTCTGCAACAGGAGGAACAGCAACAACAACTTTTACTACATGCTTCTTGTCTTTGGGTTTTGGGGTGGGGGGGTATTTATGGTTAATGATTGGTTAGGGTCGGTCTGTCGGTCGGCGCAGGGAGTTTGGGATTTTCTTTTGTCGGACTACTTACTACTAAGGGACTTGAAGGTTCATTGATGGGAAAGGGAGACAGAGGGTGTGATGAGATCATGGCATGCAAACTTTGTACTTGTACCTCTTTTGCTAAGGGTTGGGGATTCACATCCATTGCGAACTTTCAACGGGGCATTGTGGGACAGCACATCATGGCATATCATCATATCACCTGTTAGACTTCTAGCTGCACATGCAATTGGAGATTGGCATGGAGATATGGGAATGGGGCAAGCAGGCGAGGAGGGTTTTTTGGGGCGTTGGCAGTCAGGGATATAGGGTATATATGTAGAAGTTTGTAGGTGGTGGTGAATGAAGAGTGCAAACCGATTGATACTGCGTAGATTGTGGTCGCCTGACAAGTACTAGTCGGACTGTAGATGTGGAAGGTGCAGGTTAACTCTTATTGTGAAAAGGAAGATAGACCGGTAAACGACTTATAGTTGAAGAAGTAGCAGACGAGGCTGTAGCTTATCGTGATATCACCACGGTAGGTAGGTAGGTGGGAAATGAGGGGTTGGGTTCTTTTGGAGGGGGGAGGCCTCGTAAGCTCTTTTGATCTATACCGTGCAAGTTGGTGCGGTAGGGGTTTTGATTGGGTGTGGGAAAGTTGGTGGTGGGGGAGGGAGGGGGGGGCGGTTGTCGTTTTGTCCTGAATGGGATAGCAGGGAGTTTGCAACATGGTCTTTGCGATGTATTCAAGAATTGGGATGTTTCCCTTTTTCTGGAGCTGTCTTTTGTTTTTTGGGAGCTATTGTTTTGTAATTTCTCGTGGTGGCGTGTTGTTGAGGACACGGTTTTTCGAAACCTTTGACTCGAGAAGCTGAAGTGAATCGACGGATGTTTGGGAGAACAGGTTTTGGTTTGGTTCCATCTGTCCTCGGACTTGGACTGTACACTGCCGACCAACCGCATTTCGAAGTGTTGCTGAGCTGCCTTTTTTGAAGGTTGGGACGGAGAGAGAGAAAGAGAGAGAGAGAGAGAGAGAGAGATAGAGGGAAAAGTGGTTGCCTGATAACCTACCTAACTGCCTTGCCATTCTCCTCCCGCTCCGACGGCCGACCGGACCCCGCGTGTTGTTCACGTTCAGCCGCCGCCAGGTTTTTGACTCTGCTGGCGGTTACGTGGACTTTTTGTGCTTGTTTTGGATACCCTCCTCTCTCTGTCTCGGCGCCTTCCACCCGTCGATACCTACCTACCTACCTACCTCTAGGTAACCAGTCACGATAATTAGTTCGCAAAACGGGCCGAGGTAGACAATGCGCCCCCGTCACCTCCTCCTGCTCGCGGCGTCGTCCGGGTTGGCGATATGTGCGCCCAATCCTATGCCTGTGCCTGTGCCTGTCCCAGAGGCAGAGCCTAGTATGTCCACCTACCTATCTGTTGTTCTGGTGGGGGCGTTGTGCTAATGGGAAGTAGATGTCGAAAGCAACGGGAACCAGATAACGCTTTCGTCCGAGGAGTATTATTCTTCCGGATCGGGGGCAGAGAGAGATTTCGCCTCCTCTGCTACCTCCTCTGCCACCTCCAGCAGCAGTTTCAGCGTCAAGGCGACAACCTCAAAAGACGACGGCAAACGACTAAAGTATCTCGACAGGGATGCTCTCGACAAGGAGTATGACGCTCTTGAGCGACTGCAGGTGCAATTAAAGGAACTGGAGGAAACGGTTAAACAACGGGAGGGGTGGTTCAAGAGTGTGGTTTGTGAGGAGGAGGACGGGGCAAAGGCGGAGTGTGTCAGTCCTGTTTGTGCTTTTGGGAAGGTTTTTAGTGGTGTTGCTGGGGGCTGAGGAAACGCTCGGGGAAATGCTGGGAGGGGATGGGGAGGGAGGGTTTCCTCTGCCGCCTTGGAGGGGGGGGAGGGGGGAAAGGGAGGGAATATATCGTCCCCGGGTGGATAAAGGTTTTGAATTCGGGGGTGCTGGAGGTGTTGGTTATTGTTTTTGGGGTAGGGTTGGGGATGTTAAGTTGGGGGTTGATGAGGGATGGGAAGGGGGCAGGGGATGGGGAGAGGTTGGGTGGACGACGACGGGGGTGCTGTGGGTGGAGGTGGAGGGGAGGGGAGGAGAATGTTGAGGAGAGGGAAAAGTTGGCCGGGTTTGGGGAGCATGCGGATGGGGAGAGTAATGAGGAGGCTGTTCCTCCGTGGGAAGAGACGAGGTTTGAGATTGGGAGTGATAGTGGGAGCGAGGATGGTGCGACTGGAACCACTGTGTATGATATCCCGCGACCGCACTATCAACAACAGGAGGAGGCCGAAAGGAGGGTGCAGGCTTGGGTTCCGGAGCCTGGGTACGAAAGCGAGAGCGAAGGCATGGTTGCAGATGGGATCTACACTGTCCCGAGGCCCACTGCTGGTCAGGAAGACAGGGAACGGCAGCTAAGAGATCAAGATCTCGCTGCTAGGCAGAGATATGCTCCTAGTTTAAGTGAGAGTGACACTCTTGCAGGGACCCGGAGTCCGTCAGAGGTTGACAGCCTGGAGGGTGTGAGTATGTCGCAAGAGTTGGCCGCCTTTAGGGATGCCTTTGGGTTGGTGGAGGATCTTGTTGCCAGCGTTGAGCAAAGGCGGCGGCAGATATGATTGACCAAGACAGAAGCTGGGTTCCTTTATATATATGGCGTTTTCTTGGATGAAGGGACGGAACTAATACCAAGCAGCGGATAGGGACATGTTTCATGATAGGGTATATATATACTGCGTAATGAGTTGATTGTATTGTAGTGAGGCAGACCGCATTAATATGATATTTACCTTTTTCCTCATTGGGACAACTCACAAAGAAAGAGGATGATGATACAGGGCCATGCGTCCCAAGTAATGAAATGGCGAACATGCGTCCGGTGGTGATTGGCTGTGTTTTGTCACTGTCATTGGCACCCAAACCCCACTGGCGAGCACTGTTGGATGAGCCAAACGGTACCTGGGTACATGAGGGGCTGCTCATTTTAGCGGGTGGGTTCCTCTGAACCAATCGCCCCAACGCCTGGCTCCAGAGGGTGCGACATGCTCCCGAGACCCCCCCTCGCTCCCAAGACCCAAGCGCAACAACAGGCATTAACGTGTGCTACAACTCCGCAATATCCAGTCCAGACCTAAATCAAAATTCCGATATTGCCTTTTTCCATAGCACCTTTTTCTCTCGTCACTTACGACATTTGTCTACTGTCTGTTCTACCAGGTACCACTAGTGCGCGCCATCTTACCGACAGAATTACCTACCCATAAGGTATCCTGCAGTGTCTTGGAACATTATCTCTCAGCCGAGCGGCCGACTTTTGAAAAAGTCCACCTACTACCTGTACCTCTCCCGATTTCCCACCGCTTCCGAGCACCCCGAGATAGTAGACCGAAACGATACAACTGCCAACGGCCCACTGACATCATGGCCGACGACCCGCACAACACGAGCGACATCTCGGACCAAGTCGAGGCGGGCGCTGCTAAGGAAGATGCCGAGACCACGGCGACGAGAAGAGAGCTGAAGCAGACGTCCATTTCTGAAAAGGCGGGGCAGCTATCGACCTCTCAAGACGACAAGAGCGCCTCTGACGATGATGATGCGCCCAAAGATAAGACGACTACTGCCGGCGCTCGCAAGGTCACGCCGCCAGTGGCCCTTGGTGTCCCAAGCGACGAAACACTGGCCGAGCAGATCTCGTCCCCCAAGAAGAAGCGAGCGCATGCCGAGTTGGACGAGAACAAGGATGTGGCCGAGGCTCCTTTGGAAGGGGAAGGGTCTGCCGCGACCGACAGCAAGAACAACACAGCTGTGACGCTCAACCGTACAAACCGATCCGAGCCCGAGAAGAAGAGACCACGGGATCGCCAGGCCAGCGCGTCTGCTGTCAAGAGCGGACAGGAAGAAGTGGTAGGTTTTTTTTTTATTTTTTTTATTTCTTGTTTCTCGTTTTCTCCCCCCCTGGGGCTGTCTCTCCGAGGTCCGATGTCACTCACAATCGGCACCCCCTTTTACCCCTCCATTCGACTCAATCTATGGCAACACCCGATGGTAACACAAGATTTGTTTTGATCTAGGAGCCGTTGTCGGCAAGTGCCTCCCCACGATCGAGCATGGAGGAGCTGGCTAAGAGCCGACCTGCCAACACTGCTACCGTGCGTTCACCGATCGATAAGCCGCAAACTACCTCGACGTCTGCTTTTGCCTCGTCAGGATTTGCCAAGCTGGGAGCCTCGTCTGCTTCGCCGTTTGCGGCTGCGTCAGGAGCCTCGCCATTTGCGTCTGCTGGTGCTGGGAAGCCGAGTGTGTTTGGATCGGCTGGGACGGCTGCGTCTTTCGGGAGCGTTCTTGGTGGATCTACACCCGCTGCTCCGGCCAAATTGAACTTTAGCTCGACCTCGACGGCGTCACCTTTTGCGTCGGCGCTTAACGGACAGACTGGCGGGGGGTCGGTGTTCAAGTCGAGTCCTTTTGGAAGTGCCTTTGGTGGTGCTAGCGCTTTGTCTGGTGGTGGTGCTCGGTTGACCAACTTTGGCAAGCCTGGTGAGGCCCTTAAGAGTGGCAAGCCGGCCAAGCCTTTTGGTGCGCCAGAAAGTGACGCGGAGGAGAGCGAGAAGGACGAGGACGGCGATGAGGAGAATGGGGAGGGTGCTGGGGCTGATGGCGAGGAGGAGAACAAGGATGATGAGAAGGAAGAGAGTGAGAGGAAGAGGTTGAAGCTACATAAGAGTGAGTCATTTTCACGGCCATTTATCATGAATTCTTCTGGTAACACTACCTACACAGTCGTGGTCGACGATGGCGAAAGCTCAGAGGTCACACTCTTCTCCCAACGCGCCAAGATGTATGTTATGGAAAAGGGAGTTGGGTGGAAAGAGAGAGGTGCCGGCATGCTCAAGGTCAATGTGCCAAGAGCGACGGTCGAGTTTGAAAACGACGGCTCCCCAGACGCGACCAGCTTTGACGCCTCAGTGTTGGAAGACAAAGACTACAGCGGACCTAAGAACGTACGCTTGATCATGCGCCAGGACCACACCCTGAGGGTCATTCTCAACACGATTGTGCTGCCAGCGATGCAGTTCAAGATTGAGAAGAAGCTCAAGGCGGCGACGGTGTTGTTCACGGCATTTGAGAATGGAGAGGCGCAGTTGGTACAGATGAAGGTTAGTTTTTGTTTGATGTTTATGATCAACCAGCTCATACTGACAATCTACTTCAGCTCAGTAACGCCAACGCGGATCTGTTCTCGGACCTGGTGGAAATGCTAAAGAAGGGCCTTGCAGACGTCTGAAAGGGTTTGAGATGTTCCTTTCAATCTAGGTTGTGTAATTTGATCTGAACAACCAGGCAGGCAGGCATGCGACTTTGCAAATGCAACGACAGCTTTGACGTATCTTTTTCCCCTTTTTTTTTCGTCCACGTTTTTTTATTTTATTCAGCGGCTCACGATTGGGCATTTTCAAGGGGGTTGTTTTACAATGAGGATGCATTTCTGGGGGTTCTTTGGCAAGGGGAAATAAGACGGCGGACTTTTGTTTGTTTAGGTTGTGTGTGATTGATACTTGGCGGATAATGCCGGGTTGGATTTGTGTCGAGTTCTCTCTCTATCGAATGGGAACTGGAAAGTCAGCGGCTTCCTGGGTTTGGTGGAAGGTGTTTGTTTATTGTTTTGTCAAGATGGTTGGAATGGGGTAAACTAGTTAGATGGGGTAGTGAATATATTTGTGGTGTCTTGTATTTGACTGGGATTGATTGCTATGGTGACGGTCTCTAGGGGGGTTTGGGAAGTCGATAATTAGTGGGGTTGCTAAGGGGAAAACAGCACGTGCTCTCCTGTCTCTTTCGCGCTTGGGGGGCCTATGTTAGTGACACACGCCTTTCGCCACTTGGGAGCGCGACGACGTTTCTTTGTTTGAGACATCTGAGATCTGAGAGGTTTGGGTTCAGTCTCACAACCAACATCAAATTGAAGTCGCATAATGCCATCAGGAGACGGGGATAACCCCCAGAGCAGCGGGGCTCTGAAAAGGAAACGAGGCCGGCCTCCAAAAGCTGTTGCTGAAGAAGCGACTCCATCACCATCACCATCACCATCATCATCACCACCACCAGGATCAGACCTTGATGACACCAAACCCCCACCACCACCACCATCATCATCACCATCACCACCATCAAAACGGAAACGCCACCTCAAATCAAAACGGTCATCGCCCCCAGAAGAGGCCGACAGACCCCTCCCCTCCTACTTCCAACACCTCGCCAAGCTTCACTCCGCCCTCAGCCTCGTGTCGACCTTCCTCTCCACCCACAGCCAGCACCTCCCCCCGACGTTGGCCAACCTGTCAAAGGCCCTGGCGGCAAAAGGGCTCGTCCCATCCGTGGAAGACATCGCCTCTTTGAAGGTGGTAACGCCTGGGAGCATCAGGTTTGAGTATGTAGATTACACTTCACTCTTGCTAGAGGCTCGGGGGTTTGAAAAGGAGGATCTGTTCCGGTCGTCGTCCGGGGTTGCGAGCTTACCTGGGGAGGATTTGGCAGAGGGGGATGAGCGTGGGGGGGAGGTGTTGGTTTTTGAATTTGTTGACGGGGGGTTGAAGGGACGGGGCAGGGCAAGGGAGGTTGGTGGGGGGGGGAGGGAGGTGGTTATGCCGCGGTATACGGCTAAGCAGTTGATGGGGGTCGTGGAAAGGCGGGGAGAGAAGTTTAAACGGGCGGTGCAGGAGTTTCTGAGGGGGTGTGAGGAGGGGGGGGTTGATCCTGTCCTGAGGGTGGAGGGGGAGAGGGTTTTGCCGGAGAGGAGTGCTGAACGGGAGAGGAAGAGGGAGACGACGTTGCCGGAAACGATACCGAAGGAACGGAAACCAATACCGGAGATTGTGGAGGAGTTGAAGGGGTTGGGGTGGTACACCGGGCAGATTGTGCCTGACGGCCACAGGGTTTTCGAGGCGCAGGAGGGGGTGTGTGGGGAGCTGGAGTTTTTGTTGAGTCAGGATTTGGTGAACGCGTTGTATAACGCGAGAGGGATCACGGGTTTCTACTCGCATCAGGCGGAGGCGATCAATGCGTTGAACGCGGGGTACGATGTTGTTGTTTCGACGTCGACGAGCTCGGGAAAGAGTTTGATATATCAGTTGCCGGTTCTGCATGCTCTAGAGAGGGACCCGTTGACGAGGGCGATGTATATTTTTCCTACCAAGGCTCTTGCGCAGGATCAGAGGAGGAGTTTGCAGGAGCTGATGGGGTACATGCCTACCCTTCAGGGGATGATGGTGGAGACGTTTGACGGGGACACGCCGTTTGAGATGAGGAATAGGATACGGGAGGAGGCGAGGGTTGTTTTTACGAATCCGGATATGCTGCACCTGACCATCTTGCCTCGGGAAGAGAAGTGGAGGAGCTTTTTGCAGAATCTGAGGTTTGTGGTTGTGGATGAGCTGCATGTGTACAATGGGCTGATGGGGAGTCATGTGGCGTATATTATGAGGAGGTTGAGGAGGATATGTGCTGCTTTGGGGAACAGGCATGAGCTGAGGTTTGTGAGCTGTTCGGCTACTGTGGCTAATCCGGGGGGGCATTTTGGGACGATATTTGGGATTGGGGAGGGCAAGGTTAGGGTGGTGGAGCAGGATGGGAGTCCGAGTGGGAGGAAGGAGTTTTTATGTTGGAATACGCCGTACAAGGACCCTGGGGATCCGGCGAGCGGGAGGGGGAATGCGGCGTTAGAGTGCGCAAAGTTGTTTTGCCAGATGATTTTGAGGGGGGTGAGGGTTATTGCCTTTTGTCGGGTGAGGGCGCAGTGTGAGGTGTTGATTGGGACGGTGAGGCAGGAGTTGGAACGGCTTGGGAGGGGGGAGGTTGCAAACCGGGTGATGGGGTATAGGGGTGGCTATACGGCTCAGGACAGGAGGAAGATTGAGAGTGAGATGTTTGAGGGGAAACTGCTTGGGATTGTAGCGACCACGGCATTGGAACTAGGAGTAGATATCGGTACCCTAGACTGCGTCATCACCTGGGGCTTCCCATACACAATATCTAACCTCCGACAGCAGAGCGGGCGAGCAGGCAGAAGAAACAAGGACTCCCTCTCCATCCTAGTGGGCGACAGCTTCGCAACAGACCAGCACTACATGAACAACCCAGATGAGCTCTTCACCAAACCCAACGCGGCCCTCCAAGTGGACCTGGACAACATGCTTGTCAAAGAAGGCCACATCCAATGCGCCGCCTACGAGCTCCCGATCCGTCCCGACGTCGACTCGGTCTACTTTGGTCCTGACCTCGCCGAAATATGCAGCACTCGCCTCCTACACGACCCCCTGACCAATTTCTACCACACCGCCGACCGCTTCCGCCCCCAGCCCTCCAAGTTCGTCTCCATCCGCGACACAGAAGAAGACCACTTTGCCATCGTGGACACAACCCACAACCGCAACATCGTCCTCGAAGAACTCGAAGCCTCCCGGGCGACCTTTACCTTGTATGACGGCGCCATCTTCCTCCATCAAGGCCTGACGTACCTAGTCCGGGACTTCAACCCCTCCACCAAAATCGCCCGCGTGGAGAGGGTAAAGGTCTCTTGGACAACCAAACAGAGGGACTACACCGACATCGACCCCATCGAGACCGAAGCCCTCAAGCCCCTCTCCCCCGCTGCTCAGGCGTTCTACGGCTCCATCCGCATCACTCAGACAGTGTTTGGCTTCTTCAAAGTCGACTCCAAGACGAACAAGATACTGGACGCTGTTGCGGTTGATAACCCGCCTGTGGTGAGGTTCACAAAGGGAATGTGGATCGATATCCCGCCCCTCGCTCTCTCCATCTTGACATCGCGACAGCTGCACGTTGCGGGAGCTATCCATGCTGCTCAGCACGTTTTGATGTCCCTGATACCGAACTTTGTCGTATCCCTTCCGGGCGACGTCCGTACCGAGTGCAAGAACCCGTTGAAGGAGCTCATCTCCAAGCGGGAGACCAAACGGAAGAGGCCGGCGAGACTGACGTTTTATGATGCCAAGGGTGGGGAGGGAGGGTCGGGGATCAATACAAAGGCTTTTGAACATGTCGAGATGTTGGTTCGGCAGGCGTTGCAGAGGGTGGAGAGGTGCGAGTGTACACGGGTGCAGGGGTGTCCGGAGTGTGTGGCTAGTGAGTATTGTAAGGAAGGGAACGAGGTTGTGAGCAAGGTTGGGTGTGGGGTTGTGCTGAAGTGTTTGTTGGGGGAGGAGGTAGATGTCGAAGGACTGCCGATGGGGCCGGAGGAGGGGTGGTGGCGGGGATTGAGACGGTGGTGAAGGCTGAGCCGGTGAGGCTTAAGAGGAGGGGGGAGCTCAACAAGGGGAGAGGGAGGTTGTGGTGGATGGGGGTAGTGGTGATGGTCGGGGTATGGCTTGTGAAGATGGCGGATGAGGTTGAGTGGAGGTGAGGTTGTTGGGGTGGTCACTAATATAAGACTAAGGATATCCGTAATGGAATTTAAATTCTAATAACACCGTAATCGAATACTATGCCCGTGATCGTTTCTCTCTCTCTCTCTCTCTCTCTCTCTCTCTCTCTCTCTCTCTCTCTCTCTCTCTCTCTCTCTCTCTCTCTCTCTCTCTCTCTCTCTCTCTCTCTCTCTCTCTCTTGCCTAACCTCTGAAGGGTGTATGGGGGCCAGTTCGGATTGAGCGTTGCGCCGCCACCCTAAGTTGGAGTTGTGGCCTCATGGGACCAGCTTCGATTCCTGGCGCGGGCAAACCATACACTCAATTGTTATTGTTATTATTATTATTATTATTGTTGTTGTTGTTGTTGTTGTTGTTGTTAGCAGCTTTCCAGAGATATAGAGGAGGCGATGGTAGGTAGGTACCACCCTCTAGTCAGGGCGGCTCCTGTTGCTCTCGCAGATGGTGAGCCTGTTTTCGAATCATTGACGGTTGTATTTTTGTTTACATGTTTGACCTTTCCTACCTGCTGACTTGAAATGGCCAGTTGTAGATATTTTTGACAGCAATTAGTAAACAGAGTGTCATTCTGCTTGCAAGAGGAGACATATCATGTACAATTGGACCCTTACATTCTTACCACAACTGTCCCGTGAACCCTGCGTCTGCACACCTACATAACTGTACATATGGCACAAGACGTCCCAGGAAAATAAAGTGTCTCGCGGCCGCCGGCGCGGCCCGCAGAGGAGATGGTGTTTGAGCTAAATGCACTCAACCCCGCACCGTTTGGTAGGCAGAGAGGTAGATTTGGATGACAGTAGTAAAAGACCTACCTCAATGCCCCGCACCACGATGAAGTCATACCTCTTTTGAGATCTCACCTTTCCTAGCTCACCTCCACCATAACAGTTCCCCGTCTCAACAGACACGATCGACATTCTTGCAAAGCAACGAATGTCCACCCCCTTCCTCGGCCGCCTATCAACAATATCAACCCATCTTTCAAGCAACCCTCACCTCGCCACTGGTAAAATGTCATCATCCGCCGGCCCCGCCCCCTGGCGCGAGCCCTTCTCCCACCACCTAACCCATTTGAGGCCCCCAATCTTCACCCTCGCAACCCTCCACCCAGTCCCCTCCCACACCTCCATCACTGTCCTCCCCCGCGCGCGCACCTGCGTCTTCCGCGGCTTCTGGGGTACCCTCCCCCCCAACGAGCGCAACCCCGCCGTTCTGAACCCGCCCCTCTTCAGGTCTGACCTCTTGACTTTCACCACTGACGCGCGCATGTCAAAGACCTCTGACATTCTTGACACCGCCGGGCCCGATTCGCAGACTGTGTCTGGCGGCCCAAGCGGTGGGGGGGGGCCAGTGGAGGCAGTGTTTTGGGTTGATGAGACAAAGACTCAGTGGAGGGTTAGAGGGAAGGCGTGGGTTCTAGGGCCGGGGATTGATGGGGAAGGGGAGGGGGAGAGGAAGGTTAGGGAGGTGGTGGGGGAGAGGATGAGGAGGGTCAAGGAATGGGAAGGGGACGATGATTGGAGCTGGGAGAGGGAGGTGGAGGGGCATTTTGGGAATTTGAGCCCGGTTATGAGGGGGAGTTTTAAGGGTCCGGAGCCGGGGGCGGAGGTGGATTATCATCAGGGGAAGAGGTTGGGGGAGAGGGTGGATGATTTGAGGGATGAAGAGGCGAGGGGGAATTTTAGGGTTGTGGTGGTTGTGCCGGAGGAGGTTGATAGGGTTGATTTGAGGGAGGAGGTGAGGCCGAGGAGGTGGTTGTATACTCATCGGGGGAAGGAGGGGGGGAGAGAAGGGGCGAAGTATGCTGGGGGGAAGGTGGAGGGGGAGTGGGAGGTTGTTGAGTTGTGGCCGTGAGGGGATATCTTACACGAGAGCTGGGAAGAGGGATGTGATGGAAGGAAAGGGGTTCTGAGAGTTTGTTGTGTGCGTATTTCCTGTTTTGCGGCACCTTACATGGCTTGGACGTCTGGAGATGCCTCTCGGCTCTTGATAGCATCAGCATCTGCGGCTCCAACCCACCAACAAGTCCAGATGCCACAACCCCGCGGCGCAAAGAATACGATCAAACCATTGACATGATACCTCGATCAACCTGATATAGAGTAACCTGTCCCATCTCGGCATGGAGTGTGATGTAGGTAGGTTGATCTAGAACTGCCGACGTTTTGTGGGGCCAACATTGGCCCCTCTTGTGGCGTTGGCAGAACCATCTCGATGCCGATATGTAGGAACTATTACACTAGTTCCCACAAGCCCTCTTGGGCGTTTCAAAAGCTGATAGTTTGAACAACGCGTTGCCCAATATTTCCTCTTGTGGCGCTCATGGTGTGTTGTGTGATGTGAGATAACAGTTTAGAAGTGTAAGAACTTGCGGAAGAGAAAGACACCGCCGCTATCTCTTGGCCTTGTTCTGCGGAAGGATGTGAGAGTGAGGCGGTTGCCCAATGCCTTATCGCCGCTGGACGGGTGAGAGTGGGAGGATTGCAGCATGCCGGCTCGGGCTTGATACTTGTGTATGTGGGAGAGCATAGACTGTCTAATTCCGCACCGATCATTCAATGCCGACGCCAGCCGTTTTCTGGTGTGAGAATGCCGTCGCCGGATGGGATACCCGTTTTTTTCTTGATGGTGAAATTTGGAAACTTAACCACCACGACCACCACCACACATGTCAGACACAGAGTTACACACACACATTGGGTATGCTTGTATCCCTGGCACCCTAGGTAAGGTACCTTCCCCACTTGGGACTTGTGGCCGCTTGGCTGCCAGCTGTTTCATGAAGATAACAGAGCTGCTGCGGGCAGGGTTGTGTGTGCGTGGTGGGTGTGTGGGGGATGGAGATGGCTTTTATTTTATTTTGGGTTGTGGTTGACATTGCTTGGCATACAGCAGCAGGCGAGAGGATGCGCATTGATCACACGGCTTTGGCGATATTGAACTTCTGCCTTGGGTATGTACAACAGTAAATGTGCGTATGATGAGTGCCCAACGTGAACTTCCGCCGTTGACGTGCTGTTGTTGACGCGCCGCTGAGGTCTGGTGTAGTGAAACAGGGTTGATGGCGTAAGGTTAGCCCAACGGTTGGCGGCCCGTGTCAGGGTCTCTCGGGGGGGGGGCCAGGAAGCGATCATGCTCTCGGTGGCTTGCGACCGGCAAACGGCGATCGGAGTTGGAGGTGGAGCTGGTGCAGCCAGCCGGCGAGCCGAAGAGGCCACGGGACTAACGGTGAACGGTGACTCCACTGTCTGTGTTGTTGACCGCTGCGATGTTGACAAGAGACAGAGACAGAGAGACAGATATCAAAGCCGATAGCCAGCCTCCAAATCCGATATCCGTGTGTGTGTGTGTGTGTGCGTGTGAGCGCGAAACCGACAGCCTGGTGCCAGAAACGGCACAGTCGAGCTTAATGCTACGGCAAATCTGCTCAGCAGCAACAGGTATCTGCCCCTCACTTTGGGGGAACAAGGAGATAGACGCGATCAAGAGAAATGTGCTTGGTGTTTCTGCCCATTGGTCCATTCTTTAACCACCTGCTATCCCTGGGAAGGCTCGCTTGATTAAACATGAAGAGCTTAACGCAATTCGGACCACGGGAAACCTCCCCCACGTCCCATCCAGCATCCAGGGTCTGGCTTGTGAAAGCCACAGCTGCAGCCGAGCAACACACTCCGCCGTTTTCACACCTGATTCTCTTGCTCTCTCTCTGTCTCTTATTACGGGGGGCCAGCTTCAACACCTCATGATCCCTGCCGAGCACGCGACGGTGAAATGGCGAAATGAAATTCGGGGACCACCATGGGTGCCCGGGCTTGTGAGGGAGGCAATGACTTATTTTTTTGTTTAGAAAATGCTTGCCGACTCTGGCTCCACCTTTCCGAAATGCCACGAGAGAGAGCACGGGCTCTGTATCATGGCGCCACAAGGGTAGGTGGGTAGTTTGTTTCTTATCTCTTCGCCGTCCCGCTGTTTTGATTTTTTCCTCTGGCCGGTTCGGAGTATGTACACCGCAGATTGCCAGGCCAGCACACAAACCTGCTTTGGGGGGCTTTTCTCACAGCAGACGAAGGCGCCGTCGTGCTGCTTGAGCTGCAGGATGGGCCACGAATTGGGCTTGGGGAGACTTGGCAGCTCAAATCAGAACAGCAACCCCGCTGTCAATGTGCAGGACTGCCAAGAGTGGAGAGAGCCGTCTTGCGAGGAGTACACAAGCAGGAGATCTGCTGGAGTGATAGTCACCAGCCACCAGACGGCAAGGTAATGGGTGTGTTGAGTGTGCATATCGCAAAAGTGACGCGCCTCTCAGGTTTGACGATTTAGCGAACTGGCCTGGGTTCCCTGGAGATGGAATGGGATGGCGGCCGGAGAGATAGGCACTCACTGCACTGTCTGCTGCTGCCGGACCCATCCATGCTCGCCATCTCACCACCCACCCGTCAGGTTCGCCAACCAGCCGGCCCTCGCATGTCGGCCTTGCGTGCATATTATTATTAGTCTAGACCTATCCCCGGCTAGGTGCTCCACGACCAAAAGCGGGCTCTCTTCTTGCCCTCGCTTTTGTTTCCAACAAGTCCACTGGTTTCTCTGAAACTAGAACTACAACTACAACAGCAAACTATCACTAGTACCGTGCCAGGCAACCTCAGCATCGAATCTTTGCCATCACTCACTCCACTACGGCCACTTCCAAACTACTACCATCGAGGTCGAACCACCCACATGCTACCGCGGACGCTTCCTCAATAGCAGCAGCTTTGTGTATGCACCAACCCGAGAGGCCCTGTTATTGCCGGCAGCGGAGCACTACTACGACGAACCAAACGTCGTCATAGCAGCAGTAACAGCACCACCCGTAAACACTGGACCCGAATATCCAGCGACGTTGACGACACAATCTGCAGGCTTCACTCGAAGCAGTTCGGGACCCATCATCATCATCATCATCCGGCGTCGCCAGAGGCCGTGGAGCATTCGAATCACCTTGTAGTAGATTGACACCCGCCCTCCCCCGCTCGTCCCCTCCTCGGAGGATGACGGGCGTGGTGTTTCCGCCGCGCTGCCATCATGGTCCTCTACACGGATCCCCCGCCGCTGCGCCCGTTCAGCAATGACAAGCCGACCCTCCTGGTGTGCTGGTGGATCACCATGTTCTGCGCCGTCATCATCCTCTTGCGGGTGTGCGGCAGGCTCGTGCGGACGGAGAGGCTGTTCCGGGAAGATAAGATGGCAGCTCTGGCTCTGGTGCCGCTGTTTCTGCGAATGGGATGCGTCCATGTCATACTGCTCTTCGGAACCAATAACGTGCAGCTGGACAATGTCAGGCTTTCGGACGAGGGGCTGCGCAGGAGGGAGATCGCAAGCGGGTTGGTCTTGCTGAGTCGGGTGATGTACGCTGCAACGTAGGTGGTCTCTTCTGGTGGCGGCGGCTGTGGAATGTCTCTTATGCACGCCGTTTTTCTTTGAACGACGTGCCACGAGGTTGTTCCATGCCAAACAATTCCCGCGTTGTTCATTGGGGCCATGGAACTTTTTGCTGACCGTTTTGCAGATTGTGGGTACTGAAAAACGCCATCTTGGAGTTTTTTCGGCGCCTCAATGTGACATGGGAACGGTCGTATGAGCTTTCGTTGAGGTTCATCCGTGCTGTTCTCGTTGCAACGTTCATCGCCGTTGTGATCAGTGACCTGACGGAATGTCAGCCCTTTTCACACTACTGGCAAGTCCTCCCGGATCCTGGCGGGAGATGCCGTCAGGGGTATGCGCAGCTCTTGACAATGGCCGTCTGCAACGTGTTTACAGACTTGCTGTTGATCATCTGCCCTGTGCCCATCATCGTTCGGAGCACGATGAGCACCAAGAGAAAAGCCCAGCTTGTCATGCTCTTCTCCCTCAGCCTTGCGCCCATTGGAGTGACCATCTACCGGGTGCCACACATTATTAACGAACAGGGGAGTCAACAAAGCCGATCTCTCTACGCCTCGATCGAGCTTCTCTTTGCGACGGCTGCAGCCAACGCCCTCGTACTCGGGTCTTTTGTTCGGGACAGGGGCGTCAAGAAGAGGAAGTACAAGTACGACTCGGTTGCAGTAGCGTCCACCATTGACCGTTCATCCGCCTCCGAGTCGCGACGGCCAACCGTTTTGAAGCATTGGGGGAGCGACGAGGATTTGGTGCGGGATATGGGATACGCCGTCAAGCCCGAGCTCCGAGAATCACAGCCCACCGGAAACGAGAACCCAGTGTTCACGCCCGCGCCTATTGCGACCACCAAGCTGCACGAAGACATGACCTCTTGGCAGTTCCCGGGTGCCAACCGAGCCAGCGCAGCGCAAAGCGACGACCCATTGATTTCAAGCGACCCAGTCCCATCCGTCAGGAGTAATTCGACAGCAACCCGACGCGTGTCGTTTTTCGACTACGGCGGTCTTCTCGATGACGTAGGGCCCACGAGTCGACGAGGCAGTTATCTGTCTTCGAAGGACATTCCAGTTGGGCTAACGACAACTCACCCCTCACCGGCGGTGCAAGCAAGCGGCAACGGTCTCCGAAGGGGCTCGGCAGCCCTGCTGCAAGATCTCGGTGGATTCCTGAGTCCCCTGACCTCGATCCAACCAAAGCCGAAGCCGAAACCACCGAGTCTGGAGCCCATTGAGCAGTCGACCCAGGAGGGATCTAACGCTGCACCGGGATATTCCATGCCTTCGCCGGAGAAGGCAGGACCGGAGTTGCTGGATCCTGGGGGTTTGCTCAACGGCAACGGGGCCTGCACTGAGGACTTGAGCAGCGGCTTTGTTCGAGAACTATGATGTCTTTCGTACAAGCGTGCGATTTGTACACTACCTACCTACTGTCACCAGGGACTGGCGGGGCCATCTGGAGACGACGAGCTTTACACCTACTATTAATTCGGCAAAGGGAAGGCGTTTTTTTTTTGTTGTTGTTGTTGTTTTCTCCGCTTATGGGCTGGGTAGGCTGTATGATAAGGGGAGAGAGAGGCGTTTGCAGGCGTCTATTGTTTATGAAAACGACATTTCGTTCTAATCCATACGAAATACCCGCAGTCACACACAAAACAACTAGCCGACCTACCACTACCACCACCACCACGACACACCATTCATCTTTTCCTCTCACAACAAATACGGCGGGAAAGAGGATATTCACGAGATAAACAAGAAGATGATGAAGCAACGACTAGGAACCAGAGGAGAGGGTGGTGGTATTTTTCTCTTCTGAAGGGAATGAACGAGCTTAGGGGTGGGGGGGACTGGGGAATGAATCGGATGGGATGGGTGGAATTTGGAAGGGGAACGGGATGGATGGATGGATGGATGGATGGATTGAACTATGATGACTAAATATTATACCCATTTCTTTACTTTTTCCTTGTCTTTTTTCCCTAATGAAGTGAGGAGCAGTTGGGCCGGGGAAGGGCGGGTTATGAAGTTAAAAGATGAGAATATATGTATATACAAGATAGTAATTTACTTTGCTGAAGTACAGATGATGAAGGGGGATATGATTGAATGTTGTTTTATGTGGGTGCGATGGGATGTTTGGGGGCGGGGGGGTTGGATGGATGTATGGGTGTTGATGCATAGGTACGCGAGGTGTTTGGGTCCCTGCATGTGGGAGAGATGATAGATGGATGGGGAAGGGTAACTGTTGTGCGGCATGTGAAAATGAGGAGAGGAGGGGGTAAGGGATTGCGTTGGGGGGAAGGTCATAGCGATGATAGCTGATGCAGCAGGACTGGAAGAGATGGGGTGCCAATGCTTGGGAAATCCAACGGTTGGTATTATGCGTTTCATTCTTGACTTGTCCTATGCGCGAGGACTATCATTCCAGCATGTCATAACAGGTGTTGCTTGTCATTTGCCAAGGTAAGGTACTTTCCCAATATTATATACCCTATGTCCAGCTCGCCGCCCGCGCGACATTTGCTTTGCGGACGCTCAAAAAGCAGATCTCGAGCTTTTCACTTCGAGCTGTGGGCTGACAGATTTCTGTCTCTGTGGGCGTTCCTACCTAACACTGGGGGACTTAGGATAGCTAAGGTATGTATATGAATCGCACTGTCGGGTCGGTAGGTAGCTTTTTTTCGTTTCGCTCGGAGACGATTGGGTCGGTCGGACCGACTCTACCTTGCCTACTACGTGAGCCAAGTCACCGGGGAGTTTCGCTTACGGGATCTG
The DNA here is from genome assembly GCF_035222485.1 of Podospora pseudoanserina. Taxonomy (NCBI): domain Eukaryota; kingdom Fungi; phylum Ascomycota; class Sordariomycetes; order Sordariales; family Podosporaceae; genus Podospora; species Podospora pseudoanserina. The sequence continues at coordinate 1,378,247 of NC_085922.1, read as the reverse complement.
AGAGGGCTTGTGGGCGTAGTTTAACCTCTTTTTATCCTAATCTCACATGCAGGTAGATTGTATCGTATTGTTGTGACAAGAGATTTTCGCTGTCAACATGGAAGTGTGGGTTGTGATATCGCATTGGGGTGTTTGTTAGGGTGGTGATGAGGGCGGTTGGGGGTATCATGATGGCGGTGGTAGTCACGCGACGACGTTAAGGTGGATATCAACGACAGTGATATTAAGGGCGTTCGTGTTGATAATGTGGATGTTTGTAGTTGTGGGAGTAGCAGAATACCTCCTGCGGAGGGGATGGATGAGGTGGAGGGGTCGTTAATGCACAAGAAAAAGAAGCGTATATACCTATGGACCGCAAACTTGGTGAACTGATCAACGTAGTAGCAATATTGGTCATATTCACAGCCCTATAAAACATTCAACTCGATTGGTTCTTAGGTGTTGGGAGGATTGTGCGACCCATTGCCTTTGGTCGTGAGCTCGAGCTGAGTCCATCTCTCGACGTGGTGCTCTCGGGGCTTTTGTCTATACCACCACCGAATAGCTCTCTGGCAATGCTTTGTAGGTCGTGACAGGCGATGTGATTTAAAACACGAGGTTTAATGCTGTCGTCGTCTGGTAGGATCAATCAGAGGTTGTGTTACGTTGCCACGTGGTTTGCCCGAAGCAAAAGGGTACGATACAGAGGAGCCAGTGGTCTGAAGAGAGGGAATCTATGCGTGTCATCTATAAGACCGATGGGCCGAACAGTTGCTGAATCATTCACGGATCACAAGTCGACATCGACACCATCGTATCTTTGTTGCTCGAATACGAGCTCATGATCAGCATCATCGGGATAATAGCGTCACCGCCTCGGAACCCAGCGGCTTCCTTGTGTGAGCTTGTTTTCCTGTGTAACGAGGTGTATGGTCGCCGTTGTGAAGGCCGGCGGCGTCTTGAACGGCTGGGACGATAACTTCTGGCAAGTGGGTCAGGCCAATCAATTTTCTACATGGCCAAAAGGTGACGAAGCGGTTCAGCTGAAGAAAGAACGCAACTGGCAGGTGCTTTCCCGTCGGTGTGAAATTCCGACTGCCATGTCTACTACGCCAATGAGTTGAGGCAGGAGCATTAGCCTGTCATGTAGCTGCCAACGGGGAGGAACACCGCAAGACATGACGATCTGCTCTTGCCGATCTCGACCACTTCAATGTTCTTGCCTAAGCCCAGAGAATCAGTGGCTACCCAAAGACCCGACAATCAGAAACATGCTTCGTATTCCTTTCCTGTTCCTCAATATATCTCCTTTGCATCTGCCACATCTTCAGATCTTTTGATTTTCTAGTTTCACTAGCATCTCGCTGCCCTAATTGCATTTTTACCTTTGGACCCTATCGACCATACTACCTCTTGTGACTCTTTAATATCGTTCAAGTTTCATCGCTCCTACCTCATATATTTATTGCTCTTCGGCCTGGGTGGTCTCATCGAACCACTTCAGCCCGTAAAAAAGCTTCGTCCTCTCCCTCGGATTTACTTCCCACACCATCTGCAGGTTACCTCTGCTATCACGCTTTTTGGACTTTTGGACTCGCACTCTTTTGGAGCATTTTGGTCCTCGTGAAATCTAGCTCCTACCTCATCGTTTTGTCTCTCTGGTACCGGTAGTCTTGCTCCATCATGTGGAAAGCTCTTGGACTGGCAGCACTCGCTGCTTCACTCACACCTGTCTTGGGTGCCGTATTTGGTTACAACTCTGGCGCCCAAAAGCCAGGAGGCGTAAAGAACCAGGCCGACTACGAAAATGAGTTCCGGGCCGCCAAAGCACTTCAGGGTGCCCCTGCTGGCGGGTTTATCAGCGTTCGTCTGTTCACCATGCTTGTATGTGTTTGTCCTATGTTTGCATGACTGACTACCTTGGACAAAACTAACAGCGTGCCCAATAGCAAGACGAAAACGCTGGAAACAACCCCATCGAAGCTATCCCCGCTGCCATCGCCACCAACATGAGATTGCTGCTCGGTATGTGGGCCTCCGCTGGGTCAGCCAAGTTTGATAGAGAACTCGAGGCTCTGGTGACCGCCGTCAACCGTTATGGGGATGCATTTGTGAGGCTTGTTGACGGCATCTCGGTAGGCAGTGAGGATTTGTACCGGAACTCGGCCTCGGTGGAGGAAGGTTCAAATCCGGGTGCCAACCCTCAGGTAATTGTCGGCTACATCCAAAAAGTTCGACAACGGCTGAGCAGCACGAAGCTGAAGGCCCCCATCGGACACGTCGATACGTGGACGGCTTGGGTAAACGGCTCCAATGCAGCAGTGGTTGCTGCTTGTGACTGGGTCGGCATGGACGCTTATCCATACTGGCAATCGACGGCGCTTCCCAACAACGCTATCGAGCAGAGCCCACGCCTCTTCCAAGAAGCTTTGGACAAGACCCGAGCAGCTTCGCAAGGCAAGCCGGTATGGATCACCGAAACTGGGCATCCCGTGTCAGGTAGAACCTGGGGACAGTCTGTCGCCTCGGTCGAGAATGCCAAACGATATTGGAAGGAGGTCGGCTGCCCAAGGTTCGGAAAAGAGCCCATCTGGTGGTACAAGTTCCAGGGCGACCAGACTGGTGCTGAACCCAACTTTGGCATCACTCCGGCTGGGCAGCTGACGACCAAGCCACTTTTTGATATTTCGTGCAAGCCGCCTGGCTCATCGTGAGTCCAGGCCTTGCTCCGTGTTGATTCCAACATTGTTCAGGATGCTCACACTTTGACAGAAGCCCAGTTCCGATGCCTGTGACTACAGGCCATGCTGGAGCTGGCGGACCTCCCACGGAGTCTTCTTCAAGTGCAGCTACCTCGAGCGGAGTTGGAAACAGCCCTGCAAGTGATGTTTCCAGTCCACCATTGTCCACGACTTCTGCTTTGCCAATTCTCTCGAGTACAGCTACCTCGAGCGGTATCAGAAACAGCCCTAGAAGTGGTGTCTCTGGTTCGACAATTCTCTCGAGCGCAGGTACCTCGACCGGCGTTAGAAACAGCCCTAGAAGTGGTGTCTCCTCGACGACCTCTACTTCGACAATACTCTTGAATAGCACCTTGTCCTCATCGTCGTCCAGTCCCGCCACGAACACCAATGGAGCAGATGTGACGACTGGCTCTTTCGGTGGTGTTTTCGCTGCCTTGCTGGCTGTGGTGTTTGCCGTTTGATCTGTTCCGCCGGCTGATGTCGCTTGTGGAAAACTGAGTCTGTATATAAAGCGATGATTTTGGAGGCCGGATGTTTCTTGGGATGTACAGGATTCGGACTACTTACTGTAAGGATTGTGATTAGGTGAAAACGGTGTTGGCTCGGAGGACGAGGGTCGCTGTTGCACAATGTTGTATTGTTTGTTTTTGCCGTTAGGTTGACTCGAGTCACTCTAATGAATGGTTCGACACATGGTTATCCTTGATGTTGACCCGAGTGCCCCTTACACGCTGTCCGAGAATGAGACCACTGGGACAGTATACTGTTGGCGATAGATTTGATTTTGACCTTGCACTCCCGAGACTCTTTGCTGTCCAACATGAAGATGGGGCCCGGAACCGGAGCGTCCCACCATCCACGTGTAGTCCGAACAACCAAACCCCCCAACGGGAGACGTTGAGTTTAGGTTTCCCCATCTTCCCCTCAAGCTGATGAGCGGGTGGGTGTCTGGAGTTTCGTTTGTCATGAATCAAACCGACCTGCCTAAATGGGATGAGGGAGGTTCAGCCCTACGGGTAACGCTGGATCCCCGGATTTCGGTGCTCCGAGGGCCCATGCTTGTGGCGCTAAAATTAGGTGGGAGCAAGGTTGCTGGTTCCCGGTCCGTGGTGTCCGCTAAATTCCACTTGGGTGGTGGAGGATCCACAATCTGTCAGCGCCCAGTCCCACCCAGTCGCGTGAACACGCAGCAGAGAGAGCTTTGCCCCTTTTTCTTCTTTTAAAACACCACGTCTCCCTTTCTGTGAAGAGATTTTGGTGATCCACAACACGCGTCGCCATATTTGGAAAGGGAGATATCATAAAATAAAATAAAAGATGGGGTTGCGCATATTGAGGAGCCGCGCGCTTCTTATGCTGTGCGCTGTTGCGCTGGTGCTGTTTGCGGGATCTGCTTGGGGGCATGCTGGGGGGAACTGTGGCGCTGGAGGGCATGGAAGGCGGATGGTGGTTCCGAGGACGGTGGAGGAGGTCGCCGATGTGTCGGTGTTGAGTTTGGGGGAGGTTGGGGAGGAGCTGCAGGTTCGTTTTGCCTCGATTACATTCTCCCTTCCTCTTCTCTTAGCCCGGATTGGAATTGCTAACTCCGTAATGGAACAGAAATGCGAAATCGTCCAAAAGCTATCCAACCTCAAAAAGGCCGACGCCGACGCCGCCCCCTCGAGCCTGACGACCAAGATTTTCGGTTATCTGTTTCCTGGTAGTCCTGCGGTCAATGCCCTGTTGGCGACGCTGTATATTTCCGGCCCGCCGAACTTCTTGCTGGCCCTCTGCCCGACGGATATTAATCCGGATTCGCTGCAGGTGATGGTTGCGTTTGCGGTTGGGGGGTTGCTGGGGGATACGCTGTTTCATTTGCTGCCTGAGATTTTTGTCGGAGAGGGGGAGGAGGACAGGGCGAGGTTTGTGATGGTGGAGCCGAACAGGAACTTGCTGCTCGGGGTGGGGATCTTGGTTGGGTTTATGGTCTTTGTGGGGATGGACAAGGGGTTGAGGATTGCTACGGGGGGCGAGGGGCATTCGCATGATCATTCGCATGGGCATAAGCATGGGGAGGATGATACCAAGGGGGTGAGTTCGGCGGTGGAGGAGGAGGAGGAGAAGAAGAAGAAGAGGAAGGGGGAGCTGAAGAGACGGAAGGGAGGGAAGGATGATGGGGAGGGGGAAAAGGAAGAGGAGGAGAAGAAGGAGGTTAATCCCAGTGTTAAATTGGGTGGGTTGTTGAATATGATGTAAGTTTTGGTGTGGGTGGTTATAAGGTGAGGAGGGTGTGCTAATGTGGGGACAGTGCCGATTTTACACACAACATCACCGACGGTCTCGCCATGTCTGCCTCGTTTTACGCTTCCCCCACCATCGGCGCTACTACGACTGTTGCGGTCTTCTTCCACGAGATTCCCCACGAGGTCGGCGATTTCGCTCTGCTGGTCCAGTCTGGGTTCACGAAGAAGCAGGCCATGGGCGCGCAGTTTGTTACGGCTATTGGTGCTCTCCTCGGCACGCTCATTGGCATTGCGATCCAGGAGTTTGGAGGGAATGGAGCGAGCGGCGCTGATGCTGTGGCCATGGGCATGAAGGAAGGTCTCTGGGGCACGAGCTTGACTTGGGGAGACATGTTGCTGCCTTTCACGGCTGGAACTTTCTTGTATGTGGGCACGGTGGCGGTCATCCCCGAGTTGTTGGAGACTGGGAAGAACAAGGCGGTGGAGTTGAGGAAGATGCTGGTGCAGTTTGCGGCCATTGCTGCTGGGGCGGGCATCATGCTTTATATCTCTTGGCATGACTAAGTTGCTTGCTTGACTTGAAGATTGGAAAGTTTGTTTGTGTTTTGATCGATGAAGCATAGGAGTGATGGAGTGTGTGTGGGTTGTTTGGTATCTTGTGTAAGAGTCATAAGCTGAGAAAGGGGAGTTTTTTTTACCTAAGTGTACTATTGATACAACATCGGCTTTTTGGGTTGGTTAGAGAGCAGCATCGTCATCATCATCGGAGGTGCCGGCATTAGGAAACAAAAGATAGACCGTCATGTGTGAGGTACTTTTGCATAGAAATATTCGGTTTTTAAGAATGGGCGGTGAATAAAGGCTCTGAGCCTCAAGCTTACCTTGGTGAGTGCCACACACAATATTTTACCTATTAGAAAAAAGATGTCATGGTGAGTACGCGTAGGGAAGGGCAAGCGACGGGAATACGCCCGGACGAGATATGTCTTTTCGGCTCGGAAGAGGGAAGACGAGACTATCGGATCGGGTACCAACTTGGTGTTGTCATTAGGCTTGATGACCGGACCGGGTATCGTCACCCTTTCAGCAGAGCCAGATCATGACTGAAAATCTAGATTTTATTTTTATTTAGGTTTTTGGCGAGGTCAGATGGTGATGTTCTTGCCGTACGGAGCTAAGAGCGGTGGAGCTGGATTTGGTGATGGGTACTACTCTGCAATGCGGTCATGTTTCCATAGTGGTTACAATGGGCTTGGAGACAACCCCCCTGCCAAGATGACTCCTTCGGTTCAGCCTTGTCATTTGGCAGAGGTGTACATTGTACGAACTGTTTACGAGGTAGTGTAGGGGGTGTGTGGCTGGACGTCAATATCAACTTGGTTAGGGGTATAGATTAGTAATGGCAGTTCGCTGACAAAAGCGAAGTCGCGAGAACGACGGGAGTGGGACTGTGCAAGCAGGATGTGTGATGGAGAGAGACGGCGAGAAGTTCTTCCTGAGCTGACGCTTTGCGAAAGTGGTATGGATAACCATAGCTGAGTCATATTAATTTGTAGGGGGTTGAACTGTTGTACAACGTAGGGCGTGGCTTGGAATATGGTGATGGTTGGGTGCTAGGATTATGGATCCTGACGGAGTTTAAAAGCTTTCCTGAGAAAAACCTGATGACAGTATATTGCACCATTCTCGTGAAACATGGTTATCCAGGTTTGCGGGGAAGAGACTCGAAGCCGTATCGAGGTGCGGATTCGGAGAGACGAAGTGGAAAGAAAGTGAAGACCTCGTGGCTGGTGGGGAGGAGAGAGGTTTGAACGGTATGCAAGGAGTCTCACCGGGACAAAGCTAGCAGAACCCCAAAGGTCTGTCCCGTGTCCCGGCTGTTTGGGTCTTCCGGAAAGGGTAGTCGGGAGGGCATACCTCGCATGGGCAGTCGGGACAGAGCCCGACGCCACAAGAGGCGCCCAGATTTGATGATCTGTCGGTCTCATCAATGACATGGCTAGGCTTCGGCAAGATGACCTCTTGCCGCGAGTGTGAATTCATTATTGTAGGTAATGGGTGGGAACCTTGCGGACCATGCGGACCCAAATTGCTGTGTAGAGTAGCACTATGCGGATCCAAGTTCCAGTGCATATTGGCCGATGACTCCAACTGCGAGGGCCTTGCCTTACCTTGACCTCCAATGTTTTTTTTTTTTTTTTGATGTTGTATGTAGGTCAAGATGAAATAAGACAGTGAGAAAGCTGAGCCCATCGGGTTTTGCCGTTGATGGAGATGTTTTCAGTTCAGCTTCGACAATGAATATCCCGTGAAATGAGTCAATCGAGGTGAATGGAAACGAGACGGGTCTTGACAAAAGGTTCGAATGGCCTAGATTTCGACATCTGATTGTTTTCAGAGCCGCCGTGATCGGGGCGGGACCTTCAAACAATGGAGTTTACAGTGGGTCTGCTGTGGAGTTCTGGGCTCGGCCTGCTGGGGTCTACGCCGAGCGGGGTCCATGATGCGATGCGGGGAGGAGTGGGGTGGGCTGGGCACCCAGTGGGGTTAGGAATTGAAGACAAGACCCGCCTTCTGTCACTGTCTGGGACCGCCCTTCACTAACACTGCTCGAACTATGTACCTTACGTCTATGAAGATCGGATGACGACTGTATAGTTTGTGATCTCCTCGGAGAGTTTTTTCTGTTCGCTGGGCTTGGTGACAGTTCAGGAACATATCAGACGGTTGGTGAGGATTGTGAAGCTATCTGCTCCTTCACAGATGGCTACCCGTAGAGATTCAGATAGTGACACATGGGCAACATATCACATATTGAAAGCACATACGTATCACTAGATCAGACTAGACCAAGCCACATCGAGGCAGGGGAAACGGCTGACGTCGAAGCGACGGCCCAGCATTTCCCTTTGACATCCGATGACCGGTCAACGGACTTTTGCGCCTTTCGGCCAACAAGAGACGAAACGATGGTGCCCGTTAAAAAAGCTCATCGATCACGGCTAGCTAGTGTCGAGAGCTCTGGCCAATGACAACCCCAGCTTTGACGATCGGTTTGTCCTTGTTCAACACCCTGGGAGTCAGCCTTTTCCGCATCATGTCCCCATCAGGGAGTCCAAATTCACAGAGAGGCCACGCCCTCTCCTTGAGCAAAGAGACTGGCCAGCATTTGCAACACAAAAGGATGTAGGGCGCGAGGCGTTCGTCTGGGCTCTTGGCACCCTCCATCACGGCATCCCACTCCTTGCCGATGCCAAATAGCGGTTCAGCTTTCCGGGTCGACTGACGAAACGACCAACCGAGTGATGGGAGCCAAGAGCTGCCCCGCCCTCCTTTTGATGCTGTTGACCAAAGTAGCAATTGCGCACCCACCACCACCCACGTCCTTTTTGTCCACATGTGCTCCAATCACACCCCCCTGGCCCGGGTAGGCATTAGGTCGGCAGGGTAGGGAAGGGGGAGACATGGACGGCACCCCGGGGAACAGAAGCAGGTTAGCCAGATCAATGCTCTGCCTCGTCCGCCTAGCTCTCTCTTTTTTTTTTCCCTTCTGGCTTTGTAATGAGTCAAAAGCTTTGTTATCCACCATCTACCCTGGGTCCAACTAAACCATGGGGTTAGGGCAGCCCGCTATAAGACGGTCGCGAACGCCGCTCAACGCCTGAGGCTGTTACAGTTTTCTGACCCATCGATTGTGAACCACCGGACCCCTTTTACCTGCACCTTGTTTGTTTGGCCATCCCGCTGGCTGTTGTACGCTTGCTGTCTTGTCGGCACAGGTGACGACCTCTGAAAAGTTTGCTGCCCACGGAAGCCAACAGGAGACATTCAGTTACACCCGTCGTTGACAGCAATTTCCCCTTTTGCTATATCTTGTCCTCTTCTAGCCGTTTACCTCTGGACTCGGTCTCAAGTCCGTCTAGTCTCCACAATGGCGGCTACACCTTCATCCAACTCGGCCTCGAGTGCCCATGACTCGCATGACTTCCCACCACTTACTAGGGACCTGGCCTTTCCCAAATCTGACATCCGAGTCCACCTAAAGGACCACTACAACGCCAAAGTCTATACATCTGGATCGCCTGTGAAGGGCGAGGTTACGATTGTTACTAAGCGAGATGTCCACTTCGACTCGATTCAGATTGTTCTCATTGGCAACACCAAGGCCAGCTTCGACGGCATGAGCTTCCCCCAGGAGATCACACACACCTTCCTCAAAATGGTCATGCCAGTCCCCGAGTCGACATACCCCCTGCCCAAGGTGTTGGAGACGGGCGGGACCTACACCATTCCCTTCAACTTTGTTATTCCTAGCCAGCTCACCATCAACGCCTGTAACCACAAGCGGCTATCAGATCAGCTCCAGGATCACCACGTTTTGCTCCCACCCAGCATGGGCGGTGGCTGGGAGAAGGACGACATGGCGCCTCGCATGACCCGTGTGGAATACAGCATCAAAGCTCGCGTCCTGAGGGAAACCGTCTCCTCCACAGGCCCGCGACCAGAGAACACCGCCATCAAGAAGACGAGAATCATGGAGGGGACACGCAACATCCAGGTCTTGCCATCAACCCCCGAGGAACCACCCCTGAACATCACCCCCAAGGACAGACTATACACCATGACCAAGTCCAAAACTTTGCGCAAGAGCTTCATCCTCTCGACGAAGCTAGGCAAGATCACCGCCGAAGCCCACCAACCATCAGCAGCAGTCATTTCGTCGGACGGGAACAGTCTCGTCTCCCGACCAACAATGAGAGTCAGCCTGACTTTTGACCCCGAAATCCCCTCCCACATTGCCTCCCCGCCTCAGATAACGGGTGTGTCAGGGAAAGTCACGGCTCACACGTTCTTTTCGTCGGGCACGATTTCTGATTTTCCTAATCTGGGAGAGCAGTGGAACACGCCCTACGTCACGGACCGGAGAGGGCAGTTCTTCACCTCTGTCTCTTTGCCCCCCATTTCTGCTGTTCCCGAAGTGAGCTGGACGCAGAAAATGAGGAACCAGCGGAGGGATAGCGGCTACGGGACCGAGTCGTCTTCTTCCCCTGTGGTGGGCAAAGACAAGCAGAAGAGTCCGGTGTATCTCACGTCCACGGTGGACATCCCCATCAGTTTACCGACGGACAAGAAGACTTTTGTGCCGACTTTTCACGGGTGTATCGCTTCGAGGGTGTACACGTTGTCTTTGTCGCTGAACATGGCGATGGCGTTGGAGAAGAGCAAGAAGAGGAGCAGTGTGGGGACGAGGGTGAACTTGACGGTGCCGTTGCAGGTGGCTGTTGAGCAGCCTGGGGCGGCGGTTGCTGGGGGGTTGGGGCAAGAGCTGCCGAGTTTTGAGGAGGCGCAGGCGGATGAGCACTTGAGGCCGAGGGTGATTCAGGTTATGAGTGAGGAGTTGAGGGAGGAGGTGCAGAGGGGGAGGGATAGTTGGATGGGTGGTGGTGGTGGGGTGTCGAGTCAGAATACTGGGAGTTCCTCCTCGGATGCTTCTTCTGGGACGGATGGACTGCCTGGTTATGGGGATGGTGTTGTGGCCGGGCAGGATAACGAGCAGGGTCAGGAGCAGGAAGAGGACAGGCTACCTGGTTATGGGGAGGTTGGCGGGTCGGGGAGATGGAGGAGGGTTGTTGTTGAGGCGCCGTGCTAGGGGGGTTTTCTTGATCTTGGGATTTTGGTACTATTGGCTGGAGTTTTGGGTATGGGCTATGAAAGGAAAGGAAATGAAAGGAAAGGAAATGAAAGGAAAGGAAATGAAAGGAAAGGAAACGAAAGGAAACGAAAGGAAAGGAAAGAATATACCAAAAAATTGCACATGTTTAATTGGGGGGCATGCTTAACATGGAACAGTTATTTTCACCAAATATATTGGCACGGGAGTGGATGATACCTAGGACAACATTTCTATTGTTTGAGATGGTGGATCAAAAGGGATATAAGGCAGTTAATTTTGAAAAAGAAACAAGAAATTGATACCCTAAAACTTACCGTACCTATATAACGAAGACAAATCTTGTGCTGACATGGGAATCGTGAGAACCTGAACAAAAGTGGTGATTACCGAAATGGTGTAACGACATGTAAATTACAGCTGAGAAGTGAAAAGTGTGGGGGTGGGTCCGGCAGTTGGATTTTAGCGGGAGATCAAATTGATGATCGAGATCTGGTCCTTTTGCTCTCAAGTCTGAAGAGATGGGAGCTTGATTTGGCACATATAGGCGCAACACGCAGGGGTTTTGTAGATTCAGTTTTTGTTTTTGTGATTGATGATGAAGGAAAATGAGCATCAAAATTCTATGCTTTTTGTTGACTGACCGTGGGGAGTTGCCTACCTTATGTCTATTTTTGTCTTGTGATAGGGCCTTGTATACGACCTGCCTACATACACTACCTACACGACGATACCTGTCTATCATCTCTAACACATAAATGTCAGACGCGATGATGGGTTTATTCTCCCAATCAAATACTGATTCCTACCTTATTCTAGGATCACTTCCTTCAACGTTCTTATTGGATGATTCTTCTCGTTAACCTATCATGGAGAGGATTTTTCAAGACCGGAAGAGCATATACCATCAATGTTAACGGGCATCAAAGTAAAGTAGAAGATATACCATCATGTCCATTCTCCTGTCGGCCTTCCCTTCCTCGAGTTTCTTTTTACTTTCTTTACCGACTTCCCCCTCCCTTCCGCCAGTAATGATCACCGCCTTCACACCGTTTAGAAACTCCCTGTAAGTTAGTATCGTTAATTTGAGAACGAATAAACTCTTTATGCGGGCAAGAAATGGTCTTCTTGACCACAGAGCCGAATCTAAGTTGGCAGTATATAGATGACAGTCCCCATTATGTGGGGGATTAATAAATCCATTAGAGATAGATATATCTGTATAGTAAAAGATAAAAAAGACGAAGAAAGGGGCGATTCTGTGAGTCGGGATATTTTTGTCAATTGGGAGAGAAACACTGACTCGAGTGCAGTTCGCTGGTGCGATTCCTCTGAATTGTATATAACTGATGTTAAGAGCTGACGAAACATATCCAGGTGCTTTAGTAACATACCTATCGGGCATGGCAGCCCTGAAAACGCAAAATCATAGCTCATGGTGTAAGACGAATGATTTGCGATTCGAAACTCGTCTCATAATTCTCTCCCATCCATCAGAGGAATCTTGGAGTGGGCAAGACTTCCATGACCTGACGTAAATAAGTCCCTCTGGTTGATGTTGCAAATACCTGGTATCCTTCCCCACCCCCTTCACATTTTGGGATTCTGAAACCTTTTCTCCCAAATGATTTTTATCTTTTTTTTTTTGGGTCCTGTAGCCGTGATTCGATACTAAGGGGAAGAAATCTTCTACAGGACTGTAGAATAGATAGGAAAGCAACAGACGAAAAACTTCCAAGCGGTGTTAATAGGCTTCTATGGAATACCTAGGTTGGTTGCGAAGAACCCATTCGTTCAGACACATTCTGTCTGATGATTACTAGGCGTGGACCGTTTCTCTGTTGCCCACCTACGGTATCGAGTGCCGTAAGCTGGACCATACCTACCTGCCTAGGCATTCAGGTGACATATGAGTTTAATGAACTCGGTGATAGCAACAGGATATACGCAACAAGACAGAGGGGTGTGCAGTGTCACGACTGTCTTGTGCTCGGTAGTTTCGACTCTTTCGACCACAAAGTGTCGTAAAAAAAGAAAAAAAAGAGAAATAGGGTCATCTGACCAGTCGCTACTGACATGTCTCAGAGCTGCAGGTCTCAATAGTTGAAGGAGGGTGAAACATCTACTTCGCGTTATGGTACCTGATGTCTCCATGTTCGTCGACAGGGACAAAAGACCTCCAGAATATATTTCTTCGAAGTTTGCGAGAATGATTGGGCCAACTCCTATGCTGTGATGTTCATCGTAAAGATGTTTTATGAATGATGTTTGCATTGAAAACAATACGCTCCCGCACGAGTCACTACAGCCATGAGCAACCGCCCGTCTGCTTTACTCAATCTACAAATTATGACCCATGTCTCATTTTCTCCCCTAACTACAAGAGCGAGATAGACCGTCGGCCATTATGGACTACAAAACGACATGCTGTACTGTCTGCAAACCAAATCCCATTCTTCCCTGTATAACGCCAGAAAGCAAACCACCCAGTTTCATGCCAACCCCCGTATATGAAGATAGACGCCCCTTTTTGGTGTGTATAACTTTGTGCAGGAAAAAAAAGCATGCTAGCAAACCATGCTGCTGCTGCTCTCCTGTTTCCACCGCAACTTCTCCCAAGCCTGCCGAACCCCCCCGTCTTTTTCTGTCCTTATTTAAACACAGAGTCTGTAACTAGCATAGCGACCGGCCGTCTCGCTGATTCTCACAATCTTGACCACCTGCCCCCTCTTCAGCCCCAAATATCTCGCGATGGGATCCTTTTGCAGGATTCGTGGGAGCTGCGTCTCCTTCAGCCTGTATCTCTTGAGCAAGGCCATCTTCTCCTCCCTGCTCAGAAGAATATGGGTTGGGACCAGCTCGTGGTGGGTGATGTTGACGAGGAGATCCTCCTCAAGGAAGCACTCGATCAGGGTGTACTGGCTGGTCACGGTCATGACCTTGCGGGCTTGGGCGGAGAGAGCGACGGCGGTGACGAGAATGCCGGCCTTGTATGAGTTGTTGGCGCAGTGCTCGACAAACTTCTTCATAACTGAAATGCCGATGGACGTCTTCTCGGGGCAGAACTCGACCCAGATAGTGCCGCATTCGGGGGCAGGGTCAGGGTTGGAGGCCGTTGGTGGAGGGGTGAACTTTTTGATCATGCTGGCGGAGGGACGGGCGGAGAAGGACATTATTGAGCGGCTATAATGAACAGAAGAGTTAGAAGGCTGAAGAGTGGGAGGGGGGGAAGGGGGGCAGGGGACAACATACTTTGGGGAACCGTCGCCGTTGGTGAACTTTCTCTTAAACTCGTCGAGGGGCATCTTGATTTCTTCCTCGGCCAATTCGTAGCCCTGGGGCTTTGTTAGTATATAGAATCGATTTGTCTATGTTGAGACCCACGAACCCGGTCAGCGACCATCTCGTGGATGGTCCTCCATGCGCGCCAGAGTCGCGACACCTCCTTGTCGTGGATGTTGCCACTGCCAAAGTCGTCGGACATTGTGGATAGTTATCTGCTGCGATTGGAAATGTGGTCGAAGGGAAGATACTGGCAAAGGAGAGGATGGGCGACGGCGATGACTAGTTTGGTGGTGGTGGTGGTGTTGGTTTGCGAAAAGCTTCAAAGGTTGCAAGGTTCTCTTTCCGCGAGGCTGAGAAAGAAGGGAACCGAAAAATTGACCGCTGGGGGGTGTACCCACTGATACAGCAAGGCACAGCGGGGTGGGCTTATCAAAGAGGTGCTTGCAGGTGTTGGGATTGGCAGGTGAATATGCGCACGTGCCACATTAAACACGGTAAATTCAAGCCTTAGCCCCTGGTCCGGGCGCCTGATAGCGCCGTTGCTCCCAAATTTTTGATTTTTGGGGCAGGAAGGGCGTGTATGGAGGACCAGCTGTCACCACTGTTCACTACCGCAGTTCTGCTACAGAAATATTCTCCTCTTTTTCCTCCACTTCTTCGGAACACATCACACTATCCCGCGGATCATCTCCCTACCAGATTCAGGGTCACCAATTGACACCAACATCTGGGGTTGTCCCTTCACAGCATCCTCTTGCACCCAACACATTCTTCCCGGTATCGCTCTCTGGTTCTCAAAATGGCTACTGAAAGCACCGCTCCGGCCGCCGCCGCCGCCCCTACGGGCCCAATCCGCCGACCTGATGAGGCTCTGTTCAAGGAGCAGGAGGCTAAGCTTGACAAGGAGGTCAGAGCTCTGCAGGACAAGATTGTAAGCTCCAGCTCAGTTGTCCCCGTCTGGCCCCCGGTGCGAAATGCAGCCTCCCGCTGTGAACCGCCCGTCGTTTGCTGCCTAGGTTTATATGGGTCACACCGAATATCGGAGATGCTAATACCCAATTTGTTCACAGAAAGCTGTAAACAACCAGATTGATCTTGCTGCTCCTAGAAAGGACCAGGAGTCCCAGAATCCAACCCAGATTCGCAGACAGGAGCTCATCAAGCGCCTCAACGAGATCAAGGAACAGCAGGGTGGTGGTAAGAAGGACCGCGCTTCCAAGTTCGACCAAATCAAGCGCCATGAAGAGACCGTGAAGCGCCTTATCAACGAGAGCAAGGCCGACCGTGCCAAGCTGCCCGTCAAGAACCTGGAGGAACTCGAGGAGAAGATTGCCCGTCTCGAGCGCGATGTTAACTCCGGCATGATGAAGCTTGTTGATGAGAAGAAGGCGCTTAACGAGATCTCCAACCTCCGCAAGCAGAAAAAGTTGTTTGGCGGCTTTGAGCAACAGCAGAAGCTGATTGATGAGCACAAGGCCAAGATCAAGGAGATCAAGGACAGCTTGGACACTCCCGAGGCCAAGAAGCTGAGCGAGGAATACGCTACTCTTCAGGCCGAACTCGACGTCATCAAGGCTGAGCAGAACACTGCCCGTGACAACCTCGGCAAGCTCAGGGATGAGCGTACCAAGCTCAAGATCGAGAGGGATGCAAAATACGCCGAGCTCAGGGCTCTCAGAGATGAATACTTCACTCAGAAGAAGGCCGCCGCTGCCTACGAGCGTGAGCAAAAGGCCAAGCGCGCCGAGCGTGAAGCTGCTGAGCGCGAGAAGTATGCTAAAGAGAAGCGCATGGAGCGTGCCAAGGCGATGCTCGCTGAGGCTTCCGAGCCTGCTTTCCTTGAGGAGATTCGCCGCGCCAACAGCCTCCTTCACTTTTTCGACCCCTCTCACCAGACTGTCGAGAAGGCCCCTCTTGTTGCCAACAAGGGTCTGGGTGCCACCGACATCCGCAAGGTTGAGGCCGACGGCCTGAAGGGCGTTCGCCTTGTGCGCAAGGAGGACCGCGACGAGGACTATCTCCCTGCGGCCAAGAAGGGCAAGAAGGGCAAGAAGAACAAGGCGGCCGAGGGTGGTGTCGCCGCCTCTGGCAAATTCAGCTTGCCCCCTGCCGTGATGGACGACTGTAAGACTCTCGGTATCAACCTTCCGTCCGGCGCTGCCGATGTCCCTGCTGCCATTGATGCAATCAAGGCTAAGCTCGCGAACTGGAAGGCCAACCAGGAGGCCGAGACCAAGAAGGTGGGTTTTAGAAGCTTGATTTTCTACATGCTACGATGTCATTCTAATCGAGATTGCAGAACGTCGAGAAGGCCAAGAAGGAAATTGAGCGCCTCGAGGCCGAGGAGCGCGGAGAGGTTGTCTCTAACGGAGAGGCTAAGGAGGACAAGGCAGTTGCCGAGACCACCAAGGCTGTCGAGGACGTCAGTCTTGAGGAGAAGAAGGCCGATGAGCCCGCCAAGGCTGAGGAGGTCGAGACCGCTGCCTAGGATGGTACGCGTGACGACCAGTCTTTTGCCGAGGTCGAGGAAGGCCAGAATCTTCAGGGTGAACCGGCTCCTGAGTCTGAGGTGGAGCAGAGCGAGCTTTAGGAAGTTTCTGGTGATTCGTCTTTGGCATCACTCGAGGCTGGGCTTGGGGATGATCTTTCAGATTCGGAGAGTCAGCCTACGTACAACAGCGGTGCTCCAAGTTACAGTGAGTCTCTTCGATCACTCTCCCCCACAGCTAGGACGGCGGGTGAGATTGAAACGACCGATGATTTTAATGGCGAACCTCCGCCAGGCTACGTTGCGGTCATGGTCTGGGGGGAGGGTTTGGACGGTTTTGCAATGAAAACGATTCTTATTCCCAGGGAACAAGAGGATTGAGCACCCTCGGAGCGGAAGACGTGACCTTGACAAACGTGGCAAAGTATTGTTGCTTTTTATCTATTTTTTATTTTTGAGCGGTATATAAATTTTATTATATCGTGTTTCGGTGTGGCTCTTTCACGGTATCACATGGGAAAACAGCGAGGTAGAGAAAACTGATCAGGTTCAATATTAACACCTGCGTGTGATATTTTCATAGCTTATAACCTTACTACCTGCGTGAGCTCTTCCTAACTTGGCAGCGTGTAGTGTGATGACAATCTTGACGCCCCCAAGACGACCCTTTGAAATGTATAAAACATCTAGACCTTTCCTTCGAGAGAAGTTCACCAACGTTCGCTCTCTCTCGTAGAGAAAGGATGACACACCATCGCACACCCTCACTCAAGATTGACTAAAAGCTGATAAAAATCAATTACTACTCTAATTTATATTATCCGCCCCCAGCCACAAGTAAGGCACCAGGGCAGACAATACAAGGCATGAACAATACACCACCAAAAAAAAAAACAAAAAAACGCCTCATCCCAAGACCCCCATAAAATGCATGAAACCACCGTCCCCATGCCCTTATTTCTCAGCAAAAATCCAGGCCCCAAAAACGCCGTCCAGTTCCCCCATCTCCCCCATTGTTGCCATATCATAGGTAGCAAAGTCAGGCATAGAAATAAGCAACCTTACCTTCCATCACAACCTCCGAGTGGGAAACCTCTCCTGCGTCCACCTATTAGCCCTCAAATTCGCCAACTTCTCCGGTGAATGCGCCAAACTACTCCCACCCCCAATACTTGCATTATTGTTCCCCTCCTCCTCCTCGCCCTCCTCCTGCTCAATCCCCAGAGTACCCTGCAACCTCTGCTTAACAGGACTGCTCCTCTCCCTAAACCTCTCATTCAACTGCCTCTGCTCCAGCGCCGCCATCTCCCTGTTGTTCCTCGGCGACCTCCCGATCCCCTCCATACTCATCGCCTTCTTCAGGGGGCTGTCCTTGTGCTGATGCAGCCCTAGACTTCCGCCGTAGCTCGGGGGGACACCCAGCGGGTTGCTTCCCGAGCTGGACCGCATCGGCGTTCCTGCCTTGAAGGGGGAGACAGCCCTGTTCATTGACGGGGGTTGAGGGGCAGGGGTCGAGGCTTCGTTTTCAAACGAGGAAGTAAAAGATTTGGTAAAGGACCCAGTCGACGAAACGGCCGGGGCGGCGGTGCTTCTGCGGTTAACAGTTACTGAGGCCGGGAGGTGGTGGTGGTCTCCGCGGTCGGGGTAGCCGAGGAGTTGGGCCGAGGGGGTCGAGATGGTGCCTGGGGTGCTGGGTCTAGCTGTTTTCGCCGCGAGGGGGGTGAATGGGTTTGTGGAAACGCGCCCCCTAGGTGTGCCAGCAAATGTATTTCTCGGCTTGATGGCCTGAAGCCCGTCGGGGTCGATGATCTTGGCGTAGTTGGGGTTGGGGTGCGTCTCAAAGCTACGACGGAGGACAGAGGATGGCGTCCCAACAGCGACGTATTCCTGTTCGATCTTGTCGTCGTTGATGGAGACCTGAATGCCAACCTCGCGGTAGACAGGGTGCAGTCTAGGGTGGACATACTTGACGTCGTACTCATGCATGACCTCCTTCTGAATGATGGCGTTGTCCTTGCCCTGACGGGTGAACTTGAAGTGCAAGAGCCACATCTGGGCGGAGAGGATGGCTTGCAGAGCCATGCACTTGAAAACGGTGACGCTGGGGCGGGGGTCCATGGCAACGAGAGGCAAGAAGAGCCAGTGAATCAAGACGTGGCCGGGGCTGAACAAGCAGAACAGGCGAAGCGTGGCCGGATACGGATCCCAGACCTTCATCTCCCACACATCGCGTGTCTTGTCGGGGTGCGCTCGCTGCTCGGCGGTTTCGGAACTCAGGAGGCTCTGGATTACGCCCAATGGGCTCGAAGACGCGGGTGAAGAATCGACGCGGACGCGATGCGCAGAGGGCGTGGAGGGGGCATTTTGCTCGACGTTTGCCTCGAATAGACGGTAGGTACGCGATCGGGTCAGGGTGTAAAAGGCGTTCAGGCAAGAGATGGCAGTCAAAGCCCACATGCTAAAACGAGCCTGATCATCTGTCAGCTCCAACTATCTCTAAATCAAAAAGAGAGAACTCACCAAGAAGGTCAACGGGCCACTGGCCGGAGCATCGCCAAAAACATCATCCACATCCGGACGCGAGACGATATTAGCCCTTGCAATCAAGAAGAGAAAGTTGGCCGCAAGTCCAAACCGAGTGCCGAAAGCGGTAGAGTCCCAGTCAAACGTCTGAATCTCCTCCGAAAGCCACAGATAAAAGTCGCCAGGATTCAGACGCGCCTTGATCCTCTCCGACAACGGCTGTCGCCGTACCAGGCGCGTCGGCGGCATCGTGTGTAGTGTAGATGTGTTGTCTTCTTAAGTCAAAGTTATCCGTTCGCTGCGGTATGCAATCGCGCAACTCGGTCGTCCGTCCCTCTTTTCGCTCGGCCGCTCAATGAAGTCACCACCACGACTTGTTCTCAAATCCCCATCTGCGTTAAAAATGTGAAAGGAAAGACCCTTCAATCTTTCACCTTTTTCCCTGCCAGAAACAAAGATTTCACTCCGTCGGCGCGAAAGTTGTCAGTGTTTTTGCCCGCTAGAAATAAAAAGAAAGAAAGTCGCAAATTTGCTTCTTCTTTTCCCCCTTCAACGTTGCAATTGTTTACTTTTTTTGTTTTTTTTTTTTTTTCACAAACCCGCAACCAGCCAGACCGGACCAGAAGGGAAGCTCTCTCCACAAGCGGAAAATTGCCGGGGACAGGGATCATACCCCCGGCACCCGAACCCAGGCAGCCAGCCCACTAGCGCAGGCTTGGCTTGTTGGTCAGAGCTCCTGGCATATCCACTGTCTGTTGCGGCGGCGGCGTCACTTCAGTTGGCTCTTGTTACAGCATCACCACTGTGGGGTTGGTTGGAACTGCCCGCTCCTCCTCGCCATCGTCAACATCAACAAAACCAACTTACACGACAACCTCCCCCTCCAACTGAACTCCTCCTTTTGTCGCAGCCGCATTTATTTGACACACACACACACAATCACAATACTGTAAACCTCCCTCCTTCCCTCCACCCCCGGAGCGCCAGCCATGGCCTCCCAAGCAGACTACAAAGACAGGCAATTCCTCGCCGTGATAGGAGACGAGGACTCCGTTACTGGCCTTCTCCTCGCCGGCATTGGTGTATGTTCTCCTCCCCAATCCCCCAACCTCTTCCTCCTCCCGATGCTAACCCCCCTCCCCTCCCCTCCAGCACGTAACTTCCCCCCCGACAACCAAAAACTTCCTCGTCGTCGACGCCAAAACCGAAACCTCGGCCATCGAGTCCGCCTTTGAAAAGTTCACCACCGAGCGCAAAGACATTGGCATCGTGCTCATCAACCAACATGTACGTTTTCCTCCCTCCCTCCCAACACGTAATCAAGAACAAAAAGAATGGGGGTTGATATGATGATGACGATGTGAGGATATAGATCGCAGACCGGATACGCTACCGCATCGATACCTACACCCAGGCCTTCCCCACCGTCCTCGAGATCCCCTCCAAAGACCACCCTTATGACCCCGAAAAGGACAGCGTGCTGAGGAGGGTGAGAAGGCTGTTTGGTGAATAAGTTGGTGCGCAATGGGCGTCATGATCAAGAGGCGGGATTTGGAAGGGGAAACATAAAGGTTGGCAGTTTGAGTCGGGAGACGCAATGATATGACTGAGTTGGGGATTGGAAATGTGACAGAGCATGTGGGTGGGTGGGTGATCACAACATTAAAACACCAAGAAGAGGAGGTTAGACGAAGCATAATGATGTTCCTGTGTATTCCAGTATAGCAAGCCTCAAAGACTCCTTTACTACCATTCAATATGCTACTTCTCTCATAAACAATGCAATGAAAACAGCAAACAAGCCAGAAAAACAACAAAACTCCCAGACTACCCTGATAAAAATGAACGGAATGAAACGAATCCCAAGCAATTGCGCTCCCCAAAACGTCCCACAGAATGCATGTGCAAAGGCGTGTGTATAAACAATACAATCTTTCCATGGACCACCCCCCACCGATCCATCCCTTCGCCCCCTTCATATCCATAACGGCATTACAGCATATTACACATTGGACAGCGGTTTGACACCCTTGCTTGGAGGATCCTACAAGTCACCAAGGATGCTGCCGAACGACTTCTTGCCGAAAACAACAGTGGCGGTCAAGCAGGTGATGTGTTCGTCGTCCACGGTGTAGACGTCGGCCTCGACGGTGTATTTTCCCTAATTTAATAGTCAGCATGGGTTGTTGTTGTTGTTGTTGTTGTTGTTGTTGTTGTTGTTGGGAGAGGGTGATAGTAATAGAAAACATACAGGTGGGATCTCCTTGGGGAGGTCAACAGACTTGGTGATGGAGATCTTGCCCTTCTCAATTGGGCAGTCAAGGTCGACGTTCTTGATCTCCTTGCAGAGATCGGCCTGGGTGTTAATGAGGCGGATGTAGCCGTACTTGACCTGGAGGTTGACGTAAGCGCCTTCGAGGATGGTCTCCTTGACCGTGCCGCTGGCCTCGATGATGAGGGTGGTGCCACTGGGGGAGAAGATGTTAGATTTCTGTTTTTTTGTCATGTTGATATGATTGACATCTGATTTTGGTACACATACGCCTCAGGTGGGTTTGGACTCAAGTCCACCTTCTCGATAGTGATGATATCGTCCCCGCGGTCGGCATCGCAGTACTTGAGGGGGTTATCACCGGGAATTTGAAGATCGTCGCGGCGGACAAGTGATTGCTTCTCACTGCGGAAGGTGTTGAGGGGGTTCGCGCTGACCGCCGTGGCAAGGGCGAGAAGGGTTGTTGAGAACCTCATGGTGAGGGCTGGTTATCGGTGGAGAACGGGGAAAATGCGGGGGAAGATGATGGCCCGGTGACAACTGTATTCTGTTGTCGTGGGATTTTGATGGCGGATTGATGGTTGATTCCGCGTGTGAAAATCAACAAGTCTCTGAGGGGTGATTATTTTGCAAGTTGATGAGAGATCGATGATGGCGACAAACGGAGCGGCTGACTGGCTTTGCTGTTGAGCAGAGAGGCGGGCGGTGTCATTCGCCTGCTGCCCGTGGTTGGCCGCCTTCAAAACCCCAACCGCACGTCATGGGTGGTCCAGCCTTCTTTCCAGCGGGCGGCCGTGCACGGCAGGAACCTGGGGCGCCACAGACACTTGTCTCATTGGGGGTGTGTCATGTGAACCGGGGTGGGCACTTTTGCCTTTGCAAACCAATCACCGCTTGGGAGTGGCGGGCCGAAACAGGGGTCCAACGTAAATCTGCAAACCCCCGCTCACAGGATCTCTCCAAGCGATACGGATGGATATCGTGGACTTTTCCAAGATTTAAACTTGTCCATCACAGACAGTCCTCTGGGAATCCAGATTGTGTATATCTACGATTATTGCTGATGAACTCTTTTATATCAGTCAGTACATGATTTGATGATTGCTGACAGGTTGCTAGCAGATGACATACACCAACATGAATTCGGCCGACAGAATGACAAGACGATAAGAGGACGGGACCTGCGTAGCCAGCATGGTGGAACGGCTCCCAGCTTCCGATAGCCATTGTTTGTTAGTCAAATGTACGGAAGCAGACGTGACACTAATAATTCCTACGAGATGCCCAGTTCACAACAGCTTGCAACCCAGCAGCACCCACACCAGCCACGAGCTAGCTTCCCTACCTTATCAGCAACGGCCTCATGCTTGTCTGAGACTCTGCCGGACCTTTGCCCCTGGATATCAGTCGTGGGAGCTTCGTGACTCGGTTGCGCGCTGGTGGGGCAAAAGGTTGTCGCGGTCCTGCAAAGCAACCATGCTGTTGCATGGTGCAACGATGGCAACGTATTGGTGATGTTTGGTCGCAGTGTCTTTTGGAAAGG
This sequence comes from Podospora pseudoanserina, assembly GCF_035222485.1. Classification (NCBI taxonomy): domain Eukaryota; kingdom Fungi; phylum Ascomycota; class Sordariomycetes; order Sordariales; family Podosporaceae; genus Podospora; species Podospora pseudoanserina. The sequence goes on along the minus strand of NC_085922.1, from coordinate 1,355,520 downwards.
CCTTGATACGAGACCCCTATCCTCCTTTTAGCAGGATTCTTCCAGGAAGTATTCTTATCGCTGGAGATCTATCTACCCCGCCACAAGCTCATATATAGTAGGGTGATGTTTATCAAGGCACTGCCATTGATGACTCTACAACAGACTTCTTCTGGAAAGCATTCTCCGATACGGCCTCTTGAGAAAGACTTGGCACCGACAACAGATGGAAATCTGGAAACGTGACGTCAGACAGGCTGTCCCGGAAACGGACCACATCTTACAAGCACCAGCGCCAGCAGAGAGCTTCCATGTCCTTGCACTTGCACGTCCAACGTTTTCGGACAGGGTGAGCTTTTGCTGTGAACTGATTCACGGTGTGGACAGGTGTCTACGGCAGTGTAAGGTGTCATCAAGCTCAGGGGTCTAGGGGTGAATCATCTGGGTGAAAGAAAACCAAGAGGCAAAGCTTTCACGCGGCACTGTTTGCCAATCGGATCACAAAAAGTAGAATTCACCCTACACGGCTGCCAGGCCTGGAAAAGTATCTGGCATTTGCTGGATGATGGGAATTATAGATGGTCGAGAGAGAAAAACGGGGCCATGCTTCTCTCAACCCCGCCCTCTTCGCAGCCTTGCGCACAGTACACCACGACCCCACGGCGAACACCAATGAGCAAGGCAAGGCACCCTTTCAGGCCATCCACTTCACAGGGTGACCTGTTTTTTTTGCTCACAGCAGCTCAGGAGTTTCTCCGGCGACCTCTGTGCTGTGGGATTCCCTGCCATCACCAACATGCTCCCTTTTTCTCCTTTTTTCAAACGTTCCTTTCAGCATTGCAAACCCACTGCAACCCGCAAATTTTTCCCGGCCTAGTCGTGGACAACTCCTCACCACCACTCCTCTTATATGGAGCCAACTCGCCGGCTCTGTTAACTGCGAGTCGCCTACACTTTTACAACTTCTGGTTTGTGTCTCTTCTCCATTATCACTCATTTCCAGTACTCCCGGCGATATCTACCACAGTATCTGCACGAGGTGTGCAGGATTTTGCTGCTGACAGTTTGCATGTCGCTGTGTGCGAACGACCTCCTTTTCCCCGCCCTTCAGCTCAGGCAAGCAGTCAAGAGTCAGTCATCTCAGTCCGAGAGGGCGATTTGGTGCGCAAAGCAACCTACCGGTGCGTTCAATCAACCACCAAGGGAGCCCCGCCCGCATCTTCCCCTCCTCCAATCCCGAAGGCGCCCTCTGCACCAACAATGCCCACCAACCTTCACCCTGATTTTCCCCTTCATTGGGGCACTGCACTGCCTGGAGTGATGCCTCAGGCACCTCTGCCGCCGACGGCATCCAACCAACCAACTGCACCAGCAAAGTGGCGCTTGGAGGCTAGTGTACTCGGGTACTTTCCAAGGTTGGGTTTGCCCTCACTCGCTCCTCAATTTTCTTTCGTTGTCGGCGTCGCGCGTTAGAAGCCCCATCGCCGACAGGACTGGGTGAACAAGAAGAATGCTGCTGAAAAGGTTCAGATGGCAACTCTCAGGTCATCTTCCTCGGCTCTTCGTCTTCGGCCACACCCTCCCCTACCCCCCCAAAAAGAAGCTCAAGCAAGGTCCTTGACCTCACACCCGAATCCCCCCCCAAGGCTTTGCCAATGCAAAGTCACGGCTCGCCTGGTCTGTGCTTTCACATTCCCTCTGCTCTGGGCAACTTGTCCCAGTGGCCCCCCCGGTCCCAGTCCCAGGTCGCAGACCCATTCTTTTGGCACACGGGGCTTTACTGAACGCAGCGCAGCGTGCTGTGGGCGGGTGGGCAAGTGGCAGCGCTCCTCTCTCTCTCTCTTCTCTGGTTCCTCGTTGTTGTGGGCCCCCCTCTCTGCTCTTGCACTTTCCCACTCCTCCTCCCCTTCAAACTCTTCCTCTCTTTATTCAGTCCGCATTTTTCGCGTCACCCATTCGTCGCTCGCCTCTCGACCACCCGAGCTGGATTTCTAACCATTGCGCCTCGCGATTTATTCCCGCCTACTGCCTGCTCGAGCACCTTTGTCCTCGACACTCTTCTTCCTCGCTCACCACCACCATTGTGCTCCCGTCGAGAGAGCCTTCCGTGACGATCGCCACATTTTTACTCTCGACACCCACACCGTTTTCGGGTTTCCCTTTCAGCAACACCGCGAGCCAGTCTGACTCACCATCGTCCTAGCTTGACAGCGACATATTTTATTCATTTTGCTGATCGAGCTTCCACCGCGACCCCAACAACAAGACGTGTCCTTCTACAGGGCCCTTTCTCTACAACAACCCCGACCGACCCGGCCAGCCACCCAGCCGACCAACCGATCGATTCGCGAGCCAGAAGGGGATAACCATCATTCACTGGCAGCTCGCGTCCGTCTCTGATTGCCTCTCGAGGCGGGCATCCCATCGGCGTCGTCGGATCCCTCCCGTGGGTTGATCACATCGTCAGATCAAACGGATGACACCCTCCTCTTCTCCGGTCCAATCCTCATTGCGGCACATACCTTACGGTCAATCGCGTCAAATCGCGCGACCAGTATGCCCTTCAGACCAAAAAGATAATCATCCGTACAATCCCTCGGTCATCCCGCCATCGCGAGGTTATCATCAAGATTATGACAGACAAGCTCCCACCATTGCAGACGCCTTTCGCGCCTCCTAATCAGACTTCACCAGCTTCGTTTTTGCCTCCAGCAGCCGCTGCGGTTCGAGATGATCTGCCGAGGCCGGAGCCTGTCGAGGAAGAGCCATACACGATAAAGTGTGTGTGCAATTATCCAGACGATGATGGTAATACTATCTTCTGCGAGTCATGCGAAACGTGGCAGCATATCGAGTGCTACTATCCCGATAAGGTCGAGGATGTCTCTGCTGCCGACTTCCCGCATTCTTGCGTGGACTGTGATCCACGGAGCATCGATTCACAGCAGGCACATGAACGTCAGCGAGCCAGGATAGCAGGCCCCCTGGCGGCAGAGCCGTCGGATAAGAAGCCGAAGCGCCCTCCCACCAAGAGCCACAAGAAGAAGCCAAAGCCAACAGATCTCCAGATCAACGGACATGGCCACCACAGCTTAGAACATGCGACAAAACATCCCGCTCCACACGACAACCGCCAGCCTAGCAAGAAGACGAAGGGCTCACACAAGTCTAGTCAGTCGATCAGCGCGCCGGGCCCGAAACGAAGTCCTTCCTATGGCAATGCCAAAGCAGCGCACTCGCACCCTTTGAGTCCTGCCACCACCCCTCCCGATCTTCCCGACGACTTTGAGATACACACCTACTCCCAAACCTTCCAGCTGCTCTGCAATGAGCAACCGTCTGTTCGGAATGTCAAGGTCAACAGTTTTGCCGGACTGTCAGTCTCCAACACGATGACGAGTTGGCTGCGCAATCCGGAAAAGATGAAGAAAGAAACAGGCCTGTCAGGCAAAGATGTATTTTCGAAGCTTCCTGACAATGCCAGCTCGCTCAGGGGCAAGGTTGAGGTCCAACAAACCAGGAAAAATGTCGCGCCAGGGACAGTGTTGCAGTGGCATGATCTCCGAGCGACATCGACAATCGAAAAGGACTCGCTGCTTATGGAGGTCAATGGTCACATTGGCTTCCAAACCGAGTACTGTGCCGAACTAGAGAATCGATGGGACGACCTCACCACCCCGCTCCCTTTTGTACTCTTTCACCCTCTCCTCCCCCTTTATATCGATACCCGAAGAGAGGGTTCCGAGGCCCGCTTTGTCAGGCGCAGTTGCAGGCCAAATGCCGCCCTTGACACGTTTCTTTCCGACGAAGGCGAATATCACTTCTGGCTCGTGAGCGAGCGAGACATTGCACCCAGAGAACAAATCACGATAGCATGGGACTTTAGGTTCCCCACCGCCCAGAAGGCGAGGATGCTCCGAATTCTTGGTCTAGGCGACGAGGTGACGGGTGCCCAGTCTGAAGTCGCCGCCGATGAGGAAGAGTATCTAAAGCTCGCCAACTGGGTGTCGATCGTGCTTTCGGAATTTGGAGGGTGTGCTTGTGATCTAGGGCCCGAGTGCGCGTTTGCCTTGTTTCACAGAAAACACCTAAACAAGACACAACCAAAAAAGACCAAGAAGCGCAAGCCGAAAGCTCAGCATGCGATCTCGCCCAGCAGCACAGGACATGCCACCAACAGC